>NC_138028.1:43608480-44808480 GCF_964106645.2 Podarcis pityusensis
ATGTTTCATTGCAGCTGGGGCAGTTGAAGGCATCCATTTGTGCTTCTCTCTGGTGTTTCTTCTCTCTGTGCTCCTCCCAGTGGTCATTCTTCCTCTGGTCACTGCTGTGGATACACAAACTGACTGTCTGTCACCAGGCACTGCAGTCATCTGCGAGGGATTCCCATGTGGTGGGGTTGGTGTTGCCAGTCTTCATGTCCCGGTTGCGGACATCTTTGTAATGCAGAGTTGGTCTGCCAATGGGCCTAGTGTTTGAAGCCAGCTCCTCATAGAACACATCCTTGGGGATCCTGCCATCTTCTATTCTGCGGACATGACCAAGCCAAAATAGGTGTCGCTGAGACAGCAGTGTGAACATGCTTGGAAAAACACATCTTTGAGACTGTCTTGTCATGTGATGCCCAAAATCTTCTTGATTGTGTTAAGGATCTCCTGTTCCAAGGTTCATCACACTATCCAAGCCACTTGTGCCTCCAGTTGCACAACTGGTAGTTAAACAGCAACAGCTCTAAGACTTCAAATTGCTAGGTGGTGGACTGGTTCATACTGTCAAAGCCTTCTATCAGTCCTCCCTAAACAATATGTAGGAGATACTATGGGTGTTCTGTAGGTGGTGAAAATGCCAATGGATCCAGCCCAACAATGCCTAGGTACTAGACCGTTTTCCATTCCAGAAACTACCACTACAGTGGTACCTCGGGTTACAGACGCTTCAGGTTACAGACTCCGCTAACCCAGAAATAGCATAATAACTGACAACAACAACAACAACAACAACAACACAGTTTAAAAGGCCATTGATTGGCTAAATAAACAAAGAGATGGGAGAAGAGGAAGGTCTTTACCTGGCACCTCAAAAATATGTAACAGAGACGCCAGGTGAGCCTCCCTGGGGAGAGCATTTCACACGCCCGTTCTTGTATTGCCGCCTTCCAGACATCTCATGGAGGAGCCACATGAAGAAGAGCCTCAGATGATGAGCGCAGGGTCCGAATCAGTTCATATGACAAGAGCCTGTCTTGAGGTATTGCAGTCCTGAGCTGTATAAGGCTTTATAGATCAAAACCAGCACTTTGAGGCAGATGAAGATGATGGATTTTGCAGAACTGGCAAAGCTGACAGGAGAAATCTGAAACCAGCATGATCAAGTATTCAAAAGGACTGGAGTAAATTTATACAATATTTGAAAGATTATTGTAAGCAATTAACATCACTAGCAGTGTTGTCTGAAGACTTGTAATGAGAAATTTTCTACCTTTCTATATTTATTTAAATTTCAAGTCATTTCATAATGAGTACAATTAGAATTGGAAAATGTACAAACTGCAATGATATAAAGGTTAATTTTGATAGTCATGAGGCGGGAGGGAAGGAAGTTGATGGCTCTAAGAGCCAGGGTGGTAAAGTGGATAATGATGATGTGAATGTATATAATTAAATGGAAAATAAGTAAAAATTATATATATAGATATAGATACACACACACACACCCCAGCACTTTGAATTGGGCCAGGAAACTAATTAGTAGTACAGTTGGGCAGGATCAGTGTAATATGCTCAAACTGTCTTGCCCCAGTGAGCAACCAAGCCACTGAATTCTGCACCAACTTAAGTTTCTGAACCATCTTCAGAGGCAGCTCCATGTATAGCACGTTGTAGTAATCTAATTTAGAGGTTACCAGAGCATAGATGACAGAAGTTAGGCTATCCCTGTCCAGATAGGGGTGCAGCTGGGCCACCAGCCAAAGCTGATGGAAGGCAACTGTGCAGAAGGGTTGTTCTTACATACAATTGTGCAGTTTCCTGCAGTGGTTTCATGTCCTTCTGAACATGTCTTTCTTTGTCTTCATTTCTGTTCTTGTTGGAGTACTCGTTTAAATGTGTTTTTTTCTAGTGATAACTACCATGGTCAAACAGTTGATAGGGGCATTTAACTTCTTCTGATTTGGGCGTTGCCATCTACCACAAGATGATTTACTTAACCCCTTTACTGCATTTTGACCAGAAGAGCACTTCACAGTAAGCCCAACTTTCCATTTTTGGCCATTAACAATTGGAGAATACTGTAGTACAGTGGTACATTGGTACTCAAACAGCTTGTCTCCTGAACAAATCGGCTTTGGATTGCAAACGTTTTTCGGAAGCTGAACATCTGACGTGGCTTCTGCAGCTTCCGACTGAGTGCAGGAAGCTCCTGCAGCCAATCAGAAGCCGTGCCTTCGTTTTCAAACTGTTTCAGGAGTCGAACAGACTCCCAGAAAGGATTAAGTTGGAGAACCAAGGTACCACTGTATGAGTAGAGTGTTTACACCGTACATGATTACTGAAGCTGGGTGCTAAGCAATACCTCTGTTAAATTGCTTCAAAACTCGCAGCCAACTTGAACAGATATGGCCATGGACATCTGAATTAACACTATGTAAAGCACTCATTCTTGAATTCATTGGAAATGTACCCTAGGTGTATACACTTAAGCTCTTTGCTTAAACCCAAATAGTTGATATTAGGATTATAGGTGGCTTAGGAAGCTGGAAAGGTAGAAATCAATATACATTCTTAATGAAAATGTGACCTTTATGGTACTGTAAATATTAATATCAGGTTTGCTGGTGAAGATGTAAAGTTGAGATGCATAGTTTTTAATAGAGATGCACATTTGGAAATACATTTGGGTGCCTTGTGCCAATTTGTAAGCAAAACTGCACAGATGTTGTTGTCTGTGTGTAATGCAGTCGTCTGATTAGCCATGGAAAGGAATAGCTGGTGGCAGTGGAGAGAGCTAAGGTGAGAAAATGGAGAGGAGACAAAGATTAGATATCTGGAAGTAGGAGAGGAGAACCTAGTAGACTGAAAATTACTATTATTACTACTACTACTACTACTACTACTAATAATAATAATAATACAACCTTTTTTTGCATAGAGACTGATTTTGAACCTGATACCTGTGAGCAGATTTTCCATCAATTACTCCTTCCTTGAAAAACTGTGTCCCTGAAAAACTGTTCCAGAGGGTTGGAGCATCTCCCCTTCCTCTTCTCCTTTGGAATTGTCTGGTGGCTCTCAGTCCCTTCCATAAACAGAAGGAGCCCTTCTATTTATAGAAGGAATGTTGTGGATCCAATATACTGATTTTAACATCTCTAGGAACCTGTAACTAGTGAGGAAACATTTGATATGGTTATAAAAGAAAACCCCGGAATTTGGTGAGGAAGATCAAACACCCAATAAATATTGCTTGATTTTGGTAATCAACATTTCTGGGCTTATTCACCTGTTTTTCTGTACAGGCAGTACTGCTTTTTAGCATTTTTGTTATATACAACAGTGCTTAAGCATTTTTGCTGTCCAGTGACTGCTCATTTGTGCACCAAGCCCTACATGGCATTAAGCATATAGTTTGGGTGCTTTTTATTCTAATTTAAATAGCAATTGTGGGGGTGGGGTGGATTGGAGTTGTAGTGGGGGTATATTTTTCAACATATTCCTGTGGTACAATCCTGCTGAAAATCCCCCTTCTCTGGCTGCTGTTTACATCTGGTGGGAAGCTGCCATTGGCATCAATATGTAGTCTGACAGCTGTTACTTTGTAAACAACAGCATGCAACACCACGTGCTTCTGATTTTCTTTCAGAGAAAAGGGAGATATTTTATTTATTCATTGAGAAGCACTCTTCTCCATGCCAAAATTATCACTGTGCTGTTTATGTTTGGGAAAATGTGTATGCAAATAAAGGATTGTGATGTTAACCTTCCAAGTGCTTAATATAAGCCAATGTATCAGATTTTGAGGTTAGTTTCTGCTTGTAGTTTAAATCTAGCATTTAAAAGAGAAATTATGATTTTACTACCAAGTGCTAGAACTTTGTGGGTAATGATGAAACTTCAATATTACCTCACTTCCATTTTGCTCACTTCTATAGTTGCTTGGAAACTGTGGGTCTTTCTAAACTATAATAATTCACAGTACAATAGACCAATATTAGCCAGAAGAAAATGTGAAGCATCTTTCCTTAGCAGGGGAAATGTCAAATCCTTATGAAGGATTTTCTTTCTTGCATATTAGTACAGTCTTACTAAGACAGTGGTCCAGTTAAGATATTTTGCTACCTGGTTTTTCAGACCATGGTTTAGCAATTGGGAGCACACCACAGCACTGCAGACTTATTTGCCCACTCCCACCTACATTCTTCCTCCCTCGCACCCTCGTAAGTATTTACAATGGTTTGCACAGAATAATTTGTTTGAGAGCAATTAATGGTTAATGGTGATTGTAGTTCAGAGGTCACAGAAAACTCTTTAAGTTATCACTAACCAGGAAAGGGAGGGGGGAGAAAGTGTATGAGTCCAGGAAAGGGGGACAATCAAGCCTGCAGGGGAGTTCTGATCACCAAACAAAGTTTGATTATCACATAGCATGACATCTGAACCAAGCCTTTTTGATAATTGAAACACATCTTTTAGGTAGCAGGTTCTACTGAAAATTCAATGTATGTTTTTCACTTCCTGTTTTTTGTTTTTTTTAATAGCAAACTCAATGATACTTAGAAATCCATCTTCCCTGTAGTGTGCCTTGTTCAGTGGAGTGCTCCCAGTGGTTGAAATTGGGATGGCTGGAAGGTTTACTTTGCACCTCTGGCCTCCTGTGCCAGCCACTGGCCTAGTTAGCATGTCACACTAAGCCACACCACAGCTTAGTGGCGGGCCTTGGAGCAGAGATTGCAGCTGCTTTGCTTTCCTCTGGCTGAATTGTTGCAATTTGGCATAGCATGTTGTCAGGTCAGGCATACTTTTTATTTTCTCTCCCCAAAAAACCCTATCAATTAACCACAGGACGGCTCATGGTTAGCCTGGAGAGAGCTAAACCATGAGCCTGGGTTTGGATGACACGCTGAACCAAACCAGGGCTTAGCTCAGCATAGCGTCAGAATGACCAGGAAGGAGCAAAGCTGCCTGTCTCATCTCCTAGAGCCCAAACACCTATGTGAAGTAGGCCATTGGGATATGTAGAATTCTGTAGAGATCTGTATAGCTGTTTGACTGTTGAAGTTACATGTATCAAGCCCTCCCATGTAGTAAGTTGGTACTTAGGGGAGCACTCCAATAAGCAAATGTTCTAATGTGACTAGTGGGTGTGCTTTAAAATGTCTAAGGCAGGGTGGTCCAACACACTGCCTGAGGACTGAATGTGGCCCCTGATACCTTTTTAGGTAGCCCTTGGCAACACTTTATGCCCCCCACAGCCCTCGCACTGACTTTCCAAAGCCAGGTAAGCTGGGTTTTGAGAAAGAAGTATGAGGGCTCTGACAGGGTCCTAGAGTTCTCCGTCCTCCTTTCCAAAGCCTTGTTAGCACGTTCCCAGCTTTGGAAAGGCTCTAGGACCCTGCCAGATCCTTGCACTTCCTTCCCAAAGCCTGGCACCCCCGTGACAAGGCAGAGTGTGGCCTGAGGGTTCCGTGTCAAAGTATTCTAGTAGCCCACTTGGTATGAAGTTGGACCACCCTGGTCTAAGGACTTGGATTCATGTGTAATATATTTTGTAATGGGTCCACCTGTTTGCATTTATTATATTGGCTTTTTATGTATTAAAAGTGGACTGCAACAATTCTGTCAAATTGAAAGTCAAATGCGTACACTTAAATTCGCTAAATAACCCAGAGCCACAAATGGAGCACAGCATTAGAAGCATGTGATTCTTTAAAACTTTTCTGAAATAACATTTTTACACATTTCCTAGAAATTTGTACGGTCGGGCACCTGTGGACTTGACTTAGGAAGGAGTTCAGAGGAGCTGGGTCACAAAAGAGAAAGCCCTGCTTGTATGCATGCAAAGTTTGTTTTTTAATGGTTTGTACAGTGGATTACACCAGGTGATAACACTGGTACTTTAAGGGACAGCATATTTGAAGAGTTGATGAAGAAGTGTTATGGTGAAAATTGTGTCTCTAATAGGGCTAGAGTCTTTTCATTTTAAAGGTAACAGTATATTTATTCTCCTACCAGGAGCTTTTATCACTTGCCAAACGGAAACGTGGTGACTCTGAGGAAAAGGAAGCACCTGCTAGTAAGCCTACAGCATCTTCAGATTCTGAGACTTCAGACAGCGATGTAGAGGTAAGCTTTTCTACCAGAATAAGTGGATTGCATCAAATCAGTGTGGATTCTGCAATATAAATCAGTATTATAATCTGGCTTCTCTTGTAGTTTGTCCTATCTCCTGTAAAATTAACTTGATTGTTTGGGAAAGCCTCAGCCTTGCCACATGATTCTCTTCATTTCTCCTGTGATACAGTGGACAGTCGGAGGTTCTAAAAACAAAAAGAAAGTGAAAACTGGGAAAGCAGAGAAAAAAGGAGCCATGAAGAAACAGATGAACAAAGCAGCCTCATCAGGCAGTTCTGATAAAGAAAGCTCAGCAGAGAGCTCTGCACCTGAAGAGGGTAAGAGGATGCACCATGTCAGTAATGTGGGTGGTTTTCTGTAGGCACTCATTTTCTGTTGGGCTTAGATTGTTCTTCCAGGTCAGATTATTTTTATATTTGCAGTAGGCTATGCTGAAGTACTAAAAGCATATGTAAATCACTGGTGTGCTTGTTTAATGTTTCCTATCACTCTAGGTATTTAGATGTAAAGGGCAAGAAAGGGACAATGGTTTAAGCCTTCTGTAATAAGATACGTGTAATTTTATTTTCCTGGTCTGTTCTAATCATTTCTTCCTCCCTTTACAAATCTAGTGTGGGATTCATCTAATGCAGGCATAGGCAAACTCGGCCTTCCAGATGTTTCGGGATTGCAACTCCCATCATCACTGGCCACTGGTCCTGTTAGCTAGGGATGGTAGGAGTTGTAGTCCCAAAAGAAGAAGAAGAAGAGGAGTAGTAGTTTGGATTTGATATCCCTCTTTATCACTACCCTAAGGAGTCTCAAAGCGGCTAACAATCTCCTTTCCCTCCCTCCCTCACAACAAACACTCTGTGATGTAAGTGAGACTGAAAGACTTCAGAGAAGTGTGACTAGCCCAAGGTCACCCAGCAGATGCATGTGGAGAAGCAGAGACGCGAACCCGGTTCACCAGATTACAAGTCTACCGCTCTTAACCACTACACCACCCTGGCTCTGGAGGGTCAAGTTTGCCTATGCCTGATCTAATGAGTCTCATTAGCAGAAGCCCTGTGCAAGTATTGGGAGAACCTCCAGAACAGTGTGCAGAGGGGGGCAATATTAAATTCCTCCCCTAGTGTCTTGGACCATTCTTGTGATTGTCTGAGCTATATGCTAATAGTATTCAGCCGCTTGCTATTGTGTATGAGGCCGCTTCTTTATTCTTTGCACTGGAGATGAGAAATCTGTGGTCCTTCAGGTCTTGTTGGACTCCCATCAGCCTCAAACAGCATGATTAATGGTAAGAGTTGACAAGTTTTTCTTTCCCTTAAGGAATGTGTTTCATTTACCATTGCTGTAGCCTGCTTTGAACCCTTGGAGTAAAACGAATAATACATCTGAATGTGGCTTTGGTATTCTCAGTATTGTAATCCTTCTGACATTCTTAGACCTTTGGGCTGTACCTGTACTTTTTGCCTAAAAGTAACTTTCTTTTACAATCCTGCAACTCCATCCTATGCAGAGGCCCACATACTCTATTAGTTTTACTTTATTAAGGAGTAACAAAAGATATAATAATGTGTATGTATTTTCTCCTGCCATAGTCCAGGTTTGTTAGTGACACTTGCTACTTTCTCACAGGTATGCGTGTATTTTAGTGCCACCAGTGTACATGGCATGCTCCAAAGTAGTAAAGGAAAAGACAGGTACCTGCCTGAGGAGCTTAGAATACAAAGTTAGATGGTGATGGGGAGAAGGGGAAGCAATAGTAACAAGGAATGTATGCAAGCAAACGACCTTGGTCTTTATCTGGAGTTCTGCAGTTGACTCAGCAGAGTGGATTCTTTCTGTTTTGTTTCAGGTGAAGTATCTGACTCTGAAAGCAATAGCTCTTGTTCCAGCTCAGACTCTGATTCATCTTCAGAAGATGAGTTCACTGATGGCTATGGGGAGGACCTCATGGGTGATGAAGAGGACAGAGCTCGGCTAGAACAGATGACAGAAAAGGAGAGGGAGCAGGAGTTGTTTAATCGGATAGAGAAGAGAGAGGTTCTAAAGAGGAGGTGAGGTTTATGATTAAAGGCTAACTTAAATAACAATTCCAGTGCCCTCTACATATGCAACACGCACCCTCATGTCCGTATTTCTAGTAAGCTTGCTAGTTTTCATTTTGGTCAATGCCTACTTGTGCTCAGTATTGGTAGGATACCTGCAAATCATTTCCCAGCTGGTTTGGTTTCAAAAAAAAGGACAGAAATGGAGTTAATGCAGATTACAAAATTATCCTTTGCAGGGTGCAAGAAATTGTCAGAATGTGTTGTTTTCGTTTCCTATCTATATTAGATATAGATACACACTACACAGGGACGCGGGTGGCGCTGTGGGTAAAACCTCAGCGCCTAGGACTTGCCGATCACATGGTCGGCGGTTCGAATCCCCGTGGCAGGGTGCACTCCCGTCGTTCGGTCCCAGCGCCTGCCAACCTAGCAGTTCGAAAGCACCCCCGGGTGCAAGTAGATAAATAGGGACCGCTTACCAGCGGGAAGGTAAACAGCGTTCCGTGTGCTGCGCTGGCTCGCCAGATGCAGCTTGTCACGCTGGCCACGTGACCCGGAAGTGTCTGCGGACAGCGCTGGCTCTCGGCCTATAGAGTGAGATGAGCGCACAACCCTAGAGTCTGGCAAGACTGGCCCGTACGGGCAGGGGTACCTTTACCTTTACCTTACACACTACACACGCATATACATATACACACTACACACGCATATACATATAGAAACACAAACAAATAGTGTCATACCACCAGATCTCCAACCTACTGAAAATTAAATACAGGAAGAGGATAGAAAAAATTACACTGCCCTCAATAAAAGTGCTTTTCAATTCTTCCCACTGTCCTAGAGTAGTCATGCTTTAAAGTGATCAATCCCATCAACTCAAACACTTGGGCTCACCTGCCAGCTTCTAGATCTGGTATTTTGCTCTGAAACTGAGCAACAAATCACCTGATTTTGCCAGTAATTTGCCTAGTCTGTAACAGTAATGGGTGGACATGTTTTTCACCCACCTTTAGTGTAACTATTATTACGGTCTATTCCTGCTTATAATTCTCTTGCTTTAGAGCAGTGATGGGAAGCCACTATTCAGATTCATCCCATAACTGGAGCTGGGAGAGAGAAGTGGTGATGGATAAAAATAAAAGGCTGTTGAAAGAGACAAGAGATATGTCCCTCTGTATCCAGCTCCTGCCTCACCCACTTTTGGGCTTTAGTAACTGCCATCTCTAGCCCCACTCACCCCCCAATCTATGCTGCTGTCCCCCAGGAAATGGAATTGTTGGCATACAAAAATAGCTTCCCATCCCTGCTTTAAGAGTTTTTCATCTATTATAATATTTCATCCTCCCTTGACTTCTAATGATGTGTGAAAGTGACTGCAGGTTCTTACTCATTTTTCCCTTGTTTTGAGCCCAGGTTTGAAATAAAAAAGAAATTAAAGACAGCAAAAAAGAAAGAAAAGAAAGAAAAAAAGAAGAAGCAAGAAGAAGAGCAGGAGAAGAAAAAACTCACCCAGATCCAGGAATCCCAGGTAAGAACATAGCAAGCTCACTTTATCAGGTGATAACAAATGCCTAAAACCAGGTGTTTGTGATGTGAAATTACTCAGATGTTTGTGATGTGAAATCACTCAGAATCACTCAGGTGAAATCATGCACCTTCATCCTAACCAAACCAGATTAAATAATGGTCTGAATGAAAACTGAACAGGAGCAATGCATTTTTGTCTTGTCTTCCATTATTCCTTATATAGGTAGCAGTCCTTTGATAAACCATTTCTAGGAAGTCTCTGCATTGTAATGTAGCAAAAAGAAGACTCTTATGGCACTATAAAGGCTAACAGATTTATAATCAATAAATCTGAGGTGCCACTGGACTCCATTTTTGGAAAATCATGTAATCACTTTCTGTTGTGCCAATGTGACCAATAACAGAGCTACAGTAGCTTGTCTGCACTTCTGGATGACATATTTGCATGCAGAAAATGGTCTGTTTTTATGCCCTCTTCTTTAGATAAGTTAATGAAGTGGTGCAGAATAAAACCTTTTTTAGAATAAATTCCAGGCCAGCTTTAAATGGTCATTACAAACCAAATTTTACAAATAATCCAGAAGACTTCAAAACATAGTAAAGAGAAGTGATGTGGACGAAATCTAAGTAGCTATTATAGAGGTGGCTGTGTGTTTCCATAGGTCATGTCACACAATAAAGAGCGACGGTCAAAGCGAGATGAAAAATTGGATAAGAAATCCCAAGCCATGGAAGAGCTGAAAGCAGAAAGGGAGAAAAGGAAGAACAGAACAGGTTAGTTCAAAAGCCCATGAAAAGGATCTATTGTGGAGTACATTTCCAGTTAAAGAATGTGGGTGCTCCTTGATGCCCAGGGACTACACTTTTTACAGAGCCTTGATTTTGTTTAACTAACTGTTTCCTGATTACTTTTTTTCAGTGACTTTACATGCTTTTAAGGGCCGTTAACTTGTATGTTCATAGTAAGTGATAGACTTATACCCTCAATATCAGGCATAGGCAAACTCTGCCCTCCAGCTGTTTTGGGACTACAACTCCCATCATCCCTAGCTAACAGGACCAGTGGTCAGGGATGGTGGGAGTTGTAGTCCCAAAACTTCTGTAGGGCCGAGTTTGCCTATGCCTGCTCAATATGAACTAAAAGGCTTCTCCAGTGCTCACTACCAAAGCACCCTGATAATGTAGGGACTAGGCACAAGCTACGCAAAAGTTTTATTCTTTCCTGAATGTCATTGGCTGGGGATACTGATATTTCTGTTAAGATTTAATTTGTGTTTTTCCTGACGGGATGGTCAGGAAATACAGGAAGCTGCCTTTTATGGAGTCATACTACTGATTCATCAAGCCCAGTATCTTCTACATTGGCAGCTTTCAAGGGTTTCAGACAAGGGTCTCTCCCAGTCCTGCCTGGAGATGGTGGGAACTGAACTTGGGTCCTGTGTGGGTTTTTTACTAGAACTAAAGATCCACGAGCCTTAAGAATTAAAAGATTCAGAGCCCAGGAATATTGGGTATCAGAGCCGAACAGACATCATAGTCCTTCTACTTTTTGCCTCAAAACTTTCTTTAGTTTATCAGGCAAATTCAGATTGGGCATGTGGAATCATTTCCTTGCTACTTTTGTTATAAGATTGAGAATCAGAAACCTTTCTTGAGCTGATGCAAATCTTCCAGAGATCAATCTTCTGCCCCCTCTTGCATTAGAGCATCTGATTTTGTGAGCTTCCTGCACTTTAAAACGGTATCCCAAAAAGGAAGCAATGTTCGTTCTTTAACATGGCTATAGCTCTTAACTAACTCCTTTTCCCTTAACTAACAACCAAGATGTTGGGTTTTTTATGCATCAGTGACACACACAGTGGAAGTAGACTATTTGACAGTTAATCAGGCTACTCTTTTCAAAGCACATTTCTTGGAGTTACTTGTATGTGCTATAGATTTGCAGACTTCTAATGTTAACATTTAGGGAAAACCTTATTTTTATTTTATTTCCTCTTACAGCTTCATCTTATAACCTTGATGCAAATGCAAATGCAAATGAAAACTGTTATCCATCTTGTATTGGGATATCTGTCTGGCTCACTTGCACTTTTTTAATTAAGATATTTCTAACACACCCTTCATCCATGGATCCCAGAGTAGGATATATTGTATAGTTACAAAACATCAATTACATAAAAAATCAATGTTGTTCATGCTGTGTTTTGTCCCCAGCACCTAAGTTTTTAAAAGGCAATGGGTACAAAACTAGTAAATGTTCTCCGTTGATGTTTTGTCTTGCAGCTAATGCTAGAGCAATCATATGTGGGCAGTTCTTTAGATTTAATGGACATCAGTAAATGTATTTCTTTAGCATTCACAAGTGAACATTATACACCTGTGTTGCTTTGAACAGTAGTATGTCCTAATAACAGCTCCCTTAATAGTGTCTCATCAGAAGGTGCACAGATGGCAATATATCTACCATCTGTGCTCTGGTATCCACCAGAGTTCAGAGTGTGAACACATTTTACTAATTCAGAATTGATATAAAGAGACATGCAAATTGCCAGTGCACATGAACTAATTTTTGTATGATTGTGTTGAAGAGCTGCCCATGTAAATCTAACATGTAATTTATTTCTAAGGTTTATATCCAAGATACATAATGAAGTAAGATGTGGTAGATGAATAGCAATCTCCTTTACTCAAATGCAGTAATCAGTAAAGCTTAATTTGAGCCAAAAAGAATTCAGCCATGCTTAGCCCTGGAACTCAGCTTGGAAGGAAAAAAAATGTGAATACGGCTAACAGCATGGGCTCCCTTGAGGCAATATCTGGTTAGAGTCTTACTTATTTTAACTAAAGGAGTCTTTGGTCGAGGAAACTGAACAGAAGAGAATTATGTCATTTTTTCTTTGTAGCTGAGTTGCTTTTAAAGAAGCAGCCATTAAAAACGAGTGAAGTTTACTCAGATGATGAAGAGGAAGAAGAAGACGATAAATCTAGTGAGAAAACTGATCGTTCATCCAGATCTTCATCTTCAGATGAGGAGGAAGAGTAAGTACTGAAGTACTGCTTGAGGGCAGTGAATAAAGCTGTATACCTTTCATAGTATTCTGTGTGGGCTATGCTTGTTTTCATCTTATGAGAGAGCCAGTGTGCTATAGTAGGACTGGGGAAGCCCACTTTCAATATTTCAGGAACACTGGGTAACTTTTGGCCATTCACTACCTGTGAGCCCAATCTACCTCACAAGATCGTTGTGGGGATCAAATGGAAGACAGGAGAACCATTTGCACCACCTTCAACCCTTTAGCATAAAGGTGAGATAAATGGCTTTCACTTGCTTGCTTTCCAAATAATAAACTCCCCCCGTCCATTTTAAAAGAACCAGTTAAAATACTTTACTGCAAGGGCTTTGCTGAAGTTTTGTCTAAAGTGAAGGGTTCCACCACTGCAAAAATAAAAATAATAATTGAGAACCAGTGTGTTAATGTGTGGATTTTGTTACGTGAGTGTGGCACTCTCGTTCTGTTTGAATATTTCCTCCTGTGTCATGCTAGGAAAGAAGAAATCCCTCCTAAATCACAGCCGGTGTCCTTGCCTGAAGAACTGAATCGGGTTCGATTATCTCGACACAAACTAGAGCGATGGTGTCACATGCCTTTCTTTGCTAAGACGGTCACTGGCTGCTTTGTGCGCATCGGCATAGGAAACCACAATAGCAAACCAGTTTACAGAGTGAGTATATCCTTGATCAAACCCAATTCCTGTTGACACCAGAAGCAGCAAGACACTGTACAAATATATGGTGATGGGAAAGCGGGTAATTACACAACACAGTATTAGTTGTGAAGCCCTTTTACTTATCCCACCTTGCTGTCCTCTTTTTCTTAATAAATACAAAGATCTATAGAATCCCTTGTTTTACCAGTGGAACGGACAACACTGGCAGAATGCGCTCCCTGATGCAGCTCTCTGTGCACTCCAGAATCTGTTTCAAAAGGTTGGAAGACCCTCCGGAGCAGATGAGGGGAGGTACCAAGGGAGTACAGCAGTGAGAAGAGGAAGGGGAATTTCTCTTGTAGAAATAGAAGTCCACTGTTGTGAAATTAGCTGCCACCTGTTACGTTGGGTCCAAATTTAACCATCTACCATTGATTCCGCAGAGGAATGCAGCTGATAACAATGGAAATGAGTATTTTTGCATACCCCTGGTGCTCTGGAGCATCCTCTGACCTGCTGAGGGAAGGGGGATATAGCAAAAGTCCTCATCTCCGTTCCATTGGTGGGAGAATCTTCTGAGCAGAACTTCTAAGGCTGCCTTTCTCAACCTGTGGGTCCCCAGATGTTGTTGAACTACAACTCCCATCATCCCTAGCTAGCAAGGCCAGAGCTCAGGGATGATGGGAGTTGTAGTCCAACAACATCTGGGGACCCACAGGTTGAGAACCACTGTTCTAAGGGAATGCGCGCACCACTAGGAACAATGCTTGATCCAAGCCATTGTAATTTAAATGTTGCCATTATATTTTGTTTATGAGATAAGGCCTTATTGCTTCAGAAACAAAGAACACCATTGCAGATGTGCCAGTAGGCATGGCATTTTGTTCCAGCTCCATCTAGACATTCCTTCTTAAGTTTGCCTCTTCTTGACTCCTTTCCCCCTCCGTTAGAAAACGTATGTATGGAAGTACTCATCCTTTTTCATTTTATCTTTATTTATATAGGTGGCAGAAATAACAGGTGTTGTAGAAACTGCAAAGGTTTATCAGCTTGGAGGTACCAGGACAAACAAAGGGTTGCAGTTAAGGTAAGACCTACTCCATCATTTTGAGAGTGTGCTATATGAGAGGTGAATGCCAGAATACTTCTATCCTTGAGTAGTAGGAAGCTGATAAATTGCTGTCAGGGGATTGAGCACAGAGGAGTTTATCCAACGAAGTTGTTCCATTTGCACCAGGACTTCCTCATGCGCAACAGAATTTACAGGACGCTCCCACTGAAGGACTGGAGGGGAGGCAATTTTTGCCTATTCCTTCTTTCCCCTGTGCTCTTTGAAATACTTTTCCAGAGGCTTCAGGGACCCTCAAAGAGTGTGGGAGGTGGCTTGAGGAGCAAAAGGGAAATCTGTGAAAATTGCTTCCTCCATCAGGACCTTCTGCTGGATTTCGGGCCTTCCCAATATTTTCCTTAGAGATATGAAAAAAATGGAGCGTCCAAACAAACATTTGAGTGAAACTGAGTGTATGTATGCTATGTTATTCATACCAACACTTCCCCCTTCACCGTTGCCAGCAAATTTAGAATGTGTCTTCCTGTAGCAAAGATAGAGTTGGCGTAACATAGTCACTATACAAAGGTATACTTAGTAGCCAGCTATAAATGCACTTTATATCTGTCTCCTGCTGCCCTGCCCTTGGGAAGGTGCTGTAGAATGATGGCTCCTTTTTTCCTTCTCTGTGCAGGCACGGCAGTGACCAGCGTGTGTTCCGCTTAGAATTTGTCTCCAATCAAGAATTCACAGAGAGCGAGTTCATGAAGTGGAAGGAAGCTGTAAGTATTTCCATTTTTCCAAACAGGAGTGTTGAATGGTGAATGAAGTACTCTGACTCTATTTCTCTTCTTAACATCTAGATGTTTTCTGCTGGGATGCAGCTACCAACACTTGACGAGATAAACAAGAAGGACATGTCTATCAAAGAAGCCCTCAACTATAAATTCAATGACCAGGACATTGAGGAGGTAAATGAAGAAAATGTACTTTTGAGCTGAACCCATACAATTGAAGGTTCACAATGGAAAGGTAGGTGAGCTCTTAGATGTTCTCAGGTGCCAGATTCTAGTTCTGTAAAGATAAGATGGGTTAGACTTCCTGTTCGTGTTGGGAAAGACATCGTATTGGAAAAGACTCTTTATATTGGGAATGGGAAACCTGTGGCCGCCCAGATTTTGTTGGACTCACATCAGTCCAAAGCAGCAGCACCAGTGGTCAGGGATGATGAGAGCTGTAGCCCAAAAATGTCTGGAGGTCTATGGATTCCCTATCTCTGGTTCTTATCCTATTTTAGTGTTGTTGGCATATCACAGTTACTCTACTTACTTCAGATTTGCAAAAGTTAGATCACAGCAGTAAGGCACTAAAGACTAGGTTTGTAAGGGAGGAGGAGAGATGGGTTGTTGTTTTTTAGCATCTGCCCACAGGAGAAATTAGCTGGGCTCTGCAGTACTTACCGTATTTTTTGCTCTATAAGACACACTTTTTCCCTCCTAAAAAGTAAGGGGAAATGTGTGTGCATCTTATGGAGCAAATGCAGGCTGCGCAGCTATCCCAGAAGCCAGAACAGCGAGAGGGATCACTGCGCAGCGCTCCCTCTTGCCGTTCTAGCGTCTGGCTTAGCCCCGCGCAGCCTCTTCTGGGCAGGGGGAGCCTTCATCCCGCTGCCCTGAAGAGGCTGCCAGAAGCTAGAACAGCGAGAGGGAGTGCTGCGCAGCGATCCCTCATGCTGTTCTGGCTTCTGGGATTCAGAATACTTGTTTTCTTGTTTTCCTCCTCCAAAAACTAGGTGCGTCTTATAGAGCGAAAAATATGGTACGACCCATAATCATGTAACAACAAAGATAGACTGCAGTTACTCTTCATAGATTATTGTGGGCTAGTGGACATGCAGCCAGTGTGTTAACATGATGGAATAAATTTTAAAATGCTTCTTTACTGTTCTTGTACCATGTAAATACAGGCTAGAAACAAAAATTTTATCAGGCCACAAATTGAGTGATGTAGCCTGGCTTGTCAGGGCTTGAATAGAGTGAGCCAGAGCAGCTTTTTCATAACTAACCCTCAGTTAGCCCACCTTTCATAATGTCCCCCCCGCCCCTTGTGCATTTGTAGATTGTAAAAGAGAAAGAAAGGTTCCGGAAAGCACCACCAAACTATGCCATGAAGAAAACACAGCTACTAAAAGAGAAGGTAAAATATGGTGACACTGGGAAATGGCCCCTAAAATAATTTCTTGCAAGATTAAAGCCACCTTAAGTGCTGGTCTTTTCAATATATATTTCAGTAATATTGCTTAGCTTGTTTCCCTAGGGGGGGGAAATCAGTATCCCCTTTATTGCTGACAATCCTTTGTAAAGATTGACACAACTTGTTCAAATTTGATAAGTGCACTAACTGTTTCTTCTCTTACCTTGAGTCAGATCCCTGTTGATCCTGAAGTATAATATATTATTAAGAAAGAAAGAAAGCACATAACCAGTTGAACTAACAACATAATAACCTCATGGTTTTTAATCAATTCACATAGCTGATGCTACGACAGTGGTTCATTCCTAACAAATAATTATTTTTATTAAAGGCTATGGCAGAAGACATGGGAGATCAGGACAGAGCAAAACAGATTCAAGACCAGCTTAATGAGTTAGAGGAGAGAGCAGAGGCCTTGGATCGCCAGCGAACGAAAAATATTTCAGCCATCAGGTTGGTACCTAATATTTAATAATAGACATGGGAACAGAAAACCAGCAATACTGCTTTTGTGACCAGTATTGGTCACTGCTGTTATTTCAGAGTGATCTTGTTAATTTTCCATCTGGACAGAATCTGCTACTTTTCAGGGTTCAGAATTTATCTCTCATTTCAGTCATTTCAAAAAGAAATAGAAAGTGGCTTCTAGAAAAATAGCTTGTTGAGATCCTGAATTTCAAAATTCCTTTCTAATACATGAGGTAAGTGAAATACATACACCTTTTCTTTTTCTTTCGTTTTGCAGTTACATCAATCAGAGGAATCGAGAATGGAACATTGTGGAATCTGAAAAGGCTCTAGTGGTGAGTGATGTTGATAGTGCAAAGAAGGCAAAATATATTGTCATGGGAAAGGTGGCTCTCTGAACTCTCTGCTGCTTTTTACGATGACATATAATTTTCTGGACAGCCTTACCATATTGCCATTTAGTATCAAGCAATAACATGCAACTATACTTGAGTGGCACTGTTGTGATAAAGTAACTTAAAGCCTGCCTGCTGAAAAGGTCCAGTCCATTTATCAAAGCAGGAACATGAGAAAAATAGCATTTGCTGGAGGCTGACTTTCCCTGTCAAACACATTTTCCTGTCTGGGATGATGAAAGGGCTACAGCGACCATTGGCTTTTAGTGCCACTATATAACTGTGGTTTGAAACTGTCTCAACCAGGAAAGCTTTATGATTGTTAAGAGCCTAGGGTAGGGGAAAACCTATTGATAGAAGACAAGGGAAATGTTTAGCACTCTAGTTTGTAGTCGCACCCTCCATAGGCATGTTTTCTCACCCTTCCCAATCCTGTCTTGCATATATGGTAAATGAGGAAGAAAATGTTTTTCCCAACATACTCACTTGGGACTCCTACATATGGAAGGTGTCTTCCAATTGTTCTTAAATATTCCATTTGTGAATTGCTCAAGCAGTATCGGCACCTGCAGTCCTACTTTAGCTTTCTGATAAGTTGTGGGGTGGACAAATTGTTTTCATTATGAACCTAAGAGGAGCCCTGCTGGATCTGACTAAAGGCCCACCTAGTCCAGTATCCTGTTTTCTAGCAGCCAAAAACATGCCTGTGGGTTCCCCAAAAGCAGGACACAGGGACAGTAGCCCTCTCCTTGTTTCCGAGGAGCTGCATTTGGAAATATACTGGGGAAAGTATAAGGCAAGTCAGGACTGCATATTTCATATTTCTCTCTGCAGGCTGAAAGCCACAGTATGAAAAACCAACAGATGGATCCCTTTACTCGGCGGCAGTGTAAGCCCACAATAGTCTCCAACGTAAGTAAAATGCAGAGATTTGACAGCAATCGGGAGCAGAGCAAGCTATTCACATATGGGGGGGGGGTGTATGGAGAGAGAGAGAGAGAGAGAGAGAATCTAGATGCGGCAACATAAGGTGTGGATCACTGAAAATGTATCTAGAAGAAGGCAGCACTATAGTCTATTGCCCACTGCACAGGAGAACAGTATATTCATTTCCTGTTTCAGCAGAGTGCTGTATTGGTGTGCAAATCCCATTTTTATAGCTGAAGCAGAGTATTTCTGTCATGCATGGAAAATCACTGAAACCATTTGGAAAGATAGGGTATATGTTTCTAACTATACGTTTATTGAGTTGTGGGATATGGGTACACGGGATATATTAAGGGTTGGGATTCAGCTAATGAGTCCTCTCAGTGGAAGCCCCGCTCAGAGACTTCCACTTGTACAATGGGGTTTCCCCCTCCCTCTGTGCACACCCTACCCCCTAAAATTGGTTTTGGGAGGTCGGGGAAATCCCCCATAACAGTGTTGAAGAATGAGGTTTGTTCCATTCCATTCCACAAGCTAAAAAGCTTGTGCTGATTAGAAGAGTATTACCTTTAATTCCTCCCTTTATATACATACTTGTTTCTGTATGAAGAGAGAAATGTTAACCTATAAATGGTCAAGTCCATTGTTCAACCTGACATTAAATTTCTTCCTTTGTCACAGTCTAGAGATCCTGCCGTCCAAGCTGCTATTCTTGCCCAACTTAATGCAAAATACGGATCAGGTGTATTGCCAGATGCTCCAAAGGACATGAGCAAGGCAAGTTCCCTCAACTTTTTGCTGTTGCATATGCTTCTATCATGTAATCCTTACCTTTGGAATTGCCACCATGTGAAATAGTCACATTTTAAGCCTCAAGCTGCGTCTAAGAATAGAATGGGGTCTACAATGGAACCTTTCAGACACTATAGCCAATAAAGCATGGTTGGGTAACCTTCTGTATTACTTGATATTAAATGATGTCTCTTGTTTCAGAGTCAGGGAAAAGACAAAGATATGAATTCAAAAACTGCCAGTGACCTCTCAGAGGATCTCTTCAAAGTGCATGATTTTGATGTGAAGATTGATCTCCAGGTTCCCAGCTCAGGTAGGTTGTGCCTGTCCCTCAGGGAATGAAAGGTAAAGGTGGTAGAAAAGGAAAAGAGTTTTAGGTGCCACCTTGCCAAAAAAATAATAATAAATAAAATAGCCGGGTGGTTTTTAAAAAATCCAAAGCATGCGAATGGAAAATACACAAATTTTGTGCATCCCGGCAGAAACTACGAGCAGCCATACCTTTGAAAAAATGAACTTCTATTAGTAGAGCTGTTCTTTTTCTGGTTAATGTAGCTTAAAGAACCAGAAACTTCAAAAAGTGCAGCTTCTATTTAGACTGAGGAGCTGGTTTAAAATTGAGAGAAGCCACCATTGGTTTGGTGTCACCACTGCCCTCATAGATCCTGCTGGATTTACTGCTTTCCTTTGCCACTGCATCTGAGGAGGGGTCTGCTGTACTGTAGGAACTGGAAGTTTCTTAGGTCTGTCTTCTGCTCAGTGTCTCGGGGGCAGGCAGAACTCTTTTTTTTTTTTACTTATGTTACACTGCTGGCACCA
This sequence comes from Podarcis pityusensis, assembly GCF_964106645.2. Taxonomy (NCBI): domain Eukaryota; kingdom Metazoa; phylum Chordata; class Lepidosauria; order Squamata; family Lacertidae; genus Podarcis; species Podarcis pityusensis. Next base: position 43,628,580 of record NC_138028.1, read on the forward strand.
CATTAATAATCATGGCTATCCCCTGCAGAAAGCTTGAGCCTGATTGTTTGAAGAGAGCCATGCACCTTGCTGAGTTACACACCTAGTATGTGTGCCTTATTTCCCAACAGAGTCCAAAACACTGGCTATCACCTCCAAGGCTCCCCCAGCAAAAGATGGCGCCCCCCGGCGATCACTGAACCTGGAGGACTACAAGAAAAGGCGGGGGCTTATTTGAGCAAACCCCACTCTCTGCTGCTTCTGATCCTGCATGCTACATGATATCCCGCCCTTTATTTTCTTCCCTCCCTCTTCAGTTTGCCCTTCGGGGTTGGAGCAGCAACAGAGCTGGGAAGAGACTCTTTAAAATTTGCCAGCCATCTGTAATATAAATCATTGACTCTTTACTGTATAGACCTCCATTTCTTGCCCTTTTCTGCCACCCACAAATATGGATCCATGCTATTTTTAGTTTTGTTTTGTTTGTTAATACAGCTATTTGGAGTTGGCTGTATGTATTCAGTGTTAACCTGGAGTCTGGATTTCTGCAGGAATCTGTTGGTGGCAGAAGCAGTGTTAGCACTTGGCTGTCTCAACCACCACAAGCAAGGAAAATTAAACCGTGGCACAAGACCTCTTGTGAAGGTCGCCTGCACTTTTTTCCTCGTCTTCTCTCCCCTTTCTCCTAGCTGTGGAGAAGGGTATATTTTACGAACTGGTTTAGGTTGAAAGTGTACATTTTTGTGGGGGGTGGGTGGGTTGTGTGAATTTTTTCCAGATAGTTTTTTTAAAAATCGATTTTCACCTGCAGTAAATTTGTATCTGTCATGGTTCTTTAAATCTGTCTTGAATTTTTACCAGCTATATTTGAGCATTCAAAACAGCAGGGGCAATTTAATAAATGTGATTTTATTTTATTATTTTATTATTTTTTACAAACAGGGAGCCTGGCTGACAATAGCTGTGTAACTTCACACTGTTCCTTCACACAGACTTAGAAAAACCCCTTCCCTCATCTTCCCCCCAGTCAATGTCTTTGTAAAGCAGTAGTACATGTGCCCTTGACTTTCCTGCTACAGGTAGGTGGGGCAGTTTTATTGTTCCTGGCTGCTACTTGGATCTCTTCCCCACCCACCCCAAAAATCCCACAACAAACCATGTAACCTTTTGATCTTTCATTTTGCACCCTTACCAAATTGCCTTTTATAGCCAGAATTATTATTTTTTCATTTGCCTCCCGTTTTTATTTTATTTTTTATTTTAATCTTGTTCTGCAGAATGGAAAGCGTACAGTAAAAAATTGAAAATATAAGAGGGCAGTTAATTTGACCTATATGTAACTGGTACAACGTGTGCAGCTGAACTCCAGCACAAGGATTGTATGTATGGAATGTCTGAATAGGAAAAAGATGACTGCTTGATAATCACTCAGGTGTAAAGATCGAAGTGTAAATAAATGACATTTTATCAAAGAGCTCTTCAAAATGAACTACCATGGATTATACTGAACTAAGACTGTGCATACATTGATGAACGTTAGTGATCTGTCGGATCATGCCAGTGCCAGTGCTGGAAAAGTGCCCTAAATAAGGATACTTTCCTGAAGCTGGATTAAAAGGAGAAATCCGAACACACGTGAAGCATTCTTAAGCAGGCCCAGAAAATGTTTGCTCACATCAGAATAGAAGTTTGAGTCTTGTGGCTGTGATCTGGGGAATCCTTATTGATGCTTTAATCTATTTCTTCTTTGATTCCTTATTTAAGATTAGGGAGACACACACCTGTGTAAAACCTGATGAAATGAAGAGGAGGAACACACAGTCCTCCTCCCGAAGTGGTTCTCGTCAAGTTGTGTAAACTTAGTGACTTTATTTACTACATAGTCCATAGCTTCGCAGACTATTGTGTAAATATGTAATCATTCTGTTTTTCTGCCTTTTTTCTAGCTACTTTTCTCAAGCGCTTGTGGACTCTTTTATTGACATACATGCTTCTAACTTTTTTTTTAAAGTGGATTTCTAGAATCTGCCAATGTTTGGGGAGCCATCATGATATGCTATGTAGATATGCATCTCTATCACTCGGATTTCTTTGTCAGCAACATTATCTGTAGTAGCCAGTCTCCCTGATACCAACATTTCTGATACAGAGAGATAGTAAGTCCAAAACTCTTTAACAGAGTTCTGATTGCCCACCAATATTTGCAAAGCTATGGCATAGGAGCAAGGAAAGAGCCGGCAAATGTTAAACTAATGTTCTTATGAGCCCTCCTAATTATCATGGCAGTCTGCAGCCGAAATGCACTTCCTGACGTTGGGCTTCATAATCAGAGTACGGAAGGCCTCCCTAAGTTGTAAATAATGCATCAGTTTATCCTTTCCAATTGGGTTACAGGAGTTGATCAAATAAAACACTGTGGAACTTTTAGGACACAAGTGAATGAGGTCGCCATCCTCATGTATCCCCTCCTTACCAAACTTAGAAGAGGTTCTCCTTTCACACAGGTAATGGACAATTCCTTGTCACCTTGTGTTTTTTTCACTTGAGAATAATGCATTGAGGGAGTAATATTTTTTCTGGGATAGCTATGGAACTAATTGTGTATGAAGGTGTAATGTTTTCTCCTCTTTTAAGTGCATGTGACAGTGAGTGGCGACAACACAGGCTCATTGGGAGGGATGGGTTTATTTGCTTTAATTCATTGTCTCGGCAGCATTCGTTACAAATGTATAGACTTCTATAAATAAACTTTGGTTGGTTTTAATAAAGCTGCTCTTGTTTCATCCTTTGCTGTAAGGTGCTCGGCAGACCTTGAGCAACACAACTCAAGAGTCCAGACTGCTCGTCATATAGTTACCGCAAAGCTTTTCAAATCCACTTTGAGCTTTGTCTCCGGTTGAGTATAAAATAAATCATTGTACTACGTCTGAGGTTATTTTGACAGAGAGCAGTTAAGATTAGATGGAAAGACTTGCTTGGAGTTCTGTTCTGTTTCAGAAGCACAAACAGATGCAATTCCTTTTGAAGGAAGGGCAAGATTAAAATGTAGTTAAATCCCTGGATGCGCCTTACATTTCTCTCTGAATTCTGGCCTTGTAAGCTGTGGTGTTCATTCGTTCATTTTAAAAAAATGTATCTTGTAAAAATCTTTCAGGATAGCTAATGGTTCACTTGTCACAGCCATGGTCAGAAGCAAACTGGCTTACCACAAACAAGCATGTTGTGGCATGCCAGTGTGTAGACACAAGTTGTAGAGAACAGCTAAGGCAAGTACCTTACAATCACTTGATAAAAAAATATCAATGCAACAAGTAAAACAAGTTAAATTCAAAGTCCTAGCAAAGCAGCAGCAGCAATATACTGGGCCTGTGAAAAATAGGCATATTAGTGTCACTCTCTACTGCAGCTTCTCATAACACACTTCAAATGGGATTATTGTCATATAGAGGCTTTCAGCAGCAGCCTTGGTAGCTGCCGTCAGTCGGAGGGCCTGTCCTTCCAGGCCAGGTGGAAGGGACCCACAGGGAGCAGAGACCATGTCTTGAACACCTCACAGGCAAACTGTCTCTTATTGGATACTTTATTCAGAAGTATTAGGCAAAAAAAGCAACCACACACCCGCCATTTCCTTGAAATGAACTGGAAATTGCTCAATTTATATACCATACACACAAGTCATGCTCAAATGAAAAAGCAAGTGCCTGCACAGATTTGCTTGCTTGCACTTCTGCCCCAGAGCATTAAATTGCTAATTGTGTCAATGTGCAGGCCTCTAAGAATCTGCTGTAAAGCAGTCTTATGGCTCCTTGAAGAGCAGTGATTGTCTTTATCCGGTAGATAGGATTGTAGTGGCCTGATACCTGGGACGTGGTAGTTATGCAAGTTCAGGTCCTTGCTTGGGGATCTTCAGCTCTGTGTAAGCAGATATGCTTCCTGGACTATTTACAACTGTAAGAGAAAAAGAATTAAGAGGAGGATCATTGTGTCTGGTCTTCTGATGGGCAGGACTCAACCAATGTGTTCTGTCAATGCAAGGACTTATACTTGCGCAGTTAAACTTCCCCCTCTTACCCCTCCATGTGCCTCGTGCCCTCCCCAGATTTGCTCTGGAAAGTTGCGGGAATCCCTAAAACTTATCTAGGGGGCCCATGAGAGGAGGGCAAATTCCACTGCACAAGCAGAAATCCTGGTGCTGAAATGATATGCTCCTTGGAAACCACCCCTCATAAAACTGAGTTCCTTAGGAAATTGTACATATACGTACTTTAATTATTTGCGATGGTTGTGTGTTTTAGGGGTGGAATTGCTCAAACATTTAAACACTGTTTTTACTATATCGAGAAAGGCAACTTAGAAAGCAGTGCTGGCATTTTCTTTGTTCTCCATTATTCTAGTCACAAGAAGGGAGGCCCCTTCTCTTCAGTGCTGAATGGCACAGCTAAGGTCCCCTAGAGCAATTGGGTTTTTCCTCCCTTTATGGACACTGGAGAATGTTGTATCCCTCCCCTTTATTGTCTGGGCACCATGCCAGAGAGGAAAAGCCCCCTTAACTGATTAATTTCTTTGTGTGTGCCCTCACCCACCCAATTTTTAGAAACTAAAGTTTGAACTGCTCATTTCTTAGACTGAAGAGGGGCGCTGTGGTAAAATTTGGAAGATAGTCAAAATAAAAAAAATCCTTCCAGTAGCACCTTTAAGACCAACTAAGTTAGTTCTTGGTATGAGCTTTCGTGTGCAAGCACACTTCTTGGAAGATAGTGTGGCTCATCCCTGACCATTGGTCATGCTGATGGGGGCTGATTGGAGTTGGAGTCCAGCAACATCTGAAGGGCCCTGGGAGAGGCATAGCTCAGTGGTAAAATAATAGAACTGAAGAGTTGGAAGGGACCCTAAGGGTCATCTAGTCCAACCCCCTGCAGTGCAGGAAACTTGCCCAATGTGGGGCTTGAACCCATGACCCTGAGGCTGCGAGTCTCCTGCTCTACCGGCTGAGCTCCCTGGACATCCAAGGGTGTAACCCAGTGGTAGAGCATTTGCTTTGCATACAAAATATTCCAGTTTCAATCTGTGGCATCTCCAGGTAAGGTGGGGAAAGACTTTTTTTTTTTTTTGGAAACTAGAAATCTACTGCAAGTCTGTGGAAAATGCGCCAATGGCCTGACTCTGTATAAGGCATCTTCCTATGTTCATCACTCCTGCTGTAGATCATGAAAGTTAAGTCCAACATTTTGATGTATTACATGTCCTAAACCTGTATGGCCAAGTATTGATGTCTCACGGCCTGGTTACCTGTGTAGTCACATCCTACCCAATAATTCCTACTGAGGTTCATACTACAATTCCTCTGCTGACTCCTTGGTCTCCCCACCCCATCCTGTACAACAAATGCCTACAAGCATTATTCAAATATCCTCTGGTAAAAGAAGTCATAATTTCCTCTGTAATTATTACTGAATTGCTTCCAGTAACTCTCTTTAATGTAATTCCATTGTTACTGGTGTGAAGATAACGTTGCCAAGGGATGATATCAGGAATGGGGTTATGGTTGGTTGGTTTCATAAAATTTATATACTGCCCTCAGCTTCCACTGAGATGTGAGAATGTAGGAATTGTGTGGTCTGCCTCAGTTAAACTTTCTGATCATTACATCCGCAACTGAGCGACCTTTCGGCTTTGGCCCAGCCGCTTCATCAGCTCTGAATCTACTTGTACTTGTCCTCCGCTCTTCCTCAGTAGCATGTTGAACACCTTCCCACCTGAGGGGCTCATCTTCCAGCGTCATAACTTTTATATGCCTGTTGTTGTTTTTCCATTGTGTTTTCTTGTTGAGACAATAGGTTTATTAACGTAGATTTTTTGGGGGGGGGGGGAGGACGGGAAGTCAAGTTTATGTACAAAATTATTGTAGGAAGACTTACATTCTTTTGTTGGATTTTTGTTTTGACAAAATTGATTTATGTAAAATAAGGAAGATATGTCTTTGATGTATAGATGTAATTATGGATAATAAAGCAAGAAATTCAAACCTTACAAAGTTGTGACGATTGCTACGAGGCAGGTGAAAACCACATGGCTGGTGCCAATCTGCCAAGTGAAAAATTCCTACTTGGCCCCCTCAACAGGTGACTAACTGTAGTCCATAGTAAGGCCAAGATAGCGAACGCATAAAATAGGGCGGGAGGTCCGACGCAGGAGATAAGGTGAATGAGACCCCGGCCGCATGGAGGTTTCAATCAGGTAAGCCACGCCCCCAGTCAACCGGATTGGTTGGCCATGGGGTGTGACACAGCCGGGACTCCCAGTGATGCGGGTCGTGGCGCCACCCCCCCGTACATGGGGAGTGCTCGTGGCCTGCCTGCAACTCCGCCTCCCTGGGAAGGTGAGTGGTTCTGTCAAAAGAACATCTTTGTATGAATGGGGTAGACCTGTGACAATGGATTCAAGAACCAAGGTATTTACCATTCCTAAATAAAGGCCAGGAAAAGGCAATCAGCAAGCATTATTGGATATCTTGACATACAGGAGACAAGTCACACTCTCAGTTTTCTGTTGTAGTCTGCCTCCTTCTATGGTGCTTGCATGATGCTTTGGGGCGGTCTTTGGCTAAGGAGCTGAGCAATTTCCAAAGTCTTTAAAAGTTGTTACACCCGGTCGGAGCTTAACAGTACAAATTGAGAGCATTTGCAGATGATTTAGTATTGACGTTACAGGAGCCAGAATCTAGTACTAAAAGGGTTTTAGAATTGATTCAAGAATTTGGTCAAGTTGCAGGATTTAAATTGAACAAGTTAAAAACTAAGGTTTTAGAGAAAAATCTAACACCAATGGAGAGAGAGAGGTTTCAGAATGTGACAGGTTTAACAGTGGTTAAGAAAGTTAAATACCTGGGGATCAACATGACAGCAAAAAATGGGAATTTATTTAAATATAATTATGAAAAATGTTGGGCTGAAGTGAAAAAAGATTTAGAAATTTGGTCAAATTTGAAGCTTTCACTGCTGGGCCGTATTGCTGCGATAAAAATGAATGTATTGCCTAGGTTGTTTTTGTTTCAAACTTTGCAAATTGTGGACAAAATGGATTGTTTCAAGAGGTGGCAGAAAGATATTTCTAGATTTGTCTGGCAGGGCAAGAAGCCCAGAATAAAATTTAAAATACTAACGGATGCAAAGGAAAGAGGTGGATTTGTCCTGCCAGACCTTAAACTTTATTATGAATCAGCAGCTTTTTGCTGGCTGAAAGAATGGCTGCTTCTTGAAAACACTGATATTTTGGATCTAGAAGGTTTCAACAATGTATTTGGATGGCATGCATATCTGTGGTATGATAAGGTCAAAGCACATAAAGCATTTAAAAATCACATTGTCAGGAAAGCATTGTTTAATGTTTGGATAGGATACAAGGATTTATTAGAAAACAAAACTCCAAGGTGGCTGTCACCAATGGAAGCGAAAGCCTTGAAAAAACTCAATATGGAGGTCAAATGGCCGAAATATTGGGACATTTTGGAACAAGATGGAGATAGACTGAAATTGCAGAGTTTTGAAAAATTAAAAAACAAAGTGCGAGACTGGCTTCATTATTTTCAGATAATGGAGGCATTTAATTTGGACAAGAAAATTGGCTTCCAGGTGGAAAAATCAAAATTAGAAACTGAACTGTTAGAACCCAAAACTAAGAATTTGTCAAAGATGTATAACTTGCTGTTGAAATGGAACACTCAGGATGAAACGGTGAAATCTGTTATGATTAAATGGGCACAAGACGTTGGACACAACATTATGTTCGCTGACTGGGAGCAGTTATGGACCACAGGTATGAAATTTACGGCATGTAATGCCTTAAGAGAGAATATTATGAAAATGATATACAGGTGGTACATAACCCCAGTCAAGCTTGCAAAAATCTACCATTTGCCCGATAATAAATGTTGGAAATGTAAAGAAACTGAAGGCACATTTTTTCACCTTTGGTGGACGTGCCCAAAGATTAAGGCTTTCTGGGAAATGATATATAATGAACTAAAAAAGGTATTTAAATATACCTTCTTGAAGAAACCAGAGGCTTTTCTCCTGGGCATAGTCGGCCAATCGGTGTTAAAAAAGGATAGAACTTTCTTTATGTACGCAACAACAGCAGCAAGAATACTCATCGCAAAGTATTGGAAGACACAAGAGCTACCCACACTGGAGGAATGGCAGATGAAACTGATGGACTATATGGAACTGGCGGAAATGACTGGTAGAATCCGTGACCAGGGAGAAGAGTCGGTGGAAGAAGATTGGAAGAAATTTAAAGATTATCTACAGAAACATTGCAAAATTAAAGAATGTTAGAGTGATGTTGGATTGAAATTAAGTGGTTTCTAGCTGTACAGGCTTTAAAGTTATATATAGATCAAGATTAAGGATTAGGATTAAAAAAGTTAAAAGAAATGGAAAATTGGCTTTTAATAGGTAAAAATTTAATGTTATATTATATTAAGATTAAGGATTGGGATTAAAAAAAAGGGAAAGAAATTGCTGGACAAACAAATTGAAATGGAATACAAAAGAGGGAGGTATGAGGAGGTCCAGAAAATAAGTAAATTTAAAACTGGTGATGAAAAGGTGGTATTGTTTTTAACTGTTTTCTCTTTCTTTCTTTTTTTTTTTTTGTATTTTGTATTGTGTATTTTTCTTTTTTACTTTTAATTCTTTTTTACTGATGTGTCCTTTTTTTTATCAGAAACTTTAATAAATATCATTTAAAAAAAAAAGTTGTTACACCCGTTTTTCTGGGTCCCCTCACCTCCTTGCAAAGTGTGTGTGCTGGGGGAAACTGCCTTACTTTCTCCCATTGGTTCCAGCTTCCACTCATTCTTCTCTGACTGATAATGAACTTAGGGGGATACTGAGTCCCTTGTTTGGGAGTTGGGTTGTAAAAACTAACCCCAAATTTTTCTTATATCACCCTCTACATCGGGATGGGGAACCTCAGGCCAATTTTGGCACGCCAAGAGTTCCAATTTGACCTGCAAGGCCATTTATCTTTAACCACACCCAGCCACCCAGCTGCCATTACTGAGGAAGTGAGCTGCAGGGTAGGAGGATTTGGTTAAATTCTGCCTTGGTTTTGTGCTTGCACAGCCAAGGCAGCAGGTGAGAAAGGGGATGTAAAATCTGACTCAGTTCAAACATGTCTGGCAAGAGCTTTCTGAAAGCTTCCTGCCTCCTCTTCTGTGCTGCTGGTATTGTGCTTGGTTCACCGCTTGGATCTGCTGGGAAAGCAGTTTCTCTTGAACATAATGAGGGTGGTAATATCCCAGCTTCCTCCTTCCTCCATCCTCAAGGCAATAAAGAACTTGCTTCTCATAGTCATGTGTCTGCAAAGAAAGTTTAGTTATGCATACCATAATTCTCAACAACATACTGCAAAATAAAAAAAAATCCTCTCAGGAGACCTTGTTGTTGTTGTTTAGTTGTTTAGTCGTGTCCGACTCTTCGTGACCCCATGGACCAGAGCACGCCAGGCACTCCTGTCTTCCACTGCCTCCCACAATTTGGTCAGACTCATGCTGGTAGCTTCGAGAACACTATCCCACCATCTCGTCCTCTGTCGTCCCCTTCTCCTTGTGCCCTCAATCTTTCCCAACATCAGGGTCTTTTCCAGGGAGTCTTCTCTTCTCATGAGGTGGCCAAAGTATTGGAGCCTCAGCTTCACGATCTGTCCTTCCAGTGAGCACTCAGGGCTAATTTCCTTAAGAATGGATGCATTTGATCTTCTTGCAGTCCATGGGACTCTCAAGAGTCTCCTCCAGCACCATAATTCAAAAGCATCAATTCTTCGGCGATCAGCTTTCTTTATGGTCCAGCTCTCACTTCCATACATCACTACTGGGAAAACCATAGCTTTTACTATACAGACCTTTGTTGGCAAGGTGATGTCTCTGCGTTTTAAGATGCTGTCTAGGTTTGTCATTGTTTTTCTGCCAAGAAGCAGGCGTCTTTTAATTTTGTATGAGCTTTCTCATACCAATAACAAACTTAGTTGGTCTCCAAGGTGCTCCTAGAAGGATTTTTTTTATTTTGTTTTGACTACAGCAGACCAACACAGCTACCTACCTGTAAAGAATGGCATTGCTGGCTGTATGTTCAGGGCTCGCAAGGTGGCTCTCCCTTCCCTATGTGGCAGGTGGAGAGTGAGATGCTGGTATTTTACAACCATTCTGTGTTCAAGAGAAGCCCCTTTCACAGAGAGTCTGATAAACCAGTGCCCACTCCCCACCCTCCTTTTGCAGATCTGCTGCAAAAGCGGCTTCTCTTGAACCTACCGATGCTTGTGAAATATGCTCACTCTTCAAAGAGCACTTTTCCTTTAAGACTCCTGCATGCAGCTGATCTTCCCAAAGGAAGCAGCTTTTCATATCTATATCTATATCATCTATATCTATATCTATATCTATATCTATATCTATATCTATATCTATATCTATATCTATATCTGTATCTGTATCTGTATCTGTATCTGTATCTGTATCTGTATCTGTATCTGTATCTGTATCTATATCTATATATCATCTATCTCTATCTCTATCTCTATCTCTATCTCTATCTCTATCTCTATCTCTATCTCTATCTCTATCTCTATCTCTATCTATATCTATATCTCCATAAAATTTAGATACCACTTGATTGTAAAAGGTTAAAAAACGAACAAAATGCAACAAGACAATGACAAAAATCCACCAACAGCATACAAATCAATATGGCTAACCTGATCCAAAACACACACCCACCCCCACTCACACAGGAAAACAAAGACCACCACAGCCAACCACAAATGAACAGCCACACCCTAGGCCAACCTCAACCTCTCTCACCATCAAAGGAACACAAGTGAACAGCAGAGAACCTGCACAAGCAACACTGACACCAAACCCTACATATATTAAGTAAAATAGAAACATCACCACCCACCCCCACCCATCTTTCCCTCTTCCACCTCTTCCCCCTTTTCTTCCTAATGTCTCAACAAATGAAACTGATTTGTAAAAATGTTACATGGTAAAAATACGAGAGAGAGAGACATTACACATACCGTATTTTTCGCCCTATAAGACGCACTTTTTCCCCTCCAAAAATGAAGGGGGAATGTGTGTGCGTCCTATGGGGCGAATGCAGGCTTTCGCTGAAGCCTGGAGAGCGAGGGGGTCAGTGCGCACCGACCTCTCTCACTCTCCAGGCTTCAGGAAACTCTGCGCAACCCTCGGGAGCCTGGGCGAAGCCGCGCCGGGCTCCCGAGGGTTGCGCAGAGCTGCCTGCGCTCCCGGGCTCCGTGCAGCTCTGCGCAACCCTCCAGAGCCCTTCCAACTATATATTTCTATGATTATATGTGCTTATCCATGCTTTGTATGTCTAGAAAGCATGGGGCCAAGCAGGGGTGTAGGAAGGGGGGTGCAGTCCGCCCCAGGTATCATCCTTGAGGGGGGTGACAAAATGGCACACCATGGGGGGTGGCACTTACCGCGGGGCCAGGCCTGCAGTGTGCCCAAGCCACGCATCCTGAAATGGCAGCGTGGAGCTTGCGTCCGCCAGGAGCAGTTCACCGTGCCGCCCTCCTGTGCAGATCACTGTGGGGTCCCTGTGCACGGATCGCCATGGTGCCCCCGTAGGCAACTTGCTCTGCCCCCGCTGCTCCGGGTGCTGGAGCAGCTAGCTATGCCCCTAGGTCCAAGACGTTTTCCACTTATACCGTGTTTTCTAGGCAGGGGTCAGAGCAGTTCTCAGTTTGTCCCACCACTTTCCCCAGGAAAACCTGCCCTTTACTGCTGAATCGGAGCAAACAGCAACCTGTGATAAACCCTCTTTAAGGCAGGAAAGAGTGGGCTTTCCTAGGGGAAAGCAGTAGGACAAGCGGAAGTGCAGATGAACCCTGTGTCAATGCGTGAGAGCAGAACAACTTATTTGTTTTTTTAAGAATTGGATTTTAACGCATTTGCTTCCTGATATAATAAAGATGCTGCTTAAATGGTTAAATAGTTCCACCTCTAAAGCAAACACTACATTTGCACCGTTTAAAGGATTATTGAAACAGATGAGAAAGAGAATGGAATCCTACCATCCAGCTGAAAACTTCCTGCAGCTGATTCTAGCCACCGAACATTTTTTGGCTCATACAGTGGTACCTCGGGTTACAGACGCTTCAGGTTACAGACTCCGCTAACCCAGAAATAGTACCTTGGGTTAAGAACTTTGTTTCAGGATGAGAAAAGAAATCGTGCGGTGGCAGCGCAGCGGCAGCAGGAGGCCCCATTAGCTAAAGTGGTGCTTCAGGTTAAGAACAGTTTCAGGTTAAGAACGGACCTCCGGAACGAATTAAGTTCTTAACCCGAGGTACCACTGTATTATGAAATACAAAGATAATGTGAATACGTGTCTTGACTTTTATGAGCGTCTTAATTATGTCACTGTCAGTACAATTTGCAACTGCCAATTAGCAGGATCTTGTGTTCAAAGCAGGCCAGACTAACTAGTCAACATGACTTTATGAGTATGGTGAGTTGTTACGATAAATTGGGAGTGAGCAAACTGGCCCTTGGCCCAATTTTATGTGCACGCTAAGGAGGGGAAAGTCGGAAGAAAGGGTTGGCAGAAAGTGAGTAAGAAAAGAGAAAGGCAGAAAGAAAAAGATAAAAGGGATGCCCTTCCTGCCTTCAGCAGCAGCCCACAACAGATTATCCCTCAGGGAATGCAGACTTCAACAGAAAAAGGTTTCCCATTCCTGGGTTAAATAGTCGGGAATCTATGCAATGTAGTAACCATCCCATTTATGCTTGCACAATGGGACTTCACCAACCCCCATTTCTTAGGGTTTTCCCCAACCCACTGGAACAGATTTCAGGACAGTGTGGGGCATGCTCAAGGGAAGGAGAGTGAGGAATAATAAAAATAATAATTTATTTATACCCCGCCCATCTGGCTGGGTTTCCCCAGCCACTCTGGGCGGCTTCCAACAGAATATTAAAATACAATAACCTATTAAACATTAAAAGCTTCCTTGAACAGGGCTGCCTTCAGATGTCTCCTGAAATTCAGATAATTGTTTATTTCCTTGACATCTGATGGGAGGGCGTTCCACAGGGCGGGTGCCACTACCGAGAAGGCCCTCTGCCTGGTTTCCTGTAACTTGGCTTCTACAGTGAGGGAACTGTCAGACGGCCCTCAGGGCTGGACCTCAGTGTCTGGACTGAGCGATGGGGGTGGAGACGCTCCTTCAGGTATACTGGGCTGAGGCCGTTTTGGGCTTTAAAGGTCAGCATCTTTAATAGAATTGTAGGGTTGGAAGGGGCCACAAGGATTATCTAGCCCAACACCCAGCAATGCAGGAAACCTTTGCCTAACATTGGGCTTGAACCGCCACAACCCTGATATTAACAGTCTCGTGCTCTACCAACTGAGCTATCTCAAGCATAAATCCTTGTGTGGACAGGCTGGGTTATTTAGTGCTACATTGGAGAGAGAACCTTTGAATGCAGACAGTCCCAATCCACAGCATCTCCTGGTTGGGCTGGGAGAGTCCCCTGTCTGAAATCCTGGAGTATAGCTGCTAGTCAGTGCATTGTTCTTGGTGGACCAATGCTGTTCAAGAGAAGAGCCGTACCTCAGTGGTAAAACACCTGCTTTGCATGCAGAAGGTCCCAAACTCCCTTGTATCCCCAGACCCCCAATATCTCCAGGTAGGGCTGGAAGAAAGCCCTATGTGAAAAACTGGAGGGCTGCTGCTAGTTAGGACAGACAATACTGAGGTTCTGTTGCCATCCATCCATCTCAGGAGACAATGGAGGAGTGCGCCTTTGGGGGTGAAGTCAAACTGTTGAAGAGTTGCAGCGCCCACTGTGGCTGTAATGACTGATACAGGAGAGACATGTTTTATTGCAGGTGAGGCAGATGAAGGCATCCAGTTGTGCTTCTCTCCGTGGCGTTTCTTCTCTCTGTGCTCCTCCCGGCAGCCATTCTTCCTCTGGTCACTGCTGCAGATGCACCAACTGACTGTCTGTCTCCAGGAACTGCAGTTGCATGCAAGGGATTTCCACATGGCGGAGTTGATGTTGCCAGCCTTCATGTCTCGTTTTCAGACATCTTTGTAACACAGAGTTGTTCTGCCAATGGGCCTGTTCTGGCTTCCACTGTGTTGCACTGTCTGTCAACATCCAGGAATGAATTAAGCTGTTGCAAACAGACGCTAAGGGGTGTCTCATTTGAGCATCGACTGGTTGAGAAGCACTGCGTTCTGAACATCCGGACAGGAGAAATCATTCCTTTCCCCTTTCCACAATCACAACTTTAGTTAGTGTGTGGGTGTCAATGCAAGTATTTCTGCTTGTGCAACAGGACTTTCTCTTATCTCCACACCTCACACTCTCCCCAAATGTTCTCCAGAGGATTCGGGGGGGGGGGGGACGACGGACTCCTAGAACAAATTGAGAGGCCATGTGAGCAGAGAAGAGGTAAAGTCCTTGCGCTGAAGGATTATTCATGTAGCGCTACATTGGAATCAATCCTGTGGTTTTTCTTTTTGTCTACTGTTGTTTAAAATTTATCTTCTTTTAGGGAAGTAGAGAGAGCAATGATATCTTTCTGTTTTTCAGTATATTTTCCTGATTTTGTCTTTTCGCCCCACATGCCTTTCAAAAGGAGATTATGTGCAAAGCACTATCTTTGTACCATGAAAAAGTTGCAAAGTCCAAAAAACCACTCCTTTACAATTAAATCAGTTGCATGAGAAGAAAGTTTGGGTGGGGTGGGGATTTCCCCTTCTCGTTTGAGATGTAATAACATTTGTAAGCAAATCAAAGGATTAAGTTGGCCATTGAAGAAGTATTTTTCTCAGGTGTCTAGAAATAAATATTTTCTCTAGGTATTAGTTTCCTCTCTACAAATGAGGCTGGGGAAAACAAGATATGCCGGTTTACAGCAGGAGTCAGTTATGCACAGCTCAGATGGGCAGCTTCTTTCTGGCATAATCAATCCCTCCACGATTCTGGTAGTTTTGTACGTTTTCAAAAATGAGTCTCAGATGAGTTTTTCGTTGCTCAGCTATACAAGAAGCACTTTTATTTTAAAAATGCAGAAAGCCCACCTTGAAACCTGAATGGGAGGTAAAATGGTGACTGAATCTGTGGTGGAATTGTTGGGAAGCATGTGAGTCAGAAACTGGAAGAAGCTGGGCTTTGTCAACAGGAGGGATAATAACCTCAAATCCTGCTTTTTATGTACGTTTGTACACACCCATGGACCTTGGTTTCAGTGCAGTTGTAGTACTGGAAGCATGCGAAGTTCTCCAGAAGCCATAAAACAATTGGTGAGATTAACGGTGCTGCTTGGGACTCGTGGAGGATCCAGTGAGAAGAAAAAAAATGTAAGGGATACTCATGTTTTCTACTGTTATGAGATTAGAGTTGTGAGAATATTGTGGGTGGTACTATTACCACAGGTTCAGCTTAAAGCAAGGCCTGGTCCCAGTCTGGGAATCAACAAAAGAACATATTTCTTAATGGTCCAGGATGTCCAAGGAGTGATTATTTTATGAGAACTAATTGGCAGAAGATGTTATATTAATGCAGTGGTCTCTCTGGAAGGCTTGGGAAGAACACCTCAGTGGAGCTTGGGGAAAGGAGATGCACCCTTTCCCTCCCAAGCTAAGGGGTGGGTGCTGGTGAACAAGTCTCTCTGTGTGTGAGGGAAGGGGGGGGGGAGAGGAGAAGAAGAAGCAGTACAAGCTGCAGGGAGGAGAGAGAGACATTGAAACTAAAGCCGTGGGGACAAGATGCCCTTTTTCCCAGAGATTTGTTGTGAGGGAGTGGATCTGCTGTTCATGCGGCTTGCCTTTATTATTGTTTATTGTTTATTTCAATCACTTCCCATAAAACATCCTAAAGTGATATGACGGCAAAAAGATATATAAAAACCATTTCAAGTCCAATATAGACTGCTGGCACCAATAGGTGCTGGAAAGATCATAGAATCATAGAATCATAGAGTTGGAAGAGACCACAAGGGCCATCGAGTCCAACCCCCTGCCAAGCAGGAAACACCATCAGAGCACTCCTAACATATGGTTGTCAAGCCTCTGCTTAAAGACCTCCAAAGAAGGAGACTCCACCACACTCCTTGGCAGCAAATTCCACTGTCGAACAGCTCTTACTGTCAGGAAGTTCTTCCTAATGTTTAGGTGGAATCTTCTTTCTTGTAGTTTGGATCCATTGCTCCGTGTCCGCTTCTCTGGAGCAGCAGAAAACAACCTTTCTCCCTCCTCTATGTGACATCCTTTTATATATTTGAACATGGCTATCATATCACCCCTTAACCTCCTCTTCTCCAGGCTAAACATGCCCAGCTCTCTTAGCCGTTCCTCATAAGGCATCGTTTCCAGGCCTTTGACCATTTTGGTTGCCCTCCTCTGGACCCGTTCCAGTTTGTCAATGTCCTTCTTGAACTGTGGTGCCCAGAACTGGACACAGTACTCCAGGTGAGGTCTGACCAGAGCAGAATACAGTGGCACTATTACTTCCCTTGATCTAGATGCTATACTCCTATTGATGCAGCCCAGAATTGCATTGGCTTTTTTAGCTGCCGCGTCACACTGTTGGCTCATGTCAAGTTTGTGGTCAACCAAGACTCCTAGATCCTTTTCACAATAATAGAGATGGCATGGGTCTGATGCCTATCTGGAAGGCGCCCTGTAAGTGCCAAGGCCAAGTGCCATCACACTGAACCCTGGTTAGTGTTGGATCAGGCCGTCAACCTTCGATGGATGATTTAGAAGGATTGGGTCCGGCATCACTTTTGCTGTGCGTGTGTGCCAGGATCCATACTCGGTAGAGTTACATCTCAACGCAGCTCCTTCCTTGGAAGAGTTCTCGGGGTGAAGGTCCACACCAGGGGTCAGCAACCTAAGGCCATTTAACTGGCCCATGGACCCCCACTGCCCGCTTGGGGACCTCGGTTGGCTCCTGTGCACCGCGCTAAACCGGTGCGGAGTAGAGCAGGAACTGCCTTCTGCGACACTGGCCAGCTTCCCATTGGCTGCAGGAAGCTCCTGCAGCCAATGGGAAGCTGCGCACACCTTCTCCGCCCTGGAAGGAGTGCTGGAAATAGCAATAAACACTCGTGGATGCCATAAAGATTCAGTCAAGTGTAGAAGTTTACTTAACAGGCATAAAAGCATATTGGTAGCAAATATATACAGACATTCACCACTGCCGTGGTCAAGGCACGCTTAGAGTCCAACAAGAGTCCATGACTCCCTCTCTGCTTCTCTCACCACAAGACACAAGCAAGAGACTCACAAGTTACACAGAACTGTTGTTATCAGTACTTCCTGTCACACTGTGCATGTCCAAAGAACAGTTCCCACAGAAAACATCATTGCGCAGGCAAAACAATCTCAGCCTTCTGCTGCTTCTTGAAACTTCTTCTCTGTTTCTGGAACAAATGGATTCTCACACACAGAGAATATCCAACAGTCCTTGGTTAAAAGCATGGATAAAATTAAAAAAATAACAAACTTTTAGATTTAGAAGGATTTGATAACAGATTTGGATGGCACGCGTATCTATGGTTGGAGAAGAAGAAAAGCCACAAGGGTTTTGAGAATAATATTTTCCAGAGATCCTTAATAGAAATATGGGATAGGTATAAAAATATATTAGAACCTAAAGTTCCACACTGGTTGTCCCCATTAGAGGTTATGAGTGTAAAGAAAATCAATATGAGAGGGAACTGGATTACATATGGAGAATTAATAATTAAAGAAGGAGGAAAGTGGAAAATGAAGCCATACGAACAAGTAAAAGAATTTGTGTTTGATTGGTTGCATTATTTTCAGGTAAATGAAATGTTTAAAAAGGATTGTAAAGAGAGTGGATATGCAGAAAAAGAATCGAAATTTCAAACAGAGATAATTAACAGTGATTATAAGATATTGTCAAAAATGTATAAAATGTTGTTAGAATGGCAAACGATGGATGAAGAAGTAAAGTCGGTGATGATACATTGGGCCAAAGATTTTGGATACAATATACAATTGAATGAGTGGGGAAAAGTATGGAATGTAAATATAAAATTTACAGCATGTACTGCGTTAAAAGAGAACATTATGAAAATGGTATATAGATGGTATATCACACTGGTTAAACTAGCAAAAATGTATAAGACATGTAATAAGTGTTGGAAATGTAAAGAAAAAGAAGGAACCTTTTTTCATATGTGGTGGGAGTGTAAGAAAGTGAAATGTTTCTGGGAAATGATATATAATGAATTGAAGAAAATGTTGAAATATACATTTGTAAAAAAAACCAGAAGCATTTCTGTTAGGAATAATAGGAAGTGAAATAAATAGAAGGGACAATAAACTCTTTCAATACGCAGTAACAGCAGCAAGAATATTAATGGCCCAAAAATGGAAACAGGAAGAAATACCAACACTTGAAGAATGGAGAATGAAACTTATGGACTATGCTGAACTGGACAAACTAACTGGGAAGATTAGATATCAACGGGAACACAAGTTCATCGAGGACTGGGAAAAATTTACTGAATATCTGAAAAGTACATGTGATGAACAAACAACGCTAGTGGGATTTAAAGAGGCTTTGTGAAAGGTAGAGGAATATTTGTGAAACAGAAAGAGGATTGAAAAAGTAATATTAAAATGCAATATTAAACTTAGAAAATGTGTAAAAATGGGAAAATATGGATGTTTGACAGAGAAGCTGATGGAAGTCCAAAAACTGAAATTTGTGAAAATTTGTTTGCTGTTGGAATTGATATAATGAAAAATTTTAATAAAAATTATATTAAAAAAAAAGAAGAGAATATCCAACAGTCCAATGTGGAGCCAGTTTCCTGATGAGATGGGATCTGCCACAGATCTCTCCTGAAGTGATTGGCTGAACATATAAGGGGCAATACAACACTTTAGGTACTCTGTTCCATTGTGGCACTGGAAAATTTAATAACTCTGATTTGCCTGCATTAATTCAGTATCCTGTCATGGTATCAAAATCCTAATTTAGCCTCAAAAATTCTTTTATATTTCCCCCCGGTCCCACATCAAGTAATGCAACATTATTTGTATCTCCACAAACTTTAATCTCTGGGGCCCATCTTGAAACCTTTTATTGTATTGTGGTTTCTTACTGTAGCTAAGAATGGTTCCATTTTGAAATTAAGTAAAGAGACAGAGGCACCCTTGTTTAGTGCCCCTTTATATTTCAGATTCTGGTGATAAAGACCCATTGATTCTGAGATAAGGTGCTTGATAAATGCTGTTAATCCAAGTTTTGAACATTTTGTGTACATCACTGTTTGCAAAATGTGTTAACATTGCCTGTTTGGTCAGTGCTTTTTTCGGGGGGGGGGGCGGCGCAGGGGTACACATACCCCTAAACATTTTGTGACTCTAATGGGAGGAGAAACTAAAAAAAAATAAAAATTTTAGTTTCTTCTCTAGCATGGTGAGTCGTCACTTCCATTGCTACCCCCGATGGCGACCTCATTTCCTGTCACGGTGTTTCCTGAGTATCAGACAGAAGCGAGCGTTTAATGTGTGAAGCAGTGTGGAATGTGGATGTGTGGTGATGAAAGCTGATGAAAGTTTGGCCTCATTGAGGGGCAGTATTTCAATATGAGTAATGCATGTTCTTTGTACCATTGTCCATTTACTATATTCATTTCCCCCGATTTGAACTATAAAATGGTGATCTTCTTGAGTCAAAATGAGAGTACCCCCTAAACATTTTTTTAATAGAAAAAAAGCACTGCATAGGATCACCTTTCATCATTGAGATTTCCCCCTCCATTCAAGCTACTCAAACTAATATTACCATCTAGTCCCAAAAGAACAATGAGATTGAGGCATGGGAAATTCTGGAAAGGTAAAGAGCATGCTAAAGGCATGATCAGTTAGGGAGGACACCCTATGCATCTGACTGAAGAACTTGGGCAGGAAATATTCAAAATAGCTGCTTTCACACCTCTCCATGCAGGACTAAGATCACACAATATCTGCAAGATAGGTTCCATAGCTGGAAAGACTGACAGCCCAATATGGAAGCTTTGTGAACAGAAGTGAAAATATATCAGAACCAAACTACATGAGAGACTTGTGGTTTCTCTTGAGTGCAAACTTTTTCTTTCCTAATTTGCAGTGTGTGGGGCCTGATCCAGATTTGGACCTTGGAATGGGCCTAGGAGGACTTTAACCCTTACCTCCCATGCTGCAGTTCCAATGCAAGTTGGGGCAGGGGCGTGTTTGCAATTTGCATTAAGGGGGGGGGGGACCTCCCAGCAACCCAAGATGATACTGATGTTTAACTGATGATGATACTAAATTGTTCAGGGTTGTTAAAAAAAAAACAACCTGTGAAACTCTCCAAAAAGATCTCTCCAAGATGAGTGAATGAGTGGTAAAATGACAAATGTTAATTAGTGTAAACAAATATAAAGAGATGCATATCAGGGCAAAAAAATATATTTATTTCACATATATGCTTGTGGGGTCTGAACTGGTGGTAACTGATCAGGAACGAGACCTTGGGGTCAAAGGCAGATTTAGGGCCATGCAACCAGTTTCCGCTGCACTGGACTCTAAGCCAAGGGGGTTCTGCAGGGCGTTGCAACTATGACGTAGTGAATTGAGCGGAACGGAAGGCAAGTGGCAGGGGGGCAAAAAAATTGGCCTTGGACAGGGCACTGCTGAAATTTGAAAGACCAAAGTCCGGCCCTGCTTGGGGTCATAGTAGATAGCTTGATGAAGATGTTGACCCATTGTGTGGCAGCTATAAAAAAAATGGGAAATTCCATGTTGCGGACCATAATGAAGGAAACTGAAAACTGCCGATATCATAATAGCATTATACAAATCTATGGTGCAACCCCATTTCAAATATTAGGTACAGTTCTGGTTGCCTCACCTCAAAAAAGATATTGTACAGTTGGAAAAGATCCAGAAAAGGACAGCGCTATTTTTCTAGGGGGGCGGGAAGGGTTCTGAAACTCACTGTAAGCACCTCCCTTGTTCTCTTAGAATGGCAATGGCCCCCACCTGAGAGTTCCAGTGAGTTCCGGCAGGTTCCAGCTGAAAAAAGCACTGATTGAGAGGATGGCGCAATTCCCCTCTGATGAAAGGTTACAGGATTTGGGACTTTTTAATTTAGGAAAAAAGTGAGTAAGAAGTGAATGATGCAAGTTTATAAAACTATTCATGGTGTAGAGAAAGTGGATAGAGGGGGCGGGAATCTCCCCTGCCTCCTACCACTGGAACTTGTGGACATCCAATGAAGTTGAATGTCATCAGAATGGATAAAAGAAAGTCCTTTTTCATGCATAGTTGAACTATTGAATTTGCTTCCACAGGAGGCAGTGATGATGATGATGATGATGATTGCCCCAGCCACTAGGGGCGGCTAGATGGCTTTACAAGAGGATTAGACAAATATCCACGTGAATATTCACTCTGCAGTCTAGGCATTAACTTTGCACTCTATATTGTCTCCTCCTTGTCAGAGGGCATTGTTTGAGGGTGGCCCAGAGGGGCCTGAGCTGTGGATCTTCTGTGTTGGACCTCAGGTGTGTCATAGGTCCATGCTGCAGGCTTTTCAGTACCTTCTTCTCCAGTCATGATGGCACTAACCAAATACAGTGGTGCCTCGCAAGACGAAAAGAATCCGTTCTGGGAGTCTCTTCGTCTAGCGGTTTTTTCGTCTTGCGAAGCAAGCCCATTGACGAATTAGCGGATTAGCGCTATTAGCGCTATTAGCGGCTTTTAGCGGCTTTTAGCGGCTTTTAGCAGCTTATCAGCTTATCGGATAAGCAGATAAGCGGCTTAGCGACTTAGAAAAAGAGGGGGAAAAGGAAAAAAAAACCCCAGGAACTCGCAAGACATTTTCGTCTTGCGAAGCAAGCCCATAGCAGATTCGTCTAGCGAGTTTTCCGTCTTGCGAGGCATTCGTCTTGCGGGGCACCACTGTACTGACTACAGCGGTACCTCGGGTTAAGTACTTCATTCGTTCCGGAGGTCCGTTCTTAACCTGAAACTGTTCTTAGCCTGAAACACCACTTTAGCCAATGGGGCCTCGTGCTGCTGCCGGAGCACGATTTCTGTTCTCATCCTGAAGCAAAGTTCTTAACCTGAAGCACTATTTCTGGGTTAGCGGAGTCTGTAACCTGAAGCGTATGCAACCTGAAGCGTATGTAACCCGAGGTACCACTGTATATTAATTCTTTGGGGCTATTGCATGCTGAGGGGTTTGTCTGCTCCTCCTAATGTAGCCTGAATATTACCTTTGTGGTTGGGTAATGCAATAATATATCGAATTACCCTTTACTGTGTGCTACTTCTTTCCGTTGCTTCTGTTGCTTGGGACTTGGTTGCTGTTTTTGTTCGTAGCAAGATGCTGATGGTTGTTTTTTTAAAAAAGACTTCCACACCTCAAGTTCCATCACTCCTGCGACACAGTTCTTGTGTAAATATGAACCTGTCAGAGGGTAGCACTGAAGCCCTACAAACTCGAGAATTCAGCAAGAGGTGGAGCTTCAGGTCTTTACACTGGGTGTGGGTATGAGAGAGAGACAGAAAAACACTGCAGACAGTGCTGCATTTTCAAGTGGCCCTCCTTTTGTGGGAAGCAACGTCTTGTGCAATATTTGTAGCAACTGGCCAAGAAGCACAGAACGACAGCATGCAATAAATTTAATGTATTTGCTCTGTATTGTACTGGAGGAGCCTGTGGCAACTTGTCCCCAAGTGAGCTGGAACTCTGTAGGAAAGCTCCTAGCTCAACTTAATCCACTGGGATCTGAGTTTGTGAATGAAACAAAAGAAACCCTCAGAGACCTTGGTGCCTGTTTGACTGATGTTGCAGAAAGCTGACTGGAGGATCTAATGAAAGGAAGGAGCTTGTTCTTTAACTGAGCAAGGTGAGTAGTGGTGGAGATGGAGACAGAGACAGGCAGGGACCTGGAACTGTCTTATGTGTTATCTTCTGTATTCCAGGCAACCAAATTTTGCGCTTTTGATTTATATACACTTCTTACAAACTCTTTTCACATTTGTTGCACATTAAAAACATTGCATGTAATATAATGTGGCTATTGTAAGGAGATATTGCAGGATGGCATCTGTAAAGTTACCGTATTTTTTGCTCCATAAGACTTACTTTTCCCCTCCTAAAAAGTAAGGGGAAATGTGTGTGCATCTTATGGAGCAAATGCAGGCTGTGCAGCTATCCCAGAAGCCAGAACAGCAAGAGGGATTGCTGCTTTCACTGCGCAGCGATCCCTCTTGCTGTTCTGGCTTCTGAGATTCAGAATATTTTTTTTCTTGTTTTCCTCCTCCAAAAACTAGGTGAGTCTTGTGGTCTGGTGCGTCTTATAGAGCGAAAAATATGGTACCTCTTTTTATAAAGAGTTGTTTATCTGTTTCAATGCACAGGGTTAAGATGACTCACTGAATTACTGATAATGAAGATGCTTAATTGGTGTAAATTAGAAAGCATTTGAATATATTCTGCGTAGCCTACAGGATACTCTTGGGAACAGCCCTCTAGAAGTGACACAGGAACAGTCAAGGAATAGCAAAAGACAAGGACTCAGGTCAAAGTTTTCCTACTTGCACTACCATAGCACTCCTATGTAATCACTGACAATGCAGGATTGGTGGTGCATACCTACTTCCAAGTAAACATGCATAGTATCAGGCCAGCGCTCCCCCCCCCTTCCTAAAATCATGTTTAGGGGTATTCTCATTTTGATTCAAGAAATTCACCATTTTATAGTTCAAATCAAGAAAAATAAATACAGTAAATGGACAAAAGTACAAAGATTCACAAAATGTTTAGGGGCATGTGTACCCCCAGAAAAAAGCACTGTATCAGGCCATTAATGTCCCAGCCCTGCTATGTCTCACTGCAAGTTCTTATATTAATTCAGGATTAATTAATTTCTGGCTGAGATAATGCTTATTTCAGCAATATCATTAACACGATCTCTTTTTCAAATATTATTTTATTAATTTTCCAAAAACAAAAAAAATAAAAGCAACAATACATATTCAAACATAGAAAAAAGTAGAGTTGACTTCCCCCTACTCCCTTCCCTGGTTTCATAGTTTATCAGTTTTACCTTTGCCCCGTTGCTGCCTCCCCATAAAGTCTGCCCTTTAGTGCTAAATTGGAACAAATGGCAATCCATGGAAACCCAATTGCCATTTGTTCCAATTCAGCAGGTTTCCCAGAGGAAAGCAGTGAGGCAAATGCAAGTGTGGATAAGCTCCTAGAGAAAACAAGTTTTACACCTAGTGGCAGAACCCTATCAACGTTGTGGTCATCCATTTCATGGAGAAGGGAGCATTTCTTCAAGGTCCCAAATGCATGAAGGGGGAAATAAAAATGCACAGATTGGCCTCACCCCCTGTTGCCAGAGAGGAAAATTCTATCACCATTTCATGTGCTTCCATGCGGTTTGGCTCCAAAAGGTTATGTTTTGCCTAGGAAGGTAAGATAACAGAGAAGCTTGGCTGCTTGGGGCAAATATAACTTGCAAATTTCCAACCAAAATTCTCTGCTGATATGGGCAAGGGAGTGGCCCTACAGGGATGGCTGAATCTTGCCATGGATCTCCTGTAAAGAAGTAAGCTGTAAACAGTGTTTGTCAACCTTGCATTCCCAGATGTGGCACAACAACTCCCATCATTCCCTTTTTTTTTTTAATGATATTTATTTTTAAAAAATTTAAAATTTCAAAAGAAAAAGATCACATTAATAAAAAAAATTAACAATAAAAAGGAAAAATACAGAATACAAAGTACAAAAAAAGAAAAAACAGTTAAAAACAATTCCATCTTTTCATCACTTCTCTTACATTTACTTGTTTCCCGGACCTCCTCATACCTCCCTTTTTTGTATTCCAATTCAATTTGTTAGTCCAGCAATTCCTTTCCCTCCTTTTTAATCCTGATCTTTAATCTTGATATATTATAACATTAAATTTTTAAGTATTAAAAACCAATTTTTCCATATTCTTTTATACCATTACCGCTAGAAACCGCTTAACTTCAATCCGTCATCATTCTAACATTCATTAATTTTGCAATATTTCTGTAAGTAGTCTTTAAATTTCTTCCAATCTTCTTCCACCGACTCTTCCCCCTGGTCTCGGATTCTGCCAGTCATTTCCGCCAATTCCATGTAGTCCATCATTTTCATCTGCCATTCCTCCAGTGTGGGTAGATCTTGTGTCTTCCAATGCTTTGCAATAAGTATTCTTGCTGCTGTATGTTGTAGCATACATAAAGAAAGTTCTGTCCTTCTTTAACACCGATTGGCCGACTATGCCCAGGAGGAAGGCCTCTGGTTTCTTCAAGAAGGTATATTTAAATACCTTTTTTAATTCATTATAAATCATCTCCCAGAAAACCTTAATCCTTGGGCACGTCCACCAAAGATGAAAGAATGTACCTTCAGTTTCTTTACATTTCCAACATTTATTATCGGGCAAATGGTAGATTTTTGCAAGCTTGACTGGGGTTATGTACCACCTGTATATCATTTTCATAATATTCTCTCTTAGGGCATTACATGCCGTAAACTTCATACCTGTGGTCCACAACTGTTCCCAGTCAGCCATCATTATATTATGTCCAACGTCTTGTGCCCATTTAATCATAGCAGATTTCACCGTTTCATCCTGAGTGTTCCATTTCAACAGCAAGTTATACATCTTTGACAAAATCTTAGTTTTGGGTTCTAACAATTCTGTTTCTAATTTTGATTTTTCCACCTGGAAGCCAATTTTCTTATCCAAATTATATGCCTCCATTATCTGATAATAATGAAGCCAGTCTCACACTTTGTTTTTTAATTTTTCAAAACTCTGCAGTTTCAATCTATCTCCATCATGTTCCAAAATTTCCCAATATTTCGGCCATTTGACCTCCATATTGAGCTTTTTCAGAGCCTTCGCTTCCATCGGTGACAGCCACCTTGGACGAAGTAAAAAATTCTTTCCTGTAGCACCTTAAAGACCAACTAAGTTAGTTCTTGGTATAAGCTTTCGTGTGCATGCACACTTCTTCAGATACACACATGCAACCTGAAGCGTGTATCTGAAGAAGTGTGCATGCACACGAAAGCTTATACCAAGAACTAACTTAGTTGGTCTTTAAGGTGCTACAGGAAAGAATTTTTTACTTCGACTATGGCAGACCAACACGGCTACCCATCTGTAACAGCCACCTTGGAGTTTTATTTTCCAATAAATCCTTATATCTTATCCAAACATTAAACAATGCTTTCCTGACAATATGGTTTTTAAATGCTTTATGTGCTTTGACCTTATCATACCACAGATATGCATGCCATCCAAATACATTGTTAAAACCTTCTAAATCCAAAATGTCAGTGTTTTCAAGAAGCAGCCATTCTTTCAACCAGCAAAAAGCTGCTGATTCATAATAAAGTTTGAGGTCTGGCAGGGCAAATCCACCTCTTTCCTTTGCATCTGTTAATATTTTGTATTTTATTCTGGGCTTCTTGCCCTGCCAGACAAATCTAGAAATATCTCTCTGCCACCTCTTGAAACAGTCCATTTTGTCCACAATTTGCAATGTTTGAAACAAAAACAACATTCTAGGCAATACATTCATTTTTACCGCAGCAATACGGCCCAGCAGTGAAAGCTTCAAATTTGACCAAATTTCTAAATCTTTTTTCACTTCAGCCCAACATTTTTCATAGTTATCTTTAAATAAATTCCTATTTTTTGCTGTCATGTTAATCCCCAAGTATTTAACTTTCTTAACCACTGTTAAACCTGTCTCATTCTGAAACCTCTCTCTCTCCATTGGTGTTAAATTTTTCTCTAAAACCTTAGTTTTTAACTTATTCAATTTAAACCCTGCAACTTGACCAAATTCTTGAATCAGTTCTAAAACCCTTTTGGTACTAGATTCTGGCTCCTGTAACGTTAGTACTAAGTCATCTGCAAATGCTCTCAATTTGTACTGTTTGGCTCCGACCTGTATACCTTTAACCAACTGGTCCCTTCTAATCATGTTCAGCAAAACCTCCAAGACCGAAATAAAAAGCAGTGGGGAAATTGGGCAACCTTGTCGTGTCCCTTTTTCAACAACTCCCATCATTCCCTGCCAGGTCTGGCTGGGATAGTTCGAGTCGACAGAGCTATCTGCCATGAACTCAGGTTCATGGGTTCGAGCCTCAGGTGGAGCAAAAAAGATTCCCGAATTGCAGGGAGTTGCACTAGATGATCCTTGGAGTCCCTTCCAACTGACTGATTCTATGGTTCGGTCATAAGGCAGCTTAGCCAATGGTCAAGGATGATGGGAATTGTAGTCCAACAACATCTGAGGACCCAAAGTTGAAGCAAACTCATTGGCTGTATCCTCCGCAGCCTAGACCCTCTAAAGCAGGCATCCCCAAGCTTGGTCCTCCAGATGTTTTGGGACTACAATTCCCAAGCTAACAGGACCAGTGATCAGGGATGATGGGAATTGTAATCCCAAAACATCTGAAGGGCTGAGTTTGGGGATGCCTGCTCTAAAGATACAGCAGTATCTCTTAGGGACAAACCTCGGTTAATGTAGGAAAATGCAAGTGTTTTATACCAGTTGCTAATTTCTTGATTCAACGAACGGTAACAATGTTTGCTATTTATGTTTGCCTAGAGTTCATCATAAAGGCTACAGCGTTTGGCTTATTGGGAAAACATTATGAAGAACCTGCTTGAAAAGTTGTTCATTCTCTTCCTCAGTAGTCTGCTTGGCGCTTTTCTTCTTCAGACGCTCTATAGTTGGCAGACAGAAATAAGAGGTAAGAGTGAGGATTGCCAGATATTTAAACAGCAGAGTATTGGATGGTTATGCTTAGTTTTGTTGTTCTGATTTTCTATTACATGGTTTAAATTTTCCTATAGAATGGCAGGATAACAATGTTGAAAATGGATCAAAACTCTTAATAGTAAGTAAGTAAGTAAATTTTTATTTATACCCCGCCTTCCCCGGCCAAGACCGGGCTCAGGGTGGCTAACATCAGATATCAAATACATTAAAACACAATCAATTGATTAAAATACAGCTTAAAAATTATAATCAGGATAAAATTAAATGACTGCCCACGAATTGCAACCTTAGGAGTCGGGAACCTCAAGTATTCATCAGGGCCAGCTATCCATGTTGGTCCCACATGAGCCGATAAAAGGGCCACAGAGGTAACATACAAGGTCCCATAGAGGGGGGCTCAAACTGGGCCCAGACTGAAGGCCAGGCGGAACAGCTCCGTCTTGCAGGCCCTGCAGAAGGATATCAAGTCCCGCAGGGCCCTGGTCTCCTGTGATAGAGCATTCCACCAGGCTGGGGCCAAAGCTGAAAAGGCCTTGGCCCTGGTTGAGGCCAGTTTAACCTTCTTAAGGCCCTCCTTGAGTTACTGATTTTCACTCCCTGGTCATGGTGTCAAAGGTCACATTTCCCTTCTGTAGATCCTGAAGAAGATTGGCTGAGAAGGCAACGAGATCGCAAAGCCTCTTTGGACACCATCTGCCGGAAAGATACTTTCTCAAAAGGAAAACCAAACCCTCAAGTTGCGAGTCAGATCTTTGTAGACGAGAGTCACAACTTTATCTACTGTGAAGTGCCAAAGGTGGGCTGTTCCAACTGGAAAAAAATTATTCTCCTCCTCACACTCAACCTGAGCAGGGATGTCTTAGAAGTAGATCATGATAGAATCCACAGAACACATCTCTTAAGGAGGTTAAGTTCTTACCCTTCTGATCAGCAAGTGAAACTTCTGAACAACAGCATTAAAGTGATGTTCACCAGGCATCCTCTAGAGAGATTGGTTTCCGCTTACAGAGACAAGCTCTTGCACTTTGAGCCTTTTTACGTCTCTGTGGCAAAAAGGATCAAGACCTTGTTCAGGGGAAACCCAAACTCCACCGATCCAGTGACTTTCCAAGAATTTGTAAACTTTGTTTTGAACCACGCCCCCAAGGATTTGGACATACACTGGAAGCCAATGTTTATGCTCTGTGATCCCTGCAACATTCACTATGACATTTTGGGGAAGTACGAGACACTGGGAGAAGATGCTGACCATGTTCTCAGGAGAATTGGAGCACCAGATGATCTCCAGTATCCAGATTTTAAGAAGTACGGTACAGAGAAGAGGACCAACAACAATATCACTCTGAACCACTTCAGCAAACTGAGTAAGGACCAAGTGCAGAAGCTCAAGGACCTTTACTCAATTGATTTCTCTTCCTTTAATTATTCTTTTCATTTTTAAAACAAAACTTTGCTGTAAGATTCAATTGCAGTTCCCTTCTCTGGGTTCTCTGGTCTCCTGTCTGCTAGACAACAGGAAGTCCCTGTGGTGGCTGGCACCCTGTCTCTGGAAAATCCCTCTTTAGGGAGGCTGATCTGGCATTTTCATTGTTATAACATATGTGCTGAACTAGGAGCCTACCTAATCAGACCACTAGTGCATCTTGCTCAGCAATGCTGACACCAACTAGCATGTATTCTCCAGTGCTTTAGGGCACTACCAGACCACCTGTTTCTTGAGCATTCATCCTGATTGAATTGCAGGGCACTTAGATAACGCTGGCTATTTGATGAGTGTTCGTTCCGATTTGTTCCTGGGGATGTTAGATGATGTTGCATCAAAGCAGATGTCACCCCACAATGCATTTCCAATGCATTTTCTTGGCACTGTCTTTATTGCAAAAAGTCCAGCCTTTGGGGGAAACAGGTTTGTTACACAAGGCATCCCAATCGACTATAATCTCACGATCTGAATTTGCCGGTGGGTGACTGAACCCCATGCAAAAAATGTGACAGTCTGGAAGTGCCCTGAAGACAGGGGTTTTTCCTAGCCCTCCCTAAAGATACCTGGGACCTTCTGAATACAAAGCAGGTACTTTATTAGTGAGCTACAGCCCTACTTCAGAGTCTATTCAATTGGTCTGCAGATGACAGCAAATGAACTCATTTAAAGTGCACCCCCCCCCTCAAAGAACTCTGGGCACTGTAGTTTGTTAAGTGTTGCTGGGAATTGGAACTCTATGAGTAGAAACTACAGTGCCCAGAATACTTTGAGGGAAAGAACGTGCTTTGAATATGCTTTAAAGGTATAGTACATACACAGCCCAGAAAAGCATTTATAAATGATGATGAGTAGAGGCTAATCCAAAGTCTATTTCATAACATTATTTCCTCATTCCTCCTCTCTAATATGAAAACCACATTCTAAACACACCTTGTTTGTTCCACCAACTTGTTATGGTTATGTCAGATTTAAAATTGAGGTGGATTTGACAGAAAATATCTATAGGTATGTAGGAATACATGAATACACACACAAGAAAGAGAGAGAGAGAGAGAGAGAGAGAGAGAGAGAGAGAATGCTACTCAGGATCTAAGTGAATTTTCATTTTGATATATTTTGATGTATATTCTGCCACAGGAAATCATTCTCTTTCTTATTTTTTAATTAGTTTTCAATTACGATCCAATAATAGCCTCATTATAACAATACCAGTTTATAATACAATTACAAATACCAATCGTTCAACTACTGAACTATATAATTTATATAAAGTGCCCCCCGCCCCATGCTAGAGTTGATGGTTGATGGTTTTCTTTATTTCTGCCTTCCAAAATCATACTAATTTCAATTACATTCCAGTCATAATAATAATAATCACACTATGCAACAACTGCAATTAATGTTGACACATTAAATGATTTATAAAGCTACAAGTGAGGCACTCAAACTATAACCTTGTTCTTCCTGTGTGTGGCAGTTATTCTGTCCATGGTGTTTTTTTGTTGTTCTTGTAAAATATTACGTGTCTTTTCCCCGGTTGTTGCTGTTATCCATCATGCCTTGGGCGGAGCTGATAATGTTGTTCCAGAAATTTCTCCCTCACTCTATCCCGTGCTTCATTGTTTTGCAACTTTAACAACAGCAGCAAAAGTCACTCTGTCCCAATAAATAACCTGTTTTTGCCATTTTTACTCTCAGTCAGGGAAGAAGAGTGGTCTGTCAAACTGCAGATGACTCAGTAATGAACCTTATCAGTTCCTTAGCAAGTTCACAGACTTCTTTCATGCTTGCGTCCAACTGAAGATAAATGAGCAAATATACTTCCAATTAAATTAAATTCCAAGTCCTTTTAGCGTTATTCAGTTCACTCTGTAAATAATAGAGGATGGGGAAGAGTCAGCTCTAAGTTGGCCGAAATATTGGGAAATTTTGGAACAAGAAGGAGACAAATTGAAATTGCAGAGTTTCGAGAAACTAAAAAACAAAGTGAGAGATTGGCTTCATTATTATCAGATAATGGAGGCATATAATTTGGATAAGAAAATTGGCTTCCAGGTGGAAAAATTAAAACTAGAAACAGAACTGTTAGAACCCAAAACTAAGAATTTGTCAAGAATGTATAACTTGCTGTTGAAATGGAATACTCAGGATGAAACGGTGAAATCTGCTATGATTAAATGGGCACAAGACGTAGGACATAATATTATGTTTGCTGACTGGGAACAGTTATGGACCACAGGTATGAAGTTTACGGCATGTAATGCCCTAAGAGAGAATATTATGAAAATGATATACAGGTGGTACATGACCCCAGTCAAGCTTGCAAAAATCTATCATTTGCCCGATAATAAATGCTGGAAATGTAAAGAAACTGAAGGTACATTCTTTCACCTTTGGTGGACGTGCCCAAGAATTAAGGCTTTCTGGGAAATGATATATAATGAACTGAAAAAGGTATTTAAATATACCTTCTTGAAGAAACCAGAGGCCTTTCTTCTGGGCACTGTCGGCCAATTGGTGCCAAAGGAGGACAGAATTTTTTTTATGTATGCTACAACAGCAGCAAGAATACTTATTGCAAAGTATTGGAAGACACAAGATCTACCCACTTTGGAAGAATGGCAGATGAAGGTGATGGACTATATGGAATTGGCAGAAATGACTGGCAGAATCCGAGACCAGGGGGAAGAGTCGGTGGAAGAAGATTGGAAGAAATTTAAAGACTATTTACAGAAATATTGTAAAATTAATGAATGATAGAATGAAGTTGGATAGTAATTAAGCGGTTTCTAGCTGTAATGCTTTAAGAGAATATGAAAAAAAGGGTTATAAATGGGTTAAAATCTAATGGTAAGGATTTGCTGAACCAATAAATTGAAGTGGAATACAAAAAAGGGAGGTACGAGGAGGTCCGGGAAACAAGCTAAAGGAAAATAAGTAACTGAAAATATGTGTGTTTTTAACTGTTTTTATTTTGTATTTTTCTCTTTTCCTTTTCATTTTTACTGTAATATTTCAAAAAACCTTAATAAATATCTTTTTTAAAAAAGAGTCAGCTCTAAGTTTCCATCATAAATCTTTTGCAAAATAGAGCTACCCTCCCTTTCCCCCTTTTTTTACACACATAGTTCTGTTTAATGTTATATTCAATATCTATAATCCTTCTTCTATCCTCGCTTGTACAGATATAATTTGAACTAACATTCAGAGGAGGGTTGCTGAATCATAAATGTAGAGAAGAAAACTTTATATAAAGAAACCATAGGCTCCCCCCCGTCTTTTACACCGAATGAAGTATTTGGTTCTGTTCCGCAGTTTATTATCTCATCTTTTCTAGCATGAACTTGTACTTTAGTCCAATTAAGTTCTTAATGGCATCGTAGGAGGGTTTTTGGCGGGCAAAGTGCTTTTACACTCAGCGCCTCCCCCCCCCCCCCATTCCATGCCAGAGCGAAGGCCAGGTATTAAGACAAACTGTCCCTAGGGGGAATTTGCAAGGATAATTACCCTCAGTCATCCTTGTTTTTCCTTCACCAACAATCTCCTGCTGTCATGGGAGCTGCCTCCATTAAGTCAGTCCGGAACCAGAACGCCAGGAAATCATTCTCATGGTGGAAAAAACACTGTGTTCGAACCAGTCTCCAAACTTATAGAAATGACAATATTCCCTTTGGAATGTTTAATAGACAATTGACTATAGAAAACAAAGAGTAACTGCTATGATCATACATTTTAGAATAAACCAATGTCCAGCAATGGGAAACAAAGAAACTTGCCACTGATATTTGGAACTAGGATTGCCCGATCCTCTCAGATATCAGGAAAATTATCAATATGACAATAGCTAGAGATCTATGGCATTTCGGGCTTCAGTATGCTGTGTACTTATTGTACATCAGGCAACAGCAAAGCACCCCAGAATTCATTGCTAGATACTGCTCTTTCATTTAAAGTTTTTCTAAATTTCAACAGCACCACCTGATGGTAGCTTTGATTCTTGCAGGATTAACTTTAAATGTGAGTGATCTGTTCCATTCCATTTCTGCAAGATTCCCTTTCTCAAGGTAAGGTCTTCTGTACATTGTGTCCCATCTCTACCTACTATCTGATCACGTTTATAAAGTTATCAACAAGTGGAATGGACAGGTTTGTGACCTGTTTTTCATGTAGTATAGCTAGCCGTTGTATAATCTGACTTCATGGTGAATGCTCACCCCAGTTATTCTTACAGTGGCATTTTTCATTTCTGTGCGAGATAAATCCATGCTGTTTGAAAAAGAAATCCTACCTGCCTTAGGCCTTGCAATTCCAGATGCTATCTGGAATAAGTGGAGCTTGCTTGAGGGAGATAATTTAAGAGTGGGGTGGAAGCAGAGCGTCTTTACACCTATTTTTATCATCCATTCTTTTCATCAGCACTTGACTCTCCTATGCAGATTAAGTGATTGAAATATACTACCAAATATGAGCTGAGTGTCTCTCTGATGTTTCATGTTGCCAAGCAACACTTTATCCAATATGATGTGCTAAAGGAAATAACCATCCTCAAACTGAAAAGGGAAGCATTTCCTTTCAGCCAGGTCCTCCAGGTGTTTCCACAGCTTTCCACCCTTGACCTGACTCATTAATCTGGATCTCTGCTTGCTTATATGCCTGGCCAAGGGGTGAAGGCGTTGTACAAATAAGCCAAGAAACAATGACAACCACAATTGTCCACCACCGACTGATGAATATCCCAAAATAAAATAAGAATCATTACCTAAGGAAACTCTGATCAATAAAATGCAATAAAATCACACGCTTCTGTTTGTCTGTAAATATCTATCACGGGGTGGACACAAACGAAAGGGAGAGGTGATTTTCACATGTTTCCCTTTCTTGTGGCAGCCACCTAAAAATCTGCTCAGGAGGGCTAGGGGAGTTGGAACGGAGGATTTTATGGGAATGAGGGAATTGGCTAAAATAGTTGTCTTCCTCCAAATCCGGTTGCCAAAATCTCCAGCGGATTGAAGCCACTTCTGTTCTGTGGTGAGTAGAAGCTGATTCCAAGTCCAGGTAGTACACACAGAGAGCCTTTCGAGCTCAATTGTTTGAGGAGCGCGGCCCAAAAGATTTCAGCTGGGCCAGTGAACCCTTCCTTCCACCTTCATTTTCTGTCCTCAGTATCAGCCGCTAGAGGTCAGTCTCGCCTTGAAACAGAGAAAGTTGCCTTAGAACGTAAGCACCCCAGGTGAGACCAGTAGCATCTTCTCACAGCGGCCAACCAGATGCATGTGGGAAGCCTGCAAGGTGGACCTCAGAGCAACAACATTCTCCCCACATATGGTTCAGTTTCAGCCCAGCCTTCATGATCCGTTCAGACAGGGGAGAAATCATATCAGTACTTGGATTGTGGAAAGAGCTTCATTAGCAAGGCACATCTCACCCCACATGAAATAATTCACACAGGGTTGAAAAACCATTCGAATGCTTAGAAGGTGGAACGAGCTTCAATTATAAGACCAGTCTGACCTCATGTACAAAAAAATCCATACGGGAGGGAAACCATAAAAAGCAAGTCTAGAGTGAGAGACCAGGGTGATGTTTCGAGGAACTCTTCTTGTTGTGAGACTTTTAATGGGTGAGCTGAGAGTTCGTTTGGAGCCTGGACAAGATCCTGGAGGCGGAGAGGGTAGGTCAGAAGGAAAATGAACTGATATTGATTTGTATCGATTAGCAACATTGCATTAATGTAATTTGTATATGTAATTGTGTATTTGTATTTTGTTTTTGTTGTCCATTGTTGCTTCAGTTTTTTTGTACACCTCTTAGATATATATTTTTATATATTAAGTGGTATAGCAATTAAATAGTAATAATTACCAGAGAGGCACACTGTCTCTGGTGCTGGAGGTTACATAGCTATTGTGATTAAGTAACCATTGATAGCCTTACCCTCCATAAATTT
The DNA here is from genome assembly GCF_964106645.2 of Podarcis pityusensis. Taxonomy (NCBI): domain Eukaryota; kingdom Metazoa; phylum Chordata; class Lepidosauria; order Squamata; family Lacertidae; genus Podarcis; species Podarcis pityusensis. Next base: position 43,663,886 of record NC_138028.1, read on the forward strand.
ACCTAGTCCTCATTTGACACTGTTGGTAGCCATCACTATATTTTGTGGGAGCAAATTCCACAGTTCAACTCTGGAATGTGTAAATACTGACTCTTGTCTGTCCCGAATCGTCCAACAATCAGCTTCATTGGATGTCCATGTTCCAGCATTATTAGAGAAATTTTTTTGCTTTCTCCACACCATTCCTAATTTTTATACCCTTCTCTCATGAGCCCTTTTACTCACCTTTTCTCTAAACTTTTCTCTAAACTTTCCCCATAGAAGAGTTCCTTCCACCCCTCCATCATTTTGGTTGTCCTTTGGGGGAATCTTCTCCAGCTCTACAATATCCTTTCTGAAGTGAGGCAACAAGAACTGAACACAGTACTCCAAGTGTGGTCACACAGCCTATTTGTATGATGGCACTATGATATTGGCAGCTTCATTTCCAATCCCCTTTCCACTGCACACCTTTGAGCGATTCACTCTGACCCCAAGATCTCATTCCTGGTCACTCGCTACCAGTTCAGACCCTCATGAACACATATAGAATATGTGAGATATTCTCGTTTTCTATTTTTATTATGGAGGAATATCCAGTCATGTGGGACCTAACATGATTAGTGTCAGTGTTTAGAGTTTTGCAAAAGACTGACTGTCATCTTGAAACTGGGAACCCATGGGACAAGGAACAGATATATCCTCTTACTGTACAGGCAACCCTTTATTTGTGTGTGCTCAGCACATGCAAAACGACTGGCATGTGCACTGTTTTGGACCCCGAAATGGGGTGGGCTTACACACACCACACTGATGCGTGTGGTTCGTCAAAACACAACAAATGGGGAATTGCCTGTACTCCTTTCCCATCTCCACATTACTGAATTACAGTTGTACCTTGGAAGTTGAACGGAATCCATTCTGGAAGTAAGTTAGACTTCCAAAACGTTCAGAAATCAAAGTGCAGCTTCTGATTGGCTGCAGGAAGCTCCTGCAGCCAATCAGAAGCCATGGAAGCCCCATCGGATATTCGGGTTCCAAAGAATGTTTGCAAACCGGAACACTCACTTCTGAGTTTCGGGCGTTCAGGAACCAAAATGTCCGAGTACCAAGGCATTTGGGATCCAAGGTACGACTGTACTAAACTGTGCTTTGGGAAAATAAAGTACAGTGGTACCTCGGATTGCATACACTTCAGGTTACATATGCTTCAGGTTACAGACTCCGCTGACCCAGAAATAGTACCTCAAGTTAAGAACTTTGCTTCAGGATGAGAACAGAAATCGCTGGCTGGTGGCACAGCGGCAGCGGGAGGCCCCATTAGCTAAAGTGGTGCTTCAGGTTAAGAACAGTTTCAGGTTAAGAACAGACCTCTGGATCGAATTAAGTACTTAACCCGAGGTACCACTGTACTTCATTTGGGAGTAATGATTCCATGGACACAAAACCATCCACTACTGGTCCACTGGGCAGCCAGGCTTCTATTGAGCGGGGTATGACGCTGGCGCTGGAAAGTTTATATATGTACAGAGTGCAAAGAAATGCATGGAATCCACCTCATAGGTCTCTAGGATATACAGAGTCATACTTCACCCATAGTATAATGCTGGATATTTCACTCGTAAATAACAATCATAACAAAATGGACTACTATGTTTTCAAATTCCTGATTGCATAAAAATATGTATGAACTACCACAAACACAGGTTCCCACCTCTAGAAGAACCATGATCAATGAAATTGTATTCCAAATTATCTTAAGGGATCTGCAATAACATCCCATAATTTGCAAGATAGTAAAGATGTGGTAGGGGCATGTAGTCACAAGGTTTGCCTTGTATCTGTGTCCACAGTGTTTTGAAACAACCCAATCCGTTTCAGATCTGCTCTGCGCTGTTCTGTTTCAATTTGTTATTCAGGTATAAAACTGATCTGTTAAGTCTGAAGTTTTATTTTAACACCCCCCCCCCAAAAAAATGGCTATACTAATCTTTTTTCTCACATAAGTGAACAAAATTTGCAGACAAAAGAGCCACCAAACCCCTGGAGTGAATTAAACCTCAGAAATTTCAGGCAGGTCTGTACAAAGGTTTTTGTGTAGGTAACGTTTAAAGAAGATAGATAGATAGATAGATATCCTCTAACTTTATTATTTTCTGGCAGAATGGGTTGGAAACTGCAGGTATGCTTGCCCCTTCTGGGGAGATGAAACCTGCTAAAATCCCCAAAGATGGGTGCAGCACTTCCCCTGCAATAAAAATAAAACACACACACCCTCTTCTAGTGGTGCAATCAGTTTAAAAACTGGGGTCATGAGGAAGATGTCCCTGGGTAAGAAATCTGCCAAATTTCAGACAAACAAGTCCAGCACCTATCATGCAAATTGTTTTTAACTTTGTTATAAACAACTAGAAAAGCCAGGTTTTTTTTCACACCACCCTTCCTTTCCCGGAAACACCCTCCTTGAGGGAAAAAGAGAGAGAGAAGTGATGAACATATGGCCATATTTTCAATGTGGCTTATGGAGGCTTTGCGTTTCTGTTCTTTAATCAAAAGGGTATGTTCAAAGAGCGAAAAACAACACCCCCCGCCAACCTGCTACCACCCTGCAACAAAGTACTTGTGGATACATTTCTTTTCGCCATTTAGTTAAATTATAAGGAATTTCCCTGCTAGAAATAAAAAGCTATGATATATGAAAATCCAGCAGTAAAGTAATTACCTAAAATGATACATTACAACTGCCAGGAAGAAAACTGAAAACCCAAGTATGTAGGAGTGCATATGACAGCATCTCTGAGAACTGGCAGGAAAACAGGAGTTTTCATCCTGATTTTAGTCTCATCCCCATCTTGATTCAAGACATGTCAAGCAATGGATCATCTCTCTGTGCCTCCGTGGACACTTCAGAAAAATAGCAGAAGTGCTTTTTCAGTTGCTTAATCGTGCATGAGGGCCCGCAGTCCTTCTGTGACAGATTCCAGTAAGATATAATTCACCTTCATCTATGATTTCAGAGAAATTTAGAGAAAGGCCATTTTGGAGGCTTCATTCATAAATATGAACAAAAACCTTCAAGGTGAAAGTTCTTAACACTTCCTCTTGCGTTCATGGGATGTTTCCCTATTTCTTTAAAAACCTACCTTGGGTGTAATGTTGCGTTGCGAGATACTACGAGCTCTCTGCTGTCCTACTGTTAACTAGGGCAAACTGGTTATGCTATATTCACATGAAAAACAAAGCTAGCATTTGTATTGCAGCTGAATCGCCCAGGCAACTTCCAAAACATTGCAACTTAATTTGTTCCCTCTTTGTTACTCTGTCCCCAAGCCCATAACTAGCTCAGTGCTAGCTTCTCTCTCATCCATCTGTTGTCCTCTGTGCCAGCCAGGACAAAGATTTGTGTGTCAGTATGGGGATTTGTAAAATGAACAACTCAGCAACCATTGCAGTACACAGTTTAGGGCAAGAGATAACTTATAGCAAAAGATAGAAGCTTTCCGTGTATAAAGTCTGCTTACCAAACAGACATCACATCAGACTTAAGGATATTTCAGCAGCAAGTGAATGATGCTCAATTATATATGTAAATTAATGAAGAGCGATGAAGATGCTTCCCAAAAGACATGTGCACGATCACCAAAGTACTTGAAAAGTTCCACTTTGACTGCTGGTGGGAGGGGGTGGGGATGCCATTGCACTCCATTTTGCTGAAATGTGCAGCAGAGCTATGGAAACAAATCAGCTGCTGATTTAACAACACTTCAAAGAGCCTGATTAAATGCCTGTTCATTATTCAGCACGTGCAGCCATACTGATACCATGGGAGTGATGATTCCTGTGAACTGCATGAGCCCCTAGCTGCACGCTCGCATGTGTGCATTCATGGCACAATTACACATCACTGTGATCTGAGGACAGATCATTATCTATGCCAGACTTCACTAACCTGGTGTCCTTCACGTGCTGTTGGACTCCAAGTTCCATCAGCCAGCAGGGCCAATAGTCAGGACTGATGGGAGATGCAGTCCATAACATACTGAGGGCATTAGACTGGGGAAGGATGAGGCAGGCTTCCTTTCCTCCTTGTTCCCTTTTCTCTGGAGCAATTGGAGAATGTACCCTACAGGTAGGCTTGCTGTCCCCACAGAAAGACCAAGGGCCATGCCTGCCTGCTTGTGATCACAGAAAAAGAATTCTCAGTACAAATGGCGTTGCCCACAAAACATGAGGAAGTGCATACCTGGACAGATATTTTTGTCTCATTTTGTCTTTGAAATATACTCAGAGTTGAGTGTGAATTTCATGCTCTTTATTTAGCTCATGGTAGCAATGAATGAAACTTTCCCCAAAACGTCTAGCTATACATACATTATTTACACAATGGGCCCCGCGTGATTGGCTAATTCCGGGCTGCTCCTGTAGGCCAATCAGGTTGCGGATTCACCTCCTCCAGAAGCCTGATTGGCTGCTCCTGCAGGCCAATCAGGTCGCTGATTCACTTCAACCTGGAGCTGGATTGGGTGGCTCCTGCAGACCAATCAGACTGCTGTATTCTGGATCCTATTGTTCTAGGATTCAGCTCAATACAGTGGTACCTTGGGTTACAGACGCTTCAGGTTACAGACTCTGCTAACCCAGAAATAGTACCTCGGGTTAAGAACTTTGCTTCAGGATGAGAACAGAAATCGTGCTCTGGCGGCGCGACGGCAGCAGGAGGCCCCATTAGCTAAAGTGGTGCTTCAGGTTAAGAACATTTTCAGGTTAAGAATGGACCTCCAGAATGAATTAAGTTCTTAACCCAAGGTACCACTGTACATAACACCACCTCATTCTTTCTTCGACTTCTTCAGAGACAGCTTTCTCCATTAACCATACCATGCGATCATCATCAGAGGGCTAGGAAGAATACAAGCCAAGTGGAACTGTCACTTGGCCCGCATGAGTTTCCTTGTAATCTTAAGAGAATCATGCATGTTGTTTGGACACAGACGTCGTCGAAACTTGCAGAAGTGAATCTGGAGACAAACTGATTTAATAAAAATGTGTGTGGGTGTTCCGCGGGGGGGGGGGGGAGTTTTTCTGCCTCCTCTACTGTTTAATAGGTCGTAGGTTGTGTAAGAATGCATGTACCACTTCATGAACCACTGTAAAGATTATCTTTGCTAGTTAAAAATCCTGTTTTTAGGGAACCTTTCCTCTGTCGAAGGCTGCATTCCCATAAGGACGATCTGTAGGGAGCCGGAGCCAGAATCCTGCAGGGCCATCCGTTCCTCTTTCGGCCATTCCATTTTCTTTCTCGGCTTCTTTCTCTACATCTGAGACAGCTGCCCTGCCCTGCATTCCTTTCTGGCAACTTAGGTGGGTCGGGCCAGAGGCAAAAGGAGGCAGAGCAATGGGAATGTAAATTTTACTTCTGTATGGTAGACAGTTGCTACACACTCACATACCTATTTCTATCCAGGAAAGCAAGAGGCATTATGAGAGTTCAAGGACAAACTCTAGCCAGGCAAAAACTCAGAAAGAGTGCAGAGCAGAGCTGTCATGGAGGTGGCCTGGGAAGACGGCATGTGTGAGCTGACTGAGGCCTGCATTTGGCTCCTGGGCTGGAGGTTCCTGACCCCTGCTCTAGCTACAAGTCTGAACTCAGTTCTTCCCCCCATCTTCTCACTGCTCCATTTATTTTAGCCAACCATTCCTATCTCCCCCTTCCCCCCTCTTTCCTTACCCACATATAATTAACTTGAGGGCCACATGTGCTTCCTAGGATGCAAGTTCCCTACCCCTTCTTTCAAAGGCGGACTTTCTGGTCACATTCAGATGAGCAAATCTAGACTTAATAAGTTGATATGTGTGCAACCTTGCACATGTAGTTGCTTCATTCTTTCCTTAGTGTGAGCGACTGAACAAACCAGGAAGATGCAGTTAACCATTGTTTCCTGTTACATCCCAAAACAGGAACTATGGTTAATGGCTTTTGAGCAAACTAGGATGCACGAGCCAACTTTAAACTTTGTATACATTTTCTGGATTGTTTGAAAACCATTAATCATAATCTCTGGTTGGTGCTTAACAAGAAGCTAAGGCTAACTGTGCAGTTTTTTTTGCTTGAACAAAGGGAGCTGTGAGGTGGCTTTGTGCTTATTATCTTGGCTTATTAAACTGAGATTTGATTGTTGTTAATGTCCTTTCAGTGTGTGTTTGGAGTGTGGTATGATGGTAAATTATATTAATTAAAGGATATTAGTTAGTATCCTACTAAGCATAGAAATTTGAAGTTAATCAATCCATGACACAAAAGGATACTTTTTCATAGGTACTTTCATACTTTTTCACGGAAGCAGTGGAAGCAGTGTGAAAAAGGAAAAACACTTTAAATTGCTATTTACAGGTACACTGGAGTGTTTTAGGCCCCCCCTTTTTTATTGATGCTTTAGAATCTAGCCACTTGCTGACAAAGTTTAGGCTGCAATCTTATACCCACATTTTTGAGAGTTACACTCCATTAAACTCAGTGGTGCTTAACTCTGAGCAGACATGCATAGGATTGTGCTGTTTGTCTTTTGAGAAAGGAAAGAATGCAAAAGACCTTGGATGTCATATTTTTGAGGAATATTTCCATGGGTCACATGCATGTCCTTCAACAGCTCTCAACCAACTGGTAACATTTCCAAAAAGGGAATACTGGTTGTCATCAATGAAGGAAGAAAATGTTGCACCTAACTGTCTCCATCGCTTGTACCAAAACCGACAGCAAAACTGGTTTAATACAGGGGGGAGTGTAGACTTCTATCAGCCCCAGCTGGCAGGGCCAATACTCATTGCCATCGCAAACAATTTTATAAGTACAGTAGTAGAAGTGGAGTGAACCAATAGAGGATACATAATTAAGACTCAGGGATCACAGCCCTCCCAGGTATCTTACCCCACAAATGATCGGAATAACACTCTAAAACTATAGCTCAACCTTTTACTCGCTTCTGATACTTAAATTTCCACTTAACTGAGAAGTGTGAGAGACTCCCTGTCATTCCATCTCCTGTGGTGGCCAATCAGCTCTCTGTCCACCCCAGCCAATCATAAAACCTGTGGGAAGCAATTCCCACATCTGTCTCTAGGGGGTGGAAACCTATTTTTTTTAAAAAAGCAAAAACTCTCACCTGAAGAACTCCTTTGGGCTTCCACTCTTGTCATTCTGTTCCCTCATCAGCAGCACTAGCCAATCAGAGTAGCCCCTCAGGGCCCAAGAAGTAACTTTGGGTTTGGGCTGCTGTTCTGAATCACCTGCCTGCCTAAAGGTTGCATCTGATATTCCATTTCAATAATCCTGACCAATCACAAGTGTGTTTTCTTCTGTGGGGGTTGGGGGTATGGATCTTTTTCTGGGCTTGCAGAGGTTTTTTCTCTTTGCACAGCCAGACTGAGTAGCAGTAGCAGCTCTGTGAGTGGAAATTTGACAGAATATTATTCTGGTATATATATTTTTTGTGATGAGAAGGAGGGCTAGAGGCTGAAGGCAGAAAAATGCTGGACTTGCATTATGCCTGCCCTGGGTATTTTATTTTTTACTCATGTTGAGTAACCCTGATGGGGGCAGGGAAAGATATTACATTCCTACTTCTTCTTTCACATTTTTTCCTCTTTTTTCTGTTCCTTTGCTCCTCTGAATCAACCTCTTCTCTTTTCCTCACTTCCTTTGTCCCAGAGTTACAGTTCTGGCCTTTTAGGTCAGCTTCATTTTCACATTTCTCTTCTTAATGGTGCAACCCAACAATACATTTCCACTCTTTAGCTTGTCCCATTGACTTCAATAGGGTTTGCTCCCAAGTAAATGGGTACAGAATTACAGCTTTACATAACAAGCCTAACCTTGTCTACTCTAAGTAAATCCTTTTGAATTATATGGGGCTTATTCCCAGGTGAGGGGGGCTGAGATTGCAACATTAGGCATGTTTTCTAGTTGTGAATTAACAAGGATTTGAGAGGCTACTCTAGTGACTAAGTAATATATATATGCAACTAATTGAAGGGGTGTGAAAAAATAAAGCTTTTCTTGGCTGTACCATTTTAGGTGCAGGTTGGGGAAAGAACATCTTTGAATGCTCTTTAATCTTAAAAATAAACTGTAAGAGCCTGTTAGATCAGGCCAATGGCCCATCTGGTCCAGCATCCTATTCTCAAACGAACTTTCAGGAACATAGAAAACCACCATGCTGGGGAGAAGGATTCGATTTAGGCTTCTCACTGACATGCTATTTTTCTATTTAAGGGAGATTTGGGAAAGAGAGAGAGAGGCTATGCTACTTCATTCAGCTGCATGGCTAAACTTAACTTCAGGATGCTGAATTCTGAAAATGACCCTGTGGGATTTGTGTGCTTTGCATTTGAAGTAAGCAGAAGGAAAATGGGCCTCTCGTCCATAAAAATGGCTCCAGCCAAGAAGGAGCAGGAGAAGGAACCCTCTTCTCGCCTTCTATCAGTGTTTCAACTTGACCTTATCTGTTCCATGCTATTTCTATTATATTTAGCGGTGTGCTAGCCACGTTAGCTGCTCTGATCATCAGAAATGTTTGCGCTTGCCAACCGTCCCATCCCAAGTGGGCAAAGGCATTTCACGGTGCTGTTTCCTTGCGTAACCGAGCCCTGCCCGCCCCTGGTGCCACGCGAGGAGGCAGGAGGAGCGCGCTGAACTTTGTCCCTTTCCTGGGAGCTGAGTCGGGAGCTTTCGGGGCGGGGGAAGCGGGAAACTCTTCCCCTCCAAGCCTGAGGCGCGCGGCTTGGGGGGCGCTGTGCGCTTCTCCTTTCTCGCCGCAGTCGGGAGAGGAGTTTCCTTGAAAGAGAAACCAAAGAGGGCCTGGCAGGGGCGGCGTCAGTTAAAAGTACACAGGGGAAGCAGGAGCAGGGCGAGGCGGGCCGGCCTGGCCCGGGGCGGGGCGCTGGTGGCGGCTCCTCCTTCTCCGCGGTTGCCTGAGGCGCCTGACGGCAGCGTGGAGCAACAGTCTGGAGCGACCCATATGGGCCGACCGGGCTCTCGGAGCAGGCGAGCGTCGGTCTGACGGGGCGCGGGGCTGGCCATGCTCGCCCGCGTGCGGCGGCGGCTCCAGCCCTCCGGCGCGCCCTTCCCCGCGAAGAAGCCCGCCAGCGCGGGCTCTCCTGCTCCCCGGCCGCGCCGCTTGCCGTCTTCGTGGCGCGCCCACACAGTTGCTGGGCTGCGAGCGGCGGCTGTGGCAGCAGCAGCAGCAGCAGCAGCAGCTCCAGCTCGTTCTCCTCCTCCATGGAGCCCCGAGGCTCCCGCGACGGCAGTAGCGGCGACGGCAGCCCGGAGCTGGGCCGGGGCAAGCGGCTGAGCGTCGGCGAGCTGCGCTCGCTCTTCGAGGCGCGCTGCGCGGCCCCCAGCAGGCAGCTGCCCGAGCCTGCCAAGAAGAGCTGCCGGCCGCGCAACGGGGTGCTGCCGCCGGTGATCCCGCAGCTGACCGTCACCCCCGAGGACGACGCCGATGAGGCGCAGCGCAGCCCGGCCGGGCGCCCGCGGACGGAGCCCGACGGCGCCTGGCTCAGCGCGGACCTGCTGTCGTCGTCGCGCCGCCTGTCCACGTCGTCGCTCTCCTCCACCGGGTCGTCGTCGCTCTTCGAGGACTCCGAGGATGACCTGCTCAGCGACACGGAGAGCAGGAGCCAAGGCATCGTCCACCTGGAGCATGGCGAGGAAACGCACCAGGTACGGACAGCCCGGCACGGGACCAGGAGGAGGAAGGGGCGCCGTGGCGGAGAGGCTGCCCGGGTGTCGGGCACAGGCGCTGCGCACGTGCGGGACCGGCTGCCTTCCTGGCAGTGGCGCCCCGTCGTCAAGAGTTTAGTTGCCTCGGAAAGCTCAAATCGACGAGTTAATCCGTAGCGCCGCGCTTTGGCACTGGGCCTTCTGAAGCCTGGAACGAGGCTCCTTCGCAGGTTGCACGATTCCGACAGGCAGCGCAATCTTAGACACTCAGCGCAGTCTTAGGCTACTCAGAAGGAAGCCCCACTGGGACTTGCTCCTAGGTATGTGTGCATAGGATTACGGCCTCACAGTGTAACTCTTATGCATGTTTACTCTGGAGTAAGCCCTTCTTTGGTCTGTGTCCAGTGGCGGATGGCTGCCGGCTAAGTGTGCTTGCCTTATACAGTACACTTGCAGCTTTGCTGTGAAATAAATGCTTTGTGTGCATAAGAAAAAGGCTACATGAAGATTACCTGTTGTGTAGAAGTTTGATAATTTCGCATGTGGGCTTTTTTCTCTGTGTGCGCATGCCGTTCCATCAGTAGATACAGGGGAAACCTGCAGGCAAGGTAAATTCCATAAGGAAAGTGCATATGGGTTTTATAGTGGTGCCTTCTAGGCAGGAATAACTTGTAAAGCGGCAGTGACATTGATCTCATATGAGTACAGTGTTGTTTACTTTTGTTAAAGACACCTCCAGCAGATGGAAAACACTGTATAAGTGATAGATTTGTAGGCCTGTAGGCACAGCCTCTGCTGTGAATACAGCATAATGGGCAGTATGATCATATGCATGTACATCTGTATATGTAATATCCTGGATTTCTGCAATAATAGCATTGCCTCCCCTCCCACTCTGTTTCTTTTTTTGAGATGCTAGGATCACTGTGTGTAAGCTAAGATTTAACCAGTGCAATCTGGTCCTTAACTGCAGACTGAATAACTCTGTGAGGCACATAAGTTTATATTGTGATGTTTCACCAACAGAAATTGTTCACTGCTTCTGTTTTGTATCCAGCTAAGACTGCGAATAATACTAAAGCAAAGTCTTCCGTTCTGTGAACAGACCAGTGGTCTATCCTAGCTTTAAAAATGAAAGTGTACAACAAACAGGTCAATTTGGGAGTGATAAGACTCTCTCTCCCCCATTGTCTTGCCTTCCAGCAATGTTGGTTCAGAGCACCTGTTAATCCAGGACTTTCTGTAGTATGTAGCAAGTATTAGTGTGGGAGCATTTGTCAGTGGACAAATATGGTGGGTGCCTCACATGTGGCTTCTTCACAGAACTGAATGTTTTAAGGCAGTGGATGGTTTAATGCCAATCAAGGGGGTTCATCACTCTCAAGCCAAGCATGTAAAAAATTGTAATATTTCAGATATGGGAATGTTATAATTCAGATGGTGATTCTTGAATGTTTCAAGTCAGTATGATTACTTGCCAGTGTTTCCATGAAAACCTGAGAACTAGAATAGATGGGTCTATTGAGTTCTGCGGTGCTTTGCATGTTTCCAAGTATGGAGTCTTGAACTGAGAGTGAAATCGGGATCCTCTGTGTGTCTGAGAGCGCATTTCTAGCTTTAAAGGCTGTAAAAGATTCGGAAAATACGTATACTATATAATTCTGTTAGCTTTGTTAGCAAAGGTTGTCCTGCGGAGGTCTTCCTCCTTGCACTTCCTTGTTATCAAATTGAAAAGAAAATGAAATAGTAATGGAGGAGTGGGTGGAAAGCTTCACAGATAAGCCTGAAGTTGTATGACAGTTGCTGGTGAAATCCCAGCAACCAGAGGGGGGTGGAAGCAGGATTTCCACTGTTCGTGACTGCCGTACCTTCCCTATGACTTTGTCTCTTCCCATCACTAGCAGACATAGAATGAAGTATGTTGTAAACCATTGGTTCAGTTTATGTAATATATTTTTCTTGCACACTGCCACCATGTGCATCCTAGGGTTGCGTTTGAATATCATGACATGTGAATGGTGCAATTATGGATAATGTTGGCAGCAATACCAGCGATTACTACAGCACTTTTCATGAGTTCCACAATCTTGGGTATTGCTGCCAGCTTTATTAGTGAAATGATTGCTTGTTTGGAATACATATTTTGGCTTACGAAACCAAGATATGAACAAGCCTTTGTGCTTATACACCTTGTCTTTGCACTGCAGCTTCCCTCCTTCTGTCGTAGTTGACTATTTCATGGGATAATTACGTAACCATTGCTTCCTATTAAACATCTGAACTGGGAAACTATGGCTAATAAACTCGGAACAAACCATGGCTTGAAATCACAGTTTGAAGTTGGTTTCATATCTTGACTTGTTCCAAACTTCATTAATGTTGTTTTGTTACATCTTAACAGGAAACTGTAGTTAATTAACACAGGGAATTTTCAATCATGGCATGCCAAGAAGGGAAGAGGGAAGGAGCAGTTCATAGACGGAGCATACAGACACAAGGTTGGTCTGTATCTCAGTTAAATATATGTATGAGCTGGAGCTAAGTTTTGATATGCTAGTGTATATCCAAGGAAAGCTGCAGAGGATATAATGTTCAGCCAAACCATGGCTTAGCACAAATGTGCAAGCGTGAAAGTTCTCAGAGGTGACCCTGGTTCTTCTGCTGCTGCTCGGCTGCAATGAAATCATGGTTAGGCTTAGCATGTTGTCCAAGCCAGGACTCAGGGTTTGTCTGAGGCAATCCCAGGTTCAGATGAAATGACATGGCTGAGTTTATAGCAGCGAAGCAGCAGGAAGACCAAAAGAGGAGCAAAACAACTGCAGTCTCCTCTCTGGGAGCAGCCTGCAAGCTTGCATGTTTGCCAAAGGTGGTACCTCGGTATAGTGGTACCTCGGGTTACAAACACCTCGGGTTACAAACACTTTGGGTTACAGACTCCGCTAACCTGGAAGTAGTACCTCGGGTTAAGAACTTTACCTCAGGATGAGAACAGAAATTGCGTGGCGGCAGCGGGAGGCCCCATTAGCTAAAGTGGTACCTTAGGTTAAGAACAGTTTCAGGTTAAGAAAGGACCTCTGGAACGAATTAATTTCGTAACCAGAGGTACTACTGTACATGTGAACTCGACCATTATTGTGTGAACAGGTCTTTGTGATCCCAAGTATACTTAGAATTCTCCCTAACACTGGATTGAGTTCAGAGGAGTTTACTCCCAAATATATTGGCTTAAGTTGGAGGCCTGGTACTGTTATCCTGTGTGTAACTGCCTGAGAACATTCTATTTCTTTCAGTGAAAGTTGAGTGCATTGAGGTTTAAAATACCGCAGTGCAGTCTTATAGTGCATTTTCTTGGAGATAAACTCTGTTGAAATCAATAGAAATTGGTCCAAAACAAAACTGCAATCCTAGGCTACCCTGCTTCCTTGGGAGTAAGGCCTGTTGAATTCAGTAAGACTTCTGAATAGGCAGGATTTGGATTACACAGTAAATGCATGTAGATTTGGTAGTGATAATGCTTCTAGAAATGTACAAACTGATAAGGGCATATGGAAGAATGAGGACACTATGCTAGATGGCAGTTCATGTTGGTGATTAATTCTGTCCTATGGTCGGTTTGGTTCAGAAGTGTCCTATGCTGTAGCAGCTGTACAGGCTTTTAAAGGGGGGCAGTGCCTAGCATTTTATAAAGTGCTTTAAAGTATTCCACTGCTTCACCTGCAATATTTCTGTGATCCTTCACCTGCAACATTTCTGTGATTCTTATAAGGTGGGCCAATATCATTACTGTTAGACCGACAATTTTTAGGCACACCTAAACCCATGGATTTCTGGTATATGCATTTTCTGCATATGGATTGCGTTACTAGCTGAAGTCTTTGATACCCCATTCCTTCCACCCCTTCATAACTTAGGTTTGTGTGAAAGTAGACAGACAGGTCCAAGTGAGCTTAAATTCTCATACTTTTGTTAAATTAACTTTTGAGGCAGTTCAAATTGAAGCACATCATGCCTTCTATATAGGATATTTGCCCTGCAGGTGTGTGAACGGGTTCATCCACCGTCACTTTATGATTTATGTTCACTGGAACTGTTGCAGGGTTTTTGCTTTGATGTTGTCTTTCCAACATATTTTCTGTTTTGGGTAAACTGTTAGTCGGCTTTGATCAAATAATTCTAAGTCATCTTGTCAGTGTGGCAAGGAGAGAGAGTGGATTGGTTTATACATAATGCCATAATACATAAAAAATTCTGACCAGCACTACAGCCAGTTTAATGGTCCTAGATATAAACAAATATTTAGGGCATATTCAGGAGGCAGGTGCCAACAGTTTCTTTGTAATTATAGCTTTCCCTCTCTTGAAGCTTTACAATCTATTTATTTGCTTTTTTAACTGGACATATTTCAAATATTATTATAATTACTTTATTTTTTATGACATTTTTCAAAGGTGTTAACCAGCAGGCATTTCATTCCCACCCACTTTTTGACTCGATACCATTTTTAAAACTGCTTCTTGCTGTGTGTGTGACTGGGGATTGGGAGGTGTTTGGAATGATTAGCAAGCATACCGCTGTCCACTTTGGCAATAATTCATTCTTTCCAGTAAATCTGTTCTGCAATTTGGCAGGTGCTCATTAACATAAAGTCTTTTTTTTTTTTTTTTTTAAAAAGGAAAGTAAGTTGTTTTTCATGGCATTTATGGCAGCTATTTTCCTTAGTTCTTATCACGGTTTTCTGGAGGAACTCGAACTGAAATCTGTTTTCCTTTGCAAATTCCTTTTCCTACCATATTGAGAGCACACTGTTAATAATAGACAACTCAGTCATTTGAGGAATTGGCACAGAATCTTTTCTAAGGAAAACAACACTTTTTTTAAAAAAGGGGGAATTGGAATGATGAATTGGAATATGTTGATAAAGCGTAGATACCACAAACTGGAGTAATACTCTCGGGACTGCATTATAAGAACAACAACAGTCAAGTGATTAGAGGAGACGAGTCATTCGACCTTTGGGCTGCTTTTAATCCATATGCTCATAGTCTCGTGGGTTTAGTTTTGCAGTTTTATGTGCTTTTTTAAATTGGGTCTATAAAATGAGCTGAAATCAACTCTCTTTTTTAATAGGGGTGTTGCAATGCCAGATTACTTTGTCTTAATATTTTTGCTTTATGTACCTTAGTGGGAGCTAGGCATATGTATAACTAAAATGTATTTATCCTACTTCTCAGTCCAGAGACCCCCCCCCAAAGTGGCTATCAATAAAGCAATTATATAATTAATGAAAACAAGCACACCCACCCACACCCTCCCAAGCCACAAGAAGCGACTGTAAAGCAGTATCAGTTTACATATAGCCCAAATGCTGTTGGAATAGATACAGGAAGAAAAGCTATTATAAAAGGCCACTTTGCATGCTGTTTGTTTACCTGTGACCACAGAAAGGTGGAGATTTTGTATGACATTTCAAGTGTCTTGTTAGGCCATTGGCAAAACATGCACAGAAATGTGGCTTGGATCAGTGTCAGATAATTGTAGGGTTCCAAGCTTTTCTTTTAGCAGGACTGAAAAAACTGGATTGAGTTTTCATTCAGGCTGTCAGTCTGATCAGCATTAGGGATGTGTGTTCAGGATGGTACATGAGGGCCAAACTAAATGTGTCGTGGAAGGTCTGTGAATAGGATTTTCTAATGGTTAACAGCAGCTGCAACAAGACCCAATTGAGACAGCAGTGTTAAGGCACCCATAGGTTTCCCCGGGAAGGTAGGGGCGGGACGGATGGACACAAATAGCAGCAGGGATGGGGCAGCAATTTTCATTGTAGAAATTGTATGCATGGCATTCACCTCCTGTGGCTGCTTCTAATCCTTCAAATGCTACGGGAGATTCTAGCATTGAATTGTAGAGTTGGGAGGGACCCTGGGTCCCCTAGTCCAGCCCCCCTACAATACAAGAATCAGGATGGGGTTTGAGGGTTGTTGTTTTTAAGCATACATCCATATTCACCCCTAGACAGGAGAGGGAGATGCCCCCTGCCTCAGTTCCTGGAAATGACTCACAAGTGTTTGTAGATCCCCAGATGTTGTTGGACTACAATTCCCATCATCCCTGAGCTCTGGCCTTGCTAGCTAGGGGTGATGGGAGTTGTAGTTCAGCAACATCTGGGGATCCACAGGTTGAGAAAGGCTGCTCTACAGCAGTGGTTCACAGTGAGCTAAGTACTGTGGACCAAGCCATGGACCCCCTACTTTTGAAAATGTTGATATCTTTTTACACACTGAGCTTCTCAGGTAGACTGAAGGGGGAGCAAAGGCTTGGTTACCTAGTTTCTCCCAGGGTGAGCAAAACCCGGCAGGACAGCTTACTTTATGGTCTTAACTCCTTCATGTGTTAGACTTAAGTATGTTGTTTATATGAGGCTGGTTATCCCACAAAGATCTTTTCTTGGGGGGGGGGCTTTATACTCTGAATATGTTTTACTTTGTGCTGTTGTTGAGTTTAGATTCTTGAGGTTTTAACTTTCAGCAGTTTAAGTTTAAAATATTGTATATTTTATTGTTGTAAACTGCTTTGAGATGAATAGTGAGATATAATATGTGTATGTATGTATGTATGCATATATGTGTGTGTGTATAATAATAATTGGCACCTGTGTGTCTTGAGAGACAATGGAGTGTGCCTTTGTGGGTGGAAGTCAAACCACTGCATTTGCAGCACTGAAGTGACTTCCCCAAGTTGCAAACCTAGCATTGTGTATGGAGATTCTGGGCTACCCAGACGACAAGGACCCCCCCCCCCCGGCCTTACTGATATGGTCCAAAGGAAAGCAGAGCAATATGTTTGGCATCAGCTTGACTGCAGGAGTAGCCTGAAAGAGGCATGCAAGACACGTACACGTGTGTGTGTGTGTGTGTGTGTGTGTGTGTTCATTCTACCTAATCAACCGTTCCCTCAAAGTAGGAATCACATTACTCCTGCAGTGTGTAACAGCTAGAACCCTAGAACCCAATCAGCAAAATCCATACCACGTGGATACATAGAAGTGAGCCATTCATAATCCAGCAAAATTATCAAGCCATATGGAAGGAGACACATATCAATCACAATTTGGCACATATAAATTTTCAATAATAATTAATTGGAAGACTATCTCACAAAATATGCATAAAGTTAGCTTTATTATATTAGCCATCACCAGCGCCTGTCATCAGTTTCCAGAGAGATGACTTAATTGGCGAAGTGTCAAAGGGTATAATACTTCATAATGAGTTTCTCTGATATTGATACAAGATGAGTATTCCAAACCCTGTGAAAGCATTTTATTCCACACTTGTGATAGAATAGTATAAAACCATTTGAAAAGAGCTTAATCAGGGATAGTAGCCAAAGGGGGGCCTGTCCTGACATGTGTAATATTGTATATTATAACACACAAGACTCATTTGTTATGACTTCTGGTCCAGTCTGAGACCTCACCAACCAATTTAAAAATTATCACTATAAATGAGTGTCAATAATATAGATCAACTGCTGTCCTTATAAAACAGTCTGTCCTTTATAAAACGAGTCAGATGAGACTGAATATGAATATAGTCTGAAATAATCTTGTTTAATCTTTTTGCACAGACAGCTGCTAAATTTTGTAATCTTGGTTTAAAAGTGGTATCGGATGATACGGTGAGGTCAGTGGTGGATTTTTACCTTTTTTGCATATTAATATAATCCATGCCTCATTCCTATGATAACAGTGAATGGTTTCAGAATAAATGGTTTGACATTTGCCACCTTAGCTTTTTCAAAGCATAAAACAAATACACTTCAAACCATGGATTATGAAGCCCGTTTGTTTCAATAAATCATAGTTTAGATGAACCACCTTTCAAGGTTTGTACATAACGCTAAACTATGGTTAACTGAAGAAATATTTTATTTATACATTTAACATAATTTATATACCTCTACTAGAACAAAAGATATCTAAGTGGTCTTCTGTTTGCCTTGAGGTTACGCCAAAGGAGTGGGGAGGCTTGACTGCACAAGACCAAGACTCATTCACTTAACATCAAACCATGGGTGTGATAATGTGCGTTCAGTGTGGGATGCAGGCACCTTTTTGGGATGCTATATGCACAGGGTCATCCCCATGTTGCTCCTATTCCACACTATTTGTCAGCCTACAGTGCATTCTGCTAGAACAGTTTTAGTGTATTTTTGGTCTCTGTGGAAGCTGCCCAGAGTGGCTGGGGAACAAATAAATTATTATTATTATTATTATTATTATTATTATTATTATTATTATAGTGCTTGCTGCATACATGTGTATACACAGAGAGAGCACTTCCTCAGGTCATTTCTTACTGGAGCAGAGCTACTGATGTTGCCTGCCTGTGCCGCTCCACTCGCCCTGTTTAACTTGTCTATGAGTGAAATAGGAAACAGTACAGTAACTTACCTGCCTCTGTGTACCAATATATTTCCTTTGTATATCGGTATAGCAACACACCTCTGTTTTGAAAGACAGGGCAAACATTTTAAAAACCAAATCTCTGGAAACATTTATTGTGAGGAAAGGAAAAGAGAAGTCTGTTGCACAGTAGTGTGAAAAACATCACCACCTGTGTGTGTAAGCAAACAGGGTAGTTCTTGCTGCTGCTTTAGATGACACTATCAAGCAAAGGTGTGTACAGTTGCAAACTGCTATGTACAAAAAAAATGATGTGTGTGCATTTCAAAAGCTGCATGTGTACGTGGCCCTTTAAAGTCCAGAGCTTTATCAGATCAAAAGGCCCATTTGTCCAGCATCCTGTTTCTCACAGTTACTAACTAGATAGCTAGATAGGTAGCCCAAAAGCAGGATAGGAGAACAACAGTCCTCTCCTGCTATTGTTCCCCAGTGACTGTCATTCAGAGGCATTTTCCTTGGGTCATGTGCAGTTAGAGAAGCAGTTCAAGGATCAGCTTTCCAGTGCACATACTCATGGCAAAGTAAATAGTTGAACCATAGTTGCATGTAACATTTTGTATGGGTGTCATGATTGTTACCTCAGTGCAATTGTATTAATGAGTCATTGTTTTGGCTGTGCTCTTGGACTTTCAAATAGGCATAAACAGGATAAACGAAGAAACAAAATTCCATTCCATTCATTTTATTTGTCTGCTGTTTTTCCACACACACAAAAAATCATCCTCAAAGTGGCTTACAACAAACAGGGATGCATTTCAAACAAACACTACAAAAAATAGCAAAACAAAATAAATATAATAACATATTAAAAAACCCACATTCAATACTATAAATATAACAAGATTAAACAACATGCAGTATCCAATAGCCAAAAGAACAAGGGAGCTTCACAGTTTCACCTTAGCCCTAGAAACACCCCTCCCATTATGTTGCTCACAATCCCTTTCCAGCAGCAGAAGCTTATAAGGCTTCCAAGGGGGAGGGGTGGGGTAGCTGGAAACACCCATCCCATGATGTCTGCCACCTGTAGAAGTTAGACAAATTGAAAATGTGAACATGGGCCTTATTTTGTGTTATGATGCTTCTGCAACTCACCGAGAGAGGAAATGAGGCAATAAACTGAAGGGCATCAGAACACTGCTCAGCCCATTATTCCTATCTTTTGGCTCTGTGACTTCACCAGAGAGTCATGTACTGTATTTTTCGCTCTACAAGCCACACCCGACCATAAGATGCACCTAGTTTTAGAGGAGGAGAACAAGAAAAAATTATCTCCCTCTCTGCGCAGCATCCCTTCAGCGAAGCGGCAGGAGAAAGGGAGCCCCTTCCATTTCTCTTCCTGCTTCGCTGAAGGGGCGCTGCGCAGAGAGGGAAAGCTGCACAGCGCCTCTCCAGAAAAGCCAGAAGAGCAAGAGGGATCGGTGCAGACCGATCCCTCTTGCTCTCCTGGCTTCAGGGATAGCCGCCCAAAGCCTCCGGAGTGGAGTGGGAACGCTCCCGCTGCGCTCCGGAGGCTTTGCGTTGCTTTCGCTGAAGCCATGGAGTCTGCATTCGCTCCATAAGACGCACACACATTTCCCCTTACTTTTTAGGAGGGGAAAAGTGCATCTTATAGAGCGAAAAATACGGTACTTATTTTAAGTCTGTTTTCAAAGATTTAAGGACTGTTAAGTTTTTTTTTGTTTTTAAAGACAGCTGAGATTCTCAGAACAATAACTTACGTACTCAACATGTGTTGCAATAGCAGATCACAGAGTATATACAGCCTTGGGCATAAAGGGGGGGGGCATGAATTAGAATTCTAATCCTGTAAACCAGTCAATAAGTACCCAGCAAAATTAGATGTCGTCTTGTTTCTGTGGTGATAAATTTGACATTTTGGGGGAGAAGGAGCACTCATCCAAATGATTCTTCATTAGCCTTGGGCTTACTGCCCTCTTTATGCCTGTAGAGACATTAGAGAGTGTTGTTGTGCCTTAATTGTCAACAGCTTTATTATTTCATCTGTTTTCATTTGTCATAAACCATTTTAAAATACAGCACCCACATTTCATAACTGTGAATGAAAAGTACCCATTATTTCAGCTCAGAAGCAAGTTACATAATCCAACGGTGTAGAATGTAATTTTCTTAAATTACTCAAAGTTGGTGAAAAGGCTTCTAATGGGTTTTTAAGTGGTGGTTTTAAAATTCTGGTTTTTCTTATTGGATTGACATTTGAACTAGAAGGGTGGTTCCTAACTGCTCTAATAAAGAAAGAATTGACATATCCCTAGACATTGCAATTCTCTTTTTATTGTACAAATAATATCGTATGTTGTTCTCTTCATACTGAATCTCCTTTTTTTATTCCCCATGCACTTTCAAGCTATTACTAGCTGCTGAACAGCTACTTCACAAAACACATTTTCCTTACATGGAATAAAGTGGCCCTGAGATTCTAATAATACTGGTTCTAGGTCTTTGTGTGGTCTCTTCCTGACAGAGCAAGGACCACAAGCTTATTCCATACAACACAACATTGTGTGGGAAACAAACTTCTAAGCCAGAGATGGGGAACCTATCACCTTCCAGATCAACACTATCTCCAGCTCCCCTCAACCCAGCTCAGCATAGGGAGTAGATTTCCTCAATCCTAAAATATGCCCAAAAGCATTTTGATCTATCCCACAATGAAAAGTGAGGTGAATGAAAAAGAATAGTGTTTAGCTCTCATTATGACCAGTTTGAAAATGCCATGATGCAAATTGACAGGGGGTTAAAAGAGTTAAAATTTTGGGGGGAATGTCCAAAACAAAATTGTTTTCAGTTCAAATACACAGAGAGTTTATTACATTAAGAATTGTATGGGAAATGTCTGACTGGTGCAAATGAAACACAAAAGCCTTCACCTATCTTTGCAAATTAACTGTGATCATCCAGCTTTTGATGACCCTCATGGTGCCTTTTCATCCTTTTTATTCTACATGGATGGTATTCCCCGTCAGTCGGGCACGTGTAATGCTGAATGCTAGCTTTGGTTGTATGATAGTTTCAATTACATAGACTCCATGTGTCTATTCCACTGAACAGACTAGTCTGAGGCTTAGGTCTACCTCTCCGACACCGACAGCCATTCACCTCCCAAATAGCAGTGAAGATTGTTATGGAAAGCCCTTAATACAAGATGTTAAACCAAAAGGGTTTTTGTTATTGTTCTGCTCTCCTTATGTGGACCTAAATGCTGAATTAGTCGTCTACCCCTTTGCTGGGGTTTTGTTTTAACAGTTGTTCAGTTAGAGCCTACCCATATTCACTTGTACTGCAAAGCAGAGCATGCTGCTTCTCAAGTGTGTGTGTGTGTGTGTGTGTTGGTGTTGTCAGAAATACTTCAAAGAGCAAGGCTTACTTGAGGCAGCTGCCAGACAGGTTTAACTGGGAGGAACTGGTATGGTTTTCCTAAGTAACTCGTATAAAGGTTGAATTAGATACATCCCAGGTCTTCTGGATGAGCATAATGCAGTTAGACCTGTTTGTAAATGTGTGTCAGATGGGTTTATTTGCATCACAGTCTCTCCATATTTGAGGACAAGTTCTGTGTTTTGGTTCTGAGAAATGGTGTCATTCCTGTCCAGTAACGGAAGTCTCTTCCGCATTCAAGCTTTGTTGTAGATCACTGCAGGAAATGCACTAGTTTGAGGAGTGCTACTTGTCTCACTTGATGCTGTATGTATGCGTGTGTCCTGAGAATTGGTCATCGGAAATATAGTAATTGACTTGCCAGATCATCTCAAGCAGCTCTGTTCAGCAGTGGCCATTCAGATGCTTCTGGATGGTTTCCTATTATTTGTGCACCCTCACCCCAGCTTTGGTACTCAGGAGATATATTGCCACCGAACATGAATGTTCCTTTTAGCTTCATCTATAGACATGTTCATGGGACACGGGTGGCACTGTGGGTTAAACCACAGAGCCTAGGGTTTGCCTATCGTTTCCGGCGTTTCTGTGCGCTGCTCTGGTTCACCAGAAGCGGCTTAGTCATGCTGGCCACATGACCCGGAAGCTGTACGCCGGCTCCCTTGGCCAGTAAAGCGAGATGAGCGCCAGAGTTGTCCGCAACTGGACCTAGCGGTCAGGGGTCCCTTTATAGACATGTTCTGCATGAATTAGCCTGGCCAGGACTGCAGTTATGTCTGGGTTTGCCCTCCACTCCCTCCTCTCCTCTCCCAATTAGCCTCCATCTCCAGGACTTGGTGAAAGGAGGGAGTAAAGAATAATAATAAACAGGGGCCACCCCTGTGACATCAACAGGGGCTGTCCCTAGGTCTTAGGTTTGGGCCTGAAATCTCAGGGTCTGGAATGTTTCTGACCTGGCATCCCTAATAACCAACTACTAGTGGGTGGAATCCTTTATGTGAGTGGACTTCTCCACATACAGTGGGACTTCTGCTTCCCTTCCTCACCTCTGCAGCTCCTCCCCCTGCAAATCTGCTTTGCTCCAGGGCATCCCCCACTTTTATTCTGTGTGGAGGGCTGCAGTGGGGAAGAGAAGAAGGTGAAGTCCCATTGCATGGATAGAATTCCATTTTGCTTGTGCGTGGACAGCATTGATACAACACACTGTACTGTAAACAATGCAGACAAATACTTCCTCTGATGGAAGTCGTGGGGCAACTTGCAGTGCTGGCATGGCCTAACTTTCCATTCCTTTGTAAATGCTTTTTCCACATGCTTCAGTGAAAGAAGTGGTGTTGCAGTCTTGTCTCCCGTTCATTTTGGTGAGGTTTAGGGAGGTGTTTCTGGGCTCAGAGGCAAGTGCATTTTCTTGAAAAGTAGACAGCTGAGCTGTCAATGGATTATGATTTGCCTGCCATTTATGATTTCCCTAGGGGCATTTTCTTCATAGGTTACAATAAAATCTGTGGGCATTAAACATTTAGTGTGTATCTTTTCTTCTAACCCATAAAGTAAGTGGCTTCTTGCAGTGTGTTTCCATTGTGAAAAAAGGGACAGCCTTTGTACAGTTCAGAAATAGGTACTGTATACCTAATTTAACATGTGAAGCAGCTCCTACTGATTTCCCTTTTGAAATTATTTTATGCAGTCTGCTGCCTTTCAGTTCGTGTTTGCAAAGCCCTCAAAGCTTGTTTGATGAAGAAGTCCTGCATAAATGAATGTATTGTTTCTGTTTATTTTATGATGACAATTAGATACTGAATTGACATGACTTCATGGTCCGTAGAACAGAGGGAACACGTACCAAGGGCTTTGAGCAATAGGTTATTGACTTTGCACTTCAATTGTACCAGCCTGAAGACTGAAAGAAAGAGCAACTTCTTCCAAAGCCCTTTGATTGCACCCCAAAACCCAAGCAGATTTGAGAGCAAAGTCGCTACTTCTGTGATTGGGAAGAGAGAACTGAGGTTGGGGCTTGGTGGAAGAATGATGTAGGAACTCAGAATGGTATTAAGTCTTACAATTTGAGGATTTGAAATGGTGAATGCCAGAGTCCCTTTCCCTGCAAGATCAAGTGTGTAGTTTGGGGGTACTTCTGAGCCCACTACTGTTGCTTTAAGCCCGGGTGGCTTCAGTGATATGAAGCGCCTTCCATCAGCTTTGGTTCTCCGGCTAGGGATATCCTACCATCTGTTGTCTATAATCAGGTATCCTGTAGCTTAGATTACTCCAATGTGAGACTGTCTGAAGAATGATGAGGGCTCTGCTGACTCCAGTTCTTCATGCACCTTGTGCCTCTCCTCCCACAGTATATGGTAAGTTTGGAAGGAGGTGGTGACAGTCACAGAGGACTAGACTTCCTGAACTCTCTTGGTGGCAGGGTGGGACAGAGGGGAATCATGAGCTTTCTATCAAAGCTCTCCAAGAAGGCTTGGAATGATGGAGACAGTTCAGGATTGAGCTGGGTGGAACTCAGCCGTCACTAGTAAGAACAGACCCTTTGTACTGTGGCCCTGTTCTGTTTGTTGTTAATAACCCTGGCTATTTAGAGGCCTGAGGTTTCTGAGAAACCACCTGTCTGTTTGTATGCTAACATGACATTTAAAGATCACTAGACACTGTTTGCTTTTGGAACGTAAGTAATTATTATATTTTTTTGGTATTGTGGCAGCACTTAGGTGCCGGGGTTCTATTGTCACGGGCTCTGTAGAAACAGACATATTAAAAAGTCCTGTTCCTGATTACACAGAAGCTGAATTTAAGAGGGGAAGCAGCTGGTGGGGAGGATGACTGGAGAAAGTAGGAACAAGGAAAGCAGTGGTTCCAAAGAGAAGCCACCACTACCTAATCACCGATAACTATTTAGTCCATAGCTGAGAAATGTATGTAGCATGACCAAAGCAGAATATAGTGAACCTGTACCATTGCTGGTTGTAGTTTGAGCACTAGAATTGCATGAATTGTTTTAGCCACTGCATCACACTTCTGACTTATGTTTAAATCAGTAAAGCCCCCTGAATTCCCCATTTACTGCTATCAGGCCCGGAGGTCACTCATCCTGTATGTGTGCACTTGTTTTTGTCCTACCTAAATACAGAACTTCACATTTATGTTTGTTGAAAGCGGGTTTGTTAGTTTTGGCCTGATTCTCTGTCCTGCCAAATGCTATTGAATCCTGTTTAGTTATCCAACCCAATTCAGAGTGATCTGATGAGCACCCACTCTTTCATTCAAGCCATTTATAAAGCTATTAAACAATCCCAGGACAGAACTCTGTCGCCTGCCCACTTGTCATGACTCTCCAGATTGAAGAGGAGCTATTGATGCACATTCTCCATGTATGGTGCATTAGCCACCTACAAAATCCACCTAACTGTAACATTGCATACATTCCAGTGTATATTGTCAACACCCTAAATTCGCACACATGCATGTGTACCAGTCTCTTGCATTTCACAAACCCTCTTTTTCCTCAGTTTGGGTGCTGTGCATGTGCCCTTGTTGTTTCAGCCCTCTGCCTGCACATCTATTTGTGTTGTGCACATTTTTGTAGCTGCCATCACTCTTCTCCTTGCCGCAGATGCCTCTCAGTGAAGATGTACACCTGTAATATTACATATAATCTTTTACTTTGATGCAGGTTGGTTATCTGTCCCTGTGCTGTCAGTAGGAAGCTGCAGGGGATTACAGAAAATGAGGCTTGCAGATGGAGTAAAGAAAAAGAGAACGAAGATTATAGGAGGAAAACTAAAAATATGTTTCAGTTTTACATTAGCATAGCCATTATGGCTATTTATCCTAAAGGAATTCTGAGATTCCAATCTGCCAAAAAAGATGATACTATTACAATATGGAGCAAAGTTCTCTTGCTCTTGAAAGCACCTTGCTTTCCCCCCAATTTAGAGTGATGGTCTGAGACTTTCCCTCCTCTCCTCTCTCTGTGTACTTGTAAATAGATTTCTTGACCCCATTGTAGAGCTATGCTCTTCCCAGTATTCTAGGCATAATGACCAGGCCTTCCAAAATTTGTGGTTGCCACTAAATTGAGGAAAGGGCAGGGTTTCATTCCTGACATCATGCTGAGCTCTCTCTACTATTCTCATAGTCCCTCTGAAGCCCACTGCAAGCATCTCAGGCTTGGAGAAGGATGGAGGATGCTATTTGAAATAATGCTCAGCTTCAGACGCATGGAGAAAGCATGTCCATCTCTCAACAGCTTAAAAGCTGAGCTCACTGTTGGTTATCAGGCTTCTCTGTTAAACCAGTGCAATTCTGAGAAGCAAATATGACCACATAGTTCCTGCGCAGAAGGCTTTTAAAAAAAGATACTAGAAAAGGCAGGGCAGAAGAGTTCAGTATTTCACAAGGTGTACGGATGGAGTCAGAGAAAGGCAGTGATGGCAGTAATGGAGGAGCAGGTAAGGTGAGGGTGGTTCAGGATCAGCCTACCTAAGAAGTGGGTTTTGAGGAGGAACTTGAAGGGAGGATAGCCTAGTGGCTTGATTACTAGAGTTTAGGGAGGTTTTTGAAGTATAAAGAATTAATTGGATAGCATGAAAATAGGCACGGAAGAGGCAGGCAAATAAACGCTCATGGTGTCTTTCATTCTCATTTCTTCCTAGGTGTGGCTGAATTTAGAAATTTATTACTTTTCCTTGTAATAAGTAGGTTTTTTTGCCTTAAGTTATTTGGCTGTATAATATGAAACTTGCCTGCTGCCCTCCAGGTGTATCGGGAATTGATCTGACTTGCTGCCTTTTGTTCTACCCATAAGATTACAGTTGTAATCCTTTGAATTTATTTATTTTTATTTGTGTTTAATTGCACTAAAGCATCCAAAGTAGTTCAGTGAAGCTTAATGGCAAGATTCAGGAGAGGAACAAGGGATTTTATTTTATTTTTTAAACATAGGTAAAAGTAAAAGAACCCCTGACCTTTAGGTCCAGTCGCGGATGACTCTGGGGTTGTGGTGCTCATCTCGCTTTATTGGCCGAGGGAGCCGGCATACAGCTTCCAGGTCATGTGGCCAGCATGACTAAGCTGCTTCTGGCGAACCAGAGCAGCACACAGAAACGCCATTTACCTTCCCGCTGGAGTGGTATCTATTTATCTACTTGCTTTAAGATGTTTTCTAACTGCTAGGTTGGCAGGAGCAGGGACCGAACAATGGGAGCTCACCCCGTCACGGGGATTCGAACCGCCGAGCTTCTGATCAGCAAATGGGGGAATTCACTACTCCGAGATGGAGTGATGGCTACAACTGGGAAGGCCTTCAAAGGGTATTAGACAAATTCATGGAGGGATAAGGCTTTTGGGGCAAATAGTTGTTATGGCCTATCTCCAGCGTGCCTCTGAATACCATTTACTAGGGAGCAACTGTGAAAAAGAGTTGCTTTCCTCATGTTCCGCTTGTGGGCTTTCCAGAGGCATCTGGTTTGCTTCTCTGGGAAAGAGGGTGCTAGACTAGATAGGCTTTTGGTGGATGGTGTTGAGGTAAACTTTCAAGCAGGGATAAATTTATGACCAGCAGTAGATTAGATAAGTGAAACCTAGGATGAAAAAAGGACAACAGAGATGTAGCTAATAAAGAAAAGATCTGGGAAGTCAGGGAAGGGTAGGTTGGGAAGTACTATAAGACTGTTGACAAGTTGGAAAATGCAAGCAAAATTTGTATCGGAAAATGTATAAATAACAAATAAATTCTAAAAAGGTAGACTTTTGGTTTGGTCCAGGTAGGCTCTTTTCGTGTTTGAATGTAAACTGTCCCAATCAATGGGGCAGGAGATCTGGATTTAAAAGTTGATGGGCTGTTTGGGTCAGGGAACCTGAATCCACTCTCAAGGCTGGCTTCCCTGCAACCCTTCTCTCTCCAAATGCTTTCCTCTCAACCAACATTGCCTATGGCAGGCATGGCCAAACTTGGCCGTCCAGCTGTTTTGGAACTACAACTCCCATCATTCCTAGCTAACAGGGCCAGTGATCAGGGATGATGGGAATTGTAGTCCCCAAACAGCTGGAGGGCCAAGTTTGGCCATGCTTTGCCTACTATGGTGTCAGTAACTGGAGAGAATTATGCACTCTTTGCCTGTGTAGGAGAATGAATAGAATAATAGTTTAGCACTAATTGATTGATCTACTCTGCTGTTAATTATTTTATTGATGTTTTTAAATGCTCTTGTTTTTATGACAAATTTACTTGTAGACCACCAAGGGATGTATTTTATGAAGTGTGATACAGAATATATATATATAATATATTTGACAATAAGCTGGTCATTACAAAAGCTGTTGAAGTCTTTGGAACTTTCACGTGCAGAAGGAATCAGACGTCGTAAATGACTGTAAGCTTAGGGACATGGTACTATGAAACAATTGACACATGTATCGACACATCCTAAGCCTTAGGAGTAGGATAAACTATGAATTCTCATAAGAAAAAGCAATTTGCTTCTTGTAGACAGCTGACATCCTTAGAATGGACACAACTTAATGCCATGGAAATTAATTCCTATAAATATGCAGAGTGCTCGATCCAATGTTATTTTTTCTGCACCCCCTACATATCAGAGAATGCCAGAATATTATTTTTACCAGCTGGATAGATACTACTAAACTACACAGCATATAGGAAGAAAGGCAAACCACATTTCTATGAAAGAACCCCACCTCCTTCAATTAACTAAAGAGAAGTATATAATTTACACTGACTCATTCTATGCTTTTAGGCAAGCCACATAATAAAATGAAGCACATAATAATAGTGTTTATTAGTTACTTCAGAAGGATGTTGTCAGGTTTAATTAATTAAGGAGCTTTGTGATGTTTGGACAAAAAGTGCCTTACTGTGGATACGAAGGCCAAAGATGGATATGAGCCAAGGTACAGAGTCCAGACATACTCAGATTTTTTCAACAGTTTGTGCTTCAGGTTCAGATTTGTGGCAGATTTATTTCTGCCAGACTGATTGTAACATGACCATCAAAGCCAATTGGGGAGTTTATTTATTTTATTAAATTTCAATATTGCCCTTCATCTGAAGATCACAGGGCAGTACAGATCTGCCTCTTTCCATATCTACAGTATAAACCCTTATTTCATGTAGCAGCTCTATTGGAAGTCCTAATTGTTTCATTCATCTTCGTAGGAGCCCTAATGAGAGGAACCACTTTTATTTTTGCAGAGGGAGAACAGATTTTTTTTTTTACTGAGGGAGTTTTACATTGACTTGTACAAAGCTGTACAGTCATGATATGCCTGAGCTGGGATTTCATCTCAGTCGGAGAATGCCTTAGTCACTAGCTTATGGTGCCTCTCTTAACATGCTAAATATTATATAGTTCATTGCCCCAGTAAAGCTTCCAGTTCCCCTGTGGTGTGTTCATCAAATGTGGCATGTGGCAAATTGGATGCTCTTTCATAGGACTTTGGAATGTTTCTCCAGGAAAGATCTGGCTGGTTGTCTCAAACAAATGCACAGAATTTAGTTGACGGCTGCTTCCATGACCCACAGTCCCTGTGCATTCTCAATTCTCTTAACAATGACTGCCTTCTCAACTCCTATCCCTGCAATGGCTTCCTGGAGCTCCTATCCTTAGTGGGGATTTTACCCTGCCCCACTTTCCTCATCCCCATACTTTCCTTAACACAGGGGTGTGGAACCTGTTGTTGTTGTTTTCAGCCCAGGGACTGTATTCTCTCCAAGGCCTACATGCCAGTGGTGGGTGGGGCCAGAGACAAAAGTGGGTGGAGCAACAGATTTGAATTTTACCTGTGTATAGTAGGCTAGTTTCCACATTCCCTTCTTTCCTCCTCCATGCAGGCAAGCAAGAGGCATTGTCAGAGTTCAATGATACTTTACAGCTAGGCAGAAACACTCAGGGAAGGGTGTAATGCAGGGCTGGTGAGGCGCATGGCTCAGGGAAAGTCCCACCCCAACTTAATAATTACCACTTAACTCATTGTTTGTTCCCTCCCTTGTCGTCTTTGTGCATAAATCCCTTATGTGAAGTCCAGTGTTGACCTTACCACCTTCTCTTTCATCTGAGCTCCCTATTAGCTTCCATACCTTTCTGGACCTTTCTCTACTTTGTTTCTTGGCTCTATCCCCCTTTGCCTCCCCAGTAGCAGCAGCGCTAGTAGCAGTATTCACCATTTTGTATAACACTCTTGAGAGTTCAAAGTGCTTCTCATGCATTATCTTGTTCTAATCCTTATAACATGCCTGTAAGGTAGGTAAATATTAATACACTCTTATTGCAGATAGGAGACTGAGGCTGAGAGAATAGTGGCTTGTCTGAGACATACCTGAGGGCAACATTTGTACAGTGGTACCTTGGTTCAGGTTACAGACGCTTCAGGTTACAGACTCCGCTAACCCATAAATAGTACATCAGGTTAAGAACTTGGATTCAGGATGAGAACAGAAATCGCGCGGTGGCAGCAGGAGGCCCCATTAGCTAAAGTGGTACATCAGGTTAAGAACAGTTTCAGGTTAAGAACGGACCTCCAGTACAAATTAAGTTTTTAACCCGAGGTACCACTGTAATGCGTAAATGTGGACAAGCCCTCAGTGTCTTAGCTACGATCAGTAAACTTTTTCCTTCTTGTCCCAAGGCCCTCTGGAAAGTTTTATAGGCTGACCTTAAATTTCTCTGATGTAAGCTGCCCTTTCCCTCTCTGCAGCCAAAACACTCATAATAAAAATTCCATGACATAACACCACTCACCCAGCAGTTTTTATCCTATTACAATGGAAGGGCAGCATTTTATTTTTTATTTCGTATATGATGGTGGTTAGCTTATAAATTCTGCATGTACTTTTGCTTGCATTACATGGTCTTAGATAGAAAGATTCCTCAGCTCAGCTTGAAGCTATGACTTCAGTCTGAATGTAGACTCTTGCATTCCTTCTAAAAAAAACAAACCTAACTTCCACTCAGGAATTGAAGCAAAGGGAAAATTAAACCCTTTACAGGCATATAGTGCAAAATGAGAAAGTGCCTCTTGCAGCTAAGTAGAAATGAAAGTTTGTGTCTAGTAAAATAACCAGCTCTTTGAATAATATGTTAATTCCATGCATAGTTTTATGGGCTAGCTCTTTCTATGGCACTTGGCAACAGTCCTGGAAAAGGCGCAGTCTCAGCAAGCCCCAGGAGGATCTGTATGAAGATTTGAGCTTATTGAGTTCAGCAGTTCTTTCCTAACCCATTCCATCGCAGATCTGTAAACATGGGCCAGTTCTACAACAAAGAAGTGCAAAACAACAATCCTCCTGGCATGATCTATTTCTCAGAACACATTGACTAAGGCGGCAATCCTGTACACTACAGGTGGGCATCTGCAGCCCTGGGTCTAATTGTCAAAAGCCACCTGCAGGCAGGCAGGCAGGTCAGATTTCCTGCAACAGCAACCTGTCCATTCCCTTGTAGGCTGCTGGGTAGCAAGCAAAAATGGATAACAGAAAGAGAGACCGAAAAGGGGATAACCTCACTCATTTTGGGCTCTGACTTTGGCCCCCACAAGGCCATCATGTAGATTACCCTCAAGGGAATGCAGCCCTCAACAGTAAAAATTCGCCCATCCCTGCTGTACGTGCTTAAAGGTAAAGGTAAAGGGACCCCTGACCATGAGGTCCAGTCATAACCAACTCTGGGGTTGCGGCGCTCATCTTGCTTTATTGGCTGAGGGAGCCGGTGTACATGTGGCCAGCATGACTAAGCTGCTTCTGGCGAACCAGAGCAGCACATGGAAACGCCGTTCACCTTCCCGCCGGAGCGGTACCTATTTATCTACTTGCACTTTGATGTGCTTTTGAACTGCTAGGTTGGCAGGAGCAGGGACTGAGCAACGGGAGCTCACCCCGTCGCAGGGATTCGAACTGCCAACCTTCTGATCAGCAAGTCCTAGGCTCTGTGGTTTAACCCACAGCGCCACCCGCGTCCCTTCTGTACATGCTTACCTGGGAGTAATTCTCTCGGCACTCAATAAGCCCTGCATTGTAATGAGAGTCATTGCTTTCTCCTGTTTCAGCTTACTGGCTTATTTGGTTGCTACCAGAGGATGCCATGATGAATCTGTCTTGCATACGCTTCCTCCCTTCTCTCTTATGTATGAGATAAGGAAATAGGAACATTCGGTTGATGGTTTGTAACAAACTGCCTGTTTCATCTGAATGTTGGAAACTGGTTTGTACAAACCATAGTCACCCAAATAGGATACTGGTTAACTAAATATGGCTCATACAAAGAGAACCATATTTGGACAAAGTGGTAAATTGCACTGTGCTACCACAAATGGAAGCTTCTGTTTTCTTCCCCTTGCATACAAAGGAGGAAACAGCACGAACCATTTGCCACTGCTTATTCTCCGAACAACAAACCATGTCTTGTATGTTTGAAGTAAAACAGAAAAAGTATGTAATTCCTAATAAGGTGACCATGTAACTTGAGTAATTAGAAATACCTGCATTCATAAATGACGCAATTGTCTGTGTTTCAGGAAAAAACATGGCAGTTCTTCTTGTGGATGCTCCTACTCCAGTGAAACTTGTCCCCAAAAATAAAGGAGGGGGAAGATAACTTTTGCTTTTCTGGGAACCAACTGGCAACAGTTTTTATACCAAACCTGAAGTGGAGCATCTTAGATGAGGTGATAAAAGCGGTGGATCTGCAACTTTGGCTGATGATCAAACTTGGCCTAAACCCTTGCTCTTGCATTTGTGTACTTGCGGTGATTGCTTGGAAAGGACAGCATTTGTGTGAGGAAACAGGTTCTCAGCATGCAAATTAGCTGTTTTGCTTGCAGAAGTCCTTGGTTCCCCCCCTCCCCCTCCTGGATGCTGCGTGGGGTGAATAGCTTTGCTTCATTTTGTATTCACAGTGAGCCATTGCTTCCTGATCTAGCACAACCTTGACTGTCTTTCCAAGTCGCACACTAATGTTGGAAGGCAATACTTTTTGCTGTTACAATGGTCCGATTCTGTTCAGGAGAGAGCTTGTCCTATTTGGGGAAGCCAGGAAACCACCCATCTTTCTGCTTTATACAAATCAGCTGCTACGGGTGAATTATGCTGCATCTGTAATTAATAGGGCCAATATTGTTACTTGTCTGGAGAAATCCCAGACTGGCTTCTCTACACTAGCTTACCAGAAGGTCAGAACTAGTATACAGTTGACGTGGAGTTCCCTGGCTACATCTGACCATTTTCTCATAGCACAAAAGGTGTTGTGTACCCACATTAGTCTATTTTCCACCTGGTTCCTGAGCAGAGGAGTTGTTTTTGTTTTTGTTACTGTACAATTACTTGGAGAACTGGTTGCTGATTGAAGAAACTTTCTTTTGCATGGACTGAATGGAAGCAAAGAGAAGGCTCCTTGCAATATGACCTAAATGTCACTGCACTATAAAATCTAATTTGCCTACCCTGCTTTGATATGTAAACTGCAGTCAGCATTTGCAAAGCACTTGTTACAACTGATCATTGGAAGTATTGGTCTGTTTTATCTTTTTAAAAAGTCTTCAATCTGTGATGAGGGTCATTATTTATCCGTTGCTTCCCTGAAGTCCTGGAGCATCTCAGTGACTTTGGTGTTATTTGCAGGCTTAGATATTGTAGGAGGACAAAGGATTATCAGATGCAAGAGTTGGCACAAGTAAAGGCAATTGCTTCCAAACTCAAATAAGTCTTGGATTTTTAAATTTAGCACCAGATCTAGCATTAACATAATGTTTACATAGTTTATGAAAAAAAGCACCATAATTGATTTGAAAACTGCAGGTGAACACATACAGCATGTTCCACATTGCATTTAACAGTGAAGTGAACAACAAATGCATAGACTGAATTGTAGGAAATTGTTTGGAGAACAACTAGTTTAAAAAAGCAGGATGTGTGGGCGTGAACTCAGTGTCACACTGAATTCCTCTCTGTTGTGCTGTACAGAGGATGGTGAAATATACTAGCCAACCTTTTTCATTTCATAAAATGTATACTGTATACCACTTGATTATGAGGAAAAACCCTCCAAGTGGTTTTGGAGTGTACATGTGTTTTGTTTATACAAGTTTTTGATTTCCCCAGGTTTCAAATTCTCATAAAAATTAAAATGCAGACTTGCTTTTTGACATGGAAGGTTAGAGGGCTCACCACTCGGGAAGCTTAGCAAGAACTTCATTGTCTTATCTGAAACAAGGACAGAATACCAACAGGAAACGTCTGAGTCTACCCAGATACAATTAAATCCTGGGCCAACTAGTGATTAAACTATAAAATGATGCTATCAGCACCCTTTTCATACTGTGATCTTCCATTTTTCAAAACATCCAATCTAATACCATTCTAATTCCATTCTGCTTACTGTTAGTGTACTAATAAAAACAAAGCCTTACTTTGTTTGGCTTTTGAGTTCGCTTTATATTTGAATCACCAGGGCCAAAGATATAGTATAGCTACTTATATATTGCTATCAAGCATTGCTTTGTTTTCTCAAAGAGTTACAATAGCATTTTCCCATAATCCGTTAAGACTGCAAAAGTCGCAGTGCACTAGCAGCATATTATAATGAAACCCACAGAGTCAAAGAGCCTGTGGAGCGACCCAACAGCTTCATCCTATGGATCTGTGCAAGCTGTGGCTTGCTCTGTTGAAACTAAGGTGCAAACTTGTGTGTGGGATGTGGAGCAGTGCCTGCTTTCCTTTAGGAAATTGGCTGTTACAAAAATACCCCTAAAGGGCCTGAACAACGGCACTACATTAGGAGAAAGTATGCCACACATGACCTTAATCTTGCATTCTGGCAGCTGGATCAGAGTAAAAACAAATTAATTTCTTTCACATAATCACTGCATGCTTTTACCTCTACCGTTTGCAGAGGGAGTAAAGAGTAGTTCTGGAAAATAATGTAGTTATCAGTGCAGTTTAGCATTTGCTACGCTGCAAGAAAAATAATGTTATTTCATATCATAGATGAGTTTTGAGCCCAATGAGGTAAGATAATATGCCAGCTGGCCTAAGATACATTGAAAGGATACTATAATGGGGGTTTGTAGACAGTGGGTTTTTTGAAGGCTAGACAGTCATTTTAAGCATACACATTAGACTTAGACATGAGTTTAGAGCTTTGCTAAAGAGTTTATGCCGCTCCACAGTGTTTCCCTGGAAAAGGCTGGCGTGGGTTTTTGAGGGTTAGATGCTGGTTAACTATCTCTGTTTCTGAATACCAAATGCTGATGACCATAAGCAGATGGCCTGGTTTGCCCTGCATGGTCTTCCTGGGCCTTCTAGGGCAGAGGTGAGACACAATTTCAATTTCATCTCAAAAAAGCAGCTTCAGATCTATTGCGACTGAGTGTATGTGTATACTGCTGGACTGGCTGAAGTTGCTATTTAGTTTTGAATATTGTGACAGAAACCATAAATATTCCTGGATTAGTGAATTTTGTGAATTTTGGTTCTGGTTTTTAATGCCCTCATCTCCTGTTGAAACCAAAGTGAAGGATATGGTTTCTCTTGGTCTGATGAAGTTTAGATCATAAGCCCTTTCTGGGCAGAGACCTGTGTTCTTGCTTACGTTGCTCTTTAAAGTTCCATGCACACCAAATATGCTGTATAAATCCTTGGCATTCTCATCGTACTTTGGTTTTGCCAATCTCTGCTTGGAGGGAACACGCATTTCATGGCTCCCAGAGAGCTCTCTCTTTCTGTGCCTCCCATTAAGCTGACATTTGTACTCTCTGTGAAAGGAAAATACCGTATTTTTTGCTCTATAAGATTCACTTTTTCCCTCCTAAAAAGTAAAGGGAAATGTGTGTGCGTCTTATGGCGCAAATGCAGGCTGCGCAGCTATCCCAGAAGCCAGAACAGCAAGAGGGATTGCTGCTTTCACTGCGCAGCGATCCCTCTTGCTGTTCTGGCTTCTGAGATTCATAATTTTTTTTTCTTGTTTTCCTCCTCCAAAAACTAGGTGTGTCTTGTGGTCTGGTGCATCTTATAGAGCGAAAAATACGGTATGTCTCAGGTCACCTCACCTTTCTAACTTATCTACTTCACCACCAGAAAGAAGCTCTGCATTGTTCCAGGGCATTTCCATGCAACCATTCACTTTTAACATTGTTCCTCTAGGTCTGGGCCTTTTGAAACTCATCCTTTGCCAGGGATTGCTTGAGCTTCTTCAACTCCACTTTGTACTATAAACCAACAATTATGGCATGACTAAATCCTCTCCTTTGATTCAGTATTTGGGAACAACCCTGCAGGGAACAACCCTATCAAAGTGGTGGATTATTAAGCAAAGTAATTGCTGAAGGATGTGGCTTTTCCTGTAGGTAAACACCACTCCCTATTAGATAGCACACTGCATTACAGTATTGACTTTTGCATTCCTTTACCAGAGTCTGGCTCTTATTTTGTAAATACATGCATAGTACTTACTATATGAGTAACTATTCATAATCTTTCAGTGGCTTGTTGGGTATGAGAATGGAGGAGATTTAGGATGAGGGGTCAGGGGGAGAGCTATTGAGCTGTGGCTCTCCAAAGGTTTGAAGAGCAAGTCGAAAACTCTCCTATTCCTGCCTACATGTTCTTTCTTATACCGAACTATAGGTCTTGATATATTTTAACACTGTATTTCAAGTTAGAATCGCCCAACACTTTACAGGCATCAGTGAATCAAAACATTTGATCCACTCTGTGAAGTCAGCAGCATTATCTGTATGTTTTTACGTTGCTGCGGTACTGCATTGGTGTATGACTTGCCCAAGCATTGGCATTTCATAGAATCATAGAATTGTGGAGTTGGAAAGGGACCATGAGCGTCATCTAGTTTAACTCCCTGCAATGCAGGAGTCTTTTTCCCAATGTGGGGCTCGTACACATGACTCTGAGATTAGGATGCTTTACCGACTGAGACTGTAGTGGTACCTTGGGTTACAAACACCTCAGGTTACAAACACTTTTGGTTACAGACTAACCCGGAAGTAGTACCTCGGGTTAAGAACATTGCCCCAGGATCAGAACAGAAATTGTGCGGCGGCAGCAGCAGCAGCAGGAGGCCCCATTAGCTAAAGTGGTACCTCAGGTTAAGAACAGACCTTCTGAACGAATTAAGTTTGTAACCCGAGGTACCACTGTATAAGAGTGTATCACCCACAGCCAGGACCTCCATATTACTTTTTTATGCATATATGTATGTGTGTATGTATAGAAAACCACTCACAGAACATCCAACTACTTGCAAAGCCCACAACCAGGGTCCCTACAGTACGGTTAAAAAGCTATCTTGCATACAGTTCTTACTCACCAATTTCTATTTTATATGCCTGCCACCTATAATACTGTCATGCATTATGTGGTGCAATGAAATACAACTTCCTTTCTAGAACTAGCCACTGACAGGCTTGGAAAGGCATTGTTAAGGATACCTTTGTCCTTGTGATTTGTGGGGATATATACTTGGGTTAGTTGCAGTGATGAGTAAGCTGTGACATTTATCTCCACATTATTGGGAGTTTGATTTGGTTTGTTTACTCAAGCACATATTGATTCATTGTAATGTGTACAGCAGAGTTGGCTTTCTGGGTGGGTTAATGTTGGAGATGCATAAAGTAGGACCTCTGTCTGACACGTCTACCATCAGCTAACATAATAAGGGTGACTCCCTAGTCAGGTAACCAGTATCCTAGGAAAAGGTCTTCATTTATTGTTTGTGCATGCATTTTGTGTAGTGTGGTAATCCTATGATTAACAACTAATGACGTATGGCCCAGACCTAGCCTGCAGATGACGGTTTCACTTGGTAACCAGGAACCTCCCTTGCTGCTTCATAGTTGGCCCTGCAGCTACAATGAAGACTGTTCATTTTATGTGGGCATATGGCAAAATAATGCAAAGCATTCTTACTGTTAACCAGAGAGAAAAGACACCTGCCTAGATGAAGAATAAAGTGGCCGCTTCTGCCATGCAAAGTCTGTTAGATCTTGTTTGACAAACCTCAAAGCTAATGCCTGTCTGAAGGAGCTCCATAATTACTAGTTTTATATATTATTACTATTTATTTAAAAGTTCAATGGGCCAATGTTCATAAAGTACACAACCTGCTGTATACATAAGCAACACTAAAACATTACACCAGGCACATAAAAAATAAATACATACAAACACAGACTACTGAAAACAGCAGGGCAGACTGCACACTCATTCAGGTAAAAACAGTGACAATTCCTCAATGAATTAGCTTTGACTTGGCACTCAAATGATTAACAATGGGAGGAATTCAGGGGTGCGCTTTGTCGGATGTTATGTCAGTGCAAGCATTTCATCTGGTCAGGTGGAACAGTTGCCCCATCCGCCACCTGCCTGCTATTCTGGGAGCTCTCCTGACACCCCCCGAGCCAACTTGTCTTGGGGGGGGGCACATGGGGAGGAGAGGGAGGGGATATGGTGATGACCAGTAGCTGCGATCGCTTCAGGAAAAAGGCTTTGACAGATTAATAGAGGGCCATCTATGAAAGGGTCTTAGCCACAGCAACAGACCGTCTCATGTTTAGAGGAATATGCTGCAAGGCATATGTTGGGGAGGCTCCCTGTCCGGCCACTGTGGGGAAGCAGGATATTGCACTAGCTAATATCCCTCTAGGATGCCCTGGTGTCACTGGGGCTCCCTACGCCACTGGTGGTATGTCCTTGAGTGCACTGAGTGAAGTCTTCATTGCAGCTAGGAGAGCCATTGACTACAAATTTTAAGGTTCCTTTATATCCTTTTATTAATGGAGGTGGAAGGAGGCCCCTTAAGATGAGCAATTCTATTGTCTTTTCCTTGGAGTTCCTGCCCAGCTTCACCTCGCCCATCTTGCCTATTATTTGTCTGAAAGAAAATCTCCCTAGTGATTAATGGCTAAACTGGTCATCCTTTGTTTGCTCCCTGCCTTCCAGTTATCCTATCATTATCTTGATGGCCTCCATTTAGGAGTTTGAGTAGACTTTACTGGCAACTTGGTTTACATGTACTGACCTTTCCAAGGTGCAAGGTACCTGAATCCCCTCCAGGAGATGAAGCCGGAATCAAACTTGCACCAAGGTCACCAGAGTTCATCATGGAGGGTCTCCTGTCATATTAGAGTTATGTCAGTTTTCTTACCTATGGCATGATGTAAAGTAATAAACCACAGAATAAGTTAAGATGGACACACACACTTATTCACATAGACATGTGGCAGGATAATCCTTCCTCTGCTGGAAGGAGGCCAGGCTAGAGCGATGAAGTTTGAAGTGTGCAGAGACATAGCGGGGATCACTATTCAGACCCCTAACTGAGTCAGGAATTTATTCTTCCAAAGTGCGCTATCATTTCTCACACTGCATACATTTAGGGAAATGCACTTAAGTTGGATATTTTGCACATGTTGGTTACCCAAAACACCAAGTCTGGCTTTTACCATCCTGAACAATGTGGTGTCATCTGTAAACTTTGCTGTCTCATTGTTGACACTTGACATATGAAGAAATTAAATAGCCCTAATTCACTGCAGATTCTTTTTTTTTTAATATAAGATATTTATTAAGATTTTTTAAAATATTACAATAAAAATGAAAAAAAAAATGACAGAGATACAAAATAAAAATAGTTAAAAACACACAGATTTTCCATTACTTATTTTCCTTTGACTTATTTCCCGGACCTCCTCATACCTCCCTTTTTTGTATTCCACTTCAATCTGTTGGTTCAGCAAATCCTTTAAAAGTAATAGTATTAAATTTTTACCTATTTATAACCCTTTTTTCATATTCCCTTAAAGCATTACAGCCGGAAACCACTTAATTACTATCCAACATCATTCTAACATTCATTAATTCACTGCAGATTCTTCAGGAACCTCACAGTTTCTTCTCATGAAAACTTTCAGCTTATTCTTATCCTTTGTTCGTAGAAATCTGATCATCAGAAAGTCATAATGCTGGTAATGTTATAACTCCTGTTGAGTTTATAACATGGACGTAGCCAGGACTTTTGTTGGGGGGCAGGACTTTTTTTGGGGGGGCAGAACTGACGTGATTGGTCAGTTAAGTATTCCTATTTTACTTCATCTGGGAAGGGGCAGCTGCCTTTTCCTGTGCCCCCTCCCCCTGGCTATGCCCATGGTTAATATGCCATAATCTGCATACTTTACCCAAATATGCTAGTAGACTTAATATAGAAATAAGTGAAGGAAATTTAATAAACAACCCAGTAATTTTCTAGACTCCTTACTTAGTGGAAGTTAACATGTGTTGAGAATAATGTTAATTTGCCATGTCCAGTGTGTAATGTTATCTGCACAGCGGTCTGCAAGGTAGTCGAAAGAGCCAGGTCCCCCCCCCCCCATTTCAAACTTACTTGCTCTAACCCAGTGGTTCCCAATTAGTTAAGTCCTGCAGACCCCCTATTCTCAAAACCCAAGCCATGGACCCCCTAATTTTGAAAATTTTGATATCTCTATGGTAGTTTTTGTTATGTGAATCATTCACGTACCCCCTCAGTGTCCACAGACCACCAGTTGAGAACCACTGCTCTGACCGGACCCTCCTTTCAATCTGACTGCAGCAGGGAAAGGTTGTTCGGTGACATTACTGCATTGAATTGGAGCATTCAATCATTCCTTATGCAGGCAACCAAGTTAACAAAATTATCTGCCCTCAGAGTAGGCTGCTTGCCAAGAACAGTAATTCACACAGGGACAAAATTATATATCGGTTACAGTTCTAACGAGAAGTTGTTTGCTGCTTTCACTTTTTTTGGCCAACTGTGATTAGATTTAGCATATTAAAGAAACATTGAAAACAGAGAAAGGGTTGAACTGGATTGGGACAACATCAGAAGGCTAATAGAGCAGCAGTGGGGGAAGGAGAGGGAATGGAGTTTAGACTGGGAAAATAGGTCTACTCTGAGTACAACTTAATTGAATACCACTCATTGATCTTTAGCATCATGGTACTGTTTGGTTCTTAACAGTGTTAAAGCTGTTTGTTTTCAATTGACATTTTCAAGTACAGCAAGGGCTGTATACCAGCCATGATAAGAGAGAAAGAACAAGCAAGATTATACTGCAAACAACTGAACAAGGATCTTGCAGTCCAATACCATTAATTGCACAAGTAGGCCTAAGCTTAACATACATTGCAAGGATTACTGCGACTCATCGTTTTTCCAGAAGGAATCAACTGAAGGCAAACTTGGGCACTGGGTGTGGTGCTATGTGAAGATGAGAAATGTCAAAGGGCCCTCACTTTTTGAATTTCCTCCGCTTTTTTCTTTGTCTAACCAGCTCTTTGTTGTGACATGGAAAGAACAGTGATATTCTTGACAATGTTTTTGTGATGTTAAATGATTTGCAAAGTACTTTTGACAGATTCCTCAGCTGAATAAATGAATACTCATTTACCTGTTAAGTTAAAGTGGAGAGCAGGCACAGTTACCCATTCTGCCTGCTTTATTAAATATCCCTACTCTTTAGAGAGAGATTCACTGTACATTTTTCATCACCATGGGGCAAAATAGGTCCAGCTTTGTGTGCACTTTGCAACACCTTGTTCTGCACCCCTACATCGTTGACAAAAAACCCCGAAATGAAATGTGCAGTGCTTGCCCTTCACCCACTTCCATGAATATCTCAATAGGGCGCATGCTTCTGTCTGTTAGCACCCTGGGGTGATTCTGGTTTCTGCATTCAAGATGTAGCTAAAGGTCACAGCTGCTCTTCACTGAACCTTCAGCAGGTGTATCCTTTCTGGGGTTCTCGTTTCCTGTTTGTATCTCAGGACTGGCTGAGTTAGGCCTGCAGAGAGATGAGAAAGTATTCATTGAAATAAAAGAAAAGTGGCAAGATGCAAACCTCATTGCTCCAGATTTTATTCTTTACACCATGACTTGCAGTTTGTTCTAGTTACAGGTAGGTAGCCGTGTTGGTCTGCCATAGTCGAAACAAAATAAAAAAAATCCTTCCAGTAGCACGTTAGAGACCAACTAAGTTTGTTATTGGTATGAGCTTTCGTGTACATGCACACGAAAGCTCATACCAATAGCAAACTTAGTTGGTCTCTAACGTGCTACTGGAAGGATTTTTTTTATTTTGCAGTATGTTGTTGAGCATGATGGCATCATGCATAACTAAACTTTATTTGCAGAGCACACACAATGACTATGAGAAGGGAGTTTCAGCAGAAGAAGCCAATATAGCAATCAAGAACCCCTGCAAACGTCATAGTTCAGATCCCACCATTTGAACTGATTGCCGCTGCTCCTTTGCATTGCCTCACTAGAACAAATTTTGGCCTGTGCTGCTAGCAATGCAACAATTGGCTTTCTAGATGGAGCAAACTAATCCCCGACAAATGTTTGTTTAGATGTATTTCCCTTCCTGTACTTGGTTTATGAAGGTGTACATGCCTCTCTGTCTTTGCTTCCACTCTCAGATGAGCACGGAGTAGAAATCAAAGAGGTCTGTGTGTTTATATCCCACCCTTTTTTCAAGGATCATAGAATGATAGAATCTCCGAGTCCAACTCCCTGCAATGCAGGAATCTTAAGTAAAGCATCCATGACAGATGGCTATCCAACCTCTGCTTAAAAACCTCCAAGGAAGAAGAGTCCACCACCTCTCATGGGAGTCCGTTCCACTGCTAAACAGCTCTTACTGTCAGAAAGTTTTTCCAAATGTTTAGTCAGAATCTCCTTTCTTGTAACTTGAAGCTATTGGTTTGAGTTCTACCCTCCAGAGCAGGAGAAAACAAACATGTTCTCTCTTCCATGTGACAGCTGTTAAGATATTTGAAGATGGCTATCATATCTCCTCTCAGTCTCCTTTTTTCCAGGCTAAACATACCCAGCTCCTTCAAGCGCTCTTCCTAAGGTTTAGTTTCCATACCCTTGATCATCTTGGTTGCGCTCCTCTGAACATGTTCCAGCTTGTCAACATCCTTCTTAAATTGTTCAGATAGACACCCAGACAACCATGTCCTCGTTCATTTGATGTGCATCCTTAACATAAGCCAATATAGATGGCAGGTGGGTGGATAATAGCAGGCACAGAAGCTCAAAAGAATTTTTAACGTGTGTTATGGTTTCAGTTCCGTAGAACAGCTACATACCT
Source organism: Podarcis pityusensis (assembly GCF_964106645.2). Classification (NCBI taxonomy): domain Eukaryota; kingdom Metazoa; phylum Chordata; class Lepidosauria; order Squamata; family Lacertidae; genus Podarcis; species Podarcis pityusensis. Next base: position 43,706,605 of record NC_138028.1, read on the forward strand.
TCCATATTTTTATTTTCCTAAGCACCACAGCTTGATTGTTCTTGCTTTATTAGCAGGCCTCAGCTACCCAAATAGGTCCTTAGCAAGCTTGTTTTGCTCATAACTGTTGCCTTGGGCTCCTCTAGGAGGAAGGGCTGGATATAAACTTAATAAACAATTTAATAAATAAATATTTAACTTGCTGGGCTGTTATTTTCATGGTCCTTCCTAGTGGATTTTGGAGTGTCCTGTTACCTTATTTGGAGTGAGGGGCATTAACATTTTCTCTACTAGCAATGTTCTTTTCACTCTTCCAGCAATAAGGAGGGAGTTGTTTACCATCAGTAGCATCAGTCCTGAAGTGTCTGGTATAGACCAGTGTCAAGTGGTCTATGGAAGGGCCATGCTCTAATTTTGCCTCAGGCACTCTGCTCATGGTCTTAATCTCAGCGAGTATGTGCGATTGTTCTCCTGTCACGGCTTGCCCTGAAAGCCTTCCTACTTCTATCATATCTCACCCGGATAAATCTTTTTGACAAGCCTATAATTAATGCCTGATCTACATAAGAAGAATGTTTACCAGTGGTTCCTGAATGAGATAGGCTAAAACCGAGGGATCTTTTCTCCGCTGTAAACTGCTTCTGCCACCTTGGAACCAGAAATACCTGTTTTGCGTAGACTGAGTCTCAGACCAAAATGTGTGTCTGATTTGTGCATGTAGATGATTTATGGACTTCAAGAACAGCTGCTCACATATTTCCAATCAGAGGCACTCCTAGCGTAAGAGAAGCAGCAAGGGCCGAATCTCTTTTGGCTTTGCTAGCTGCTGCTTTCTTCGCTCTTCCCCCAATCAGCAGTCTTCATGTGACAAAGTGTTGTAGGTTCACAGATCTCTGTTAGAGTCAGCAGCATAGAGATGCCTCCCAATTTGAGCCAGGGAGAAGCCCACATATGGTCTATGTCAGGGGTAGCCAGGGTGGGTGTCCTTTAGATAATGTTGGCTCTCAGCTCCAGCCAGCATGGCCAGTGTTCAGAAATTATGGGAGTCATAATCCAGCAACATCAGGAAACATCAGAAAAAACTTCTGTCCTGGATGCTTTAGCTTGGTGGTGATGGTAGGAGTGATGTCATATTTGGACTGCATTTCCTTCCAGAGCCACCTTCATTCAATCTTGACATCCCATTTTTAAAGCCCCCTTGCCACTAATTGTGTCCTATTCTTTAATATAGTGGTTGGGAGTTGGTTATACAGGGCTTGGTTCATTCTTCCACTTTGCACAGGGGTGAAAATGGAAAATTGTCTGTTTGAATGTAGCTTTCCTTGTGGATAGACAGGGTAGAGAGTTTTTGTTCTCAGAAACTGTTTGTAAATTCAATTTGGGATAGATTTTTATATGGTAGGAATGTGAGAATTACCCATTCTCATCTTTTTTCTGCATTAAAATGCTGCTTTTCACTTTGAGAAATCTCCTTATGGAACCATTAAAGGATAATTTCTGAAATTCTAGTCACGTGTTTTAAAAGCAACATTTTAATGGCGAGGTTGTCAGGGACTGTGTGTTCAAAAACAAAATGCTAATTCTGTGAAAAGGAAACTTGGATTATGTGCTTGGCATCTATCATGCATGTTAAGGAAATGCCCATATGTTTTCATAATCTGATTCCAAAACGAATCTGTTTGCAAGAATAGTGGTAGTATAGGACAAGGATTTGAAGACATAGGATGAGGATATATGAAGGTGTGGAAGGGAGGAGAGGAAATATGAAGCATGTGTCCAATACTCCCGTATAATGCAGGTGTAGAATGGCTTAAAAATCCAGACATTTGAGACTTCCCAGATGCAATTTCTGTCCCAACTTAGCACATCCCTCCCTTGTACTGTGAACATACAGGTGTCCAGAATGTATACAAACCTGAGCGGTAAATGAAGATAGATATTTAGTTTAGTGGTGCAGTGTTTTTCTCTGACCTGTGACTGTGTTCTTGTCTGCAAATGTAAAGCAGAGTTCCACACCTCTTGCTGCTGTCCATTATTGTCATAGTGGAAAAGACCCGGCTGATGCCACAGCCTCATATTTTTTGGTATTGAAAAGGTCTGGATTGTGTTGAATGCTGTAGTGCACCATTGGCTGAATGCCTATCACTCGCCAGTCAATAGTCACTGTTCAGCCTTCATCCCAACAGCGGTGAGCAATGACAGAGAAATATTTATTTGTTTAAGTGGTGGGGAGCTTTTTTCAAGCCCAGGGCTGCATTTCCTCAGAAGCAACCTCCGAGGGCGTGGGGCACGTGCCGCCGCCGCCGCCCAGGGTCAGAGGCAAAAATGGCCAGAGCAGCAGAAGCGACACTTTCCTTTGCATTCCAGCCATGCAAAGACCAGAGGTTTCTATGCACACACTGACACACCTCTCGGTTGAGTCAAGCAAGAGAGATTGCCTCACAGTTCAAGAACACACCCCAGCTGGGCAAAAGCACTTCAGGAGAGCATGGAGCTAGGCTGGTGAGGCATGTTGCGTCTTTAGGAAATTATCGAGAGTTAGATAGATAACGAGGCCTGCCTTTGACCTGAGCTTCCTCCACCCCTGGTTTACTCATGACTGCTCACTGGGTGTAAAACTTCGTTGAGGAAGGAATCCCACACATATTAGAACATGTCACAATAACATCTGGAGGACACAGCACTTCCCACCGAAGAGGAATTGGAGGAAGGGCAAGTAACACGACACAATGGGGGATGTACTAGTAGACAAAGGCTGGTCTTAGATGTTTTGTTGGGAAAACATCCTGGTATTGTTAAATTCATCTGTGCACTCCATGTGAGATGTGTGGCTGGACAATCGGCAGGGAGCGTAGACTTCATTGCAAGTGTGATTGAAATGGCACTTGTGAGAGCAAATACTGTGAGAGCAATATTCAGGTCTACCTAAGTGGGCAGGAGGGATCCTTGAGCCTGTAAGCCAGAGCTTTTCAACCTTTTTGAGTCCACGGCTCCCTTGACCAACTATCTTCTTTCTGCAGCACCCCAGTGGGGCTCAGGAACCCATTTATGTCACCCCTTGCCTGCAGAGCTAGCAGACCCTCACCACTTTTCAAACACCCTCCTTTGTGGAGTGTTCCCTCAGTCTCCTCTCTTCCCCCCTCTTTTTGGGAGTCCTTTAGGCAGCCGCTGCTGCTGCCCCCTGGTCTCTGAGCTGCCACGCACACAACCCCCGCCCCAAAAAGAGGTGCCTCCTCACATTGCCCCACAGGGGCCTGGGACTTGTCTGTCCATTCCCAACAGCAAGGACAGGTGAACTGGTTGGCTGGGCTCCCTCCCCCACTTGCTTGCTTACTCTGAGGCCACCTCAGCTTCTGGCAATCAGGACCCCCTGGCCAGCTCCAGAGGCACCACTCCCCTGAGGAGCTTGTAGGCAGGGCTGCTGCAACAAACAACTGTGCAAGCCTTGGGGAGGCAGAGATGTGAGAGGGCATCAGAGGAGGGAGGCAAGGAAAGAGGGACAGAGGCCAGTTTTGCCCGTGGCACCCCTGGCCATCATTCAAGGCACCCCAGGGTGCCATGGAACACAGGTTGAAAACTACTGCTGTAAGTAGTCACACAATTCATGCCTAGTTTGACCCTTAGATGTATGTGTACTGCAGCAACTAAGAGGCTTCCTATATCTTTCAGCCAAACTGAATGAATTGGGGTCTCTGAAGCCAAACATTATTTCTTTCTGTTTAGGTTTCTTAAAGGGACGCGGGTGGCGCTGTGGGTAAAACCTCAGCGCCTAGGACTTGCCGATCGCATGGTCGGCGGTTCGAATCCCCGCGGCGGGGTGCGCTCCCGTCGTTCGGTCCCAGCGCCTGCCAACCTAGCAGTTCGAAAGCACCTCCGGGTGCAAGTAGATAAATAGGGACCGCTTACCAGCGGAAAGGTAAACGGCGTTCCGTGTGCTGCGCTGGCTCGCCAGATGCAGCTTGTCACACTGGCCACGTGACCCAGAAGTGTCTGCGGACAGCGCTGGCTCCCGGCCTATAGAGTGAGATGAGCGCACAACCCTAGAGTCTGGCAAGACTGGCCCATACGGGCAGGGGTACCTTTACCTTTACCTTTACTAGGTTTCTTAAGGATAAATTAGCAGAAAGTTCGTGCCCATGGTTAAGAACCTGCATTTTCAGTGTCTGTGTTGTGGCACTGATGACTACATGAGGGCTGGGAGGAGAAAAGAGCAATAAACAGATAATGACATGATCACATTAGCTCTGCTGTAAAATGGTGGAACTCATCCAACAGCAAATTCCCCCTAGAGAGAAATATGGCTGCCCTCATGTACTTATCATGCTAGCCATTTTTTTTAATTTTCTGTACAATGCCCTGGTAGCTTTACAAGGCCATTATATATGTACAATTCCCAAGGAAGGGACTGCACATTATGACATGCAATCACTTCCTGGGATCATTTCAAAACAGTCTTTTAGAAAACAAAAAACCGCAGTTATTAGCTGCTCTAAACAGAAAGAAGTGCCTTTTTGTTTGTTTGTAAAATGGGCCAGCTTTTTTGTTTTTTCCAGTATTTTCTTTAAAATAAAAATAAAAATCTTCCGATGAACGGGATGAAACTGAGCCAGTTTTCTGAAAGGGCTAAACCAGCATTAGATGGGAAAGGGTGGATCCATCTGTCCTTGCTGTGAAAATTCCTTGCAGTAGCTCAGCATCTGACATGCCTCTTCATTTCTGCCAGTACCTGTCTTGAGGCAAACAAAGCACACCCCTCTACTCATGTAGCATGACGAAGCCAAGGCTCACTCAAGCCAGCCACTCAGCGGCATAGTTCAAACACGCTTTCCACTAATCGACAAGGTCCACTTGCAGTGATCGCACAGCATATTGCATGAAGGTGGTGGTGTTTTTTTAAAAAAAGAAAAGTAATGGAAAGTAATTGAGCCTGTGAGTTTCTACTCTTTCTTTGCAGCAAGTCAATGTCCACTTCGTTGCTAAGTAGCTGTAGTTACTCATCTGAACCTATACTGCTCCTCTTTCCAATGCCAATGGAGTTGTTCTTAATTTCTGCCGTGGCATCCAAAAGCTGTAAAAGTGTTAAGTACATCAGTGTTGCGTATCCTGTCATGACTTGGCACCTTTGGGCTTTGTCCCTTGTCCCAGGAGGACAAAGGGGGCTGGAACAGTTGGAAACCGTTCTCCTCCCTCCATCCCTTCTGTTTCCAGCGTGGAGACATGACTTCCAGCTCCCTCTCTTTCTGAGAGAGAGTTGCTGGAATATCGGGAGGGCTGTGGGCAGCAGTCTAGGATGGCGGATCAAGGGCTTATCCACACTTAGCTTTCTCCTCCGCTCTTTCCAGACGCATTGTGATTTAATGCCCTGTGTCCAAGGCCTCTCTGTGTCTCTCTTTTGCCCTGGAGCTTTCCCTGTGAAAACCTGCTCTTTACAGTTGAAGCGCAACAATCAGCAATTCGGGTTAAATGCAGGGCTGCCTCTGAAGATGGTTTGGAAGCTTCAGCACTAACAGAAGTTAGTGGCCAGGTTGCTCACAAGGGCAATATGGTCTGAGCATATTACACTGATCCTGGCGCAACTGTACTGGCTGCCTATTAGTTTCCGGGTCCAATTCAAAGTGCTCGTTTTGACCTATACAGTGGTACCTCGGGTTACATACGCTTCAGGTTACATACGCTTCAGGTTACGCTTCAGACTCCGCTAACACAGAAATAGTGCTTCAGGTTAAGAACTTTGCTTCAGGATGAGAACAGAAATTGTGCTCCGGCGGCACGGCAGCGGCGGGAGGCCGCATTAGCTAAAGTGGTGCTTCAGGTTAAGAACAGTTTCAGGTTAAGTACAGACCTCCAGAATGAATTAAGTACTTAACCCGAGGTACCACTGTAAAGCCTTAAACAGCTCAGGACTGCAGTACCTCAAGGACTGCTTCTCCTCATATGAACCAATTCGGACCCTGCACTCATCATCTGAGGCCCTTTATTGTGTGCCTCCCCTGTGAGAGGTCCAGAGGGTGGCAACATGGGAATGGGCCTTTTCTGTGGTGGCTCCCTGTTTGTGGAATGCTCTCCCCAAGGAGGTTTGCCTGGCCCCTTCATTGCATATCTTTAGGCACCAGGTGAAAATGCTTCTCTTCAACCAGGCCTTTGGCGAAATAACATTCTATGGCCTTTTAAATGTGCCTGTGGGAGGGGGAATTATTGGTTTGTTTTGCTTTTGTTTCTACTTTATTTGTTTTTTGTGTTTTCAGTTTGTATTTATGTTGCGAACCGCTGTGTGGTCTTTGGATGAAGGGCAGTATACAAATTTAATAAATCAATAAATAATGCAAACTTGTTGAATGGAGATGCCTAGCATGGTTATTTTCCATGCAATTGTTTTTGGCACATTCAGATCATTTCACACCTAGAACTGTACTGAGAGGTGGAGGAAAAGTCTGGCTGTAACCAGGTAATAGGATCTCTACCTTCAGAGCTTGTATCCAGTAAAGTAGCAGAAGACAATTGTCACCATCCTGACTTCCTTTGAACTTCCCAGAGGAATTTGGGTGGCCACTGTTGAAGTGCTTGATAAGATGGACCTGATCCAACAAACACAATTATATTCTAAAGTGCTCTCCTAAGACAACGTGAGACATTCTAGCCTGCAGAGATTTTGGTTTAATATATTGAGCCTTAGAATTATCAACTCAGCTCAAAGGACATATAAAAGTAAAAGAAATAATAGAGGAGGATGACTGGCAATTAATTCAGTCTATAAAGAAAAACTCTTTTCCCCTTTTGTTTCTTGCTATCATAATAGCACTGTGTGGGCTTGTGTGGGCTTGTACCGTTGAGCATGAGAGCTCAGGGAAGGGGAAGAAAATTCCAACATCATTTTTGCTCCGAGCACCAGCAGAGATTTTCTTTGAGAAGGATCCAGGGGTCATGAAAATTAAACAGTGTAGGCAGGCTCGTCAGTAGGATTCCTCCCCCCTCTCCTAATGGTAATTAATTAACCAAAAAAAAGCCAGCCTTTTGAAACTAGTCCATCAGCTATACAAACCACATTTCCTTACACATTTTAACCTATAATTGCATTTAAGTGAAATGTGTGATTAGTAGAACTGTGAGATCTTGGCAGGAAAACACGTGTCTTTCCCCCCCATCCCTCTGCACCCCCAAATATATTTAGTATTAGCTTGACCTTCTGGACGGGATTAAAGAGCTGTACGGTATGTTTTAGCTTGTGGAATGAGAAAGGGGCACGAGGAAGAAGAAAGCCCAGGACGGAAACAGGGTATAGCACTTGAAAGTGCTGTGATAGGAGTTTCATAGGCTTCTGCAGGGGGTGGAGTGGAAATACTGCTTAGCAATGGAGCAATCCGTGCAGAAAACTTATATATTCCCCGATTCCTGTTCCTATGGCAGCAGTCTTATTTGTGGAACAAAATGCTGCAGCCCTGGACTGAGACACTAGTTGTTTTCTTCCACCAAGACCCTTATCCTGTTCTTTAAGGTAGCTGGAGGATATGGTGCCATGTGTGAGTGAGAGAGAATCAGTGTGGAGTGCTCCTTATCTTAGTGAAATGTTTGTATAGTAATTGCTAGGCTTGCCAAATTGCTTCTCTGGCCCTTCCTGACTGCAAAACAATGCTTTTGTACATTAATTGTTCAGGGAACCTTGGAGTTGATCAGTTGGGGAGGGGAAAGGGGCTTTGGGAATCTTTTATAATAATAAAAAGTACTGTTAAACTAATCATCCCAGTTTCAGTTCTGGAGAGCAAGGTATTTTGTCTTTCCGTGCATATTTCTGCATGCGGTGGTATTAAAGGTCATTTTCTTCTGTTGATATGGCAGCTGTTCACTTTCCCCTTCAACCAACAGAAGTATGTCCAAAGATGTCACAACTAAAACAGAAAGGTGTTAGCAAGGTGAAACTGCGTGGCAGCGTTTTCTGGCTTTGTTAAAATGCTAGCGCAGGGAGGGGAGGTAGAAAAGGAATGTATTTATTTGAAATGTTATATCCCACTCTGAAGTATGAATGCTTTTTAGGTTGGCTAACAATAATAATAATAATTTATTCTTTATACCCCACCCATCTGGTTGGGTTTCCCCAGCCATTCTGGGCAGCTTCCAACAGAATATTAAACATTAAAAGCTTCCCTAAACAGGGCTGCCTTCAGATGTCTTCTAAAAGTCTGGTGGCTGTTTTTCTCTTTGACATCTGGTGGGAGGACGTTCCACAGGGTGGGTGCCACTACCGAGAAGTGTCCAGGCAGAAGGATGGGGGTGGAGACGCTCCTTCAAGTATACTGGACCGAGGCCGTTTTGGGCTTTAAAGGTCAACACCAACACTTTGAATTGTGCTCGGAAACATACTGGGAGCCAGTGTAGGTCTTTCAGGGGTGGGGCACCCAATAAAACTGATCAAAACTGAGCTAAAAATGGCAAGAGTCAGTAAAAGACTAGCAGATTAAAACCACATTCAGTTGGCATCTGAAAAGAACTGGGGGGAAAAGAAGAAGAAGAAGAAGAAGAAGAAGAAGAAGAAGAAGAAGAAGAAGAAGAAGAAGAAGAAAGAATTTGCTTGGTGCCAACAGGACTGTAGTGTATATTGCATAAGTGAGGTGCCCTGGCCGAAATGGCACTCTCAGTTGCTGCAACCCACCTCAAGGCTACCAGAGAGGGGCTTCTAACACTGGTTATGTGGCAGTGGGCAGTCATGCAGTCCCTAGTGTGTCCAGGTCTTTAAAGAGCTTTAAAGGTGAGCACCACCTATACTTTGGAACTGGGAGCCAATGAAAGTGTTTCACAGCCATCTTAGGTTGAACCATCAACTGACAGTAACTCCATGTTGTTTGGATTGGGTCACCCGCCCCAAATCTCTCTTTACTTAAGAATAATGTTTAGTTAACAAGAAGCTCAAATAACTGATTTGTCAAAATTTTTGGCAAATTTGGGGGGTGAGAGAGAGAGAGAGAGAGAAAGAATGCAGATACAGCTTTTTGACTTGGTTTTTAAAATAAGTTACCCAACTCCAGGATTAGGTAGCATGCTGTTGTGTTGGACCTGTGCATTTCTTTAAAAATCTGACCTTTTCACGGGGTGTTCCTCTCCTTGAGTTTGAGCATCACGAATTAGCCATGCCTGTGTTAGCCTTTGATCAACACTCTGTTCAATTAGGTGAGCCACTGAGACTGTCTTTAATGGCAATCCACTTTCATGTCACATCGGGTTGGCCTTGGAAGTCAGTAGGGAGCCATAAGTGCAAGCAGGAGACCTTGCATCTCCGTGCACAAATGCCTGATTATGTGGTTTGTGACGATACTAATGGTTTTTCCTTTCTTTGTTTCAGAAAAAAGCATGGCAGACGTTAAAAACAATTGTCAATTTGCCAGTCATCAGTCCCTTCAAGAAGCGATACTCTTGGGTGCAGCTGGCTGGTCACACAGGTGAAAACTTTTCTTGGCTTGACTCTGTACAAATAGGAAGCTTATAATAAAATGGTTGATAAAAATGGAAGGATTGAAAGGATTTTGAGGGCAGTATGCCCCCCTTCTTTACCTGGACACTGCAAACCAATCAGCCCTATATGCCTAGATTATCTCTGGCAAGAGAACTGCTTTTTCTATCTGATTGTCAATATGCTATGCGCTCTGGACCTTTGGGGATGGGCAACAAGCACTTTCAAATAAGCAAATTGATGGGAAAAGGAAGCATATTAATTGACTAAGTCTGCATGTTTGTCTAGCAGACAGATTATGAGCTGTTTGTGGTTCTGGAGCCATTCCAGTGTGACCTCTAAGCTTGTAGAAATCTTGTTAAAATAATCACTTTTGATATAAAACTGGGTTTTCTCCAGTTGTGCTGCCCAGCAGAATGGGTTGGATAGCCCTTTGGGGGGGGTTATCCCCAGAAGTTCTTCCATGCCCCCCCCCATATCTGCTTCAGAGCCTTGGGGAACCCTCTAAAGTAGATTTAGAGGGGCACAGAGACACTGTGGGGCAGGGGGAGGAGAGACGTTTTAAACAATTGTTTCCCTACCTGTTGTGCTGTGAGAAACCTTACTAGTATCTGCTTAGCAACATGGTTGGATATAGCCCAGTATCTTCTTAAACTTCACTAATGGGAAGAAAAATGTATAATACACAGTGTCGGTTTTTCTGACAAGGACAATAACCAGAAGATTGGTAAGAAATGCTAGCACAGAGTTCCTAATGGATATGAACCTAGTCTGTTTTGTGATTTTAAAAAGAGTAATCATGTCTTGACTGTGCAGCTTGGTAGTACTTGATTTGTGTTTTCACTTATGGCATGCAAGAAAAGATTTGTCCATGAGACAGTTGCTTTTTCTTTGTGAAATATCTGGAATAGATGTAAATCATTTGCATCCTTCAGGACTTAGCTGTGTGTGTGTGTGTGTGTGTGTGTGTGTCTCTGTCTGTCTGTCTGTCTGTCTGTCTGTCTGTCTGTGTCTGTCCATAGACCTATGTAGGCTTCTACATCTAAGTCTGTGGTCCAACCTTACACATGACAGTTTCTGGAGCCTAAACTCTCAAGAAGAAACAAACACTGTCAAGGCCACTGCTGTAATGTGCTGAAAGTGTACGTCATAGAGAACGGAAAGGAAAGTTTGGCAGGGTGGCCAGTAAGGAGCTGCTTAAGCAGATTATGTTTAATGTAGTGTTTGTAGAAATGGCTGAAATATCTCGGGCCAAGCTTTTTCTTTATTTCTTTTTAAAAAATTGACTTGATGTAATTTATGCATGGTTGCTTTAGTGCTCCTATAGTAACTGACTGAGGTTAAAGGAAAACATAAGTCAACAAAGCTATGTGCAGAGTTCTCTGGAGCAGGAGGCATTTCCTTGTATAAAAATGAATAGGATTAATTGATTACAGCTCATTTTGCACTGATTCCAAGAGAACCCTGTGAATTCTGATGCTGGCTACAGAGAATTCTGCAGTTGCGGGAGCTAACGTGAACCAGCTTACAATGCAGGAAGACAATGTAAGATTCAGGTTCAGCCTTGTTGGCTGCATTTTAGGGTATAAATTTGTTTCAGAAGGCATTGGATTAATAGATTTGTGGATTGATAGATATTTGAGTGAAACAAAAACAGATCCTGACATTACACTCGCCTCGACAGTTGTGGAAGCTGCTTCCTCTGTACCTCTTGTCGCAGCCAGCATCATTTTGTTGGCTGTGTGGCTGAGACTAGATTCCTTTGGAGCCTCAGAGTAGTGAAATTTTGGAGCTGCAGGATTCCGAGGGGGCTGGAGGAAGAGCGTGTGTGTGCTTGAAGTGCACAACTTGGCTTCTAGACATGGCTTGTTGGTTAATGATCAGTGACTGATAGCTTCTCTCTTGTGTGCTAAGAGCAGGTACAGGATGAAGCTCAGTTCAGGACATAGTGGTAGCGTTGCATAGATTTTATCACTGAATCTGGCTACCAAAGTAATAATGTGGTTTGCCCTGTTAACCTCCTGTGTAGTCTAGTGCATTTATGTTTATATGATTAGTGGAGACAACTTTTTCTGTGATTCCATCTGAATGCTGGCTGTGTGTGTGTGTGTGTGTGTGTGTGTTTTGACAGGCACTGTTTGCGTTGGGTGTTCTTTTTACAAGGCATGTATGTTACTGTTCCAGGAAAGTATTTCAGCTGGAAGAAAGAGGTGCGGCAGTCAGACTAGGCGGAGAGACCTTTCCCTCCTACCAGACTGAAAGCTGCAATTTATCATGATTCTGTTTACTGCAGGGAGTTTCAAGGCAGCTGACGGTGGAACGATCCTGAAGCGCTACTCTGAGAATGAGGAGAAGTGCTTTGAACTGCTGATGAATGACCCACTGCGCTCCTGCGTCCCTGTCTTCCATGGCGTGGTGGAGAGAGATGGCGAGTCCTACATGCAACTAGATGACCTTCTAGCTAATTTTGAAGGGCCTTGTGTGATGGACTGCAAGATGGGAATCAGGTGGGAGGCATTAAACAACAATAACTCTGCTGTCTCATTGTGGGAGGCTTGTTGATAGCTGTGATTTTGAGGGGATGGCAGTCTGATGTTGGGTTGACCCATCCCTCAACTTCATGTGGATTGTGAGCCCCTTCTGCCCTCTGATGAACGGATGGCACATCGGCCATATTTGAACGTCATGGTGAGCATTAAACAATGACTTACCATGCATGAGCAAAATCAAATTTGCTTGCGTCTGAAGGAAACAAACCATGGTTCCTGGCTTAGTGTTACATTTGAACTAGTAATAATACTTTGTTTTGCTGCTAACAAACTGTAGTCAGTAAGCGAATAACAAACCTTGGCTACAGATTGTGGTTTGTTTGTTTTTTTAAAAACCACACACATTTAGCTACACCAGTGCTGCTCCTTTACCCTTGCCATGGATTGTGGCTTGGAGTTCAAAGTCCTGATATTGATTGGTCAGAGTTTTCTTGGAAATGTGATGCTATCTTGAAGAGGGTAATTATTTCTCTATGTAACGAACACTGAGCTCCCTATACGATAAATGGAAATGGCATGGAAATATTCTTGGGCGTATCAAATAAGTGCTCGATTTGCTATTATTTTTGCAGGACGTATTTGGAGGAGGAATTGACTAAAGCGCGAGAGAAACCAAAGCTGCGTAAGGACATGTATAAGAAAATGATCGATGTAGATCCTCTGGCACCCACTGAGGAGGAGAACTCACAGCATGCAGTGACCAAACCACGCTATATGCAGTGGAGAGAGACAATCAGCTCCAGCGCTAACTTGGGTTTCAGGATCGAAGGGATTAAGGTGGGACATCTTCCTTTCCTAAACTAGCTTTCCCTAGCCTCAGCATCCTAGACTGCATGTACACCAGAAAGTTAGTGCACATGTGCTGCACAGATCCATTTTTTTCCTGTGTGCATGGGTCATCCACACACAAGCACTTCAGCTGAACTTTATATTGGAATTTCCCATTCACACTAATGGCTGGTGCTTGATGTAATGCACCTGAATACCAGTTGCTGGAAACCACAGGAGGAGAGAGTGGTTTTGTTCTCAAATCCTGCTTGTGGGTTTTCCATAGGCATCTGGTTGGCCATTGTGAAATCGGGATGATGTGTGTTTGTGTGGTACGCAAATAAAGTAACCTTTTGGAAAGAAGGCCATGCTTTGGTGTTAGTTGACAAATGTGTAGGATGCTGTCAGATTTTCTCCGTCAATGAGTGCAATCCTGGCATTGCAGAATGTGCTGTGCTTCTAGTGTACCATCTGGCAACAGACTGAAAGGATATTTTCGCTGCCCTCACAGGCCTGCTGTAGTACATCACTCCAGAGTGCTGCTGGATATCTCTGCCCACGATGTGCACTGCAGTTTCACAACTTTCTCTTGTCAAGACATATACATTTGTTGTGTTAGGCTGGCCCACACTTTTGCAGCCAAATATTACATGCACAAGGCCAAATCTGACTCAGATAGGTTTTGTATTACAACCCAGAGCAGATTTTTTTTTCAGTTTTCTAGGGCTCTTTTGTATTGCATCCAGAAGCATGACTTAATAGCATAGCTTTTTTCGATTAAGTGTCAGTAGTCGTTCCTTTTATCCTGCCCACCTTGTTTATAATGTACACCATATCCTAAAATACATGTTTGTATTAGAGTCTCAGTGATACTTTATTTATTTATGTAATGTATTTAATACAGTTCTATCCTGTTTGCCACCTGAGGAGCTTATGGTTAGACTGAGAGTGACTAGCTCAGGTTACCTAATGGGCTTCATGGCTGAGTGGGGATTGGAACCTGAGTCTTTCCAGTCGTAATCTGGCACTGTGTATCAGGGATGTCAGACTTCAAGCTCAAGGGATCTACTTTATGCTTAACTAGAACCCTGAGATCCACTGACCTGAGCTAGCCATTTAGAATTAAATACAGTGTTACCTCGGGTTACATACGCTTCAGGTTACAGGCTCTGCTAACCCAGAAATAGTACCTCAGGTTAAGAACTTTGCTTCAGGATGAGAACAGTTTCAGGTTAAGAACGGACCTCCGGAACGAATTAAGTACTTAACCCGAGGTACCACTGTAATTCAAAGGAATTTGATTTGAATACCAGAACTGAATGGAGTTCCTTCCTTCCACACAGAAATCCATTCCTGGTCACCCTAAGTTTTTCAGAGGAACAGCTTTCAGCTATATAACTTGGGATGAAGCGGGTTCATTTTATAGCTGCTGCTGTTGATACAATTGGTAGTCGGAAATCCTTGCCGTTCTACTGCAAATCACCCAAAAATCTACCTTCTGCCCTCCCCTGCTCTGCACCACACTGCTGTAAATTCAGCAGCTAATATTCAGGGTAGGGGTGACCATCCTGGTGGAGTTAGTTCAGCTGCCTCTGAGGAAAAGCCAGCCAGCTTCACCTTTTGGGGATTCCTCTCCTCTTTGTCCCCATGCTGGTGTCTTCCCTTTCTTCTTTCCTCTGCGTGCAGAAGGACGTCTTCCATCTCCCTTCTTTTTATTCCTTATAGAAGGCTGATGGGACTTGTAACACCAACTTCAAGACAACGAAGACACGGGACCAAGTCTTCCAGGTTTTTGCGGAATTCATTAAGGGAGATACAACTATATTGGTAAGCTATACTTGGAAGTTTGAGACTGGCCCTTTGCTGGCCTGGCTCATTAAATCTGTGAGGGCTGGTGGTAGATGAATAGGGAGAGGGAGCTGTGGACATTTCCTTACAGGAGGCCAAGGTGTCATCACTTCCTCCAGAGCAACTGGTAATAAGACCCATTATTTTAAGAAGCTTTCTTTAATCTGGGTAAAAGGTTGACCCAATGCATCATCTTGGGTGGGGAGAGGTTGGTTGTGTGATAGTAGACCAACTCCCAGTTTTCTTAGACATAGATCTGCTATCATTGATGCTGACTGCATCATCTCTCTCTCTCGTTTTAAAATTATTGTATTTTATAATTGCTGTATGCTATTTTGGAGGCTTATCTGGCTGAACAGTGGCTGATAAATATTAATATCACACTACAAGTAGTACTTTTCCTGTGGTATTCTAGTTGGTCATAGTTTAAGCATATGAAAGGAAGGTAACACATTGTATTCTGCATCCCTGCAGTGAGGCCCTTTGTATACCAAGAACACAGATCAGCTCTGAACATGGATATTTGATCCTCTTACCAGGGTTCCTATCAGGCACAAAATCCTTGTACTTTGTAGGCTTTAGACCTCTGACCTCATTAGCAGATGTGTGATGCTGTTCCTTTTCATTGACAGAGTAACATTGTTCAGATTGCATCATGGGTCGTGGGGAACTTAGTTTCATTTTTCCATTCTGCGTTTCCCACACTCTGAACAGATGAGCTGAAAGCCTTCAGAGAGAATATTACAGATGTTTAGCTCTCACTAATTGCCGGCTCTGGGACCCACACACTTGTGCAATGGGTGAATTGCAACTTAAAACACCAAAAGAACATAATGTGCCCAAAAAATTGGCTCACGAAACTCCCATTCTCAGAAGATTCGTGTTTATGTTTCTGGTGGGTAGTATCTCATATTACTCTGTGGTAAAGCAGTCTCTGAAGCAATTTCCTCCATCTACCAGGTTTTTAAAATTTTTGTATGACAGTAAAATGTTACGTGATTCAACCCTCCACCCCTTCTTTTCACAGAAAAAATACTTGAGGCGTCTGTATGAAATTCGTGGTGTTCTTGAATCTTCTAATTTCTTTAAACGGCATGAGGTGAGCAGTGGGTGAGAGAGAAGGCCAAGGAGGCAGCATGTGAAGAAAACAGTGTAGCATCAAGACTGGATTACTGCAATGCCTTCTGTCTCTGTGTGTATGGAGTGGGGGAAGCTGCCCTTGGGATTGGTTTGGAAGCTGTTGCAGAATGCAGGAACTAGGTTGCACAGAGAGGTAACCTACCAGGAGCACATAACACTCCCATGAAAGGAGCTGCACTAGTTTGCCACTTCAGCTACTGAGCTGAGTTTAAGGTTCTGCTGTTCGTTTAGAAGGCCCTAAGCAAATTGGGAGAGAATGAGAGAATGCCAACACCTCCTATAGAAACCTACCCACTCCCTGAGGTCATCAGATAATGCTCTTTGCAAGGGATCCATCATTTAGTCAACTAAAGGAGAGTTTTTCCCTCAGAAATAAGGCAGCCAACTAGATGGTGATGATGATCATTAGTATTCTTCTTTTATTTATATGCCGCCCATATGACTGGGCGGCTTCCACAAAATTATAAAACCACAGTAAAAAACCAACCATTAAAAACTTCCTTATACAGGGCTGCCTTCAGCTGTCTTCTGAAAGTCAGATAATTGTTTATTTCCTTGACATCCGATGGGAGGGCGTTCCACAGGGCGGGCTCCACTACCGTGAAGGCCCACTGCTTGGTTCCCTGTAACTTCGCTTCTTGCAATGAGGGAACTGCCAGAAGGCCCTCGGAACTGGACTTCAATGTCTGGGCTGAATGATGGGGGGGTGGAGACTTTCAGTGGTCGCTTAAGATGTTTTCTGACCATTAAACAGGGTGGGGGCAGCCTGGTAACTATGGATGATGCACTATTTGGATTTTTAAATGTTCTGTCTTTTATTGTTTGTGGTATATTTTATTATCTGTGCACTGCTTTGAGGTATTTTAAATATAAAGCAGTATTAAAATGCTCCTGGTAAATAAATAAAAAACTTAAGAACATTAAAAGAGCCTACTGGATCAGGCCAGTGGATTCCTCAGTGAATTTGTTTAATCCTCAACTACAGGCATGCATTGGCCCTAAGTTTATGACGGGTGGAGCCAGGAGCAGCAAGACACCAGTTTTCCACAAAATATCTAGTAGCCTCTCTCTCCCTCTCCTCTGCAGGTAATTGGAAGTTCACTGCTGTTTGTGCATGATGATAGTGGGCATGCCAATGTATGGCTCATTGATTTTGGAAAGACTACCCTTCTTCCAGATGAGCAGACCTTGGATCATAGGATCCCTTGGCAGGAAGGGAACCGAGAGGATGGCTACTTACTTGGACTGGACAATTTGATCGACATCTTAGAAAATATATTTGAGAGATGAGAGGGACTGGCACAAAGTCACTATAGGACCGCTCAGTTGCTTTTAATTTTTCCAGAATCAACACACCCCCTCCCCAGTCAGAGGGAAAGCTTTTAAAATGTTTGCCAGACTCTGGGGGCATTACCCTGCTGCAAAAACGAGGTGGAAACTCAGAGCCAGCCTCTGGGAGCCTGGGAAATCCAGGGTTAGCCATGAATGCAAAGGGCTAACTTCAGTTTTATTGAACTAACACAGAATAATTTCTGAACATTTGGACGTTGGATCAGGACAACTACTTCCTGGAGGGAAAGTTGCTTGGAGCACATGGGACGGAAAATATTGGAATTCTCGTCTGAAATATCTTCAGAAGTAATAAGCAGACTTCCTAACCTTCATGCTGCTGCTGCTGCTCACACTGTTAGATAGGAATGTTCCCATTCCATGCATTCACTTGTGTGCCAGGCAGCTTGGAACTTGGCGAAGAATTTACAAACTCTCATTCTCATATATATATATTAGTTTTAATGGTGGTGCAGAAAAGTTTAAAGATGCGCACAAAGTGCTGTTGAAGCTTCAGAAACCAAAGGGCACCTTGGGCTCCAGGAGCCAGTGCAAGAGTTTTTGTGCCCTACACAACTCTCCATACCCCTCTGTTCCTTCTCGTCTTCTGCCATTCCATTTTGTCGCCAACTGCTTTCCACAAATTAGTTTATCTGTGCCAAAACATGTGCAGCTTGCCACTAAGCCCCTCCCCCAAATATCTTGCACACATCTGCCCTGCAACCCTGACCACAACTGTGCAACAGGTAAGTCCTACTGATTTTTAATCAACCATCCAAAACTCATCATGGGCAGAACTGCAGTCTAATGCATGCTTTGATTGGAGCATGTGTGCTATAGAGGAACCTGGATCAGCTCTACCTGTTAGAGGAGCTGCCATGGTAATAGGGAAGCAGAGGTTGAACCCATACAATTCCAATTTGCACCAAGCTTTGTATTAGTGCTTCTTCATGATTGCTAGCCTCTCCTTTTCTTCACCTGAGACTGTTCATAAAGCTGTCCAGGTTTTAAAGTGTGTGATCCAAGAGAGACTTTGCCTTCCAGGGAGCAAGCAGTCAATTTCAGGGCAACTGAATTTCATCGAGGGTGGTGGTGGCCCAGAAGTGACCACTCGTGAGCTGGACTATGTGTGGGATCACATCTTAGTGACTTGGTTTATTTAGTAAACAAAGCAAAAACTTAACTAATTTAGATGATATTGAAATGTTTCACATCCAGAAATCAGAACAACCAGTCAAGTTGCTTGGTGTTGAAATTACTTGGATCAGCAGATTTTTGCAAGAATTAAAAAAGAACAATTCTCCCCATAGAGATGTACTGGGCACTTGAAACATTAGGTGCTAAGCACTTCATTTGGGAAAAGTATATCCACTTGGTGTATCAGGTGAATGTGCAAAGGGTTATTTTAGGACTGCTGTGAAGGTGATAGTTTGCATAACAGGGAAATTCTGTGATAAAAACTCCTTTCCCCCATTGAAGTCACGTGGATTGCCCCCCGATAATCATGGACCGGTATTGCAGAATGCATCTCCACTGTTCAACATTCCAGCCACACAATTCCAATAATCATGCCATGCTTGGTTATGTATTCGCACGATTATTGGCTATGATCCAGAGCTCCATGCAGGCAGACATGGCATTCTTAAAGTTGTAGAGGAAAGCAGCCAGTGGCCATTCTGTGATGACTGGGTAGTCATGGCCCCATGGTCCTATCTCGTGCAGCCTGCCTTAGGCTAAATTGTGCAGAATTCACCCATGGCATGCTCCATAGCTAAAGGTATAAGGGATCCCTAGTCTGGCAGCATGGTCATGACTTAGCCAGACATGAAACTAGCAGTCAGAGCAGCTAGTAGATATCTTCCAGCTTTTCAAATATTTACCCGTGAAGTTAATTTTTTAACAATACCCTTTGCTCACCCATTCTTAGTAGGTAACATATTTGGGCTTCCTTTCCTCTGCCACTTGGCTTGGTGTCAGTTTTGGCAGACTTTGGCATGAGGCTAATTTTAGGAGGAGCAACAGCAGGTCTTTCGCTCCCTACAGCCTAACCTGCACTGGCCGTGGAAGGGCCTGCTGAGGGCAGACAAATGGGTGGACAGTAAAACCTTAGGAGTTTGTAACACACAGCAGAAACGGGCTGCTTCAGCTATCGAGCTCCATGCTTCTGCCGAGAAAAGCTTATTAAAGCATTGCAAATTCTTGCCCAACAGGTGGTGGAGGGGAAACCCCACATTAACATTCATTATGGAATTCAGAACCAGCAACCCAAGAGAGATGTACTGATGATACTCCGAAACAAGCTCCTTTGGCTTAAGCTTGTAATTAATTATCCCCAGGACAGTGTTTTAAATATAGGATTAGCTGGAAAGTCCATCTAGCAGAGCCGATAAAGGATTTAGTTGGGTGCACAGTTCTGAAAATCAAAATTGAAAATAGCAATTTGTAAAATAATACCAGTTATTGTTCTTTGAAATTTGTATTCTATCTTTAAGTCCTTTTGTGTTAATAATGGAAAATTGCTCCTTTATATGTTGCTGGTGGTGATGGGGTGTGTGTGTTGGGAAGGAAGCATGGATAGCAGAAGTGGTTTTCAAATGGCTTCCATGATCTGCTAGCCTTTTAGAGTAGTGGGTTGAAAAGGGTTTCTGCGTAGCACAAGAGGTTCGAAGGGGAGGGGATTTAGAGGTAAGCTTGGATATTGTTGCTTGTCAGTTTTTACGTAGCCCTATTTGTGGGTCACGGTATAAATATCAATGTTTAAAATACTGGAAGTGCAACACAGCAAGGTGGAGACGTCCCAACAGGTTGCTACCCTACCCTGGGCCAGCAAACATTTATGATGATGCTCTCATGTAGATTTGGAGGCGTCTGGCCTTAGAATGCATATGGGCACTGTCTTTCTCAGTAATGTAAATACAGTCAATATCCAGCATAGTCAAGGCAATATTTCACAGTGGCCTGGTGGATGTGAGGGAGGGAAGGTCCCATTGTGCATGCGGGCTTGACACTATTGGATATCTGACAGCCTCTCTCCACCCATCTTTGCCAACTCTATGGCTGATTGGACTTCAGTGGTTCTTCCCTTTACTCATTCTCACCCTCATAGTAACCGCCTGGTCCATACCAACCAACCCAACCAGCCAGCTGCTGCTGCTTAGGCACACGCACATACACAAAACAGGGTCACACTGGTTATTTTGTCTGCCCCATTGCCCACTCTTGGTAGCATTAAACTCTCCATCCTTTGCTCCAACTGTTCATGCAGCAGGAACACCGGAAAAGTTCCGTCTGTTGCAGCAGCAAATGCTTGCTTCAGTCTGCTGCAGATTGGGTGAAAACACAAGAGAGCTTGTGGACTCCAATTGCTTTTTCCTTATTTAAAAATGTGGTTGGTTTTAAGGAGGAGGAGGAGGAAGAGGAGGAGGTGCTATAAAGTAGCACTTTGCGCTGGAGGATGTGAACTTTTTCTCCAGGTCTGCTGATCTGTTTTCTCCCGCCTCTTCAAAATGCAAACTGGAATATGCCTACCTCACAGGGTTGTTGTGAGGATCCGTAAATTGTTTTAATACTGATTTGTGGAAGAAAAGTGCAATATAAAAAACTGCAAGGAATTTGAATAGGTATGGAAAGGACTGTTTCATAGTCCCTTGGAGGATATAAATTTGTGGAAACTTCAGTCGAGAAAAGGCAGGTATACCTTTTATATGCTGTGGGTGTTTCTGCAGGAAAGCTGCTTCTACAAGGAGGCTTAATATTGGCAAATGGGTTGTTTTCAATAGTTTTTTTTTTTGTTTAAATAAGTTACTGAATTTTCCATGGAAGGATGATAAATCCAGAAGGTGGTGGCGGCAGGAAGTAGGTTGGTATTTTTATGCCAAAATGCCGTGTGGAAGCTGGGAAAAAGCTTGCATGAGGACCGCCAGTCCTACAGTAAACACTTGCCTGGAAGCATCATTGATGAGAAAATTTCCTCCTCCTAGATTCTGTGAATAGACTAAAGCGATGGGGAATCTTGTTTTTAAATAGTTGACTTGGGCTACATTTCTACTACAAACCAGGAAAAAAAAAAGCTTGTCTCATCTACAGATGATGTTGCTTTGAACACTACAGTGCAAAAAAATATTCTGAAATCCTAACTGTGTATAGGTTGATTTTATTACTTCCAAAATGTGCTATAACAAATAAATTTAACTGAAAACAGGTGCCCACTCATTTAATCTTTTCTATTCTTTCTTAAATGGTGATAGCCAAGGGCCAAACTTGTCATGATGTTAAAAATAAAATAAAAAATGGCGTCTGTGGAGAGAGGTCTGACCCTTCCTATCAAATAACAACTTCAAAGGATGGATTTTCCTCAACATAGTAGGGAAGGTAAAGGTTAACTGTGATTCCAACAATTGCCAGCTCTTCTTCTTGCTTTTTAAGAGCATATGCAAATTTGTATTTTTTTATGGTACAATAATATACTGTGCTGCACGCTGGCTATACTTTCTTTTGCTGCCAAGCTGCTATTTCATGGCAAAGGTTGTGTTTTCTGCTTTATATGGTATTCACTTAAGTTCTCATCAACACATCTGGGCTAAAAAGATTGCGGAGAATTGTGTTAGCTAATAAGGTTTCGAAAAGGAATCACACTTTTGGGTGGTAGTGAGGGCATCATCTGTCAGTGCTGTGGGAATGTTTAATGGTGGAAGAGCAAAGTAACCCTTTTCTTAAATAATAAAATAGGTGTTTGTAACGTTGCTATCCAGATGAGGCCAGAGACAAAGAACTTTCCTTTATTTGAAGACGTTTTTGAGAGGTAAGCTGGAAGGTGCATGTTAACTGCTTATAGGGTATTTCTCACCTCATTTAGCTTCAGGACTCCTTCAGAAGCGAATAAAAAAATGTCACCCTGTTCCTGTAGAATTGGTACCACTATTTAAACCATTGTGATATGATTGAAAATTATTATAGTGCGGGGATTATTTATTTATTTATTTATTTTTTATTATTTGGGGAGCGGAAGGTGCTTTGAAAGCAGAATTGCTGCTCTGTGTGTGTAGAGTCCAATTTGTTTCAAGAACACTCAAAGCCTGTTTGCTAGAGGTGACAAGTAATTCTTCTCTAGGATCATTTTCATCTCTTTTGTTCAGACAAACAAAGCTATTGCACATCTTAAAACTCAGTGGACAGTGCCACTGATGTTCCAGTCTGGGTTATATAGAGAACCAGTGCTTTTTTGTGTTGGTATGATCATCGCTTCTATTTTTTGCTGCATGTGACAGCCATTTTGAGCTGGCATACACAGCACTTGCATTAGAACATTAATACTGGGATCTCTCTCTCTCTCTCTCTCTTTTAACCAAAAAAGCTCTGTATTACCTATTTCCCCCCAATGAGGGGCACAAACTAGCTGACTGTTATTTAACAGAGATGTTCTATTTTCCTTCTAACCAGTGAGTAGTGGACAACAGAAGACCAAACAGCTGTGTTAGGATGTCTTTATTTATGTGTTGCAAATATAGAAGTATATGCTTTTATCTGATTTTAAATTGCATAGAAGCAGGCATGTGGTTTACATATTTACAGTGACCCCCAAAGGGCAAGATGGCAAGCTGTGTGTGCTGCCATTCTTCGAGGTAATCGCAGATCAAAAGCAATTTGTGTAAGTATAAAAGCGTGAAGAGTGTCAAAGCTCTCTTAGCGCCATCATAAAAAACTCTGTTTGGATTGTTTGTGCCAGTGTGGAAAAGGCAAGGGAGGAAATGGGATCGATCACTGCCCAATTTAAAGGAAAGCTGGGTTTTTCAGCCTAGCAAGAGGCAGAACAGAGAGAGAGAATAGCACAAGTCGAGGGGAAATTAGTAGAAAAGGAAGTGACCTGCTTGGGATGAATCAAGATGCAACCAGGCATACCTCACAGGAATTGCATTTTGGGGTTGGGTTGGGGACGCGGGTGGCGCTGTGGGTTAAACCACAGAGCCTAGGACTTGCCAATCAGAAGGTCGGCAGTTTGACGGGGTGAGCTCCCGTTGCTCGGTCCCTGCTCCTGCCAACCTAGCAGTTCGAAAGCACGTCAAAGTGCAAGTGGATAAATGGGTACCGCTCCGGCGAGAAGGTAAACGGCATTTCCGTGCACTGCTCTCGCCAGAAGCGGCTCAGTCATGCTGGCCACATGACCCAGAAGCTGTACGCCGACTCCCTCGGCCATTAAACAAGATCAGCGCCGCAACCTCAGAGTCGGCCATGACTGGACCTAATGGTCAGGGGTCCCTTCACCTTTACCTGGGGAGGCACTAACAATTTTAATTCATTTTGTTGTTAGTATCTTCGTTATAAAGTCCCTCCTCTAGCAAACTGTGCCAATACAAAGTCTATATACTTGTATCACACAGATATAACATGGAAACCCCGTGAGCTATTTTCCCAAAAGAACAGTACTAAAGGAATTCTTGGAAAATAATTGAGTTAAACTAAGGAGAAAAGAACTGTAAAGCTAGGCTTTGAGAGTGCTCTCTACTTTTGTACCATCAGTTTGTTTTCTCGCCCACTCAATCACACGTGCCACCTGCTGTCATATGGCTGAAATCTTTTTTGCTGACGGATGTATTTGGGTCTGATTCAATTCTAAGAGTCCCATGGAAATGTGCCCATTCGTGTCAACGAGGATGGTGCAAGATCATGACATCTATTATTAAAATGGCATGCAAATATACATATGATTTATATTACCTATCAAATTATAAGGAAGTAAATAGGTGAAACGACCTTAGCATAATGCAATGTTTGAGAACCACCCAAAGGAAAAAAAAGCTGAGCCAAACATGAAGAATCTGCCTTTTGTAGTTTTGGAAAGCTTCGCACAAAATAGGTACCGCAAAGCTGTTCCCCCGCCCCTTGGTCTGAAAAACTATCACATCATCGTAATAAGAGACTAAAAGTTCTGAAGTTCAGTCCTATTGATTTCAGTGGCCCTTGTTTCCTCTAAGTGTGCTTAAAATTATAAACAAAATGTTGACAGAGTTTGGATTAACAGGGATGCTATTTCTGTGAGGGAAAAGGTCAAAGAGGCACACAGTCAGTTCTGATAAGCAGGATAACAGACAAGGCAATTAGGGGCCCTTTTGTGGACCAAGTTCCCTGGGCTGATTTGCAGAAATGTCATGGCGCTTTGCTGCAGGTTAGGTTAAGGTCAGGAGAAAAGGCATTGTGTAGTAGCAAGGATTTTGTCTTTCTGTGACCTGTACTTGAGAAGTCATTAATGACTTCCCATCTCCTAAAGCTTTCCAAACTGTTAGCTGCAGTGTGTAGGTGTGTCACACAAATGCTCCCTGTGCTCCTCCAGGGGCTGTAAAGCAGTTAGTTTAACCTCCTGTTTGTTAGTAAAACTGAATTACTGTGTCACGATTACAAACTGATGCATGTCTAAAAAGGTGTGTCACCAACATGAAGTTTGGAAAGCTCTGCTGTACACAGTTTTCATTTGGTAATTATAGTGTGGAAATGCATATTTTCTTCATGAATGTGATTTCTTTCAATACAAGTTCATTTTTCAAATGGTCTATACTAAATGATGTTTGGAATAGGTAGCAGAAAAGGATTGAAGAAAGCGATCATTCGATATACCACCTGCTGACACTAAATAAACAAGTGAATGATAAGACTATTTTTATCTACAGAAAAAGCCTGTACCAAACAACTTATTATTATCCTTATCATCATTATTATTTTGCTGGTGTGACATGGAAAACTTTTTCAGCTCTCTACTTTCCCACTTCCCTGCCAGTTGGCCTAGTCATCTGTCGCAGCAGAAATTGAGCACATGCACTGAAAACTGGTCTTCTCATGCATTCTGTGGCCAGTTTTGTGTACATGTTTTGGGTGAGCTGCTTTCTATGAAAGACCTAAAGGTAGTATAGATTAAGTCAATGAGAGAACATGGGCGACTTCCTTTCAGAGGACGTAGTTCCCTGGACATGTCTCAAACATCTCTCTTTGAAGGATATTTTACACTGGGCAAAACACTACCTGCATTTCAAGTGTGTGAGATGCACAAGCACTCACGACACTCTGAAGCCAACGAGAGCTCTGAATGACACTTATGTTGGATGCTTTCTTGTGTAAAAGGGGTTATGTGTCCCTGAATTAACTTGTGCAATAGTGGGCCTTTCTAATTCAGCAGCTCTCATTATATCCTGCAGTAGACCAACATGGTTTCCAACTCACCTCTCCTCAGTTTACCTCACCAATGCTGAGTCTATATACCTACCTCTAGAATCTATTTTGTATATATGACCCAAACAAACACCAGCATTTTACCTATTAAGTTAGGATTCCCCTTCAGAATTAAAATACTTCTTGTTGGCCTTACTTCAAGTTAACAGCCTTTGTCACATTTCACCATAGAAGAACTTTGAATATTATATACATCTATAAAAATCGTACCCTAAATTTCCAGCTTACAAAAAAGTATTCCTACTGGAGAGTGAATTACTACCGTTGAGCAGAGTTCTGCGTAAACAAAGTCCATTAAAAGGAAATGTCCAGTTCATTGCAGACAAAGCAGGCTAACTCCTGAGACTCCACAGGTCAGGCATCAATAACCAAACTAGTTAGTTTCGGTGGTGCAAAGCAACTTCTTTCAGTAATGAAAAAAATATGGTCACCACCACTTGTTTCTTTAGTTTTCTCAGTTTCTAATGCTCTTCCCGAAGAATGCAATTGTGATCTGCTCCCTTCTTAACTTTGGCTCTGTTTCCTTGCGTAGACTCCTCTCTGTCTTTGTTATTCTTACTACATGTTTTCAGCTACTGAGTCCAAGGCAAACCCAGCTGGTTTTATTTCCTGCTTGGTTGTGAGTGGTGAGTCAGCTGGAAACCACATTTTGCAGACCACCGCCCTACATAGGTAGCTCATGGTTCTGCCATATGAACCGACCTAGTTCATATGAGGGAAGAGACCATTTTTCAGGGAGGTGATTGGGTGAATGTGAACACCTCCATGGACCACTGGACCCTGAATCATTCACTGCAACAGTAGCTTCATTGTATCCTGCAGCCACCACCATTGACACCAGTGGGTTGGAGCCAACCAGCCTCAAGTACTCATTGGGCATGTGCTGGAGGCCAGAGCAAGACAACATTAATTCATCTGTTCCTAGAACAGGGAGGGAGGAAGACCGAGGGTAGGGGGTGGAGAACATTTTTGATTGTTCTTGCAGACACGGCCCCAGGGTGGAGGCCCAACTCTTTGCAAAAGTGTTCCATGTTATACAGGCGTAACACTCAGGTCATCAGATAAGGAGAGACCAGAGTCTCTCTCTCTTGAGGTTTTTTCTGGCTTAAAGGAAAGCTTGCCGTCTCTGTGCAGGCTGGCACTCCTCAAAACTGTGGTTGGCTCCACTGCCAGAGGCAAAGACCTGCCTGTTTCGCAGCAGAGATCATCGTAAGCGTAGTTCACATTGCCACATGGGAAATTCTGCAGCTTCACCAGTTCAATCCCTCCAATATCGATGTGAGGAGAGTGGTTCTGGCTCGGACATGAAGGTGATGCCCGAGAACTAGGGGAGGAACTGCAGTTCCCATCAAACCCCGAATCTTCCCGCTCTTGCGTTGTGCTGAGTTTGGAGCTGGGTTGGCAAACACCCTCCAGGACCCAGGATCCGTAAGTTGGGTTCCAAAGATTTTTGGTTTTATTCTTCAGCTTGTACGCTGGCTGGCTGGCAGACTCCAGTTTCTGCATCTGGGTCCCATTGCTGGAATCACTGGAGGAAGGCGTGCTAGCTCCTCTGGCTATCCAGTTACCAAGGTTCTCCACCAGCAGCTCCTGCGGACACTGCCCATATTTGTTCCCTGAATCATGGTCTTCCAATGTTATGAAGTTCATCTGCGGGGTAAGGGGAGAATTCCCCAGCAAAGGAACCTTCCCTGTGGAACTGTTTGGATGCAACATAGTGCTTCCTTCATCCTCTGGTGTTGGGCTGCATTCAATGGGCAGCTCTGTGTTGATCACATCAGGGTCCTGAAAGACAAGCAAGGATACTGAACTTCCTAAATACTATCACTTTGACCGATACAGACGCTAACATGCTTACAAGACCAAACTAGACATTACCAACAGATACAGAGGGTGGGATTCATGTCCTGTGAGTGCAACAATTTTTGCTTCTGCAATGAAACTTCCGCACTCTCCTCCTGCTGTACATGCCCTACTCCCTCCCCAAATCTGCCCCAGAAGGTTGGGGAAACTCCTAGAACAGATTTGGGAAGCACATGGAAGAAAGAGGGAGAACATATTGTTACACAAGCAGAAATCCTTGCACTGGGTTTGTTTTGTTTTTGCAGTGGGATGATCACATAGCACCATGTTGGATAGAACCATCAGGCACTCGGGACATCAACACTCTGTCAACCTAGTACACTGACTAGCAGGAGCTGTCCAGGGTGCCTCCCAGTCCTACTTAGAGATGTGGGGATTGAACCTTATGGTACCACCTGCTTGCAAGGAAGATGCTCTGCCCATGGAGCTGTATATTAAATCTGGAAAAGCCAGAGACTAGAGAAATGGTAGTGTGGGTGGTTGACCCCTTTGTTGCCTGCTGCTTCCTCAGTGGTGGAGAGAAGTGATCCTTCCCTTTTGGCTGCAGCCACTTGTGGCACTGAATGCTGCTCTGAAAGGTCCCTGAATGTTCAGTAGCACAAGGGGCTGCAGTAGGAAGGGGCCTATTATTACTCACGGGTGGAGCTCAGTGGGCCTGAGGGAACAACAGACTGATCCAGTATAAGGCGTTTCCATCTGTTCAGGGGATGGGTGGGCAGGCAGGGGAGACCTGAAAGGTTATAGAAAGTACTCTGGATACCCACCAGCACCATGGAATTTCACAAGAATATTCCTGACCTGTGTGCAGTACTTGATCCTTTCCAGAATGGTGGAGAAGTTGGGTCGGTACTCGGGACTATGCTGCCAACACTGCGTCATGATCCGGTAACTTGGAGAAGAATGGCAAAACAAAACCAACAGCAGGAAGATGAAGAGGGCAAAAATTACCTAGCTGTTCATTCCCTTTTGCACTTCAAAACCATGACTTGACTTTTGTGGGCCCTTCAGGATTAATGATTCAGGTCACAAGTAGTTCTCTGTCTTTGAGGTGACCCATCTGCAAAAAGCCAGAAATGGAGGGGGGCAGGGGGGTGGACTCTGTCCTACAATGGGCAAGTTCCCAGCTGGTGGAAAAACATCTGACAACAAGACCATATAATATAATAGACCATTATTATTATTTTTAAAAAAACTTATTTAAGAGATGCAATTAACTTTCACAGCAAATACAGTGAGGAATGTTCCTTGTTTTCTCTTCCTGGTACCCTCTGAAGAAGTCAGAGAGAGGCAGGTGGTGGCAGAAGGAGAAAGAGGTTGGGGAGAGAACCTTGGGATGTGGGTTGGACAGGCAGGCTGCTGATCCAACCAGCCCTTTCAAAGGCATCCCTTGGGCTTTAAAAATCAGGTCTGCAAGTGCTGGATATTTTTGTTCCAGGAAAAAGGCTCCCCAGTCCTGGAGCAGACCATTCTCACTGGCCTTATTTTGTAAAAATGAAGGCGTACTCACACTGGCCCTGGGCAGTTCTTGGGTGGATCCATTCTTCCCCCACTGGTGACAAACTCCAGCACTTCCTGGTTGGTTTTGCAAGGGTAAGGCATATAGCCCAGGGAGAAGATCTCCCAAAGCAGAACTCCAAAGGACCTAGCAGAGAACCAGTGAATGCAATCCATTATCCTCCAGCCAGCACCTTAATAGTTTTAGATTTGCAAAGCACATGGCACAATGCTGCCCTTTCCTTTGCTTCTGTGGCCTCTGCCTTGGCTGGTCAGATCTTAGCCTTCCTCTCAAAGGAGATTGGAGAATCAGAAATGTGTTGGCAGGACCTTCTTAGGGTGGGGTACTATCTGCCTGGTGGTCCCACACTAAAAACCCTCCCTGCTTCTCAGTCCTCACATCAATCACTGCAAGCCTATTGCTGCTGAACTGCTCATCCGCACTTCTCCCAAGCCAGAGTTTATGCAAAGGCAACTAGTTAAATACTGTTTCCGCAGCAACAGCCCAGCACTTCCAAATAACACTGGCCTCGTTGTGAATTCATAGGATCAATTTCAAAATGCATAGCAAGCATCTTCTCCAAAGACCATTGGTCTACCTAACTCAATAGAGGCCTCATTCACACATCACTTGAAACCTCATTTAAGCTTCAGTGTGGATTAAAGATGAATGAACAGCATGCTAGTATGCAAGGTGAAATCTCAGTGCTTTTACTCCTCCCCTGTTCCTGCTATGGTCAGAAGCTAAGCCTAGGCTTAGCCTGATGTCTGAGCCTGGGCTTGTGGTTTGTTTCCCCAAAATCAGAAGGCATTTCTTACCAGGTGTCAGTCTTGGAGGTGAATATTCCTTCCAGGAAAGCCTCTGGAGGCATCCACTTGACTGGGAGCATGGCTCTCCCTCCTTTGCGATAGTAGCTTGCCCTGGCAGGCCAAGGAAAAAGAGATGGGGAAGGGGAAATTAAAGCCCACAGAAGTAGCTGTGTAAGAAATGCTCCGGTTATCTCTCGCTTGGACTACTGCAATGCACTCTATGTGGGGCTACCTTTGAAGGTGACCTGGAAACTACAACTAATCCAGAATGCGGCAGCTAGACTGGTGACTGGGGGCAGCCTCCGAGACCACATAACACCGGTCTTGAAAGACCTACATTGGCTCCCAGTACGTTTCCGAGCACAATTCAAAGTGCTGGTGTTTACCTTTAAAGCCCTAAACGGCCTCGGCCCAGTATACCTGAAGTTGCGTCTCCACCCCCATCGTTCAACCTGGACACTGAGGTCCAGCGCCGAGGGCCCTCTAGCGGTTCCCTCACTGCCAGAAGCCAAGCTACAGGGAACCAGACAGAGGGCCTTCTCGGTAGTGGCACCCGCCCTGTGGAACGCCCTCCCACCAGATGTCAAAGAGAACAACAACTACCAGACTTTTAGAAGACATCTGAAGGCAGCCCTGTTTAGAGAAGCTTTTAATGTTTGATGCATTGCGGTATTTTAATATGTTGTTGGAAGCCGCCCAGAGTGGCTGGGGAAGCCCAGCCAGATGGGCGGGGTATAAATAAATTATTATTATTATTATTATTATTATTATTATTATTATTATTATTTAAAGGCCTGGTCTTCCCCACATTCCAGCGTATACACAGGAAATGCAGTTACGGTAACACAAACAAATCTGAGTTTCTTTGGAAAGGCAGGAACACACACATTTCTTCTAACTGCATAGAACACAGGGCGATCGCTGCTTTATACCGAGTCAGACCCATTGGTCAATCTCAGTATTGCCTGCACTGACTGGCAGTGGGATTTCAGGCAGGGAGTGTTTCACAGCCCTACCTGGGGACACCGAGGCTTGAACCTCAGAACTTCTACATGCAAGGCCGATGCTCTACCCTCTGAGCTACAGCCTTGCCTGCTTTTTTTTGCCTTCTGTCACTCTTTCTCCTACAATGAAGTGTGTCTGAGATCAAGCTACAGGAGGAGGGTTGCTTCAAGCACTGCCATGACAGTTGTGGGTTAGGCAAGATGTGTTGAGAAAAAGAACAAGAAAACTGCACGTGGTTGCAGTTAAGAACACAAGAACAGCTCTGCTGGATCTGGCAAATGGCTCTCGTCCTGCAGTTTCCAGCAGGTAGTATTCAGAAACATACGGACCATGCTTGATGTCAGACATGCATACAGTGGTACCTCGGGTTACAGACGCTTCAGGTTACAGACTCCGCTAACCCAGAAATAGTACCTCGGAGGCCCATTAGCTAAAGTGGTACCTCAGATTAAGAACAGTTTCAGGTTAAGAACAGACCTCCAGAATGAATTAAGTTCTTAACCCGAGGTACCACTGTACATGGCACTCAAGGGATGTGGTAGGTTTGGCTTCCCTGCCCCCCTATTGCTTTTATATCTTACCTGTAGATATCCCGGGCCATTCCGAAGTCGCCAATTTTAGCTACTCGCCCTGGCCCAGTGCAGGTCAGAAGGCAGTTTCTTGCAGCGATATCCCTGTGAAAGGACACACAAGCATGAGGTGGAAGCCGGGGATTTTGAAGTTCAAGTGGGCACCGTAAATACACACTTAAGGAAGCCATTACACAAAGCACTCACTTCTGCAAGGACAGGCCCTCCTGTACTGCTGGCAAGTTGTTTACATTTTCTTATTCAAATGCCGTTTACCATGAATGACTACTACTTGAATGACAGGGGCAAGGGAGCGAGTCTTGATCCCATTTGAAATTAACCCCCAAATAAAAACTTTTAGAAAGCTGCAGGAGGACCATGACTGGTGGGACTTCTGGCTGCTGATCAAAAAGGGTCACTTATCTCTCCAAGCACTCCCTCTCCTCTTACGCCTTTTCCCACTTGAAGAAAAATGGAACAAGAAACTGAGCAACTCTCTTATTTTTTTTTTAATGGCAGACGCAGAGATGGAGCTTGTAAGCAGGGAAACCTCTGAGATCTGCCATTTGAAGTGGCTGTTTTGCCACTTCACCCTAAGGCTAGTTCTGGTTTATGACAGATTTGTTAGGAGAGGAGGGTTTCCTGGACTGAATCTGGATACTCCTTCCCCACCCACAGTTAAATCAGCATAGGCCTCTGCACACGCTACAGTCTAGTAAGGGCATCTCTTTTATCACACTCGTTATTGTGACATTAACATATGAGAGTGCTGGAGATGAAATAGTTAAACAGAATCAGAACCCAGGAGGTCGGAGTCAGAGGGACTATAAAACCAGCTCTGGGAGGGGTGAAGAGGGGGAGTTCGTTGGGAGTTGGGTGGTTGGTTGGAGTGGGAGTGAATTGGGATAGAATCTGTTGAGTTAGTGTAGCGAAATAAACTGAGTCAGGAACAGTTAGGAGCTAGGAAGACAAGTAAATATCTGAGAGGTGGTTTAGTGAGTGAGAGCAGGTAGCGGAAGTTATAGGCTGGATAGGCACCCCATGATTGTAATTGACTGAGACTGTTTATGAAACCACATGCTTGTTAAACTGCAATAAATAAACAGAAGTTTATGTTCCAATCTAACCCTGACTGGACTCAGTATTTTACCAGGTAGGGCCTGGGTAGTGGCAGCGAGAAATAAAGTGGTGGCACAGGGACCAATAGACGGTGAAACGTCCGGGGACCCTGTGTGATCACAGTTATCTATCCTTTTTTTTTTTTTTAAGCTACTGAAGTTGGCATCTCTAAATACAGGAGTGCTACTTATACTGTTTTAATACAGCAATAGTCTCCTATACTTCGTTTATGGGCAAAGGTTGTTATAGATAGGCCTAGATATTCACATCTACAAATGTCTACAAACTCTAAACCAGGGGTCAGCAAACTTTTTCAGCAGGGGGCCGGTCCACTGTCCCCCAGACCTTGTGGGGGGCCGGACTATATTTTTTTTTGGGGGGGGGGAATGAACGAATTCCTATGCCCCACAAATAACCCAGAGATGCATTTTAAATAAAATGCATTCTACTCATGTAAAAACACACTGATTCCTGGACCACCCGTGGGCTGGATTTAGAAGGCGATTGGTCCAGATCCGGCCCCCGGGCCTTAGTTTGCCTACCCATGTAATTTCAAGGATAAAAGGAAACCAGGAACATATGTTGCAACACTGCCATCTAGTGGGCAAAGATAAGATACACCACTAGTACAGGAAGAAGGCTTCTCAAGATGAACGTTTGATACCAACGTAAGCAGGCGGCTTATACTGAGTCAGACCACTGTTATTCCTAGCCCAGAACTGTTTACTCTGACTGGCTGTGGCTCTTCCTGGTCTCTGGCAGGGATCTTTTCTTACCAACTACCACCTGAACCTTTTAAATGGAGATGAAAAGGCTTGACCAGCATACGTAAAAGTATACTTTATCACTGAGATGTGGTTCACCTTTAAAAAGTTTTCAGAAGTATAAAGGAAACTTTATACATTTATCTGTTTCCCACTGAACTTCAGTAGAAATCCCACTCGCCTGTTATACGTTTTGTCTTTGAAAATAAAAGGTGGTTCCATTGTTTAACGACATGCAAATTCGCACAATTTCCTTTGTTTTCACAAGGAAGTGAGACATACCCACGGCTAACACCTGATCCTTCAGTGGAATGAACAGGACTATCTCACGACATAACCATAACTAGCAGCCGTATCTCATCAGCATGGAATGATCTAGGTTGCTAACGATGCACTTAGGGGGAATTAACCATTTGATAAAGATGCTGATAATGAGCTGGATGGAACTATGCAAAATGAGGCTTGCCTGGTGTCAGCCTCTGTGACATAGCTGCAAACTTTTTCCTTTTTTTTAAAGGGAAAATCCCTTATTCCGAATAGGATTCCTCGCAAGAAAAGGGAGAAGTTGACAGCTATGCTCTGTGACCATCTCTGCCTCTGTCTACATGGTTTTCAGGAATTCATTCCTTTTTCTACTTGGTATGGAATGAGTTTCAACCTGTTTTAAGGTATTATCTCAAAGACCACACTATGTCATTGCGTCAAAATCAATGTCAAATTCGAAAAACAAAGTTTCTGTTTCAGATGGCACAACTCCAATTAGCCTTTGGAGCTGTTAAGCCTATTTTATTATTGTTTATTGAATTTATTCCCCACCCTTTTCTCCAAAGAGCCACAAGTTCAAGGTGGTGTACATGGTTCTTCTCTTTTCTCATTTATTCCACACACCAACCCTGTGAGGTAGGTTAGACTGAGAGGAAGGGAGTGGGTTTCATAGCCGAGTGGGGATTTGAACCCCCAGTCTCCCTAGTATGAGGACGCGGGTGGGTTACTCCCTAGTCTGACAACCTTAACCACTACACCACACTGGCTTCCCTCTGAATAACACATCTATGACTCTTTGGAAAACAAGCCAAGAAATACAGCACATGGGGAATCATTATACAGGTAAGCCTCTCTTACCTATGGATGAAGTGGTTCTCCTCCAGATACTTGCAACCACAAGCAATGTCCCTGGCTATATTCAGCAGGTCCTGCATTGCCAAAGTGGATGGCTGATTCTGCCCATGAGAGAGAGGGAAAACAAAGATTCAATATGGGTGAGACATGGAGTGTGAGACATGGGAGTCTGGAAGGCACCAGTTTGAGTGTAGTTTTTTACACTGAACGTTTCTGCTTCATGTCAGTTACACAACAAGGCTTTGGTCCACTCACATGATGAAGCTTATCCTCCTACCCGCCCCAATACATCTCTACTTCCTAACAGAATGAACTCCAGGAAGTCTGTAGTGAACAACTGTTTCATTCATGCTCCCTCGTGACCTGAAAATAGTCACTGGGTGGCTGGAGCTGGGCATCACCAGCAAGATCTCCAGAGCAGGGCAAGGGGAGAAGCGATGGTTTACTCACCACCCGAGGCCGGTTCTGCCGAAGGAAGCTCTTCATATCTCCACCAGTCATAAGCTCCAACAGGATGAAGCGAGGCAAGGTCTGCAGGCTCACCCCAATGCACTGCACAATATTCTGGTGATTGAACTTGCTGAACCATCAGCCACCATGGAAGCATGGAAGAGAGGAGGGGGGGAAATGATTTCAGTGTTAGGCAGTCACTAAGATCCTTCACTTAATACCTTCCTAAACTGTGTTAAACTGAATGATATCAGTCTCACAACTCAGTTTTTGGATTTTAGACCTGAGTTGCTGCAACCCACAGGTTATATAGGAAGCTACCTTGCACTGAGCCAGACAGCTGATTTTTCTAGATCAGTGATCTCTACACCAGCCTGCCTTCCCCCGGTGTTTTGGCCTACAACTCCCATGAGCCCCAGCCAGCATGGCCAAGGGTCAGGGATGATGGGAGTTGTAGTCCAAAACATATGGAAGGGTGGTCAACACCAACCAGCAACAGTCCGCCAAGATTTCAGGCAGGAGATGTGGGGCTTAGAACCTGGGACCTTCTGTATCCCAGGTATGTATACGAGGGATCGCCTTTAATGGAACTAAGGCCTTAAGCCACTAGTTTTACCGGAGAGCTACCGGTACTTCGAGAAAGGGCTGGGGGAGGGCAGTGGGCCAGGCTCTCAGTGCTACTGTCCAAAGCAGTCTGCTGGCAAATCTTAAGGGCCAATGCTGTTTCCATAGACCTCTCTGTACGGGTACCCGTTGCTATCAATCAAGAGCAGGGTTTGGCCTATAGGTTGCCAGTTGCTGATCAAAGCCATTAAAGAATAAATAGAAGGAAGTTTGAGGGAATTGCTTACGCTCAGCAGGCATGATTAAGCACAAATATAGCACAAGAAATAAATTAATTGGAGTTGCGAGTTAACTGAACTGCTTTAAAACCTACTGCCTCTATATTTGAGTGTTCCCTGTTAGAAATGTACATGCAGCTTGAAAACACACATTAGTCCATCTCACTCAGTAGACAGCAGTGACACTCCAGGTTTGCAGGCAGGAAATATTCCTGGCCCTACCTGGCGATGCTGGGGATTGGAGCCCTTGACCTTCAGCATGCAAAACAGGTGTTCTACCACTAAGCTATGACCCTTCCCCAGACCCTCTGGCAGCTTCCAGAGCATTGTGATTCAGCCGCACGCTGGCAAATTCAGGTTATGCAATTAAAATTGATTTGGGGCTCTTGTGCAACAAGCCTGCTTCCAAAAACTTGGGTTGTTTGCTTGCTTGCTTGCTTGCTTGCTTGCAGTAAGGAAAGTGATGGGAAATTAAGTGGAAGGCATGGGATGACAATCGATTGACATGATGTGATATAACCTCCCTGCAAAACTGAAAACAAATCAGAATGCACACTCAATAAACAGATTGTCTTGGAAGCCTCTGCTACGTTTTCTTCCATAATCTAAGCACTGGGCTTCTTTATATAAATCAGCTCCTGTCAGAAATCAGTGATGTCTGCAGGGAGAATTAAGAGGATGAGGTAAGAAAGAAACACACCAGAGGGCAATGAGAGATGTTTAGGGAAGTTTTTAATGACTGATGTTTTAATGTATTTTTAATCTTTTGTTGGAAGCCGCCCAGAGTGGCTGGGGAAACCCAGCCAGATGCAGGGTATAAATTATTATTATTATTATTATTATTATTATTATTATTATTATTAAGAGGAGGTACCCGAGGAAGGAAGAGGGCAAGGTCTTGAACCAGGGAACAGATTGCCACAATCCTGTTTTGGACTTGACTTGTGGTATCTCTGCCAAAAAGGTTAGCACTACCTCTGTCTTAGAGGAATGCATTATGTTATTCAAGCAATAAAATGAAATTTCTTTCAATACCATCTGTGTTTTTCTGGCACCCCCAAGACAAGCACTCACAGCAAAACTTCCTTAAGAGGTAAGGCGGGGTGAGATGTGAACTTATGGTTTCCCCGTGAGTGGGAGCAGCTAACAAATCAAACAAATGTGAAATTATCTCCAGGCAGATTTTTTTTAAAAAACCACACAAACAAAATGCATGAGCTCTCCTTTGCCCAGCCTTGTCACTCAATGTGTCAGTTTGTGAGAGAGGCAGACAGTTGGCATCTGTTTGATCCTTGTGGCTTGTTGGAGCTGGAGGGTGTGGTGGGTGGGTCAAAGGCACCCTCCCTCAACTGCCTCCAGGAGAGTTTTTATTCCAAACACAGCAATTACGGTTGATCCGCCTAGCCATAAATAACGCAATCCCTCACACTCACTTGGCACTCGGGACGTGTAAAAACCTGCAAGGCTATTGACTAAGGTGTGTCTCTCTCTTCTAGTCAAGTGGAACAAAACAAGCTGTAGTCAAGGGGAACAAACTTCGGGAATATCTATCAGGAAGAATCATCTCAGGCCCATCTTTGGGCTCACCTAGAACACAAACACCTCATGCCATGGGAAAGACAAGTTCCTACATAAGCTCTAAAGTGAGCTCTGAACTGCAGGGGCTGCCCATCTGGAGCACTCTAGATGTTGCCAAACTCCAAGGCCCATCACCCCCCTCAGCCAGTATGGCCAGTGGTGAGGGTTGATGGGAGTTGCAGTCCAGCAACACCTGAAGGGGACTACATTGGTAATGCATTACCCAGTACTCCCCCCCCCAAAAAAAATATGTTTAGGGGGTACTCTCATTTTGACTCAAGAATATCACCAGGAAAGGAAATGAAGCCGCCATCGGAAGTGGTAACAATGAAACTGACCAATCACGGTGCTAGATTCCAGCTCCTACTTCACACATTAAACGCTTGCTTCCGTCTGAGACTCGGGAAACACTGTGACAGGAAATGAGGCCGCCATTGGGGGTAGCAACGGAACTGACGATTCACCATGCAAGAGAAGAAACTAATATTTTTTTTTTAAATTTTTGTTTCTTCTCCTGTTAAGATTCACAAAATGTTAAGGAGTATGCGCCCCCCTGCGTCCCCCAGCAAAAAGCACTGGCATTACCCTGTGGCAATGCACGGACAATGTTGTGAGGAGCTCCCATGCACATTCAGCAACTCCCAGACAGGGCACCCATGCCAAACACAGATATTAAGGGGGCAAGGCCAATGGGGATGTGAGTGGCACATGTGCTGAGGTCCCACTGCTCCTTCATGTGATATCCCTGCATGTGAGTAAGATAACTGGGTTTCATTTTCCTCTGTCTTGTGGCCCACTATCCCATGTCTCCTGAAAAAAGAAGCTGCTGACAGATTAGCGACTCAACAGCTTGTGTTTAGAACAGGAGTCAGCAAAGTTTTTCAGCAGGGGGCCGGTCCACTGTCCCTCAGACCTTGTGGGGGGCTGGACTATATGTTCGGGGGGGAAATGAACGAATTCCTATGCCCCACAAATTACCCAACGATGCATTTTAAATAAAAGGACACATTCTACACATGTAAAAACACACTGATTCCCAGACCGTCCGTAGGCCAGATTTAGAAGGTGATTGGGCTGGATCTGGCCCCCAGGCCTTAGTTTGCCTACCCATGGTTTAGAACTTCTTAGCTGAACCTTGGTATACTCCTAACCTTCCTGTCTTCTTTTGTTGTTCCTGTTTCTACACTGCAATCCCAAGCATGTTTACTCAGAATTAAATCCTACTCTGTTCACTGGCGCTTACTCTGAGGTAAAGATTGGGGGGAATGTAATGCCAGTCAGTTCCTAGGCCTCTGTCGCCTGCGAATCCTGTCCAATCCTGCTGGTTTGCCTGGCTCCTTTGCCTGTCTGCCTTGCATTTTTCTGGTCCTGTCTAAATCTGCCTCCTTGATCAATCCCCACTCCGTATGTGTTGCTTATGCTCTAGTGAGCCTGACGGTCTCTGTGTTTTCAGTAATTTTAGCAAGTTGTTGTTCCACATCCAGCAATAATTTCTGTGGTATGGGTTTAGAAATTCTTTCCTGGTGAAATAATGACTTTGCTTCATACCTCAATGTAATTTTGGCTCCAAGAAAGGACCCTGTTATTTTCCTGTATGGTGCTTTAGTGCTGCTGCTTCTTTTGTATTATGGCGCTTCAATGTTCTTGTTTAACAACATTTTCATTTTCATTTGTTTTATTGTAATTTTAACTTTTTGTAAGGCAACCAAAGAACCCTAGGCAAGAAGGCTACTTTGAATTCCAAGAATAAGCCAAACCTTTAATCCTGAACTGCCAAATACAATACAAATATTATTTGTATGCTGCTAGGTTCTTTGAGCACATACAGTCTATCAGGTTGGGTTTTTTTTACATCCATTAAAAGCTCAGAGATAGGCATGCCACTAGGGTGGGACATTAGACACACTTGTGAGTCTCAAAAAGGGTATCAAAGAACATTCATTATACCGAAAGTTATTTTAGAAATTCTATATGGAATAATTAAGCTTGTTTTTAAGACATGGGTTTTTGAGGGATAGGCTAGATATCTATTTGTGCAGTATATACAATGCTGCCATAAACAGAGTCAGGCTATTTGTCAGTCAAGTATAGTATACTCAACTCTTGAGGGGGGAACAATTATCCAGGGCCTCCGGCAGAGACAGGATTTTCCTGCCATCTTACACCTGATCCATTTCAATGGGACTGAACCTGAGATCGTCTTTAGGCAAAACATCATGCGTTCCATCACTGTGCTACAGTCACTGAGCTGTGAGGACGGCATACCAGGAAGACTGGCCCACCTGCATCTTCCTATTGCTCCATATGCGGAAGGCTGATGCTACAGAGCACATTCAGCCACTGAATGTTATTGATGAATTGGAGGCATGTGAAACTGAACAGCAATGGTTTTTACACAACACTTTCTCAGCAGGAGCAGTCTGAGCAGTGTGAGCTTAGAAATTCAACAGGACCCTTCTTCAAGGTCCACAATCATTTGCAATGTGCATTATTCCCGGTTCTGGGGGCGGGGAGGGAACAGAGAACTGGGAAACTCAATTTCAGCAACCCTTCTAAAATATTTATCCTGGTTCACTATCTATGTATCTTGGCCCTGAATTGATTTTATGTAAGTGCTGTTGTTTTAAACTGTTTTTATATTTATCAGTTTTTAATATATATGCAATTGTTTTGTGTTAGCGTTTTTATAGATGCAATTGTTTTAACTGTTTTTATATGTGGTATTATACTGCAAATCGCCTCATGGGCAAAAATGCCTCATAAATGTAAAAAATAATAATAATTAAACATTAAGCACGATATGCACCTTTTAAAGGTTTCTGCTGCTGAAAACAAAGCAAACCGATAATAGAGTCTCCTGAGACGTATTTTATTTTCTAGCTATGTTTTTGTTAACTTCT
The DNA here is from genome assembly GCF_964106645.2 of Podarcis pityusensis. Classification (NCBI taxonomy): domain Eukaryota; kingdom Metazoa; phylum Chordata; class Lepidosauria; order Squamata; family Lacertidae; genus Podarcis; species Podarcis pityusensis. The sequence goes on from NC_138028.1 coordinate 43,746,387, forward strand.
AGGCAGAATTTTTTTAAACACACCTGATTATCAGTGCTTCCATTAGGAAATCCATCTCGTCCTGTTCAGAACAGATTTCTGGCAACGTCTATTGAGAAGGAGAAGAAAAAGCTGAACCCATTACAAAGAAAATAAATTCCTGGCAGGAGAAAACAAGGAGCTGGAAGAGCTGAAGTCTTTAATCAGAGCATTTCTTGTCTTCATTTTGTCCTGTGTTTTATCCTGCAAACACCCCCAAGGAACCTAACACAATTAAAATACAATAAAAAAATCTAACAATCCTGAAAACAAATCTTAAAACACAGTATTATAACTTAGATGCCCTTTGCACGCATCTTGTACCTAAGCCTCATTATCTATAACAAAGTATATTATGATTCACAATAGCGTGAATTTTAGGGAACTATTCTGTGGAGTTTCTGAACAGGAATAAGGAGGGGAGGAGGAGGGGAATAAGGGTGGAATATTTATATTCAAGTGGGTTTTGGGAGAATTTTTATGCTCACCCACACAAAGGCTGGCTACAATCTGTCTCTGTATTATAAAAAATGGATGAAAGAAAATACGATTTTGCTCCATTTCTTCTGTTAGTTCTGTATTTCAGGGGTGAACTCACTTTCTTTGCGAGGACTACTCACAAAACCCAGATGAATCTAGACAACTCCCCTGCCAGTTTCCCACTGCAAGGAAATGGAGGGACTGGTGGCAGGAGAGCTCCCAACCCAGCCCCCTTCCTTCTGCCACCCCCCACAGGTCACTCTGCTAGCCCTTCCTCCTCTCTACCCTCCACCAAGTCCCATGGAGGAAAAAAATCCTGCACAGCAGTAAATGTATAGCACGTTATTTCCTGCTGGAAAGTGTGCCTTGTAGTCAAGTTTCACAATCCTCGGTAGCAAAGGTGGTTCTTTGTATCATTTGCTGCCAGAGAAAAGGCTTGCTGGGCCTCTTTGGAGCCCTCCTCAGCCTGATAACCCTTCCCTCTTCTCGAAGGTATGCTTTTACATCAGGGAAGTAGGAGTACTGGCAGGGAGGGCAAAGGTGAGTTGCAAGGCCTAATTTGAGGTGGACTTGCTTGAGAAGGCTGTTCCTCTTCCAAACTGATTTCACAAGCAGGTGTGATCACATTTTTGAAGACCCATGCTTCAAACAATAATCCAAACACATCAATCAATTATTATCTTAATTGGAGGCCCTTGTCCTAGTGCTCCCTCCACCACTTTTAGACATTAGCTGAATCACTTCTACAGAGAGAGGAACTTTTCTGTGGTGGCATCAACATAAATTTGCTTCTTTATGCTTTCTACAGTTATTTTGCAACACTAAGTCTGGGTTTCTTTTCCAATGAGTTACCGGTATTTTATATTGTTTTTAATTGATCTGTAAGTCATATTCGCTACCACTGTGGCAGAAAAGTGGGATAAGGATCTCACAAAGGAATACAATAGCAAACAAAAATCTTATTTCTGCTTATTAATGTATACACCGACCTTGATAGCCACTTGTAGTGGGCTGGGATCCCCGGTGATTCCAACCACTGTTCCTTTGTAAACTTCACCAAATGCCCCGTGTCCAAGTGCCCTGAAAGCGGGGGGGGGGGGATAAAACATACATTACCTCGTGCACAACCCATGGGTGTGTTCAGCAAACACTGCTGTATTCCCAAAAGAAGGAAGATCCACTGCTGTCTGCTACAGGGTAACTTTCCTTGTGAGGAGAGAGTGCTCAAATCTTACTCTGTTTTGGGATGTTTATTTACAAATATACAACTTAAGCACTGAGTATCAGTCAAGTATCCAAGCAGCCCTGGTGTGTGTGTGTGTGTGTGTGTGTGTGTGTGTGTGTGTATTTGTTTGACAAATTCCTCAAGGCAGTGGCCACCAGGTATTAAATGCTATTAGGCAAGCATCTCAGAAACCACTTTACATGAGATTTTTAAAAAGTCAGTTTGGGCTCTCCAAAGAACGTACTTAAAGCCATTATCTTACAAAGCCAGCTGTAGTGGGTATGAGTTACTCGTGCGTAAACTGGTGCCTCTCTAGGCTAATTAGCCTTGTAAAACCTTTCTGACTGCACAGCCCTTTCTCATCGTGGCTGCCTCAGTCGCTGGCAGAATCCGTCAGTGGGCGTTTCTTGAACCTCTTCCAACATAAAAGCTGTTTGACACCCAGTCTCCTCCTCCTCTCACTGCGCGGGAGTCTTCTGCGCAGGGAGGGCGTGGGTAGCGGAGGACCTGTGCCCTCCTCACTGAGGTCCAGTGAAGAGTCCTGGAGCCCTCTCTCCGATTCCCCCATCTGCCCCCCTTTATCCCTGGTGTTACGCTGATTTGTTTCCCCCTCTACTGAGCTGTTTCTCCCCCTGCTGCTGGGTCCTTCGCCAGCATCATCTAGGAGCCTCCCCTTCGCCTCTCGCTCCGATGTCAGTTCCCTGACACCAGCCTTTCAAAATATCAAGATGGGACACATTTGTAGGAAATAAAACTGGGAAGCCATAATCAAATCTTGTTACTTTCCATTGGAACCCTGTGGCTTTGCAAATCAAAAAAGAGCAAGATTGCTGCCGAGAAAAAACAGGGTACTGTTGCTGCTAAACAACAACAATCCTGCATTAATAGACTACTTAAATCCCATAGAGGTTTCTTATCAGAAATGAGATGAGATTTGGGCAAAACCTGAAACAACAGTTGGTAGAGCATGAGACTCTTAATCTAAGGGTCTTGGGTTTGAACCCCATGGTAGGCAAAAGTTTCCTGCATTGCAGGGAGTTGGACTAAATGATCCTCATAATTCTACCACTCCATGATTCCAAATTCCAGTTCCTGCCTATGTTCCCATTTCTCTGCCTCTGCTCATGCATCTGAAGAACTCATGCCTCCTCTACCCCAACCTGCCCATGTGCTGAGATCAGCAGCTGAGGTTCCTCCATGAGCTCCCTCATAAAAAGTGAGGCAAATGGTAAATGGAGAGAGGACCGTTACACACCAGCCCGCTCTGGTGATAAGATCATCTGGTGATGAGATCATCATCTCAACCAAAGCCCTGCCATCAAATATGAGGCAGGTGGCAACTGAAGAGAGAGAGCCTTCTTGGTGGTGGCATCCTGTTTATGAAATTCACTCCTTAGAATAGAGAGGATTGCCTGGAGTCTACTTTCTCGCAGTGTCATGCAAAGACTGTTTCATTCCTTTGAACATCTGTTTCAGCCTGACACCTGGGGAGGTGGGGAAGGATATCCAAATCTAAAGTATGCAAAGAAACCTTAAGCAATGTGTGCAACACATTCTGCACTAACTTAGTGGATACAAATGGTCTTCATTTCAGGTATAACTGAGTGCTGTGCAGGTCTATTTGTATAATCAAAGCATTTGGTACAGGATTAGGGTAACATCCTAAGCCTGCTGTTTAGCCTGTTGACATCAGAGCCACTAGTACAGTGGTACCTCGGGTTACTTATGCTTCAGGTTACATACGCTTCAGGATACAGACTCCACTAACCCAGAAATAATACCTCGGGTTAAGAACTTTGCTTCAGGATGAGAACAGAAATCACGCGGCGGCAGCGGGAGGCCCCATTAGCTAAAGTGGTGTTTCAGGTTAAGAACAGTTTCAGATTAGGAACGGACCTCCAGAACAAATTAAGTACGTAACCAGAGGTACCACTGCATTAAAATAACACCCCAACCTCTGCTAGGATTCCTCTTCCTACGTTAGCAAGAATGCGCTGCATTACCGGAGAAGGGAGATGTTCTTCCGTGGGATCTCCTTGAGTTCGCTGAGACTGGCTGCCTTTCCTGCAAAGCTGTAGTTGGGGTTGTAATCCGTCATGATAGTGGAAGTGCGGATTTTGCTCAGATTATATTCTGGGCTTTGGAGACGGGCCCTGGCCCCTTCAAGCTGCTTCTTCTTATGATGATAAACTGAAGAGAAAAGTTCACAGAGATAAAGACTGAAATAACCAACCTCTGGAAAGAGCAAAGTAATGCCCATAATAATTTTCCAATGTTTCACCAGGACGTTCTTTTGACTATTTAAACCCTGTTTTTTTAGGCAGGATTTTCTCATTTATTGTGATCATTTTTGTTGAATCATAGATAAGCAAGCCTGTCTAGGTCATCAATGCCCCAGAGGTCAATCTATAAAATATTTCCCAAACATTCCTGGTAGAGAGCCACAAGAAAACCTCTAAGCAGATTACAAAAATATAAAACAAAACATTACAGTAATATTAAAATTCTCAATAAAAATAATTAAACACAGGGATCTGAAAACACTAAAAAATGACTAAAAAGAAGCTAAAAAGTGAAAAAGGGACACGACAAGGTTGCCCTATTTCCCCTTTGTTATTTATTTCGGTTCTGGAAGTGCTATTGAACATGATTAGAGGGGATCGGTTGGTGGAAGGAATTCAGGTCGGTCAGAAACAATATAAATTAAAAGCTTTCGCAGATGACCTGGTTTTGACCTTGCAGAAGCCAGAGCCTAGTACGAAAAGAGTATTACAATTGATTAATGATTTTGGTCGGGTGGCTGGATTTAAACTAAATAAACAGAAAACTAAGGTTTTGGGGAAAAATTTGACTGATACAGAGTCAGAACGGTTTCAGAATGAGACGGAACTCAATGTGGTTAAAAAAGTAAAATACCTAGGGGTAAACATAACAGTAAAAAATCTAAGTCTATTTAAGGACAATTATGAAAAATGCTGGACAGAAATCAAGAGAGACTTAGATAGTTGGTCAAAATTGAAACTTTCTTTGTTAGGCCGAATTGCTGCTATCAAGATGAATGTATTGCCAAGGATGTTGTTTTTATTTCAAACACTTCAGGTTTTGGACAAAACGGAGTGCTTTCAGAAGTGGCAGAGAGACATTTCTAAGTTTGTCTGGCAGGGCAAAAAGCCCAGAATTAAGTTTAAGATATTAACCGATGCAAAACAAAGAGGGGGCTTCGCCCTGCCAGACTTAAAGTTGTATTATGAAGCCGCAGCGTTCTGCTGGCTAAAAGACTGGCTACTTCTTGAAGACACTGATGTGTTAGATTTGGAAGGGTTCAACAATGCCTTTGGATGGCATGCATATTTATGGTATGACAAGGTTAAAGCAAATAAGGCCTTTAAGAACCATATTGTCAGAAAATCATTGTTTAATGTCTGGACAAAATATAAAGACTTGCTGGAAAATAAAACACCAAGGTGGCTTTCACCTTTGGAAGCCAAGGCCCGAAAAAGACCCAATATGGAGGCTAAATGGCCAAAATATTGGGAAATACTAGAAAAGGATGGAGACAATTGGAAATTGCAGAGTTTGGAGAAAATGAAAGACAAAGTGCGAGATTGGTTACATTACGCTCAGATTAAAGAAGTTTTTAAAAATGATAAGAAACTAGGGTTCCAGGTGGAGAAATCGAAATTAGAAACAGAATTGCTAGAACCAAAGATTAAGGTACTCTCAAGGATGTATAACTTGCTGTTGAAATGGAATACACAAGATGAAACGGTTAAATCGGCTATGATAAGGTGGGCACAGGACATTGGGCATAATATCATGTTTGAGGACTGGGAGAGGTTGTGGAGTAATGGATTGAAATTTACTGCATGTAACGCTCTGAAAGAAAATGTAATGAAAATGATTTATAGATGGTATATGACCCCAGTCAAACTTGCCAAAATTTACCACCTGTCTGATAATAAATGTTGGAAATGTAGAGAGTGTGAGGGAACGTTCTTCCACCTCTGGTGGACATGCCCTAAAGTGAAGGCGTTCTGGGAAATGATTTATAATGAATTGAAAAAGGTATTTAAATATACCTTCACTAAGAAACCAGAGGCTTTCCTTTTGGGTATTGTCGGCCAAGGGGTGGCAAAGAAGGACCAGACATTTTTTATGTATGCAACAACAGCAGCAAGGATACTTCTCCCCAAACATTGGAAAACTCAAGATCTACCCACACTGGAAGAATGGCAGATACAACTGATAGACTACATGGAACTGGCTGAAATGACCGGCAGAATCCGTGACCTGGGAGAAGAGAGGATTGAGGAGGACTGGAAGAAATTTAAGAACTATTTACAAAAGTATTGTAATTTGAGTGAATGCTAAATAAGATGCTAGATTAAAATAACTGAGCACCACTAAATTTGGAAGTTTTTAAGAAAATAAGTAAGACTGTGAAAATTTAGCTCCTTTTGAGAATTATAAGATTATGAAATATAGAAGGGATATAAGAATTTAAATAAGATGATAAATTGCTGACAAAATGTTACAACGATGAAAATGGGAGCGGGAGATGTGAGGAAGTCCAAAGAAAATGTGAAAATATGTAAAGATAAATGTTACATTGTTTATTATGTTTATTTTCATTGTAAAACCTAATAAATTGCTTTAAAAAAAAAAAAAAAGAAGCTAAAAAGAGATAAAATACATGAAACTTCTACATGCATGGATAGGCTTGCCTAAGCAAAAATGTTTCAAGCAGAAATAACTTTAGTTCCTGAAATATTTGTGACTGTGAGGTTCTGTTGCAAAAAAAATCAGCCACCTGTGAATCTGCAGAACATAAAAATGACAAAATAGAAAAGCTACACTGTTCAATCAAGCTCAAAAATACCGTCTTTATGCTTCTGTAAAATCCCTGATGAGAAAGGCAACTTGTGACCCTTTTTTTTTTAAATGATATTTATTAAGGTTTGAATAAGAGATTGAACAGAAAAACATAAACGAAAAATACACAATTCAAAAATGCACAATACATAATCCAAAAAAGAAAGAAAAAAAAGAACAAGAAAAAACAAAATATAAGAGGGAAAAAAAGAACAATTAAAAACAATATCACCTTTTCATTTCCATCTTTAAATTTACTTATTTTCTGGACCTCCTCATACCTCCCTCTTTTGTATTCCAGTTCAAATTGTTTGTCCAGCAATTTCTTTCCCTCTTTTTTAATCCCAATCTTTAATCTTAATATAATATAACATTAAAATTTTACCTCTTAAAAGCCAAATTTCCATTTCTTTAAACTTCTTTAACCCTAATCCTTAATCTTAGTCTATCTATAACTTTAAATCCTGTACAGCTGGAAACCACTTATTTTCAATCCAACATCACTCTAGCATTCTTTAATTTTGCAGTGTTTCTGTAGATAATCTTTGAATTTCTTCCAATCTTCCTCCACCGACTCTTCTCCCTGGTCACGGATTCTGCCAGTCATTTCCGCCAGTTCCATATAGTCCATCAGTTTCATCTGCCATTCCTCCAGCGTGGGAAGTTCTTGTGTCTTCCAATACTTTGCGATAAGTATTCTTGCTGTTGTTGTTGCATACATAAAGAAAGTTCTATCCTTTTTTATCACCATTTGGCCGACCATGCCCAGGAGAAAGGCCTCTGGTTTCTTAGGGAAGGTATATTTGAATACCTTTTTTAATTCATTATATATCATTTCCCAGAAAGCCTTAATCTTTGGGCACGTCCACCAAAGGTGAAAAAATGTACCTTCAGTTTCTTTACATTTCCAACATTTATTATCGGGCAAATGATAGATTTTTGCAAGCTTGACTGGGGTTATGTACCACCTGTATATCATTTTCATAATATTCTCTCTTAAGGCATTACATGCCGTAAATTTCATACCTGTGGTCCACAACTGTTCCCAGTCAGCAAACATAATGTTATGTCCAACGTCTTGTGCCCATTTAATCATAGCCGATTTTACCGTTTCATCCTGAGTGTTCCATTTCAGCAGCAAGTTATACATTCTTGACAAATTCTTAGTTTTGGGTTGTAACAGTTCAGTTTCTAATTTTGATTTTTCCACCTGGAAGCCAATTTTCTTGTCCAATTTAAATGCCTCCATTATCTGAAAATAATGAAGCCAGTCTCGCACTTTGTTTTTTAGCTTTTCAAAACTCTGCAATTTCAGTCTATCTCCATCTTGTTCCAAAATTTCCCAATATTTCGGCCATTTGACCTCCATATTGAGCTTTTTCAAGGCTTTCGAGACAAGCCTTTTTTAAAAAAGCTTGATCAAACAGTGCAGATTTATAACAAAGATTTTCTAGTTCATCTTTTCTGTATACCACACCTGTCAAGTAAGAGATGGGATTTATTGTCCCAGCAGTGTTGACCCTTGCTGCTAAAACATGCCATACTTTGAATCTATTCCCACATCTTTGTAAGTGGCTTGCTCCCCAGAGGCAGCAATGACAGGTTGACCTCATTCACTTGAAATCATAGAGTTGGAAGGGACCCAAGGGCCATCTAGTTCAACCTCCTGCAATGCAGGAATCTCAGCTAACCTCCACAACCTCACACTGTTGACTCATGTTAAGCTTGTGGTCCACCAAGACCCCTAGATCCTTTTCACATGTACTGCTAGTAAGCCAGGTGTCCCCCATCCTATATTTGTGCACCTGGTTCTTCCTGCCTAAGTGGAGAACCTTACATTTGACCCTACTGAAATTCATTTTGTGAGCTTGGGCCCAGTTCTCCAATCTGTTAAGGTCATTTTGAATTCTGATTCTGTCTTCTACAGCATTAGCTGCCCTTCCCAGTTTGGTGTCACCTGCGCATTTGATGAGCACCCCCTCAATTCATTCATCCAAGTCATTTATAAAGACACTGCACAACAACGGGCCCAGGACAGAACCCTGTGGCACCCCACTTTTCCCTTTTCCCCCAGGATGACGAAAACATTGCAATGTTCAACTAACCAATAAGGCTAGCAATGGAGGTAAAAGTTGTACATGTTGTACATGTATCAGCAAACTTAGCATATTTTCAGTTATCCTGTTGTCTCCCTTATCCTCTCCCTTTTGTATCTTGAGTTTTAGAATGTGACCCTGTGTACAGGGACTGTTTATGCATTTATCTGGAAAGTGTGTTGCATTTTTATAAGTATGCAATATAGTTATGACTACTATTGCGACTATTTTTATTAAAGAGTCCAATAATGCTTAGGTTCTGTGTGACGCTGAGCAACTCTTGGTCCTTTGAGGAGTCCACCTTTTTACATTGTCTTCCAAACACTCGGCAGCCTTCACAGGATGTCTTTATAAAGGGTAGAAAAAGGTCAGAAATGTGAATGGCCAAGGTGAGCAAATGCACCAAAAGAAGTATAATTGATGCTTCTTACCAAACGACAGGCTGCCGCAAGTGAGAGCCATTCCAAGCACCACAATCACAGCAATCACAGCCAGGAGGAGTGAGAGAGGCAGTTGTCCTTCTGGGATAGGCTCACGGAGAACTGGTCAAAACAAAACTATAATTCTACATCATCATACGCCCACAGCTCCTATGCAGTGTTTCTGGCAAAGAGAACTGTCAACCACATTAGACCAAGAGTCCCATCTAATCCAGTGCTCTGTTTTCTAGCTGTGGTCAATCACAGGACCCTGTGGATCTCATAAATTAGGGCTGGAGAATGTGCAGCTAGGTTGATGTTGCCGGACTACATTTCTGATCATCCCTGACTGCTGATCCTGCTGGCTGGGGCTGATGGGCATTGGAGAAGAGAAGAGGAGAACATAGTCATGGAGGGTTATGGAGGATTATAGGTTTTCCAGCTCTTCCATCAGCAGAGCAAAATGGAGATGGCCATCCCCGAGACTTGTAACCAGAGGTCTAGAGCCTTTGAACATGATGGGTTTCATTTAGATATTCTGACAAACAGCCATTGGTATACCTATCCCACAGAAGTAGTTATGACAGGATGGGCACATTGGTGACTAATAGATATCCTAGCAAAATCTAACAGCAATCAATAGTCATAAATGACCATGAAACAAACATGGTAATGAAACAAAATTAAATGGCTGCATCATTTTTAAGTCCATATGATCGCTAACCATGCACAAGAAGGGAGTCTTTATGGAAATAATGTACCCCAAATTATAAGATGCACTTCAGAAAACAATCTAGGTTGAGTCCAGTCAAAGACAACTATGGGGTTGTGGCACTCATCTTGCTTTCAGACTGAGGGAGCCAGAATTTGTCCACAGACAGCTTTCCGGGTCATGTGACCAGCATGATTAAACTGCTTCTGGTGCAACAGAACACTGTGACGGAAGCCAGAGCACACGGAAATGCCATTTACCTTCCTGCAGCAGTGGTACCTATTTATCTACTTGCACTGGTGTGCTTTCAAACAACTAGGTTGGCAGAAGCTGGGACAGAGCAATGGGAGCTCACTCCATCGCAGGAATTCAAACCGCTGACCTTCTGATCGGCAAGCCCAAGAGGCTCAGTGGTTTAGACCACAGCGCCACCCGCATCCCTAGAAAATCTACCTCAGTATTGTGTACACTGAATGGCTGTGGCTGTCTAGGATTTCAGACAGGGCTCGCTCCCAGTCCTACCACTGAGCTATGTCCCTTCCCCTGGTTCATGGTATAAGGCTAGGAAAAGCAAAGAAAGGATTATTTTTTTATATATTGGGAGGATGTTCCACGTTTTACCTGTGCATGATACATTGTCACTGGCCAAGATGGCCCCGACTGCACAAATACAGATGGGCAGGTGGGCGTCAGGAGCCAGCTTGCAGATACCTGACTGGCAGTGGCTGCAATTCACGTAGATATCAATCTCCACCTCGCCATGACTCTCCATAACTAAATGAGAAGGAAATGGATACACACTAGAGTTTAGATTTTTCCTAAACTCACATCTCAGACTAGATGATGCAGCTGTCATTCCTCAAGGAAGGGCAGATAGTGACTAGTGAGAACTTCCTTGTTATACCCCCTTATCTATTCTGTACCTCCTACCTAGTGGGGTAAGGTAAAAGGACCCCTGACCGTTAGGTCCAGTCATGGACGACTCTAGGGTTGCGGCGCTCATCTTGCTTTATTGGCTGAGGGAGCCGGCGTACAGTCATGTGGCCAGCATGACTAAGCTGCTTCTGGCAAACCAGAGCAGCATACAGAAATGCCGTTTATCGTCCCACTGGAGCAGTACCTATTTATCTACTTGCATTTTGACGTGCTTTCAAACTGCTACGTGGGCAGAAGCAGGGACCGAACAACGGGAGCTCACCCCGTTGCAGGGATTCGAACCGCTGACCTTCTGATCAGCAAGCCCTAGGCTCTGTGGTTTAACCCACAGCACCACCTGCTTCCCATACCTAGTGGGGTAGGAGAGCTAAAAATAATGTCAATATATTTCACATCTGGCAACAAATATGCCCCTTTGGATCTGGATAGTGCATGGGTAAAGATAAAGGTAAAGGTCCCTAGATGGTTACGTCCAGTCAAAGGCAACTATGGGATTTAGCACTCATCTGGCTTTCAGGCCAAGGAAGCCGACGTTTGTCCATAGACAGCTTTCCGGGTCATGTGGCCAGCATGACTAAACTGCTTCTGGAGCAAAGGAACACCATGATGGAAACCAGAGCGCATGGAAATGCCATTTACCTTCCTGCCACAGCGATACCTATTTATCTGCTTGCACTGGCGTGCTTTCAAACCGCTAGGTTGGCAAAAGCTGGGACAGAGCAACAGGAGCTCACTCCATCACAGGGATTTGAACCGCTGACCTTCTGATCGGCAAGCCCAAGAGGTTCAGTGGTTTAGACCACAGTACCCCCCTTAGACGATTCTAAAAAGCCCGGGACATAAATTTTCACAGCCTTCTAGCAGCTATGGTGGGTCATTTATCAGAAGTAACATATTTAATGGTAACTATGAAAGTGTATACTCTATTCTGACCAAACGAAGCCTCCTTAAAAAAGTCCTCTGTGCCCCAAAACAAGAGATACTAATTGGGTATGTGGACGAGGAATGTACACTGCAGAAACAAGAGAATCGAGAAAGAGCACAGAACAACGAGCGGGAGGGTGCTAAAAGAAGTGGATGGCATCTCACCTGCCAAGGGACCCAGAAAGACTTCCCCAGCTGGATTCACAAAGGAAACACCATGCCGTCCATCAGCTGTGATGTCATCAGCTTCAGAGGCGTGGCCACCTAGGCAAAGAAAAACCACATTTGCAAATGGAAGGATTGGCGTGTTGCCAGTTTATACCAATACTTTTTTAGTATTGACATGTTACTGATGCTTTCTACACAATGCCCTTTAGTGCTGCTGAGGCACGGCAGTTCTGCAATCTGCAGTTCTGCAACCTGCAGTTCTGCAACCAGGAAACAGGTACATCACTGTTGTTCGTCACTTCACTCAATATCGTGTTATACTCCCATTCTAACCCCCCAAATCCTTGCTTCTATGGCAAAGATAGAGAGCTACAAATGATTACCAAATTCATTGCAATACCCCCCATTTCTATGGTGTGGGTTTTCATTTGTACACAATCCAGAACACCACACTTGCCTGCTTGTCAGAAATGGAAAGGATACTGCTCTATGTGCACCGTTCACCAGGACAGCAGCAGCACTGAGAACGAAGCTTGTAGATTTGAATATTATTGTTATGTAGAGGTATGAGAATAATATCTGCATCACACCTTCTTGATGCACCATTTTGTGTGTTCACTGATTGTCCTAGTCTTTGGATACTTCAAACTTTCATTGAATGAAATGATTATTTAGTCTGGCACACACTGAAATTAAAGTATAGCCCAGCCTTCCCCACCCATATGTTGTTGGACTACAACTCCCATCATCTTTGACTGTTGGCCATGCTGACTGGGGCTGATGGGAGTTGTAGTCCAAATCATCTGGGCAACACCAGATAGAGGAAAGTTCAAATAGTCTAGCATACCTTTGTAGCCTCCACCTCCTCCACCAGATGTACAAGCTCCTCCTCCTCCGCCAAAACCACCTGAGGTGGCCCACTGAAGTTTCTCTAGAGCTTGCTGGCAGGCCTCACCACCTTCTCCACCCTCCAGAAGTGATTTCCCAGCCCAAGGAAACTTGGTGATATCTTCCCAACCACCACCTCCACCTATAACAAACACACAGAGGCGAGTGCATTAAAAGTAAGAACACAACTTTCACAGGCAGACACTGGCATCAAAGTTAAATCTTTTATAAATGCAAGTGGAATTCCATTCCACAAACAGCTTTCAAATACTTTGTCATTACATGCTGATAACACACATCACTTTGTGATACAATAATGTGAGGTGGGTGGTCTAAACCACTGAGCCTCTTGGGCTTGCCAGTCGGAAGGTTGGCGGTTCGAATCTCCTTATACTGAGTCAGACCACAGGTCGATCAAGCTCAGAACTGTCTACACTGGCTGGCTGTGGTTTTCCGGGCATTCAAACACAGAGTCTCCCCCAGGCCTACCTGGGATGCAGGGAACTTAACCCAGGGTCTTCTGCATTCAATGCCATGCATAGCCACTGAGTTATGCCGTTTACCCAAAGGTCACAAAAGAAAATTCTAACAGCAGTTCTGTTGTTCTTATACATGAATGGACCAGGGATGTATTTCAGGGATTCATGCGTATGCCTGTATGGGGACATTCTCCCAACCTAAGAAAACCACTGCTTTGGAACCATGATACAAAAGTTGAGGGACACGGGTGGCGCTGTGGTCTAAACCACTGGGTCTCTTGGCTTTGCCGATTGGAAGGTCGGTGTTTCAAATCCCCACGATGGGGTGAGCTCCTGTTGCTCTGTCCCAGCTCCTGCCAACCTAGCAGTTTGAAAGCACACCAGTGCAAGTAGATAAATGGGTATCGCCGCAGTGGAAAGGGAAACAGCTTTTCCATGCGCTCTGGTTTCCGTCACGGTGTTCCATTGCACCAGCATTTAGTCATGCTGGCCACAAGACCTGGAAGGCTGTCTGTGGACAAACGCCGGCTCCCTCAACCTGAACTGAGGTGAGCGCCAAAACCCCATAGTTGCCTTTGACTGGACTAAACCATCTAGGGATCCTTTACCTTTACCTAATGATGTAAGCATGGAGTAGATTTAAATACCTGAGTGGTTAAAATTTCTGTTGTTTAAAATGGAAGTTTGCAGTGATTCCCTGGAATGATGGATCCGCTGGTTTACACTAGCAAAGGTAGTGAAACATAAGTACCATAAAGAATGTCTATGCCTCCAACATCAATTCTAGGGGCCTCCTGCCACAGGCAAGCAGGCAGGTGGTGGCTGGTTAAGAGCAGGCTGAGGTTGGTGGGGTCTCCAAAAGCTGCTGATGTGGTTTGTTTGGCTGTGAAATCTAACATATATTATAAGCTATAGATCCTCACCTGCTGCCCCAGTCCTCCCACTGACTCCAGGGACTGCTGTGCTGTTCACATACTGTTCCAAGAACATATCATCCAGGGAGCCATCCTGATATTTCATGTAAGCCTTCCCTCCGCCTCCTGCCGCTACAAGCAAAGGTTCGAATGCGCCATTCTTCTGCTGCTGAAGAAAGCACACACACACACAAGCACATGAAATGCAATAAAGGAACTGAGAGAACACAGCCAGTTCAAAAGCAGACACCAGGTTTTAAAAGGAGACTTGGATATAAACGACTGAAAAATGCACGAATGGCAATGCAGAGAGACTTGAGCAACCTCCGGTGCCCATTCAGCACCAACAGGTATAGAATAAAAAACTCAAAACAGCAGGCTCTGCATGGGTGCTGCTGTGTGTCGATGGGCTTTTGCTCTATTGGCTTTTCCTTTTCCTAGGTGCTTTTCAGAAAGAGGCTGGAGAAAAAACGCAACATAAGAACTTACTCTAAAGATGTACGTTGCTCCTCCTCCTCCACCCCCTCCGCCTGCCCATTCAGTCAGTCCTCTTTCTTTCTTGTACTCATCTTCAATTTCTGATGATTCCCCCAGGCAGATCTGCTCAGTCTGAGCATTGCTCTGAAAGAGAGAGAAAAAGAGGGAATAGCTAAAGACCAGCAAAGTGCTTTGGGGCAGGTTTACTGCCCATTAATTAAGGGGTCTTCTTTTTAAATCCTCGGTTAAAACAAATTTCAACTAATTGGTAAATCACATTTAAATAAGCTTATACATTGTACAGCAGGGATTCTCAAAGTGAGGTCTGTGGACCACCAGTGGCCTGCAAGCGTCACTGAGGTGGTCTGTGACATTTCTATGAATATGTGGTTGAAGGTGGGCGATGGCATATTCATCACATTGGCTATTCATATTGATTTTTGATTGTATTTTTATTGCTTCCTTTATTCTATCATATTGCAATTTGAATTATATGGAATTACAATTGCTACCACCAAGAAACATCAGCAACTTTCACATGGTCTTTGGGGTGGTGGAGTTTGAGAACCGCTGCAGTACGACATCTGTGAGCTTGTCATTTTGAGGATCCTGAAGCAGGACAGGAGTTGTTTATTTTAACTGAGAGATTACAAACAAACTGGCAGCACCACTTGTTAGAAGAAAAGGTAATTTTAAATACTTTGTTTTTTCTTCAAGTGTGGAAAAGTAGTAACCAGCCCAGTTCAAGCCAGTAACGGCTATTTTAGAAAGAGAGTTTGTTGGTGAGGCAATGCAACCAAACAACCAATCTCCTGTCTTTTCCATTCTCTCTCTCTTAAGCTGATGAGCCAGCGTGTCCTCATTGTATGTCCCTGTGTATTTACAGCAACAATTTCTCATTTAGGCATTACAACATTAACCAGGACATGCATAGCACAGAAGTGGCAACCTGGTCTGCCACATAAACTGTGAACTGGCTCTTAATATGCCTTTACTTCTTTGATGGGCCCAATGTCATCGTTGGGGAAAGCACATGAGAGTAATAAATGGCTGACTAAATTTGGGTTTACTTGAGACAGACAATTCTTAACTGATCTTTTTAGTGTGCCTTTGTGGAGATTATACAAATCCTCATTAGCGCATTCGAAAAGCCTCTGTTTTATAAGGCTCAGATTTGATCTATAGACTTCATGTTCTCTGCAGGGAGAATTCATTTTTACTTTCCCTTTATACAGAGCCAAAGACAATGAGGCAATGACACTACTGTATAAATAATAGTGAAGGCCAAAAGCCAGCAAAATGCAATCTGTGCAGAAATATGTTTTGCATGAATTCTAGTGTGAAGATCACAGCACTTCAACTGTGGTTGTTCCATTTAAGGCAAGGGAGGAATGCTGCCTTTGAACGCAATGAGGACTTGATCTTTCAACACCAGTGTGTAAAAACCTACATGTTCTTAGTAGAAAATGCAATTAAATTCAATCTGGAGAACAATGTAATTTATTTGAAGGACGACATGTGGTAGCTTCATTAAAGCAAATGGAAGAAAGGAGCCAAGCTGACACATCAATTTTGAATTCCAGAATCAATATTTTAAAATAGACATGCTGTGGTTATTATTTTTGTGTCTGTTTTGTTGTTGTTTCAGCCTCTCTTAGAACCAGTTTACACATTTAGCAGAAACAAGTGGTAAGGACCCCTTGATGGTTAAGTCCAGTCAAATTCAAATATGAGGTGCAGTGTTCATCTCGCTTTAGGCCGAGGGAGCTGGCATGTGTCCGCAGACAGCTTTTCCAGGTCATGTGGCCAGCATGACAAAACCGCTTCTGGCACTACAGAACACTGTGATGGAAGCCATAGTGCACAGAAATGGCGTTTACCTTCCCATCGCAGCGGTACCTATTTATCTACTCGCACTGGTATGCTTTCGAACTGCTAGGTTGGCAGGAGCTGGGACAGAGCAATGGGAGCTCACCCCGTTGCACAGATTCGAACTGCCAACTTTAAGATCAGTGCCACCCATGTCCCCCTCATACCTTTACAGATGGTAAACCTTTACCTGGACTATACCATTTCAGGCTGCAGTGGGTGGTTCCTTTCTCACTGCCCACTCGTCAATGAAAAATACAACTCTCCCACCACCAGAAAAACAGCCTAGCAGGCAGAATGTCAGGCAGAACATCAGGAATGTAAAATGTTATTTAGATCCAGGGGTCAGGGAGAACATGCAGCTTGAAAGTGTTAACAGTCTGGGCAAAGCTTCACCACTTGACTCCGCTGCATGTATAAAGCTACCTCCTGTAATGACTTCTTTTAGTATGACTTTCCAGCTCCTTCAAGACAGTCAGTCTTTTGGTACCTGGAAATGATCCAGAGGATATAGGCTCATCCACACTTCCATTTGCTTGACTGCTTTTCCCTGCTAAACCCAAGCTTTAGCACTGAAATGGCATAAACGGCCAAAGGATTTTCTGTTGATTGATGTTTGTCACTATTTAGGGCTAAACAGTGGGGTTTTGGGGGGAAAGTGGCAGGGCAAAGGCAAAACTGCTTAGATCTGTGCCTAGAAAGCATGAGACAAGCGAAAATGTGGATGAGCCAATTGAGGGCCGACAGGCATTGACAGCTGAAGGGTTGGAGGAACTGGTCAGATGATGTTCAGAATGCAAAGGTGAAGATGAGGTTGTCAAGTGTAAGCCAGCAAGCTGGAAGCTGCAGAAAGTTTCTCAACTCTTCCAACCACCCAAATGATCAGATGGCAGAGTTTTACCCCTTTATGCAATGCAGCCTCAAGATAATCTGTGGGATTGCAGACACTCTGAGGCTGTACAAGAAAACTTTTGATGAGCTCAAGAGCAGCTATGTTCCTCACAAAGAAACCATCAGGTGTGTCCATGCAACCCACCTCTGCATCTGAACCACAGTCAAACACTTCTTCTGGCTACTAGTCAACCCCCCCCCCCCCCGGTCCTCATATCATCTGAAGCATCATCCAAAGAGGCTAACAGAGTCAATACAGTTAGCACTTGGTGCAAAAAGTAGCAGCAAACCTCCATGTTAGTGTGAACCAGTTATTTGAGGTACTTCCTGTCCCACCTTCCCATTTCCCAGTTACCATCACTGGGAAAGCTGTATCCTGGAAATATGCTAACCCTTAACCCACTGTCATAATCTGACACTTTATCTTGCATCCAGTGTGGAAAACCTCCGTTCCTCACCCCCGGACAGGCATCTTCCCCTTGTTGCCCCACCAAGATGTAGAGGAGCTCATCTTTCTCCATTTTGAAGATGGCTGAAATAAAGACCCCATAGGATCGCTTGTAGTGGTTCTTGGCTCCATTTCCTCCAGCTGCTCCGTATGCAGAAATCCTGGGGGAGGGGGAAGAAGCAATTAGGAAGAAATCTACACAACCACAGTCAGGTCCCAAACAGCTCCAGCTGCCAACTCTTCATAGGGACACCAAGGAGACCATGCTTAGATCAAAGACTTCAAAGAGACGTCAGCTATGTAGCTGCAGCACCCCCCAAATCACCCACCCACATCGAATATAGGAATAGCAGAACGGAGATGTATTATTATTAGTATTACTGTTAATGGTTACAACAACAAGCCCACCCATCTTATGAAGTTGCTGAAAAGATTACTGAGTTAATGCATTTGAAACCCTTAAAATTATTACAATCGCTACAGCACAATGACACTCACGTATAGCGGTTTGATGCTGGCACTCTCCACACTTGCACCCCTCGCAGCTGTCCCTCTTTCTCCACAGTCACGGAAATGTTGGTGTTGCGGTAGGCACTGTCACACTGTGCTTGAGTTGGCCCTCGAGGCCCACTGGCCCCGCAGGATGTAAACAACCAGCCTGGAGCAGGCGCTTCCCCTACAACCACAAAACCACCCGGAGATGTGACCAATATGTCAGTTTCCTTTTATTCCCAAGGCAAATGCCATATTTGCATCATCTGCCCATCATAACCAGGAAACCCATTATTTTCAGGGAAGTTATTCCTTCCAGATCCTCATACGCTTGTAGTAACAAGCCTTAACTACAAACTTAACTCTCTAGCCAGAAATGACATGTTGTTAACAACAAGGCAGTTTGTAGCATCAACTATCTTCAGGGCTTTAAAAACATTGCAGAGATGTTTATACCAGCCTCTTCGCAATGGAAGTATATACAGGACAGATTGGCAAGCCAGTGAATTGGGCTAGAAGCCAACTGGAAACAAAGGGCGGGCAGGTATTAGCATGAGTGTTCAGAACTGCTGAAACATCAACTTCTGCCTCTAGAGTCAAGGTTCTGATTGACAGTCATCCTTAGCAAGAAGGCCATGTTCTTGAATTGCTGAGAACTAAGTCAAAAACACTTCTGACCAAATCCCTGGTCATTTGTAGAATTCTTCCAGCTTAATAATTTTATCCGTTGTCCACAATATACATCAAAATTGCTACCCAAGCTTCATTCTTATGGGTGTTCCCCCCTATGTAAATCACTGGTGTGGGCTCCCCAAGCTGAATGAGAACCCTAATGAGTTAAAACCTCTCTATCCACCACACGAGGGTCCCAATCTGAATTGGAACCCCACGCAGGCAGTTGATGTTTCAAAAGAAAAGCTGCGCTTAAGGAGACACATACAGAGCTAACATATGGTCCAGTTTGGTCCTTACTTTACAAAACAGTACTGCCCATAGTCTGCCAATGAAATAATGAGTGCAGTAAGATATTGCTCTACCACAGGTGATAATGCACAGCATTCTGTACTGCAGGCTTCCTCAACCTCGGCCCTTCAGATGTTTTTGACCAACAACTCCCATGATCCCTAGCTAGCAGGACCAGTGGTCAGGGATGATGGGAATTGAAGTCTCAAAACATCTGGAGGGCCGAGTTTGAGGAAGCCTGCTGTACTGCTTCCACATTTCTGCATTTAGGCTGACAGAGAAAGCAAAACAGTAAAACTATACATTTATTACTCGGCAATCCAGGTTTCTATGGTCTGATTCACATGTGCAAGCTACTACAAAAATTGCCAGCTGAAAAGCACACACACAAAGCTTTACTGCGACCCAAAATGAACTGAAAAGGCAATTCTTGTGGAGGCAGCTCCACTTGGCAAATCTCATTTTTAAAAAAGGGATCCCTGCATAGTTTCAGCCACTTCAATCAGGCTAATACAAACCATGAAAAACAAAACAAAATAAGGGTTGCATCGTTGTTTTCACAAACAGAATAACTGGAACCACATGGAACCACATAACCAGAGCCATGCAGAACTGCCTCTGCTGCATTTCAAGCAGCCACCTACGTGGCAGGTTGCACACATGAGCAGAGGTCCCAACTCTACATCTGAGCTGGACACAAAGCCCCACCTCAAAACGTCAGGAAACTGCAGTGGGTTAATCTGTCTGATGACAAAACCACACATGCCATTAGCATCTGTGTGAATTTTCAAAATAAATAACCAGCCATGGGGGCTCTGATAAGAACCTAAGAAGAGCTCTGCTGGATGAGACCAAAGGTCCAGCACTCTGTTCCCATAGTGGCCAAGCAGATGCCTATGGGAAGCCCACAAGCTTAACAGGAGTGGACATTTGTAATTTGCCACCCTGTGCAAGGCCAACATTTAATGCCCTCCTCGCAGCCTTTGCGGTGCTGGCTTAGGCTGGGCTTTGGGAAGGAGGCACGAAAGCTCTGGCAGGGTCCTAGAGCTTTTCTTTCTCCATCCCAAAGCCCAGTAAGCACTTGCCTGGCTTTGGGAAGAAGGGCTCTAGGATGGGCTCTAGGACCCTGCCAGAGCCCTCACGCCTCCTTCCCTGAAGCCAGGAAAGTGCTTACTGGGCTTTGAGAAGATGCCCTCATTGGCTATGCGCCCAGTGTGGCAGTGCTGCTCAAAACTGCCCTAAATCTGCCTCTGCTCCTGATCCACAACAATTGGTATTGAGAGGCATACTGCCTCTGATACAGGAGGGCATATAGAGCTGTCATTACTAGCAGCCAAGTCTTACTCTTCGTGAATTTGCTTCATCTATTTCTAATGCCACACAAGTGGTGGTAGTAAGTTTCACAGTTTGCACTGCATCCCCTTTGTCTGTTCTGAATCTGCCAATGTGAAGCTTCACTTGGGTTCTAGAATTATGAGAGGGACAAAAACTTCACTTGGTCCACACCACACTTAATTCTGAATACCGCTATCATGTTCTCCCTTACTTTCTTTTCTAAACTGAAAAGCTGCCAACACTGCAACCTTTTCCTCATATGGAGTTGCTCCAGCCTCTTGATCATTTTGGTTGCTGTTTTTTGTGCCTTTAAAAGCTCTACAATAGATTTTTTGAGGTGCGGCAACTGAAACAGAACATAGCATTCCACAGAATTGCAAGAAGTGGCTTTGGTGGCTTGTGAGAGACCGCCTGCTGCAGGGGACTCTGAAACTGCCTACTGCTTTGCAGGCTCATAAGAGACCAGTAACAGACTAAACATCTGGCTCTTGTGTACTGCAGAGACTATATGTGCACCCAACCCCCACAAAATCTCCAATTCAAGGTTGCCCAGTGTGAACTCGTAGGCTGGTCTTAGCAAAGGCTACATTGAGCCCAAACAGTTCCCTTGCTGTATCCAATCTGTGCCCAGATAGCGTGGGCTTTTCCAATAGGGCCACTAGGCCAATAACTATGACAAAAGCTGAAATTAACGTAAAATAAACTATCTGGGTAAAAGGAAAACCAAACAGTTACTTTGCATTGAGCACAAAGAGGCTCTTGGTCTTCTTGGAATTCAGTTGAATTTCTTAGGAAGCTGAAGGTCGTGAACTCCCTTCCAGCTCAGCTGCTGTCATCCAGAGATGCACAATAAACTCAGTCACTTTCACAGGATGTAAATCATTCTCCAGAACACTGCTTTAGTCTGTATTTCTGGTTCAATCTGTAACGCAGCAGCATCCCTCCCGGCTGCCCTCAGGCAGTTCGTCATCTCCAAACAAACAGCTTTCCCTCCTTTTCCTAAACAGTCTCAAATCTTTACGGGCTATGTCTCTGTCTCGCTCACCAAACAGACAACCACATTCCTGGCATGCAGGAAGTATTGGGCTACCCATATATATCAATGATGAATTCTTGAGATTCTGGGACGCTTCAATAAAAAAAAAGTTAATATATCTTATGAGAATTATTCTGTATCCTGTGACACAGACCCTGGCCAACAGCACCAGAGGGGTTTGGTTCCCCCCCCCCCCCATAATTAAAATGGTGCACAAATTCTGTTATATAAAATAAATAACAAGAGTCCATCTTTTGCACTAAGCAAGAGTCATAGTCAACCCTGGGTACAAGCCAAATAGCCACGGTGTTAAGGGAGAAGAAGCAACAGCAAAAAAGAAAGAAAGGTTATGGTAGTTTTCTCAACACGTAGCAAGCAGCTTCAGACCTCTGCAAACACATTGTGCCTCGGCCTCAAAGAGAGATTTCCCTATCCAAATATACAGGGCAGGATTCAACTAATGAGTCTTGTTGGTAGAAACCCTGTACAAGGGCGTCTGTTAGTGCAATGAGATTCCCCAGTGCTTCCAAAATGGGCTCTGAGGGGGTCAGGAGAACCCTGGGAGCAGCATATGGGGGGAAGAGAGGGAATATTGTTCCATCTGGCAAGCCAAGATGCTACAGCTGATGGAATTCTTATAAGAGGGAGCTGTTGAAGGCCTCCCACAGGTTGACTCCTGCTGCCTTCCAACACATGTTAACATACCACACCATGATTTCCAAGGCTTGTTCATGGGCTGAAGCCTTAAAACTGCTGGAGCTCTGCAGTTTCGCTGGAGCTCTGCAGTTTCACTGCAGCTACTGTGTTTGAACAGGATGCCCCACCAAGCTGAAAGCTAAAGCTTAGCCAGACCTGTGATGAAGGGAGGTCTGTTTCTGTGCTGACATGGAGAGATAAGTCTCCCTGTCTTGAGTTCTGACTGTATTCTTTATTTCTTTGATTAATTATAGTATTCATCGATAGGGATGAAGGAATCGGTCAATTTTAGAGTCCCTTAGTTTCTAATTTTTCCATTCTTCAGTTGAGTTCTCCTGATTTCCACACATCAGTTTGCAGATTTTTTTAAAAAAAGTCCACATGAAAATTCATGTGTTTTTGTGCAAATTATCCCCTAATGTCATGCATTTTTGTACTCTTCTTTCACCAACAAAAGAATTTATTGCATCCTTTCACACCTTTTTCTGCAGATTTTTAAATGTTAGAACCGCACTGCAAAATTTGGAGAAATGTGACAGCTGCATTTTGGTTTTATATTGATTAGGGAAGTGGTAATGAGGCAGTTTCACATTAAAATGCAATTTTATTTACACCATACCATCATTAAAATAGTTTTAATAACTGTAAAAATGACCACAGCAGCAAAGGTTGCTTTGTTGGCATTACACAGAGGGAAGTATTACATGCCTCAACAGTTTGCATCATATGCCTTATTCAAAAAGTAAACATGGTGCCTGCCAAGTGCTTAGAGCACCAGTTATCACAGTAAATAAAGAGCCAGATGGCAGCAGCTGTTTTGCTGCCATACAATATCCCTCCAGGGGAGATGTACCATTTTCAACAGCAGGATGCGAAGGCAGAACTTGGAAAATAAAGCAATGATAAGCTGGTGAATGATGATGCAAAGACAAAGTAGACATACCCTCCAACACTTCTCTGATGAAAATAGGGATGTCCCATTCCATAACAACAACAACAACAACAACAACAACAATTTTATTATGCATCCCCTTCCCATCTGACTGGGTGGCCACAGCCACTCTGGGCTGCTTCCAACATATATACAACATAATAAAACATATAAAAAATCTTCCCTACACAGGGTTGCCTTCAGATGGTTCAGTGTCAGATAACTTCATGCCCTACAACATTTCTCCAATGAAAATAGGGACATCAAAGGAAAAGCGGGACATTCTGGGATCAAATCAGAAACCAGGACCTGTCAAATCTGGAACTGTCCCTGGAAAATAGGGACCCTTGGAGGTTCTGGGTAGAATGTGGTAATACGAAAAGGCCAGAAAAGCCTCCATATTTCCCAGTGATCAGGTTCTGGGTCCAGAAAAGTAAACAGAGATTTGGAACCAATCAATAGCGGGCACATCAGAGGGCATTTTCACAAGCAAGTTGCATGGTGCTCTGGTTGTAAAGTGTTATTCTCTGCCCCACAATCCCAGGGACTACATTTCAGGCCCTGCTTTAAGTGTGAATCACTTGGGAGGTCCTTCTCCAGGTGCCCCCCCCAAATGAAGTGCCTTTTCAGTGGTGGCACCCCAGTTGTGGAATGCCCTCCACAGAGAAGCTTGCTTTGTGTTCATACTGTGTGGTCTGTATGCACGTCACTGCATATTGACACAAGTGCCAGGTAAACAGCTTCTTATGATTCCAGGCTTTTAAGAATGTGCTGCTTAGACATTTTATCCTCTGTCGCTAGCTTTATTCTGATACTGTACGGTACTGCTTTTATTTTGTTCTAGATTTTAGGTATTGTTCTGCTTCACGGTTTTAACTTTCACTGTAAATTGCCCAGGGAACTTCAGTTACTGAGAGGAAAAGACGTGTAGTAAATAAACATACAAAAAACTGTCCACCACCCCATTCAACACACAGACACACAGACACACACACACACACACACACTTCATATACACTATTCCTATATCACGTTTTGAAGAGAAAAGTGGCAAACGGAATAGCCGGAACATATGAGGAAATTAGCATTTCCATCCTAGTAAGAAGAAAATTAGGCTTTCCTTCCTGCTTTTTGCTTCCTTCCTTCCTTCCTGCTGCCTATCTGCAAGCTCCCAACATAACCTCTTGTCTGCCTATTAACTGGCTCTGTCAATGACATGCGAAACCTCTCCCGGCAAGGGGGAGAAGTAATTTTATTACTGAAAGCAAAGCAGAGCTGCTGGGCTTCTCCAAGATCTAATTGAATTAAAAGGATGAGATGATGAATGAAATAGCTTGTACTCAGAGGAAAAACAATTGCAGCTTACAGGAATTCATGTAACTGTATGAACTCGAGGCTTTTCAGAAGCATGTACCCTCAACTGCACAGTGTTGTCAAAAGCAACAACATTCACACTAACTTCTAGAAGTTACCAGGGGAAATCTCTGTTTTCTGGTACATATCCTGGAAAAATCTCCTCTCTGGCTTGCCTTCTGACCCATGCTGGGGGTGGCTTTTTAAAACTTTCCTTGCGTCCCAAGGCATCTGAGCCACAAAAGTTCCCAGGAGAACAATAAGTCACACTGACATGGAATATTTGGTTTATGAGTTCAAATAGGCCACAACTTTATTGGTTACAGATGTGAGCGGTTTGTCTTAGGCATTGGGGTGAAGCCAGGCTATATCTTGATCCCTGCCCACAGAAGGGTAAACCACTGATAGGTGGTGCCCTATAACTTAGGTCAGATAGTAGCACCCCAAGAGGTCCCCGTAGGGGCTGTGACATGGCCCTAGCCCACGCCCGAGCTTCGGACAGTATTCACACCCCGGATCCTTTTAACAGGATACCTCCCCTCCAACCAAACGAAAGAAGCAAGTAAGAAGGAGCCGGCTGGCTGCGCAGAATTTAAGTGGCCCACGGCCACACCCACTCTGCCAGCTAATAATAATAATAATAATTTATTATTTATACCCCTCCCATCTGGCTGGGTTTCCCCAGCCACTCTGGGCGGCATCCAACAAAACACTAAAATACAATAACCTCTTAAACATAATAATAATAATTTATTTATTAGGCTGGGGCTGCCTTGCAACGCCGCTGGCGCAGCCGGCTATCACATAGGGGTGAGGTAGTGTACCTCCCCTCCACACCAGAAGACTTTGAGGCACAGCTGCCCATGCACAATGCTGCCCTCCGATATAGAGGAGAGTGGATTTAGCATGCCCTGCGCACACATCAACTCTTCAGGTTATAACTGCCATCTCCCTTATACTGGTTCAGACTATTTGCCCATCTCGCCTAGGCATTGCTGACTGACAGCAGATCTCTAAGACCTCCTCAGTCAGAGGTCTTTCTCATCACCTGCCATCCATCCTTTTCTAAACTGGAGGTGCCTGGGATTGAGCTTGGGGCCTTGTGCTTACACAACACTGAACTATGGTCCCTTTTGGTCTTTGGTTTGGCCATGGACCCTTACACTTTGCAGCACTGGGCCAACTCACAGGTGGAGGAAACTGCTGGTCCGAACCCAGCTGAAGCACACTGCCACGTTGACAATGACTGGAATGGATAATGTGGCCAGGTCAAGCCAGGTCAGGTGTTTGGGGAAGCCAATATAGGCCAAGCTGCCCTTATATAACTTCAGTTCCTCAGTCGGAGCAACATGTCACCAAGCATAGTTGCTCAATGGACTGCTGAACCTGGCAACCTTTCTGTGGAGGTTGGCTAACCTGTGACCCTGTTGCCCAGGTGCTGTTGGGCTCCCATCATCCTCTGTCAGCTTGGCCAGTGCTCAAGGATCATGGGAGCTGTAGTCCAGTAACTTCTGGAGGACTACGTTAGCCATGCCCGTCCTATATACATTCCCAAGGGAATCACTTGATTTAGTAACATCACATCTGGGTTACTACAATGCATTCCATGCACAACTCTCTATGAAGCATGCTCAGAAACTGTATGTGACTTCCTTATTAAAGCAAGTGTCCCAAATTTCTTTCTGAACCTAGTCCAATGAGCTTATAAAGCCTCTCACAGTTTGGGAACAGGATAGGTAAAGGACCATCTACTTCAGGGGTCAGCAACCTTTTTCAGCCATGGGCCGGTCCACTGTCCCTCAGACCATGTGGTGGGCTGGGCTACATTTTGAAGATGACAAATGAACGAATTTATGACCCACAAATAGCCCAGAGATGCATTTTAAATAAAAGCACATATTCTACTCATGTGAAAACACGCTGATTCCCGGACCATCCACGGGCCAGATTGAGAAGGCAGTTGGGCCGCATCTGGCCCCCGGGCCGTAGTTTGCCTACTCCTGATCTACTTCCATAAAAGCCTGGCCACTGCTAAGATCTTGATTACAGGCTCTTCTGAGCATCCTCAAAAATGTACTTAGCTGGGACCAATGCCCTGGAGCCCCCTCATTTAATGGCATTTTTAAAGGCCTTCAATAGGATGTTTAAATTCTTGTTCAAAAGAACTTTTAGCTGTGAATATTGTAATGCCCTTCACTGTTTGCAAACAGTTTTACAAATCTTTTGTTGTCTGGTCTTTGACCGTAATAAAGATTGATGGGGTGTAATTTGCATTTTAAATGGCTGCCTTTAATTGCTTTATTGTCAGAATGCTTAATTGTTTTAATGATTGCATATGGATCTTATTCATGTTTTAATAATTTTAAAGAGTTGAGTTTATTTGTTTTAACCCACTGTTAACCACCCTTAGCTTCTTTTTATATGTAGATCTTTATTGTATTTTTGTTTGCACATTGCAGCGTTTCATTCTGACATTCTGTTCCATTTCAATATGAGTTTGTTGGTTTAAATCAGGTTGTTAGAGGGGTCTTTTTTTAGAAATTTAAAGCGGCATAGATTTTTTTTGAAAAAATAAACAAAGGAAAAGCATCAGGACACAAATGTTTTCACTGAATAAATGAACAGTCCACATGCATGTCACTGCATGCATATTGACACAAAATACTGGTGCACTATTTCCTTTCCATCACCTCCTTCTGCAACATTATCATATCAAACATGCTAAAGAAGGAGAAGAGTTTGGATTTGATATCCCACTTTATCAATACCCACAGGAGTCTCAAAGCGGCTAACATTCTCCTCCCCCTTCCTCCCCCACAACAAACACTCTGTGAGGTGAGTGGGGCTGAGAGACTTCAAAGAAGTGTGACTGGCCCAAGGTCACCCAGCAGCTGTATGGAGGAACGGAGACGCGAACCCGGTTCACCAGATTACGAGTCTACCGCTCTTAACCACTACACCACACTGTTAAAAAGGTGTTACAGTATAGGGCAAGATGATTGAATACTGCAAGACCTAACCAAATACAATGTAGGGTAGGCAGAGAAGAACCTCTAGCATGTCTACTAGAGTGATTGTGTGGGGAGGCACGTCCAAAGTGTAAGGCTGTGTACACACTAACCTAATTATAGCACAAAAATGTAGTTTTTCTTAATCTATAATTAGTCATGCTTGTCTTCAACATGCTGCTTTTAATCTAGTTTGATTTTACATCCTGCTGTCCACATGGGTGGATGTGGTAATTTGACACACATGTGAAATCCTCCCCTTGATGAGGTGATCCATGCCTTTTCCTCCCTGCACATGCCCCAGCTGAATAAAGAAGGATGTGGTGATAGTGATCTTGGTATATCTCATTGGGTAGTTGTGGACATACCCCACATGCTCAAAATGGACAAACTACAGGGCAAGGCAGAATCAATCTACAATGGGCTTTTATTTTTGGAATGAAACCAGTTTCTACAGTGCAAAATCTAGATCCAGACTGAGTGTGGACTATACAGAAGAAACCAGTACTCACTCTCCATTGATTCCAGAATGAAATGTTGTGTGCATGCAGCCTAAGAATCACCATGTGTTGCAAGTGGATAAAAGTGTACCAACTTTAATTGGTGAAACGCTGAAAGACAGGATTGTTCTCTCAACTGATAACATGCCAATGTTATTGATTACTGATTGAAAAAGAATCTGCCGCTCTTCCCTCATAGACGGCAAAGGCTGCACTGGCGGAGGAAGAGGAGTGCAGCACAATCCTGGTGGGGTTCCATCGTGGCTGCCCCCCCACCCGTGTTGGGCGCCCCGCTCCCAGGACATGTGCCCCACCCCGGGATGCAAGCCAGCCCCGCCCCCGCCTGCTCTCCGCCCCCCGTGCCGGAGCATGAAGCTCTGCCACTGAAAGGCTGTTATGCTTGTCTGGAATGAAAGCAGAACTTATTATCCCTTTCTGTACCCCTTTCAGAAAAGGGTACAAGGAGGGAGGTGTGGAAGAACTGAGCTTCCCATGCTACCACATTCTACAAAACAGTTGTGATAACACCAGATGAGGTAGCTGCGAGAAGAATCTCATTTCCCCAGCCCCAAAACACAATACTTTGATTCAGGGCTGTGAACGTGAGCTAATATTTGCATCAGGAGTACCATCCAAAGGGAAGGCATTTGGTCCCTGAGCAGCAAAGACTTGCACATTTACTGCCTTGAAGGATGTTCCATAGAGGCTACAATAAAGGAAGAGTCACCAGGAGGAAGTGATACACAGACACAATCAAATAACTTGCTCTTCTGCAATAAGAACATAACACACAGTCCTCGTATTGCTTAATATGTTGTCTGCCTATTTGGAGCTACCTTAATTAGAAGTAACTCACCATTAGAGGAACAGTCTAGACCAAATGTAATGTTGTCGACTGCAATGTCAGCTTGCGAATTCCAACCCCAAGTGGCCCGGATCTGCAACCGAAAGCTGTTTACCAAAGAAGATGTTTGGAGAAGAAGACAAAGAGAATATATATATATTAAAATAAACACCTGAATTGATTTTGCAAACAAGAAAGCAGGGCTATCAAACATTGTATGACATTGTATGACAACAAGCAACTTGCAAACAGGAATAACAGAAACACAAACTAGAAATAATCAGTATTACTGAAAAATTAAGCATGTTTCATACATTGCTGCATTTCATAGGTCCAAGCAGAACAATAAAGCAGTAAGTAAACCAAGCCTCAGAAAATTTAACTGAATATATTGCTATAAAACTTCACAGAGCCCTGAATTTTCCTGCCCCAAACTAATGGTCAACAGTTATCAGAAACAGTCAAGGAGCCATCCTTTAAAAAGTCTTAGCATTAGCACTCTAACATGTTCACATTTGAAGTAATTCTAATTAACACACAGTTGGGATTCAATAGCTGCTAAAGAGCAACAGCAGCAGCAGCAGCCATAGTCTTAACACACGAGCCACGCATTCTCTTGCTAATGCATTGAATAAAAACATCATTGCACAATCTTCTAATTCAGGATGGCTAAAAATAGGTTCCACTCCTAAAAGATAAAGCTGAGCAGTTTTTGTTTTTGTTTTAAAGAATTGTAACTAAACATAAATCCGTAAGAATATAGTACTCTGGGAGAATATGAAAAGTACATGTCACACCAGAAAATTATCTGCTGGTGAAGATGAAATCCAGTGTGATTTATGAGAGAAAATTGTATATTGGGAAGAGCAAGTGCTACTTAATGTCTTATTCGGCTAGGAAACAGTCTTGTTCTAAACAGATTGGGGAGATCTAAAAATATTCAAATTAGAGTGAAGCTCAGCAAGGCCAACATGCTAGGACTTCATCTGTGAAAAAGCAGTCCATAAATAAAATCTGACAAGCCAGAACATCTAACAAGTAATAGATTAAAATGCAAGATCAAGAAGCATATCTTAATATGATTGGATATATTTATGTAAGGTGCTTTACGATGGGGTTTTAATCTCACGCTTCAATGGTCAGCAGGCATTGGAAAGGATTTTTTGTGGGGGGTGGGGGAGACTAGGATTGGGACCCCCCCCCCTTTCTTCAATCTCTACAGTTCAGGGCTCCTTATAAAATTATCAACATTACAAATACCAAAATAGGAAAAACAGCAACCCTGAACTATACAACAGCTGAACCAAAGCAGGGGCCAAACATTTTCACTCAACATTTTAATTCCCAGAGAAAAAGCATTCTTACTTTTGGGTGACGAGGTAGCATTAAAGGGGGACAAAAGTATGGTGCTGGAAATCAAGAGGAAGAGGTAACATGTTGCTATTGCCTTGGAATGTACCCCTTCATTGGGAATGAGACCAATGAGACCCAGTGATAATAATCAGCTGACAGAGATCATGACTCTGGTTGCCATGGCAGTGGGAGTGCGTTCCTTCCCTCTCTGCTTCAGAGTGAGGACATCTAAGGGGCCTTTCTTTCCTTCATATAGCTACACCTTCTGGATCAATGGTGCCATGCTACACCCCCCCCCCCAAGAAAACAAAGCTAAACATGTCCCCCAAATAGCTGGCATAATGCTGTGGGGATGAAGATGCTTTTTCAAAAGTGGCACTGCAGAGTAGTAGCAATAGGGAAGACAGTAACACCTCACAGACACAGAGAAACTGAAAAAACCAGTATGGCTTGCGGGGGCACATGCCCTCTCTGCGCTCCATTTCTTTTAGGGGTGAAAAATTGGCAAAGCCCTTATATAAAACACTATGTAATATGCCATATTGTCCTAGTCCAGGCCATTTAATGTCAACTCAGACATACAGGCCTTACAGTGCTTCCAGGAAATGATTAGGTTTGGATTATCTTGGCGCTTCAGGTGAAGAGTGTTTCACAGCCATGCCCTCCTCCAGGAAACACCATTCCATTTCTCCTTCCTCTGGTTTTCATCCTCAACATTCTGTGACCACTGAATGCACACAGTTCTCATTTGGCTGTTTGGGATTCATCCCTCAACACGATACCTCCCAATTATTTTTCTACTTCTGCCAAATTGGATGCTTCTCCAACCACCCCGATACCTCCCCTCTTGTGCATAAAAGTAGTGCCATTTGGGCTACAGAAACCTTACGCCAAAGAATAAACGGACATAAATCTGACATCAAGAATCACAAAACAGAGAAACCAGTAGGAGAACACTTCAATCTCCCAGGACATTCTATACAAGATCTCAAAGTAGCTGTTTTACTACAAAGGAATTTCAGAAATAGACTGGAAAGAGAAGCTGCTGAATTACAACTCATTACCAAACTTAAAACAATGGAGAAACCTGGTCTGAACAGAGACATCGGATTCTTATCTCATTATACATGACTAAGCCATTTCTCACCTTCTCACCCCTTGCCTTTTCCTGTAAGACCTATTACAGTCGTTAAGAGTCGTCAACATGCTCATCTCAGCTATCTGCCAATCTCCGATTCCCACCACCCTTCTAAGTAATACCCCTCCCCACCTTCTCAATATATAGAAGGATCTGGTAACTTCTGTTTCAGTGTATCTGAAGAAGTGTGCATGCACACGAAAGCTTATACCAAGAACTAACTTAGTTGGTCTTTAAGGTGCTACAGGAAGGAATTTTTTTATTTCGACTATGGCAGACCAACACGGCTACCCATCTGTAACTTAAAACAGTTCAACCTTTTCTGCTTTGTTGTCTCTTATGCCTGGAACTTCTTCCCAGAGCAATATGACCTTCCTCTCCCTCTCTTCCCTCAAAGCCCTACTGAAAATCCACATTTTGGGGGGTAAAGCTATGCAGCCCCATCAACCTCACAAAGCCTAAGAGCTTGTCCACACTTCTTCTTGCCCCACTGCTTTCCCCTGGGGAAAACCATTCTTTAGCACTCAATTGGAGCAAACAGCAACCCGCAGTTTCCCCACATTGCCATTTGTTCTGATATAGCTTTAAACAGTGGGTTTTCCTTTGGAGCAAGGGGAAAACCACTCAGACCCATGCTTTCTAGGCACAGCACAAACAGAAGAGTGGACAAGCCCTGAGTATGTGTAACTGAACTGAAGGAACATAGATCCTCTGTTTATCATCATCTCCATCTTCTTCCTCTCCTTCTGTGGACTTTTGAGTGTTAGATTTTAGATTGCAACCTCTACAGGGCAGGAACCTGTCTTTTCGTTATGACTTTATCAAGTGTCATGCGTACTGATCATACAATATTATCTATATATCATTTTATGCTCTATTAGTGAAGAACACCACTGATGTTGTGCTTACTAGTTTTGAAGTCTTGGCATTTCCAAGGTTATAAGATACCAGTGATCACTCCAGCTCCCTGTTCTTTCCCACAACAGCAACGTGTCACCAATTCCGTCTCCTTCTTCTTGGACAATGAGTGAGATGGTGCCATTGTAATTGCCAAAAACGTAGGCTGAGAACTGGAGCTAAAGAGGAATTTGGTGACAAAATGAAGAGACAGAGAGCAGCTGTCAAGGAGGCTCTTTCTGACACATATTTGAAGATGATGGGCTAGGTTCATATATACTAAAATTCCTAATACACAGTGGTCCTATTGCCACAGATGCATGGAGGAAGTAATGTATAAGCTGGCATGATTACTCAAATCCCTGGCGGTGGGTTAGGAAGTATGAAGAATATGGAATCCCACACTCATGCTGTGTACCCTGGCTGCAGCCACACAGAGGAAGTAAAGGAAAGTATATGTTGAGAGGACTATCTATCTTTCTGAGTTTGAAATTATAATTTTTAAAAATTTCCTACCACATGCAAATTACTCAGGAATTACTCAGGGATTAGCTTACTTTCCCTACCAGGTGTAGCCAAGTATGAAAACCTCTCAAAAACAATGTTTATTTATCAGGTCAGTAGGTGTAGCTGGTTGTCCAGAATGAGGACATCATGGCTTCCATCACAGATGAAATGAAGACTGAATCAGGGGCTCCAGATAGAATTGTCACACCCAGTTTTAATTTAATAAAACAAATAATTTTTTTAAAGTAAAAAGAAAGAAAAGAAAATGGGGTTTGTGTCATTAAAAGTTCCCTCAAAGTGCAGATTATTTGAAGAAGGATAAAGGGAAACATACCTGGGAGGCTCCATTTGCAAGACTGACTGGGAGTCTAGGACTATATTCCCAGGCAACACCATCAGTGTGCTCGCTGTCTACACGCAGATACAAAAAGTGCCCTGGAAAATAAATTGCAACTGGATTTCAGTGGCGGATTTGCAGATGTGCAGTGGTGGAATGCTCAGCAAATGAGACCCGGGTTTAATAATCATCTGTTTGTGGAGCCAACAGGTTCTGGAGTGTCTCAGCCATGCATGATCTACAGTGCACTGCAAAGGCAAATTATGTGTCTGACCTGAATCTCTGTATGACACCCTGGAGGCCCCTGCACAAGTTCACAAGGCCTAGAGCAGCTCAGGGAAGTTCTCGTGTCATTTAGGCAGTCACCTAGATAATGCTTTACTGACTGTCCATGGACTGAACTATTAGTGGGTCAGCGCTTGGTGAATTCTGCTTCACTATGATAGGGACAGCAGGATCAAAATGGCCTCTTACCATCTTGCCGGTGAGCAGTGGTTGTGGCCCAACACGGCGCCTCCTCTATCCCCCAGAGGTGCAGTGCCATTTTATATTGTTTCCCTGTCCCCTCCAGCCACCACAGAGGCTCACAGGTTCCAGCCTAATCCATCCTTCAAATGAGTCAATCTGCGGTGGCCCCGGGGGGACAGGGCATGGCCATCTACTTAGCCTGGCCGACCACTCAGTACAGCATCCAGTCAGAGGATCAAAAAGATGCTAGAGTAATCGACATTTTATTGCATGCCCTACTTTGGGGACAGTGGGTACTTATATTCATACCCCCAAAAGATTCGTTTAAAACATTATAAGATAATGAGGGTAGAATCCTAAAGTTTCTTGGCAATATCCGTAAAGAAACAAATATTATGATGCCAAAAGAATACAGAAATAACTAAAATAAATAAATTACTCAAATATGTTCTTATTAAAAAAAATGCCGAATGCCAAAATAATTCAAATTATCTTTCGATTGATACAATAGGAAATAGAATAATCTCATCTATCTCGAGTAATCTGCATTATTCAAGCTTCTTTTTTTTTTTATTGCAGCTTGAGATTTATTTCATGATATTCTGGAGCTTTTTAAACCTTAACATTTCACTTCATCTGCTAAAAGGAAATCCATTGTGCATCTATCATTGCATAACAAACTTGGTAGTCCCATATCAACCAGTAGGATGGTAAAACAGTCCCAAGAGAAAAGTTGTTATATAGTTAGGGAATGTCTCAGGTATGCAGAATCACAGAATTGTAGGGTTTGTAGGGACTCAAAGGGCCATCTAGTCCACCCACATGCAAAGAATGCTACTTTGTAGTTTTAAAAGTATTGAGTGCAGGGAGACAAACCTTACTCAGTAACCCTGCTGAATGAAGAGGGCTGCAACGTCCACAAGAAGGGGGGGGGAGCATCGGTGATAAAAGGAAAGGTGGAAACTGGAGAAGCCAACAGAGAAGGGTGTGTTTAAGGGCGGGGGGAGAGAAAGAAAGGAAAGGAACTTTTCTAGACAGCATGAAGAAAAGAGAAAGAAAAGAAGAAAGAGAGAGAGAGAGAGAGAGAAAGATTTGGGGCAATCTCCATACCTCTCTATCGCCATCACATCTCTACAGCAATTTATTTGGAAGAGTGGAAAGCTCAGTGTGCTCCTCCGAAAATCCTTGCAGTCCCCCACTTGTTACACACTAATGGTTTTTTATGCAGATCTTGGTCCTTCATTCACACACTTGCACGCACACACACACACACACACACACACAGTTGCTCCAATGTCTTGAAATATTTCTGCCGAAAGCAATGAGCTACTTTACATGTTGTGAAGAACAGAGAAAATGTGATTAATTCACACTTCTTCTCCTGATACTTTGGGGTTTGCAGCTTAAGGGAGATGTGCATGTCTCTCATGGGTTGATGTGCGCTCTCTCAAGGCAGGGGCTAAGTGTCCCTCTATTGACACTTCTTTAGAAGAACCTTGTGCTCTGGGCTAAACTGGAAAATGGCAGATATGGAACAAACCTCTGGTAGCGTGTAAGGCAGACTCTCC
Source organism: Podarcis pityusensis (assembly GCF_964106645.2). Lineage (NCBI taxonomy): Eukaryota > Metazoa > Chordata > Lepidosauria > Squamata > Lacertidae > Podarcis > Podarcis pityusensis. The sequence goes on from NC_138028.1 coordinate 43,781,629, forward strand.
AAAGGGGTCTTCCTGCATCTTTGAAAAGCCATGAACAGACCATGAAAAATTCACATTGCCACCCAATGTCCAGCCACAGGGACCTTCCTCAAAAGAACAATGTGCGCCCTCCGGTAGATGGTCTGCAAGAAAAAGTTTGGTGGTGGGAAGGAAAACATAAATCTCAGTAAGAAGAGAAACAGGGTGAGTACCAGTTAATTAACTATGCCTTCTCTTGTTGAGTCTGGTTGGAAAAGAATAGCAAGTATGGGAAACAATTCCACCAAGAGTTATGTAAGCTTTCATGTCATCTGATTCAATGTACAGTGCCATGATACCTCCCCTTAACGGCAATGGTACTGTATAAATAATAATTTTTATTATATACCACTGTCTTGCATTAGGCAAGCCCAGCCAGGCAGATTACAACCAAACAAGAATATTAAATACATTTCATGACCACAATAATATAACTTTTAAAAAACCATAGCTGAGTGGTCTTGATTACTATCACTGTGGTAGGGGGAGCCAGCATCAGATCACCTGATCAGGAATCAATAGCCTAATCTCCAGGGTCCTGGCAGGAGAAGCTAGGACCAATTGGATCTGAGCAACCTCATGACATGTTGCTGGGGAGAAATGCTCTGGCACTGGATATAAGGGCTGTTTTGTGAGGTAGGGAGGATTTCAGCTACTCTGTGAACTTGTGGTTGCATGATCTGAGGGGACCAAGTCAAGCAAGTGCTGCTTTAGGGGAGCCATAAGACAAGAGTGAGCAAGTGACCTCAAAATATTCATGCAACCAAGCTGGCAAGTAGGAAGCCATGGACAGAAAAGTGTAAGGGAATATTCACCACAAATGGATCCACCTTCTTCTTCGATGGGGCAACTGGTACTGAAATCACAGACCTGAAGTTTGCTGACACAGCCCTCTTGTGGGCACAGGGCGGCAGAACCCTTCTCGTATTGGGAAATATGTGGAACTCCTTTGTCTGAAGGGAAGGAAAAAAACATACATCCGAGTATCAAAGAACAATGCCTAGATTTAAAACATAACAGCTCCATTATGAGCTCCCTGGTCACAAGAGTATGGAAGAAGATGGTGAAGATACAGGGAGCAATAAACAGAAGAGTGAGTTCTTGAAACCAGCATGAACTGATCAGTTAAGAATTCTTTATTTTATTTTAAATACTGATATCCCATCTTTTGACTACATCAAGATCTCCAAAGATGTATATATCTAGAGGCAGAGTTTATTTTTTACATATAAAAGGGTAGCTTTTATGTTGTGAACTGCCCTGAGATCTGCGGGTATAGGGCGGTATACAAATTTAATCAATAATAATAATAAAACTGTTGCTTGGTTGCTAAAGTAAATCTACAGAAAGGAGTGGGCCTGAATTTTAGGCATGGATTTGCGGGGGTATGGCTCTCTCCCAGACTACTAAAACATCATCAATAAATATATTCATAACAGCAGACAGATCTAATATTGATGACAAACAAATACCAGGACATATTAAACTTTTGCCATCCTCTGCACCAAATCTGAACAGGATTGAAATTAGTTTGAGAAGTCATTGAAAAGCTCTGCCAGGAGTAATTAAACTGTGACGACTGGTTCACACATGGAAGCAATCACTTAATGCTGTGGTTCTCAAAGGGTGTGGTGCACCACACTGGTGTTGCAGGAGAGGAGAGCAAGTGTGGCAGAAAGATTCAAGGACCATCAAAGAAACATTTAGACATTTCAGTGTAGCGTAGTATAGTATCAAAACAATGAGAGACATGCACATATCCCTTAAGCTGCAAACCCCAAAGTGTCAGAAAGCTGCAGAACTTTCTTCCCATTGCTTAAGGGCTGTCCTGTAGCTTTCTGTTTCTCCATTGTAAGTCATGTGGAAGACATTCTTTTGGACAGACAGCAAATTATTTAAGATTCAGAAAATAAGTCAGTCTTAGAAGTCCGGTGTCCAGAAAGCACAGATGTGACCTTTGCAGGCACTGGATTTACCGCTGCTTTCCAGGATTAGGTTTTCTTGGGGGCGGCAGTTTGGTTATCAATAGGCAAAATTTATTGCCCTCTTTTTCAAGTCTCCCTTCATCCTGCCACCATATATCTTTGTATTTGCATTATACTCCAATTCCAAGGCATGTTGATAAATTATCCAGTATGGCTTAAATCGTTTAAGTTTCTTTTCCCTTTGTATATTTTTAACTAATTATTTCTCTGGCCTAAGTATGTTAAAGCACCTGACATGCAAGAAGAATTAATCCCTTACATTATTGATATTAAAAAAAAAAACAAGCAGGAAAGGAGTTTGAGAAGGGCCATAAAAAATCATTTACAAAATATAATGAACAAAAATGCATTTATGATATTCTGAAGTTAGTGCAATAAAATCATGTTTGGTGGCCCTATATTTATTGAGTGTGGTAGTTTAAAATTTAAACACTGCTTTGACCCTAAAATGCTGCCTATGAGTGATTTAATGTAAGAAGTGCATATGTATCTGCTTAGATATTTATGTAGCGACTGCACCATTATGACATACGGACATTTTTAGTCCAATTTAAAAACTTTTAAAGAGAGAACCCAAGTGTATTTTTTTACAGAACATTTAAGAAAAAAGTTTGTTTTTAAGGGATCCTCATGTTCCAAAGATATTTACTCCACTGCTTGCTGTTGAGTCTCATGCTGGAAGCATTGCTAGTCCTGGGCTTTTGTGATTATGCAAAGCAAATATCCTGTCTTTCCAGAGCTGAATGGCAATATAAGACCTACCATGAAAGCAATTTCTGAGATGCAAAGAGCCCAGTGCCAAAAGCCCAAAACTCTTTTCTTCACAGCTTGAATACAGCAAAGTGATCTCAAAGGGCCTTTCCATTTCTCCAACTGAACCGATGAGCACTTTCCACTTCACCCTGCAAAAATCAAAGGAGTTGTCATGATTAAATAATGCTTCACATTAATGTGGCATTTTGGAGCGGTCAAAGTAATTTACACCCTTCAGGGTTGGGAAGAAGGTAGATTGGGATCTATTGGTAGATCCAAGGCTGCTGAAACAATCCAAGTTGATCACAGTTTAAAATATTTTGCTTGACTAACTATATAACAGTACCCATCAGGCAAGAAGAACTTAAAGCCATCAACAAGTTAAGCTTAGCAGATTTCATAAAAATAACAACAGCTGAGATTTTTCCCAGTGGGAGAAAGAACTGCTACAAATTTAAGGATAACCTAAGCAAGCGGAGGGTTCTCAAATGTCTATCAAGTAACCACACCCACATTTATTGATGGCAGGATCTAGACTCAATCTAGAATGAAAGCAGCATGTTGAGCTTCATCATGAATGATTCCAGACTGAGAAAAAAATACTTCTTTTGTGCTATGGATGGAATAGTATATATGCAGCCCATGACATATTTGTGATATTGTTCTCAGCTTTAAATCGTGCCCAACCTTTTACACTTCAAATTATACCGGTTACATATACATATGCATACTTGATCTTTCATTACTTAAATGCCAACACATTTTTTGCTTTTGCACATTGCCCAGCCCACCAGTTCTGATTCATCATTGCATCACTTGTGTCATGGTGTAACACAGTAGCCAGAAACCTGCAGCACTGAGTCACTCCTCATTACCGACACTGCAAATTGTCGTGCAGCATCCAAGCCGCCTTCAAAACTGAATCATGGGTACATTATGTCTGATATGCAATCACAACACTACATCTAGTCAGCCCTAGCAGCATCTAGTAATATCTTTTTCTCCACAATGTAATATGTATAGCATATTGCCCAGAATATGAAATTGTGAGAGGCAGCTTTGCATATACATAAAAATGTAAGCCTGTCGTCAGGCTCTGCAGTTTGTGCAGCTGCCAATAGGTGGACATCCCAACTGCAGTGTGATGAACACCAGGCAGGGAGGCAGGACAGCAAGGAAGCAGGGTGGGTATGAGGTGGCCCAGGCAAGCTGTTTCACAAAAGGTGAAGGTGCTTCACACAGCGGTTTATCAAGTTGCTGTGTTAAATGTTTCCTCCCCAGCATTAAATGTACCCACAGCAAGGTATAATGGAGAGAGGGAAGGAGCTTCACACAGCAGCTTGGCAATTTCTGTGTGAAGCATTTCCTCCCTCTATTAAACCTCCCTGTTGGCATGTTTAATGTAGGTAGGAAGTGCTTCACACAGTTGTTTGCTAAGCCATTGTTTTGTTTTGTTTTTATAAGATATTTATTAAGGTTTTCAAAATATTACAAAATAAAAATAGAAAAAAGAAAAATACAAAATAAAAATAGTTAAAAACAAGTCAATCTTTCCATTACTTATTTTTCATTAGCTTATTTCCCGGACCTCCTCACGCCTCCCTTTTTTGTATTCCAGTTCAGTTTGTTGGTTCAGCAAATCCTTCCCCTCTTTGATTATCCTAATCTTTAATCTTAAAGTATTGTAACATTAAATTTTTACCTGTTAGTAATCCATTTTTCATATTCCCTTATAATATTTCAGCTAAAAACCATTTAATTTCTATCCAACATCATTCTAACATTCATTAATTTTACAATATTTCTGTAGATAGTCTTTATATTTCTTCCAATCTTCTTCCACCGACTCTTTTCCCTGGTCTCGGATTCTGCCAGTCATTTCCGCCAGTTCCATGTAGTCAATCTGTTTGCTAAGCCATTGTTTGAAGTACCTCACACCAGGGGCAGCCCACCCAGTTTCGCCACCTGAGGTGAACAGGGCCTTGCAGAGCCAGGCAGAGGCCTGGGCCAGGTAGATAATGTGCCCCCCCTTTTTTACCCTGGGGATAACTGAAGTCTTATAAATAATTAAGTATATAAATAATTTTCACAAAAGTTATGCTGACAAATAATTTTATTTCAAGGCTTGAACTGCATATAAAGACAAAATCGAAAATATGGATAAATATGCTGACCGAGACCCCCTTTGGAATTGGAGGCCCGGGCCAAGTGGCCCATATGGCCCCCCCTCTGTCTGGGGCTAGAGGTGAAACGGGAGCCTGCTGCCATGCCCCACAGCTACTTGTGCCGCAATGCCCCCATCCTTGCCGAACTTAGCAAGGGGGGAGCGTTCAACAAGGCTTTGGTGCTTATCTTCACCTTTCCAGGGGCAGGGAAGATGAGAGGCAATGCTGCGTGCCGGAACGTTCCCAGCGAGAGGGGGCGCTCTGCCAATGACAGAAACAGTGGGGGCAGAGTGGGCCATTTCCTTCTGCACTTCCACTGCCTGAGGTAACCGCTTCATCCTGACTCACAGGCAGGCCTGCTGTCCCTCCTGCCCTCCACTGAACAGCTCACCTGGGTGCTTGACTCTTACACTGCTTCCTTACAGCAGCAGGAGGAAGGTGCTTCACACAGTGGTTTAACAAAATGATGAATCATTGTATGTTAATATTCTGCTGGAAGCCGTGCAGAGTGGCTGGGGAAACCCAGCCAGATGGGCGGGGTACAAATAATAAATTATTATTATTATCCTTTAAAGGGGGTTGTGGCTCGGGGTGAGCTGTGGAGAGAGGGGAGATCGGTCAGGTGTAGGGGGAAGGCTGGTTGGCAAAGGGGTAGGAGGGGGTTGACAAGCAGAGCAGGGGCAGCAGCCCCTAGTGTGTGTGTGTGTATGTACAGAGAGAGAGAGAGAGAGAGAGAGAGAGAGAGAGAGAGAGAGCGCCTTCCACCATCATGGAGCTCTAATCAGGTATTAAATTATGTAGCTGAATTTTGGGAGGTCCCAAATGGCTTGATCTAACTAAAGCAGCTTTTCCCCTATGCCATAAATAAGGCTCCTTCTAGGCTTGATCCAAACAGGAACTTTTCTGAGCCAATTTAATTTCCTTAATGGAACCCAGAACAAAGCCCTTTGTATACATAGTAGTAGAAGGATTGTTGCAGCAGTAATTCAGATAAACCAGCCTGGCATTACATTTACTATCGATTTTATGTCAGGAGAACACATCTTGTTAAATGGGCTAATACGACTTCACTTCTAAATTAAGACATTTAAGCAGCTATATAAGGCTCAACAGGTTTCTGGGCAACGTGCCTGTAAAAAAAAGAAAAGAGAGAGTCTGGAGCTGCAGACGAAGTTCAAGCAGATGCAAGATAAGGCTGATAGATTAAAGGTGTTGTTGTGCAGGAACATATTGCACACACAAAAACTGAACATATTTCTCAGTGCAACTGAGTCCGAGATGCATTATGAGACTGCTGCTGGTTTTTCTATTGTCCTTCACAAGCTGTTTCATAATATCAGGAATCCTGCATGCTCTCTCTGTCTCCTACAGTTTATCAAAAAGTGCAGCACTAGCTAAATCCAGGATCCTGGATGTTCCAAAAGCAACAGCTACTCAGCTCAAAGTGGTTATGAGTTTGAGCAAAATGTTTAGTAAGAATATAAGCAGCACAGCTGGGTTCCTGCCTGAATGAATTTGGGGATGATGGGTCATTCTTACTGCTTTGTGAACCAATGAGTCTGTCCAAAAGTCAGCCAGCTCAATGCAATGCGGGGAGTTTCACTGTCTCCCCCAAGCCATGAGGGAGAGCTGCTTTCCATACCCTAAATTCAGACTGTAAAAAGCAGCTGCTAAACTATGTAAGCCCCACCCCCAATCACTAGATGAGAAAGGTATCCAAGGAGAGTTATCCTGAATTAATAATGATAATAATAATAATAATATTTATATGTACCCCAGCTGACTGGGTTGCCCCAGCCACTCTGGACGGCTTCCAGCAAAATATGAAAACGCAATAAAACATCATAACCATGTGTAAACATAACCATGCATTTCTCAGAATGCATAATCCAGTCAACTTCCTGACATTCTGTTTTATGAACTGACTTTTTTTTCTTTCTGGGAACCAAAATTCAGATTATAAAACTATCATTCCAACAAAACCTATTTGCATGCATATATTGAAAAGAATCACTACGGAGCAATCCTTGGATATAAAATACTATGCTAGGCCTGGTCCAGGATTATTTAACTCTTTCTTCAGAAATCTGATACAAGTGATGAAGATTTGCTCATGACGTCGGGGGGGGGGATTGCATTATTTTTAGTATATTATTTCATGCCTAATAAGCATAATAGAGAAAATTATCTAATATTTCTGAAGATCTGAGTAGGTTTGACGTTCAGAAAAGAGCTTATTTTATTTTTCTAACTTGTGTAGCACTTTATATTGGGGGTTTGGATTTGGAAGGATCTGGGCATTTTGGCCTCATTTCAGATGCACAATGCAAGAATGAAAAGAACCCAGGCCATCCCCAGAGACTGCTGGTGCTACGCACCCACCTGACAGGAGATAAAGGTCCTCAGCTCAAGCAACTGGCTCCATAATTAATCTGATTTCTCCAGTCTAGTTATGCATCAGGCTTCAGAAAGCTTGCTCATCCTAAGTTAGGACTAAAGCTCTAACATGAAGAGGATGTATAACTCATTTAATGGAATGTGATATTTGAGATTTAATATACAGGCGCCCACCCTCCCTTTCATGGGAGTTACTTTCTAGGACCCCATGTGCATAAGTGAAATCTTGTAAAGTGGGGAGCACCCTCTAAACACCCTTTAAATGCCCTCTCTTCAATCCATACCAAAAATACTGTATCCAAAAGTATCCACAACTAGAATTGAAGCTCTGGAGCTGACTGGAGGATGTGTGGGAAAGCTGCAGCTGCTGCGCTACCCCACACATCAGCTGCTAGGCGGGGAGGCTGAGCAACCTAAACAAAGCCCCGCTGCACCTCTGGTCTCTTTGGGGCTTCCTCCGTCCTCACCGACGTCCTCTTCAGGCTCCAGAGAGGATCTCCTTGTGAGCCACGAGGATTCTCCAGCTTTCTCCCACTATTTCCAGGTTTGAACCAAATTATTTATTTATTTCTCAGCGCAGCGCAGCGCATATACATGGCCGTGCGTGAGTCAATTGCGCCTAAGTGGGGAATGCCTGTGCTTGTAAGAGTTTTTTCCCCTACTAACTCATTACTAATATGCATATTCATGTATATTATAATTAGTAATGTTTCTAATACAAGAAATATAATAGCTCTTGGGGGGGGGATCTAATAAATTTCAAGACCAAGTCTTACCAGGCATCCTGCTCACGTCTTTCTTGCAGATGAATGGCTACACTCTGATTAGTGTCCACATATCTCATTTCAGCAGAGAGTGCTCCTAGAGAGACACCTTGTGAATGCACAGCCAACTCCAAGAGACAGGAACTTGAGCTCCAAGGCAGGAGTGGGCTGCGGAGGCTGAACTTGCACCTGTCTGAGATCCTGCTAGTGTTCAGGAGAAGAATTTCCCCTGCAGCAAAAAAAAGGAGGGGGGACGGTTATGAGTAACAACAACCATAGTTATAAATTACAGTGCATGAAAGAATGGGTGAAAGTTAGAGGGAAGAAAGAGGAAGACATACCGAGAAAGGATAATGAAAAGGGTGGGATATATATTTAATAACTAACTAACCGACTAGTAAGTATTTTGGACCGCAGAAAAACCACACAGTCGTACCTTGGTTCTCGAATGGCTTAGTTGTCGAGCAAATCTGCTCCTGAACGCTGCAAACCTGGAAGTAAGTGTTCCGGTTTGTGAACGTTTTTCGGAAGCCAAATGTCCGACGCAGCTTCTGCTTGAGTGCAGGAAGCTCCTGCAGCCAATTGGAAGCTGCGCCTTGGTTTTCGAACGGTTTCAGGAGTCAAACGGACTCCCGGAACAGATTAAGTTCATGAACAAAGGTACCACTGTATATGGGAGCAATAGCATGGTTCCTTACTTATCAGATCATTGTCCAGGAGGGAGGAAGTAGTGATAACTGGGTGTTAAGCAGCAACCACACCTTTGAACTGGGCCATTAGCCTCCTGAATCTGGTTATTGGAATGGCATGCAACCAAGTCATTCCCACTACAGTGGTACCTCGGGTTACATATGCTTCAGGTTACAGACTCCGCTAATCCAGAAACAGTACCTCGGGTTAAGAATTTTGCTTCAGGATGAGAACAGAAATCGTGCTCCAGCGGCGTGGCAGCAGCAGGAGGCCCCATTAGCTAAAGTGGTGCTTCACGTTAAGAACAGTTTCAGGTTAAGAACAGACCTCCGGAACGAATTAAGTACTTAACCCGAGGTACCACTGTACTACTGCTAGTAACATATAATCTGACCGTTAGCTTCAGCCTCTTCTGCCACAAACTAACGAAGAGCCAGTTCTCTACAACTGAGGCTCTATATAAAACCTACAATATGTCTTTTGTATTCCTTGTAATGATTTTAATATATTAACAGCATTAAGCACATGATGCTGTGCAATGAATGGAGGGTTCTCATTTGGAAAACATTTCACACGCCTCTGCAATCTTTGTGAGCCAATGACGGATACATATGAAAAATCAATTTGTGTTTTAATCCATAACTTTCCCCTCCCCATCTCCATGGTATGTGATCTGGAGAATAGTGCTGGATACCACAGTGACTCCAGTTAAGAAAGAACCTTGTCAAAGAAGCCAAGCACAGTTAACGACAAATGCGTGCACTATGCACAAATGGACAACCTTCTAGTTTTCTGTTTGATGAGTTGTTCTCTATAATCTGCTGGGGCTCCTGAGAAGTCAGAACAACAACTGAAGACAGCAACCAGTCAGGTTTTCCAGAGGCATTGGTCGATGAAACCCAGGAACAGTTCCACCCAAAGTTACATGTGGTTTCTGTTACAAGAAATGAGAGCGTAATTAGTCAAGATTATTATTAGAACGAACAGTGATGACAGTGATTTAAATGAACGAGTCACTGTACTTTTTAACCATAAAACTTTTTAACCATAAAGCAGAAGACAATCTTTGCCCCAGTTTATATGTTCAAGAAGTATTAAAGCAACCAAGGAGATGGAGCTGCAACGTTGTTTTGGAGTTGCAGTCAACAGTTAATCAATTTAGTTGAGAAAGGGAAGAGAACAGCATTGCTAAAATATAAACACGGGGATTTCTGTGCACTCATCCTTTCTGAAAGGATGCACCTCAGTTGTCAATTCTAAAGCTAACAATAGATACAACATTTTTAGGGCAGTGGGACTGCTCTGGAAGCATCCTCACTGTGTTCAGTCCTAAGCATGCCTTTTGTCGCTGCTGTCAAGTTCAGGGGTGAGAATTGGTTTTGCAAGTTTGGAGAAGCAGCTGCCTGTCCATGGTGCTGACCAGCTACTTCCCCCTTTCCATTGCGTCCCCTCAAAAATTCCTCCCAATCCACAGAATGCAGTTGGTCATCCCAATAACACCTTTTAGGAAACTAACAATGCTGCAAATGGGCAGATAGTTGCATGAATGTGCCACTCTTAGCATTTCTCTTCTTCTTCTTTAAAAATTTTTGTACAATTTCCATAAAGCATAATGGAGGGCAGAATTGACAGCTAAGCCAGTACAGTGGTACCTCGGGTTACAGACGCTTCAGGTTACAGACTCCGCTAACCCAGAAATAGTACCTCGGGTTAAGAACTTTGCTTCAGGATGAGAACAGAAATCATGCAGCGGCAGCAGCAGCAGGAGGCCCCATTAGCTAAAGTGGTACTTCAGGTTAAGAACAGTTTCAGGTTAAGAACGGACCTCCAGAATGAATTAAGTTCTTAACCCGAGGTACCACTGTATTCAATTGGTTAGCATGCACACCCTGACATTTTGCTTGTGAAGGTGAGAGGAAAACAAGCTCACACTGCAGCAGAGAGACAGATCAAAAATTCTGTTTGTATTTTATCTCTCTCCACCTTTAAAACTGTAAGTCGAACATTCAGGTGATCCTGGCACCAGAACACAAATAGCACATATTCTTAAAGCCTTCAGTAGTGCAAAGGTTGATGAGCATCAACTTAACACTCCATGACTTCTGCAGCCCAGATTAAGTTTGTATACCACCCTTCATCTGAAGGTCCCAGGGCAGTTCACAACAGAAAAATACAAAATGAGATCTGTGGCCACATTTGAATAAAAAACAAACAAAACACAGCTGAGTTAGTCCATAAGAAAAAAACAACACTTTTTAAAAATCCACAACTGGGCCACATTTTTATCTGGAGAAATCAAAATGTCACAAAGCAGTGTGTAAACTTCTGCGTTCCCTATAACTCTTCATCATGCTACACAAAGGAGGGGCTGATGGGATAACAAAAATATCCCCCACCAATACAAAAATTAGTCTGAACACTGAAAACTGCAATAGTCTCTACTAGATTGAGTTACAACTAACAGCTACATTGGAGTTCAGAAAGCTTTAAGTTTTAAATCAGAAGTCTTTTAAACTTCAATCTACACTAGAAACATTTCCTAGTTAAAACGTAGATTTGCAAAGCATAGCAAAGCAGTAATCCTAAATGCAGCAAAGTTTAAAATTGCGTATCTGGAAGTTATGGCTATGACGCAAGTGTCCAGAGGCTGGTTATTATTTTGTTTGTTTTTTTACTAAGAGAATGTTTTTTAAAATGTTGTTCAAAGGGTACTCTCAATGGTGTGTTTTACTATATTACACATGGCATAAGACTATTAGTCACTTTCGGAGCAGATCTACAAATAATCCACAGAAAGAGAACAACATAGCTGAAGCACAGTTAGCCCCAGGCAAAAACCACTCAGCCACATCAGAACTTATACAGTTCCCATTATTTTTATAACTGGATAGCTCTCAGTTGCTTAAAACACACAAATTACCATTCTTTCTGCATATTTTCCGTCATACCCAGATTGTAGCATGAAAGCGAAATGCATTTACTAACTTATAAACTTTGGAGAGGGGAATGGGGCTTGAGGGGGGTTACTTTTATTTGCAAATAAATAAATCATATCCTCCCCTTCATATCTGTGATTTTGCCCCAGTGAGATGCTGGCATTAAATAAACCGTACCGGGGTGCCCAAGAGGGCCAGATTTGATGAAGTGAACATGCGTGAGGGCCAACCAAAGTTGTTGAGCTTTTTAGGATTGAGCTTTTTTTTACAATTTTACCCCAGGACATATACTGCCATGGGGGCCAGATTAAATTGACTGGCAGACCGGATTAGGCCCCCGAAACGGACTTTGGACATGCCTGCCATATCCCGTCTAATGAATTCACATTGTATCTTAGATGAGGAATGCATGCCATTCAGACCCTGGCTTGAAGAAACAAACATAATTTACTAATTCCTAATTAAAAGACTACAGTCTGCTAATGCATAGCATGCTTCTTCCATTCAAGTAAATGATTTCTGGAGGACCAATGGGTGAGTAAGAAAGGCTTTTCTAAAGCCGCATGATTGAATTCATCTGATTATTTGTAGGAGTAAGGGAATGGTTTAGGCAGAATACAGAGAAAGTATAAGCTACAGGGAAATTACTGCAAGATTACTCTCATTCAGTTGTATTTTACACTCTCAATGTCTGGTTCATTTACTGCTCACACTATATGAATGCCATTGGGACAAAAGACTAAGCAGTGAAAATGCATCACTACCTAGGATGAGGAATTGAGTACATTAAACAGAACATGCTGTTCTACTAGTCTTTCAGGTTTGTATCAAGGATGTCTTCCTTAATTATCATATGGAGTCTGATGCCACAATTGATGGTGGCAGGGGAAACCCAGCCAGAAGGGTGGGGGTATTAATAATAATAATAATAATAATAATAATAATAACTGATGCAGCTGGCTTGAAGTGGATACTGGACACAATAATGGAAAATAGGTCTATTAAGTATCTAAATACTAAGTCCTCTACATTCAGAGAATGTGTGGTTGACGTCCATCATTTGCTGAGAAGGAAATAACAGAGGGAATCTGTTACCACCACTGGTAACAGGCTCAGGGAAGCTTCTGAAGACCAAGATGGGAACAATACCTGGGTGGGAGGACTGATCAGGAGAAACCATCCCACTGCTGCTTGGAGACAGCCTAGGAGGCGTATAGAAGAAAGGGGGGAATTTCTCATCAGGTCTCGTAGAAGCAGAAACAACTACAAAAGAGAGGGGGGGAAAGTGCATAAGTAAAATGAAAATACTCCAAGATGTAATTGTTTATACAGATGACTCCCCCCCCCCCAATATAAACTCTTGGAGTTGCTGCTAGAAAGCTCCTTTATAACAGGTTGAGCCAATGGTCCATCAAGCTCAGTGCTGACTAGTTTTCCAGAGTTTCAGACAAGAGTCCTTTCCCAGCATTATGAGAGATTGAACATGGGAGCTTCTACATTAAAAGTATGTGCTTTCTTGCCCACCTACACCCCCACCCCTTCCCAATGCTGTCTAATTAAAATAAAATAATGCTGCCCGATTAAAATGTAAATACAGTAAACACCTGACAATGATTTACACAGGCAAAAACAATTGTCCTTCATTGTCCCCATGATTTGCTAATTGGATTATCCAATCATTTTGAATAATGACTTGGCTTGCATACGATGCTAATTTAGAGTGCCAGCACCTACAAATATTGTGTAGAAGTGCCCTAGAGTTTTGAAGTAGGTAAAGATTCTCTGGCAGGCCGACTGCAGTTCTTTACTACCCTTGGCAGCAAAAGGATGCTGCAGTGCTTACAATGATGCAAGCTTCTGTAATGTCTTCTCAACTAATGCACTTGTAAGAGACTGGGATCCTTGAAGCGTAATCCATTTGCATTATTTATCTCTGCCACCCAACGACGTTTTTTTCCTTGCGTGTACACTAACAAAGAAACTTTCATGAGTCAAGAACCTAAGATTCTCACTACCAGATTCACTACAGTAGTACCTTGGGTTACATACGCTTCAGGTTATATACGCTTCAGGTTACAGACTCCGCTAACCCAGAAATAGTACCTCAGGTTAAGAACTTTGCTTCAGGATGAGAACAGAAATCGTGCTCTGGTGGCATGGCAGCAGCAGGAGGCCCCATTAGCTAAAGTGGTACCTCAGGTTAAGAACAGTTTCAGGTTAAGAACGGACCTCTGGAACAAATTAAGTACTTAACCTGAGGTACCACTGTACTTGTAAATATGAAATCTTACTACAGCAACAATGCATATGCCCTCTGGAGCAGGGATCACATATGTTTTCACTATATCTCACGCTGTGGATGATAATTGGAGGTTAACCAGAAGTCACTGTGAACACTTCCAGAGTCATACAAAACTACCTGGGTCGTTGATTCATTGTGCTTGCAAAAAGATTTGGAATGCTCAAGTGAAATGCTGTTAATAGTCTCCCTTTAGGAAAGCCAGCAATCAGGGCAGTCCTCCCCAACCTGGTTGCATCCAGATGTTTTGGATTCCCATCAGCCATGCTAACTGGACCAATACTGTAGAAACTGAAGTCCAAAACATCTGGAGGGCAACAGGTTGGCGAAGGGTGCACTTTATAGAAAATTTTGCAATGGTGGGAGGAGATAGGACAAGGTAGGCTAGGTCTCTGAAGTCCCTAAACTTGTCTGGTTTTGAGAAGTGCCTTTCAGAGCAATATCTTACCCAATGCTTTCAACATGGCTTCTCAAGATCTGACATTCAGACCCCCTTTGCAAAATGCCTTGCAAGGTAGTGCTTTGCAAGGCAGTTCTCAAGACCTGACAATCTGCCGATTGTTGGGTCTTGCTAAGTCTTTTTCAATGTGCATTGCATGATAGCATGTTGAAAGGGGCTTTACAAGACCTGACCATCAGCTGATTTTTGGGTCCTGAGAATGCCCTTGTGAAGCAGTATCTGGCAAAGCATTCAGCCCACAGGGGGTAGGGGGAAGAACATCTGGCCCATGAGCCAGATCCAGTTCCCCAGTTCGGCCCTAAAGATTAACAAGACATTGCTCCTACATTTTGAATACCCTGTTTTCGCTGGTCTCATTAGTGAAAACAGTGAACAACTGAGGTCTTCCATTTAACAAGTATTGAGTTCCAGAAGCCAGCAAACTCCAGATGCTCCACCTTTAACCCACCAGAACTACTTGCCTAGAAGTTTAAGTTCTGACTCTACCTGTTACTCTTCTGGTTCCTCCCTGTCTCTCCCCCAGACCTAAGATTCCTCCATGCACTGTCCTAGCTCCACCTAAACTGCCAATATAGACTGCTATTCTTCTCTGCAAAAAACCCAAAGGTGTCTTGCTGAGGCTTCCCATCTCTTCAATTCAAGAATGCCATTAAATTTGAGATATGCCAGATGGCTTACATCTAGCATCTTTGGCAATTCTTATACCTAGAAAAGGATTAAAACCATACCAACAACAAAGTCATAATGAATTACGGCTACATAAATATTCTAAAGTCCTAGGTGCCTGCTAATATCAGCCTTTGTCTCAGTACTAGCCACATCTAAGGCTCAAATACAATTTTCATATTCCCAAGCAGAACCATCACTTCTTGCAGTATACAGCAGGAACCTGAAGCTTTCCCACCCCTATAATAAACAAAATGTATACAGTTGCAGTTTGAGCAACCAGCTTCTCTTTTTTTTTATTATAAGATATTTATTGAGATTTTCAAAATGTTACAAAATAAAAATAGAAAAAGAAAAAAAATACAAAATAAAAATGGTTAAAAACAACTCAATCTTTCCATTACTTATTTTTCATTAGCTTGTTTCCCGGACCTCCTCACGCCTCCCTTTTTTGTATTCCAATTCAGTTTGTTGGTTCAGCAAATCCTTACCCTCTTTGTTTATCCTAGTCTTTAATCTTAAAATACTGTAATGTTAAATTTTTACCTATTAATAATCCATTTTTCATATTCCCTTATAGTATTACAGCTGAAAACCACTTAATTTCTATCCAACATCATTCTAACTGTCAGGGGTTCAGGAGCAGAGGCAAGGGCAAGGGAGGAAACAGAGAGCGAGGGGGAGGAGGCAGAAGAAAAGATGAGTGATGACGACGACCCGAGATCTCCGAGTCTTTCCAGTGAATCAGAAGATTCACAGAAAGGAGCACCAGTGGCCAGGGCAAGGGGGGAGCCTAGGGGGACACCCCAGGAAGATAGAGCCAGAGGGGACTCAGAGGGGAGCAGTTGGAAATCGGGACCAGCGTCACCGCCAGAGAGCAGGGAAGAGGAAGGGCGCCAGGGATCAAGCGCTGGCAGCTCACAACAGGGGGGAGGGCACGAGTCAGGAGTGGCCACACCTCCATCGGGGAGCGAAGAAACGGTCAGACGGAAGGTGGAAGGTTGGGCGCGCGAGCCAAGTTCAAATGCACAGGAAGGTGGCGCAGTAGGCAGCCCGGAAAGGGAGCCAGGTCCTAAAGCCCGCCGAAAGGAGGGAGAAGAGTCAGGGGGGTCAGCGTCAGCGTCAGAGGAATCCCGGAAGGAAGAGACCCCGGGGGGCAGAGGGACCCAGAGAAGAACAGTCAGGCGGAAAAGGTGGAGCAAGGCTAGGATATTAAGTTGGTGTACAAGGGGCGGAGACTCAGATGGAGCTTCGCCGATCTAACCATGAGACGTAGAGTTGCACGCAGCAGCTTGAGAATGGAAACTGTAACTCAATAAAGACTTTTATTTAATGATCGCTGGCTAGCGTGATCCTCTGTGAGCTAGGATCTGGAAGCAGCTCTGACAGTAAGCTCCATCTCCAGATTGTGGGCATCTACGTCCTCGCGGAGAGGAGAGAAAGCGGGTGCCTACTAGCGAGCTCACGAACGGCAGACAACATGACGGCCGAACAGCAGATAGTGGAACTCAGAGAAGCAGTGACACGACTGAATGCCGAGGCTCTTGCATCCAGGAAGAGAGAGGAGGACGCAGCTGCCGCCTACAGGGATCTCCAGGTCAGGTTGGAAGTGCTTACGAAGCAAGGGCAACTGACACCCAAACCGGAGGGGATTGGGTTGGGGAGACGAACAGGCGGTCTGGTCTCTCACTTCGATGGGAACTTGCAACAGTACCCCAACTTTAGAGCAGATGTAATGTGTGCACTGCAACTGCTGAACAAAGACTTTAGAGATGAGCAAGAGAAGGTGGGATTCATCATGTCCCATTTGCATGGAGATGCTAAAGCATGGCTGCGCAATTTGTGGAGAGATAAGGATCCGGCGCTCCAAAATGCGGATGCCTTTATTAAAGCGATGGATGGGTGCTTTTTATCAAGCATTGACGTGGATCTTGCTCGGCAGGAGATACATGGACTGAAGCAAGGGAGGGCCAGCGTAAGGCAGTACCATGCCCGCTTTTTCGCTTTGGTCAGTGCCCTGGAATGGGACAGAGATTCGGCTCCTGTAAGAGACCTGTTTTGGGAGGGATTGCACGGCTCGGTTAAAGATGAAATTGCGAGGGGGGAGAGACCCCGGACCACGCAGGAGATCGTTCAGAGGGCGCTGGCGGTGGGGGTGCGGCTGGAAGGACGTCCGTGGAGCAGGGACGAAGGGCGTGGAGGGCGCGAACCAGCCAGGGGCTCCTCCTTCCTTCCCAGAGAAGCAGCGCGTGCGCAATCCACGCCTCCGCCAGGAGGAGGAGCGGAACCTATGGAGGTTGGAGGTGCAAGGGCTCAGTCAGCAGCCAGAGCCCTAGCACCGGCAGCAGTGAAAGCGAAGCCTCCTAGAGGGAACAGGAAGTGTTACATCTGCGATGATCCACAGCATATGGCGAAAGAGTGTCCCCAGAGGCTCCACAAGCACACTGCAGCCTCAGCAATGGTAACTGCAGCAACGCAGCAAGGACAACCACAGCAGGGAAACGAAGGAGTCTGGTTGGAAGAAGAGGCACTGGGGCCCAGCCAGACGTGTCAGTGAAGCAGTCCCCAGAGATTTTACAGCCCATGGACCCCCTCCCGCCCAAACCGGTAGTGAAGCTCACCGCGTCGCTCCAGCTGCCCAATGGAATCACCATGGACGTGCCAATCACCATTGACTCCGGAAGCAATGCGGACTTTATAGGGCAGGACTTTGTCGACCGGCACGCTATACAGTTGCTGCCTGCCACGCTGCCCCTGCAGGTTGTCACGGTGGATGGCAGGGAGCTGCTAGGGGGGCAAGTGGTGAAGCAGACGCCACCAATGGTGATGCGACTTGGGAATCACAGGGAAATCATCAGCTTCAATGTCACTCAACTATCGGACACGCCCATTGTATTGGGCATGAGTTGGCTGGACAAGCACAGCCCGACGCTGGCTTGGCACCAGAGGCAGCTGACCTTCGGCTCTTCCTTTTGCGCTGAACACTGCATCGTGCCCAGGCAGGAAGGAGGGGAAGAGGAGTCACAGCTGCAGCTAGGCACGCTGCAAGCGGTTCCCCACAAGTACGCAGAATTTTTGGAGGTTTTCTGCGAGAAAGAGGCAGACAGGCTACCCCCCCACAGACCATATGACTGCAAAATTGACCTGCTGCCGGGGGCGGCGCTGCCCAAAGGGAAGCTGTATTCCATGTCTGAGGACGAACTGCAAGAACTCAAAGAGTTCATAGATCATAATTTGGAGCGCGGTTTCATCCGAGAGTCCAAGGCAGCGGGGGGCAGTCCGGTATTCTTTGTTAAGAAGCGGGACACGCCCCAAAAAAGACTTGTAGTGGACTTTCGCATCTTGAACAGTGTGACCAAGCCATCGGACTTCCCCATGCCCCGAATCGACGACCTCCTCGCAAAGGTACGGAAGGGCAGAGTGTTCACCAAGTTGGACCTGCGAGGGGCATACAACCTCATTCGCATGCGGGAGGGAGATGAGTGGAAGACAGCCATGTTCACGCCCCTGGGCACCTACGAATATAGAGTTATGCCTTTTGGATTGCAAAATGGCTCCCACGTTTTTCAAGCTTTCATGCATCACGTGTTGGCGGGGCTCCTCTACAAGACGTGCGTCTGTTTCTTGGATGACATCCTGATCTTTTCGGAATCGCAGCAGGAGCATGACAGACACGTCAAGGAAGTGCTGAGCAGGCTACAGCAACATAGGCTTTACGCCAAGCTGGAGAAGTGCCAATTCGACGTGACCGAGGTGGATTTCCTGGGCTACAAGTTGTCTGATAAAGGGCTCGCCATGGACAGCGCCAAGGTCCGAGCAGTGTTGGATTGGAAAAGCCCACGCAACCGGAAGGAGGTCCAACGGTTTGTCGGCTTCGCGAACTTCTATCGCAAGTTTATCAAAGGCTTTGCGATGCAGACAGCGGCCATCACGGACACGCTCAGCTCCAAGAAAAAGAAGTTCATCTGGACAGAGCAGGCGGAGCAGTCCTTTCAGGCACTCAAGCGTCTCTTCGCGTCGGAAGAGCAGCTGCTTCATGTCAACCCCAGCAGGCCGATGAGGGTGGAGACAGACGCTTCGGACAGAGCCGTGGGAGCAGTCCTGCTGCAGAAAGACCCGCAGGGGGTTTGGAGGCCGGGAGCGTTTTACTCAAGGAAGCTCAGCAAGTCCGAACAGAACTACACCATCTGGGACAGGGAGTTGCTGGCCATTCATGCAGCGTTCAAAGCGTGGAGGCACTTCCTGATCGGCGCCAAGCACACGGTGCAGGTCTGCACAGACCACAAGAATCTAGAGCACTGGCGCACGGCACAGTTCCTGAACCAGAGGCAGATACGTTGGGCTGAGTTCTTTGCGAATTTCGACTTCCGAATAGAGTATGTCCCGGGGGACACCAACATCATGGCGGATGCTCTCTCCCGTAAGCCACAGTATCTGGAGGAGGCAACGCCAGCGGCCGCCATGCACATCTTCGCACCGACAGTGTGGGCGTGCGCGGCGGCAACAGTTGACCTGGATGCGGTGCGACGAGCGTTGCAGGATGACTCCTTCGCGCAAGCAAAGATGGCAGAGGTGCACAGGGGCACGGCAGCGACCGACGAGTTCCAGCTGCGAGATGGTTTGCTCATCCGTAAAGGGGCCATCTACGTGCCGGGAGACGAACTTCGCGCCAAGGTACTGCAGCAGCTGCACGACGCGCCCACTGCCGGGCATTTTGGCAAGGAGAAGACGGTGGAATTAGTAGCCAGAGACTTCTGGTGGCCCGGAATGAGAGGGGAAGTCGCGGACTACGTGGCGAGGTGTGACACCTGCCAGAGGTCCAAACCAGTGCACAGACCGCCGGCCGGACTGCTGGAACCGCTGCAAACTCCGTTCGAGCCATGGGAGAGAGTGGCCCTGGACTTTGTCACGGATCTGCCCAGCTCGAGGGGCAAGACGGCTGTGCTGGTGGTGGTGGATTTGTTCTCCAAGATAGCACATTTCATTCCGTGTGCGAAGGTGGCCACGGCGGAACAAACCGCCAAACTGTTCATAGACCACGTGTTCAAGGTTCACGGTCTGCCGCGGTCTATTCTGTCCGACCGAGGGCGACAGTTCATCTCAAACTTCTGGCAGAGGCTGATGGGCTTCCTGAACGTCAAGATCAACCTGGCGTCGGCTAGACACCCGCAGACCAACGGGCAAGCGGAGCGGGTCAATGCCATCATGCAGCAGTACCTGAGATGTTATGCGAATCAACAGCCTGCGACGTGGGTGGATTACCTGCCTCTCGCCGAGTTCGCCTACAACAACACGAAGCACGTGTCCACGGGGGTCACGCCGTTCTTCGCCAACAACGGGAGGCACCCTAGAACCTTCCCGGGACTGGAAAGAATGGGGGAGGGGGAGCCGCAGACAGCAGATGCGTTCGCGTCGGAGTTGCAGGAGGTCCACGATCAGCTGCGGCGGCACCTGGAGCTGGCTAAACACGCATACAAGGTACAAGCGGACAAACACAGAAGGGTTGGCGAAGAGATCCATGTGGGAGACTGGGTCTGGTTAGCAGCCCACGCAGTGCCGGCCAGGTCGTTGGCGAAGAAGAAACTAGGGCATAAACAACTGGGGCCCTACCAAGTCGAAGAACAGGTCAACCCGGTGGCTTTCAGGCTGGCTCTTCCGGAGGGTTCCAGAATGCATCCGGTGTTCCACAGATCGGTGCTCACTCCCTACAAGGCACCTCACAGGTTTCAGGAACCAGGAACGGCACCGGGTCCGCTCCGAGAGAGAACCGGGCAAGGGGGAGTGGCACAGGAGGAGCGCATCAACGAAGTCACGGAGATTTTGGACTCCAGATGGGGGGAAGAGGGGGTAGAATACCTTCTCGCCAAGGAGGGCACCCCGGCCAGTGCCAACAGCTGGGTGCCGGGCTACGCTTTAGACGAACCTCTGCTCAAAGAAGAGTTTCATGCCCTCTTCCCACATAGGCCAATGCCAGCAGACTTTTTCGACGACTGGCTTTTCACGCCCACGCTTTCAGCCAGCACGTTCCGGGGGTTCGACTCGGACGAGGAACCGACACGAGACGCCCGTTCCCCAGAGGGGTCACCCTCGGGATCTGCTTCAGAACCCTCGTATTGGTGGGATGATCGACCAGAGGAGCAGTTCCGCAGAAGGTGGCTGGAGGGTCCAGGACGAGCAACGTTTCCAGAAGGCAACGAGGGAGAGACGGACATGGACGTTTTCGGGGACGACCCGGGTTTCGAGCACGGCGGCACAGAGATGGAAGCGGAGGTGACCGTCGTCAACGAGAGCAGGGAGGAAGAACCGGAAGACTTCGGATGGCGGCCCGCCACGGGAAGCGAACTGTATCCGACATTCGTTCCCCTGACACAGCAGCACCCAGATCCCGCACCGGAAGGAGGGGAGGGGGGAAGAGGGGGCTTCGAGGGGGGGATGGATGTCAGGGGTTCAGGAGCAGAGGCAAGGGCAAGGGAGGAAACAGAGAGCGAGGGGGAGGAGGCAGAAGAAAAGATGAGTGATGACGACGACCCGAGATCTCCGAGTCTTTCCAGTGAATCAGAAGATTCACAGAAAGGAGCACCAGTGGCCAGGGCAAGGGGGGAGCCTAGGGGGACACCCCAGGAAGATAGAGCCAGAGGGGACTCAGAGGGGAGCAGTTGGAAATCGGGACCAGCGTCACCGCCAGAGAGCAGGGAAGAGGAAGGGCGCCAGGGATCAAGCGCTGGCAGCTCACAACAGGGGGGAGGGCACGAGTCAGGAGTGGCCACACCTCCATCGGGGAGCGAAGAAACGGTCAGACGGAAGGTGGAAGGTTGGGCGCGCGAGCCAAGTTCAAATGCACAGGAAAGTGGCGCAGTAGGCAGCCCGGAAAGGGAGCCAGGTCCTAAAGCCCGCCGAAAGGAGGGAGAAGAGTCAGGGGGGTCAGCGTCAGCGTCAGAGGAATCCCGGAAGGAAGAGACCCCGGGGGGCAGAGGGACCCAGAGAAGAACAGTCAGGCGGAAAAGGTGGAGCAAGGCTAGGATATTAAGTTGGTGTACAAGGGGCGGAGACTCAGATGGAGCTTCGCCGATCTAACCATGAGACGTAGAGTTGCACGCAGCAGCTTGAGAATGGAAACTGTAACTCAATAAAGACTTTTATTTAATGATCGCTGGCTAGCGTGATCCTCTGTGAGCTAGGATCTGGAAGCAGCTCTGACACTAACATTCATTAATTTTACAATATTTCTGTAGATAGTCTTTAAATTTCTTCCAATCTTCTTTCACCGACTCTTCTCCCTGGTCTCGGATTCTGCCAGTCATTTCCGCCAGTTCCATATAGTCCATCACCTTTATCTGCCATTCTTCCAGAGTGGGTAGATCTTGTGTCTTCCAATACTTTGCAATGAGTATTCTTGCTGCTGTTGTGGCATACATAAAAAAAGTTCTGTCCTTCTTTGGCACCAATTGGCCGACTATGCCTAGGAGAAAGGCCTCTGGTTTCTTCAAGAAGGTATATTTAAATACCTTTTTCAATTCATTATATATCATCTCCCAGAAAGCCTTAATCCTTGGGCACGTCCACCAAAGGTGAAAGAATGTACCTTCAGTTTCTTTACATTTCCAACATTTATTATTGGGCAATTGATAAATTTTTGCAAGCTTGACTGGGGTCATGTACCACCTGTATATCATTTTCATAATATTCTCTCTTAAGGCATTGCATGCCGTAAACTTCATACCTGTGGTACATAACTGTTCCCAGTCAGCCATCATTATGTTATGTCCAACATCTTGTGCCCATTTAATCATAGCAGATTTCACCGTTTCATCCTGAGTATTCCATTTCAACAGCAAGTTATACATCTTTGACAAAATCTTAGTTTTGGGTTCTAACAGTTCTGTTTCTAATTTTGATTTTTCCACCTGGAAACCAATTTTCTTATGAGCAACCAACTTCTCAAATACAATAAATAAATGTTGCTTCTGGGCCATATTTAACCTCATTATTTGTCTGTTTGTTTATTTTGCACACTGGCCTTCATCCGAAGATCACAGCGCAGTTCACAACATAAAAATACAAAATGAGAACACAAAATACATAATAAAGCAAAAACAAAGCAGTAACTCCCCTCCCACAAACCCTTTTAAAAGGCCATAGAATGTTAATCAGCCAAAGGCCTGGCTATAGAGAAAGGTTTTCACTTGGTACCTAAATGTATGTTATGAAGGTGCCAGGTGAGCCTCCCTGGGGAGAACATTCTACAAACTAGGAGCCACTGCAGAAAAGGCTTCACTATTAATGGGGAAAGCTAAACAAGTTATTAAGTGGAATCTATAAGAACGAACAATCTTAGCTGTTAATAAAGGAAGAATCAGGACATGATTAGATACACAGGCTGAACAGTCCAATTTGGAGGGCGGAACAAGATGCACCATGTCCGGGAAGAGCCTGAGAAGCATTAATGCAGGACCCCCTTCCTCCACTACAGAAAAAAATTATCATGCTTAAAATGTGTCAGATTTATCTACCAAGTTCTTTGGGTGAAAGGTGGTGTATTTTTAATGAAACACAATGGATTTAATCAACTTAACTTTCTTCTTGTATCATTAAATAGTAGACAGATTTCTTTGCTTAAGTGGGTATTATAAAACAACAGACAAAATGAAGGAAACTGAACTTCAAGAAATGTTTGTGACAAGCAATAAATATTAACAAGAAGTGCAGGTTTACATACCAGGACTATAATAACCACTGGGGAAAACAACATTTAGTGTAAACAGGCAGAAACTCAGTTTTACATGCAGTAAATATGGTGCATAGGTTTTAGTTACGAAAGATTTTATATAGGTTGTCAATGTACATTTTATTTTCTAAACTACTCATTTGTAGTATGAATGAATGTGAGATTTACAAAAGCCTTTGGCTATATGTAATAAAGTTTATTACTTCTCCAGTATTGGGGAATTTATGAGCTTGTGGGAAACCCTTTTGCCCACATAAGTTCCTAAGGTTAAAGGACTGGTTTGGTAGAATGGGATGGGATGTCTGGAAAACGTTTGATCAACTTTTATCACCAAAAAACTGTCATAGGGTACAATTCTATGGTTCTGGGGGGGGGGGGGTCCTCAGAGGCTGTAGGATCTAACATATCTCCATCTCCTGACAGGGAAGTGGATTGTATGGCAACTTGTCTGCCCAGGACAAACATTGTAGGCAACATGAGACATCATCCAATCTGCCAGAGAGTGCACAGGAAGAATCAGTGATCATGGTAAATGTGGAGACCACTGGTATTGGGAAATGTGACAAGGACCAGCTCCCCTATCAGGTCCTTCTTCCAGAGCAGAAGACATGACTTTGACAGATTCTACACATATTCAGAAGATTAACTCCTGGGGCAACCCCTGTCACCCCTCACTGTAGCAGCCAAGAGCTGTAAAACAAGGCAACAGCCTTTTAGGGGTATAGATGGCTCCACTTCAGCCACTCTCTTTCCAGGGTTCTGGTCTTGTCTTGCTTCTGACTCACCTGAACATGACTCAACCAAATCTGCTGCTGCACTACTAAGCCTGTTCCCTGGAAAAAATAGAGAAGGCCTGGGATGTGTCTGTCAAGGTTGATTAGGAGGTTGAACTCCAGACCCCTAAATTTGTCTGGCCAGCGTTGAAGATGGACTACTGGACTAGGTAGAACTCTAGTAGTTCTTATGCAGCACATCAAAGTCTCAGGACTCACAGAGTGGCCCATTGAATTAATTACAAGAGTGAGAACAACCTTTGGAACAGACTAGATTAAGAGGAAGACTTCTTTGTACTTGAGGAAAGAACACTTAATTGCCATAACTTGGTTTTCAGAACTTGAACAGCAATAAAGAGAAGTGCTTTACTTTAATAGCTTTTTATTGACAGGTACCTACATGTTCTTCTTTGAGAAAAGATGACCTCAGACATCTCCCAAGACACAGTTCAGGGAAAGTTAATGGAACTATTCCACCAAACACTGTCTTGAGTTCTCCCTCTAAAAAAATGAATTAAGTAAGAAGAACTTTTTAAAATGTTTAGCAGCTAAGCTATCAACATTGCATCCCTTCAGGCCAGCTGTTTATTACAGATCTCTTTCACTTTCATAGTAAAAGGGAGTTTGCTTATACACGGTGATGAGTAAATCTCAGTGATAACTCAATTTATACGCCCTCAGATGCCTCTTTGCAAATTCCAGAAATCTGCACATGTGGATTTGGACAGGCAGAGACAGAGTGGTAGTTAATACAAGCCAAGAGGCATGTGCATTTTCAGCAACAGAATAAAGATGAAAGAAAGCATAAAATAGCATAGTACAGCTATACTAGGCAAACACAGCTTGTCATTCACAAACAAACAAACAAACAAACAAACAAACAAACAAACAAACCATTAACTACAACTACATATGCAAGCTCTTTTTCCTAAACGAAGCAAGCAATTTGTCTAAGAACAAGTACAAATTTATCCTAAAATGTTGTAGTTTTGAATTACTTAGTCCACTTTCCAAAGTGGAAGGAATGCACTAGGAGTCCTCCATTATATCCCAGTCATTGGGATCTAAACAACATTTTTAGTACATGGAAGCGGTTACCAGCTCATTGTAGCAAAGGCAAAAAATAATAATGAGAAAGCGTTTCTTCATGTTTAGAAAGTTCACATTTACTGACTACTACTATAATGGAAATTTTAACCTGTTTCACTAATAAATCTGAACAAAGATTGTGGCTGTGAGCTTGTAGTTTGATATCTTTGTCAGTGGAATGAAAATTTAATGCAAATAAGATTTTTGGAACTGAAAGAAATCCCTGAGACTACATGTCTGCCTCTGACATTAGAGCAGACACAGACATTTGATTTTGATGGTTGTGGTGCAGCAACATAAGACACCTATCAGCAACTGTAAAACAATTCCACTTTATCCAAAAGTAGCTGTGCTTGCTCAAGACACAACTTTCCATTGTTGCTGATCCCCCATACCCACTGCAGTCCCTGATCCCCCTCCTTAAAGGTACTCCTGAAGACAGAGGAAGAGTGTCCCTCAATTCTACAGCCTTCCTCTTTCCTCCGTTACAATATTGGTATTTGTTTTTTAAAAAATCAACTTGTACAATTAAATGCAGCACAGCAAACCCCGCCTCCTACTTTGCAGTAGGTGAAGTCAGGCAGGACTTCAAATACATTAATTTTTCACAGAGATAATCCAAAATCATGCTTTCTTTGACCGGCCCTTCTATGATTCAGCTATCTGACAACTTGCTTCCTGCACCTTTCTCCCAAGAGAGATTACCAGAGAGCTGAACAGGGATTGTGTGTTCATCAGTCCTTCCTATCCTGTTTCCATAAAGTGTATCTACTTGCTGGAGTAGACCGAAGACACATTCATTTCACCTCAGGTACTGAAAGGGTCGTTCTAGGCCCTAGAATCTTGGGCCAAAGAGGAAGAAGGATCTCCCAGGATTGTTGTTTTTTAACAGAAACAAAATCACAACTAAAGATGCTGCTGTTGCATTTGGGTCTTACTTGAAGGTTTCCCATAGGCATCTGGCTGGCTACTGTGGGAACAAAATGGCAGGCTAGATGGGCCTTTGGTCTGATCCAGACGGGTTCTTCTTATGCTGTCAGGTTCTAGTGTTGCATTCTGCCTTTCATGCAGCTATTAAAGACATTGAGTCTTGGCCCATGAAAAAACACCAACCCTAACATAACCCTGTAAAGAGAGACATATAGGAGAATGGACTTTGTACACCACACATTTCTGAAAGAGAATATGGTTGCTCTCCAAATACACAACTGAAAGAGGTCAACAAGAAAGAAAAGGTTTACAAGGAAGCCAGAGAATTAGCTGTGCTGACTGGCTTCCTTCCACACCACATTTGAAAACATATCCTAGTATTCCAGTAAAGAGATAAAGAAGGGAGGGAAAGAGTTTGTTTCATTAGTAAGCTCATTCTACTTTGGTTTTCTGTTTATTTCACTAGCTGCTGATATCTCATGTGCTGAGTTATACAAGCTTTTGACTCAAACATTGGAGCTTTTGCTGTCCCGAAATGGAATAACCCTGTGGGTTTTATGTCTCCAGATGTTCTCCTCCTGTCCTTTCTTCTTCCTTCCTTTCCCCACTATCTTTTTTGTGTAATGGGCTACCACAGTTGTCCCCTGGTCCAAGAATAAAGTCCAAGGCCCACAATCCTTTATGTGCAAACTTCTGGAGGACACATGCAGTGGTGGGTGCAGTCAGAAGCAGATGTGAGTAGAGCAGAGGATTTGTATCTCGCCTTTGTATAGAAAGCTACATCCCATCAGAAATATATCCATCCAGGAAAAGCAAGAGGCATTATCACAATTCAAGGACACGGTCAGGCAAGAGCAATCAATGAGGGTGTAGAGCAGGACCAGGGGAGAGAGGATGGCCTGTGTGGGCGAGTCTCACGGGCTGGACAGAGAGGCCTGGAAGGCTGCAGCTGGTCCATGAGCCTGTGAGAAATGCAGCCTCATATAACAAGCGTGTAAATGCATGAAGGGGTTAAGACCATAGAGTAAGCTGTTGCTAGTCTTGACTAGGTCACAGTCCCTCATGCCCAGTGATGGGCAGTTCTTTTGTTTGCCTTCTTTCTTCCACCATGTGAACCCAACCTGAGAGGACATCTGTGCTTGACTGCTCCAAGCTCAGACCATGTGTTCAGAAAGTTTTACCATACTTTGTAAACTAAGGTCTTCTACCTGGGGTTTTTATTTTTTGGCTGCTATATGGAAATACACAAGAATTTGATCTTTGATGAGTTTGTAAGTAAACTTCTTTTAAAATTACCAAAGTATTTGATCTATTCGCTGCAAAAGGGGATAGAAAGGGGAAGTTGCTGTAAGCGACTTACCGTGAGATATTCAAAAGCCACACTTCACTTTGTTGCAGGTATGTTTTTGTGTTTTAAAACCTCTGCTCTCTCTTACCGGAAAGTATTCTGCCGGAGTTTGCATCTAGGGATCTGTCAACATTCACTTATAGTAATATATGCCAAACCACAGAGCCAATACTTCCCCACCTATGTCCTAATCTAATACCATAAAATAAAAATAAACATACAAACAATCCCCACCCTGCCAAATTGAGGAGAAAACTTAACAATTCATATAACTTCATCCTGCATGATTATATCTCTAAATAGCTATGGAAGTTTAAGTTTCCTCTTGCTGGATTAAACTGATTATATGTGCACAAGGACTGTACACTCACTAATAACTACTATGGGCAAGGTCAAGTCTCTGATGTCAGCATTGAGCATTAGAGGCACTGGACATCCAGTACAGCTGTGATTCTGAGCCTCCCCCCTTCCCTGATTGTAGTGGGTGGGGGAGTCTCTATTGTGCTCAGCTTTCCAATTGCCAGCAGATTAGACAATCACCATGACAACTGCGGTGACCAAATTTGTGAAAATACATATATCCGAGGATTCCTTCTGAGCCCAGTTTTGCCAAAGTTGTTGCTGGTCTGTAACTGGCTAGTAAAATTTAATATTGTGTCTGTAAACAGAAAGACAACCAAAAAAGCTTAACTTTTTAAAAACCCTCAAGCAAAAATGTCATGTGTCTGCGCGCGCGTGCACACACACACACACACACACTTTAATGTCTCTCCACTTTAACTATTCTCTAAAGACAATTAAAATCTTGGGATCTGCCTGTGGATGTTACTGATAATGTCTATCACATGCTTGACAGACGAGTCGACCATCCCCCTCCCCTCTTCTTCATGAGGGAAGCCCTTGTTCTTCCTGCCTTTCCTGGAGCCAGAGCATTTTATGACTGAAAATAAATTTCTCTTCCTTCAGGAAGAACTTTTTCAATATGAGGTAGACTCTAAATTTATCCAAAAACTACTTGTTTTCTCTTTTCCTAAACACACACACAATCAATCAGAATGTCAGTTGAATGCTTGCCCCTTAGGGTGTTTAGCAAGTTCCTTTTGCAGTGTGGGGTGAAGAAAAAGACTGACAGGTCCAATGGCTTGCATTCCACCCTCCTTACCACTACATTTATCCAAAGTCTTGAAACCTAGCTTTTTTTCCTGATCTTGGAGTCATTTGTTTGACCCTGCAGTATAGTCATGTTGAAATCCTCAGAGTGATCATAGCATATATATTCTTGTTGATAAGTAATCATAAGCACTCCTGAACTTTGTGCCTCCCCATTGAAGAGCATGGGGAAATCAATGAACTTTTCTGGCAGAATTCAATGGAATTTGCAGCCATAATGGCTCTGCTTCCATTGCTGCCAGGTCCAGTCATACATATGCACACAAAGTAAAACAAAAACAAAAAAACCCCACTGGAACAGTTTCTGAAAAGTTCCTCCTACATCTTTACCAAAATCACATAAAAAAGACAAACCTTGTAAGGAAGGAATAATTGGTAGGAATAATTCCCTGTCACTTACAAAATTACCCTCACTTCCTCTCCCTCCCAGGCATTTTCCTTACATAGTAAGCTTGTGGGGAACATGGGGATATATCATTGTTTTCAGGCATACTGTCGTTTTATTACAGTCAATGACCAGTATCAGGATAAAATCACCAATTGCAAAATTTAAAATCTCAGAACAAACTGAAATAAATAAAATTACATATCCGTAAAAAAGCAGTTCTAGCTGGCGTACTATCTGTATCTCTGGTACTCATGAACCACTAATTGACTGTGATTTTACGTAAATTGTGCTATTTTTACTGTTGTTAGCTGCTCTGAGCCCGGCTTTGGCTGGGGAGGGCAGGATATAAATAAAAAAATATTATTATTATTATTATTATTATAACAAAACTTTTGGAGGACACAAGTTTTGTTTAGGCCAGTCCAGAGGAATCTGGATCACTTCAGACAAACTCCTGAAATCTCCCCAGATCAGCCAGATTTGGTTCAGGGTACATCTGAAGCAACTGCATGCCCCTAGAATTCCCTATTAACCAACTATTCCAAGCAAATGATCTGTTTATTGAGCATTCATCCTGATTTGTTTGCCCAATGAGGTTTGGACATAGTCTTTATTCAGCATTCATACCGATTGTCTGCAGAGTAGTTATGTGACAATGAACATTCAACCTGATTTGTTTGTGTAGTAGTTGTACATCTTTCCATTAACATTCACCCACCCCATAGTTCTTAGCACATTTCCCTGTCACCTTCATAGAATCATAGAATCCTAATCCCACAAAGTCCTTTTTTAAAAAGTGGATTTGTTGAGCTCTTGGGTGAAAGAACCTGGCAATTCTCTTCAATTGTGGAAACTTACATTTATAGCGTGTTCTTGAATCTCTCCTGCAAATTGCTCACTGCCTGGAAGTGACTTTAGTCAGGGGCAGCTTCAGGATTTGTGAAGTTCCAAGCTGTCTTCAGGACCCCACAACAGACTGGCATATATTGGGCACCCATATATTTAAAAAACACTGCTTCCCCCTAAGAATCCTGGGAACTGTAGTTCACTCCTTGCAGAGCTACGACTCCCAGCACCCTTCATAAACTACAGTCCCCATGATTCTCTGGGGGAGGCAATGTGCTTTGAATGTGTGACATATATGTAGCCTAAGTGCCCCCAGGAGCCCCCCTCCCATCTAATAGTGTGGTGAGAATACCTTAAGGATATGCCTGAAGTCTTATTCTAACACTGCTAATAATCATAATCATAATCATAATTATTATTTATTATTTATAGCCCGCCCATCTGGCTGAGTTTCCCCAGCCACTCTGGGCGGCTCCCAAGAGAATATTAAAAACACATCAAACATCAAACATCAAAAACTTCCCTCAACAGGGCTGCCTTCTAAAAGTCTGGTAGTTGTTGTTTTCTTTAACATCTGGTGGGAGGGCGTTCCACAGGGCGGATGCCACTACTGAGAAGGCCCCCTGCCTGGTTCCCTGTAACTTGGCTTCTCGCAGTGAGGGAACTGCCAGAAGGCCTTCGGCGCTGGACCTCAGTGTCCAGGCTGAACAACGGGGGTGGAGACGCTCCTTCAGGTATACTGGACTGAGGCCATTTAGGGCTTTAAAGGTCAGCACCAACACTTTGAATTGTGCTCGGAAACGTACTGGGAGCCAATGTAGGTATTTCAGGACCGGTGTTATATGGTCTCGGTGGCCACTCCCAGTCACCAGTCTAGCTGCCGCATGCTGGATTAATGACCCATTAGATGACCCATTAAAAAGGGCAGTGGAGATGGGATGCTTGGATTCAGTCAGATGCTGGAGCTGGAAGGGACTGGGAAGAGGTGCATAATAATGGGTCCCTTTGATTCTGCCTAACAACCCTCCAGCCATGTGAAAGAGCCCAAGGGTTAGGCAGACCTCCTTAGGGTGGCCATTCAAAGTGAGTCAGCTCCAGTGCATGAACTAGAGTGCCTGAATAAACTTGTAGCTCTCACATTGCTTTTATGCAATTAAAGCTCATGCACAAAGCCTCCATATTATCTCTAAAGAAGTTTCCGTGAAGTCATTTTTTTATCCTTGCCTGGTGCTGGGCTGCTCTACTCCAGCAAGACCATCCAAGAACAATTGTAGTGAGAAGTTCTTAAGATGCCACAAGCCTCACGCAGGAGGGCTCTTTACTTTCTTCCAGTTCCTGAGCGAAACTGAGGATTGAGACAAAGCCGTATCAGTCCAAACTTTAGCATGCAAGCTGACACCAAGCAGAGCTACTGCACAACACCGTGGCTTCTGTCAAATCCCTTGTGGCATTTCCAGATAGAAAAGGGGTCATGCAGAGCTCCCTCCCTTTTCTGCGCCCCCTGAGCCGAGTGGAGAGGGCTCAGCAACTGTCCCGAGGACATCCTGATCTTTTAACCTCATTAGACCATTTCAATTTCTGTAGCATCTAAGGGGAATGTCATTAATGGTGTCAGAAAGAAAGCCTAGTTCATCTGCCTCAAAGAAACCATTCTAGTAATCCAGTTACTGAGGAAGAAGGAAGGAAGGAAGGACAGAAGGGATGGTTCCTATTTTCTCATTGCTCCACTAGCTGGGAGAGAGCTGGCACAAAGACATACGTCTAATGAGCGCCTCATTTCCTCAGCAGTGGCACTGGCGTTCAAAGTGAATCATTTGGGACAATTTAAAAAGCGCTTTTGAAATGAAAACTGAAGCTCAGTTTCAGCCACCCTTCCCCAATAAATGGAAAGCAGCTTTGTTTCAAGGAATGAGGTTATTTCATGGCATATTAGCAACAGGTTGGCATAGTGGCTAAGGGCATAACTGGTTGTTATAAGAGCTACAGAACTGCTGTCATTCCTTGTATCTTATAACATCTAGTTTGGCCCTTCGTGCAGTATTAAACACACAGCGTTTCGAACCTTTATTTCTGACCCAGGTCAGCATTATGAAAAATTAATTACCTTGTCATATGAACCACCAGTCCATTGTCTCAACCGGCTATTGTTACGTTCCTGAACTTCCAGTCAAATACTAAATACAGTGGAAGGTGAAACCAAACCACAAAACAAGAACATCCAAAATATATGATGCTATCTGAGCAGACAAACTGAGAGATAAAGGTCCTTAATGAGATATTCTGCTTATTAGATCACCGTAGTAATTCAAAAGAACTATGTTTGCCCCTGTGATGATCTGAGCTTCCTTGACATTGGTACAGCCTCTTTACATGGCCCAAAGTCTATTTCAGAAGCTTGCAAAATCAGCCTCACAGGTTATATAATGACCTCCAGTTGACTACATTGCTGCTGTATACGGGGATGGAGGCGGAAGCAAGGTCATTGCGGTGCAAATGCATCAGCTGAGCCAACTGTTCTGCTTTCCCACCTGCCTTCTCTCCATTGTGCTATGCAGCAGTGATGTAGGCAACCAAAAGTCAAGCGGGCACAGCTGCCCCGCCCAACACCACCATCCACTACTGAGAAGAGCCCTGCTGAATCAGACCCCAATGCCTACCTGGTCCAGATCTCTGTTCTCATAGCGACCAACCAGATTCTTATGAGAAGCCTGAAAGCAAGCAAGACATGAGTGCATAGAAATCACCCAAACCTAAGCTCCTTTGAGGGATATTCATACTGCCTCTGATAACTGAAAGATATACAATATGTCCTCTTGGCTAGAAGCCATTGATAATCTTATCCTCCGTTAATCTGTCCAATCCTCTTTTAGAGCTACCCATGCTAGCACAATGATATATAGTGTTGGCATAGGGGTACAGTGTGGACTATGGGTGGGATTCACCGAAAGAGTCTCGCAAGTACATGCCCTATGTGAGGGCTTCCGCTTTCGGAATGGGACTTCCCCTCCTCATCCCCCATGACCTCTGGTGCCCCCCACGAATTGGCTCTGGGGGATCAGTAGGACCCCCAGAATTGTGTGGAAGTGGAGGAGAGGAGGGATCATTCCATCTGGCAATGCTGGTGCCGATGGAACAGTCACCATAGTGCTTTGTTGTCACAATTAGAGATGCATGAGAACTGGCACTGTAATTGTTAGACACATCCACACTGAAGCACCTCTGACACTCAAAGACCATTCTCTAGATACCACCATATGCTCCTTCACTCACTTTGAAAACTAATTTTCTCTCCTGCAATTGGGATCTTGGTTGCAATATTTTGTCCTGTTTTACCTATCTTGCTTTCATGTGACAAGGCAGTTTATTGTGCACAAAAATGTCTTCCCATGGAGGGTATGTTTGAAGTGTAAGACAGAATTGCTGTAATATGCCGTTAGTCATCTGAGTTCCAGGCTATTATCTATCATTAACTCATTTGGAATACCAGGATGTACAAACTGTTGTTTATAATGTTCTACCGTTGCCTGACAAGCTGCTCAACAAAAGCTGGCCTTTCACAATTCATTCAAACAAACATGCACCAATCTGAGACTGAGAAGAGGAATCTGTTGAGGGTTCAAACATGACTTTTCACTGTTCTTTTGCATTCATTTCAAAGTTGGCGCTGATTTTCTTATATGTTTGCTTAGCATCGGCAGAAATCTTGATACATAGTAAGAATTTTGCAATTTGGCCTCTTTCTCATACTGTCTGAAACACATGAGATTTGGAACTTCATACAGCATAGTATTTTGCACAAATTACGCACATGTGTAAATCCTGCCGCATGCCTCGTTCCCAAAAATCCAGTGCTCTGCATACTAGTCAGAAGAAAAGAGACGTAAGACGGTGGAATCCTGTGTATGTTTATTCAGAAATAAACCCTACAGCAGGGTTCATTCTCAAGCAAGTGTGTACACAGGGTTGCAGCTTGACATTTTCTTTGGGCAATGAGACTGAGTTAAAGGCAAGGCAGATGGAGACTTACTGGCTATAAAGGAGGAAGGCAGAATTTTGCACAAGATCTGAGGGCCCTCTAAAGTGTTGTTGCCCAGTTAGCCTACCCCTAAAGCCATCATTGTACTAAACTAGAAATTGGGGACACATGCCCTTCTGCATCTCATTGGAGTATAACTCTTCTAATTTCTGACCATGGACCATACTGGCACTGGAGTCCAACAACATCTAGAGGGTCACAGGTTCACCAGCCATGTGCTAAACAAAGCTTTGTGGTTTGTTTTAAATATAATATGCACATGTCACTTAGGACTCAGCTAGACTGGTAAAGAAAAAGCGACTTATATGCGTTGCATGTGTGATATAACATTGTGCACAATTTTACACATCACTTGGGAAGACAGGCAAACTAATATCAGCATACCAGAAGAAGCAAAGATCACCAGTGTTGAAGCAATGATTCTTCAACATCAACTTCGTTCGACTGGTCATGTTGTGCGGATGCCTGATGATCATCTTCCAAAGCAACTACTCTATTCTGAACTTAAAAATGGAAAGCGTAATGCTGGTGGTCAACAAAAGAGGCTTAAAGACTGTCTCAAGGCAAATCTAAAAAAATGTAGTATAAACACTGACAACTGGGAAACATGGCCTGCGAGCACTCCAGTTGGAGAACAATCTTTACCAAAGGTGTCATGGGCTTTGAAGACACTCAAACTCAGGACGCAAGGGAGAAACGTGCTAAGAGGAAGGCAAATCCACACTGTGATCAATTCCCACCTGAAAACCAATGTCCCCACTGTGGAAGGACGTGTGGATCCAGAACTGGCCTTCACAGTCACTTACGGACTCATTGTTAAAACCATGTTTATGGAAGACAATCCTACTCGGCTACGAGTGATTGCCAAAGAGAAGAGATAACATTGTGCCACCAGATGGCAATGTAGAGTCCCAGTTTTCTCTACCTGTTTTCCCTGTTCTTACTGAATTCTTATTGAATTCCTGATCATGGAGAGAATCATAGAATTGTAGAGCTGGAAGGGTCATCTAGTCCAACCCCGGCAATGCAGGAATCTCAGTTAAAGCATGCATGACAGATGCCCTTCCAACCTCTGCTTATAAACCTCCAAGGAAGGAGACTCCACAACCTCCCAAGGAAACAAATAATGAGTGCCATTTCAGACATAATGCTAAACGAGCTGCTCTGTTGTTTCTCTGCTTGACTAAGGGGGGAGCTAAATGGGATTGCTTAAACTGTGTGCACCAGTATATTATGGTTAAAACAAATGCTTAGGCTTAGTGTTGCATGTTAATGTAGAAGAAGAGAAGAGGAGTTTGGATTTGATATCCTGCTTTGTCACTACCCAAAGGAGTCTCAAAGCGGCTAACAATCTCCTTTCCCTTCCTCTCCCACAGCAAACACTCTGTGAGGTGAGTGAGGCTGAGAGACTTCAGAGAAGTGTGACTAGCCCAAGGTTACCCAGCAGCTGCATGTGGAGGAGCGGAGACGCGAACCCGGTTCATCAGATTACGAGTCCACTGCTCTTAACCACTACACCAAACTGGTAGTCAATTGTAGTCAATGTGATGTGATCACTGCTGCAGCACATTAAGCGGGTGCAGGGGGGGAGGTTCTAAAAGCTTAGTTTGTTCCTTGGAGAATGAACCTAAAATTGCTAAATAATTTGAACATTTTCAACTGTTATATGGAGATGGGTGCTAGCACTGCCATGTAGTTACCTACAATCTATCCAGGTTATAAGCCAATTGTTTAGGATGGTAAAAGGGCAGACCAATGCCATTACTGGAAAAGGAGCAATTTCATTCATTCACAATAAAAAGTCCTACTCCAGGTCTAGTACTGCTGTAGTGACAGAGTTCATTATTTCTTGCTACAAAGGCAAAAAAATGTTCCCTGACATAGTGAGCTCATGAGTGTTTACCAATTTTAATTTTTGCCCCTAAAGGTCCTGATTAATGGAATAGTAGGCATTCTGGTGAATGAATTGTTTTGGTTGTATGAAGGATGGTTCAGACATTTCTTTAAATATCATTGTTTTTTAACCACAAAAGGGTATCATAGTGGCGGACAGGTCAATAATAACAAAACAGTCGCTGCCCCAAGGCTTACAACCAACAGTACACGACACCAAAGAAAAATAATTGGGAGGGGAAATGAAATAAGCAAACTAGGGTACCCTACCCGTTCCTAGTTACAAGTCCTTCTGACGACCAGCTGAAATGGAAATGGCTCAAGGAAAGGAGGAGACAAAAATTGCTGGTTTCTTGGATGCACTGATGTCTTGGCCAGCAACTCATCAGTGCAGAGAATACTGAGTTAGATGAACTAACGGTCAGACTCAGTCTAAAACAGCTTCCTATTCTCCCCTTCACATCCAGCAGTTAAGGCTGACTAAAATGGAAATCACACCCCTCACTGCCTTGCCGAGCAGATGCATAAGCAGTCTAATGAAGACTTTCATATGCCACCCCTTGTAATATGTATTACAACACAAAACAAATAAAATAAGACCAAAAGCAAATACTTGAAACAGCAGAAGCAACAGAAAGCTAGCCAATATTTTAAACTACCAGTGTTTATACAGTAGTTAAACAGTGGGGAGAATGGAAACGTTTTGCCTAAATTACTAAAAAACCCACAGTTACGAACCACACATGCTTACCTCATGTTATATGAGGAAGATATGAAAGTTCTGCTCTAGAGAAATCTAACTTGTTCCCTCTGCAACACTCTAATTTTTAATTTTATTTTGGTCATACTGTCTTCAGAACTGCCGTTTATACACCTTCAGAGCTACAATTCCCAGCACTTTTAACAAAACCAAAGTTTCCAGGGTTTTTCAGGAGGAAGCCACGTACTTTAAAAAGATGGTGTGGCTGTCTCTTGAGAAGCAGCCATAAGGCCAAAGTGGGAATTCCACTTGGAGGGAATGCCAAAAAGAAGCTTGTCAGTAAAAGGGGCTGTGCAGTTGTTTTACTTGCCAGCTGTACTCTTTAATAGAGCAACCTCTTATTGATTTCAGGTCACTGTAGGAATATTTCTTAAGAGCCAAGGTACATATTAATGAAAGAGGTTTCTCTTGGCAGGGAGAGAAGTTAATTGAACCGAGTATATTTTCCCCAGCGCCAAAGAGCGGAAAGGGTTGAAGACAGAGACACTTCCCAGCTTCCAATGTAAAGTGCTGCAAGGGGCAGAGAAACCTCTTCAACCAGACACAGGAGACCAGAATAAATAATACTCAGATCAGGTGCCATAGGGTCATCATGTTTCCTAAACTTACAGCTCTAGCACAGCTAATGGGTTCAGGCAGGGTTCCCAAGCACCAAACACAGAGAGCTTCCTAAGCTCCCAACAACCAGCTTCCTTCCTTTACCAGTTCAGCATTTCCTAAATGTATCAAGCACAGAGCTTGCAAAGTGTTTCCAAAGCACATGACAATCAACTGGTTTTCTTTCATTTGTAGTTTTCAGAAAAGTGGCTGTTTTGAAGCTCAGGTACTTGAACAAATCCTCTGTGTACTTATTTGAGATTTATCCCATCAAACCCAAGCTGGATCTAGACACATCAAAGAAGCGTTTCAGTTAATCGCGTTGCAAACTTTGTATGAGAAACTGGGTAAGCAAAAACGGAACTCCACAGCGCCATCTGGTGTCACAGTGCTAGACTGCAGAAACAGCGGGGGAAAGTGTTTTTTCTTTGCCAGTGTAGCTGAGTCCCCAGTGGACTTCCCACGGGACTGGGAATTCTAATCTGAGGCAACCACTGAAAACTGACATGGGGTGTTGTTCATTCTTCATTAGGTATTTTGTTTCTCTAATTGACTCCAGAGCTCTCCTCATTGCTGGCATGTGAACCCCAACAGGGAATGCAGCCCCTTGTCAGGAAAAAAAGTTTTAAACTGCTTTTAATGTTGCGTTTGAAATTGTTGTAATCTGCTCTGGGGCCTGAGCATGAAGGGCATGTAATAAATTAATACTAATACTAATACTAATACTAATACTAATAATATTTTTCAATTATAGGGTGGAATCAACATAGTGCTAAGTCTCTTGTTCCATCAACACAAGGATTTCTCTGTAAGCAATTATTATTACTGTTATTAATTATAATAATTAGCTGCTTATGTGCCAAAATGGTTGCCAAGTAAGTGGTTTATGACTATAAAATAAATGCATAATTAAAATATGCAATAACAAATCCACTGAGCATTAAAAATATCCTTAATTAAAAACTGTAAGACAAGTAATTGAAGAGCACAGCAATTAAAACAGTTAAAAATAGGTTCAGTTCAGGAGAATCATTGCCTAAAAACATGTGTCTTCAGGAGATGTCAGAAAGCCAATGCAGATGGGGCCTCTGGTATTTCAGCAAGTGAGGCATTCCACAATGCTGGTGCCACCAGCGGATAATCGTCACGCAAGGGAACTGTTCCCTCCCTCCATGCATCTCCTAAATCTCTTATAGGAGTTTCCCGAACCCTCTAGAGCAGATTTGGGGAGGGTGTAGGCAGTGGAAGGGGAGGGGAAACTCCTGTTGCACAAACAAAATCCCTTGCACTGACGGGACACGGTAGCTGAAAACGACCCAGTCTTTAAAATATACTATTGTACATAAAAAACTTAGCACACTTATGGGTGGTGGTGATATCATTTTTTTAAAAAAATTAACGAGGCTGACAAATTATACTTCCAAATTCAAAAGTTGGACAGCTAAGGTTCGTTTTTCTTCTTCAGTCAGTAGGAATGAGCTTCCATCTCTCCTCTAGTGGAATTGTTACCACTGGCTGAAGTGCAAATGTTCCTGATTTCTATAAGCAAGTCGTTAATTCTATAGATTAGAGATATAGCATGCTGAGAAATTTAGCAGAAAACAGGATAGTACCAGTGCAAACCTGATCCATTGGAAAATCTCTGTCTATATATAGGCTTTTCTGATGCAAGTTTCTTTTTTTACCCTTCTGATGCTTCAGGCTGCCTTAGTTAAATGAAGCTAGACGAGCGTCAGAGTGTCACATCAAACTCCCTTGACCTCAGCATGAAATCAGCACCACGGCATCAAAGAGCGAGGAACACAGAAGGAGTATCTACAAGAAACAAAGACTCTTGGGGAAATCTCCCTCTTCATTTCTGACCATGGCTGAATTGATTAAGCAAGATGGTACCAACACATCCCACTAATGGAAACAGCCCCTCATAACTGGAGTCCTTTTGCAGACACTAGAGAAAGTACAACTGCTGACTTTTCTGTGTGTATTATCATTGGTCAGTGATAGGCAGGTAGAGAAGTGGGTGACTAAACAATGTCAGAAACAAACAGAAAAAGGAAATTCAGTCCCCAGTCTCTGGTTTTTCATAAAGAAGATGTATCTGTCAGAGCAAGGATGACTAACTAGTAGCCTGAAGTCCAGATTTGGCCTGTGAAGCACATGCGTATTTTAGGCTAATATTATCAATTGGGTTGGAGTTTATTTATTTATTCTACTACTGCATATCATGGTCATTATATTAAATCTGGGGGCTGGGAGTGGAGGGGGGGAACTCCTGAAGAAAACTCTTTCCTTAGAAACATCCTGAAAATTTGGAAACACATGTTTCAGAAGCTAAAATGGGGCTCCCACCCAATGTCTGCTTCATAACACTAATATGGAAGAGGGGGCATCTGATGGGGAGACCAGTGGGTGTAAGGTAGGTGATTTCGGCAATCCCACTTATCAGGACGCAGGAAATAGCATACAGCTACAGCCAACACTAGGGTTCCCATATTTCAAAAACTGAGTTGTTGTTGTTGCCAAAGTTGTTGCAAAATCAAAAAAAATTGAAAAAAGATTTTGAGCTATTTTTAAGGAACTTCGCCAAAATCTACACTTCTGATTTGGATTGCCATATATCCAGATTTCCCCAAACATTTCTGTGATTTCAGCCCAAAGCTTACAACTGCCATGTTCCAGACTTACAGCAACTCTTGCCAACACATACCACCATAGAACAACATTATTAGGTTTCCTTCAGGGTATACCTTTCTGAATCATAGATATGTGTTTTGACATGCTCAGAGTTGTTTCCTTGAAGGCCACACCTCCTCAAAACTTTTAGCATGTTCTAGTAACCAGGGAGGAAGCAGGGAGTTTTTACTGCTTTAAGGAGTGTTGTCCTTTTGTTTAGTATGTATTTTGTAACCTTTTGTGTGAGACAGAGAGAGAACAGAACGGTGGATACAGTGCAAGTCTCCTTCTATAATAAATATGTATCTGTTTCGTATTTTTGGTAGCCTCTCTTGCTTGAATCAAATCAAACAAACTTCTGCTGAGAGAGAGACAGAAAAGGAGGAACTTCTCAGCAGCTTTTTCCAAGGCCTGTTCCTTAACCTATTCAAGCTTAAGATACACAAAGCAGGATAACTGTCTCTGGCAGTTCCCTTCCTCCTCAACCCAGAACAAATTCCGGCTTATATCACACGGTCCCCAGTAATGAATCACCTTATTTGCTTATTGTTTGCTTTTTCTCTTCTTTCCTAGCCCCCAATCACTGCTCTTGTGACTTCAGTAAAAATAAATCTGGTGAAAGTTCCCAATCACTGCCCAACCCAATACATGTTTACTCAGACACAAGGCCCGCTGTGTTCCCTGTTTACTCAGATGCAAGTCCCACTGTGTCATTCTCAGGCAATATATATTGGATTGCAGGCTTAAGTTAATCTCAACATGTGTTTTGGGTGGTGTTTAGGGTGGTTCACCTGCTAAATTTCTACTTGTTATGTACTCATTTACCGGTATGTTAGTTTTTAGCTGCTTAGCGAGACACAGAAGAGGAGGAACTTCTCAGCATGTTTTTTCAAGGCCTGTTCCTTAACCTATTCAAGGTTAAGTCACACAAAGCAGGATAATTTAAAGATAATTTACCTTTTATTTTCTCAGATAGATACTGGAATACAGTAGTACCTCAGGTTACATATGCTGCAGGTTACATATGCTTCAGGTTACAGACTCCACTAACCCAGAAATATTACTTCAGGTTAAGAACTTTGCTTCAGGATGAGAACAGAAATCGTGCAGCAGCGGCACAGCGGCAGCAGGAGGCCCCATTAGCTAAAGTGCTTCAGGTTAAGAACAGTTTCAGGTTAAGAACGGACCTCCAGAACAAATTAAGTATGTAACCAGAGGTACCACTGTATATCTGTTCATGAAAGACTATAAAGCATGTCTATGAGGGAAGTGATGCTCATTCATTAGACTTCTGGAAGGGGTCATTTAGCCTAAGACGTTTCACCAAACCCTAAAATAATGGAGGGCACAGAAGTTACTATTCACATCATCACACACAGAGTAGCAGGTAGCATCTTGCCCCTGCTGCCTAAACCTGCCACTACAGTTGACCGGCACAGCGTAATTGACAAGCTGGGGGGAAATAAACTTGAGCTGATATCAAGTGGCACAACTACTTAACTGAAAAGGAGAAGCAGTGACAGATTCCCTACCTGAAGTTGCTATTCAGTTCTTGCAAACCGATATGCTCTTTAATCAAAACAGACTATGGGTGACAAGGGGCATGTAGCTGCACAACATCTTCAAAATGCCTGAGGAGGGGGTGAATTTTTCCTTAATCCTACAGATGCTCCAATGTGTCACTAGATACTCTAGGGAGATAGACGATTCATTTTCATGCCCCCCACTTGCCCCATCTCCAGTATATCTAGCAAGTCTGTCACTTTCATAGCCTCCCCGTACCTTTTGAGCATGTATGGCTGTTGGCTATTTACCCAACACCTGGGTTTTTAACTTTGCAACCATAAATAATCTGAAAGGGCTATAATTAGCAGATTTAGCCCCTTGCAAGAAAAAACCTGGAGGCTCAGTCAGAGAAAGGAAGAGAAAAACCAAAAGCAGCACAAGACTTCACTGCTGCAGTGGCTCAGCCAGGAAAGCACACACCCCATTAATGTTTTTTCCCCCCATACCAAATCTCCAAAATGAAGAACAAAGTGTTGTGGGGTTTTTTTATTCAGAACGAGTTACACAGACATCATGATGATGCATTCTGCACCCTACCCCAACACACAAACGACATGCTGGCATTTTGCGTTTGTGTTTTTCCTATAGCAAAATAGGAAAGGGGGACAGGATGCAATGTCTCTGCAGTGGTAGTGACATTGAGGACATATCTGGACATTTTGCAGTTCCCCCCACTCCCATGCAAGTTAAGATGCATATATCTTGCCAAGTTATTTGGGACCTGAGGTAGGAAATCCCACAAGGATCTCTCTTCCTCCCTGGCAGTAAAAATAATAAACCAAGGACCTCCTCTCTGCATATGAACCGACTAGGACCCTGCAACCATCATCTGACGCTCTTCCTCGTGTGCCTCCTCCATAAGAGGTCTGGAGGAGGGCAACATGAGAATGGGCCTTTTTGGCAGTGGCTCCCCACTTGTGGAATGCCCATCCCAGCAAGGCTCACCTGGCAACTTCAGTATACATCTTTAAGGTGACAGGTGAAAACATTCCTCTTCAACTAGGCCTTTGGCTGATTTACATTCTACATAGGGCTTTTTTTAAGGGGGAACTCACAG
The DNA here is from genome assembly GCF_964106645.2 of Podarcis pityusensis. NCBI lineage: Eukaryota > Metazoa > Chordata > Lepidosauria > Squamata > Lacertidae > Podarcis > Podarcis pityusensis. The sequence goes on from NC_138028.1 coordinate 43,824,613, forward strand.
GAACCCAGTTCCAGCACCTCTCAGGTGAGTTCCGTCACTTTTCTGGTGAGTGTAATTGCCATTCTAAGAGAACAAGGGAGATGGTTTGGTTTGCTTTTATTGTGTATATTGTGTTTTTATCTTGCATTTTTATGCTGTGAACTGCTTTGAGATCTTTGGCTAAAGGGTAGTATACAAATTTAATAAATAACTACTAGAGTGGTACCTCGGGTTAAGTACTTAATTCGTTCCGGAGGTCCGTTCTTAACCTGAAACTGTTCTTAACCTGAAGCTCCACTTTAGCTAATGGGGCCTCCTGCTGCTGCTGGGCTGCCGGAGCACGATTTCTGTTCTCATGCTGAAGCAAAGTTATTAACCCGAAGCACTATTTCTGGGTTAGCGGAGTCTGTAACCTGAAGCATCTGTAACCTGAAGTGTATGTAACCCGAGGTACCGCTGTACTACTACTACTACCACCAATGTGCTGCCCTTTTCTGACCCCTCAAATCAGCTGCCTGAGACCTTACCATGACTTACAAAGCCTTGTCACAACCGAGCAAGAAGAATGGCCAAATACGTATTGTTTGTTTAGAAAGATTGCCTGAAAAAGCCCTCGGGAGACAAAGAAGCAATGATATTCTCGTTTTAACATCTCTTCTAAGACTTCTGCAGTTCCTCTGTACCCTTTGATTGTGGTTGACTTTTGCCTGTTTACCCAACACCTGGATTTTAACTTTGTCAACCATAAATGTTCTGAAAGGTTTATAATTAGTGGATTAGTACATGCAAGAAAAGACTTGAAATCTCAACAGGGACTCTGGGAACTATTTTTACTTCAGAATGTCCTTGTATCTTCAGATGTAATCAGTGTAGGAAGTTCCAAGTCTAGTTACACCAGCCAAAAAAGAGATCTCACTCACTGCCGGTTGTTCCACTCTGCTGTTGGCTGAGATTAGTTGCCCTTGGCGCTGACCATAACACATAAGAAATAATTACTTTAGGTTACAGATCAAATTCTGGTCACCAATAGCAACATTTCCACAGAAAACTAAGTGTTATCAGGGAAAGCTTCTCTTTTTTTTAAAAAAATTAATATTTATTACTTTTCCAACAATTTAAACACTACAAAAACAATACAATACAGTACAATACAATACAATACAATACAATACAAAAACACTACATACACATTAAATACATCAAACTAACAAAACAAAACAAAAACAATTTAATATAAATCAAACAATTTCAATATCTTATCTTTCATTCACTTATTTCCACGACCTCCTCACACTTCCCTTTTTGTATTCCACTTCTATTAATTGTTTCAGCAATTCCTTTCCATCCTCCTCTGTTTTCTATCCTATAATTATCTTAACACATTCTAGCCTTATTTTTTCCTTTAATACTCTATTAATCTATTTATACTTAATTCCTTACAACATTTCTACTAAAGCCATATAATTTCATTCCAACATTTTTCTAACATTCATTGATTTTACAGTATTTCTGTAAATAGTCTTTAAACTTTTTCCAATCTTCTTCCACCAACTCTTCTCCCTGGTCTCGGATTCTGCCAGTCATTTCCACCAATTCCATATAGTCCATCAACTTCATCTGCCATTCTTCCCGGGTGGGTAAATCTTGTGTCTTCCAATACTTTGCGATGTTGCTGTTGTTGTTGCATACATTGCGACTCTTGTTGTTGTTGTTGCATACATAAAAAAAGGTCTATCCTTTTTTGGCACCAATTGGCCGACCATGCCCAGGAGAAAGGCCTCTGGTTTTTTCAGGAAGGTATATTTAAGTACCTTTTTCATTTCATTATAAATCATCTCCCAGTATGTCTTAATCCTTGGGCATGTCCACCAAAGGTGAAAGAATGTGCCTTCAGTCTCATTACATTTCCAACATTTATTGTCGGGCAAATGGTAAATTTTTGCAAGCTTGACTGGTGTCATGTACCACCTATAAATCATTTTCATAAAATTTTCTCTTAGGGCATTACATGCCGTGAATGTCATACCAGTGGTCCATAACTGTTCCCAGTCAGCCATCATTATATTATGTCCAACATCTTGTGCCCATTTAATCATGACTGATTTCACCGTTTCATCCTGGGTGTTCCATTTCAACAGCAAGTTATACATTTTGGACAAATTCTTGATTTTTGGATCTATCAGGGAAAGCTTCTCATCCTTGATGTTTTATTAGCTTTCTGCCCACAGGGAATTTCCTATCTGGGGAACCATTAAAATGTGTAACAGATGTAGGGGCAGATTGATACAGAAATATTCAATCTCATATTTTATGTAACAAAAATGAGTCAATAAAATTTTTGGTTTGATGCATGGCATAACTAATCAATATTATAATAGCAATCAAAAGAACCATTAAAGTTAGAAGATAATGAGAATATAATGACTTCAGTAAAAAAAAGGAGTTTTGTATCATTTTACCTCACCTATGGGGCACTTTGATACAAAGCGTAAATTGTATGAGAATGGTAATTATTTGCACAAATTTAATGAAAAAACATTTTTTATTGTGAGAGATCATAATCAGCCTTACAATTTGTTATTTAAAATCTAAATTACGTATCAAAACTAACAGTGTTTCACACATATCATAGACTTTATGGCAGGTTTTCTTAACAAAATATCAAAACTTATATTAATCTTTCCTCAAACACCTATCCATTTAAAAAAAAACTGAAAAAACTTAAAAAGTATAAGAACTCACATTAGGTAGTCAAAAAAAACAGTAATTTAAACGAAATGCTTATAAAAAATAAGATAATTACTTAACGTGTAGCTTCTATTGCACATTATATCCACTTAAGTCAATAGAAAAAGTATAAAGAGATGATGTTTGAGATGTGCCCTCTGGGAAATTTGGTTTTGGCAACGGCAAGAAAACGTCCTTGAAATCAACGCTTGCCTTATCTTCTATAATGGGGAAGACAAACATACAAGATCCTGGTTTTTTCCTGAGATATGGCACTTGATAACCAGTCATATTATATTTAGAAATGACTTTGGCCACGTAGTAAACATTTTTTTTCCTTTTCAAAATTAATGAGTTTAGAGATTTCATGCAAACTTGTATATTGGGGCACTATTGTACCCAATACCTTTTATATGCCCCAACGGACATTTTCAAAAAAACTAACAATTATTAATAAAACCACTAAACTTGTTTAAAAATCACGTGTAATCCTGATTACTGAGTGGAATAACTTACCTTTGGTATTTTAAAATCTAAACTAAACGATGTAAAACAGTGTTGGAACACTTTTGAATTTCATATAATTTTTTAGTTGGCCGTGCTAAGAACACATTTACTCTCGTCAAACACCAATGGCTAACTGGCTGGCAGCGCGGTTGCAACTGTTGTACTCACACATGTATAGACACATTTTAGTGATGTCGTGAAACAAATAACATTTCTCGATATTGAAATATTGTTGGTGTATCAATTTGCCCCGCTTCCCCCTATCCCTCACCTGCCATCTGAAATCAAATCACCCTGATTTGAAATGTCATGAAAGGGCAATGAATTGATAGTTATTTTATCCATTTGTTGGTTTGTTTCTATATATATTTAAATTGTTTATATATGTTTATCTATAGATTGTCCACATATGTTTAAATTGTGCCAGAAGCAAATTTCACTGAGTCGATAAAAGCTTCTGGGTCCCAGGAATGTTTTTTCAGGTCAGACCACCATCACCTTTGAGGAATCTGGGATCACATCCTCTTCAACAGGAGAAGGGTGGAGCCAGAACTCCAGGCAGAGGCCATGCAGGGCTGAACCATGGCATGCTGGGACAGAGGCATGGGTGAAGGATGCCTTGGGCTCCAATGCTTTAGTCTTTAAGAAAAGCTGTGCCTTTATTTCCCAGTGGAAACACAACCCTGGATGAGTGCCTGGAACCCCCTGGAATCTCGGGCAGCCGCTTGGCGGAGATTGGGGTGGCCATGGAACAATATCTACTGTCCAAGACTCCCAAGGAACACTTTATAGCTGTGCCTACCAGCGGGTGGCACTGTGAGTTAAACCACAGAGCCTAGGACTTGCCGATCAGAAGGTCAGCAGTTCGAATCCCCGCGACGGAGTGAGCTCCGGTTGTTCAGTCCCTGCTCCTGCCAACCTAGCAGTTTGAAAGCGCGTCAGAGTGCAAGTAGATAAATAGGTACCGCTCTGGCGGGAAGGTAAACGGCGTTTCCGTGCGCTGCTCTGGTTCGCCAGAAGCAGCTTAGTCATGCTGGCCACATGACCGGGAAGCTGTACGCCGGCTCCCTCGGCCAATAAAGCGAGATGAGCGCCGCAACCCCATGACTGGACCTAATGGTCAGGGGTCCCTTTACCTTTACCAGCTCAGAAAAATAATTTAACGCAGCATTGAAAGACAGCTAAAAAGCTGGAATGCACAGATTTGCAGCTGGGAATTTAACAAACTGCCAGGGAGATGATTTTAACCTCTCCCTTTTCTTGCTGACTAGCATCCCATGCTAGAATAGTGCTCTGCCTTGAAGTCATTTCCAGACTAAAATGCTTTTGTTTCTTTATTAAAGGGAGACCCTGCGTAAACCTAGAAAATCATTAAGAATCTGGTGTTCTTTTGTTCCAGGCAGCTGAACAAAGCCAAATAAAGAAGGGCACTTTTTGTTTATTTTTATCATCACCTCTTTTGACACTTGGCACAAGAATATAGCAGTGAAGAGGGGAGGCATCAGACATGCGGAATTATACTGCAGTATGGCTGTGAAAACATGTAGGAGCTATTTGGTCATGTGTAGTGGTAATTTCAGTATTCCAGATAATCCACACATTCCACAGATACATGAGGGAAAGAAGGGCAAGATACAGGTGTTCCTCTAGCAGTGCCACAGCACCAAATCATTCGCCTTTATTCCCAACACACACAGCCTTGGAGGAGGTTCAGTGGCATTGTTTTCTTGATCTGTGGATGCTCACTACTGGCCTTCGCCAAGGCCAATGTATGTAAACACTTTTTGAGAGTACTGAGAGAGAATGCTCTCTGTTTGAAAATTAGGCAGGCAAAATTATCTGAATCAAACGAAATGTGCTGGATGTTTGTAAAAGTTTAATGGATTGCTGTACAGTGGTACCTCGGGTTAAGTACTTAATTCGTTCCGGAGGTCTGTACTTAACCTGAAACTGTTCTTAACCTGAAACACCACTTCAGCTAATGGGGCCTCCTGCTGCTGCTGCGCTGCTGGAGCATGATTTCTGTTCTCATCCTGAAGCAAAGTTCTTAACCTGAAGCACTATTTCTGGGTTAGCGGAGTCTGTAACCTGAAGCGTATGAAACCAGAAGCGTATGTAACCCGAGGTACCATGGCGCTGATAGGTGACTGATACACTGAAAGGGATTTGCTGTTTTCAGCAAATAATGCAGCACTAGAGGTAATTCTGTTACTTCCTAAGATGTGTCACTGTGCACTGTAAACCATGAAATTCTCTGCTCAGTATCCAGTTTTGCCAGAGCTTGCTCTGTAGGCACCTGGGGCAGGGTCTTATTGGTGGTGGTGCTCCAGCGGTGGAACCTTGGGGACACAAATGGCCATAATGTTCTGTTGCTTCTCTAGCCTTTGCTTAAGACTTTTCTGAGCCTTGAGTCTGCTTTGTAATTGTATCATTTCAAGTTTTGCTGTTTGCTGTTGATGCTTTGATTTTTTTTTTTTTAATGATCATGTTTTATTTATTGTTCTGGAAACTACTGTGAGGACACCTGCTGATGAAAAGTGGTATATAAACACCCTAAGCAAATGAGTCAAGAGAGATGAGTTTCATGGCAAACATGCATAAATGTTTCAGTTAGATTGCTTGCATGTTTTCTGGAGTGCATTCCATTAATGCAATATTAAAATGTAAACACAACATTAACAGGTCGCAAGCATGCCTTTTCACATACTTAAAGGACAAAAAGGGGTATTCTCAAAAAGGAATCGCTGTGCTCAAAATCGTTGCAAATACAAACAAGCAGGGTAGATATAAGACTGGCTCATTACCATGTGTGCCACATGGGAAATTCAAATTTGCAGGTAGTGCTGAATGCTGCAGCCCAGCTTTTGGCTGGAGCAGCTCCACATCCGCATATTACGCCGCTGCTGAAAGCTCTGCATTGACTGCCAGTTCAAGATACTATTGTATAAAGCCCTAAAATGGCCATAGGACCAGGTTACTTTGCTCCTTAGGCAGCAGCGATATCAGTACACTTCCCTGGAGAAGCCTAAAGTTGTATTTGTTTAGTTTCTACATGAACCAAGGTTTTTAGCGTAGTAGCACTAGTGTTTTGGAGGTGGTCTCTCATGACATCCTCCCAAATCACACTGCCTCTCTCCCCTTGTTGCCAGGATTTGTTGACCTCCTTTGCTTGCGGCTTCTGATGCAATACAACTACTGCTGATAAGAAGAATCACACTTGGAAAAGCAGCCTTGGCACTGGCCTTGTCAGTGGCCTCTCTGATAGATAAGGGAGCAGGAGGCAAGGGGTGGGGAGAACTATTAAGCCAATCCTTATCACTATCAGATTCATCACTAAAGCCACTGCCATTGCAGAACAAGGGATGGAATCAAGCAAGCTTCTCTGGGCATAGCAGGTGCATTGCATGGTGGTAGTGATTGAGACTGCAAAAGCTTGGAAGTCTGGCTTGTTTTTACTAAATGGACTAAATGCTCCTGAAAACTTGACGCATCAGAACGACTGCAACAGAACCCATTAGCAAGGTATTGCACTAGTGTTCCCTCTCTGTTCAGTGTGCTCTACCTGCATAGGTTATGTAGAAAATTGCTACCATATTGCAAAAGTGCCACTTGTACTTTTATATCAGAGGTACTTAACAAAGACTGGATAAGTTCCCTGGGACTCTGCTATCCAACTATCCCATTAAACACACAAACACACTGATCACCCAGCTTTCAATAAGGCTCTCACGCACTTGGCTGTTCCTCACCGGTTTGGTCACACTTGTCACCAAGACCTCTTCATTCCTCTGAACCAAGTTTATGTCATGTTAACCAATAGAAAATTCAGTGCTATAATCTACAGTGAACTTTGTAAATGCAAACACAACTGGAAGGGGATAAGCAGAGTTGAACATTATTGCCATTTCAACTCCATAGGAGAAAACAAGATCTGATTGAAGAGATGGGTGGAAACACAAAAGTTCCAGCTATGCACATGGTCCAATCAAATAAATACACTGAATGGAAATGTGAATAATTTGGATTCTTTTCTCTGTTTAAGTTAAAAGCATTTCACAGATGGATCTTGCCATAAAGACACCCAAGGGCCTTGAAATGTGACCGATAAAAAGGTTGCATACATAAATTTCCCAAAGCTTTTCTCACAAACAAGCATAGCCGCAAGGTAGTGGAGGTTTTCTTTTTCTTTTTCTTTTTTTATTTTGACAACGTAATAATCATAAATAAATAAGAATAAAAATGTGCACCCCACCACCAAGACCATTCCATTGTAACTATCCAACCTCCCAAAATTTTAACGCCTCTTGCAATGGTTTGACCCCTTTCCATTTTAACAGTACAAATTCTTCAAACACCTTTCATATCTCCTCAAAATCATTTCTCCTACGTATTCCCCATCCTATCTTAATGGCACATGTTAATTTATCATTAATAGCTATATCCCACACCTCTTTATACCATTCTTCCATTTTATATTCTGCTTGCCCTTTCCACTTCCTAGCTATTATAATTTATGCAGCTGTCAATAAATTTGTGAGCAAGTCTTTCATAGTCTGCAAACCTTCCACCCCATTGTAAATTGATACCTCTGGACTTTCGGTCAGCCATAACCTAGTGATTTCTGTTATCTCCTTAAACACCCTTTGCCAGAAAAATTGTACATATTTACACCCCCACCACATGCGAACATAATTTCTGGTTTCCTGGCATCCTCTCCAACATAACACCGGATATTCCTTGTTTATTTGATTCAATCTGACTGGTGTTAAATACCATCTCCAAACTAATTTAGAGGTTTGTGATGAGAGTTTTTCTTATCCTAGATGGGCTACCTTCCCAGGTTGATTACCACTGGACCCACTATTGGTCTTGTCCACTCAAACCATGGGAACCTGTCTTCACATGCAGGGAATAGGCAAGCCCCTATCTTACTGAGGATTTAAGACCCATCAGCTACCCTCACCTGGTTTAACCAACTAGTCGAAGCAGTTATCCAGGGTTTGGCCCCTGTCACATTGCTAACAGCTTCTAGGAGCCGCAGGTGAGAACCGAGTGCAGGGTGGGCACCAATGGGTGGAGAAACTACCCAGAAGGATACAACATGTCCCCCATGATTCTAATGTCCAGTACCAAGATGAAGGTCTACCAGCCAGGCTTGCATGTTGAGCATGTTGCTTTCTGGAAGTGAGTCGTGGGCAACTTACAACCACCAGGTGTGACACCACAACACCTTCCACATCAGGAAGGTCTCTCCCATATTGGTCTCTACAGCCACAGCAGGTGTTGTAACCTTCCAACAATTTGATTCATCCCCAAAGTCAAAGTCCTCCATTGTCTTGAGACAGATGGATGCCAACCCAATATAGATTTCCATCAGATCAGAATCTGTTTTACTCCACTCATTCCCTTTTCCTAGATATTTGGCGTCTCATTCATACAATGCATTGCCATGTGCATACAGACACCCTAGAACACAAGCTCATGTGGACAAATGACATGCAAGAACAAGCGTTCACAGATACAGCTGACACCCACCATGATAATGGGTCCCTGCGACCATTTGGTTCATATTACTTCATCTATCTATGCAAATATGGGTTGTCTAACCCATTAAGATTGAAATCCCTCATATATAGGCAGAATCTATCCTATCTTCTATGAATCATGCCTCATCCCCACCTCGAGTTTTTGGTCCTTTAAATGTCCAGTAATTAAATGGTTATGCAAGTTTTCAGCATTACTTTTCTGACTACTTAAAAGAAAAGATCCAGTGCTGGGTTATAAAACAAAAGTTCTCATTTTAGGGAAATGTTTGGTTTCAACAGTGGTTACTACACTACTTAAAAGAAAAGATCCAGCGCTGGGTTATAAAACAAAAGTTCTCATTTTAGGGAAATGTTTGGTTTCAACAGTGGTTACTACACTACTTAAAAGAAAAGAACCAGTGCTGGGTTATAAAGCAAAAGTTCTCATTTTAGGGAAATGTTTGGTTTCAACAGTGGTTACTGCACTGGTTCCAGTAAGATATATAAAATAGCTACACTTATATCTAGGATTTTGAATATTTTTCATGTTCATGCACACAAATAAATCTCTGTGCCAAGGTAACCCAAAATCAGATGCATTGAAAGTTAAATTATGTAACCTGAAAAAGGTATGTACCGTAACTGTACACATATTTGCATATTTTCCATAATCTGCCTGTCAGATCTGGGCAAGGAATTATGCATGATATTGAAGACCAACTCTAGAAATTCTACCTCATCGTCCCAATGCAGACTTGAAAAAATTCACCAGGAATTGGAACCTAGATTCTGATGTTTAGTGTTCACATGCACTTTAAACATATTTTCTGCATTCTCACCTAAGCTTTGCTCACAGATTCTTCTCCATAGAGGACAAGCCTTGTGGGCCAACTGTGTCTCCCACATACACACACCACAAAAAACAACAACAACACAGCAGCTTCTGGTAACTGTACACGCATATAGAAATGCCCAGACTTTTGCAAACCACATAACACTCCCATATATTCAGCAATCATCAGGAAGGAATCACTTATGTTAGAGCAGCCATTAATATTTTGCTTCTTAGTATTTTTCATTCCTTTTGAGTCCCATAGCTTTTACTGCGCATAGTAAGAAAGTCTGAAAGCAAGAGGCTGAACAGGATGGCTCTTGTTGCAAACATAGTCTCCCAAGAGAATGCTTGAACTGTAACAATCCATCCTCTTGTGTTCAATTACTAAACTGCTGTCAATTACAAACGGGTTTCTGTGGGTTCTCCTAATATGAACATTATCACCGTGCAGAGGATCAGAAACAGTTCACTCCTCCTACAAAGAGGACACAATGACCCAGCAGCAAATCATCATTGGAATTTATGTTACTAGGGTTTGTTTTGCTGATTTCAAAGGATAAAACGCTGCCAATGAAAAACAGTGAGGTTTCATTTACCGACAGCAACACTGCTTTAATTTTGCCCTTCCCCTTTCTAGTATTTTGCAGCCTAGTACTTTCCGCTTTAGAAATGGTACACATAGTTTTCTCAAAGAAGCTGTAGCATGTGATTCGTGGATTGTTATTCCTAGCTTCCCCCCTCCCTCCGCACCGTGTTCCCTTCAAGTTTATTCCCATTTCAGTTTGTGCTTTTGATGGGAAGAGTTTAATTTACCTCACAAATGGACCTAAATCCCACCACTCACTCAGCACAGGTCTGTAGCAACAAGGACAAAGCAGTCACTAAGTTCAGTGGGATTTCGGCGTCACTAAGACAGTTAAATCATCAATCATGCCTTATATGAGGAACCAGGAGTTCAGGATTTGCCTCACAGTTCCACAAAAAGGCAGAGAACCCAAATTTGCCATGCTGAGCTTCCACCAAATTCTTCAACCTACCATAAGTAAATTCTGCAAACCACATACACTGCTCCAACAGGGCCATATTTACTGGGGCAATTCCCATTTTCTGACCCCCAAACCCCTGCAGAATCACTATCCCATTTTGTTATTTTCTGGGCAGGGGGAGTTGTTTGGGGGAATAATTGTCAGCCTGTTGTTTATTGGTACTTTCCAACTCTACAATTCTGTGATTCTATGAAAACCCAAGTTATGTCAATACCTTTATTAGGACCAAACAAAATGTCACACAAGAGTAAGCAAATTTTTGAGTTCTTCAGAATAACCTGCTTCAGAATAACCAAGTTGTAACCTGCAACTTGAGGAAGAGCTCTGGAGAACTCAAAAGCTTACTCACTGTTTTGTAACATTCTGGTTGGTCCTAATAAAGGCATTGCCCAACTGTGGATTTTAGAATGAATACACACATACTAGACCAACACGCTTGCCTTTGCTTTTTTAAGGTGCTACAGAATCCTTTGTTCTTTTTTGCTTTTTAGGTTATTTTTGTGACTCACTAGCGTGTTTCATCTCTCTCTGCAGGGTTTCTGGAAGTTGAATCTCTGAGTAGGTGGGAGGATGCATTTTTCATGACACAAATGCTTGTGCAGGAACACTAAAATGCAGCTCATAGCCAGTTATTTCACACACAAGGCAACTGCTGAGGAAGTTGATTACCGTATATACTCAAGTATAAGCCGACCTGAATATAAGCCAAGGCACCTAATTTTACCACAAAAAACTGGGAAAACTTATTGACTCGAGTATAAGCCGGTTCACCACACCAGAGGCTGGTGGCGGCAGCGGCAGAGGAAGAACAAGCAGCCGGAAAGGGCTGCATTTGGTCTGCTCGTTCCTCCTCCACCGCCGCCGACAGTGGCAAAGGCGGTGGAGGACGAAGGAGCTGCCTGAAAGGACCCTCACTCAAGTATATGCCAAGGGGGGCATTTTCAGGATAAAAAATGTGCTGAAAAAGTCAGCTTATACTCAAGTATATACGGTATATTTTTCTTGGAGATTGTTAACTTCAAGAATAATCATCTTCTTGAAATTTAAATACTGCAGAATACACAAATGCATACAGAAGGTGGAAGAGACCCACACCCCTATGTGTATGGGTGGGGGGCATCAGAAGTAATTCATAGCATGAGAATAGGGCTGTTACAAATGAGCTCCTATGTCCATCTTCACAACACTGGAGGGTCGAAACAAAGCAACTTGAAAATATTTATTAATTATGCACATCTTTTAAACTTGTTCATATTTTGCTAATTCTGCTAATGGGGAAGTGAGCCAAACACTAGAGAACTGTTCCCTGACCACTGGGATTCTACTGACTCCCCAATTCTCTTTGACCGTTTCAAAACACATTCTTTGACCCCTGAGTTCCAAGCCTAGCTTCTACACCATATGGACTAGAAACCTGCTTTTTAAAATTCAAACAATATAATCTGTGGTCCTCAGAAGGTTAAATTCTGCACTAAGTAGTATGTTCCATGCTTTTTATGTGTCTAATCTGGCACTCTTGGTCAGCCAGAAGATAACATTTATGAATACAGTAGTACCTTGGGTTACATACGCTTCAGGTTACATATGCTTCAGGTTACAGACTCCGCTAACCCAGAAATAGTAGCTCAGGTTAAGAACTTTGCTTCAGGATGAGAACAGAAATCGTGCTCTGGCGGCGCAGCGGCAGCGGGAGGCCCCATTAGCTAAAGTGGTGCTTCAGGGTAAGAACAGTTTTAGGTTAAGAACGGACCTCCAGAACGAATTAAGTACTTAACCTGAGGTACCGCTGTACTTCTTTCTGGTTTCCCTGTTTGGACCACCAATAAGTTTAGAGATTAAAAAGCCAACAGGCAGTTTGGGGAAATTGCAGAAATTTAAAATTCAGCGCCCCTCCCGCATGGTGTTTGGTGGGTTTTAATCGTATGCCAGGCAACCACAAACTGCTTAGGAAGCTGCTGTGTCCTGCTTTTATGGGCAAGCATCTGTGACGGTTTAAAGAATAAAGTAGTATCCTCACAAACCCCTTCAGAACCAGCAACATGCAAAATCTCTTTAAGTTACTACCTCATGACAAACATTTTTCAATGGAACTCCCTGCTGAAATGAACAGGGACTCGCTTGAAACGGGGTATGACTCAGAAGAACAACTAGATCTCAGCCAGGACTGTACAGAAAAGTCAGGGACTCCTGGCTGCCAAACTAATAAATAGTTTATTTTCCCTTTGTTTCTGACAGACGGATGTGGCAAACAATGTCAGAACGTCAAATGTGCATAATAACAAACATCTTAAGCAGGAATGGAGAAATAAGGAGGGTAAGAATAAATACTTCCAATTTGAAGATGGCACTACTTTTGTTCTCGGCTTTGTACCGTTACTACTTTTTTCCTTCTTATTTGGCACTGAAGCAGCTATTCTTAAGTAGCCAAAGTTATTTATTGACTTGATTTATATCCCACCTTTCCGGCAAGGAGCTCAAGGCTGCCTACATGGTTTCCTGCCTCCACAGTTTACCCTCATGACAACCATGGGAGGTGGGTTAGGCTAAGAGACAGTGACTAGCCCAACGTCCCTCAATGAGCTTCATGGCTGAGTAAGGATTTGAGGAGGTCTATGATCTTCCACTGCGGGAGGCAGTGGAAGACAGGAGTGCCTGGCGTGCTCTGGTCCATGGGGTCACGAAGAGTCGGACACGACTAAACGACTAAACGACTAAACAACAACATGATCTTCTACAATAGTGCTGAAGCTTCCAAGTATTTTGCCAATCTGTTCTCAGCTAGTTATCCAGTCATGCCATGGGACTCCTATACAATGTACTGCATGCAATGTTCAAGTAAGTGTACCCTATCACTCTCCTGCTTAAATTGCATTTTACTGTAGATTTTAAAATGGGCTTTTAAAAAAATGTCACACACAGTTTGGGGAGCCTTTTTGGTCAGAAAGTGGAATAAAAATACAACAGATATCATAACAAATTGCACCCCCCCTACCTCCTGGCAGCCATCCTTCAAACAGATAGCAATTTTAATTTTATTTCCATTCTTCCAACTCTCCTGCCCTTCCTCTGGAGTTCCCGAGTCACCCTTATTTCATTTTGCTCCCTGGGATCCAGATTACAGCAGACAGTGATAAACAAACCTAAACTACTGAGCCTCTATTCCAAACTCAGCTTGCATAGCACTCCTTAGGAGCCTGTCACACCCCTTCCTTCTAAGATCTCTAATAAACCTGTTTTCTCTCCCCCACTCGGCCAACCCACACTACCTACACAGAAAGTACGCTTTCCTCTCCAGTACACCTTCCCAAAGTCCCCCCTTTTATGCATCCCTCACCCTGAAAAGCATCCCCAAGCAAAAACATGGGATTTGCACGAGGCAATCTTTTGCTTCTCTTCTGAAACAGCCTCAGCCAAAGCATGAGGCAAGCATTTTCAGCATCAGCATAAGATACCATACAGTATTTCTCAAGCACTACGTGCTAGGAAAACCCACTTTCAGTTTTCATAACTCAGCATTACCCCACTGCAAGACAGTCTGCCTTTTTTATTTACAAAATGTATATGATTCAAATGTATTTGGCAATGATCAGCACGGGATAAAACAGTCTAATGTGACAGCCACTTGGTGAGTTTCCTATATATTTCCTTTTTCCATTTAACTCTCCCCCCACACCCATCAACTTTCAAAAAGATGAAGAAAAAGAAGAGAAGTCCAAGTCACCAAGGCAGGCACTCTGTGCCAGGAAGGGATGGAAATACACCAACAACCAAGTGCCTTACCTAGAGTGGTGGTCCAGGGGACTAGCTGAAGGCAGAGAACCAGCTGCAGGAGGAAATCCATGACTTTGCTGGGTCCCCTATGACTCTCTGGCAGCACTGACCCTCTTCCCTGTGTGCCAGTCCTTCTCTCTAAGGCTCTGCAAGAGCTCTGATGTTAATGCTTGGACTCTTGCTGGCTTATAGAAGAATTCCACCTCCTGCTACGGGAGACTCTCATGGGTCCTAAAGCCCTCATGGTTTCGTCGCCCCCTGTGCATTCACCTCCTTCAGCAAATTCAAGAAGCAGAACAGCATGAATTATTAACACATCTGTGTGTCCATTTATTTAAACATTAGCATTCAGCTGGAAGAGCTGATTTTGTCAGCTGAGCACCCCCACCCCACCCTGAAACTGCCTAGGCAGAAACGCTCCAGGTTTGTTTGTAAGGGAGATGAAAGCCTGGGCAAACTAAGCTCTTTTTAACCTGGCCCCTGACAGCAGCATCTCTGTTAATTTATTTTTTTATATTAAATTTATATCCCACTCCTTCCTCTCAAAGGAGCCCCAAACATTGGAGTTGGGCTGTAAAAGCCAAACCCTAATTTTTCTTTAGCAGCTTCCATTATAGTAATTGCATACAGATGTAAACATTTCGATTGACAACCTTTGCTTATCACTTCACGTTCCCCACAGGAAAAGCCGTATTCCAAGATAGCCAAGCCATTTTTCTATCTGCCACAATTGCACAAAAGCAGATGGAGACCTCAGGCAACTTCCCATGTTATGCTTTTGTTGGGCATTTTAAAACTTCTATCTCCTCCTTGCATATCTGTGTTACTAATGGAAGAAGACACATACACAAACACTTCCTATAGATGTGTTGGCACTGACACTCGGCCATTGGAACCTTTCTGCTGCAGCACCTAGAGGTGCCTGTTTACTACACTTAATGGTACTCCCTTTAAGAAGACCATGTGTCCCCTGCCACTGCTATTCCGTGCTTTACAGCTGTTGCCACATTCTCGAAATGTTAGAGCAAATGAACAGACAACAGTTTGCCAACCCTGCTAAAAAAACAACAGAAATATTATGAGCGTGTGCAGTTTGACTTACTTAAATTATAGCACCACCACTGCTACAGAAATAAAAGGATAAAAGTGCCCTGTTAGGGTTTTTAAAAGTAAAAAATAATTATTGTACAAAAGGATAGTGTATTTTTATGTAAAAGTAATAAAATGGGCAGTGGTGACCATGTACTTGCCTGGTTGGCTGCCCCTTGAATATAATTTATTTTTTTTAAAAAATAGGAGAAAGGATACTGTAGCAACCAATGTCAGCTGAAGTGGTACTTCAGGTACTGATGTGGGACCTCTTTGCTGCTGTCCCCATCATCTCCACTCTTTAGTGTTTTGAGAAGGAGAAGAAGAAGAAGAAGAAGAAGAGGAGGAGTTTGGATTTGATATCCCGCTTTATCACTACCCGAAGGAGTCTCAAAGCGGTTAACATTCTCCTTTCCCTTCCTCCCCCACAACAAACACTCTGTGAGGTGAGTGGGGCTGAGAGACTTCAAAGAAGTGTGACTAGCCCAAGGTCACCCAGCAGCTGCATGTGGAGGAGCGGGGAATCAAACCCAGTTCACCAGATTATGAGTCTATCGCTCTTAACCACTACACCACACTGGCTAGACTTGGAGGAGGGCTAGACTTGAGACTTCAGGTACAGCTCTAGCTATTACTGTTCAGGTAGATACTTCCACAGCTCTAGAACATCAATAAGGAAAAGGTACTTCTGTTCTGTTTCTCCCCCACTCCCTTCATCCAGCCTTGGCTCCTGCCTGTTGCTGTTCAAAATGGCAGCCATGCTTGCTCCAGCAAATAAGGGAAGGATAGATTTGCTCAGTGGTAGAGCAACTGCTTTGCATGCAAAATAGGCAGCCACTGTGGTAAGTTGGATGGACTCACTATAAGGCAGCTTCCTATGGTTTTATATTTTGATTTTGTTCTGTGAACTGCCCTGAGACCTCTGGGTATAGGGTGGTATATAAATTCAATAAATAATAATAATAATAATAATAATAATAATAATAATAATATTCCTAAGTGGAATAAGAGTAGTTCAGGCAATCTGGGGAAAAATATCCACTGAATATTCAGGTTGCAGCCAACCATATGAAAAGAGGGCAGCCATTGTGGAACATTTCCACTATTTTATGACATTTTATGCAAACATTCCTCCAAGCAGTACAGAGCCCTGTATATAGTTGTCCTTTTCAAAACTTTTAAATCAGAGCCTGAATATCCAGGGATGCTGTTGTAGTGGGTTTCCTGTGTTAAGTAGGGAGCTGGACTAGACACTGGAGTCCTTAAGGTGGCTTTCAACAAATATTTAAAATCATAACAATAAAACCTTTCCATAACTAATCATATTAAAACTGCAGGGAGTGTAGCCTGGGGAAGGTAAAACCAGCCAACCAACTTTGTGTTTACTCAAGAGAGAGGTTGCTAAAACTGAGGAACTACATGTTATTTTATTTTATTTTATTTTATTGTATATAATTTTTATTAATTTTCCAATAAAAACAAATTTATAACACAATTAAACATTAAGAATTCATCACACATCTTTTTTCGGAACTACATGTTATTTTAAAGGGTCAGACAAAACCCCACTGACCACTTGTTTTGCTTGACAGGAACTGACTCAATGAGTTACAATACCCAGTTCTGGCCAACTGGCCTGGTGATGCCCAAGTGCAAGGGGTTACTTTGGTGCTTCAGAGAGTAAGGTATTTGGAGTAAGGCATCAGGAAATTGTTTGTTAGGCAAGTGTTCACATAATAAGTTGAAGATTTCTATTGATTCCTATGGGGAGATTTCTAATACATTCCCAACCACGGAATTTTGACCTCAAAATGATGGAGAAACCCAGAAAAGCCCATGAAAATCCCCTGAAACCTTGCAAAAGTCAAGCAAGGAGGGAATAATGTTCTCTTATTCATCTGATCTCTCACCCTTCCTCCATCCCATCATGGTTTCTAGTGAAACAGCTGCTGTGGACCAGCAAAACACAAAAAAGTAAGGCTTGTTTAAGGCTGCTTAATTGTTTACAGTACTACATGCAGATCAGACTGTGAGCCTATCTGAAACTGCAGCAGGTATAGGGAGGTCTGGGTACTAATTTCTTGTGTTTGGATAAGTGAATTTTTTTGTATAATGAGCATTTGGATAATGGGACCTGTGTGTCCTTTGCTTCAGCACCATCTTCAGTGTTTCTTTAAAGCTCAGGAGAGGAGAGGACACAGAGGCTGCTTTTACTTACACACTACCAATGGTCAAGCACAGATCCTGTAACATTAAGAGTGCATTCCACATTAGTTCCAGCAGTAAATCCAATGTGTTAGCATGTCAAGTTTAGTACCCACAAGTAGCCTCACTTCAGGGTCACAGCTTGTGAAGTAAGTTTATTTGTCAATAGGGATTACTCCCCAAACCTCCTACTAGCTTCATGGTGAGGAAGAAATGCCAAGACATGACCTTGACACAAAATAAATCCATCACCTCCCTGGAAGTATTTTCCAATGAGATTTGAGGAACAAATTGAAAATATTCTCCCTTTCTTTCTCAACACTGCAAATGATTCTGTTGAGCTGCAGTATTTTCATAGGTCTGGGTTATGTAAATTCAAATACTTTTATGTTATGAAGGGAATTCTCACAGTTACTAGTTCAAGTTGTACTGCTCCATATGTAGCTATTTCCACACAGGTCTTGCAGAAATGAAGCTTGAAAATGTGGAGGGGTGTGTGTGTGTGTGTGTGTGTTGGGTGGGGGGCTTCCAGTATGAAATTTAGAAAAACCTACTCATTTGCACTGGGTCATCTCACAATATGGGACAGTGTAGAAATAAAACCGTCCAATTTTGGGAGCTTCTTTTGGGCTCATGCTCGCAATGATCAGAAAGGTAAAGGTAAAGGGACCCCTGACCATTAAGTCCAGTCGCAGATGACTCTGGGGTTGTGGCGCTCATCTCGCTTTACTGGCCGAGGGAGCCGGTGTACAGCTTCCGGGTCATGTGGCCAGCATGACTAAGCCGCTTCTGGCGAACCAGAGCAGCGCACGGAAACGCCGTTTACCTTCCCGCTGGAGTGGTACCTATTTATCTACTTGCACTTTGATGTGCTTTCGAACTACTAGGTTGGCAGGAGTAGGTACCGAACAACAGGAGCTCACCCCGTCGCGGGGATTCGAACCGCTGACCTTCTGATTGGCAAGCCCTAGGCTCTGTGGTTTAGACCACAGCGCCACCTGCGTCCCCAATGTGTTGGCAAATCAGCAGCCACTGGTGAGATGGTTGACTAGGTGGAACTGCTGGCTGTCAAGGCAATGGACTGGAAAAGCTGCACTTATCCATAAATACTGAGAAATGACAGCAGAGGCAAGGGATTCCTGAATCAGCACCATGTAAGCATGTGGTTGCCAACCAAAAGGGCCTTCCCACCAACCAGGACTGTTAAAGGTAAGAGTATTTTCTAAACAGGCATGAGTTGCTGAAGGTAGCTATTCCATGCTAAATAGTTAAAAGAAAAAGGCAGTGCAGCTTCAGCATTAGGTGTACTGGTAATTAGCTTGGAAACTGAAACGGAAGTGTGGAATGCCTGCACAAGAGGAGAGAAGAATGAGGGAATACAACCATGATCAGAATTATTAGGAGCAGGCATGCCTTCTTGGCACACGATAACCTACTCCTAACTTCCTGACTTTGACCTAAAAGAACATCTATAAATAAAAGACCGTGGCCCAAAAAGGTTGCCAACATCCCCAGCAAGCCAACATAGAAATAGACTCATTTTCCCCAGATCTGCAAAACCAGCAAGCACATGTCAGATCCAATATATGCAAACAGTAACAAAACACATCTGAAACTCTCCAACTGAATTACTCTTTAAATCTGTTTCCCATTTAAACGATGTCTAATATCTTCATCTTCCTGTTTGGATTAATCTGTCACTTTAGTAATAATAAAAATAAAAAGCATCTTATTTCTGCTGAGGGATGTGGAAGGCATCAGGCTCGGTTCAAAAACAAAAACACCAATAGCCACAAACACTCATGCTGATCCCAGAATCCCCAAATAAGAACATGTCAGCCAAAAAAATTATCCGCTGAGATATTCATTCAACACACTTTCAATTAATTAGAATGGAATGCTGAGTAACTTAATGGAAACTTATTGAGCTGTTCCTCATGAAATGACATTGATTTGGGTTTCACAGTGATGTCCTGAATGTCACTAAAGTAGATTCACACAATCATTGTAGCATGGTGTGTTTGGCAGTTCTGCAGCACGTTTCAGTAAACAAAATGCTTTACCCTTCTTATTTCATTCATGTGGTAACTTTAATTTCATTTTCCAGTGTTCCCTTCCATTTTTCCTCATTTCCTTCCCCCAAATCCAGGCCTAGGCCAAGTATCAGTTGCCAGACTGTCTTGCTTTGTTGTGCCTTAACACTGTAGAGAAAGCCCAAGGATAATTTGTTTACTAGAATTCAGGAGCTTTGGGAGCATATGACTGTAGCAAGATATGGGTAAGTTGCCAAGACTATTTCAGCTTAAAACGTCAAGAGACCCAAACTTGAGAACCCACAGTAATGTAATTTAGCTCAATTTTTCCAATGTGGAAAATGTACCTGAACTGCTCCTTGTGTTGGGCTCCTTCAAATAAATAAATAAATTTACAGCTGAGAGAAGCACAGCGAATATTCTGAACTGAAGGTAATTTAATGAGAGGAAAATAAAATAGGAGATGTCTTTCGTCTGTATTTGGATGTGGCTGCTTCTGTTTAGTTTATGGGACAGATGCAGGGCATGCTGAATATGGTCATCATATAATTCAGTTTGGGTATCCTTGCAACACTTTTGCAAAAAGAAAAGGACAAAATATCTGCCTTGTTTGTTTGCTTAGGCAAACAGAGAAGTAATTTAAACAGAAATGCAACCAGTAGCAGTTGGACTAGCTCTGCTACCATGCCCTCACTGCACTGCGCTCCCAGTGCCTCATCTCTCACTTTCTGGACCGGCTGCAACACTCAGTGAGCAATGCCGCAATGCCTGTACTGCAAAGTGCTACTGAATACAATATATCTCACAAGTCTGTGACCAGGTGGCCTCTGTGCCTGCCCAGTGTGCTGTCTATTGATGGACAACTTCAAAGCTTCTGCTGCTCTCCTTTCTTATAAGTCTTCATGCTTAAACTGGACCTGGACTGCACAGCCCTTCAAACTAGGGGTGGTAATTGTTTTTGCAATAATTGAGTTTGCATGTGAGCTGAGCCCTGTTTGCTCACATGAGTCCATTTGCGAGTTTTGCAATCAGGTTTCATGCACAGGTTAGCAATATTTAGCAGTATGAGTAGCTTTGGTCACAGAGAAATAATGAGTCAAAGGGCAAGTTTATTGAACCAGTCCATTATAATTGCACAACCCATTGCAGTTTCTGATCTGCTGTACTGTTGAATATTTATTTCCTTGAACCCTGTTGAACTGAGGTGATGGCAGTAGCCATTAGCAGATGAACCTCACCCCAACTCAGAATCAGTTATTTTGGCTTTTATGCCTGGCATCCCAGGGATAGCATTCTCACAGGAGTAACCTGGCCGGTGTTTATTTACAAGCCTTCATGTCTGTACTGGCGGAGGCTGATTGGAGTTGTAGTCTGGAGGGCATTAGGTTAGCGAAGGCTGTATTAGAATTGTAGCTTTCAAAAGGTTCTCATAAGTCATCTACTCCACCCCACTCCTGCCAATCAATTCCTGAGACCTGGCTATCCAGCCTCAGGGTAAAACCTCTAATAAAGGAGACTCCATCATCTTCTTAAGCAATCTATTCCAATGTTGAACAGCTCATACTGTTAGGAAGTTCTTCCCAATGCTCCTAAAACTGAAGCTCTTGCACAGACCTTTAAAACACCCATGGCTAAAGAAGCCAATCACAAGCATCTTTTACCCATTATGATTGTTTCTTACCATTTCCTTTGGCTGTAGATGTTTCCACAGTACAGAACAAGTGGATTCCAAGCCTCCTTCTTCCACAGTGAACGAGACACTAAATTGCTTGGCAGGTTTCTAAAACTTTGGAGGCTATTCAATGTGGATTCCACATAGTGGTTTGTCGAATCTGAGTCAGCTACATTGCAAAGTCACATGGATTCACCATGAATCAATAAGGGAACAAGGCACATTGTTCTAATTCTAATAAACACATTCTAATAAACAAGTTATGCATAGAGGGGAGGTGCCCCATTGAACAGTTTGTCCCCATATTTATTGCTGTTTGCTGATCAGACCATAACTAAAACATTTCCCAGTGAGCATATATGCTCAGCGATAAAACACTATTCTGCAAAACAAGAACATCTCACTCTTGGAAGCATGGAGAGCATTGGGAAAAACCCAACATTTTGAATATAGCAACAACAACAACAACAACTACCCTCCTCCTGGCAAATTTCTCCCCCACGCTTTTTAACATCTATATGAAGCCACTGGAAGAGATCATCGGGGGTTTGGGCTGGGTGTTCATCAGTATGCGGATGATACCCAGCTCTACCTCTCTTTTAAATCAGAACCAGTGAAGGAGGTGAAGGTCCTGTGTGAGTGTCTGGAGGTGGTTGGAGGATGGATGGCGGCTAACAGATTGAGGTTGAATCCTGACAAGACAGAAGTACTGTTTTGGGGGGACAGGGGGTGGGCGGGTATGGAGGACTCCATGGTCCTGAATGGGGTAACTGTGCCTCTGAAGGACCAGGTGCACAGTCTGGGAGTCATTTTGGACTCGCAGCTGTCCACGGAGGCGCAGGTTAATTCTGTGTCCAGGGTGGCTGTCTACGAGCTCCACCTGGTACGCAGGCTGAGACCCTACCTGCCCGCGGACTGTCTTGCCAGAGTAGTGCATGCTCTAGTTATCTCCCGCTTGGACTACTGCAATACGCTCTACGTGGGACTACCTTTGAAGGTGACTCGGAAACTGCAATTAACCCAGAATGCGGCAGCTAGACTGGTGACTGGGAGTGGCTGCCGAGACCATATAACACCGGTCCTGAAAGACCTACGTTGGCTCCCAGTATGTTTCCGAGCACAATTCAAAGTGTTGATGTTGACCTTTAAAGCCCTAAATGGCCTCAGTCCTGTATACCTGAAGGGGCGTCTCCACCCCCATCGTTCAGCCCAGACACTGAGGTCCAGCGCCAAGGGCCTTCTGGCGGTTCCCTCACTGCGAGAAGTGAGGTTACAGGGAACCAGGCAGAGGGCCTTCTCAGTAGTGGCATCCGCCCTGTGGAACGCCCTCCCATCAGATGTCAAGTAAATAAACAACTACCTGACTTTTAGAAGACATTTGAAGGCAGCTCTGTTTAGGGACGTTTTTAATGTTTGAAGTTTTATTCTGCTTAATATTTTATTGGGAGCTGCCCAGAGTGGCTGGGGAAACCCAGCCAGATGGGCGGGGTATAAATAATAAATTATTATTTTTATTATTAATAATAAAATTTGCTTGACAAAATGTCATCTAGTAATCTCCCAGCAAACAAATCAGGATGAATGCTCAATAAACAGCTCACCTGGAAGCCTCCTATATTGCCACTTTGAATATAAACTGAAAAATAGACACAGTTTTTCAGACTCTTAATCTTAGGGTCAAGGGTTTGAGCCCCACCTTGGGCAAAAATAAAAATAAAAATTCATGCATTGCAGGGGGTTGGACTAGATAACTCATGTGGTTCCTTCCAACTCTACAATTTTATTATTATATTATTCACTGTTTCCAGGTGAATACTGCAAAAAGATGTTATTGCCCAAAGAATATTTTTATAAAGAAGACAATGTCAAGATATATCTGTGCTTGGTGTGATTTTGAATATTTGGATCTCATTTATGTCCACAATCCTATTAAATATGCAAATCACAGTATTACTTATTCACACATAAAAATAGCTGTAAAATCAGTGTCCATAATGTGCTTTCCATAATCCTGACAAACAAATAATTGATTCCGTCCCGTTACAGCTCCCCTGTATATTTTGCAGTGGCCCGGTACTCTCTTAGCCACCCCCTAATGTCATAATAATCATTCAGCTCATATACCCTCCCCATGAAGCTTCAACAAAGGTCTCACTCTTACTGAGCAGCAGCAAGCGAATTACCATTCTCTTCCTTCTGATCCTGGTAACTGCCTATCTGCCAGACAACGCAAGCTTTTCATCATGCACGGAACAAAACAAGCAAATTTGCTTCGGGGGATTTTTGAGGGATAGAACATGTTGTAGAGGCTAATTATCCGGTGTGTTGAAATGGGAGTTACTGGAATTATCAGATGAGGGATTCCCTCTGCACGGACAGGGAAGACTTAGGCAGAAGCAATAACAACAAAGAGAGGAAACATCCCAAAGGTGTGAGAAAATATCCCTAAATATCGCCCTTTGATCTCCAACACAAATATTTGGTGCATCTGCATTTAAAGTACCGTGGGTCCTAATTCCAGGTATATTGAGCATGGCTATATATCCACCCCTGGGTTTGTGCCTACTGTTGAGGGTTGAGGTGAGGCTGCATGCTTGAGCCCCTTTCTAATTCCTGGATCCAGCACAGATTCAATTCCTGACATAGCTAAACTAGCTTCCTGGTGAGGTAATGGCCCTCTAAGTATGGGCCATGAAGGGAACAAAGGAAGTGGCTCTGTGCCAGATACTGAATGGGTGCCCCTCCCCCTTCAACTCACTTTTAGTTAGAAAGACAAAGGCCAGAGTTGGGGTTTTTGCCTGCAAACTATAAGTGAGAAGCTGCAGGCTGGGCAGTTGGGAGAAACAGAGCCTGTGTACACTTGGAAATGTTGGCAGCATTAAGATAAATTCAACAGTAAAAAAGTTTTGATGGATGTAATAATGGAATACTGAATGGTTTAGTTTTTGTAAAATATGCAGGGATTTATGATATGCAAAATGAACCACGGAAAGAGAAGAAGGGAATTCATTGATATTTTAAGGATGCTTAAATGAGTTTTTTAAATTATAAAAAATTTAATAAAAATCATAAAATAAATAATAATAATAATATTACAGTCACCCTCCGGATACGAATTAAATTCGTTCCGGGGGTCCGTCTGCAACTCAAAAAGTCCATAGGCAGAGGCGCCGCTTTTGCACATGCAACATGCCGTGTTCCTGACCCGAAAGTTACATATTCAGAGCCGTACATAACTAGAGGGTACACTGTAATAATAATGGAGCCTGATTCCTGTTTGAGTACAAGGCTGTAGCTATGGGAGAAGAAAGACCCTCGTGTGGTGTTAATTTTGTGAGCCTCCCCATCGCAGGCTTAGGTTGTATAAATGAGTAAATAAAGCATATATCATAAAGACGCCACAGTCTCCGCTATCCTACATTCCAAAGGAAACACTGGGTAAGTGCTTCGAATCCCAAAATCTCACACCGCTCAGAGATTGGGGTGGTGTACCACAACATTGTGATGACACACTTTTAAAAACAACTCACATCAGATCACAACTTGCAATTGTTTGCATGCCCACACTTCACAGTTGTTAAAGTTAACAACGTGAAGCATTTTAAAAATAATAAAAAATGAACCAAAACTAATTTGAACTCATTCATGAAATGTAATTCAAAATAGTTTTAGGCTGTTTTTCTTGGCAGATACCCATTCAAATCAACTTACAGTAGAAAATAAAAAAGAAAAGAAGAAAAACCTAAGTTTAAAACAACCAAGCAACACCCTTCATAAAATAAACCTCAGCTTTCAATTTGCTACTTAGATGGAGCAATTTCATTGCAGTTCCCCTGCACTGCAAACGGTTCGGCTAAATGACCCTTTGGGTCCCTTCCAACTCTACAATTCTACGAGTCTACAATTTGTGCCAGGAGGAGTGGCTGCTCTGATTTGTTTTGGGAGGTCTCCTCCCTTCTGCAAGCCACCTGCCAATTCCTGAGACATTCACCCCTTGCTGCTGGAACTCAAATCAGTATGAGCCGTGAGGTGACCTGGCCCATCAGATGTCCCATTGTGTAAAAACCAAGCAAGCAGAAAGTATCAGCCCAACTCTACAGATTTAATCTTGGAATGGTTCCTGCCTGCTTTCTTTCACTATCCTAATTTCCTATTCTTTTAAAATCCCAATATGATGATATGTAATTTCCCATGAGAGTACTCCACCCATTCACTCTCTTGAACAAACCTTAAAAAACAAATTTGTTTCAACCTGCATTTAAAGTGTTGCAGTGTTCAGCTTTAAAGTGCTGCTCTGCTTTCTGTAAACTGGGCTGATTTTAATTTAAAAACAACAACTTTGTGCTGTTAATTGTCACTTGCAAGCTGACCTGGGAGGCTCTTGCCCTAAAACAGATGTGGGCAACCTTTGGCCCACCAGATGTTGCTGAGCTACAACTCTCAGCAGCGCCAACAAGCATAGCCAATGGCAAGGGGCGATTGGAAGTTGTAGTTAAACCACATCTAGAGGGCAAAAGGTCCCCCAAACCTGCCCTAAAAGGGGTGTATCTGTATGCATATATTTCTATATATACATACCAATATATAATGTCATTGGAATTCTGAGCTTTTGATATCTCTCTGTTTTTATTCTTGGCTTTATTAATATTCATGATTCTTTTCTTTAAAAAAAAAATACTTGTACTGTAGTTTTTATTCTTGGTTTGAGTGATATTGATTTTTTATACTTAAAGGGGGGGATTTCAATGTCAAGCTCTTCTTGATTGTTCCATCAGCACACATTTCTGCTTAATAAGTTAAGGATACAGTGCTACCTCAGGTTAAGAACTTAATTCGTTCCGGAGGTCTGTTCTTAACCTGAAACTGTTCTTAACCTGAAGCACCACTTTAGCTAATGGGGCCTCCCACTGCTGCCGCGCCGCCGCTGCACAATTTCTGTTCTCATCCTGAAGCAAAGTTCTTAACCCAAGGTACTATTTCTGGGTTAGCAGAGTCTGTAACCTGAAGCATCTGTAACCCGAGGTACCACTGTAATTTTATCATTTGTAGCCTGCCCATCTGACTGGGTTGCCCCAGCCACTAAAAAAACCTCTACCCTATAAAAGCTGCCAGTAATGGAACAATGCTTCTAGATGGAACAATTCCCCCTCTACTTCTTCCCACATGCTGTTCTGGGGGTTCTCCAGACCTGCCAGGGTGGATTTGGGGGACACTTGGTGTGCAAGAGGAGATAAGAAAAGGTAGGAAAGCCCCATTACACTAGTGGCAGTCCTTGCACTGTTGTTGTTTAGTCGTTTAGTCGTGTCCGACTCTTCGTGACCCCATGGACCAGAGCACGCCAGGCACTTCTGTCTTCCACTGCCTCCTGCAGTTTGGTCAAACTCATGCTGGTAGCTTCGAGAACACTATCCAACCATCTCGTCCTCTGTCGTCCCCTTCTCCTTGTGCCCTCCATCTTTCCCAACATCAGGGTCTTTTCCAGGGAGTCTTCTCTTCTCATGAGGTGGCCAAAGTATTGGAGCCTCAGCTTTAGGATCTGACCTTCCAGTGAGCACTCAGGGCTGATTTCCTTAAGAATGGATGCGTTTGATCTTCTTGCAGTCCATGGGACTCTCAAGAGTCTCCTCCAGCACCATAATTCAAAATAGTCCTTGCACTAGCTTCTGCTAAAGCACCCGGTTAATTGAATCCTGGCCATAGTTTTTATTTTCTAAGCCGCTTTGGGTAAGCTTTGCCCAGAAAAGCAGCAAAGACATATTTTGGAATAAAATACAAATAGAAACTTAAGTACCTTAAACAAAATAAATAAATAAATAAATAAATAAATAAATAAATAAATAAATAGTATTTCACTGCCACAAGCATAACAACAATTTATTATCTATACCCCGCCCATCTGGCTGGGTTTCCCCAGACACTCTGGGTGGCTTCCAACAAAATATTGAAAATACAATAAAACACCAGACATTAAAAACTTCCCTAAACACACACATTCTTCCCCTACACCCTAGTGCTGTGGCCCTATTCTGTTTCCAAAGGAAAGAGGAATTAGAACTGGGGGAGGTTTCTGGAAGACTTAGCTGTTGTCTACAACCAATTTCTATTTTATGTAGCACTTTTTAATTTGCAAACTGCTCTGTGGTAATTTACGGTGCTTGCCCTTCCACCCTCGTTCCCAGAGGCATTCTTTCCAAGAACACTGAGAGCAGAGGTGGCAAGGCTTTTCAGTTGTGGAATTCAGAAGTCGGCTGCAGGGTAGCAGCGCCACCTCATACGTTATGGTAATGTGATGCAATCTTTAGAGACTGTTTTTGCCGCACCCCAGAAACCTATAAATTTGTCTAGGCCAAATGTGTGTGTAAGGGGGACGGGACGGACCAGATTTTATTTTTTTTAAGTGTAATTTGACTCTGAACAGGCTACCTGAAGCAGCTCAAAAGGCACCTGTGCTCCTCCTGAACACTGCCCACTTCTCCTTTTTCACTTGTTATGCTGCACCATTGGAGACCAGCTGGCCATAATTTGTAATTAGGGAGGATACACCAGAAGATTGGAGTAGTATTGCAAGACAGGGCCCACAGCTGTCTTTTTTCATTGATTTTGACTGAGATGATGTGATGGGCAAGCAGCCACTGTACTGATTTCTCCCACGACCATCTTCCTGACTTGGAATGGGAAGTGCCAGTCATTTTAGGATTGAATTGGGAATTCCCAGATGTGTGCTATTGTGCAATTCCTGGTGGACACTTTTTTTAAAAAAAAGATGGATGCAATGCTCAGCTGATTCCTGAAGGCATGCCCTCTTTGTGCAAAATTAACGTGTTCAAGTCAACAAACCAGAATTCAGAGACAATGACAAAAGCAACCATCTACAGATATGGATAAGAACAAGCAGATTTGATCTTGAATTGCAAATATGCATCTGGGTGGACCAATGAGGGCAAATTCGAACAGGGGAAAAAACACATGGATTTCATGAAGTGAGGTCCAGATGAAATGTGATCAAACCCTTAGTTGGCCTATTTTGGAAGGGAGTGGGTTTCCCCCAGTGTATAGCTAACTTACTCAGGAGTAGGGGAAACTTCCAAGTTCCCTGCCTACTGACAGTCAATTCTCAGCCTAGCATTCACTCTTTACTTCTCCTTAGTGGCACAGAGATTGCAATTTTCACACATTTTAAACTATAGAGATGAGACTGATGTAGTCAGATAATGTTTGAAGAAAAAGGCTATCAGCACTGGAAACCCCCTGGGAAGATGAAAATTAGGAAGGATGCATCTAATTCTTTCCAGTCAGATGCACTTGTGGATGAGTATGTAAAGAGAGGGATATCATGACATTATGTCTAGTTATTCCAATCAAATATATGGGGTTCTGAAAGTAAGGGAAGTAAACCAGGGGCCCCTCTAGTTGTTGTTGGACTATTATCCATGTTAGGTGGAGAGGATGAAGTACAAAAGCATTTAAGAGCGGCACAGTTTCCCCCAAACCTGTCTTAAAGCAACAGGCTGCTTGTGTGCAGGCCTGCATTACAATTTCTGCCCAGAGAAAAGTGACCCCTAGCAATGATGCTGTCTTGAGATCCTCCTAGGAGAACAAGTCCCGCAACCTTGGTGCCACTGCTGAGTAGGTCATGTAGGTAAATACCGTGGGATAACCAGTCAACATGCTTAAATCTAATTAATGCATGAAGGGGTTAATACCATAGAATAGGCTGTCCTGCCAAGCTTAGCGATGTCCACTTCCCTTCGCCTTGGGGGGAACTAGGTAATCATGGCTTTGTTCCCCTTTATGGCCAATGGCCATAGCAACATAAAACAAGCAATATATACAATTAAAAAGACATCAATGGGTTCCCCTTTCAGTAAACTTGAGAAGCCAGCGAGTGAAAAGGTTTGAGCAGGTTGCTCTAGCTCAGATGCATGACTCTTACAAGCCACTCAAGTTCCTATACTAATAATTTACGAACTTTCACCACTTTGTAACTAAACCCAATAGCATATATTTCCACACTTTACTTTGCTGCATGTTTTGTGACATCATCGTTTAATTTGTATACTGCCCTTCATAGGGGCGGTTCCCAAGATAAAAACACAAAATACAGAATAAAAACAAAAGCAAAATAAAACAATACCCCCCTTGCTGGGATTCTCTCATCAAAGAGTATTTGCCCCAAACTTTGATCTTGGCATCAATGAATTATCCTTTCTATATACCTATTTTAAGATTGAACCACAAATACTCACCAAATGGTACTTATTTTATTTGTTTATTTCAAAGATTTACAGCCCAACCCTCACTTATGCTAATACCTGGGCAAAGTACAACATAAAATTATAAAAAGCATTTGTTTTTTAAAAAGTCTTTAAAAATTGACAAAGGTAACTAAAAACAGTCAAGCCTAGCAGAAGGCTTATTTTTTAAATTTTATTTCTTAAGTCTGAATAAATAGGTGTGTTTATTCTAACTTGGCACCAAAACGACAACAATGCTGACATCTGACTCTCTTGTAATGGCAAACAAGGTATTCCACAAATTGGGTGTCAGTACAAAGAAATTCATTCATTAATTTGTTTACAGATATTTGTTTTATATAAAGTATTTATAAGCTGCCTTGAAAGCAGACCTCAAAAAGTGATTTACAAACGATTGTTACAACTATATGTCTCAATAAGAAAACCATTATAGTGGTACCTTGGTTGTCAAACGGCTTGGCTCCCGAACAAATTGGCTCCTGAACGCCGCAAACCTGGAAGTGAGTGTTCTGGGGTTTTTTTATGGAAGCCGAACGTCCGACGCAGGTTCTGTGGATTCCAATTGAGTGCAGGAAACTCCTGCAGCCATTCGGAAGCCGCGCCTTGGTTTTTGAATGGTTCCGGGAGTCAAACGGACTCCCGGAATGGATTAAGTTCAACAACCAAGGTACCACTGTACTTTAAAACAGAAAAGGCAAGTGTTGGTTTAGAAGAAGCTGTATATGGTTCTTCTCAGGACAAGAAGGTTCTTCAGAAGCCTCTGTACCAGAGGACTTCCTAAGTTGATATTTTTAACCTCACTTCCTTACAAAACAGCTGTGAGTCAGTAGTGTAATAGCATTATCGTATTTACATACTGTGTACTGACAAAACAGAAGGGCATAGTTCAAGTAAGAAAGTCAGACTGTTAAAGAGGAATTTCTCTCTCTCAGTAAGTCAGCTGGTTACACTCACAATCAACTATTTCTGTATTTTTACCAAACGTGCTTCAATTAATTTTCAGAGATTTCAGTTTGAAAAGGTCGGTCTTTTGAGCTCACAGTTGTTTACACTATGTGCTCCCTGCGTGAGTTAAACTCTAAGTATGTAACAAGAGGATTCTATATCAAGAAATATAAAAGCAACTTTCAAATATGAAGCACCCATATGCTCAGCTTTCTATGTTTACAAAGTTGTGCAGGTATCTCACGAACATGGGATGTTGTGCCTCTGACTAAAATGCCTTCCCAGCGCATCTCTCCTTACCTCCTTCTGTTGCTCTCTTCAGTCTTCAAGAAGTTTCAACCACCTTTAGAACTCCACTGGCTGACTGGGCAAGAGGTGACACCTGCAGAGAAATAACTGGGATTTAAGGGCACCCTCAGAGGACTTGGGACCCTAAACCATTAAGCCAAAATGAATTAGGTTGCCCCTTCACTTTTACGCATACAGGTCACTGGGTATAAAAGAACAGACAAGTGGCCTGAAAATAAACTAGATTTCCAAAAGGAAAAAGTGATAAAGCAACCTTGTTTATCTATCTTAATAAGCTCAGGGATAATTCTAGATTCTTGGACACCAGCGTTATAATAACAAATATTTTACAGTTAAAACCTTTTGTTATGAGTGGGGGGTTAGAGTTAGAAAGATAAAAAAGAGTTGAACGCTAAGCCCATACACACACACACAGAGAGAGAGAGAGAGAGAGAGAGAGAGAGAGAGAGAGAGAGAGAGATGCTTGATTTCTGCTGAAATCCAAGGCTGCAGCTACGGCAGAAACAAGACGCTTTGGGGGGGGGGTTAATACTGCAAACCCCACCATCATGGGATCAGGTTGCATATTATGTGTAAATACACCATACATCATAAATACACCACAGTTTCCACTGTCCCTCATTCCAAAGGAAACACAAACCCTGGGTAATAATAATAATTTATTATTTGTACCCCGCCCATCTGGCTGGGTTTCCCCAGCCACTCTGGGCAGCTTCCAACAAAGATTAAAAATACATTTTAAAAAGTGCTGAGAACCCCAGAATCTCACACCACTCAATGATTGGGGTGGTGTGCAACCACATAGTGTTGTACTTGTGCAACTGCCTCTTCTCTTTCAGCTCCTCCCCTCTTCACATTTATTTATTTGGTGCATTTGGTATTACAGTTTTATTACCAGCAACCGCTCTTCTTCCACAGAGTTCAGAGTGGAATATATGAGTCCCTCACCTACACATTTTAGACTCACAACAACCCTGCTGAGGAGGTTAGGCTAAGAGAGAGAGAGAGAGAGAGAGAGAGAGAGACTGACCCAAGGCCACTCAGTGTAAATTTGAACCTGATTTTTGCCCCAAACTAAGCAGACATTCCAACCACCACACAACACTGGAGATTACCTACCCTTGCTGGAAATTTGGTCCTCTTCTTGAAGGGCCTCTTTCCAACCTGACAACAGAGGACTTTGAATTTCCCAATGCGGTCGGGAACCAAGACAGCTGTGGCACCTCCTCCTTGGTCCTCTCATTTGCATCCTTCCCTCCACCTGCTGTGCAGCACACCTGGAGTCCTGACTGCCAGATCAAGAGGAGCTGCAGTGACCTTGCCTCCCACTACATTGTAAAATAAATATCAGTTGGCAGGCCAAATGCAGCCTTCTAGGCCTTACTGTTTCCCCCTCAGGTCCTCCCCATTTCACACACTTTTTACCTCATATTTGCAGTGATTTGCACTCTACAGTGGTACCTCGTAGAACTTAATTCATTCTGGAGGTCCGTTCTTAACCTGAAACTGTTCTTAACCTGAGGCATCACTTTAGCTAATGGGGCCTCCTGCTGCCACTCTATTTCTGTTCTCATCCTGAAGCAAAGTTCTTAACCTGAAGCACTATTTCTGGGTTAGCAGTGTCTGTAACCTGAAGCATTTGTGCCACTGTACTTGAGTGCTTTTGCTTGGCTGGATTAGGAACCTGCCTTATACCGACCACAGCCCAGCTAGCAGCTAACAAAGTTTATTAATAACTTTACCATGGAAGCTTGTAAGGCAGTTTTAACACAAAGATGCCTCTCTGTCAAAATTGCCTGCCACTCAGAGCACGAGTAACATGCAAGCTGTGGAGGGAAAGCAAGGAGGGGAAAGCTGGATGGGCACACATAAGGACTCCTCCCTAATGGCCCATTGTGCAGCTGGCCCATGTGAGCTGAACCCTGTGGGGATCCTCTGTGGATGGGCCTTTTGTCCAGAGTGCGAGTGGCCCCATGGTTTTACTCTGACACCAATGGCAGGTCAAGCCCTTCTCTCAGCTGCAGCCATGCAAGCCCCACCGCATCTATAAACAAGAGCAAGATTTGGCAGGATAGCCACGGTTTGAAAGCTGGGCTGGGAGTTCGTTGTGTTCCGAGCACAGGCCAAGTGGAGTTTCAGCTGTGTTTTATGCTGCATCAGGAGAGCAGCGGGGGGAGCGGCAAGAGAAAACATTAATTCTGAAGATGGTTTTTCACACTAGCCTGGTTGCTAATGATTAAGGTGTGGCAGCAGATAGTGCCCCCTGCTGGGGCAGCATGGGAGCACAGCCAAATGCAGTCATCAAGTCGCTAGGAAGCGCCTCCTTCTTGACCCAGGCAGATGAAAGCCACACGCTGCACTAGCTACAGTTTTGTAATTATAAATCAGCATGGGGGATGCAATTACCAAAGGAAACAAGGCTGGGCTATTTTCTAGCACCAAGTTACCAGTGAGTGCAACCAGCCTCTTTAAGAGGTATGATTGATCGTGTGTGTGTGTGTGTGTGTGTGTGTGTGTCACATAGGCTGTAACCTTCATCTTGTCTGCATAGCAAGACCAAGCTGCTATGCTGAGTTGTTGTTAGCCAATAAACACAACTGTTGAAGTATTCCAGATTCCTGCTGCTTCTTGGTTTTAAACCACCACTGCCCTGCAGGATATCTTCAGGAGAAGAAAAGGCCAAAGGGTACACAAAGCTGGAGTGGAGTCCCGAAGGCAGTTGGGTGGCGCCTTGTGCGTCTCCTTCTGGCAACTCCTACAGCCAAGCTGGTGTCAACCGTATTGCTCTACTTTCCTTTGGATCACATCAACAAAGCCAAAAGAGGGGTCTTGTTGTCTGGGCAGCCCAGGACTTCCATATACTCCATGCCTAGGCTTGCGCCCCAGGGAGGTCACTTTGCTGCTGCTGACATCACAGTTTGGCTTCACCCCTGGAGGTGTACTCCACTGTCTCTTGAGACAGATGGATGACAACAACAACAACAACAACCTGGTATTAAGGCTGACCCTTTGCAAGATTTCCTCACACAGTGAGCACTCTCTCCAAACCTATGGGATACTACAGAGTTTAACTCTAAAGTAGCTAGACTTAGGCCAGGGTGGAAGAACCTGTGGCTCTCCAGACGTTACTGGTCCACAGCTCTCACCTTCATAGGAAACATGTGCATGGGGGAGTATTGCCAAGTGGTGTGGCTTTTCACATCCCAGGACCGCTACATTTCATGCAATTTCCCCTTCTATGGAACTGTTAAATGACAGTCAGGTACTCCTGAAGGGTCTGCATGGTGTATTGAGCCTCATGCTTTAAACTCAACTCCAGATGTTGCTTTTAATAAAGCTCAAGTCATAGAACTAGAAAGTAGAAGAGAGTAGCCTAAGGGTCCTTGAGGTTTGTGGGCTTTACAGGGGAACTGAAATATCCAGACATGGCTTTCGATAGACAAAATCAGTTTTCAAAAAACATATGCAAGGGAATAATAGAACACACACACCCTAAGTCTCTTTCCACCAGTTTTGCCCACTGCAGAAAACAGAAGACTAATATCAAGAACATCAGGCTGCATACACCAGAGATAAGCCCCAGAGAATCAATACTTTCAGGAACTATATTTTCAGCTATTGTTAAATGGCTTAACAGCAGATTTATTTTTATCTGCAGCTCAACCCCCAGTCTCGCCTTCTCCCTCAGATAGCACCTAACATTCTTTTCTTGTTTTCATCTGTTTCCAAACAACGTAACACCAGTCACGTCAGTTGCACTATTTCTGTTTTAAACCTGTGTAGGTAGAAGATTATTGGGGCTCAATATAGCAGCACAAGATTGAAGGGGGAAAGGAATCAGGATCACTTATCTGGAATCATAGTTAATGGCACATAGGAAGAACACAACCCTCACACAGCATGGACCATGTTCAATACAGAAGGCCTTGTATGTGAGCCCACTTCCTATTCACTCAGCCTGCTATCTCCTGCTGGCAATCAAATAGCTTCCCTCCCGTTCTTTAGAGCAAAAGCAATGCTAAGAAAATACTTGATGCATTATCTTCTCTAATCCTCTTCAATACAAGGCAAACGGAGGACCAAACAGCAACAGTGTTATGAGGTTAAAATGGTATGCACTTGTTTCAAACGGACAGTGCAAGAAATGTGAACATCTTTTTTAAAAAACAAATCTGAGACTTAGAGTACTTTTCTCTCAAGGAGCATATGGCAATTTGTGCTATTTTTCTAGAAAAAGAGGTGCCAGAGTTCATCATAAATGCTTCCCTTGTTCTCTTTTAATAGCGATGGCGCCTACCTGAGAGGTGCAGTTCTAGCTGAAGAAAAGCCCTGGGGGTGAGTGAAAATGAAACGGGGGGGGGGGGATGAAACTGGGTCACATCAGCATCATACCAGCTCTTATACTACTTCACAGAGTCATGGAGAATCTTAGGAACTGTAGTGTAAGAGTTCCGGGAATCGTAGGTCTATGAGCTCAGTATCCTTGGCAAACCAGGATTACATTGGGAGAAGCCATGACTGTTAAAGTGGAATAAGACTGCTTTTAATGACCTTAGTGAATCCTTAAAAGAATGCTACTGCTCCCCTTCAGTCCTTCACACGATTCCCTAATATTAATGGATTAAGTCAGGCTTCCTCAACCTCAGCCCTCCAGATTTTTTCGGTCTACAAATCCCATGATCCCTAGCTAGTAGTACCAGTGGTCAGGGATGATGGGAATTATAGTCTCAAAACATCTGGAGGGCTGAGGTTGAGGAAGCCTGGATTAAGTATTTCAATGGCCAGTTAGAAGTTGTGCCACTGGTGGAAGTTAACATTAGAATGAGTTGGGAAGCTTGCTTGTCTTAGCCAGGATAATTTATGAAAACCATAGTGAAAGTTGAAAATTAGAAGTAGGAAATTTTTCAGGCACAGGTTCTTGTTTGGACAAGGAAAAGTCTATTGAGATCAGGTTGCATTTCCCCTGAAGGAAGAAGTCTGCAGCTTGGAGGTCCTCTTGATGTATATTTGTCTTTCCAAAACTTTAAGATTTCTAGGCGTTGTGAATTACAACTTCCATCATTCCTGACTATTGGTCTTGCTGGCTAGGTCTGAGAGGTTGTAGCTCCTAACATCTGGAGGAAACCATGTTGGCTAGCCCTAGCCCAGCCTATGCTCCCAACCACTTTCAGAAGTCTTTGTTTTTCTTTCTGATTTAGGCTAAATATTCTTGTCCTGCGCTTTGTGTACAGTATTTGCAATCTCTGTGTTCAAGACAGGAAATCCTCATAGGCATGTGTCCCAGCTTGCTGTTTGAAATAGCAGCTTGTGATGCTTACTTGTGAGCAAAACCTCATGTGGATAGGTAACCAATTAGGTCGTTGAAGATTGGTAGTAACCAATTAGGTCGTTGAAGATTGGTATTAAAAGATCCCGGCAGCTTCAACCAGTTAAAATTCTGGCATTTGCAACATGGTGAGCTGTCTAGTCGGAGCTAGAAAAAGGCACTTCTGGCCACGGAGCCACCTGACACTCCAGGAGCAAGACTGGGTTCAAAAGGATCTCCAAGCTGTAAACCTTCTCCTTGAGGGGAATGTGACCTGATATAGATAAGAGTAAGCCATTGACCAATTCCTCAGTATAAGAGCTCATCTACCATCATCACATCTTTGTCTCTGACCTGAGCTTCCGTTTATTGATTCTTATCAGCTTGCCACTGGTTCTAGGCTGCTTCTCGGGGATTGGAGGAGAATGATATGACTGTCACCGTCAATTTACTCCAAAGCCACTGATGTCCTCCACCAACAGTGATGTATCAGAGTGGTTAACCTACAAATATTGTTGGACTACCATGCCCATCAGCCTCAGCCAACATGGTCAGGGATGTTTTTGGTTGTATTCTAAGAACATCTGGAGGCTACTGCTTAGCCACCCTGTTGTAAATGTTAAAAAGCACATGGGACAGAAGAGAAGTTAGTAGCTCCCAGATACCTCACAAGAAAGTTTCCATGGGATACAGATGAGCTCCACCCCTTCACCCTGTGAGAAGTGAAATCACTGAAAACAGTGGCACTTACTGCTAACCCTGACTGAAGAAGAGTACTATGGTAAATTGTGTCAAAAGCTGCTGAGGGACACATCCCCACGGTC
The DNA here is from genome assembly GCF_964106645.2 of Podarcis pityusensis. Classification (NCBI taxonomy): domain Eukaryota; kingdom Metazoa; phylum Chordata; class Lepidosauria; order Squamata; family Lacertidae; genus Podarcis; species Podarcis pityusensis. Next base: position 43,861,640 of record NC_138028.1, read on the forward strand.
AGTCTCCCTTGGACTATTCCACAACTTTGTTTGCATTAGAAACAGATCCATCTGCTAATGCTTTCTTGAAGTTGGTGAGGCTAAGTAAACGATGAGAGGGCAGGCAGTGTCAGCCAAATAAAGTGAAGCAAGAAAAGCCACTCAGTCAGCTCTTCTTTTTCTCAAGAGGCTCTGTTAAGTAAGTCAATCCAAAGGTAGCTGAAATGTTATTTTCAGAAGTCAGAGTAAGTGGCACAGAGAAGATAAGTGCTGACATTTGCCACTTCTACTGTCCTCCTTGTATGAGGCAACAGATAGGACAAAGCTTTCTGCTATGTGATATTGTAGTTGTGTGTTGAGCAATACTGATGAATATGAACTGGAAGAACAAGGGAAGGGATGAAGGGATGAAGACCTAAATGGCCTGGGACCAGATACCATCAGTGAACAGTTTCAGCCTGTTAAAGTCTCCCACCCACCCACCATGGACTTTGCTTTAGATCATCTTACGAGACCCTGCAGCAGCAAATACAGTCCTCGGAGGCTAAGTTCAAGCAGGGCTTTTCCAGTGGTGGCACCTAATGTTTTAGAACATTCTCCTTCTGGAGTACAAAGCCACATCTCAGCTGGCTTTTACGTCCCTTGTTCTTAAAGGCATTCAAGCAGTTTAACTATTGACTATAATGTCACTGCTTTCTGATTTGCTTTCATGGTGGTTTTTAGTGTTTAGCATTTAAATTGTTTTTTATTTTATAGGTTTGTTGACCAGACCAGATCAGAAGATGGGTTAAAAAAACTTTTTTTAAAAAAAGGAAAATCCTGACTCTCCCAGTGTTAAGAGAAGCTGCATTATCCTGTTTTGCTTTGGTGATAGATGTAGTGGTGTAAAAAAAGAAAAAAGAAAACTGGACTATCAGTATCTTTGTAATGAAAAATGGGCGCCATGAATCTGTCTGCAGTATACAATGGCTTTTCCATTTGCAGCCAAGCCAAGATGAATGAACAGAAAATGACTCTTCCTGCTCCCTCATCTCCATTTAAGTCTCTTCGGTAACCTTCTCTGGAAGAGAAACTATAGCTGAGGAAATTCTTATTATGCAAAGTTATCATTATGACCCTTGACGCCTGCCTGAATGTTATGATAATCCAGTGCAATGTAAGTAGTAACAGATGGCAGGCTATGGCTGTGCTGCTCACCTGACCTCACTCTGGCGGAGTCACTGCTGCATACCAGGACAGAGAGGGAGTGGGGAGAGGAGGCAGCAGCAGTGCAGTGCAAACACGCCAGCAGAACCAATCTGGTGCTCCACTTCGTACATTTGCACCACACCCACCTTGACTCTCCCTTCTTTGCCTCAGTATGCAGCTGAAGGGGAGTCGGGTAAGCAAGCACAGTTCCACCATACCATCCACCATAGTATACAAGTACTGGTTTGCTCTGTAAACTAGTTATTGGCTGCATACACACTATGGATTTAAAACATGTCCCCTGCTCAAGATTCCTGGGAGCTGTTGTTTGCTAAGGATTTGGGGGAATTGTAGGAGTAAATTATAGTTCCCAGGATTTTGGGAGGAGGCACATGTCCGTGCTTTAAATGTATGATGTCTACACAGGGATTGCGTCCCCACCTACCTGCACTTCAATCCCTTTTCCAGTCTGTTCTATTATCTATTTTTAAATAAAGACATCATTTGTAAAATATTCTCTTCACCGTGCCACATCATCACAGAACAGCTTCATAAATAAATCTTTACATGGTTTGCCTTGCGACAAGCTATCTGATGGGTGACGATTAGAATGAATGAATCTATCAAAGTCACCATATCTGATTTCACTTTTGGCTCTGGAGCGCTGCTTGTGCTTTTTCATACATTAAAAATAAACACCGGGAGATTAAGTGCATAATATGCTTTAAGCACTATATATAGTAGCATGTGTTGCATTGCTTACAGATTGTAGAACTGTTGAATTAGAAGGGGGGAAACAAGTAATGAGTAGAAGGCAAAGATAGCAAATAGCATTAATAAAATAAAATAATTTATTTATTTAATTTATTATTATTATTATTATTATTATTATTATTAACTATGTTGGGTCTTTGCCAGGGCCTCAAAACCAACAGAAGGTCCACCTCTGTACCAGGGCTACCGTTTCTACTTTGCACAGCATATCCAAAAAGGTCAGGCCAAGAGAATACCCTACTTAGCTCACATACTGTGTTACTTTAAGGGTAAGGAGCCTACCCTAAGGTTCCCCAAATCGCTGCTCACTTGGGAATAAATCCCATGAAACTGGGTAAGACTTCATAAGTTTATATAGCAGGGATGGAGAACCTGTGTGGCCCTCCAGATGTTGTCTGACTCCAGCTCCCATCATCCCAAAGCATTGGCAGGGCAGGGTTTTTGAGCATCATTCAGAGGGTGAAAGATTCCCCATCCCTGATATGTAAGGTTTGGCTGTCCTACTGAGCAATCTGCTGCAAAGGTAATGTAAAGGGCAGGATTTTGTTCTTCCAGTGATGACTGATTATTAGATTTCCCTGTAAGCAAAAACTTCATAAATGCAGTTAACATTCATTTCAACCTATAGGAGTCAGAGTTAATTTAATCTTATCAGGATGCAGTAACGCAATCTGAATGAGCTGGAACTGATCACTGGGAGGATAAATTTCCCTTTCAAGTTATCTGCTATAGAACCATCCTACTCTTCTTTTTCAGGTCTAGAGACTCTGCTCAATTTATGTGATTCAATAGAATAAATTGGAGTATATTAAGTATAGTTTGCCTGGCAGGATAATTTGTCTTTTAGACTATTCCAATTTCTATTGCATTTTAAAACCTGCCCATTGCTCAGCCAAAGTTAAGAACTTTTAAGCTCCCACTGATTTCACCGGAAATGTTAAGCATGAATTCTTTGCCTCCACTGAAATCAGTGGAATGTAACATTGTTTTTGTTAGATCAGGACTTTTGACATAATTTTGTGTATCTAATTGAAATTTTTTTCTATAAACTTTATTATTTGATAATCGTTTGCTTAAAAAAAAAATCAGAGATAGCTAATAGATCTATAAACATCTATATACAAGCTCCATCCCCCAGCCTTAATAAAATAACATTCTTTTTCACAAAATGACTCCATTGGACAAGTTTGTAATGAAAACCAGAAGTATCAGCTCATCGAAAAGAAGCAAGAATAATTAAAATTTAAAGTTAGCATGAAGATTTTGTGTTTGTAGCAAGTGACAAAGGCAAAGGGACTCCTGACCATTAGGTGCAGTCATGACCGACTCTGGGGTTGCGGCGCTCATCGCGCTTTATTGGCCGAGGGAGCCGGCGTACAGCTTCTGGGTCATGTGGCCAGCATGACTAAGCCACTTCTGGCGAACCAGAGCAGTGCACGGAAACGCCGTTTACCTTCCCGCTGGAGTGGTACCTATTTATCTACTTGCACTTTGATGTGCTTTCGAACTGCTAGGTTGGCAGAAGCAAGGACTGAGCAACGGGAGATCACCCCGTTGTGGGGATTCGAACCGCCGACCTTCTGATTGGCAAGTCCTAGGTTCTGTGGTTTAACCCACAGTGCCACCCGCATCCCGTAGCAAGTGACAGTGAATCTTAAATGTTGGGTTGAATGATTGTAGCTGCTCAAAGACACTGTCTCTGCACACACAACATACACGTAGAGCGCATAGTTTCCCCCCAAAGAATCTGGGAACTGTTTGTTAAGGGTGCTGAGAATTGTAGCTGCGGGGTAAACTACCATTCATAGGACTCTCTGTGGGAAGCTATGTGATTTATATGTGTGGTATGAACATAGCATGTTTTCCATCCATTCTTTACCTGCCAGAAGTATGTTTGCATGCTATAGGACTGATATAGGACACATCCTGCTTAATATACAGTATTACATATCTCACTTTAAATACATACTTACCAGATAAAGCATACTCATAAAGGGCATAATCTATTCTGCTGCACAAGCCCTCCTGAAATTTTTGCTGTTCTTTTGTGGGGAGGGCCAAATGGCCCCAGAGGTTGAGTTCCTGATAATTTCAGGCAGAGCAGGGCTGGGCTAGATTCCTGTCTGAAACCATGTAGAGATACTCCCAGTCCATTGAGGCAATACTGAGCTAAACAGACCAAGAGTCTGACTCCATATATGACTTCGTATATACCACACATTTCAACAGCACTTGTGCAGGACAGTGCCTCTGTGGCTCAGGCCCTGTCAGGAGCCAGCCAGCAGCAAATTACACGGAGTAAGTGATGTTAACTTCACTAATGAGCACAGCAACTCATCTTTGGTAGGTCTTGCCCCTATGAGGCAGTTGCAGAGACCCCTCCTCTCCAGGGTTTTCCCCAAGCAATCTGTGACTGCACATGTGTATCTGCCTTTGCTCCTCCCACTTCATGCCTCCCTGAGTTCTGGGAGACCAGGAGAATAGGGAGACACCTGCGCCTGACTCATCTCCACCTCTTGGCCTCCCTCATGCCACTCTCCTGCTTCCGCTTCTGCCTCCGCTTCTGGACTGCTCTCTGCCACAACCCCCCCCCCTCCCCGCTCACTACTAAGCCCTGTTACTTCTTCAGCTTTCCCTCTTCTCCCTCTAACCACTCATCGCCGTCCCACCACCAATCCCAGGGCTTTGAGCCTTCTTCCTTGTTCCCCAGCTTGTTCCTCCCACCATTCCTCTGCATCCAACCAATCCCTGACCTGCCCAAATTTTTTAAAAAGGGGGCCTTCTGTAGGAAGAGAAATACTTACGTAGCACCTTAGCCTTTGTGGAACCATCTTCTGCCTGAGATGTGAAAAGTGCAGAATTTACTACAAATCATTGCCTTTTTTCAAGAACCTCAGACATGAACACTTTTACAGATGCTTTCGGCCTGGTTCAGACGACCATTCCAGAATTCATAAAACAAGGTTTACAAAGCTAGGAATGAGTGTTAGGGCTGGCACTTCCCCCCTCTCCTCATATGCTATTTTAGCACTTGTTTTCTGGCTTGTATTAAGCCAGACTACCTCATGAGAAGAGAAGACTCCCTGGAAAAGACCCTGATGTTGGGAAAGATTGAGGGCACAAGGAGAAGGGGACGACAGAGAACGAGATGGTTGGACAGTGTTCTCAAAGCTACCAGCATGAGTTTGACCAAACTGTGGGAGGCAGTGGAAGACAGGAGTGCCTGGCGTGCTCTGGTCCATGGGGTCACGAAGAGTTGGACACGACTAAATGACTAAACAACAACAACAACATTAAGCCAGAATTTCCTGTTACATCCCAACCAGGAAATATCAGTTAACACGTTTATTATCCTGGCTTGTTAAATGCCATTATACCAGAGTTCTCTAGTTCAGACAACATGGGGAACTCTGGCGTAATATACTCCAGAAGTCGTTCCCAAAGGGAGAGGCCCTTTGTGATGATGCTTCCTTGTTTATGAAGCAAAGTTTATAAACCATAGTTTATGAAGCCTGGAATGATTACCCAAATGGGGCCCATACCGTTACGTTCTTTCGAGATGTGAAAGACAGAACTATTCTCTCAAAAGTTTCATTTGATAATATCTCTTCTGCTGATGAAAGATTTCAGATTACAGTTCAAAAGCAGCTTTCAAAAAAATTTCAGTAGACAGATGGAAGGAAAATGATCTTTTGAGTACACAAAGGAGACCCGGGCCAAAGCAAGAATGTGTGATTCAAAGCACACATTAGCAGTAAGAGATTCTCTGGTGTTCATTTCCTCAGAAAGAGGTCAATAAAGCTCTAATTAATGGCTCCAGGAGAGGGAGGAATCTGCTGATGTTCCCATTAGACTGGGGGCTAAAATGTCAGCCCAGCGCAGGCATTAAACAAACCTTGGCAATGGGCCCAGTGGCTGGCATGGAAACTTCTAGCAGCAATCTGAAATTGCTGTAAGATATGCATAGTTTCATGATCCAGGACATAGGGATAACTTTATCCTTCAGCATGGTCAAGTGAACGACAAGTTAAAAGTTCTATTTCAGCCATATTATATTGGCCAAGTTGACATTTCGCAGGTGCGTTAGAGCTGCCATGTTTCACTATCAACTCCTGTCCTGTTTCTTTTGCAGAATTTTGTCATGTAACACCAGCAGATTTTGGGCTGTGGAAAGCTTCCCGAATACTGTGCGACTACTGCTAAAGGCAAGGGAGAAACCCAAGTAAGGTTTAGAAACAACAACAGGTCACTTGGCAACACAATTCCCCAGTAGCACAACACTTCTATGGGAAAGGCAGAACCTGCAGAAGGTCTAACTAACTTCAGTGCTCTTAAAGACACTGATCCTGGTAAAAGAAAAAAGAAAAAGGAAATCCTGTATAGGGTACATATAATGAAAGTAGGTGTCCATGCATCTGTAGGAGATATAAATTACAGGCAGGTGTGAATAGGAGGTAGAACTATATATATATATCTGCAGATATCTGCATATACTCAAACCACAGAGTTTGCCACTTTGTTTTTCCCTTTCTGAATTGTTGCTTCCACATTGTTTTGAGGTCTTCATCTTGCCCCTGTGTTGTCATGCATGATGGCTTAGGGCCATGATGTCTAGTTGTTAGGATCAATAGCCACCCTAAAAATCTCTGCATTAGAATAGAGTGAGAGTGCCTTGGCCCAGGGCAATGGGACTCCCAGATTTGCTACGTACTGGTAAATCTATCTCTCCCAAATACAATCAGGGTTTGTTTACAATACCTGCCACTTGAAAAGCACATTAAGACAAGTACAGGAATCAGAGGACAACAGGGGTAGAGAACCTGTGGCCCTCCAGAAGTTGTTGAACTACAACTCCCATAATCCCAGGAGTCTCCTGTGCAGATTGCTGGCAACAGCTATACGCACCCCATCTTAACAGTTCTCAAACCACTCTCTGTACCCTCAAGAGTGACATCCACTTGAAGCTCTATATCCCATTGTTCTGCTTTCCTGCCTGATGGGTGCCTGTTTTCTCATGGGAACAAACAAAAGGGCTGCAGAGGGAAGTAGACTTCAGTTCTACTGTCCATTAGCTGATGGGCGGTAGAGGAGCCTGCTTTCTGCAGACATCAATCCACCATGTTTGGGAGCTGCCACCCCTTCAGCTGATGGACTGTACAGCTAAAGCCTGCTTTCCCATGCCAATGTGCAACTGGGAGCACACTCTAAGGCTCTCAACTGTGCATTGGCAGCTGAGTCTCTACCTGCCCTGCACATGACATCACATATGATGTCAGCTGTGGGGTCATGGTTTGGAGAAACAGCCTCTTGCAGGCCAAGTTTGGTCCCTGGGCTGGAGGTTCCTCATCCCTGCTGTACTGAAATTAACAACAGTTGTTCCAAAGAGCCATGGTCAATGTGATTGCAGAGGTGGGGAACCCATCCTGTGGCCCTCCAGATATTGTTGGACACAAGCTCTCTGGCTACTGACCGTGATAGCTGGCACTGATGGGAGCTGGAATCAAGCAATATATGGAGGGCTGCATGTGTTCCCCACCTCTGACATATGGAATGTAAAGAGTGGGGTGTGTTGCTGTGGATGTGTGGGGTTGGGATGGAAGGCGAGGGGGAGAAAGGCAGAGAGGGAGAGGGAAATCTGGTGTTAGGAATCTTGCATGAGAATCTTCAGCCTTCTGTTTAATAAACAGGAAGATGATTTGCCTGCAGCTTATAGCATTTAGTGCTCGGGACACCTCTACATTACAGCATTAATCTGCCTGACAATGCTTCCTCAATTCCTTCCACAGCAGATGACAAAAACATGTTCAAGATTTGTTTACTTCTTATCTTGTTACAAAGAGTAGCCCTGTTTTCTGAAAAACAAGTTTCAGTTCATTTCGGGTCATTGCTCTTGAAACAATGTTGAGAAAGTAGCATTTTCTAACCCATTGAGCACTTAAAACAAATCTGCTGGGGATACATGTGGAAGGGGCACGTTGTACTTACTATTAAATGCTGTTGGTAATTCAGAATGACAATGAGAGCCACGAAAACCAGTGGTCTGAGAATCAGCAGCCTTCCAGTTTAGCCATATATACTGCTTACTTATCAAAAACCTCTAAGCAGTTTGCATAAAACTATATAAAATATGCATTTACACATATGTACCCCACCCCGGACAATAAAGGATATCTATGTTAATTGTGTTCTTATTTTTATAGACTTGTTATTATTTCTATTTTAACAAAAGTTTGGAATGCATTACTAATGTCTCTGCCCCCCCCCCTTTGTCTTCTGCTTTGATATTTTCTACTTGTCTTCTGTGATGATTATGCTTGATTTTGCATTTTAATAAAACAAAACAGCAACAGCAACATCAAGAAAATAGTACTGTAGACAAAACACTAAGACAGCCCCAAGTTCAAAATTTCCCACTTCTTCCCCAAGTTCAAAATGTGCTAATTAAAAACTCATGTTTTTACTCATGTTTAATTTAAGAATGCTCCCAGTGAGTTGAGGTTCCTCATTTGTTCTGCCAAGATGCAAAAAAATGGAGAGTGTTGAAATCGGGGGGGGGGGGGTATTTATATTTCTTTGTTATAGATCAATGGATTGGACCCCCACAGAGAATGTTGCAATATATACTGGTCCAGCAGGTGGAAGTAGTAGGCTCCAATAATTTCTCCAAAAAATTAGATTGTTGCAATTCCTGATTCAGCCGACAGGAATTTCAAAACAGAACCCAATTGCTAGGACAATCCAAAACTTTCCTTCCTACTTGAGTAGAGTCTTGGGTTTCATTCCAAAAGGAGACCTAGCACAGGGACTATGCTCCACATATTTGTGTGTAGTTGAGACCAGTGGAAGCTAGTCTCCTTTCTGTTACAGAGTGCAGTTAAATACGCACCACCTCTGATGTAGTTGGTTGATTTGGCCCATACCAAAGGTGGTTCTACCTTTGTAATGGCTTTGAACTTCCATTTCAAAAGAGCTAGCCGGTTAAGACCAGTTGAACTATTGTTAAAGGGGGGGGGGGATAAAAGTGGGTTGGGGATAAAGCTAAGGATATTTGCTCCCAAACTGGGAATCTTAGTGCCTTTCCACATTTATAGTAGTATAGTTCCTGTTTGATTTGACATTTTTAAGGGGGATTTTAAGTTCATTGTTTGCACCTTTGGTAACAGGTTGCTGTTATTAAAGAGTGTGGGGTTTCCCTTTCCACACTAATGGCGGGTTGTGAATGAACTGAGGGAAATTGTATGGCTGCAGTCACACTCCTTATGGGCCTTTGCGTTCCTCCAGCCAGTAAATAGCAGAGTTATGAGCATGTACAATGAGATAGCCCTTTCACAGCTAATCTTGTGGGAGTATAGGAAATTAGAAGAAGTACTATGTGTCTGCCTGAGCTATGGCAAACCTGGTTCTTGTGATGAAAGCTTGTCTGCAGCTAATGACTTATCAATGGACAGTACGCTGACTCAGTATAGTCATCTCTATCTGCCGTATCTCTCCTTTGAACTGGGTTCAAAAACTGACAGCTCCCACCAGTCAGAGGAAAGTGGCATGAAACAGGGGTCTCCAAACCACCAACCCCACACTGGGGGTTGCTTGTACATGTCCCACAGAAATGAAAATACTGAGGATCCATTCCAGATCTTTCACAAATGTTGGGTTTTTTTGCTGTAGAAGATGAAGCTGCTTTGTTGTTGTTTTTCAGTACATTATTCTGGAATGCTAACTGAATAATGATGATGCCATGGCAGCGTGCAAAAACCAGCAACTATACCATTATAAATTGTAAGTGCCCACTCTAGATAGCACTGCTGGTCTGTACAGTGGTACCTTGGGTTAAGAACTTAATTCGTTCCGGAGGTCCGTTCTTAACCTGAAACTGTTCTTAACCTGAAGCACCACTTTAGCTAATGGGGCCTCCTGCTGCTGCCAAGCCGCCGGAGCACGATTTCTGTTTTCATCCTGAAGCAAAGTTCTTAACCCGAGGTACTACTTCCGGGTTAGTGGAGTCTATAACCTGAAGTGTCTGTAACCTGAAGCGTATGTAACCCAAGGTACCACTGTACTGGAATACAGGGGTTCTCTACACTTCTACATGTTGTTTTGCTTACATGAAAACGTATCCAGGTTTAATGGATTGATTGACTGATCAAAATTCAGACAATTCATTAAGTGTGCAATCCTGTGCACTCTTACCTGGGAGTGTGACCTGAATGGAACTAAGATTTCTGGGGGAAATCCTATTGGAGTTACATTTCAATGCTCATTCCTACCAAGTGTCAGGCCCAAATGATAGGCTCCCTGCTAAACTGCACATAAAGATAAAGCTAATGGCTGGGGACTAGCTAATGTGAGTCAGGTTGTCATGCTCGCTGTAAAGATGGATGAAAGTATATGGAACTCTGTGCAATATTACAGTCTCAGGCCTTACAAATGGCAAACCCAAATGGATCTCTCTCACTCACACAAACACACTGCTCAATCGTTAATATTCTGAATTTTACAATGTCATTGTCTTCCTGTCCGGCTCGTCTAGCAATGAAGAAACTATGATCTGACTTGCAAGGAATTTAAGAATACAAGGAGCAGATCAGGCATAGTCTGTACATGTTACAGAAGGGGGCAGCAGTGAATCCTCCTCAAGCTTAATGGCTCTCCCAACCCTAATGCCTCTCCCCACCAGAGTTGCTAGCTCTACAAATTGGGGGGGGGGGGGAATGGTAAACTTTTCTGGCTCGGAGGCCAAAATAACTTGACTAGCCTTAAGGTACTAAGCACCTTGAACTGGGATTTAGGGCAGCATTTCCTGCTTTGCGTCAGGAAACAAATATCTCGGGCCAGTCTCGAGTTCAAGAATACTGCACTGAACCAGATGGATAACTTATCTGAGTTGGCAATTGTCTCTTACTACACCAGCATTGATCTACCAGTAGGGACAGAAGATTTGTCAATTTTGGTTGTCTTGGTATTTTTTTCCCCAATCTTAATTCTGTTCTCTGAAAAATGAAACAATCCTTACAAAAATTGATCAGCATTTTAGTGTGTGTTTCTCCTACTAAACACATTTTTGTATGCAGTTTTGACAAATGGACATATTTTTGGAAACAGTTTTCCTACTACAGTAGTACCTCGGGTTACAGACGCTTCATGTTACAGATGCTTCAGGTTAGAGACTCTGCTAACCCAGAAACAGTACCTCGGGTTAAGAACTTTGCTTCAGGATGAGAACAGAAATTGTGCTCCGGTGGCCCGGCAGCAGCGGGAGGCCCCATTAGCTAAAGTGGTACCTCAGGTTAAGAACAGTTTCAGGTTAAGAACGGACCTCCAGAACGAATTAAGTTATTAACCCGAGGTACCATTGTATACGCATTTTTATAAACATTGGTAGGATTAATTGGTTGTTTGGTTATTTGTCACATGACCAGTTCCATCTTCTCTCTCCTCTGCCCATTGTCTTGCCCTGCTGCCTTCAGGTATCAGAGGAATATTTGTCTTCTTTAATAAATTCTAACACACATTTCTACACACATTCCCATAGAAGCATTTTAGTAGAAGCTAAAATGCTGTTTAATTCACAGTCCTTGAAACTGGCTACTGCACCATTCCACAGGCCAACTCTTTTATAACCCTCATCTCACAGACTCCCCTTGCTTTTTGCACACTGCATAAAACTGATTGGAATATTTATGAGTGCAAAGTGCAGTCTCACAAATTCTGTGTTTAAACAACTAAAGCAACCAACATACAGTTGTTCTGATAGAGCAGGGGTAGGCAACCTAAGGCCCATGGGCCACAAGCGGCCCACGGGGGTCATTTAACTGGCCCACGTGCCACACCCGAACCGAACTGTCCACTCGGCGAGTCCCTGCGCACTGCGCTAAACTGGCACAGCACGGTGCAGGGACTCCCTTCTGCAGTGCTGGAAATCGCGTCTGTGCATGCTCAGATGCTGAAAATCGTGGCTGTGCAGATGCAGACGCCGGAAATCGCAGCTGTGCACACTCATGTGCAGGTGCAATCTGGCCCATGGAGGGATCTCCGCTGGAGTGAACCAGCCCAGGCAAGGTAAACCTTGCCAACCCCCGTGATAGAGTGTGTGTGTGCGTGAGTGCGTGCGTGCGTGCGTGCGTGCACACACATTGGAAACCTAAGATGATTTTTTTGAGATCAGTAAGAGAGTGGCATGACATGAAAATGACAAAAATTAAATATACAGCTTGGCAGGCTTCCCTGGGGAGAACATCCCATACCACTGGTGCCACTCAGGTATCAAAAGGGTTGCTGTCTCTTGTGTTTCCCTGCTATACCTTCTTTGCCAGTAGGGGACAAGAGAATCAGAAGTCAAGGGAAGGGGCTGTTGAGCACCTGCTTTTATGCAACAGGTCGTGGGCTCAATACCCAGCCCTTCAAAGTAGGGCTGGGAGAGATTCCATTGGAAATCTTGGGGAGCTGGTGGTTGGTACCAATTCCACACGTCTTTTGCATTTAGATTAGTCATTTCCCCCCTAACTTTATAGATTTGTCAGGTTTCCAGGCTATTGCTTGTTTACTACATAGACTTCATTGCACAGGTAAAATATAATGTATGTATTCTCACTGGAACATACTGGTAACCATTCCACATGGAAATAGATGTTGACTACGTATCTTGTTTTATCAACTCGATGATTAAGCCCTTTTGTGGGCAGAAACACTGAGTTTACTGGAACAACATCCAGGTGTTGTCTTATGAGTTGATGTTACTTCTATCAAACACACAAGTGATTGTAAAGAAAAAGACTACGTCTATATTTGTCTGCTTGCCTACACTCCTTATTGTGGACCCCATGTCCTTGGTGATATATTTTTCTGTGACTTTGCATTGTGCTATTACTGCAGATGGTGACAGCAGTCACGAAATTAAAAGACGCCTGCTTCTTGGGAGAAAAGCAATTACAAACCTAGACAGCATCTTAAAAAGCAGAGACATCACTGACAAAGATCCGTATTGTTAAAGCTATGGTTTTCCCAGTACAGTAGTGATGTATGGAAGTGAGGGCTGGAACATAAAGAAGGCTGATCGCCGAAGAATCAATGCTTTTGAATTATGGTGCTGGAGGAGACTCTTGAGAGTCCCATGGACTGAAGATGATCAAACCTCTCCATTCTTAAGGAAATCAGCCCTGAGTGCTCACTGGAAGGACAATATTTTGGCCACCTCATGAGAAGAGAAGACTCCCTGGAAAAGACCCTGATGTTGGGAAAGATGGAGGGCACAAGGAGAAGGGGACGACAGAGGACGAGATGGTTGGACAGTGTTCTCGAAGCTACCAACATGAGTTTGACCAAACTGCGGGAGGCAGTGGAAGACAGGAGTGCCTGGCGTGTTCTGGTCCATGGGGTCACGAAGAGTCGGACACGACTAAACAACTAAACAACAACAACAATTATATCACAACCCTCTGTATTATCTGTTGAAGCCAGTCAGGGTGGGCAATACTGAGCTAGGTGAATGATGGTATGACTCTGTATAAGACAGCTTCCTGTTTGCCCAGGTTATAGTTGATCTGCACTACCTTCATATGAGATTGTCTTGATGTGGGGAGCAGGGAAGTGGAAACAAATTAATACCATGCCTTCAATCCAAAGTATGGTGTGCAGCATTTTGCAGATTCATTATTTTTTATCATCATGAGGATTTATATCCTGCCTTTTCATTGCCAGAAAACACCGAAGGCAGCTTACGTAAGTTTTATAAATGTACCAAAGAGTCCATCAATGGAAACAAACAATAACACTTATTATTTGTATTAGCTCTCTGTAGGCTTTAGACATCTGCAGAAGCTGTGTGACCAGAGACAGCAGTGGGACAAAACTATTCAGGCTCTTCACAATGGTGGCTATGCCATACCACCTTTCTCTATATAAACGTCAGACATTAAAAACTTCCTGATACAGGGCTACCTTCAGATGTCTTCTAAAAGTTGCATAGTTCTTTATCTCCTTGACATGAGATGGGAGGGCATTCCACAGGGTGGACACCACTACCAAGAAGGCCCTCTGCCTGGTTTCCTGTAACTTCACTTCACTGTGAGGGAACCGCCAGAAGGCCCTCAGAAGTGAACCATCACTTCTTAAAACCTTCACTTTTATTTAGTCACAGGAAATGGAAGACGAACTTCTCCCAGTTTACATCCACGTTTGGCAGTAAATAAGCACATCAGTTTTATTGCCAGTGTGTCTGTTCAAACAAAATTCAGCCATCCCATTTTACAAGCAATTTTTTGAAACTTTGTTTTTGGAATGTAAGAGAGAGATCAACGGTCTTTAGAGAGCGGAACCTTCATAACCATCTGTCATTCATTAAAAGCAGTAAAGAACAGTAGTAATGGCACTAATTAGGCTGCATGCAAACATACACGTGCTTCAATAACTCCAGAGCATTAGGCAGGCAGGAACCAATTTTAATCAACTACTGTCCTTGTTGACAAGTACAAAATTCTCACAAGAGGCAGAATTGGGTTATTTAAAAAAATCATTAAATTAGGGTTCTCAGATTCCTTCCCCTCCTTTAACAGTGCAATCTTCTGCATGTCTACTCAGAAGTAAGCCCCATTTTCAATGGGATAGGCTCACAGGTAAAACAGATTACAGCCTTAATTGAGATGAAAACAAGCATTTAAAGATCTCACAGTTGCAAACACAGATCTCATTCAGGAAGGCTCTTTTCCTCTTCCTCTAGTATTTACAGCACAATCTTATATGGGTCAACTCAGAAATAAATCCCATTTAATTCAGTGGGACTAACCTACAGTATGTGGGTTTAGGATTGCAACATTTGCTATTTGATCTGTAGCTACCTCATCCCAAAAGGTTTGGGGCAAGCAGTGTTAACCAATCCACAAAAATAAGCATAGAGTAAACAACTTTAAAAATCTTACAGATTAAAATATGACCCTCTCATACACCTGTATTACTGGTGAGAAAAAGAAGTAAAAAGAAAATTAAAAATGTAAATTTCAAAAAGATAATTTCACTCAGTCTCCAGGGGAACGGTATTCAACAGTTGAGAGGTAGCCACAAAGAGCAACTCTCTATGTGCTGTTGCAGTCCAGTGCTATTTATTGGAAATTATTAGGGGGGGCCCTAATAAATGTTTCAGAAATATTGCTATAATTTTAGCCACAGGATCAAGACATACATCAGTGACCATGGCACCACAGCGTTCATTTCCCTTTTGTGTTTGACTCTGACTTCTAATTTGCTGATTCTATGCCTATTAAATACTAACAAAGTGCTGCCTGCGCTTTGTTTTGTTTTGTTTTTAAAATCCCACTCAAGAAGCGTGCAAAAGCACACAGTCAAGCAATTGTAAATTTGCTTGTGCACTTTTCTGGTTTTGTGCAAATTTCAGGGATCAAAACTCCTGTGGGGGATGGAATGGAAGCAATTGTTAATTCTCAGCACACACTTTTCAGGTGCCCAATATATCAGTGTAGAAATTTTTAATGTGGCCTGCTTGATCTGAGGGATCAAAAGAAAAAATATATATTCCTCTGCTCAGAAGTGCACCAGAAATAGTTATGAAGACAGTCAAAAAAGAAATGAAAGCACTGAAGAAGCCATGGGCATGGAACAGGGAGTAGCAGAGAGTGACAAATTATCCACCCACCTCAAAACAAATAATCGGCAACCCCAAGCTTGGAACCTGATTTTCACCCAGTTTATTACCACATCAGGTATGCCTGACTTTGGTATTGTTTGAAGGTGCATCATGTACCCTACACAAATTAAATGGGAATGCAGACTCAGGTGTGGACAAGCCTTATGATCACATCATAGTCACCAAATCTATTACCTCTCCAAAATGTTATTGAAGCCTTGAAAGAATGTTGGCTTTAAATAATGATAAACTAAACAAATAAAAGATGCCTAAGAGAGTGGTGGCTCATATTTGGATCATTACAACATACTCTACCATACACTGCCAATTTCCCTCCCAATGTCTATCACTCTCTTATTATCAAAATGTCAAGGGAGGTGAGTCACATCTGTCCTGTTGTGAGTATTTTGGTTCACTAAAAGAACATCCTAATTCAATCTTCATCCAGATGGTCCAAACTCAAATACATAGTGCCCTTATGGAAAGCTCCTTGGTATTAGCATACATGACAGGCATCGTGCAATTAACAGTTCTAGCAATCTGATGCTTCTGTTAATTAAGCAAATTTGCAATCCTGCAGCAGGATAAGTCAAAGGCAGCCAACGTAGGTAAACTCAGGAAATGAATGCTGTATCTAACGTAGCATTGACTCATTCTAGGTTGTACACATGCTGTTGTCTGAGAACGAAGGATGTCGGAAAACATCAGTGGTCTTAGGCTGAGGCACTGTACCAATTAATGTTGAACTGGCAAAGCATCTATCAAAGATACAGCCAAAGCTGAGCTGTCAAGAGGAGAACAGGAGCTGGGAGCCACCAGGGGCCTATTCATAGTAACATTTCCACCTCCATACTACTACTTCATACTTTCTCATGATGCACAAATGCCACAAACTGTAACAGTACTCCTACTTTGGCACATTTCTTCCAGAATTTTTCAAAATGCTTTTATGCGGACTTTTCCTCTTTTTTATAAGATTTTATTCACGCTTTTTATAAGACAATGCAATAAAAAAAAACTAAATGAAAACAGAAAAAGAAAGGTAGAAGAATGTGAAGTCCTCTTTCCAAGGTGATGCTGACTTTTCCTACGTGAACCAACCTTGGTGGCAGTGATTTGTGTCCCACAGAAGTGATTTGGCAAAACGATAATAGTAAGATACAGAAAAATATTACAGAAAATGACAAGAAAAGAAGAGATGTTCTAAACACCAACCATTTTGTTATAAGCTGAGGTTCATACATATGGTTCTTCCAGGTGTGTATACAACATGTACCTAATTATTGACATCAGAACTACAGGCCAAATCCTGTAGTGAATCAGAGGGTGAATTTAATCCAAGTATTCAGTTCAATAATACTGAATATTTACAGAGATGCATTGAAGGGAGATAGTGATATATCCCCAAAATACAGAGTTTGCCGACCAGTCTAGCAATCCTTAATTCAGAGAAAACTTGGACA
The DNA here is from genome assembly GCF_964106645.2 of Podarcis pityusensis. Taxonomy (NCBI): domain Eukaryota; kingdom Metazoa; phylum Chordata; class Lepidosauria; order Squamata; family Lacertidae; genus Podarcis; species Podarcis pityusensis. The sequence goes on from NC_138028.1 coordinate 43,878,677, forward strand.
TGATTGAAAAGCTCAAACATGATTTAAACTTCATGTATGAAAATGTTATTCCACAACTAGGTACTTACAGATTAGCACCCAACACTCTTCGTTCCAGGCAGACACAATAAACTGGCTTCTTTTATCTCTGAAGTTACTATTTCCCAGCTAGTTGAGGGGAGATTAAAGGCAGGGCAGCATATTACAGCACAGTGACCTGTGAAGGTTGTACTCGAAGAGAGATCAGATTATGACAAATATTATCTCTCCAGAGCGAGACCCTCTAGGCAGTCTCCATGAAATTAATGTGTTTTTTTAGTACGGATTCAGTGTGTTTTTTAAAACCACCTAAGCACACGAGGTGCCATTTGTGTTTGTACTACACAAAACCAAGTTACACAGAACATATGGCAAACAGAGCTACAATCCAACCAGGAGAGACAGTTCAAAATTCCAAGTTCATAAATACTGTAAAAGATTTACTTGGCTGAAAGTGCCATGATATGAAAGAACAAATATTTCTGTATTTCTGGGATTCTTTATATTTAATTGGGTATTTTTCTTTATACCACGTTGTGCCATATTATCTGTACGTTTCATTATTAAAATAAAATTCTATCTTCTTGTATTGTTTGTTTCACACATATTTTAAAGACTTATTTAGTTGCTCATAGCCACTACATTTGGTTACTGAAGTTGAGCTGTGTTTGGTAATTCTGAGTCGCATTGTATCTGTTAATTTAACAGATTATGTGGAGTTTAATGGTCTTACACTGCTGTTTTTATGCATTGAGATTTGTACACTGGATAGAGGTTGTTTTTATATTAAGCAGGTCATAAATATTTTAGAATAAATAAATGTTATAAACCTATGTGCGGGCTGATGCTCACTTACTAGGGAGTAAGGCACATTAAACTCAACGGGACTTAATTCAGTGTAAAGTAACGCTCCCATTCCTTTGGATGAAGGACCATTGCCGCTTTCCGTATCTTCCCCTTTTGGTAGATGGAAGAGGCTACTTGTAGAGCCAGTGGTCAGAGCAATTTTGGAATCAATATTTATAAAGCCGTGCACTCTGAATGCTATTTCACACCTCATTGGACAAAAAGCAGCCTCTCTGTTTAAATCACATACCTGACCTTGCTGATGATCAAGGGGCTTCTTTGGGACAATGATGGGTTACCCACCCAGATCCCATGCTGCTGCATGAACATTGCGCACACACTCTCCACCAATCTGCTTCCAAATCTTCACCCACCCTCTGCAATGAAGCCCTGAGGCAGGCACTACTTTATGGCATTATGTTAAACTCTCATTAACAGCTTCCAACAAGGCATGCACTCATTAGGGGCAGCTGAACTGTGTAAAGAGCACATTAAGCCACCAATGTTCCCCACCCAGGGGAATTAGCTTTGTTTGTGCTTTTAATTAGGATTGATTGACTTATCTGTGAGGCATGCAAAATGAGTTCAGAGTGATTGCATTACACAACAAAACAATTATGGATGGATCAGCTGAAAAACAAGACATGGGAACAAGCCCCCCCCCCCAAGAAAACCCCTATAGCCCTCCAATTCCTATTTCTCCATTGTCCATATGATATTCTCCTCCAAATCACCGATTCCCACAATTACCCCTCTCTCAGTCCACATTTTCTCATATCCTCTCCTTGTTGGCGTGTCCCTGGTATGTGAAAACCAAAACTGAGGGAGAGGAGAGTATGGGAAGGCAATGGTTTGGAGGAGGATGTCCTATGGACAACAGAGAGTTCAACTGCAGGTAATGTGTGTACAGTGGTACCTCTGGTTATGTACTTAATTCGTTCCAGGGGTCCGTTCTTAACCTGAAACTGTTCTTAACCTGAAGCACCACTTTAGCTAATGGGGCCTCCCGCTGCTGCCACACCGCCACCGCCACGCGATTTCTGTTCTCATCCTGAAGCAAAGTTCTTAACCCGAGGTACTATTTCTGGGTTAGCGGAGTCTGTAACCTGAAGTGTATGTAACCTGAAGAGTATGTAACCCAAGGTACCACTACATCGCTTCTGAAAACAGCAGTGGAAGCACACTGGACACAGAGTAAGCAGGAGTGTGTACACAGTCTTACTTACACTTTTAGGCTTATTCAGTTAGAATAGTTACTATGGCAGTTTCATTTTTACAGCTGCAGTCGCTCAGTTCTCCATTTTCTTCATCCTTTTCCATCCCAGCACAGTCCCTTATTTATTATAAACAAGCAAGCAAACAAACATTTGTTGTCTTTTATCTATGCATTAAGTAACTATTAAGACATAGATAAGAGACAACACACATTTGTTTGTTTGCTTGTTTATAATAAATAAGGGTCTTCAGTTCTTAGGCAGTGCCACTCCCCATCCATAGTATTTTACTAGCTATGGCTGGTTTGATTTTTTAAATTAAGACCCTGGATCTACTTGTCTGAAATTTGGCAGGGTTAATCCCCCTTTGGGGGACTATTATGTCCACAGGTTTCATGTAGGAGGAAAACTGCAAAATCTTACGGCCACATTGGTTTCCTGATTACAAGTCCATTATAGGACCTAAACTTCAGGGTTTTTTTTAATATTATTTCATAAAATTTAATTCCATCTTGTATGTAAAGAACAACATCCCTCAAAGCAGTTTTCTGAACATTGCTTTGGATTTGGGGTCTGAGGTGAAGCAAAGGCCCTCCAAAGTGATCTTCAGTGAATGAGGCCGATCAGTAGTGCTGCAGTAGGACCCGAAGTGAAGGTGGGGAGCTCACAGCCCTAGTTTTTAGCCAGCCTCTACCATTAACTTGTCCTTCCTGCCTGTATCTCCTCTGCTAATAATGTGCACAACTCCTCAAGCAAAAAGCTTTAGCAATTTAACAGGCAACAGGAGAGTCAAGTTCTATGCAAGAGAGGCCCTAAGGCTTGTTGCTGCTACTGTTGTTATTGTTGTTTTATGAGGCTTGCAGCTTGCTTAGAGAATGGCAGAGAAAGCAGGCTGCAATTAAGTCAATTGGGTAGTCTGAGAAACTTCCTCAGGAATATGCAAAAAAAGCCCAAGTGATTTTGAGAGGCAAATGAAAACGGAATTTCACATTGCTGTGAGAGACAATGGATAAAGCACCTGGTGACACAGCGGGCGGGAGCTGGGCTGAAAATTCTTAGAATACATTTTTATCAAACCAGTTCTGAGATCTGAGGCCACTTTGCAGAATTTTATCTAAATATTCTCCACATTTTTTTGTGGCAGACACCATTTTTCCTCTACAATGCCCCGGAACATTACTAGGTCTGGGTTGTTGTTGAGCATATAAAATGGTGGCCAAACTGCCAACACAGCTGTTGCTGCTGGCAGCAGCAAACAGAAAACTATTAGGCGGTGGGGGAAAATAAAGAAGTTGTGCCACAGCAGGCACTGTGATTCTCCAGCGGTTTGACTTCACAACCACCAGAGGTTCACTCCATTGTCTCTTGAGACAGGCAGATGCAAACCACCTGACTGCATTACTGTGGGGTCCCTAAATCACTTAAGATTTCTCAGCACTCAATGGCGCACTGGGAAAGAAATTTGTTGCTGTATTTTAATCCGCTGAGACCATGTAACACTGGTCCTGAAAGACCTACATTGGCTCCCAGTACGTTTCCGAGTGCAATTCAAAGTGTTGGTGCTGACCTTTAAAGCCCTAAATGGCCTTGACCCAGTATACCGGAAGGAGCATCTCCACCCCCATCGCTGAGCCCAGACACTGAGGTCCAGCTCTGAGGGCTTTCTGGCGGTTCCCTCATTGCGAGAAGCAAAGTTATAGGGAACCAGGCAGAGGGCATTCTCAGTAGTGGCGCCTGCCCTGTGGAACGCCCTCCCATCAGATGTCAAGGAAATAAACAACTATCTGACTTTTAGAAGACATCTGAAGGCAGCCCTGTTTAGAGAAGTTTTTAATGTTTGATGTTTTAGCGTGTTTTTAGTATTCTGTTGGGAGCTGCCCAGAGTGCCGCATCCATTTTCTGTGGTCTATCTTCTGTGGTTTTATTAGAAAGCAGCAACTTACCATCTTGATAATGGTCCAGCTGTCCAAAATAGCACATCAATGATCCCAGGAATGCCTCTCATAACACCAAAGGCTTCTAGACATTGATTTGGCATTTTTTAAAAGATGTTGTCAGGGGTTCAGGAGCAGAGGCAAGGGCAAGGGAGGAAACAGAGAGCGAGGGGGAGGAGGCAGAAGAAAAGATGAGTGATGACGACGACCCGAGATCTCCGAGTCTTTCCAGTGAATCAGAAGATTCACAGAAAGGAGCACCAGTGGCCAGGGCAAGGGGGGAGCCTAGGGGGACACCCCAGGAAGATAGAGCCAGAGGGGACTCAGAGGGGAGCAGTTGGAAATCGGGACCAGCGTCACCGCCAGAGAGCAGGGAAGAGGAAGGGCGCCAGGGATCAAGCGCTGGCAGCTCACAACAGGGGGGAGGGCACGAGTCAGGAGTGGCCACACCTCCATCGGGGAGCGAAGAAACGGTCAGACGGAAGGTGGAAGGTTGGGCGCGCGCGCCAAGTTCAAATGCACAGGAAAGTGGCGCAGTAGGCAGCCCGGAAAGGGAGCCAGGTCCTAAAGCCCGCCGAAAGGAGGGAGAAGAGTCAGGGGGGTCAGCGTCAGCGTCAGAGGAATCCCGGAAGGAAGAGACCCCGGGGGGCAGAGGGACCCAGAGAAGAACAGTCAGGCGGAAAAGGTGGAGCAAGGCTAGGATATTAAGTTGGTGTACAAGGGGCGAAGACTCAGATGGAGCTTCGCCGATCTAACCATTAGACGTAGGGTTGCATGCAGCAGCTTGAGAATGGAAACTGTAACTCAATAAAGACTTTTATTTAATGATCGCTGGCTAGCGTGATCCTCTGTGAGCTAGGATCTGGAAGCAACTCTGACAGATGTGCTTCCTTTTTTTCCATTAATCTCTTCTGAATGACTTCTTTTTATTTGTTCTGTTAGTTTTTGTGGAATAAATAGCTGAAATCATCCGTGTTTTGCTATTTGAAAATAGCAAGCCTGATTAGAATAATCTGGTTCCCTTGACCAAAGTTAATTGATCTCTGCAAATCTGGAAAGGCTAGCTGGAAAATTCAAAGTTTTCTGCTAACAGTGGTTTCAATGTTCTCTCGTCTTATCCTTCCCCTCATCTTTAGTAAAGACGGCTGTCAAGACACAAGGCCCGACTTCCAGCAGAATCAAGCCCAAGCTGCAATAGAGTGGTAGCCTAGTTTTGACAAGCAGAGCTGATTTCTGGAAGTCAGAGACATTCTCAAGCAAGCTAGGAAAAATGATGGAAGACATCTAGAGTCAAGAAGCAGTACACATCAGCCCCATACTAGCAATGGATCAGAACAGAAACTAAAGGGTAGTCACAGAGCAGCCAGCATCAGCAACTAAGTGGTTTATCCAAGTCAATTGTAAGCAGGAAGAACCAGGGAATATATGACATACAGACACACACACACACACACACACAGAGAGAGAGAGAGAGAGAGAGAGAGAGAGAGACTTGCCAGAAGCACATATGAAAAATATAGTACATGAGTACGTGTGTGGCGCTGTGGGTTAAACCACAAAGCCTAGGACTTGCCAATCAGAAGGTCAGCAGTTCGAATCCCCACGACGGGGTAAGCTCCCGTTGCTCAGTCCCTGCTCCTGCCAACCTAGCAGTTCGAAAGCACGTAAAAGTGCAAGTAGATAAATAGGTACTTCTCCGGCGGGAAGGTAAACAGCGTTTCCATGCGCTGCTCTGGTTCGCCAGAAGCGGCTTTGTCATGCTGGCCACATGACCCGGAAGCTGTATGCTGGCTCCCTCGGCCAATAAAGCGAAATGAGCGCCGCAACCCCAGAGTCGGTCACGACTGGACCTAATGGTCAGGGGTCCCTTTACCTTTACCTTACTGAAGGAAAAGAGCCTCATTCAGGAAAAGGTCTGAACCTTATCCCATAAGGCTTGGCCTAAGGTAGGGATGGGCTGGGAAGCTGTGGCCCATTGCAGGACCACAGCTCCCATCATCCTGGAACATTAGTCATGCTGGCTCACAGTTGCGAGTCCAGCAACATCTGGAGAGTCACAGGTTCTCCACACCTGGCTTAAGAACCTGGCTATCTGTAAACCTTTCTGGATTATAATGGTACAATTGGGTAAGTCAGCATGGTTTCACGGAGACCAAGGTTGCTGTTTCAATATCTCCTGGGCCAACGGTTCTGGTCTTCCTTCTTAGCCTTGTGTGAGTTTTTTTGGTCCGTTCTTGACATTATTTTGCCTAACTTTCTCCCTACCCCCAGCCTTATTTATTAACTGTGGATAAGTTTTCACCAGCTGATCTTTTAAAAAATTGGAACAGTTGTACCAAAAAAAATTGCGAGTCATTTGAGTAGCCCATACCAAATTCAAAGGCTGCATATCACTTTGCAATGCCTTGATGTGAAATGCTTTCAAGCAATGCAGCATTACAAAATATGAACCCAAATGTTCCTTTTGGGATCATGTGGATAGATGATGCTCACTTCCTAAATGATTTCTAAATTTGTTCCCTGTTCTTACTTAAGCAACTACTGCAACATGAAGAAAACCAGAATAAAAAGATATTTTTTGTAGCACACACAAAATGTAAGCAGGATGAACGCCAACAGGACTAGCTGGGCTTTCAAACAAGCAATACTTTCCCTGTGTTTTTGAGGTCATAAATTTCTGTGCTGCCTTTCTGCATCATGGTCCAGGGCCCCATCAGATAGCTGGCGGTATATAAATTTAGTAAATAAAGCTCTTCTGCTTTCACATGAAAGGAGGGAAATTGCCTTATGCAAAGTCAGTATGCAATTGCAGTGTTATTGACAGATGGTTGTCCAGACTCTGCTTAAATATTTCCAGCAAATGAGATCCTACCCGTTTCACATGCAGTCTGTTTCACTATCAAACAGCTTCTACTATTATGAGGTTTCTTCTAATATTTAGTCAAAAACTGCCTCCCTGCAATTTCCACCTTCCTGCTCCCTTGAGCAACAGATCAAGAAACTATCTAGAATAGAAACAGACTGAAATACAAAAGATGTTCACTAAACAAAAGTCTGGTGGATCAAGTGGCCTGCTTCCACAATTCACAGCTGTTCAGATGAGCCAGTGTGGTGTAATGGTTAGAGCAGGCTTCCTCAGCCTCGGCCCTCCAGGTGTTTTTGGCCTACAACTCCCATGATCCCTAGCTAGCAGGACTAGTGGTCAGGTATGATGGGAATTACAGTCTCAAAACTGGAGGGCTGAGGTTGAGGAAGCCTGGGTTAGAGTGTTAGACCAAGACCTGTAAGACCAGAGTTTGAATCTCCAGTCAGCCATGGATCTCATTGGGTGACGCTGGGCCAGTCACCATCTCTTAGCCTAACCTACTTCACAGGGTTGCTGTGAAGGAGGATGAAATTGGGTATGAGAAGTACGTACACCACCTTGAGCTGCTTGGTAGAAAAGAAAGATGGCATATAAACATAATAAAATAAATAAATATTCCCCTCACACAGCTACAGTTCTCATTGTGGTTTAACAGTTAACCCCTCTTCCCAAGGAACTGAGAATTGTAGCTCTGTGAGGGGACTACAGGGTCTCCTAATGACTCTCAGCACCCTTAACAGATGACACTTTGGGGGAAGACATGGCTGTTTAATGTGGTATTATACAGCTTTCAATTTATAGTGCAGATGGGGCCTTAGTGAGAATAAGGGGCTAACACTGGAATGATCTAGTTTCAGAGAAGAACCTGTGTGGGGAGTTATGTTCTGAGCATTGCTGGCTAGTGACACTTGTGCTCCAAAGCAGGTTATTGCAGACTTTGAAGAAGGGGGGACAAATATAACCTGACCAAGACTGTCCATACTATGAGGCAGAGTGAGGCAGGCAGAACATAATGGGTGGGGGGTGGGACACATATCATGTATCTGCCGAACTAGCCTGCTACCCTCAGGTACCAGTGCTATTCCACTGCCAGTATTGAAGACTCAATTGTCAGACCAGTTGCCTTCTGTACATGAAATGAGGGGGGTGCCATTTTATCCTTTGCTTCAGATATCAAAAGGTTTAGGGCCAGTCCTGGGCTTGAGCTATAATACTGTGGTTCTGTTTTGAAATACATTCCTTCTGTACTGTGCCTGTCAGATGAGCCAGATGCATCAAATGAGGCTATTTACCCTGACCTTTTCAGAGCTTGATGCCAGAATGGTGTGACTACCTTACAATTCACCATTCATAAAGTTATTAACCATGAGGTTTTACAGACCACCAGCAGGCCACGTGAACAGAGCAGATTACAAATTCAATCAAAGATAATAATGAAATGCTGACTCAAAGGGGAGAATAACTTTTATTTTCTTGAGGCAGAGACCTCCTGATTTCAATTTCATTTCTTTAATTCCTGCTGACTTAAATGTTGAAAAGATCAGCTGATCAAGGGTGCATTTTAACACTCCCCGAAGGGTGAAGAAACATAAATGTTTTATTTTTTGTTGTCTATTCTGGCAAACGGACAAGCAGATGGCAATGAACTGCAGCCCCTCTCCCAGCCAGTTAAGGTAAGGTAAAGGACCCCTGGACGGTTAAGTCCAGTCAAAGGCGACTATGGGGTGCGGCACTCATCTTGCTTCAGACTGAGGGAGCCAGCGTTTTTTCACAGACAGCTTTCTGGGTCATGTGGCCAGTATGACTAAATTGCTTCTGGTGCAACGGAACACCATGATGGAAGCCACAGTGCACAGAAACACCATTTACCTTCCTGCCGCAGCGGTACCTATTTATCTATTTGCAGTGGTGTGCTGTTGAACTGCTAGATTGGCAGAAGCTGGGACAGAGCAACAGGAACTCACCCCATTGCATGAATTTGAACCACCAACCTTCCAGTCAGCAAGCCCAAGAGACTCAGTGGTTTAGAGCACAGCGCCACCCACATCCCTTCCCTTCCCAGCACAGCACAGCACACACTGGTACCCTTAAGGTACAGATTGAAAGGGTTCTCTAGCTTTGCTAGGATTCCCATTGCAAACTGATAGTGATGAAGTGGTGGATGGGAAGATCAAAGCACTGCAATGATGCAGGTCTATCACAACAGCAGCCTACTTGGTATAACAGGTCCAGAGCAAATCTCTCTAAAAGGTCATCCATAACCCTAATGGTGAGAATCTTCACAACTTAGTTAAAAACGGGTATTCATTTGTCGGAGACCTTTGGCATGGGAACAAGAAATTGGATGGAGAATAAAATGTATAAGGGCACGAAGCAATCAGAAATTCCTTTAGGCAAGGGGAGGAAAAGGAAGAGTTGCTGCCCGTTTTTACCACCACCACATTAATCTCCTAAAATAGAAGAGCCGTCTAGGAAATGATGATCCAGATCAGCCACTGAGAACAATATGAGTTGTAAATTCAAAATTTTATATGAGGCATAAAACGGGGGGTCTTGACCCCTCTCCAGTCATTAAAGATTACAAGGTCCATTTTCCCAAGATTTAATTCCAGTTACCTTAAAGTATTCCTGTTTAGGAAGCTGCTTAGATTCTGCACATTCGGGGGCTCAGTGGAGCTTAAATTGAACACACAGTATATTCCTCATTTGCATCAAGGAAAACTGTGATGTGGTGCCACTGTCAGCACATTGTTTGCCAAGCCAGAGAAGTCCTTTCAACACTGAAGGAAGGATGTGGAGAAAGAGAGTAGCATGAGACTTACAGGTAACAGTAACTCATTTGAACTCCTCTTCCAGTCAGTGAAAGTAGAAGTAAATTGAGACACAAACAGAGAAACTGAGACACAAACCCTATGTGAGTTTATGTGTCTATTGGTTAAGAGAACCCCCAGGTCCCAGTTTAACATGCTAATCGCTACTCCATACTGCCTCCCTATTCCTGACTTAGGGCCTTCGAATGCGGGCATCAGGAGATCAGCCTCTGTGTCAGGTCAACCCCAACCTGCCTTTTACTCTCTCACTCCAATCAGAATGGATTTGCATCACCCAGAATCCAGGAGAACGCTGTGGAATCCACGAGATGATCAATTCTTCCAATGTTGCACTACAGATCCATTAAGATAAATGAGAATTTGGGCAACAGCTTGCAGGGGATTGGGGCTGTTTAAAAAGATGCAGTAACTCAATGCTGGTTTGTAAATATAAAATAGCAGGGACGGAAAAGCAACGCAACAAATGATTTTGTCAGCAGTATAGCCTGCTGTGAGCTCCCCACCATTGGCAAAACACACACACACATATTCCAGGGGGAATGCGAAACTTCGAACGCAATAAAACCTCCTGGCAAATCGCAGCCTGATCTACGGGAGACATGAAATATTGAAGTAATAAAGCTGAGTAGGTTTATTTCAATCAGTGTAAAAGGGTGCCAACAGCTAATCCTGGGAGTGTTAACCTTTTAGAGTAGGGGTGGCTAACCCGGGGCACTCCAGATGCAATTGGAGTCCAGCTCCCATCAGCCTCAGTCAGCGTGGCCATTTGCCAGGGATGAAAGGAGCTGCAGTCCAGCAACACCTGGAAGGCCACAGCTTCCCCACCCCTGCTTTAGAAATTTGTTGTTGTTGTTGTTGTTTAGTCATTTAGTCGTGTCCGACTCTTCGTGACCCCATGGACCAGGACGCCAGGCACTCCTGTCTTCCACTGCCTCCCGCAGTTTGGTCAAACTCATGTTTGTAGCTTCGAGAACACTGTCCAACCATCTTGTCCTCTGTCATTCCCTTCTCCTTGTGCCCTCCATCTTTCCCAACATCAGGGTCTTTTCCAGGGAGTCTTCTCTTCTCATGAGGTGGCCAAAGTATTGGAGCCTAAGCTTCACGATCTGTCCTTCCAGTGAGCACTCAGGGCTGATTTCCTTAAGAATGGATAGGTTTGATCTTTTGCTTTAGAAATACTGGATATTTATTAGCATCCAGTGGTGCTGACCATTTGCCTGGCTTCTCATTCTTCAGAAGATGCAAAGACTCCATTGTGTCGATGGTTAGCTTCTGAAACAAAGGAGGAGCCAGGTACAAGATGCTCACACTCTCCAACATCTCTTAGGTGCTTGAATATGCTGTTTGTGCAACAGGGTTCCCCCTCCCCCTGTGTCCCCTGAAATAGCCTCAGGGGCTCGAGAGAACCCCCAGAACAGAACAACATGGAATTCCTCCCATATTGTTTAACATAAGAGTAACAAAGACCTATACAGCTGCCCGACTACCAGTCATATAGAAGCAATATAATGTAGTAAGAGCACAGTGGAATAGGTTTCTTCCCCTTTCTGCTGACATACATCTGAATCAATGCGTTTTATGTTGTGTTTTTTCTTTGCTGAGTTTCACAGAAATGTGGGGAAATGCGTGCAGCTGCTGATAGGAAAGGCCCGCAAACCAGCCCGGTCAGCAGACCAAAACTCCCCTCTATCAATATTTTAAACCTATAAGGAATTAAAAATGAGCACACTTCAATCACCAGGTTCTTCCACCACCTTCAATGTCACTGGTATCTTTTAAGAAAATGCTTTTTGAAGAAGAAAATGGATTTTAAAAGCGCTATGGCAGCTTTTCTTCAAGTGGATCCAGTGACCTGAGGATTTTGAAGGGTGTGTGTGTGCGCGCGCGTGTGTGCATATCTACTGCCCCCCATCCTAATGGAAGACCAGCAACCACGACAAGAATAAACCCAGTTCAGCAAATGTTATTTGCTTGAGAGGTGTGCAGCCTTTTCCAAATTGTTGCATGGGATCAAAATGCCATTACCCCAACTTGCTTTGGTTAGTATAAGGAAAATACATTTTCCCAACTTTAAAACAAAAAGTTGCATTTGCTGGGAAAACACAGTTCCCTCTCCCTATCATGCCACTTATAGAAAATGGTACACAAAGTGTGTTTATGATGAGTGCTCCCACTCCCCTGATAATAGGCAACACTAATCTCCATTCTGTCAGAGAACAGTCTGAAGATAGGAATATATTACAGGATAATGCAAATTTCAATTCTGCTTGTTTCTCATCAAAGGCCTTTAACAACAATAATCCATACCTGGGAGCAGCGTTTTTATATATAGAAAAAATGTGCCAGTACTGCGTCCCATTGAGTACTGACAGAAAAAAAGCACTGTATATTGTTTTAGAAAGTGCAAATATTTGATAAGTTTGGCTTTAAATGTCATCCTTAGCAGGAATGAACTATGTGAAGAGAGGAGGCCTGTTTCTTCTGTCCCTAATACAATCAGAACTCTCCCCACTCTTAGGAGAAAAAAAATCCTTAAGTGGTGTAGTTGTCGGGGGTGGGGGGGGAGTGTGACTGAAGTTTGGATCAGAAGAAATAAAACTGCAGCTCCTCCCATATTGTTAGCCATATTGGCACCTCTGCCAGCACAGCTGCTGCACTGCCTGGACCACTGGCAGAGAAGCGGCCCTGGCATCGGCGCTGATATCCATTGAGAGATCTCAACAAAATCTCACAAGATCTCTCGAACTCCATGAGATCTCAAGAGATTTTGGTGAGATCTCGCGAGAGTTCATCAGAAATGGCTGCCAGTGCCAGTACTGTTTCTGTTAGCAAATTGCATTTCTAGTAAGTATCTCTTTCCCATCCCTCAGAGTGACTGTAATTAATAACAGCGAAAAGCGGAAATTTTATATGTGTTACGCATTAAGCGTATTGCGTAGTTTGGCCCTTGCTTGTGATTTTTGCTCTGATTTTGATGCTATACTAGCTTCCACCCAAGCCTGTGCTTGCAAGCATGGTAGAATTCTTTCCTTTCTCCTTTGTATGTTTCAACTGCATGTCATAAATAATCATCACCTAGATTTCCGTAACCAAAGCTTTAGCAAATTATACAAATAAGGCTGTCTATGAGAGCAGTGGGAATAATTAACCTGCACATTCACTTTTGATGTGAGTGGGAAATGGCACAGGGAAGACACTTAGAGGTACAAATCAGATGTGCCCTTCTCCTGAGCTTAGTAATGTCTTATTCAAGTTCAGGGACCTAGACTCATAATCAAATTTGGTTGCAAAATGTGTTTACATATTACAGTACTTATAAAACCTTTCAGTTTACACTGTGAGTCTTCTGATTTCTCTTAGGCAAATCATGCCATCCATTTCCCCCCGACTTTAGACGTGCTCTTTTCTTTTTCTAAATACCCCTTCAAAGTCTCTTTGAACCCATCATTATTGACCTCCCTTTAACGCAAGCCCCCTCATCGGCCATCGTACTGCGATTCCAGCCTTTCTATCCTGCCTTGTGTTCACTCTTTCCTGGGTGAGACAGGCAAAAATGGCCTCTAGAGATGGGAATAACTGTCAAGGTCGTGCTAAAATGATTAGCTTGGGGGGAAACCTGCTCACTGTTTGGATGAGGCTGCCCACCCACCCACACTCAGTTCTCACAATAAGAGTATTGCTATCACTCTGAGATGTGGAAGAGGCTGTCTAGAAGCTTGCTACTTTCAATTTGAATGCCAAGAACTATTCTTAGGGTGGGATGGCTGTTATGTACAGTGGTACCTCGGGTTAAGTACTTAATTCGTTCCGGAGGTCTGTACTTAACCTGAAACTGTTCTTAACCTGAAGCACCACTTTAGCTAATGGGGCCTCCTGCTGTCGCCGCGCCGCCGGAGCCCGATTTCTGTTCTTATCCTGAAGCAAAGTTCTTAACCTGAAGCACTATTTCTAGGTTAGCAGAGTGTGTAACCTGAAGCATATGTAACCTGAAGCGTATGTAACCCGAGGTACCACTGTATTGAAGTTCTCACCCTGGCCACCAGGGGTATGGTGTATATAGTTTTTACTCAGGTCCACATCAGTTACTTTAGGGGGGAAACCCTGGGTTGTTGTTGCTACAATGTTGACAGCTGGCTGCCTATTAAAGCAGGCCGGATGAGCTGTTTGCTGTTCCGTTCTGTTCTAGCTTACAAATAAAGAGCTGCTTTGGAGAAATCGCTGCGTCGTCTGCTATGTCTACCCACTATTTAACAATGGCTAAGACAGGGGGCAGTCCCACCTGACCTCTGGATGCCAGACAGTGCTCCTGCTTACAAAGAGACGGAGAGGTGAGGAGCAGCATGGGCATAGCAGCAGGACTGTTGGATTGGTGGCAAAATTGCCTTCACCGTGCTGAGCTCCCTGTGCCTTGCCCCTCTTCCTCTAAGTGGCAGCGATGCTCAGTGTTTTAAACCAGTTGCACAAGGCCACCCCACCATTACCACCTCACTGACTGCTACTGGTGGTAAATAGCTTTAAAAAAACAACAAAAATGTTTCAGCAAGCCTATCCAGGCATGTAAACAAGATGTGTATCTCAGTTGGTTTTTTAAAAAGTAAATCTTATTGGTATATTAATAGTTGTTTTTGTGGGATGTGAAACTTGTAGCAGTCAAGTACAACATTCCTATAGTGGACATGTTAGATGTTTTGTTCGACTCAGGAGAAAACTTCCCGTTTCCTCCTGAGCTGGGTCAGACTTCCACTATATGTGACTTGAAGAGGGTGTGGACTATTCTGGGTAGAGGAGCACATGTCCTCCATGTTCTGTTCTTCTTCTTCTTATCCATTTTGTGTTCCTGTATGTTAGGAGAAGTGACTGCTCAGTCAGTCACTTGGGACTAATTCCCTTATGGGACAGTTTATATAGTTATATACTTGTGTAACCTAAGTCTGCTTTCAGGGATCTATCTGTGAACCTGATTGAATCTGTGAGTAAACTACTTTTATATTAAGTTTAATCAGATTCTCGTGTCTATTCTTTTAAGAGGGAATAAAAGGGAATTACCAGGAATCCTATATTTAAAAGAGGCTTAAGCAAGCCTGCAACAAGCTAACCGCTGTGCAATTTAAAAAGGGGAATGTTTGGAACTCTGCTGAGTTATAGAACTTGCTAACGCAAGTTAGGAAGGATATCATTAAATAATATATCCTCTCCTGCCTCCCTAAACATCCCCACAGTTTTGAATTGTTTTACATTTACCACTTAGGGATTCTTTGATCAAGTGGTTTATGGATGCCTCTAAATGTAAGATAAAATGAAAGATGGCTGCTCCCACCTTTCGAGAAAAAGAACCTAAGAATGGCTATAGTTCTTCTTGGGGCATTTCTAGTAATACATGCAGACTGGACACTTCATAGTCCTGTTGAATGCAAGACTTCGCCAAGGTATCTAGATGTCCTGGCCTGCTCTATATCATGGTTGTTAGTCAGCCACCTATGTTTAGTAAACCTTTTAGTAAAGACAAGAATTTTAGCTTTTTGGTAATTTATTGTGAGCAGCTTCTCAGTACAGCAGACAAAGAGTGTTCGAAGGGTTCTCCAGAGGCCTACTTCTGAAAAAGATATAATGGCTGCGTCATCTGTGTAAAGTAAAACAGGTATTTGCTAATTATAGGGGGTGGAAATCTGGGTTTGGCATAAGTTTGGTCTATAGAATTGATGTGAATAATAAGGACAACTGATGAACTCCCGATTCACTACCCTCTTCAATGGACCCAGGGGCAACAAATGACCTTGTGGGTTGCACTCTGAGGTAGTTGTTATCATGTAACTTGCACATGAGCACGTAAAGCCTGCAGTCTAAGGATAAAGTTTCCATTTTTGCCCATAGTCTCCCCCAGGGGATATTATCAAATGCTGATTCAAAGTCAACAAAAGCAGCACAAAGTGACCCATATGAAAATGCTGGTGAATTTTCATAATTATTTAAATAAAATAAATAGCAAATTGCTGCAAAATGTGAGGAACTGAATGTAAGATTGGAAAAACAAGGAACTTAGAGAACCAAAATTGACAGATCCTTCCATCCCTAGATGGTGGGAGCCGGGCTGAACGAAGAGCAGGAAATACTACAAAAGTTAAAATACAAACAAAATGCTCACAGTCTGTAGGCAGATACTGAAAATTATGAACATGTACTGAGATTACTGGACCTGGTCCTTCCCTGGCATTTAGAGGCAGACCCTTTGTCCCTGTCACACTGCCAGCTTAGGATGGCCAAAAAAGGAGAAGAAAATTTCCATCTCAGCATTTGGGACCATATTTGGCTCCCGGCTCAGATTTCCAATTAGTGAGAGCTGTGAATGTGCCAGCAAACCCAGGCTTTCTCTGCTACATTGTCCAGCGATTTTGATATAGCTTCCGTCTTTTCAACTCTCACCTTACATTTAGTTTAACTGTTGTAAATGTCTTACTCCCGACTTCACTGTCAGCTCAAATCTTAGCCACACAAACCAAATGCCAGTTTGGTAATGCATCTAGGACAATTACCCACCCTCTGACTAAGGACAGTTCTGGTCCTACTACCTTAGTAGCTGGGATGTCTAATGGTCGCAAAGTGAAACCAGGGGTGGGGGGAGGGTTATGAAGTCACCCCAGTTATCCAGCTATTTTTCTAAACACTGAAATGTAGTATCTGATAACCACAACCCATCCCATATCTGAATGAATGAAAATAGCCCAGCACAAATATCAATGCTGTCTTAGTTCACAACTATTATTGCAGTAACTAACTGTATCTAGTTAATTTTTTGTTGTTTTGCAATGAATATTTTTGCAATGAATATCGTTTCTTATATGGAAGGCTCCAGATTCCCTTTGCCCCCCCCCCCTGCATTCTGAACCTGGACAATGGAGCCATATTTTTATGCAGGATGATATATTTGGTAAAAATAGGTGATTTTCTAATTTGTCTAAATGAGTGCATCTTTGTGCAAGGACATGAGAGGTTTGTGAAAATTCTACTGCTAATTTTCATACACAACAACATAATTCAATGCATAATGAAAAATACAAAGTACCTGTAACATAGTTCAAGGCCCTCTCTGGCTTATCTGGTTAGCTGATGTCTTTAGGATATATGATTTTTTTTACACATATATACAACCTGAGCATAGCATTAATGAGCATAGCAGATGTTGTTCATCCATTAGTCAGAGGTTGGGATCCAGCACAGAGCAAGGGTGCCTGTGTGTCCAGCTTGTAGTCTGCTTGCAGCTCAGTTTGCCCCTTCTCTCTACCCCACCCCCCAGTGCTAAGTGAGGGAAAGCTGACCCATTCATTCTATGGCACAGATCAACTTCTTTGGTTATGCAAATTATGGTCCTTAGTCCGTCACAACCATTGCCTAGACCAGGCTTCCTCAACCTCAGCCCTCCAGATGCTTTTGGCCTACAACTCCCATGATCCCTAGCTAGCAGGACCAGTGGTCAGGGATGATGGGAATTGTAGTCTCAAAGCATCTGGAGGGCCGAGGTTGAGGAAGCCTGGCCTAGACTGGTTTGGCAGGCTTGCTCTCATACATTCTACCCTCACAGATACAAAAAACCAAGAACTGTAAGGGACTCAGGGCATCATGCAGGCTGACACACACATACACACTGCAAACACACACAGAAAGCCTGGCATGAGCACTCAAATCACTGGCAACGATGACAACAAATCTCTCACTGGAGTAGCCATTTCCTGCATCTTTCTCCCCCAAGATTTAGAAAGCAAAGATGCCTTACACAAAATGTCTTTCAGCAAACTTTAAACTGAAATGTTTCGTTTGAAAAACAGGTCAATATCAATTGCTTCAAAAATCTACTCGCCTTGTTAGTAAATATTTTCCCTTTACAAGGCAAACCGTAGATATGAAATAAAAGTGGCTTTCCTACCAAGATAGTAGCAGTGCAATCCTATGAATGTTTATTGAGAAGACAGTCTCACTGTTTCTAGTAGAGCTTACCCCCTGCTCAGCACATCTAGGACTGACACCTAAAATGTCCAAGAGGAATACAGTTAAAAATAGGGAATGCCGGACTTCCGGGTTAGCGCCTCCGGCAATGGCGGGAGGAATCCGCTTCGTGGAAATTAGGGTCTGGACCGCCACGGCGAGGCGGAGACCCACCAGAAACCACAGGCGGGAGAAGCCTGTGGACGTGGGATTCTGCTGGCACCTTTTGTGGCTCCCCTACTTGCGGGGAAACCCGGTTTCGGGGATCCGGAGCGACGTGGGGTGAGCGGCGCGGTGCTTCGAATCGACTGCTCTTTTCACGGAGTGAAGCCGCATTCCTGTTGCCGGAGAGCGCTGACTTCCTGTGGACAATTGGACTTTTCCTGTGGACAATTGGACTTTAAACAACTACCTGTGAGTAGAACGGAAAATTGGACTATGAAACATCTTAATTTGGCACCGAAGCGGGAAGGTCTAAACAGGAAGTCCGCCTTCCGCTTTTGTAAATAGATTGAAGCAAAGACATTGCAAGCTAAAGTCTGGAAAGTCGTTTGTAAAGGACTAAATTTCCATCAGCTAAAACTACCAACCCCCCCCCCCTTGGAAGCAGGAGAAGGGGGGGAAATCTTAGATTGTTTAAACCTGCAGGAGAGAGAGTAAAGAAAGATAAATTTCCACCTTCTCGAACCTGGGAACGGGATGTCAGAGACAGACACTTTGGGGAAGTTCATTGACTGTGAATAAAACGTTTCTTGACAGATAGTTAAAAAAGAGAAACATATTGATTCCAATGTTTCCTTTTGCATTTAAAAGGAACAAAATATCTGAAAAACGAAAGTAATTTTGTTGCTGGATCTGCTTTCAAAAAGACGGATACAAACAGAAATTGTTTCCTCTAGAGGGAGATTGTGAAACTGTTGCTGGAGTCGATCTGGGGAACTCTACAGCTGTAGAGATTAAAGATCGTGAGAATCAGACATTGACCTTGAACAAGAATGTGCCCAGAAGAAGCCTTAGTGCTTGCTTTTTGCAAGACAAGCGCTTTATTGGAACAGCTACATGAAAAGATGGATTTGATGACTGTTGCAGTTAGCAATTTTGGACAAACAGTGAATACCTATATAGAAACCACTCAGGAACCAACCCAGGAATTTGCTTTGACAGGGCAAGTTGTGCAGAAGACAAAGGAGGAGGTTGTTGCTAAACCTCAAATAATAGAAATGGAGAGAGCCGCGGCCTTGCAGGAACATAAGTTGTTGTTTTTGACGACTGAACCTGGAGAAAATCAGATTTGGAGAGATGGAGTACTGTTTGGTTTGGAGATGGGAAGTTGGATAGATCCCCCTATGCAGGGATGTTTTGACTTTTGGGATCTGGTTTTGGGCCAGGGGGAGTTTGGAGTTGTGGGGGCCCTTAACCTTGGAGGGACTTTGAAACATGCCTTCAAATATCTTTTGGATTTCAGTGCTGTCTATGGAGAATGGGCTGACCTGTCGAGAAGGGATAAAGATATTGTCAAGTTGGAGTCTCCCCGAGATCTACCCCTCAGTGAAAAAGGAAGGAAATTAAGAATAAGATCAGCAGAAGACAAAGTAAAGTGCAGGTATAAACATGAAGAAGACCTGCAGAAGGGACATGGAAAAGACTTAAGAGCCTCGGATAGAAGGTCACCAGGTTGATGGACTAGATGGAAGGGATAGAAGGACTGACAAAACCCGAGACCAGGAAGAAGAGACGATGGATGAAGATTGGAAGAAAGTTTAAAAATTCATTTAGAGAATTATTGTAAAATTAATGAGTGTTAGGAAAAATGTTGGAATGAAATTATTTGGCTTTAGTAGAAATGCTATAAGGAATTATGTATAAATAAGTTTTAAGTTTTAAGCCTTAGGGCTTTTTATGGTAAGATAAGGTTAAAATAAATTAAGGTAATTTAATGACAGAATATAGTGAAAGATGGAAAGGATTTGCCGAGATAATTAATAACTAGAATACAAAAAAGGGAGGTGTGAGGAGGTCGATGAAACAAGTTAACGAAAGATAAAGATTTGGGAATATTGGATTTGTTTTTAAATTTTTTGTTTGCTTTTGTTTTTGTTTTTGATGTACTGTGTATTTTGTGTTTTTTTTTCTTCTTCTTTTTATTGATTTGTATTGTTTAATTCCTGTTTTTGTCTATCTTTTTTCCTTTTTTTTCTCTGTAATTTTAAATTCTCAATAAATATCATTTAAAAAAAAAATAGGGAATGCCACTCTTCAGTAATCACAAACAAGAACTCATCAAAGAGGCGACAATCAACTGAGGTTGTAATCAGTACTTACTGACCTGGCAGTAAGCCCATTGAATCCAATGGGACTTATTTCTGTGCAAAGACACATGTAGGATCATGCTGTGAAGATGCTTCACCTATTATATAACCCCAAATATGATGCTAATTATTCTAAGTTTGCTTATAAAGCAGAATAGAATTTCAGGTTTTTACCAACTGTGGATTTTTCTTAACTTCAAAATCCTGAGCAGAAAAGAAGAGGGAAGTTATAATCTAATATCCACTGTATCACACCTAATAAAAAGCACCAGACAGATAATTTTGTTTCACTCCTGTACAGATTAACTTACCGGTAATTGGTGGGCACATTTTACCATGTTCTTTTAATTTAAAAAATCGATTTGATTTAAAAATGTCCATTGTGCGAATTCCTAACAATTGCTCAGAACACCCACCAAAGCAAGATTTGACTAGGTTTTTCAAGTTTTAATTTGGTTATCCAAAAACAGAAACTCCTCTTCTATATTTAGAGCAGGATTTTTACTAATATTTTGTTCAGCAGCACCCTCTAGTGATTTATAGAAAGAACACACCATAACATTCTGCCAATCATGGGTTACCTTTGGTCACACCTGCACCATAACTTTTAAGTGGCAGCGTACCATTTTAAGCAGTCATGGCTTCCCTCCAAGAATCTGGGGAACTGTAATTTATTAAGGGTACTAAGATTTATTAGGAGATTCCATATTTGCAAACCTTCTTGCCATAGCTTCTTCTTTATCTAACCTAAACTCTTCCCAAACGCACAAAACATTAGTATTCATTTTTAAGTTTCATAAGTTTCCAGAATATTGCTTGCATAAAACAGGAAACAGGCTTGGTAAATTTAGAAAAAACAATTAGCTCTTAGCTTAGTTCTTATTTTTCTCGGTAATTCAAACTGTAAAGTTGCTCACAGCTCTCAGGAAAGGAGAAAGGGAGAAATCAATGATTGTGCATTGATTTTATGAGGGACTGAATTGCAGCTGAGAGAGGCATGTCAAAACCAAGATTCAGAAAGTAAACAGCTGTCCTGCTCGGATCTTGCTTATCATCCTGTATATCTAGACATCAGTTTAGTGGCTCTTGGCCATGCTGAGCTTCTGTGGGGTGCAGGGACTGCATTTCCAACATGGCAAAGGATCTTGCAGAGAGGAAGCATCCCTCAAAAATCTCATCTTGCTTCCTCCTGTGAGCTGCTGCAGGCTCTGGTACTCTGCCTCCCATTTGTGACTTGTCACTACTGTAGTTTGCAAGAAAACTTGTAGCAGCTGGTAGCCAACACAGTGGCCTTCAGATGTTTTGGATTGCAGTGTTTTCCCTAGGGAGTCTCACTGTTACGTATCTATGTGCCAGACAACCCCCCCCCCCACATTTGGCTATTCATTATCTATGACCTCCTTTAATGAATGGGGTTTTAAATCCTATCTTTTAAAAATAAGAATGTGTCTTACGATTTTTCTGTGTTTTATGAGGGTTTCAATGTATGTTATTCATTTATTGTTGTACGTTGCTTTAGGTTGCCCTGGCAAAAAAAAAGGGGGGGCAATGGTAATCGCTTCCTAATCACAGGAAGTGTGATTAGATGGCCTTGTCACTCAAACAGTGGCTGAGTTTGGACATCATGGAAAACTAGCTGTGATGGGAACAAGCCCAGACTCCCTTTGGGTTTGCATGCTCCAGTGTGTCCCCTACAGATCCCTGACATGGCATCCCAGAGCATGCCTTCAGATTTACTAAGTTCCACCAACCACATTCTTCTTCTTTTGCTTTTGGGGAGTTGTTGCAGCTGCCAAAACATCCTGTTATGCGAAAGATAACTTTATTAAATATAATATGGTTAGAAAAACAAAGAGAGAGAAAAACAGCTAATGCGGAAAGATTGGGGGTGGAGGGAACAGGTGGCTTTGCACAGAGATGGAAACGTCTAATGTTGTTTCCTGAGATGTGTCAGGCGCAGAACAGCTGCAGGACTCAACAGCTTGCTCAAATCACTATCCCATGAACAATTCTGGTGAATCAGTTCCCACTTTTCCCAGATATTTCTACCCCAGTCATTGCAGCAGGGACATACTTTGGTAATCTTTCAGTGCCCTGTACGAGGCCAAAATTTGGCATCCCCAAATGGATCTTCTCAATTATGAATCTTCTCGATTTTGCACCCCCTCGGCTCAGCGCCCTGTGCGGAGGAACCACCCGCTCCACCCTAAATCCAGTGCTGAATTACAGCCTTCCAGCCAAACCATAAGACTTAACATTCCAGGTACAGTAGTACTTCTGGTTACAAACATAATTCGTTCCGGAGGTCCGTTCTTAACCTGAAACTGTTCTTAACCTGAAGCACCACTTTAGCTAATGGGGCCTCCCGCTGCCGCTGTGCCGCCACCGCACAATTTCTGTTCTCATCCTGAAGAAAGTTCTTAACCGGAGGTAATATTTCTGGGTTAGCGGAGTCTGTAACCTGAAGCGTATGTAACCCGAGATACCACTGTACATTTCACCACGTGCTACGAGCAAATTAAGCCTTTCTGTCTTCTAGTAGGAGATGCCAATAATCCTACCGACATCTCACATTTGCATCACCTTTTATTTTTTCCCTAAAATCATTTGTCTTTCAACTTGGCAGAAACACTTGCTTGTCGAATTTCTTCCATCATGAAGAGTCAAGCCACTTTCACGGAAACTATGCCAAGGCCAAGCCAGGCCGACAGTGCAGATCCCTTCCTGTCGTGCTCCTCAGGCAAGGCAAGAGACCAGGAGGGTGACCGGCCTCCTCTCCAGTCTTAGCGCTGCTGCCACCCCACCCCACCCACTGTCAGCTGCTGAGGTTCTTCTCTACAAATCTGATGTGAATGGCTCCTCCTTGGGCTGCTTCTTAGTCACGGTGTTCAGGTATTTCAGACGAATGGTGGGAAGCTGCTCATAAAGGTCAAAGCCCACCGGGCTCTCTTTATTTGGCAATTTATAGTAGAGAAGATGTCGCTTGAGTACCTGAAGAGTGTAGGAGGAAGCAGAGGGTGAATGAAAGAAAAGCAGTTTCCCCGATATGGCTCAAACCCTGGAGATATGGGCCATTCCAGGCTATGCTTTTTCTCTTATGGGGAAAGCATAAGGAGCACAAGGGAACTAAGCAGTAGTCACGCAGACGCTGCAGCCCAAACACATGATGTTCATACCATTAGCACATCTGTTCTGGGGAAATTTGCACCTTAATACTGCTGCAACGCCTGCAGTATTTGTCATGTGACAAAGACACATGAGAGCAGAAGCAGCAAAGCAGGCTGGGAAGTGCTGGGACTGCACAATCATTTGGGCCTACTAAAGTTATTCAGGCCTAACCGCTAACTGTTGAGTCACTCTGACATGTGACTTAGCAGCCATTTTCTCTCTGTGTTCTCTGTAAGATTTCAGTCAGAGTCAGTCTGCCTCAGTTGTGAGCAGAGTCAGTATGTAATCTCAGTCAAACTGTTTTGAACCATGTTGTTTATGAAGAAGTTTATTTTAACTCAGTAAAGTTCTTATTCTTTCAGTTAAAAACTCTGCATTATTAATTTACGCTGCGCGTCAGTATTAGGTTGCTGGTACCTCAGCTGCAAACAGAGTTATTGTTTGAACTGTGCTGTAAGTTTTAATGCTTGTTATGAAGGGGAAACAAGATTCCTAGCTATCAGCTTACAATAGTGCTTGCTGAATCTCCCAATCACATTTAGCGGATTGCCTAAGTCTCTAGTGAATTGGTGGCTGAGCTTAGGTTTGAACTTCCTCCATTTAACTGTTCCAGTGCAGAAATATTCCTCACCCAACAGCCTGCCTTTCAGAAAATTACCCAACTGGCCACACAATAAAATGTGCTCTGTCACATACCATATAGAATCGGGGCTTGCTTCTTAGTTGGGCATTTTAATGCTAAACTGCGATTGTAAGAAGGGTGTTCAACAGTTTGCATGATCAACATCCCTCCATTCCTATGGAAATGATGTGTACTTTGTGCTGCTGCACAAGAAGACTCAGTAGAGAAACCGGAGCAATTGTTTGCAGTGAGGCAATGGGCTGAACTAATGTGTCTCAGCCAAACAACCCATAGAGACGTTGGGAGCACTGTGAAAATTCATCACGCCACAAAACTCTCTTTTGTAGCATTACGAGGACTGGTTTTGAGAGCCAGCTGCAGGGTGCCTACCTCATCAGCCAAGAGCCAAGTCCTCTGGAGCATGCTTTTTCGGGCCACATCAGCCTCCTGAGATAAAAGTACCAATAAAATAAAATAAATGTTAAACTTATTATAGTTGCTTTTCTAAGAGAAAGGAATCCAACTCTTCAGAATCCCCAAGGGAATTGTTGGCCACCACAGGCAACAATGAACATGCAAGAGCCAAAATCTCTATATCCTATATAGCAACCTTTTCTTCAAGAGTTTAGTGTGCTCAGAAGAACCCATGCAGATACATCTTGTTTCTTGGGCTGCTCTTTCTGAATTAAGTTTCTTGGCAAATCAGCTTTCTGCTGGCATGCATGACAAGTGGCCTGATAGACCTAGTGAGGATTCAGTGGTCTGGCTCACACTTCACTCTAAGCCAAAGCATGGCTTAGCATGTGGGCCAACCTTGAACCACCAGAGGTTCTAGTTTGATCCAGGAGACCATTTTCCCCAAACTACAACTGCACACCCATCAGCTGACATCACTGTTGACATCAGCGGGTGGGCAGGAGGAGAGGATTTAATCCTGCATTGGCTGGGTGCCCTGTTCCCAACAGGAATGTGCAGCAAAGGCAGCAGGATTCAATCTCCTGAGCAGGGAATTAAAGTATTTCTCAAAAACAAAGTGTGAAGCAGCTCACACGCTTCTCCTACGAGCAGGAGGGCAGCAGTGGAGCACTCTGGACAAATGAAAATTTCCATATTGTCTTCAAAAGGCAACCCAACAACAATGCCACAGGCTATTTCTGTTATCTCTAAAAATCCCAGGTCCACACTGACAGCCCAGGACAAGACATTCATCCAGATCCTCCCTCCTAAAAGCTGACGGGCTTTTCACACAACCAATTGAGACAGAGCATCAAAACATAACAGGGAGGAACTGTGTGCATCAAACAACCAGCTTGGTAGAAGAACAGGATGCACCAGGGCCAAAAGATGATCGCATACCTGTGTGGTGCTATCCTGTGAGAAAATGAAGCTGTTGACATGGGCCACAGCAACCACATAAAGTACAGGGCACCAGTTCTGTCGCAAGGTCCCTGTGACCAAGGTCTGAAAGTACTGCCGGAGGAGGTTCAGGTTGTCTTCAGCAGGGGAAAGGTATCGCTCCAGAGACACAGGAAACTGCAACAAAACCAAAAAAGCAACACCACTCAAAAATATGTATTTTATGTTTTCAAAAAAGTATATTTTATAGAAAAATACACCGAAACACATTTATTGTACACACACACACACACACAATAATAATTGTACATGAAGAGTGTGTAAAATTTAACTGCAGACTCTTCATGCATTTGTTCAGGCACGCAAGATAGGATGGAACAGACCTATGACTGTGTCATGTAATTCTACTCAATACTGATCCAGAGCAGATTCCATCATATAGTTAGCAGAGTAAAAACTTAAACATGTTGCAGGATTTCCAAAAAATAGACCAGAGGCAATTAATATTTCATCCAGCAGAGCGTTACTGCTGCTGAAGGCAAATGAGTATAATGGTCACAAATCCCATACATTCAGGATTGGCACTGTCCATAAGAAGTCCAGTTGCAGCAGACTTAAACTTACAATAACTTATACTATGTACAAAACGCCACACCAGAAGGAAGAGAGGTAGAAAGAGAAATTGAAACCCAGACTCCTTCTGGCCTTACTTTGATAGTCAGCATGACCTTGACAGAAGAGATAACAGAACCAGTTTAAACCAGCTGCACTCAGCTTCTCTGAAGGAATAACCCAAACACCATGAACCTTCTGCTTGTTTCTTTCACACAGAGAAGTTTCCAGAACCCTCTTGAATTAATTAGAAAAGGAAAAATCTCTACACATCCGATCAATACTTTCTGCACCAAGAAATGCAAACTGACAGACTGAGCTCCAGCAAAACTAAAAGTGGAGAGGGAATTAGGCTGCTCAGTCCATCCTTAGTGGGGAACAGAATTATGCTCCCCCTAATCCTGCCAGCTACTTCTGCCTCCTTATACGTTTCCTTCCTTCCCTCTCTCATAGTACTAGAATACAGGGACATGGAAGATTCAGGGCAGGCAAAAGGAAGTACTTATTCACGCAGCACATAGCTAAACCCAAAGATGTAGTGAAGACCACCAACGTGGATGGATTTATAAGAGGGTTAGACACATTCATAAAGTGTTAAGGCTATCAATGGCTACTGCTCAAGACAGCTTTGCTGGGGATTACAAGTAGAGAGTTCTGCTATGCTCATGTGCTGTTTGTAGGATTTTCATAGACATCTTGTTGGCCACAGGAAGAACAAGATGCTGGACTAAATGGGCCTTCCGTCTGATCCAGCGGGGCTTTCTTGAGCTTGCTTCCCACCCCCCAAAGTCCACCCCTACCCCAAAACAAACCAGCCTTATCTTGGGGAGACCTACCTGCTGGAGTGGAACTCCCAACGCCCTCAAGGTGCTCACATGCTCTCCAAACACAGCCATCCTTGGCTGCACACTAAACCGCCTCTGCAGAGGAAGAAGCACGAAGACGCCAAAGAGTGGGTCTCCAAAGGAGACTCCTTCAAACTGTTCAAGAAGGTTGATGTAGAGGTCATGGAAAGAAGCTAAGCCAGGGAGGGGAGCATCCAAGTTCAAGGAATCCAGGACTTTGGGCTGGCAGTAGAGGGAGAGTAGAGCAGCGGTGTAGCAATGGACAGGCCCTTCCAGGAACAAGTCGCTGCCCGTGAGGAAGACACACATAAGCCTTGCAAGTTTGGCTGCCGCCGAGATGCCCTGAAGGACCCTGGCTCTCCAAGTCTCCAGCAAGAGGACCCACTGCAGGTTCTGAGTCACTGTGCGCACAAGATCCAGTGGGAGAGAACTCAGCCCAGCCCACCGGGTTTCTGCACCAGTCACACTGTTATAGAGGTTGATGAGAGGAAGGAACGGCCAATCGGAAGGCAGGATTGGCCCTTTGACCTCAGGAAGAATCATGGATTGGATTAAGTGTGTTTGTCCTTGGTAAACATCTCTGGAATGAACAAGGGCGGGCTCCAAGTAAGCAAAGTGAGAGAGGTAGCAGGCCTGGATCTGTGGGAGATGCTGGTATGCTTCCTCCAGTAAGGCACCACGACTAGGGAGGGGAGGAACAGCAGCTGCTGAGCCTGGCTGTGCTGGCTTCGCCTTTGAGCTCAAGTGCAGGAGGTCTGAGAAATCAGCAGCTTCTGGCCCCCCTGATTTGCCTTCCCTGTACAAAAGAGAGGGTGTGGGGGGACAGGTGATGAATACCAATGCTTTCTTGATTAATGCAATGATATTTGCTATTTGCTTATCTATTTCCTACAGAACAAGAGTAATCCCCAACAGTCTTATGATCTACGTTTTCACAAACAAAGATGCAGCATGACTCCAGGGCGCTGCCCTAAGGAAATATATTCTACAGTGTGGCAGGTTGAGTCTTGGTTGACCACAAACTTGACATGAGCCAACAGTGTGATGCGGCAGCTAAAAAAGCCAATGCAATTCTGGGCTGCATCAATAGGAGTATAGCATCTAGATCAAGGGAAGTAATAGTGCCACTGTATTCTGCTCTGGTCAGACCTCACCTGGAGTACTGGGCACCACAGTTCAAGAAGGACACTGACAAACTGGAACGTGTCCAGAGGAGGGCAACCAAAATGGTCAAAGGCCTGGAAACGATGCCTTATGAGGAACGGCTAAGGGAGCTGGGCATGTTTAGCCTGGAGAAGAGGAGGTTAAGGGGTGATATGATAGCCATGTTTAAATATATAAAAGGATGCCACATAGAGGAGGGAGAAAGGCTGTTTTCTGCTGCTCCAGAGAAGCGGACACGGAGCAATGGATCCAAACTACAAGAAAGAAGATTCCACCTAAACATTAGGAAGAACTTCCTGACAGTAAGAGCTGTTCAACAGTGGAATTTGCTGCCAAGGAGTGTGGTGGAGTCTCCTTCTTTGGAGATCTTTAAGCAGAGGCTTGACAACCATATGTCAGGAGTGCTCTGATGGTGTTTCCTGCTTGGCAGGGGGTTGGACTCGATGGCCCTTGTGGTCTCTTCCAACTCTATGATTCTATGATTCTAGGTGCTGCTTATAAGTATATATGAAGTGCCTAACTGGAACAGAACAGAGATAAGATTGCTAGAATAAATGCACCTCCAGGAATAGCTAGGGCAGCTCAGAAAGGGGTATAAAGGGGATTCCTGGATGTAGAAAGGGCTTCTGAGTGTGTAGCACTCATTATCATAGCTTACAGCACCCTTCCCCATCTTGATTTTGCTGGACGCCCAGCAACCACAGCCAACCGATGGCCAGGGATGATGGGAGCTGGAGTCAATGTATGCAGAGGCCACCAATTGTTTTTATACGTGGGAATCCATGTTACCAAGGAGATTCAAACATTCAGTTCCTTTTCTCATTACTATAAGCAGCCTCAACGTAGTGAAATTTAATAACTTATTTTTGGGATGAGGAATATATTGAAAGGGAAATGGTCTGAACGCATGGCAATTCCCAACGCCCATTTTCTGCTTTCAGACTGACTCTTGTGGAGTGCAGTGCCGAAAGTGCCACGTTTGTGGATTAGGTCACCTTCTTAGGCCTCGGCAAATCTCTCATGCCTTAACCCACTTTGCAGTGTTTACGTTAAGGATATATCACCATCAACATAGAAGAAGTCAATTTTTAAAAATTGCACAAACATAACCTCCAACTTTTTGCACAGCAAAAGTTACAAGTGGAAAAGCAATAAAGATGGCATGGAGATTTAAAAGACTTCACAGCTGGTGCAGAGAAGAGCAAGAAGTCACCCTTTGTCCTTCAGGGCCATGGAGCTGCATCAAAATGTTTCTTCAGCTATGTAGACAGCACAAGTATTAGTCATGACGGCTATATATTATCTCCAGGATCAGAGACAGTGTGCCTCGGAATATCAATTGTTGGGGATCAAAGAGGAACAGAATGATAAGATAGTTGTGTCCTGCTTGTCATAAGCATCTGCTTATGATCTAGACACACTTTTAGTAACATCCAGCAAGACTCGTTTTATGTCCTCAACTCCCACTGCAAGGAAACCTAGAACAGGATCCCCAGTAGGTTACTGAAACTAAAGCTCTCCTGTAAATCTCTCTTTTTTCCAAAACAGTTTCTCCACATCCTCATCTTTGGAAGGGTTACTCAAGGGGAGCGATGGGGAAGAGGTGGAAAGAGGGAGTGGAACTTACGGAATCAGTTTTGCATTGAAAACAAGGCCCAATAGGAGCTCATGAGCCAGGTGCTCACTGCCTGGCAACAAACGGCTTAACAACACCATGGCAACGCAGTGATGGAGTGAAGCATGCCGGCTGTAATCCGGACAAGTACCTGCCTGCACAGGAAACAAAAATCCAGCACGTGAAAATGTTGCAGCCATGCGCATTGACACAGATATACGGGTCATGATATGACACAGGGCAGGGGCAGGAATAAAGGGAGGTGTTCTATGCCTGCAAGAGTAGGCAGTTTTTTTATACTGATGAACAACCTCAGAAGATATCCTCCTACACATTGGCTTTTCACCATGAAGTCCGCAAATCAGCGCAACACAGTGCAACTTTGCATGGTGTTTATGCAACGTGGTGGGAGACAAGTTAAGGCAGATACTTCGGTTGGCCAAAATCTGGGCTTTACACAGTAGATCACTCAGATTTTCAGCCAGTTTCACCTTATGGTGAATGAATACACACGGCACAACCCCCAACTTTCCCACAACCCGTAAGTCCCTTCAGACAGAGTCTACTGATGTTTGGGTGGCAAGGGAGTGGGTGGGAGTAGAAGAAGACAGCTTTAGGTCTCTGCAGACTGTTAAGAAGCTGCAGTATGTTTTCTTTATGGGTGGCAAATTGGGATGGGAGGTGGGGGAAAACACCTATTGGCTTCTTTTGTCCATTTCATTATCAAAGGTGGGGAATGGAGAGTGGGGAACATTGTAAAGTGAATCAGTAGGTGCCAAATTCTATTGAGGAACCACAGCCTCATTCATCATGCCCCCTCCCCAGCAGGTTCTGTAATAAGGACATGGGCAAAGCCACCCTGGTGTTCCTTAGATGTTTTGGACTACAACTCCCATCAGTCACAACCAGCATGTGCTGTAGTAAAACACATCTGGAGGGCCCTAGGCTGGTGATGGGTGGGCTAAGCAAACCAGAAGTGAAGAGGGATGCAAAGAGCTTACCATTTTCTGAGCCAGTGAAAGAACGTAATATTGAAAATGGTACTCATGGCTCAAGAGCCAAGCAGAGGAAGGAGTTATAGAAGGCGGGTCAGCAGTCCAGCTCTGCAGCAGATAGTCTGTCACACCCTTCACGTCAAGTATGGAGACATACTGTGTCAAGAAAAGAAAAGAAAAGGTAATGTCAGTTCAAAAACACCTGAATCTAGAGGGTGATAGTCTCCTTTAGCTAGTTTTTTTCTGTCATATAGAAATGTCATTCATATGCTCAGCTACTACAACATCCTTCTCATTGTCTGCTGGGATAATTGAAAACTGATGGTTTCCCCGGAGAGAACAATGCATGCTATATTCACATTTTAAGAGACATAGGAAAAGAGCCCATTTGTCTGGAAAAGTAATCATTTATGGTTACTGCTCCTTCTTTCTTGCCAAGTCTGTCAATTTTACCTGCTCCGGAGCTTTTCAGACTTTTAACAACCCATCTGCAGAAGGAGAAAACAAGCTTGCTCCATCTTCCATGTGACAGCCCTTCAGATATTTGAAGATTGCTATTATGTCATTTCTCAGTCTTCTCTTCTTCTAGCTAAGCATACCCAGCTCCTTCAGTTCCCTCAACCATTCCTCGTAAGGGTTGGTTTCCAGATCCTTTATCATCTCTGTTGCTCTCCTCTGCACTGAGCATACCTGCAAGCTTCCCTGAGATAAGAACCCCTGCACAACTGGGGTTCAAGACTGGAGGAAGGCTTGTACACAAACACGCTTATAAACCATCTACAGAATTTGCCAAGTTGGGGTGTGTTTTTGCATGCGGTTCACATAGCCTCATGCCTCCAAGCTTAAAATTTTATAAAAACTGAAGAGGGTTTATATGACCAAAGGCTAGACTTCAGGCTCTCATATGCCCAAGGGTTAGGCTTTCAGGGCTCGCTCAACCAACTCCTGGCTTTATTGCATCTGGTTGCCTGAAACACATAAATGGGACACTGTTACAGTGCCCTTGTTTACACTTTCTTCTCAGATGCAGGAAGTGTCCTCTGTTCTCTTTTTTGGAACAGAGCATGTCTCCAACAGAAATGGCTCGAAGAACAGCAGAACAAAACACCAGGAGGGCTCACCTTGCCAACCAGCCCTTTGTGTACGGTGATGATGCTATCGACAAGCACCAGGAAGGCAGTAAGGAAAGGGAAAGGCGATTTAGAGCCTGCAAGGCTCATTGGGGGTTTGCCCCCAGCGCAGCTCAGAGAAACGATGCTGGGGAGAGATTCTGGCGCTGGAGAGCAGGTTACAGGATTGCACACAGCAGAGCACGGCCTGTGTGGAAAAGAAAGAGAGAGAGAGGTTATACTTCAGAAGGCAAAGACTACTGAGAAAAAAGCAACTTATTAAAAAAAAAATCCATGAGATTAAAGCGTTGCCAGCTAAAGAGAGAAATTCAACAGTATGCTAAGACAATAGTACCATCAAGGCAAGCATTCCCCACTTGACCCCACATGCTGTTCTGGGGTTCTGCTGACCAACCCAGGGCCAATTTGGGATTTGTTTCATGTGCTAGGTTTGTCGGACAAAGTAGGACTCTACCCCCACAGACCACTCCCAGAGTGCCCTCCTTCACTCCTTGGCTTCTTCAGCTTTGCCATATAGGTGGTTGCAGAAAGCACAATCCTGAACCTACAGTGCAACGCTATCCTCTTGAAGAGCAGACAAACTTGCCCTCATTATCTGGAAGCAAGCGCTCCAGAGGTATGCAGATGCCTAACTTCGCACATGATCTATTTGCCAACACCAGCACACACCTTGATCTGGCCATTAAGTAACACCCTGGCAAGAAGAAGAAGAGGAGTTTGGATTTGATATCTTGCTTTATCACTACCCGAAGGAGTTTCAAAGCAGCTAACATTCTCCTTTCCCTTCCTCCCCCACAACAAACACTCTGTGAGGTGAGTGGGGCTAAGAGACTTCAGAGAAGTGTGACTGGCCCAAGGTCACCCAGCAGCTGCATGTGGAGGAGCGGAGGAGCGAACCCGGTTCCCCAGATTACGAGACTACCGCTCTTAACCACTACACCACACTGGCAAGAATAAAGAACCCTCTGCACCAAGGTAAACTAATATTCTGTGCCACAAAGCAGGATTCTGTGACCCGTGTAAATGATGCAGTTTAATGTATGCCCACGTTGCATAATTTACTCTGACTTTATGAGCGAGATCAAAAGACAAATAGGGACAGGGGCAGAAGGAAAGAAGACACACAGCCCTGTCCATCCAGCAGAATGACAGCACAGCACCACTGCTGCTTGTTGGCTTGCTGCAGCAGCAACAGACGTGGGCACAGATTTTACCTGAGCATTTCCCAGAGGTTCTGCATGACTGGCTGGCTGAGGAGAGGCAGCAGCAGCGCTGATGTCAGATGCTCCACTTCCTCTAAGGAGTCAATGGGGTTTACTGATGGCTGTGAGGGGGGAAACGGGAGGAAAAAGGTGTTTTTGTGAAAACTCTGAAATTAAGCCAACAACATATACAGTGCATGAGTCAGACCTATTGATTTCCTTCCTTTTTAAATTCAAGATGCTGCAGGCACATGATTTTGCCTCATGACATTGTCCAGGACAGTGATATATTATGCATGATCAATGCCTCCAAACATATTTGCCTAGGGATGTTTTATTAAAGAACTCAAGTACAAGGCAAGAGCACAGCAATAAGGGTGGTTCTCAAACTCATTGTCTCTTTCCCTGCCTCACAGGAAAATTGCAGGACATCTTGGCAGATCACTTAATAATTAATCTACCTGTTGTAGCAATTGTATGTTGAATGTGCTAGATGCTGCATGGTTTTTAATTGTATTAAAAGAGATCTGCCATTGTCCACCTGAATGAAGCTTGCAACCACTGCTGGTCCATGGACCAGAGTTTGGGAACTCCTGGGCTGGTGTAACTGCCCTAATGCTTCAAGTGGGACAGCTGAAGAGTCTCCTTACAGGCCCTTGCAAATCCAGGACTCTTTAATTCAGCTCCTTGCAAGATAGAGAGATCAGTCACTACTTTTCTGTATGGAATTAGAAGTGGGTCAAGGGTGTCAAAATATATTGAACAACTGGCAAGGAGGAAACTGTTCTTTCCTGTTTATGCTCTACAGTTGACTACCACTGTCTCCTTCCCAACAGGAGCTCTTCCTCCTTTCCTGTGCTGTAAGGGAGACATCAAACAAAACAGAGGAATACAGAGATGCACACTGTACTCCTCCTGCTCTAGATAAGCTTTGGGTGAATGGGGAAAGTGCTCAGACACAAGCCTGGTTCACACGTAATGTTAATCCATAGTTTCTTTAGGTTAACAATGGCTTGTTTGAAGACTACCCATGATTTGTTTTCTGGCAACAAACCAGTGCTCGAAAAGATCCCTGGCGCTAGGTTTAAAAACAATACAGAACAAACACATATCTTTATTTGCTTTTTGTACGGTTTCTAAAACTATTTCTGGTTGTTTTTATGGTTTGTAAATTCCCTTCAGACTTGATATGTAGAAGGAGATTCGTAATCCCCCTCCCCTGGCATAAACTAATAACGTAAAATGAATAAACAAAAGTGAAGCTTATGAACCACAGCTTAACTATGGTTTGGTGTCAGGTCCAAACCAAAGAGCTACGTCTGGCCATCCCACCCCAGATGCTCACCAAGCTATACAAGTATTAGACAAGAACAGTTGGAAAATAAATCAAGTTCTGGAAAAACAGCCCATGACGTGTTTGCTTGTTGGTGAGTCTACTCATGGCTTGTTGGACAAGCAATGGGTTATTGTCATGTGTGAATGCAGCTACTGAATGCATAAGTGGCTCTGGCTATGGTCAGGCCTCAAACAATCTAAGTATAATCAATAACAAAATTATTTTCATTTGCTTGGTGATTTCATAAAGACTTTTTGACTGGTAGTTGCTTCAAAAAAGCTCCTGAAGGTCATTTCAACAGGGGCTGAAAACTACTGCTAAATCTTTTCCACTTGATTTGGAAAGTTTCTGATGCTTTTGACACTCTCCCCATGAATGGGGGAAGAGATATATTAAGCTGATCCTGTCCGAAGTCATCGTAGTAAAGCCAGGTTAACCAAGGTAGGGCCTCAAGATGTTGTTGGACTCCAACTCCCATAAGCCCCAGCCAGGATGTCCAGTGGCCAGGAATGATGGGAACTGTGATCCAGCAACATATGGAAGGTACCATGCTTGGCAAATTATAAGACGGAAAGACACTGAAACCAGCTGCAAGGTTCACCTGAATTTACAAAGGAAGCCAGAAGACAGGCACCTGTATCATTTCAGTTAAGACAACTGCACTTCCTTCCCTTGACTGTACTCCAAGTCTTGCCCGGACAGATAGTTGCACTGGGGAATAAAGGATCAACCCAGCAGACAGTTGCAAGAGACATTTCTTTGGTTTTCACAGGCCTCACCTGCTGATTGCAGTGACTGTAATAGGCCGCCATGTAAAGAACATAAGCTGTTGTGAGCGGCTGCAGTGCCTGCCAGATCTCCAGCTGGGTTATTTGTTCAAGGCATACTTTCAGTTGCATTTCAATGATGGGCCTGAAGCCCGATACCTGACTCCAGGTGACTGGCGGAGGTGGAATCTGGCCACCGCCTTCTGGATCACTCCTGAAACAGAAAAGAGAAACCATGAAGGGGAGAGGTAAGCTTCAAACTGCTAACGCCAACTGACTGATCAGCCTAAAAGATTCAGTGACTGTGGAACATGTTTTAGGATGCTTTCATTGTTGTCCGGTTTTACTATTTAACGCTTTGTTAAGAAGTGGTAGATATTCTGAATGAAATAAATGAACAAAGTTTACTCATGAGAGTATTGTTTATATCTTGTTTATATTATGTCTATATTGTTTATATTATGTCTACAACTAGATGGCTTCACAAGCAAGCTGAACTGGTGCCTTGCCCTAATCTTATCTATTATTAAATTATTACTACACTTCTATCCCAAGGAGTCCACACTGCATACATGGTGCCCCCCCCGCCCCCCCATTGTATCTTCACAACCCTGGCAGGTAGGTTAGCTGAGAGCTGAAGACCAGACCCGTGTCACCCAGTAAACTACATGGATTAATCAGGATTTGAACTCTAACAATATTTACATGCCACCCAATAACTGTTTAATCAGAGCAGACCTACTAAAATGAGTGAACCTAACTTAATCATGATCATTCACTTCAGTGTGCCTCCTCTCAGTAAA
This sequence comes from Podarcis pityusensis, assembly GCF_964106645.2. Lineage (NCBI taxonomy): Eukaryota > Metazoa > Chordata > Lepidosauria > Squamata > Lacertidae > Podarcis > Podarcis pityusensis. The sequence continues at coordinate 43,914,287 of NC_138028.1, forward strand.
ACTAAGCTGAATATCAGATAAGTTCTCCGGGCAACTAACAATAATGGCACTATAAATAAAAATCAGAGAGTAAGTATAACCAAACAACAACAACAACACACCACTCAGTGTATTAGTACAAATGGGGAAAGCAACATAAGCTCCACTTATGGATGAGAATTGAAATGACCTTGTTCCAAGTAATTGAGAGAGGGGGAACAGGGGAGCAAAAGAAACAAGAATGTGTTATTTCTAAGCAAGGTTTCTGCAGTTGTTTGGCTGGAGAGGATTCATCAAGTTGCAGTTTTAATATTTGTCAATTTTGTGCCATCTGTAATATTTTCACTGATGTTTTGCAAGCTGCCAAGAGACTGCGAAACAAGCAGAATATAAATTCATCCATTCATTTATTGTTTTAATTTAAGATAGGAAATGGTCAAGGCCCTTGGCTGATCAAAGATTAAGAGCCGCTTCACACGTGCACAGATATCACTTGATTCCTAATTACAGAAACTCATGCGACTGATAATTCTTGGGCTCAATCTAAAGGTGTCCCTTCGGCTCGCAGAAAAGCTTTCAATTCAGATGATGTTACCACAAACAGAAGCGGGGGTTAATTTTCATTGATAACCCCAGCAGGCTGCAGCATCACCTTCCATTCTGTTCTAGAAAGTTATCCAACCTTCTGGAGCAGATTTACTGAGGGTGCAGGGGGCTGCAAAGGGAAATTGGCAAAAGTCACCTCCCTTCCTCTTCCACTAGCAGAGGCACACAATAGTTTTAAAGCCCCTCCACAAGCAAAAGAGAACAATGGGATTCAACCCATTATGTCTGCAGCGATGAGAGTTCCATTTGCGAGATGCAGGACACAAGCCAAATTCACACAGAACAGCTCTCATACTGCAACAGCACTTTTCTCTGATGCTGGACACATTACGCCTCTAGCAAAGTGTTTTTTCCTTGGTTTGCCCCTGCAGCCTACCAGTCCCATATACTTTCCTTCAAAGTGCTCCCACCCCTGTCACTCACTCTCATCAGAGAAACCTCTTTCACTGAGCCAGGTATTTATTTACACCCACCCAAATGATTATCTTCTCAATCAAATTCACTGTCAACCTCCACTGCTGCAGCACGAACAAACCTCAGGCTTCGCTGGACTCAGCAGTGGATTCCTAGGGAATACCACAATCAACTGCTCTTCAGCAAAGTCTAATTATTTCCTCCCACTCATCCTAAGAAGAGGGAAATGAAAGAAAAAGAGATACAAAAATAGGGAACTAAAGCAGGACACACACAGGGAAGACTAGAACGCCTCTTTGAAGGGCAATTAATCTGACAAGACTGCTAGGCTGAAAGAACATTGATGTTCACAACCTTACTTGCCGAAGTGATCAGTTTTTACTGAGGTATCATCACCACCCTCATAAATACCTTCCTCACAACTATAGAAAGCCAAAGAAGCTCTGTCACAATTCTCATCACCAGTCGTGCATAGACAGCTGTTATGAAAAGGACAGAAACTTAAATACCACTTTCAGCCACAGAACAGCAATTTTTTTGTCTCCAGGAAGCTTCCATCATGTTTGGTTATGTGTTGTACTCACTCAAAAGTTTTCAAAGACAAACAGCCTCCGGTAAATGAACCCTACTCCTAGACTCTCTTTGTCTGTATTCTGTATTTTAAAGTGACCATGCCAAGCATGACACAGAGACACAGCTCTTAAGTACAAAAAAATTAAAACATCCATATTTTTCACATTTAAAGCCCGAAAACGGCTTTCCAACAATAGTGGTGGTGTTCACTCATTTTTGAACACAAAAGAATGGGTAAATTATCTTCACTTTGCTTCTCATAAAAGTGCCCGGGATTTATTATTTATCTGTACATATTCAACAGCCATCTCATGTTTTAAAAGCCTATAATCATCTCACACCAGAACCACAAGCATGTGGCTATGTCAGGCTGCATATGATATAATTTAGGAACGCTGCTTTGTAAACAATAGCCTCTTCTCTTCCCCACCCACCCCATCATTTTGAAGGTAACTGGCTCCCCCCCCCCCCATCATTTAAAATCCTTTCCTGCCCTTCACTTCAAGTGCCACTTTCCCAAAACAAGTGATGAGAATTCTGCACGGCCTATTTGAAAGAAAAACCGGAGAAATTGATTCACCTGTATTTTACAGAAAGCCAATTCACTAACTGCTAGTTTCTCTTTGTAAGGAAGCACTTAACGGCAGAATTTCAACAAACCCTACATTTAGTGCCAAGTGTTATTTGGCCATTGCAGAAAGCTGACATGTGATGGCACCCTCGATTCTTAGAAGCAAGAGTGCCACAGCTCTCGTTCAAAACGAAACTTCTCTAAAAACAAGAATAAAGGCAAATAATAAGGTTGCGCTCACAAACCCATTCCCTCGCTCAGTTACCCTTTTGAAAGAACCTGATATTGTGGATGGTTTATCTTGTGGCTTTGCAAATGCTTCTGCCTGGATGGAATGTCTCTTTGATATGGGATAATGCCTCTTGCTTGCCGGGTACGGGCAAGTTTACCTCTGACTTTTGCATTGCTGGAATGTAGCAGCACACAGTACAGAGGCCATTATGTGGAGGAAAAACATCCACACATACAGGCAGGGAATGGTTTTCAAGCAGATAATGCAGCAACCTCGCTGAAGCTACACAGAACTGAGTCTGCTCAGTGCATGAATTGGGGTCTGTTGGGAACCCTGCATGAAAGGCAGCGTATGACCATTTGATGGCTTCTGTGAAGGCTGTTCTTTTTTGGGCAGGCTTTTTAAAATCAATGGCTGCTGTATACCACTTCCACACCACCCAATATTTTTGTCCCCCAAATCAGGATGTCAGGAGGGGAGCACTTTCCAGTCCAGTGCTCTGGCGATCGTGTGCAGGGTAGTCCCAGAGCGCCAGACCAGAAGGTGCTCTGGCACTCGTCAACAGGGACACACCAAAGTGCCTTCTGCTCCAGCGTTCTGGCACGAGGATTCACACCAGAGCACTGGACAAAAAAGTGGACTTGTAAAAGGGTAAAAGTATTGGGAAACGATATACAGTGAATTGAAAAAAATGGTTTAAAGTACCTTTCCCCAAAAAACCCCAGAGCCCTTTCTGTCAGGGATAATTCAGAGGGAAATTCCCAGGTGTCAAAAAAGATGTATGCTATTACTGTGGCCCATGTTTTGCTAGTACAAAAATGGAAAACAAGCGAGGTCCCAAGCAAAGAAGAATAGCAACTTAAACTGATGGAATATGCACAGCTTGTAGATTTAACATAGAGAATAAGAGAACAAGAAGAACATACATTTAAGGAAGACTGGAAAATGTTTACTGAATATATGGGTGAAAATTGTGTTCATTTAAAAACACTGGTAGCACTAAAATAAATTCAACAGTGTTTTGATGTATGTAAATGGATTACTGAATGGTTTAGTTCATGTAAAATATGCAAGGATGTGTGGTATGCAAAATGAACCAAGGAAAGAGAAGCAGAGAAGTCATTGATTTAGGGTTGTCTAAATGAATCTTTTGAAATGTAATTTGGAAAATTTTGTAAAAATTATAAAAAAGGGCACTGGACAAAAAAGAGGACATTTCAGGATCCTAACAGAAGCCATGACTGGCATCTAGGGAACAGCAGGTGAGGACCAATACCCTCGTGTCTTACTTGTGAGTTTCCCATAGGCCTTTGCTTGAGATGCTGGACTAGATGGGCCTTTGGTGTGATTGCAACTTATGTTACTAAGTTGTTAATTCATCATCTCCCTCATGTTTTAGTTTAGAGCATTATATCTGCTATTTCTTATCTCTTTTAACTGTTATTACTTGCATACTGTTTGTTATATTGTAATCTACCTTGACATCTGGTTTAAAAATTCAAACAAAAACCTTTACAAATAAATAAAATAAAATAAAATAAAATAAAAAGCACTCCAGTGAGTGATGCAAACTCATGTTGCTACTGCAGAACGTGCCTTTTTAGGAACACACATACACACACACACACACACAACTGGCAAGAGAAGGTGGCGATACCTGCTAAGCTGGGCTTGCAGTTCTGCCCTGCAGCCGGCCGTCTGTGTCACTTGAGTAAGCAGAGTCACCATGGCTGTAGCTCGCTGGACAGAAAGGTCAAATAGAGAGTTGTTCTCCTGAAAACTGCCAGCCAATTGAGCCAGGGATGGGACCATCTTCATTAGCACAGGATAGAGATCCCTGTAAATTTGAGAAAATGTATGAGGCGGAGGGCAGGGATCACAGGACATTGATTCCAGTTACAGATGGGTAGCCGTGTTGGTCTGCCATAGTCGAAATAAAAAAATTCCTTCCTGTAGCACCTTAAAGACCAACTAAGTTAGTTCTTGGTATAAGCTTTCGTGTGCATGCACACTTCTTCAGATACACATTGATTGTTACAAATAATTTGACATTGATTGTTACAAATAATTTGTTTACTCCCAGCACAATCCAAAATCCCATGATAACTTTGTTACTGACCCCTTTTCTGCAGAGAAAAGGCTTTCTGCTTCTCAAAGCGTTTGATAAAATGAACCAAAAATTCATTTTTTAATAGCTGGAAAAGTTAAGGCTTGAATAGAAATGAGGATTTTCCTATGCAACCAAAAGACATCATTTCAACCTTACTTACACTGTTAACATCTTTTTCAGTAAAGATAAGAGAACAAGCATCTTACATGGTCATGGCAGGCAGAACAGCCTATATGCCAGAATTTGAAGACAAAAAACTTTGCAGAAAAGAGTATCACCCATTACCAATTTACTTTGGTTGCTGGTTTGAATACAGCTGTTTAGGGAGCAGTTCTTGTGGCAATGATCAGCTGCACCTAGTGTCACTCACTGATACAAAACTAGCATTTGGGCATACATAACTGTTACAAAGTGGACCCCTTCTGGTTTGTGAAAACCAGTCTGGAGAAGCTGGATTTTCTGCTAGCCCAGAGGAGTCAACACCTCTCCCTGCTAATGAGTGGCCTCAAATCTGCAAGCTTCAGATACAGTCCTCGCTAACAAGCCCAGTGACTGAGTCCACAGATACCTCACCTCAATTCCAACCTCCTTTATTCAGGGGATGTTGCAGAAAAGGAGGCTAAGCAACCATTTCAGAGACAGTCTTTATTTGCTTCCTAGATTCTTGTCAAACTGACTTCCCTGGTAACTGTGTAGATTAGTGGGTTTTTCCGCTTGTTATCCATCCTGGTTTAGAGATTAATAGGGGCAAATAAACCTTAGTGATCTTCTCAGATGTGGCCTTCTAATGTTCTTGATGACATGGGAGAGATATACCTCTCTCCTGCCAAGTCGCTGCTGCAGTTTATACAAGCTCCTTCCTCTCCTGCCTACTGCAAAAGAAAGACTGCAATACGCAGGTGGAAAAGGGAATGGCAGATCAACCACTATGGTGAGCCATCACTATGGTTCACACCAGACTGGCTCTGCCAGTGCAATTGCACAACACTCAACCATAGTGATGGTGATGGTGAGCAGAGGTTTCCTAAGTTGCAGCTGGGCAAGGGTTTTTCTTTTTTGGCAGGTAGGGAGAAGATGTGCCTTATTCTGAAAACACACCCAAAGAGATCACAGGCCTGACCGTAGCCGGTGGCCACAGCCCACAAGCGGAAAGCTTCAGTGTTCATCCTTATGGCTTCCTCTATCCTCAGGGGAAGGTCTTTGGGATCTTCAGCTACAAAGCGACCCAGCCGACTCTTCAGTTCGAACTTATTAAGCTGTGAATAATAAGCAGACAGCAGAGTAAGCTGCAGGACTTAGGGGAGAGTAACCCATACGGACATCCGAGGAGGAACACCTAATGATAGCCACTGGATTAGAGGGCTTTAAAATGGGATCGGGCAAGTCCATTAGGGATAGAACTGTCAATGGCTGGTGACCATGATGGTTAAATCCACAATCACATGCACTGAACTACGGAACACCAGTTGCTAGCATCCCTTACTTGTGGACTTTCTGGGTGCAACTGGTTGGCTGCTATGGGAAGCATGCTAGGCAAGAAGGATCGTTGGGAGTGAGTCAGCCAGCCAGTCTCATACCCAATAGCAGATGGCTTGGTGTGGCGGCGGCAGCCACTTGACCTCCAGTCTGCTGCTACTTACTGGGAAGTAGAGGAGGAGAGATGAGAGGAGGTAGGGAGGCTGGCACAGTGCAAACACACCAGACTGGCTCTGCCAGTGCAATTGCACCACACCCAACCTTGCCACCACCTTGTCCTTCCACCTCTGCATTTCAGTAAGCAGCAATGACACAACGGAACAAGGTCAGGTGAGTGGCGCTACCCCACCACCCCACCTCCTGCCACTGCTTCTACCCTTTCTTAAAGTTTCATGGAAATCAATGGAAGCAGCATTAAAAATGAGCACTCCTTTTCTTCTTACTTCCCATTGCACTTCCTTGGCGTTGAACCTTCCTATCTCAGCAGCTGTCTTTCATCCCCTTTCCCCTTGCCCTCTGCAACCAAAGTACTTCTTACACCTTCCCCTAGCTTACCTCCACATAAAAGTTCTTTAGAAAATCTGAATTCCAAGCATTACTTATTTCAAGCACATGATTTGTTTCCATTGTACCAAAAATTGATGTGTGTATGTGTGTCTATGTGGATCTATAGAGAATGCCAACAGACTGGTCAGCCATCTCTGGGGAAATTGAGTACAATACGATAATCTTTATTGTCATTGTCCCATACAGAACAACGAAATTGGAAAAATCTACATCAGACATTAATAATAAATAATAATAATAATAATAATAATAATAATAATAATTTATTATTTATACCCCGCCCATCTGGCTGGGTTTCCCCAACCACTCTGAGTGGCTTCCAACAGAACACTAAAATACAATAACCTATTAAACGTGAAAAGCTTCCCTAAACAGGGCTGCCTTCAGATGTCTTCTAAAAGTTTGGTAGTTATTTTTCTCTTTGACATCTGGTGGGAGGGCGTTCCACAGGGCGGGCACCACTACCCACAAGCCTGCTATCCCAGCCTGGATAGCCCCTAAAAACTCTGATACCCCATAATTGAATACAATATACTCACATAAAGACTACCTTACACTGCGTTTAAAATCAAAATTGCATTTGGATAGAAACTGTTTCTCAGGCGGCTCAGTAACCAAGCTTCTTCTTCTTTTCGTCTCAACCATCTTTTGAACTTCTGCCCCCCTGTTTAAATAGCTTAAGTGGAGAGGCCCTTACCAGCCTGGCAGCTGCATTCCTCCCTCCAGATGCCAAGACTCTCATTAGCTTCATGGCAGTGGCGCATGGAACTCCATGCAGACTTGTGAGCAACTGCCCAGGTTCAGCTACTCTTGGATTCCACTGAGTGGGGAGGAATTCTCTGATGACCATCTCAACCAGGCGAGGACAATCCAGGATCTGCAAAACAGACATTTAAGAGAGAATATTTAAGAGCAGCACAAAGCCACTTATTTGTCAGTGCAGCAATGTAAAAAATTTAACCATCTGGCCAAGTATATCAAAGGAATCTGAAATATTCCTATATGATCTCTATTCTTCCACCTCAACTGGCATCTTTGACCCAGAGAACACACACACAGGTACCTACCCGACTGCATGCTTCAGTAGAGTGCCTTGCTATGCGCGTTAGGATGTCTAGACTCTCCAGGACTACCAAAGGCACAGGTCGCATTACTTCCAGAATGTATCTCAGGCGCTGAAGAATCTTGGTCTTTAGCAGTCCCTTGGAGATAATAATAAGATTTTGTAAGTCTAATACAAAAGCCCCAATTATGGCTCAGCAAACTTCCACTTCAGCCTATGAATCAGTAACAGATATGTATTTTTTGTGGGGGGTTTTTTACAAAGATACTGCTTTATTGACAATATTCTGGAAGTGACTAGAGGTTTTACCTTTATGGCATCATACTGTGCCACTTCTGGATCTGGTTTGTTTTCATCCTTTGGTCTTTTCCCCGGTGCCTTCTGGGTTGGAGTTTGTTCCTCATTCTCATCTTCCTCCTCCTCCTCCTCTTCGCCCTCATTCGGGATAAAAGGGTAGACAGTGATACCCTGGTACCATGAAAATGTCTTGTCCAGATACTCCTGCAAGGAAATGAAAAACAAGAAGCTAGTTCTTGCTGAACAGCTGTCGAAAAAGGAGGAGAAGATGCTCTCATGTCCACTCCTAGGCGTCTTTGATAGCAAGGCTTGGAAAGAGCCCTCCCAGAGAAATTACTGGAATAAATGGTGTGAGAGGCAGCACTGGGACTTGAGAAACCATAGTTTAAATGCCCACTTAGCCAGTCACTGCCCCTCAGCCGAACCTACCTCACAGGGCGGCTGCAAGGATAAAATGAAGAGGAGAGAAGTGTGTGAACCACCTTCAGCTTCCTGGATTAAAGGTAGGACATGAATATAATAATAAACTATAACAAACAAATATTCACAATAAGTTCTAAAGGCATGGACCCAGAATTGTTCTTCTGGAAGCAGAAAACGCAAAGGATCCATTTAATGCCCAAGGAGGGAGCTGCCTCATGCAGAGTCAGGACACTGGTCCATCTAACTCCGTAGTGTCTCTCACCAGAGGATGGGAGCCTCAGGCTCAGGGGCCAAATGTGGCTCTCCATGCCTCTCTTTCTGGCCCTTGGAACTCAGCCCCTAGGTCTTACCCCTCATCAGCCCTGTTCCATACTCTCCTTAAATGCTTTTTGCCTGGCTGGAATGTGTCCTTCAACTATGATAACGCCCCTTGCTTGCCTGGATAGCAAAGTTGGAGAAAAATGTGTGGATCGCTGGAATGTGGTCTGCTGACACAAAGCTAAGAGCCACATCAATTGCTCTATCCACTTTCTGTTTCTGGCGCCATCCACCAGTGGTATGGCACACTACAAGGAGATGTGGCGACACTTGGGAGTGGCTCTGCATGATTTCAGACAAGAGTGTTTCCCAGCCCTGCCTGGAGATTGAACCTGGGACCTTCTGCATGCAAAGCAGTTGCCCCACCACTGAGTGGAAGGGAACAGAAACCCAAAATAACACGGAGATCTATCCCTACTGATACCAACACTCAAAACTATTACACATGGATTCTTGGGTTCTACAGATAGACACCTCATCATCTGGAGAGACAAGCAGCGCATGGAGGGCGTGGACAGTGGCTGCAACGACATTATCCACTGGGTCATCCAAGGAGAAGCGGAGCAAAAAGAGGAAACCAGCGTCAAGCAGCACACGCAGGACACTTCCTTTCAGCGAGGAGGCAAACTCCCCTGCCTTGGCCTGAAAACACACACCACAACGACAAAGTCAGGTTAAAAGGAGAGAGAGAGAGAGAGAGAGAGAGAGAGAGTTGTTGTTTTTAGAAGGCAGCACAGGGACGCTTTCCCGGAAGTCCTTAGACTGGAAACTGATGGAAGCAAATCCATTCCACTTCTTCCACTTCAAATCATGACATTTTCTTTTTTTTATGATGAAGATTGATATCTTTTGCATTCTTATCCTCTGGCAAAATGCACACAGCTATAAGGCAACTGAGTTTCTCCCTAGGGCTCCACAAATGAGATCACTAAATACACCATGGGCAGCTGCATCTCTGGCCTCGAGGGGGAATGTTCTTCCCTTGGAATTCTGCCAAGGTGTGGTCATCTCTCTTGTCTCTGACGTTTGCCCTGTGCTTTGGAGGCCTTGTGAGTGCTTCCAAAGCACAATAATGAAATCAGGCCCCTCCACTCCCACCCGCACATCCTCTATGCATTCCACAAACAATGATGGTCTACCAGTGGGGACTAAGCCAGCCAAGATCTGTAGATTCTGGCTTATATCAATATACAATTATGGCCAATTTCTGCCAGACTTCATAACCTTTTCTCGTTGCTTTAAAGCACTTAAGAGCCTAATTTGGCTGTTCCCAATAGCCAACGTATTCAACTAAACCACAAATTAATACAATGCAGCAGAAACTTCACCATTAGCAGATTTGGCAGTCGCTAGTGAATTAAACTGCTAGCTGCCTTTTGTTTCCCTTAACTGAGAGCCAATTCCTATGCATGTTTATTCAGAAACAATCCACACTAGGTTTTAGTGGTGCTTGTTCCCAGGTAAATGTGCAAAAGAACATCACTCGAACCTTTCAGGTTAGATAATAACATGATAACAGCATCAGAAGACTAGTAAGATTTCAGTCTAGTCACCAAATATATGGAGAGATCCAAATAATGTTTTATTTACTCATTAAGGAGGTAGGAACCTTCAAAAATGTTTTAATACGGCCTTCCCCAGGCTGACTCCCTCCAGCTTTGCTGCTAAACTCCAACTTCCATCAGGTCTTAGCAGCACAGCTAGTGGTCAGTCTTAAAGCAACATCTGGAGGTGTCAGGCTGGGGAAGGCTGTTTTGATCACTGACCCATCTAATAAGAAATGTCACAGTGGGAAGCTTTCTGTTGGAGCACCGTGGTCATTCTTCAACTTTGCAAAAATGACCACTTCAGATCAAACCCTGTGGATGTACTTGCATGTCACCAAACTGTCTTAATTTAGAGATTCCCTAGGGCCAATTAAAAGGTGAACAAGATCAGAAACCAAAAAGCACATTGGTGATTTGGTATATGTGGAGATGGTTTTCGTGGCATCAGAAGAAACCTGGCCACCCCGTTTCTCTCTTGTCACCCCTACAAAGGTTAACTCACCTTCTGGACAATGTGACCAAGCACCTGCAAAGCCAGAGTCCTTTGCTGAATGACCTGGCTGCGAGACAAGTGGAAGAGCTCTTGGAGCGAGTAGCCAGCCCTCTAGCATAAAAATAAAACATCCAGACATTAGGGTATCTATCATTGTGTTACATTACATACTACTGAAGAGACACCATCCTTTCACCTGAACAGACTCTGAAAGAAGCAAGGAAGTCAACAGGACTGTCCTCTGCCAATCGCACCACACAATCCAGGTAATAGTGCAATACATGCAGAGAGCAGGGGCAACAAGGTTCCTGTGCTAAGCTTTAGATGAGTCAAGCATGCAAGACACATCAAACGCTACAAAGAAAGCATGGGGAAATATTCCAAGGTCGCTGAGCACCAACCTGATGGAGGTTATAGTAGGAGTCACCCTTTTTTATAAAGCTCCATTAGGTTCTAAGCAAAACACCAAAAACTGAGCCTTCCCAGAAGAAACACTCATTGGAATGCTACACCACACTATCCAATAGTCTGGGATCTACTGTTCAATAAGTTACTGCTACTCAAGAGGAGGGTGAGGGAATTTCCCATCCTCGTATGTGATGAGAAAAAGAAATCTTGCTCCAAGTAGCAATCTTATTTCACAGTAATTAATTCTCTGCTTCTTCCATTTTTGAAAGCATGAAAGTACTTTAGATGCCTTCAACTGAGAATCATTAATGGTCAGACCACCTAGCCCAGGACTACCTAAGAAGGAAAGACAGGAAAGAGAGTCAAACATGCAATGAGATCACAAGCATGTTCTAGCGTTCAAGGCTGTTCTCCCCTTACTTCTGCTTCCTCTCCGTGGTGGTGTAGGCCCAGATGTGTGGGGAGGTCTTTATCTGGGGGAATAAGATCTCCCTTCAGATTGAAGCGTGCCTGCATTGCCTATTGGAGAAAGAAACAAATAAAATTATAACCTTTATTGCCTACTGTGCCATTCAGCTATTCTACCAATTTAGCTGCTCACACTTAGTAGGATCTAAATCCCTTAACTACCCAAGCCAACTTTTACCATTTTTTGCTGACAACATGTTCTAGGGAAGGGGACCTCTGGCCTAGGGACCAAATGTGGTCCTCCAGGTCTCTCTGTCTGGTAGGGTTATAAACGCATAGATATAAAATAACCACCAAATGACACCTTGAACCTAGGTTACGGCCACCACAATGGACTGTCTAGGTGCCATTTTCTTTTACAATGAAATTATTATTATTATTATCATCATCATCATCTCTATATTGCTTTATATTTTAAAGAAAAAATGTCTCAGAACAGTTTCCAACACATTAAAACATCAAATAAAACAATACAGGATTAAACAGCGACAAGACATCTCCACAGATAAGTCAGCCGGCTGCCACGCAGCAGTGTCTTTTGATGCTGGGATATTGGGGGGGGGGGGGCAGCAGAAACTGCTACTGTACACCAGCCAGATGGTGGAGATGTTAGTTGCCAAACCTGATGACAAGACATCTTCACATGGTCACAACTGAACCCGCAACTGGTGCCTGGGCGATTTCAAACACTGCTGTCTGGCCTTTGGGATTCTCTGTAGGCCAAATTGACTCTTCCAGGCCACACCCTCCTTGAGAGCTTCTGCCTGGCTAGAATGTCTCCTTGAACTGAGATAATGCCTCTTGCTTGCCTGGAAGGAGGATGGAAAGTGGTGTGGGGGTGGGTGGGTGTAGAAACAGCTTTTTCATGGCTGGAGTGTAATCTACTGTTACCAAGGCAAGAGTCACACCCACTGCTCTTTTGCTTCTGCCCTCTGCTGGGATGCAGCCTGCCCCCCCGCCCCCCGAAGGTTCCCATAAAAGAAGGCAGCCCTCAGGCTGAAAAAGGTTACCTACCAATTTTCTAGGGGGAAGTTAATCTGAAAGCAAGAAAGAAGGGACTGTGTTTTATTCTCCTGACCTTTTTGGTTTTCTTCTGCCGAGGTTTAGGGAGGTCCTTCAACCACTGCAGCTTCTCCAACTCCACAGTGTCCATGTGGAGCCACTCTTTCTGAGGCTTCACTGGAAGGTCACCACCTTTTGGGAAAGGCAAAGGCAGACATTGTTATTCCTGAGCGTGAAAGCAGAGCATGCATCACTTTCATTGTCAACATTTGTGGCTCTGAAGAAGTGCATCAAATACTGCTTTTATGACACTACAAGGGGAAGGGAAAAATGCTCAGAGACTGACTCATCATTGATACATAAACATCAAAGGTCCACCAACAGTTTAATCTTCCATAAGATCTGGAGAAGGAAAGTGGATGGCGCCGTTAATAAAATTTGCAGATGAAATGAAGATGAGCTGAATATCAACTTGGACGTGGAGTGAATACAATCAGATTAGAAAATCAAGAGCACAGAATAACATGAGGCTAATGATTTAAACTGCACTCCAACAAGCCTAAGAAAAGGGTCTCAAAATAAAGATACTGAGGAGAGAAAACCGATAATATTGGAAAGTAAGAGTCTTGAAAGGCAAGTTCAGAGGGCTCCATTATTGCCGTCTCACGAGCGATAATGTTTAGAATTCTGGGTCTTCACAAAGAGCCAGTGAGAAATTGAAAGGGGGGAAAAATCAACTAATTATACATTTTGGCTCTGCAGCAACAACTGAATAGGAGACTCTGAGCATAGCCAATAAGTTTTTTAATGGTTGGAACACCAAGAAGATCAATTATTTAGCATTATAGACTAGGCAGCAATGGAAGGAACAATTAGCACCTTGACAACCTCTTGAGATAAATCTACTGAGTTAACTCTGGAATGTTGTTCTAGTTAGTAATGTTGTAAGCATCCAAATCAAGTTAAACAAAGCTCTAGTAAAATTACAGTAACAGCTTATTTTCAACCATTACTTATTGCTTATCTTTGGACTACAGTGGTACCTTGGATTACATACGCTTCAGGTTACAGACTCCGCTAACCCAGAAATAGAGTCCGATCTTAACCTGAAACTGTTCTTAACCTGAAGCACCACTTTAGCTAATGGGGCCTCCCACTGCTGCCGCGCCACCAGAGCACGATTTCTGTTCTCATCCTGAAGCAAAGTTCTTAACCCGAGGTACTATTTCTGGGTTAGCGGAGTCTGTAACCTGAAGCGCCTGTAACCTGAAGCGCCTGTAACCTAAGGTACCACTGTACATTCATTTTATATTTTTTAAAGAAATGCTGGAATGAAGAACAAACACACCAGTGGGGTGGGTGTGAAGCAGGAAGAAGCAGAAGAGTCTTCTGGTATTTGTTTTTCCCCTCTCCATTAATCACTAAATGGAGAAGGCGGATTAAACCATGCTCTGAGTCAAATTAGTAATGTGTACCACCAGACACTAGTATTGCAATCTTGTCAACAGTGGGGGGAAGACTGTTATGTATTCTAGGGTTATCAGCAGATTGTTGAACTGATGAGAAACCCCTTTAGAGAAACACAACCTGGCAGCCCGGATGGTGAATGTGCACGGAACCTTTCCAAGCTTATGTTTTGTTTTTCAGAATTGGGCGTGCAACATATAGTCAGCCTATAGTGCCATTTCCTGCAGCTTGGCTCTCTCCTGCACACTGTTTTACAAGCACAGCCCCCACCAAGCCAAATCTGCTAAAGTTCTGGCTCTCTGGTTCTCGGATTCAGCCACAGATTCATCGGCACCATGACAGCATAAAGCAGAGTAGGAGGAAGGTGTTGCAGAGAAATGCCTCCTACATACATTAACTGGAGAAGATTACAGAGGCTTTTGCCAGGCTCCCTCACATGCACCATTACGTCTTCTGGGACGTATGGCATAGAGTGCTGTGGAACTTGCACAAGAGGAAGTCTGGTTGAAACCCTGCTCAACAACAGAGGTCCTTGGGCAAGTGTAATAAACCTATTACACTATTTGCTGTGTGGCTAAAATGTTACTAGCCCTTGGAGGAAGAGGGTGTAGAAATCACCCCAGGCTTGCAAGCTTCCCCATACTGTGTTCTAGTGCAGCTACAAGGAGATCAGAAGCCTTTGTTGTTGTTTAGTCGTTTAGTCGTGTCCGACTTTTCGTGACCCCATGGACCAGAGCACGCCAGGCACTTCTGTCTTCCACTGCCTCCCGCAGTTTGGTCAAACTCATGCTGGTAGCTTCAAGAACACTATCCAACCATCTCGTCCTCTGTCGTCCCCTTCTCCTTGTGCCCTCCATCTTTCCCAACATCAGGGTCTTTTCCAGAGAGTCTTCTCTTCTCATGAGGTGGCCAAAGTATTGGAGCCTCAGCTTCATGATCTGTCCTTCCAGTGAGCACTCAGGGCTGATTTCCTTAAGAATGGAGAGGTTTGATCTTCTTACAGTCCATGGGACTCTCAAGAGTCTCCTCCAGCACCATAATTCAAAAGCATCAATTCTTCAGCGATCAGCCTTCTTTATGGTCCAGCTCTCACTTCCATACATCACTACTGGAAAAACCATAGCTTTTACTATACGGACCTTTGTTGGCAAGGTGATGTCTCTACTTCTGATGTCTCAGAAGCCTTAGCTCCTGCTTAACTTCAGTTTAGTGTGTCATTTGAGCCCCAAACTTTGGGTTATTTTTACCCACCTCATCAGTTACCTGTCTATTCTAAGCGGCTGTAGTTCTCCAAGGTCTCAGATAGAGGGGTTTTCAATCGCTTGCTAGCCTTTTAGCTCACAGACAGCCAAGAGTGAAACCAGGGGTCATCTGCATGTGAAGCAGCACTGGGCAATATATCAATATATAGCTCAGGACCGGTATTGGGAGGAGACCATGACGACAGCTTCACTCAGCGGTATATCGGTGGTGAAACCACCATTGCACTCTGCCCTGGCAGAGGGAGAAACAAGTTGGATCGGTAAGTTGCCAATACAGCTTGTTCCTCCCTTTGCTTCTTTGAACTGCTTGGGCTGAGGAACGTGCTGCTGCCCTCCCCTCAGCAAAGCAGTTTCAATGAGGCTCCGACCTGCCACTGGCTCACAGGAACCAGTGGTGGGATGGGGGCTCATCGCGGCTGCTCAGCTGGGAAGCGCAAAGCCTGCCCTTCCCAGCTGAGAGAGCCCCGCCCCCGCTCCTGCTTGCACTCAAGTAGGAGCGGGAATGGGGCCTGCAGCCTTGCTTGGCTACCACCTGGCTGCCTTCGCCTTGGGGTGCATGCTGTGCCTTTCCTCCCAGAAAGACAGAGCCCACCCTCCTGGTAGAAGGCAACCAGGTGGTGGAGGGGCTCTTTGATGATGCCGGCAGGTCTGCCGCTCGCCAGCAGCCCCTCTCTGCAAGGGGCAGATAGGGTGGTTTTGCACCACCTTGCGGACTTTGCCCAGGAAGGTGGGCTGGAACTACACTGCCATGTTGAAAACCCAACATCGCCCAGCCCCTAATGTGAAGCGTGCGCTCTGTCACTGAGCTCTGATTGCAAGCTGCAATCTCTGCTTCCACTCCAGCAAAGAAAGTCGAACCCCTTTCGGAGGATTTCGAACCCCTTTCGGAGGAAGGATGGGATATAAATCTAATAAATCAACACACCCTTGTTACGGAAAGCACACTGTGGCCCCACCTGAGAGGGACCTTGAGAATCAGAAGCCCAAATCGTTGACCTTGTTGAGAATGGGTTTCCCCTTCTGAATTAATTGCTCTCTTCCCATTGCAAGCACAGGCTGCCTTCTTCCCTCTGGCAACATGGCTGCTAAGTCTATTCAAGATGCATTTACTCCTTGGCATCAACAGTGGCAGCTTTCCAATGCTAAGTGCTAATGCAAAATTAATAATACGTCTCCTGCTGGGCACAATGTGCTGCATGCATAACCTCGGGCAGCTTGAAAAGCTCCATTGATTTTT
The DNA here is from genome assembly GCF_964106645.2 of Podarcis pityusensis. NCBI lineage: Eukaryota > Metazoa > Chordata > Lepidosauria > Squamata > Lacertidae > Podarcis > Podarcis pityusensis. Next base: position 43,930,800 of record NC_138028.1, read on the forward strand.
ATAATTGCTCCTCTCTTCCCAACAATATACTAAGTCACCCCACGGACAGTTGCCCTTCCTTGGTTCAACACACCTTTCCCTCTCCTCCCAGAACCAAGTTCTGCTTCCCTCCGCAATCACATCTTGCTTCTCCTCTCCCAATATGCCATCTCATAAATCCTTTGCTATCAATCTGCTGCTATCTCCACATTTTTTAGGGCTCAAAGGACCTTTCCCCCCCCCCCATCCTGGTGCAGAGGAAATACCCAACATTTCTCTTCAAGCAGTGCACCTTAACAAGCTATTGTTCTAGCGCCAGCCTGCTAAAAACTAAAACCCAATGCAGGAAAGCATATGAAAATGTGGGGGGAAGAAATTGTGGGCAGGGGAGGGGAAGCAGCTCTTGCGGAAGTGCTAATCCACCTGCTCTCGCTTCTTCTCCCTTCCCTCCTCTTGCACATTAAAGCTGCTCTCTCAAGAAGAGAAACAGTAAACACCACCCCTTATCGCACCAAACCACACCGCTCAAATCCAAGAGCGATTCAAAGATCTCATTAAGCAGGCTCCACGAGGCAGGGAGACCCAGAGAATATAGCACAACAAAGGATCAGACAGAAGGAAACAGCCAGCGCAAGTATGGGGCCGGGGCAGAGAGGCAGCGGAGAGGTAAAACACTCAAGAAGAGAGGAATGCAACAAGGCGGGAGGGAAAGGAACAGGATGAAAAAAAGAATAATAGCAGGGAAGTTTCGAATTAAAGCTTACGACAGAGCAGGTCTGCACAAACTGTGGCCAACAGAGCCAGGCACTACTGGCCATGTATCGTGGGCTGCCAGGTATCTGGCAATCCAGAAAGCTACCTTATACCAAGACAGTCCACTGGTCCATCCAGCTCCGTATCCTCTGCACTGATTGAAATTGACAGGGCTCTCTCCCACCAGCCCTACGTGGGGAGATGCCAGGGACTGAACCTGGGACCTTCTGCGCTCAAAGCAGATGCTCTGCCACTGAGCTAGGGCCCTTCCCCTTGTTTCTGCAGTCCCAAGAACTCAGTAAAACCAAGGAGGTTAACTGTCCTCTTGGATCGACTTCATGGGTCGTGGTTTGTTTGTTAAGGGAAGCACAGAAAGCTGCCTTGTGGAGAGTCAGGCTGTTGGCCCACCTGGCTCAGTTATCATCCCTGATGGCAGGCAGTGGCTCTCCAGGATTTCAGACTGAGGCCTCTCCCAATCCTACCTGGACAACTCAGAGCCTTCTGTCTGAAAGCTCCTGCTCTATCACTGAGCTGCAGCCCTTCTGGAATACACTTGGAGCTTTATTGTAACGAAATGCTGAGGCAAGGAGCTAAAGAACAGGATCCCCAAACTGACCAAGATGAAGGCCTCAGAGATTCTGGCCTGACCCCTCAAGGTCTCACATTTGCAACTGAAATGAAGCCCTGAGTGTGCTCTGCTTTCTCTTTACCATTTCTTCCTCCCATCACTGTGGAAATTAAGATGTAGGTTCCTTGGGGCAGAACCTTTTCTCTCCCCTCCCCACCCTCAATTTTTTTTTTAATGCCTTCCCTCATTGTCTGGGGATAACAGAGGCAATGAGCAATTGCTTTTGGCTGTCCTTTAGCAAGAACTGCCTGCAGGTAACTCAATCTGGACCCACTAGCCAGATCACTTAAGTACAGGAAACAGAAAGGGACCTGCAGATATGGCAAGAGTACAAAGGGTATTATTGATCCATATCATCATCAGAACACAAGCTCCAGCAGAAGCCCACAGGTCCCTCTTACGGATTTGACTCCAATCTTGAGGCATCATAAACAATGTATTTCCTCCAATGCACATATTATCCCCATTCCTACAATTTGAAGGGGATGGAAAGTGGGTGCCCCTCTAGCCTGCCAATCAACCAATACCTCAAGCTGTGTGCCTTTTAAGCCTAGGTAATCCACACTGAGGACGAATATACCGTAATCTAAACACAGGATTCTTAAACCTCACAGGATTTATCTGTCTTGGGAGAGATTCCAGCTAGCTTTAAGCAGCTACCGAAATCTGCTTCCTCCACCCACAACCCAAGGCCTTTTGTTCACAGAAGTTCTAGTTTGGAGGAGTAACTCCACTTGGCAGTCAATCTCCTTCCCGAAAGCCACAACAATTTCTCACTGGCTTCACCCAACCCCGCAGTGCTGTAGAAGCCGCAATGGAGACCGAGCTACATTAGCAGCTTCTGCAGGTGCAGCCGCTAAAATCTGTTCTGGCTTATCTTCACTCACTTCTGCAGCGCAAGCAGCCAATGATGTGGTTCCTGGACTCATTGCTAGCATACTTCTTTCTCCAGCCCCCAAACTTCCTACTGTTCATCCTTGTTCTCCAATCTCACAAATCAGATCCTTTTGCTGATTCTTCCTACAAAGCCTCTGCCCAGGTACCTAATTTGACAGCTCCGTTGTTAACTTCAAACACATCGCTTCTGGGAATCAAGATATAAAAGCCAGGCCCAGAATCACCTTGCAGTAAAAATGGGTTTAGGGTCATCTCAGAGTGGAAGCAGAAAGAGACTGTAGCTGAAAGAGACTGTGGGGGCAGGGGGAGTCCCCGAAGCGGGCATATGTTCACAAGGAGCAGGTAATGTTGCCATATAGTGCCACACAGTGAATGAATCAGCAGCAGCAAATATATATATATATATATATATATATATATATATATATACACACACACACACACACACAAAACCCAAACATATTGATTGTTCCCAAAGGACACGCAGCCTGCCAAGAAGTGAAAGTGAAGGTGCCATTCAAAACTACTCTTATCAGCAGCTGCATCTGTAGTTGCCATACTTTTCATCTCTGCCACCCCTTGCCAGAGAGTATTGCAACACCAGCAAATATATGAAAACTGCATGTAGCAAGTTTCCCACCCCCACACCCCCTGAGGTTGGGTCAGGTAAAACAGCCTCTTCTTAGTTGTATGACAAAGCAAAATTACGGTCCTGCAATTGTTTCATTTGCACAACAGATTTGAGTTGAGAATACTTGGCCTCTAGAATTGAAGCAGTGATCAAAACCCTGGAAGAACAAGCATGTATATTATATGGAAACTTGGATATTTTGCTCATCCATTGCAACAACGCGTAACTTTTCCTTACCTGTGCTATCCTCCATTCTTGTACCAACTTCTGTTTGCACGGACTCCTCCATGCCCTCCTCCTCTTCCATCACTGGCTTCTGTAACAAAGGAGCTTTCAGAGTTTCTTCTGCTTCATGCTGGGGTCTAGGCTGCGTTTCTGGATGAAGAAGCTTTCCTGGCCTCTCATGCTGCTTTTGACTTTCTCCTTCCCGAGTTGCCTTACCATCACGTTGTGACTTTAAGAATGCAAGTAAACCAGGATCTGATAACCATGAAAATGGGACAAAATACTGTCAGCATTAAAATTCCTCCTTGATGCATGCGTCAATTCTTTGAGTCAATAGTGATTGACGCTATTACAGTGGTACCTCGGGTTAAGTACTTAATTCGTTTCGGAGGTCCGTTCTTAACCTGAAACTGTTCTTAACCTGAAGCACCACTTAAGCTAATGGGGCCTCCCTCTGCTGCTGCACCGCCGGAGCACAATTTCTGTTCTCATCCTGAAGCAAAGTTCTTAACCCGAGGTACTATTTCTGGATTAGCAGAGTCTGTAACCTGAAGCGTATGTAACCCGAGGTACCACTGTATTATTATTATTATTAATAATAATAATTGTTGTTGACAATATAAAAACATAAAAATGCATAACATAGTAACTAGCAAAACCAATATTCCCACTCATATCCTCATCAGGTCCCCTCCTACCTGGCCTTCAGACAGATGACTGCTTTTCAGGTTGCAAGTTAAAGACACGATATCACATTTGTGTCTCAGAAGCATCCCGTCCAAAAAAATTAATGTAAGCAGCTCTCTTCAACAGACCCATGAGGTCTGTGAAAGAGGTTTTGCAGTTTGTGTGCCTGTTACAAAGTCAGCTGCATAAATTAAACATGCCAACAGGAAATCTTCAAGCGTGGAAGCGAGTCCTGGGAATGATTCCACATGTCTGAAGCTGGCTTCGCTGCTTTGGACAATGTTCTTTTGTGTAGAGTTCATGTTATGTTTCGTGCTTTCAAAACTGAAGGTAACTGCCCTGATCCTTAAAAATCAGAGGGGGGTTAATCCAAATCACTGAATAAGGTGTACAGAAGTCAGCAAGAAGTTCGTACCTAGCTGAGCCAGCAGTCGTTTCTGCTCCTCCAAGATCTGCTCTTGAGACATGGACTGCAGCTTCTCCAGGTTCTCCTTGTGGATGTTCTGGGCTTCTTGCTCTCCTCCCAGGCTTCCAAGACCTTTCCCAGTGACAATACTTGAACGCTGACTGTGTACACTACCAGCAGGCATATCTAGAAACAAAGGGCACTGTGAGCGGTATTCATAAGCAAACTTAAACTGACAACATACTCCACTGAGTTGATTTACAATCTGGTGCATGTAGTCTCAGACATTAAGTCCCACTGAGTTCAATGGTGCTTACTCCAATGTAACTGTGCGCAGGATCACCGCCTCAATGCTAGGGCTCACCAGCACAACCTTTTAAGGAGATATTTGCTTCTCTATGCTAATATTCAATAAGCATCTTCAAGGCTTCCACATGCCATCGGGAACTGAGAATACTTGCTCCACAGGTATCAACATTTACCTTCCTCACCCCTGCGGAATTGGGTCTCCATGGCTTCAGAAGGTAGGGCAGCATCTGGAGCTGCTGGTCCTACATTTGTCTGCTCAGCTTCCTCAAGAGAAAGAGAAGATATTTGAGCCACTTCGGCTGCCCTCTTAGCAGCTATCTTCTGAGCAAAGATACTTTTCTTTCCAGCTGCTGATTTTGCCTGCAAGAAGACAAAACAGCAAGTAAACACTCCTATGCCTTTCTCATATAACAAAAAAAACCAATTCATCAACATTCCTGCCACCCACTCCAATTGGGTCAATATGTGTTATCCAGATTTTCTGCTGCCTTCAACATGGATTTCTATATTGTGTCCTCAACTGCAAGCTGTAGATTAGAGAATTTTTAGGGGGGGGGGTGGAGAGAGACAGAGTCACAGCCCTTCCTCACTCTTTCCCAGATATGATGTAATATATTACTTCGCTGTTAAGTGTTTAAACACCAGGAAGAGGAAAATAAATACATTTCTTGACAAAATGCAGCAAGCAAGAAAGCATCTGGTTGTAGGTAAATTCTGGCTAGCTTGTTCCACTCTGCCTCTATGATTAATCCAAGAGTCTGCTTATCTGAACGCTTTGCATTTCTGAGGATAAACAGACTTCACTGTCTTGGAAAAGCCATCTCTGAAGATTTTGGGACCGTAAGAGGGCAACAATTTCACAGTAATAAATTTGATGAATGATGCCTAACTAATGGATTTTAAAATTTGCATAGTGTCTACACTCAGGCTCTATCAGAGACTTACTATTGTTAAGAAAAAAGCAGCATGAAGCATATCCACCTTGATGATACTAAGCCAAGAAGCTGCGATGGAAAGAAAAATGATATATTGCTACAGCCAAGATTGCACAGCCGATATGCACACCATGAACTGTGTGGAAACTGGCAGCAGAGTTTCTGTGGATGCAGGTTTGCTTCCCTCCAACAAGAGCCAAAACAGCTGGATCAGCATGCAAAAGCCTGTCTGTGCATGCTGAAGAGACTCTCTGGATCCCGGCCCATGTCTCCCATCAGCATATTAAAAAAAGGAGACAAATAGTAGCACCTTCTATATTCAAAATGGCAAAAACCAACATTGCACACCACAAGAAAACTATGCAATGCGCTTGAAAGACTGGCTTTTTTATTTAAAAAACAAAACAGCATTCCCTGTAACAAGCTTTTCAGATGCTCCAGCCCTAAGTCCATGCTGTCTCCCAGGAGACAAAACTCTTGCATGCTCTCCCCTTCTCTCCGTTGTTTTCTGAGCTGTTGCCTCCTAGAGCTCCAATCAGTAGTCTGGTGGGAGTGTCTGCCAATTCTGACTGCAGCTCCCATAGTACAAATGTAAGTGAATAGGCCAGAGGCGCAGGCAAACACAAGGCCACACCTCAGAAACCCCAGAAAAAGAAAACGTTTTGTAGCATGCCAAAAATGCAGTTCAGACTCCCCTGAACTAGGAAGAAACCCAGGTAATTTCAGGGCTCTGCTAAGTTTTCATAAATGACAATGGTAGTAAAAACTGGGCAGAGAACCACTGGAAACACACGTAACTGCACAGAAGTAAGGAAAGTGCTTTGTAAAGGGCACTGAAGGAATGTGATAGATAATGTATTGCATTATCTTACACTTCACTAATGTGAATCCACCACTCAGTGCTAGCAGGTATCCAAAAGTTTAGAATGGCTTCCTTCATCAACTTTGGAAATATGGAATAACATGTTCGGTACCGTTAGCCTAAACTTCACCAGGAAGTGGTATGACAATGACAACAGGAGTCACAAAAACCTGCTCTATTTCCAGACCTTGCCACCAAGGGCATAAACCAAATCAAGGGCATGTCCCACACTTGGGGTCAAGCTGGTGATCCCTCAAGGAAGCCCCATGGTTGTCATGAGCCAGACACTGCCTCCCAAAATCCAACCAAAACCCAACAATGTCCCATCCATCTAGCAGACTCATCCCACACAACTTAAAATCTAACACGTGTGCTTTTAACGTAACTCACTGCATCCAGTTTGCCGAGTCTCCTATGTAACGCCCTAGAAGCCCCAACACTTCCTCTATTTATTCAAAGCATTTTTGGCTGCACAACAAAGTCCATCAGCAGCAGATTGCATTATGATGAAGCATAATACACAGAACTAAAAGAAGAAGAGTTTGGATTTGATACCCCGCTTTATCACTACCCGAAGGAGTCTCAAAGCGACTAACATTCTCCTTTCCCTTCCTCCCCCACAACAAACACTCTGTGAGGTGAAGGTAAGCTAAACAAAGCAGAAACAAGAGGAGAGGGGGCTGATAAATGTGAAGCTGCTTTTCTTACCTCTGTTTTTATTTCGGACCTGTGAAAGACTCTGGGAAACGCATCTCCAGTGAAGACAGGCATGGTCACGTTGGCAGTGCTTGTGTCACGTTCCTGCCACAAAGACACAATGCCAAATGAATACTGGTTTCATTCATTAAAGCATTACAGTGCTTTACAATGGCTCAGCAGAAGGCGTTTGGCCTTAGACTCCTGCTCAGGTCTTCCCTCAGCTATAAGACAGTAGCTGTTGCAAAAACTCCTCACTTCAAATTTCATTTTGTACTTGTCTAAGAGTGGCCTACTTCTAAGAATAAAAGAGGCGCTAGGTTCATCAGCATTGGACAAGGACAGTTCCATCCTTTCTCCAGAAAAAGCATAAAATTGTGTCACTTGAGAGATGCATCACTGAAAGACACTTGCCAACCATCAACACTTCCATGTTTTTTTAAAAAAAACTTTCATTATATATTTTTGAAGACAATGTAGCATAAATTGTAAAAAGGCCAAGAGACCAGAAACAAATTCTTACTAGACAATAAAAACATTATCTTGACATTAACAAAACCGGTGTTGAATCGTCGGTTAACTCATGGATTTCTAGCAACAAATACAACGATGCAGCTGTGTCCTTCACAAGGTGTAATTTCACAACTGAAGCATATCCGCACATGCCTATATCCAAACAGGCTACTAAATATTTGTAACTTCATTATTCGTAACTGAGGTCAATGAGACTTGCTTCCAGTTAAGGGGGCAGAGAACTGCAGCCTTTCTAATAGAATGACTGACAGCCTCTGTCACATCCAGAGGCTGCTGATGGCAGGGTGGAGCCGAGATACTTAACTTGGCCTCCCAGCAGGTTAGTCATGGCTGTTTACTGGGGGTAGGGGAGGTCAGTGCGGTGCATACGCACAGGGTAAGTCAATCTGGGCACCCTCACCCTGCTCTCTCCTAGAAAGCTGAGGTAAAGGTAAAGGGACCTCTGACCATTAGGTCCAGTCACGGAAGACTCTGGGGTTGTGGCGCTCATCTCGCTTTATTGGCCGAGGGAGCCGGCATTTGTCTGCAGAAAGCTTCCGGGTCATGTGGCCAGCATGACTAAGCTGCTTCTGGTGAACCAAAGCAGCGCATGGAAATGCCGTTTACCTTCCCGCCGGAGCGGTACCTATTTATCTACTTGCACTTTGATGTGCTTTCGAACTGCTAGGTTGGCAGGAGCAGGGACCGAGCAATGGGAGCTCACCCCATCACAGGGATTCAAGCCGCCGACTTTCTGATCGGCAAGTCCTAGGCTCTGTGGTTTAACCCACAGGGCTAATAACTGTTAGTGAATATATAATCGGTTATGATGTCATTCAAAATATACGAATAAGCCACCTCAAAATGATGTATATATCATACAACACATCTCACAAAACATTCAAGTAACTACAAGTTGTTATACGTATCAGAGTCAAACAAAGAATCAAACAAATCAATGAGTAGCGAGGAACGCCAAGCTGTCTCTCAAAGGAAGATGTCTCACAAAAGTGTCTAAAGGACAGTATATCTGGAATAGTTCAACTGTTTCAGAATAAAGTCTTCATCAGTGAATAATTATCAATGAAATATTCATACTAGTAGGGATCATGCTAGTGGGCACTGATCCACTAACGTCCAGCGTGCTGCGTTTGCATTTTTGTAGATTGTTACATTTTGCAACACAGGAGTTTGTGTTTATTCAGATTACTCTGAGTAATCTGCCAGAAGGTCAGGTAAGCGCCTCACTACCACCTTGCCTGTTACCAGTCATTTCAGGACCTCATACACAAATTTCACACCTAACAACTTGTTCGCAACATGGGCTAAGTTCTGCTTGACCTTTTCTACTGGGGCACACATCCCCAAATACAAAATAAATGTGTCTCATGTCAAATACCAAGGGAATCTTAAACAGATATATGTACCTCGAAACAAGGACATGGTAAAATGCATGTTGGTAAATTATATGTATACAGTTTTGATAGCCAATCCATGTGTTTTGCTCTTGGGTATATGAAGCCAAGCTCTAGTGTAGCTACTACACTAAAGAGCTCCGGCAGCAGGGCTAAGAAGGACATTGACCTCATAGAATCATAGAGCTGGAAAGGATCCAAGGGTCATCGAGTCCAACCACCTGCAATGCAGGACCCTCAGAGAGCACCTGTCAGTAAGGCGGCACTCACTCCATACAAAGCAGCTTCCTATAAATTCAGTAGTCAGAAGGTGCCTTTGAGCGCCAGAAGGCTTCATTTCCCAGCAAAAGAAGAATAAATTAAACAACAATAAGTAAAAACGTGTATAATTACAAATTACATAATTTCTGCTTTGGAATGTGTGTGTGCAATATCTGGGTTACTCTAAAGGATTATATCAATTTAATTTTAAATGCATACTGCCCCAGCTTGAGTATTTATCAATAATTACCACAGGTCAATCAGAGGTTTAATCACTATTATTGTAGTTCTTATAAACAGGACGCACAATTATTTTGCTGAAGACAGCTGTGATGTGTTGATCACTGCGATCCAACTGCTCTCCTGGATCCTCATCAAAATGAACACGGGCACTTTTGAATTTGGATTTTTTGGGAGGTGCTGGTGTCAGTGGAGGGGGCACATCAGGAAAGTCTGAGAGAGAGAGAGAATATGCAAAGCATTAGTAATCTCCAGGTGTTTTATGGTGTTTTAGTATTTTGCTGGAGCAACCCAGTCAGATGGGAGGCATATACAGTGGTACCTCGGGGTACATAAGCTTCAGGTTACATACGCTTCAGGTTACAGACTCCGCTAACACAGAAATAGTACCTCGGGTTAAGAACTTTGCTTCAGGATGAGAACAGAAATTGTGCTTTGGCGGTGCGGTGGCAGCAGGAGGCCCCATTAGCTAAAGTGGTGCTTCAGGTTAAGAACAGTTTCAGGTTAAGAACAGACCTCTGGAACGAATTAAGTATGTAATCAGAGGTATCACTGTATATAAAATAATAATAATAATAATAATAATAATAATAATAATAACAATATGCCCTTAATTCCAACTGGGTTGCCATCTAGTCTTGACAACAATCTGGCACAAAAAATGGCTGCTTTGCAAACAGAAAGAGGGATGGCTGGGAACAGTAACAAGTGCAGGCAAGGTTACAGTAAGAAAGCTGTTCAAATATACCTAGCAACTTACAGGCAATGAATAAGTGATTTTGGTTTTTGTTGACTACTAAACCAGCTTTCCCCAATCTGCCGTCCTCCAGATGGGACTGATGGGAGTTGCAGTTCAAAATATTCAAACAGCACTAGGCTGGGGAAGGCTGTACTAAACCATCAATACAAAACAAGATAATTTGAAATGAAAAAAGGTAAACTTACCATCCAGCATCACCACATCCCTGTCATGCTGCAATGGGGGTCTCTCATCCTCTCCACTCCCCAGATCCCCTCTTCTCTTATCTGCTTTCTTTACAACCTTCACTGCCGGAGAAGCTTTCGCTGCCAGGAACTGATTCTGGAACTTCAGCAAATCTGCCTCCGACTCCCCAGGCTTGGGCCTTGACAACATCTTTCTCCTTTTGTAGTCACAGCCTTCCTTTACAGAGCTTAAGGGTTAACCTGAATCAGGTGCAGAGAAAGGGAGGAAAGGAACTTTACCTGGGAAAACAAGCTTTTGACGAATTCTTATTACCCTCTACTTTCACACACTTTTCAAATACCCCGAAGGGCCACAAAGAACAGGACTATTAATGGACAGCCCAGACATGTCAGTGGCCTCCCCCTCTCCCACCCCAATTAAGATGCCCTGCTCTGACACTCATTTGAAACCGGAAATTTGTGCAGAATAGTTGTTGCACAATTCTCTGCAAACACATTCTCATGCCAAAAAGGGGGAGGAAACACAGTGTTATTGCTGCTGTGGGTGCTATTTTAGGAAGGAGACAGAATACACACACACACTCTGCAATCCACCTGCCTTTGATGTGACTTCTGCACAAACGGCTGTTTCTAAAGTGCTCCTTCCTTTCTTCTGTTCTTCACAGCACTTTTCCCCCAGTTTATTTATGGGAGCTTCAGACACAGTGGAGGAAACAGTAAGCGAATCCCAACAAAATGGTCAACTTTTTGTATGTACAGTAGCGCTATGGGGCTTCAGGGCCCAAGTGTTTGATATCCTAGAGAAACTGACTTCAAAAGACCGCCACAGAGCAAACTGCAACCGCTCACAGGGAAACATACTTGTGATCAAAGTTTCCTTCTGTCTTTGTCCTCCTTTCAGAACAAAATATGACATATTTGTATACTTACTCTTACCTAGGCAGCAGTGGCCTAGTGGTCTGAGGTCACAGAGGGTTGAAGTCCCATTCATTACTATTTCTGCAGCAAGGTCCCTGCAAGGTCCTTGTCTCCAGTGTCCTAAAAAAGGTAAAGGTAAAGGACCCCTGACAGTTAAGTCCAGTCGCAGACGACTCTGTGGTTGCGGTGCTCATCTCGCTTTACAGGCCGAGGGAGCCGGCGTTTGTCTGCAGAGTTTTTCCGGGTCATGTGGCCAGCATGACTAAGCTACTTCTGGCGCAATGGAACACCAAAACCAGAGCGGCACATGGAAATGCTGTTTACTTTCCCGCCGGAGCGGTACCTATTTATCTACTTGCACTTTGGAGCTGGGACTGAGCAACAGGGGCTCACCCCGCGGTGGGGATTCAAACCGCCAACCTTCTGATCGGCAAGCCCAAGGGGCTCAGTGGTTTAGACCAGTGCCACCCACGTCCCTTCCAGTGTCCTACAGCCACTGTATTGCTAAGCATTTAGGAACACCAAAAACACAAGGTGCTTCTTTTTCAAGAGACCGGTGTGCAGGTTCTGTTACATACAAGGGAACTTCATGGAAAACACAATTTAAGTCACTCCAAAAGAAGATACCGGATCACTCCAAATCATTTGCCCATGTGCGTGCACAGAAAATAGTAGCTGAAAGGCAACCTGTGGAGACCTGCATTGATTGTTGCAATGCATCCCTAATTATTAGTATTGTATAATTTATAAAATTGTTGCATAATCTTAGAAGGGGCGTGGTTGTATCATGAAGGCACCCTGCACTTCTAAATTTCCCACTGCTCTACTGCTAAGCAGTCCAATGAGGTCCTTTGTTTTAAAGCACACCTTAAAACTTTCAAGGCACAACTTTAAGTCAGCAACACCCAACAAACATTAACAGACACCCCTCATGTCAGAGCAATCGATACTAGTGGCCCAGAGTGATACCAGAACAGACCTCCTAGCAACTCAACTTTCACAATCTGAAGGCGAAACCATGTAAGGCCCTTGGTCCAAGATAAATGTTATGAAATGCTTTTACAGGAAGCATGCCAAGGAAGAGAGTAATTTTATTTTATCTCTTTTCAGAATCAGATCTAGACCTGATTGAAACATTACTGAAAGCAGATATTCAGAAACAGATATCCAAGGGAACACCTTTGGTGTAGTGGATAGTTTTGGGGATAGGGCAGGAGTGGCTTGCCTGGTGTGAGAGAGTTGCAGCAATGTCATCCTGGCAGGTGTATCACTGCTGCTTAACAGAAAGAGGGGCAGGGCAACGGAGGGGGTCAAGCTGTGTGGGTGCAGCAGCGGGAATGCAAGATTGGTTCCCCCAGTGTACTTGCACAGCCCTGACATCCCCACTGCCTCATCCCTCCCTGTAAGCAGCAATCATGTCTCTGCTGGGAGGCTATTACTACAGCTCTGTCCCACCAGATGAGCAGCTCTTGTTCTAGGACTTTAGAGAGCGGAGTTCAGATCCCCTCTTAGTCATGAAGTTCATTGGGTTGACTACTCACTGTCTTTTGGCCTAACCTACCTCACAAGGTTGATGTGAGAATAAAATGGGGAGGGAACTCTGAGCTCCTTGGATGAAAGGTGAGATATAAATGTAAAAATAAATATATTACATAAATACACATATACACCATATATCTGAAGGCGCATCTCCACCCCCATTGTTCAGCCTGAGGTCCAGCTCCAAGGGCCTTCTGGCAGTTCCCTCACTGCAAGAAGTGAGGCTACAGGAAACCAGGCAGAGGGCCTTCTTGGCAGTGGCACCTGCCCTGTGAAATGCTCTCCCATCAGATGTCAAGGAAATAAACAACTTGACATCCCATCAGATGTCAAGGAAATAAACAACTTTAGAAGACATCTGAAGGCAGCCCTATTGAGGGAAGTTTTTAATGTTTGATGTTTTATCGCTTATTATTATTATTATTATTATTATTATTGATATTCTGTTGGAAGCTGCCCAGAGTGGCTGGGGAAACCCAGCCAAATGGGCAGGGTATAAATAAATTATTATTATAATTAATGTAGTAACATATAAATAAATAAGAATAAAATGCAGGCACACTTCATTGGTTGTGCATCTATGCCTTATTTGCCGCTTACACTTTTAAAATAAACATTAAGCCTTCACTTCTGCCAGTTTTAAATAGGTAAGGGGCAAATTATGCATCTGTTGCACATCAGCGAGAGACATATACTTTGCTCTCAAGTATTAAAAACAGAGTACAAAAAATTGTGTGAGAAATCACCATTAATACTCCTATTACAAATTCCACCCACCTTATATGTGTTCAAACTATATTCTGTGTGTGTAGGCTGGATGAAGTCCAAAGGGTAAGACTCAAGTTCTGACTAGACTAGAACTTAAAATGCTGCTTGAGTTGTGTGAAACAAATTAGCCATCTTTTGATTGTGCATCCTGTATATTACACAACTTTTAGAAGACATCTGAAGGCAACCCTGTGTTGGGAGGTTTCTAACACTTGATGTTTTAGTTTTGTTTTTAGCTATGCTGTAAATTGCCCAGAGTGGCTGGGGAAACCCAGCCAGAAGGGTGGTGTATAAATAATAAAATTTACTACTAATATTAGCATTATTATTATCATTTACACCTTCCTGCAATTTTCTTCATGCTTTTTTTAATCTCCCCACCCCAACCCCAGTGCCACCACCACTGCTGCTGTGATGTCATCGTCTATGGATGGGACCAGCGTCATTCATTTCTGATATCATGCCATACGAAAAGGCACATCAGCTCTGGGCAGAAGAAATCCAGGGCTTAAGTCTTTAAACTACATTTTAAAAAAGGAACACACACTTAAACTTCTACAGTAGTGCAGAGAGTTCATAGAAGACCACATGCTGCTTCTAATGAGTGTTTGGGCATTGAAATTCTAACCTTTTGTTTTTCTACACGAGTTATGTGCCTATGTCTTTCCATTTGTATCAAATTTGGAATAAGGCTGTTAAATTTAATGAGCAAAGAATATCATGAGGAAGATTACAGCTAAACCATCAAACACTTGTGTATGATATGCACGTTATTTGGCTACTTGTCCTTGACATTCACCAAAGAAAGTAAAAAATCTATAAAGCAAAATATAATGTGTTCTGCAATATCTATCATCTATCTATCTGGACTTCAACACAGGTATTCTTATTGCATGGTACTTCCTTCCTTTTTTCTGTATACTGCAAACCCAGTACCTTAATTATCAGACTTAAACTTCAAGTCCACTCAGACTGCTGGATCTTCCTACAATCTGCTGCAATCACACACAAGGAACCGGTGCAATCAGTTTAACCCATTGCTCTGGGAGGACACTTCTGTGTTTGTTTGAATAAAAGTTTGTATTTAAACGTCTAGTTTACTTTTCCAGCAGAGGCCTCAAATGCAATTCATCACATTTCTTTAGAGAAGGGGGGGGGGGGCTTGTGCTGTTCCTTCCTGGCTCCTGTCTTGCTTCTCCTACTACAACAATGGAGATTTTTTTAAAACAAACAAACAAATAGGCAAAAATCCAGGGCTGAACATGTGCCGCTGCACACATGCCAGAAACCGGTTTTGCCTTTCCTCTGTTCGCAAGTCATTCGCCGATTTCTTTTGTCTATGCAGGTACCATTGCCTCTTCTACTAGCCTCGCAGATACAACGGGCAGCCCACAGGCCCCAACTCGCCATTAGGGGCCCCTAGAAACAAGAGAATCCGATGCGTGGCAAAGCCCCCTTCAACCAATTCTAGCCTGCAGCTGTGGGGCATTTCCCCAGAGAGAGAGAAACCCGCCTGAATGCACAGACAGCCCCACTGCAAATAAAAACGCCACGTTAGGGCTCGTGTCTTTAAAAGGAGTCCACGGCCCGCTAGGACGCATGCTCCATAGTCCCAAGCGTGCGGGGACGGGATGCAAAGTTTTCCGCGAAGGAAACGCTCTCTAGGCATGCTCAGAGGCACTTGAAAGCCCGGGTGCCCGAAGAAGCGGGCGGGCCGTGAGTCCCTAGGCCGCCACAACCTTCCTCCTCCGTGCTAGGAAGACGGAGGCTGCCCACCCAGGAGAAGGAGGAGACGCGGAGGCTGCTGGCGATGCCCACTGACCTGTGCTGCGTGGGCTGTTTCTGCCATCCTTAGAGGGCGGCAGCGGCGCCTCCGCTCAGCCCAGCAGCGCTTTGACGCACATGCCTCTTGCTTCCGCCGCCGCCAGGATGGGGAGGGTTCCCGGGCGGCGCGTCGAGACGAGGCCCCGCCTTCGCTGCCATTTTGGGATGCGGAGAGAGGCGGCGAAGGGAAGCCCCGGCAGCGGCTGGGAGGGACCGGCGACCTTGCCCGGGGCACGGGGGATGCACCCCAACCGCATGTCTATCCAGTTAGAAGTTCGTCCCACTGGTTTCCATGCCCCCCCCCCCAAATAGGGTCGCATAGCCGCAGTGCCGGATTTACGCATAAGCTATGTTGTAAACAAAATCTGCCCCTTTTCCCTTATAGGGTATCCAAGAGCACGTATAGAGCTTACGTGGGTTCCCTATTGGTAGGAGAAAATAACAGAGGCCAACCAGAGAATATTGAGAAGCAAAGCGGCTAGTAAGCCTGCTCTTTATTATAGCTGTTGCAACAGGGTCCTCCCCTATAGCTTAGGGCCCCACTCTCTTGGGGCCACCCAAAAAATTTAAAGGGGAAAAAACTGGATGTGCTTAAGTTAGAGCTTAATAATTATTTCACTATTAATAAACTTCTTTTTGTATTTCACTATTAATATACTTCTTAATTGTATTTCAGTTCAACAATTGCTTTGATAAAGTACATATTTTGTTCTGTGCAAATGGCTTTAGATACCTATTAGGTCCATAAATTACCATATAGCATATATTCAACACAAAAACCAGCGACAATTTGTTGTTGCCAAAAGACAGCTGGACATATAAAGGGCCCCATTACCTTCAGTAGCTTAAGGGCCTCATCAAACCTAAATCCGGCCCTGCGCACCCCCCAAATAGGGTTGCGTAGCCGTCATCTCCTCTCCTCTGGCTCAGGGTTTCCCCCTTTCGCAAAGGGGTTCTAAGCCCAGGTGGATAAAAGATGCGCAAACCTCTCCCGTGCGATGGGAGCGGGCATGGAGAGGCGGATCAAGGCCGTGCAGCTACGATTCACCTTGTGAATCTCACCACTGTATAGTGGTTTATAATCATAAGAGTTGGAAGGGACCCCAAGAGTCATCTAGCCCACCCCCACCCCAATGTAGGAATCTCAACTCAAGAATCCATGGCAGGGCTGAAGAAAGACGTAGTGCTTCACCATGTTAGATACTGTATTGGTAGGATCCTGAACCGGTGCAGTTTTGTGGCTGGACCCAATCATTGTGCACCGGCCTCAAGTGGGCAGGTGTAAATATTACTTGTAAAAACCAAGTGCGATGCTTATAAAATGAATGTGAACTTTAATCTGAAGTGCATGGTGAAAGTGGGTGGGATGGAACAAAGACAGAGTACTAGCAAAATGGTCCATCTGCATTCACCACGGGGGGCTCCATCAGAAGATGGCAATCTCCATAAAACACTCTCCTCGTGCGTCTTCAATATTTTGCTTATTAGAAAGATTTTGAGAGTAGCCTTTCAACTCGGAAACTGGGTATCTAAGTTGACATACACAGAAGCATTTCAAAAGAGCCAGAATCAACAATGCAGTAAGCATATGCAGCATGATTCAGCAATATCAAAAGCAAGCAGGCGTAATCAGCTAGTGTCTAAAATTCATGACAAAAGAAATGTTTTCAAGTGGTGGCAAAACCATGAAGCAGAGGTTTTCGACCTTTTTGAGTCCATGGCTCCCTTGACCAGCTATATTCTTTCTGTGGCTCCCCTGTGGGGAAACACGCTCCAAGCCTCAGAAGCCCAGTTATGTCACCCCTTTCCTGCAGAGCCGACAGCCCCTCACCCCTTTTCAAACACCCTCCCTTGTGGAGGGTTCCCTCAGCCTCCTCTTCCCACTCCTTGAGGAGAGGGGCCTCCTCACCCCACCCCACAGGGGCCTGGAAAGAGGATGTCTCCAGCCTTAACAGCCCAATGGAGACTAACCAAAGGTGAATGTGAGGCAAACAGCCACAAGCATTTGGGAGGCAGAAATGTGAGATGGCATCAGAGGAGGGAGGGAAGGAAAGTGGGGGCAGACTAATGTTGCCTGCAGCACCCCTGACCATCATTCAAGGCACCCCAGGGTGCCACAGCACACTGGTTGAAAACCACTGCCATAAAGTAAGGATACCAAGCGCCAATTAGATCATCTTAGGAAGCTTATTTTAGGAAAGTTTATATTTTATTACCTGTATTATCTTGTAATTTGTTTTAACTGATCTTAATGTTATATTTTAAGATTGTAACCTGCCCTAGGACCTCATGGTGAAGTGCAAGCAAGACTAATAATAATAATAATAATAATAATAATAGGTACTACAACAGAGAAGGCCCTACTTAGCATCTTACCACAATACAACGAGACATGGAGGGAGAACTCCTCAGATAACTTAAATGAGTTGGTAAACGTGTGGCGAGAATAGTACATACTTGGAACTGTTCTAAAGAGCTCAGTTTCCATGATGTACCAGTATTTCTCATGACAAACAGTGAGAAAAAGGTTTTTTAACCACCTGTGGGTGATCATTGAACACTCCGATTGATCTAACTAAGGAGATAATGTGCCATTCAAGCTGGTGAACAGGGAAGTGGATTCAATTATTTATGAAGAGTGGGTTTCCCCCCACATGTAACACTCTTCGTTTTGCTCTTTGTCTTTAACATGGGTGTAAAAATGTTGCCTAGAATAATAATAATAATAATAATAATAATAATAATAATAATAATAAATTTTATTTATATCCCGCCCTCCCCAGCCGAAGCCGGGCTCAGGGCGGCTAACAACAATAAAACAGTACAAAAGTACAGCATAAACAACAGTCTAAAATCATTTGTTATAAAATTAATTAATTCAAGCCACTGGCAACTATTGAGCCAGAGCTCCGCGAAGATTGCCAAGGGAGGGAGTCAGGCTGTGCCCTGGCCAAAGGCCTGGTGGAACAGCTCTGTCTTGCAGGCCCTGCAGAAAGATGTCAAGTCCCGCAGGGCCCTGGTCTCTTGTGACAGAGTGTTCCACCAGATCGGAGCCACAGCCGAAAAAGCCCTGGCTCTAGTTGAGGCCAGCCTAACCTCTCTGTGGCCTGGGACCTTCAAGATGTTTTATTTGAAGACCGTAAGTTTCTCTGTGGGGCATACCAGGAGAGGCGGTCCCGTAGGTACGAGGGTCCTATCATTTTAATCAAATGAACATTTGATTAAAAAATGACCCCCTTTCTCTCTTCATTAGCAACATTATGTGTTACAAATAAGGAAACAGAGACTCAAATATGCTTTCATTGATATGTGCAAAAACATTTCAGTGGTGCTGTGGCCTTTGGCCGCATTTTCATAAAACCATAAACCAAAAAGTGTGGCTTAATGATATTAGTAAAAATACTGTGTGTGGTTAGCATGCAGCTCAGCTGTTCACACAAACACTCCTCCCCTGGTGCAAGTGAGGAAACCAGGGGTGGGGGAACCTCAGGCCTGGGGTCAAATGTGGTCCTCCAGGCCTCTCTAGCCCTTGAGACTCAGTCTAGCCTAGGCCATGCCTCTCAGTAGGCCTACCTTGCTCCATCCCCCCCTTGACTGCATTTCCCTGGTACAAATGTGTCTCTGAACTGTTGCTGTGTCTCTTGCTCACCTGGATGGAGAAGGGTGTGTTGGGGAAATTAAAAAAGAGGTTCCTAGACTGGCAGTTTCCCATACAGAAACCCAAAATAAATGGATGCAGGCTCCAAGTGAAAAGATCAACCTTTATTGGAATACAAATGAGCATTGGGACAGCCTCAAAAATAAGAAGAAGGCTGCAGGGAACCACATTCAAGGCAATGTTTTTTATACATTTTCAGATCACACGCATCATTTCATTTCACCAATCAAAGGATCACAGCCATCTTAATAGTTACAACCCAATGCCATCATCCTGAACCAATCAAAATCATTTGGCTCTTTAGATCACCCCTCATCATAATATCATGTATTATATATAACCATTTTTCAGTGTCTTTCTTTATTAAGACTTTTAACTAATTTTCCTATTCATTAAATGTCTTCCAGTGTCCTCTTTCATCTATCTATAAAACAATTCAAGATTAATAACAATTGCCATGCCTAGCTAATTCTCTCTTTTCAGGCATACAATGACCACCATAGATTCTAGCAATTTATTCTTTTCAGTGTTCTGGAACAGGCATGCACTACATACAGTACCTAAAAGCAGCTAGTTCTGTACCTTAAAAGGTAGGCAGGCCCTTTTCAGTTTAGCTAGGTCATAGGCTTAAAAGAAGATGGAATCACCTAAATACAGTTTTATGAAATTATTATTTTCTCCAACAGGTGTGTGTGTACACCTCTGATTTAATACTGTGCAAAGTTAAAAGGCCCATCCACCGCTCCATCCGCTTTTGCCTCTGGTGCTGCCCATAACTGGTATGTGCCCCCCCCCCCAGATATTTCTCATAAGGGACTGTCGCCCTCAGGGTGAAAACAGTTCCCCACTCCTAGCATAAATGAAACAAGAAAAGGAATAGCTGAAGCAATTATATGTTGGCTTATGGATCGTGGCTTGATAGGGAGCAATAAACCACACTCCAAGGCTCAAAATTAATGCTCAGATATCCCTTTTCTTCATGTAGAATATGGTATACAAAGTCAAGCTATGAGACTTAACTGTCAGGTGTGAATGCAGTTCAGTCTGGACGTTCATTTTCCTTATCTAATGTACCCCTTTGTAACTTTCTGCGGATTGTAGCATAACTGGTATTAAAAGTGCTAAAGCAATCGATCAAAATTAGGTTAAATTTCAGACACAATGATAAAGAAATTGAGTATCTTGCTGATATTATTATTATTATTAATGATTTATTCATTGTCTTCTAAACAACCGTCACAAGGCAATGTACACTAAAGTTAATTAAAAACAGCTAAAAGCTTCCAAACAGCAAATACAGTTAAAACCAAACTAAAACCAAACAAAGTAAACACTTGTGGTAAAGACCCATTTATCCAGCTGGGAAAGCATGTCAGAACAAAAATGTCTTAAATTGTTTCTGGAAAGTGCAGATAGTGTCTGTGTGTCGTATCTTGACAGGAATGCTATTCCATGGGGGCTAAGTGCCCTGCAGCGTGGGCTTCCGGGATCTTCAAAAGATACTTCTTTTAAAAGATGTTTGTATTTCTTACACTGAGAACAGGAACAGTTCTTACTGTGAAATGTTGAAAACTATGCAATACAATTCGCCCAACCAATAATTAGCTATGGGGCAATTTCCTGACACATACTCAGACCAGACCCAGAGACATCAATGGACCTTAGTTTATAGCCTATAACACTGGATATCACCCAATGAAAATAAAGCAGTACAAACCTGAATGTTATTGCTACCATTACTGTTCATCACATTTGTGCATTTTTTCAGTGTGGAGAGATTTACAGTATTTGTCATTTATTTCTAGAATACCTAACTTGTATTAGGCACACTAAATGGATTAAAAATTGCAGCAATCCTTGCCTCCAGGCTTACTCTCAATTAAGTTGTAGCTTTAAATAACAGGGAGTTAAATGGAATCTTTCCACATTTCCCCCTTTCCTTTCTTTCCACAAAGACTCTGGTTATCCAAAACACTTTGCAAGTGACCAAAAAGTGATGGAGCAGTTCTGTTGTGAGCCATTTCACCATTGAAATATTTAAAATGAAAAATAATCCCAGCCTAAGGCTGTTTATATATTGCCATCTTAAAATGCATCTAGGCTCTTCCTTTTCTTACAGAATTATATAATTATAGAGTTCGAAGGAACCCCAAAGGCCATTCAGCCCAACCCCTGCAATGCAGGAATCTCAACCATCCATGACAGATGGCCATCCAACCTCAGCCTAAAAACCACCAAGAAAGGAAAGTCCACCACCTCCCAAGGGGGTGCATTTCATTGGCAAGCAGCTCTTACAGTCAGAAAGTTCTTGCTGATGTTTAGTCAGAATCTCCTTTCTTGTAACTTTGAGTCATTGGGTTGCATCCTACCCTCTGGAGCAACAGAAAACAAGCTTGCTCCAACTTCCATGTGACAGTCCTTGAGAAATTTGAAGATGGCTATCATATCTCCTCTCAATCTCCTCCAGGCTAAACATACCCAACTCCTTCAACTGTTCCTTATAAGGCTTGGTTTCCAGATCTTTGATCGTCTTGGTTGCCCTTCTCTGCACAAGTTCCAGCTTATCAGTATTCTTACATTGTGGTGCCCAGAACTGGACACAGTATTCCTAGTGGAGTTTGATCAAGGCAGAATAAAGTGGTACTGTGCTACGATTTCCCTTGATCTGGACACTAGACTTATGTTGACAGCATTAGCTCTTTTTTTGCTTCTACATCATACTGTTGACTCATGATAAGCTGGTGGTCTACTAAGACCCCTAGATCCTCTTCACATGTACTAATAGTAAGCCAGGTGCCCCCCCCCCATCTTATATTTGTGCAGCTGGTTATTCTTCCCTATATACAGAACTTTACATTTGTCCCCATTGAAATTCATTTTGTTAGTTTGGCCTAGTTCTCCAATGTGTGAATCCCGATTCTTTCTTCTGTGGCATTCTACTCCTCCCAGTTTGATGTCATCTGCAAATTTGATGAGCGTTCCCTCAATTCCTTCATCTGAGTAATTTAAAAAGACATTGGACAACAATGGGCCCAGGAGCGAACCCTGTGGCACTGCACTTGTCACTTTTCTCCAGGATGGTGATAAACAATTAGTGAGCACTCTTTGGGGTGGTTCAGTCAATCAGCTACAAATCTACCACACAGTGACTTGTCTAGCCCACATTTTATCAGCTTCTCCACAAGAATATCATGGGGGAATGTGTCACAAATCTTACTGAAATCAAGATACACTACATCCACAGCATTCCCCTAATCCACCAAGCTGGTAACTCTATCCAGAAAAAAAGAAATGAGATTTGTCTAGCAGGACTTGTTTTTGAGAAACCGATACAGATATAAATATCAAATAGCATTAGGGATAAAATAGTGCCCTGTAATGACCCCGTGGCATAAAACCAATCACCTGATGCACCATTTTGGGTGTTTCCTCGTAGACAGGACCAGAACCACAATAGCACAGTCCATAAATATTCTTCAGGGCAGGAAAGCCATTATGTTAGAATTGGTTGCAGATTTTTATGTTGTGTGTTATTTTTTTTTTAAAAAATAATTTTTATTAAAGTTTTAAACAACAAAGAAAACACACACAAAAAGCAATACAAAACTCAACAATAAAAAAAACAAAAAACATAACAATTAAAAACAAACTCTCTTTTCCATTTCCATTTTTAGATTACTTATTTTCTGGACTTCCTCATACCTCCCTCTTTTGTATTCCAATCCAAATTATTTGTCCAGCAGTTTCTTTTCCACTTTTTTAATCCCAATCTTTAATTTAATAAAATGTTAAAGTATATAACTTCCACTTCTTTAAACCTAATCCTTGATCTTAATATCATATAACGTTAAAATTTTCCCTTTTAATATCAAATTTCCATTTCTTTAACCATCTTTAATCTTGATCTTTAATCTTAATCTATCATTGACTTTAACCTGTGCAGCTGGAAACCACTTATTTTCAGTCCAACATCACTTTAACATTCCTTAATTTTGCAATGTTTCTGAAGATAGTCTTTGAATTTCTTCCAGTCTTCCTCCATCGACTCTTCTCCCTGGTCACGGATTCTACCAGTCATTTCTGCCAGTTCCATATAGTCCATAAGTTTCATCTGCCATTCCTCCAGTGTGGGAAGTTCTTGTGTCTTCCAATACTTTGCGATAAGTATTCTTGCTGCTGTTGTTGCATACATAAAGAAAGTTCTATCCTTTTTTACCACCATTTGGCCGACTATGCCCAGGAGAAAGGCCTCTGGTTTCTTAGGGAAGGTATACTTAAATACCTTTTTTAATTCATTATATATCATTTCCCAGAAAGCCTTAATCTTTGGGCACGTCCACCAAAGGTGAAAGAATGTACCTTCGGTTTCTTTACATTTCCAACATTTATTATCGGGCAAATGGTAGATTTTTGCAAGCTTGACTGGGGTTATGTACCACCTGTATATCATTTTCATAATATTCTCTCTTAAGGCATTACATGCCGTAAATTTCATGTTGTGTGTTATTTAGTGCACACCCAAGCATTCTTAAACCTCCCTCCACTCTTGTCTATTGTGTTTCCAAGCTCTTTCAAGACAAAGCTGCTTATAATGGTTTCAGTTAGTCCTTAACACATAATACAGTAGTGTAAAAAGAGCCCTGCTAGATCAGATCAAAGGCCTATCCAGTCCATCATCCCTTTCTCACAGTGGCCAACCAGATGCCCATTGTGGAAAGTCCAAAGCGAGACACGAGCACAGCAACTCTCTCCTGTTCGTGATCCCCAGCAACCAGTCTTCAGAGGCATACTGTTTTGCAACCCTTTTATTCTCAATTCAGACTGAAACTGGTTTCCAGTGAGCTGGAATGGGGGGCAGGGAGACGATGCACCAGAATGCAGTATTTAATAAGAAACAAAAGGATAGATACAGGATAGATAATGGCTAACGCCATGTGTACACTGTTCCCAAACCAGCAGTGGGAACACATTGGATGCAGAGTAGACCCCAGTGTGCACACAGCCAAAAGCAATCTACAGTCTCAGGAGGAGGAAGCAGATATTTACTGGAAGCATGCAAACAAAACAAAACAGTACACAGGCAATGAGAGGTCTTTCGGCAGACAGAGTAGACAAAACTAGTGGTAGTATTACCAATGAGCAGACACCAGTATAAGACAGCTTCATGTGTTTGTAAGTGGAACAGAGCAAAACATTTAAAGACTGCAACAGAAGGATACAGTTGTTCATTGCTCTGATTCCTCTCTAGCAGAAGTGGGGAACCTGTGGCCCTGCAACATCATTGAGCTACAGCTCTTGTCATCTCTCGCTATTGGCTATGCTGGCTAGGTCTGATGATAACGAGTCCAGCAACTTCTGGAGAGTCACAGGTTCCCTACTCCTGCGCTCTAGCCTTCATTGCAACTATGCAGCCTTTTCAGTGTGAAATATTGCACTGTACAAATATTTACACTTGGCTTGTGTAACTTTGAAGGAAACTTGCTTTACTGCATCAGCACCAGAAGGGTGATAGCACTGGAATGTTTTCTGACAGACGGGCACTATATCATACCCAGATTTAAAGAGCCTCTCAACCCGAAGACTTCCTATCAAAGCTGTCAGTTCCCTGTATCCTTATTTCTCCCTTCATTAATATTTTAGAGCCAGTTTTAATAATATAGTCAAAGGTACTATGTATAGCACATGATCTATCAATAAATCATGCCCACACATCTTCATATTTGCCCTATAATTTATAACTAACAAGTTGGTTATCTAAAGTCTCTTAAATTATTCTGGTGACAAAAATGCTTGAACTCATTCGCAAGAGTCACCAGAGGTGAACTGTAATGCTCTTTATTTTAAGTGTTTCAAAAAGTAGAATTCTTGGATTTAAAACTGGAAGTGTTTCTCGTTTATCCTATGGAGCTTTTCAGCATCTTTCATTCTTAGCAGTTCAATACCAGTGGGTTGTCCAGCTATGATTTCTGCTGCTGCTTATGGGGGCACACATGTTCCAGGCTGGTAGCTTGATAGGTGGGGGGAATGAAGTTAATTCATAAAAGATTGACTTCAGAATGCTTGTAGATGTGGATGCACAGGAGTTGCCCTGGAGACAAACTGAGCTGTATGTTTCTGGATAGGTTCAGGAGAAATTGGGGAAACTCCCCACCAGGGTAGAAATCATATATCAAACAGATGAAAGCTCTTTAACTTGAGTAGGCTGAAAGCAGAGAATAAGATTACCATAACTTCTGTCATAGAGCTTCAATATGCTGATGACAACGTGGTGTGCACACTCAGAGGATGACCTTCAAACCATCCTAAATATCTTACGAAAAGCTTGACCTATTGCTCAACTTCCTAAAACCAAACAAGCACAAAACAACCCCTCTGTAGCACCACAAATCCAACTCAATGGTGTAACATTGGAAAGTGTCGATCACTTCTCCTGCCTGGGCAGTTATCTTTTCACAAAGGCCGACATTGATGCTGAAATCCAGCATCGCCTAAGCTATGCGAGTGCAGCTTTCTCCCGACTGAAGTGCAGAGTGATTGAGGACCAGGACATTTGCAGGAAAACCAAAATGCTTGTTTACAAAGCTGTTGTACTACCAACCTTACTGTATGCTTGTGAAACATGGAAGCAATAATACCAGAAATTTGGAGGTTATCAGAGCATGGATAACTGTGGGGAAGCTATTTCTGCCCTGGGATTGCTGAAGCCATCACAGCAGCCTCAGCTGATGACAAAGATCTATGAAAACCCCAAGACTGCAAACCTGATCCATTAAGCTAGGAAGCCAAAGTGGCACTTTGCAGGATGTGGCAGGGGAGAGTTTTACAGGATGCCTTGGGGAGAACTGCAGACAATTTTAGACACCACCATCACTACCCACAGAACAACAACTAGAAATGGCATTAGAGAAGAGGAGCAAGAAGAAAACTGGTAAAAATATAATCTAAGCTGATCTCTTAAAAGACTTGTTTAAAAATGGGAGGCCATTTGCAGCCCTCAGGCTTTAGCCACACCTAAATTTTAGGGGAAGTTCAACATCTAAAATGGGAAACAGTCCCTTCTTGAGGAAAAGAACTACCCACCATCAAAACTCCATTGTGTCAGGACTGAGCATTGGTTTATTGACCTTCAGCCAGTCCATTACTGATTCTGGACGCCAGTTCACTTAATTGCCTGAGATTGAGGCTACCTGCAAAATAAACAGAGAGAGTGAACAAATAAGTCAATACCAGGAGTACCAGAAAGGTGTGAAGGAGTTATGAAATATCAGCATAACCCATAGAGGTTTGGTAAACATGACAAGTGCAGGCCTTCTTCTCCCACTGTTCAAGGCCCTTCGGGACTTGACATCTTTCCGCAGGGCCTGTAAGACAGAGCTGTTCCACCAAGCCTTTGGCCAGGGCACAGCCTGACTCCCTCCTTTGGCCATCTTCACAGAACTCTAGCCCAATGGTTGCCATCAATTTGATTTGAATTAATTTTATAATGACATGATTTTAGAATGTTGTATTATTTTATTTTATTGTTGTTAGCCGCCCTGAGCCCGGCTTTGGCTGGGGAGGGCGGGATATAAATAAAAATTATTATTATTATTATTATTATTATTATTATTATTCTGTGGACTGATCTCTGGAGAAAAATAAGAAGTGAGTTCACTCTGACAAAAATCAGAGCAGGGCCAAACAAATGCAAAATGCTATACACCTGCTGAGATTTTTTAAACTAGACCAGCAGAGTGGATACTTGGGAATGAGTCTGGGAGCGTCTGCATGCAGTGCATGTGATACAGCAATATGCACCCTCCTGGTATCAATGTGCTGGGCCATAGGTAACCAAAAGCAGATCTGGCCCAAACACCGTCAGGATCAAGAGCCAGGCATTGCCAGGCAGGTCCAGGAGAAGTTTGTCAAAGTGCCAAGCTATGAAGATAGTCCCAAACAAGGTGGTTCACTGGCTAGAGTCAAAGGCAGCCATGAGACCAAATTAGCTATTATTCTTGGGGGGGAAACCCAAACCTAGCCTAGAAGTATCTGTAGCCAGGAATGAAATATAGAATTGGCGGGGCCCTAGAGTCATGTAGTCCAAATACAATGCAGGAATCACAGCTCAAGAATCCCTGACAGATTCAGCCTCTGTTTAAAATCTCCAGTGAAGGAGAGTCCACCACCTTCTGATGTTGCCTGTTCCACTGTTGAACATGTCTTACCATCAGAAAGTTCTTCCTGATGTTCAGTTGGAATTTCCTTTGTTGTGATTTTTTAATCTGTTGCTTCAGGTCCTACCTTCGGGAGCAGCAGAAAACAAGTTTGCTCCAACTTCCATGTGACTGCCCTTTAGATATTTGAAGGCGGCTATCATATCACCTCTAAGCCTTATCATCTCCATCACTTTGTGTATCCTCAGACAGGAAAACAAAAACAAGGACTAGAAGTTTATCAGCACACTCTTGTATTTCTGGTGAATTTGTGTATCTCAGGTGGGATGGGAAGAAGCAATACTTATGAATACAACTTGCTGGAAACTGCCGGATGGGAAAGTGCTCCTGTGCTCAGATCCTGCTTGTGGGTTTCCCACAGGCATTTGGTTTGGCCACTGTGAGAACAATATGCTGGACTGGATGGGCCATTGGCCTCATCCAGCAGGCTCTTCTTATGCTGTTATGTGGCCTTCCAGATGTTGTTGGAGTCCAACTCCCATCGTCCCCACTGTCGTCTACTCTAGTTGGAGCTGATGGGAGTCCAACAACATTTGGTGGGCCACAAGTTCCTCATCCCTGTGTTAGGAATTTAGACATAATAAAAATTAAGTCCCAGCTTGATGATTCTTTGGAAGTTAAAACAGCTATTTCATGTGCTGCTGAATATCTAATTGCATTTTCACAGTGTTCACAGAACACATTTGAAGAGAAGGTGAAGTGCCAGGATTTGGGTGTTCTCCAAACTGCCAGGATAGAAGCAGAGTCAAATATATTTTCACTGAGCTTGAATGACAAGGAAGAAACTGATGCTGTCAGCTTCAAATGAGGCAGATTGGGGCTGATGAAACTTCAGAACTTCAGTTTTGGCCATGTTTAGGTTTGAAGCTGAGAAGAAGTTATCAGAGAGACAAGCTGAGCTGTGAGACTGGTTGAAAGGGAATCAAGCAGCAGCAAAAACAGGTTCCAGGTTCATAAGGATGCTTCTTTTTTATAAAAAAAAATTATTCAAAGTTATAACAAAACATATTTTCCAAAAACATATCCTTATTCCCCCCATTTTTCCTCCCCCCACCCCCCACAAAACCCATCCCCCATCCCACCCCCTGACTTCCCTCAGTTCCAGTCTTTGGTTTCTCCAATAATACTATTTTCTGCATGTTACAGAGTTGTATAGATCCTCCAACTGTTTAGCTAATTATTATCAGTAAAAAATTGTGGATGTTTATTCAAAACCTGCCAAGGAGTCCAGTTCACTTTGTTGCGTCTTCAAATACTTTGTGAAAGGTTCCCATTCATCTTTAAAGTCACAGTTATCCTTGTCCCGTAGCTTATGTGTCAATTTTGCCAGTTCTGCATAATCCATCAATTTTTCTTGCCATGATTCTTTAGTTGGGATTTCTTCAGTCTTCCATCCTTGTGCTACCAGAACTCTCGCGGCTGTTGTCGCATACATGAAGATGTTTTTCAACTTTTTTGGCAGGTCTTTCCCTACAATCCCCAACAAAAATGCCTCGGGTTTTTTAACAAATGTTAAATGGAACATTTTCTTCAGTTCATTGTATATCATTTCCCAAAAATTTTTAATTACTTTACAATCCCACCACATATGATAAAATGTTCCCTCCTTTTCCTTACACTTCCAACATATGTTTGAGCTAGTTTTGTACATTTTCCCTAGCTGCACTGGTGTTGTATACCATCTGTACATCATCTTCATGTAGTTCTCCTTCAATAGTGAACAATCTGTAAATTTTAAGTCAGTTTTCCAAAATTTAGCCCAATCTTCCATCATAATATTGTGACCTACATCTCGTGCCCATTTAATCATAACTGATTTTACCTCTTCATCTTTCATCTGCCATTCTAATAGTATGCTATATGTGGCCTTCAGTAATTTCACTTTCCCTTCAATCAATATTTAACAAACCCTTCTTGTATTTCCTTCAGCTTGTCTGTAATTCTGCCATTTATGTTAATTTTATTTATGGAGTTCCTTTGTTCACTTTTATTCAGCTGCCAGGCTAACAACTTCCCCGGTTTATTTGCATGCTCAAAATATTTTTGTTTTACTCTTTTTATTTTCCAGCTGATTTCCTCGTTTATAATCATTGAGTATTGGATGCTTCTTGTATTGCATACCCTCCAAGTGTCCTTATTTTCCAGGTACAGTCCTGGAATTACAGAAGCTGTCTCATTTTCTGATTTGATTCCAGAATGTCTCGGTTTTCCTTTTTCCTTCCCTCCACGCCTAAGAGAACAATTAAAAGTGTTCTGTGTGTATGCGTGCATGTAGGTGAAAAAACAGAGTCCGGTTTATCCTGAAAATAAAATACCTGCACCAAATGAAGGAAATGGTGATGTTGGTATAGAAAGCCCTTTCTACAATTTTGAAGGGAAAGGTCACTATTCCACTTTAAATTATTTAATTTAATTTAATTTAATTTTTTAATTGTGATGCTTCAGCAGCCAGCCATTTCTTAGGAAATGCAGGGAGTGTTGATTCCTTTATTGTAAATGGAGCCTTACACTGTCTACTCAGAAGTAAGTCCCATGGTATTCAATGGATCTAAAACTAGGCAGCCTTACACTGAAACCCTGAGCATTTTTACTCAGAGGTAAGTCCTACTGAGTTCAACAGGATTTTTAGGTTCCTGAACAGTCTCACAGTTTCCATCATCATCATTGTCATCACTACTACTGTATCCTGCCTTTTTCCCTGACAGGGACTCAAGGTGGCTTACAGCTAAAATGTTATTTCATTCCATTTATCTGTTGAAGGTGTTGTACACAATCCCTTCCCTCACACATTTTTTCCTTTACAACAATCCTGAGAAGTAGGTTCGGTGGAGAGATTGTAATTGGCTCAAGGTGACCGATGTAGATGTGCATAGCACGTCTACATGTTCAGCAACATCAAACGCATGAGAAGCTTCCTGTTGTAGAATAGAATGCCAGCATTTTCATTGGAGAAATGTTGGAGGGTATGGTGTTGCATGTTAAGATTCATGTGAACTATTCTGAGAAACCCCATTATTGGCCCAGCAGCTAATATACGACACAAATGAAGCCTTGCTCCTGAAGCAATTCCAGGGACGTGTGGGATGCCATGCACAATGCATCCTACAACAGGAAGGTCACAGGAGGCTTGCTGAGCTGTCTGCTAGATCAGTGGGGAAAAGCAATGCAAAGGGAAATAGGAGATTGAACAGGATGTGGGCAGAGGTTGAACTTGTTCCTTAGAGGTGGAAATATGACTCTAAGGTGCAAACTATGCTTTGGGTATTGTGCACACAACAATAGTTTGAGAACAGCACACACAGTGGGAGCAGAGTCCAAGCCTGGCAGTGTCAGTGTCTCACCTGCATAAGGATTATGCTGGCAGGAGACTGCAGAATGTTATCCTTACACTTGTGCAGAACAGCACTGTGCCAGTGTATCGACGTATACTTTTCTTTTCAATTAATTGCTATTGCTTGTTTCCAAATATCCAGAGAAATACAAAGCAGATACATAACCAGAATCTCAGACAACAAAGCCCGTATGAGACACCCAGACCCTACATGAATCAAGTTTAAAGACAGTGAAGAATAAAAGCATTGAGATATAAATATCAATCTGTCATGATATCCACAAGTTAGAGTACACCTTAGCAACCTTTCTGTTATTTTCTGAGTTGTTTGTAAAGGTAGTAACATTCCACCAATCTGCAGCAAACCTATATTTGTGTTTTCCCCCTCTAGCTAGTCTTAATTTTTGCATATGTTTTTCAGTTAAGACTATTTGCCATACCCTTTTGTGCCACGCTGGCCCCTTTATTAGCTTTCCAAAAGGTGACAATGGTTATTTATGCTGCTACCAACAGGTATCAGGATTTTATCCATCTGTGGAGCCTGTTCTGGAGTGTTTTTAATAGATTGATGAGTAATTTTGCTTATTTCATCAAATACCAGATCCCAGAATGTTGACACCTTTGCACGTGTCCACCACATAAGCTTATAACTACCCCCATCACTGCATCCCAGCCAACGGGATGCCTGCATGTTTTTTTGTGAATGTGGGATGACTTCTTTGGGGACAAGATACCATTTCTGATTATCTTCCGCATTAATCCTTTTGTTGTTCGCAGAGGTGAGCTTGTCAGGCAATTTCTCCCATATTTTTGCCCTCTGGTCTTCCTCTTTCATCCAACATTTTTCTCATTCTTCTGAGTCTACCATGTATCCCTCTCCAGGGGTTGGGTCCCTGTGTAAAAAAAATCACATTGACAGAAAAGTTTAAGGAGTTTAAAGGTCATACTAACATATTTTTACTGCTAATTTCCTGGTGGCCCTGCAGAGATAGTCCTGACATCAAGGTGTCCTTACCTGCCTTCCATAGTGGAACTACTGCCTGCATGGTGGTACATTGCAATAGTTTTAGCATGTTATTTCCTGTATCAATCTATTCTACCAGCAGAAGGGGGTCACTTTTTAAAGGTCTCAGTGCTTCCTGGTGCTTCACTTTTCCCTCTCCCAACCTTTCAAGTGTCCTGCCACAGAAAAATACACAAGGCCGAACTTGCTGAGTTTGAGAGCTGCTATAAGTCAGAGGCAGTCGTCCCTCCTGAATATCGGTTGCTCTTGTGCTTGGGTCCTACCACTGTCAGAAGACGATGCTGGGCTGGATCCAGTAGGTCCTTCTCATGTCCTTAGGAACTGTTTCCATAGCTCCTCCTTTGAATGCACATGACTGGCAAAAGGCAAGATTAAAGCAGTTTGGGACTGTATGCTAAATCCTAGATTGGGATGTCACCCAACCCTTTGATCATCTCCCCATGAGCTATAGTGGAAAATGTAGGGAAGCTCTTTCAAAATGGTGTTGTAATCACCATTTTAAAGATTTTCCCCTCTTAAAGTTGTCAGCTGTAGCCTTAAAATAGCTACAGCAGATAACGGTCAGAACCAGCTTCTGCTCAGTAAAATTAATTCCAGATCCTCATTTTCTATTCGTGTGAAAAACTGCCCCGCTCTGATGTTCAGCTATTAAGAGGTAAAATTAGCAGGGGGCAGCTGAGTGTGATATGCCTGCACACAAAGCACTTATCACACATTTAGCATGAAATACATAATTAATGTGTGTTAGACTAGGAAGAAAGGCTTATGAGGAAAGATAGCTCTCCTAGGCAGCTAATGCCAATGACACTGATCCTAAGCATTGATGGAATCCCAGAATTAACTTCTTAATGTGGATTTTGAAAACTCTGTTTGGTTCACTAGTTTTAGGACAGCTTTCTGAAGTCCGCCTTAATTGTAAAATATAGGCCATCTCTGCAACCATAGATACAAAATGGCATCGGACCCTACACAAATCCAGAGTGGATGGTGCCTTGTACACCTCCTTCTAGGTGCCGCCAAGCTGGTGCTAATCTTATTTCTCTGCTTTCCTTTGGATCACATCAGTGAGGCTAAGAGAGGGATCTTGTCATCTAGGCAGCCCAAGACCTCTATACACACTGCCCAGGGTGTATTTGCACCCTGGGGAGGTCACTTTAGTGCTGCTAGCACAGGGGTTTGACTTCATCCTCAGAGTCAAACTCCCTTCTCTCTCGAGACAAACAGGTGCCAGCAACTTACTAAAGAGGTAGTGTTTATTTTATCATAGTGGTTTTTGCATTTAGAAAGTCTCTGTAGAAAGATATCTATCTGAACATTGAACATAAAGCATATGTCAATCTCCAAGTAAGGTGTATGTGTTTGTGTGTGCACATGTGTGAGAGCCTGTGCCATTATTTTTATTCATTACAAAATGTTTCTTACAGAAGCTGGCTTCTACATTTCTGTTTCTACCTGGTGAGACAGAAATAATTACAGATGAATGTGTCACTGAATGTCCTCATATTGCATTTGAACCAATCCTCAGGCATGGTGTTTGACAAAGGAAAGTGAACCCATGTTGTCTTTAAAAAGTTATACGAGAAGTAGCCACAAGAGGAAAAGTATGAAACTTTGAGCATGTTGTGATGCCCTCACCTTGGCTGAGCTGCTGTGATATAATGAACACTCAAACTGATGAGGGGAGGACACAGTCCCCAAATGCTGAAAATCAGTACAGTTGTGCTCAGAGAAACTAAGTAATTTGGCTGGACTTTACTTTCCTTTACAAAGAGCCCCAAGGCAGAGGATGTTGTGTATGTGTTTACCTGTGGCAATGCACACTAGAGGCCAATGATGCTGCACCCAGATTGCTGAATGGTGCTGTGCTCTTAATTTGGCTGGAGGGACCTGACAGCAATAGATGTGTGACAGGGCACAGCTGTGGGTTGAAGCAGCGTCTGGAGGATCACTCCTCAGTCCTAATTTGGCACACCTTAATTGGCTTTTAGTAAATTACACCTTCAGTTAATCTGTTTTCTGTGGTCTCATTGCCCTGAGACTCTGTCCTGCTGTAAAAAGAAGCAAGAAGGAACAGTTTGCAGGATGGTCAGCTGTGGTGCATCCCTGTTCCTGAATCTGTCTGGATTCTCCACTGCTCCTTCCTGGTTTCCCGGTGGGTCAAAACTCAAAAGGGACACTGCCCCATTATCTCAGCCTGCTCTCAACCAGCCCCCACCTGCCTGCCTTCTTACTTGCAACCAGTCAGGAGATGGCTCTGCCTCTCATTGGCTCTGGCCCCACCTATGCCCAGCCTCCCTGCCTTCCACCCTGCTAATCCCAATGAACACCAGCCATCACTGCCCCCCCCCAAATGCTAAACCTTTTCCAGCTCTTTGTCTGCTCCCTATGGTGCTGAAGCTGCATAGATCACCCCCCTGAGTCAGTGGTGTAGTTTATGCCCTGGCCTGTGAGTCCCTAACACAGGAATGGGGGGGGGGATTTGGGGCCCTCAATTTTTTGCTGGACTACAACTGCCATCAACCATGCCTGCTTGGGCTGATGGGTGCTGGAGTCCAACAACATCTGGAGGGCCACAGGTTTCTGATGGGCACTTTTTATTTTTGTGTTGCAGAAAGGGAAGGGAAGGACAAGGACTCCTGTATTTAAATCCCCATACTGAAGGTTGGGGGTTCTGCAGGAAAGGGCTGAGCTTTTGAAAGTGCTAGTGGCATATGAATATCCATTCCCAAAATGAAAAGGAAAGCCTGCTCAGGACACCCAGGAGAAACAGCTTGGATGAGAAGGGTCATCAGAGGCTGCAACAGTAATGAGACATGAAACAAACAGGCAGCAGTGTGGTGGCACCGCAGATATTCCTGGTCAGCAGAAGAAAGAGAGAAAGAATAAGCACTCTGAGCTGAGAATGCAGGCAGCAAATGGGGGCAATTGCCCTGCTCACCAAAGCAGAAAAAGTAGTGGTGGAAGTTGGTGATTGGAAATGCAATGGAACACCTAAAAGGGAATACGTGCCCAGTGATATTTAGAAGAAGGGAAGCAGAGGGAGAGCGCATGCAAGGAGGATGCATTTATATGACCATTCAGAAGCTGAAGTGGATCCCAATGACCATTTGGAAAGAATCAAACCAAAGTATGCCACTGGCCACTCAGTGCTATTCTTTTCAGCTTCCAGAGGGCGAAGCACCTACCCCACCACTTCTGCTGCCAAGAGGAAGGCATTCTGGCATGTGGCATTGCTGCTCACCTTCCCAAGGGTGCAGCACTTTGAGGAGTGCCCTGGCTCCAGCCGAGTTTGGCAAGAGCTGAGCCATAGCAGTGGCAGAAGGAAGGGGGAACAGTAGGGGAGGGGGCAAGAAGCAGCAATTCCCAGAATGGTTTAACAGTCAATCCCTCTTTACAGGGAACTCTAGGAATTGTATCTCTGTCAGGAGAATAGGGGTCTCCTAACAATTCTCAGCACCCTTAACAAACTACAGCTCCCAGGATTCTTTGGGGAAAGCCAGGATTGTTTAAAGTGGAATCATAGCTCTTTAAATGTATGGTGTGAATGTGGCTTTTGTCGCTTGCAGCTAAAACAAGGAAAAGTCTTGTGGCATTTTAAAGACTAACAAATGGTACAAGCGTTCCTGGAGTACAGGCAGACAGAAACAGAAATTGGGGAGGGGGCTGTTTTGTTTGGCTTTGGTGTCCTAGCCCCTTTGCTAAATAACAGAAGCGGGACACCTTGGGGTGAGGGGATGGCAGCAGCACAGTTTATGTATTTAATTAAATATTTTATACCACTTTTTTTTGAATATTCCATTTAAATCCCACCTTTTCCTCCAAGGAGCTCAAGGTGCTTCTTCTCCTCCCTGTTCTATCCTCACAACAACTCTGTGAGGTAGGTTAGGCTGAGACCTAGTGACTGGCCCAAGGTCACCCAGTGAGCTTCATGGATGAATGGGGATTTGAACCCTGGTCTCCCAGGTGGCTAGTCCAGCTCCCTAACCACAACATCACCTCAGGAGGGGTATTCAGCTAAGTGCTCCGCAGTGTAGATCCACTGAAACGGATGGATGTAACTTAGTCATGCTCATTATTTTCAATGGGTCTACTCTGAGCAGAAGTTAGTTAAATGCCACCCTCAATACAACACTGTAAGTAAGAGGTTTCCAACCTTTTGTAGTCCACAGCTTTCTTGACCAATGACATTCTTTCTGCAGCACCCCTGTGGGGCTCAGGAGCCCAGTTATGTCACCCCTTGGCTGCAGAGCTGGCAGCCTCTCGCCTTTTTTCAAACACCCTGCCTTGTGGGGCGTTCCCTCTGTGTTTTCCCTCTCCTTGGGAGTCCTCCATCATTCAAGGCACCCCAGGGTGCCATGGCATACTGGTTGAAAACCACTGCTGTAAGTAAACAATGTCAAAATTAAAACCACCGCACCCACCCAAAGAGAGACAGAAAGATCCAGGATCACATTGCTACTATTAGGAGATCAAGGACAACATCCCTGCTGCAGGATCATAGGACCAGTGGGATCAGAAGGGAACTAGCCACAAGTTACCGGAGCAGAAGGCAGACCCAGTTATGGGAGAGTTCTACTCTTAGATGATGCCCGAGATCCCAAAGTGTTGAATGGGGATCACACATAACTTCCCGCGAGGCAAAAGCACCTCCGACTTGGCTCTCGGCAGAGGCGGCAAAGAGCAGGAGAGGCCTCTTGTGGCTTCTAGTCCTGACAGTGGGGATCTGAATGGTGTCTTCGGCTTCTGGGATGGCTCTGGCTGAGGTATCCGCTCGCTAGCTGGCTAGAGAAGAGGAGTCAGGTTTCCGTGCCACCCTGCTGCCAGCTGGGCACCGGGCAGATGCCGTCAGCTCCCCGGAGATCTGCAGGAGAATCGCTCTCGGGGAGATCTTGCTTTCCTACGGCCAGCCTCGGGAATGCCAAGTGGGAGAGAGAGAGAGATAAAGAGAGAAACCCATAGGCAAAGGGAAGCCCGAAGTTGGCAGACCAGTGGCTCCACTGCAGAGTTGGGGACCGCAAAGGTTGAGGCTGCACCGTCCCCGGCGAGGGGGGGGGACCCGTCTCCCTGGGCCAGGCATCCTCGCCAGCCTCTCGCCAGAGGCGCCTTCCGCGTCTTCACAACCCCCCCCCTCCCCACCGCTGCCCGCCTCAAAGTTAACGAGCAGCCGCAGTGTTGTTTGCCGACCTGCCAGACAGCCGATGGTCACGGCAGCGGGAGCCCCCGAGCCCGAAGCGCCGAGGCTGCCCTGGAAGGGGACCACGCAACGCGCCGGTGCCTCTCTTTCCATGCCCGGATTGGTTCCCGCTCTGGGAGGCTGGCTGGCAGCGGGTAAGCCCAGGCGATCGTTCAGCACCATGGACAGCGACCTGCGGCAGTCCTGGGGCAAGGTCCGGTAGGGGCCACCCGGCCCGCACCTGCACTCCGGCCCGGCCCGCCAGCCTGCTCGCTGGCTCCCGGGGAGGAGGAACTTTCCGGTCCTGTTGGCTTCTATCGAGACGCGCGAGTAGAGCAGCGAGATCTGTAATGGCAAAGCATGTCTTCGGAGGGGGAGCCAGAGCCAGCCGCTGGAACAAGCGCAAATACTCCAGAAGAAGCAGGAGCTGCAGCTACAGCGGCTGGCGAGGAGGTGAGGACAAAGGGGAGGACAAGGACAAAGGGGAGCCTGGGTTGTGGTTGTTGGTTGTTGGTGTGTGTGTGTGTGTAATTTTGAAGGGGGGAGTCGTGTGATTGAGTATCTGTGTACAAGCAGACATGCAGTGTCGTATGCATGCGGGGACACAAACACACACAAGTTGGAGGGCGAGAGTGGAGCTGTGCATTTTGAAGACTCACTCAACTCCAGTGTGGTATCGGAGGGATGAGTCCTGGGTCAAAGCCCGGGACCAGGCTGCTTTCAGATTCCGGGTTGGTGAAACTCAAGCAAAATTGCCGCAAAAAGAACCGGGTCAAGAAAAGCCGCACCACTAAATGACAAGAACCGTTTTCGTATTCCACCTCTACCCACCCCCTTGAAATTTAGGAGGTTTGGAGAGCGGGAGAGAAAGAGAGGCAGATAAGTTGTGGTGTAGACTTCTTTTTTGCGGATGCTCAGCTGGGGCAGTAAGCAGCCAGCTGGAATGAAGGTTCCAGCAAGTCAAAAGCGATCAAGCGACGGGTATACAAGGGCAGGGAGCTCTCCGAGGTTCTGGAATTGGAGTAAACCCTGAATATGCTCCACCATAATTCAGGTTTAAGGAGCTCAGAAGACTGAAGCTTGGGTTTCTCTCCCTCCTTCCTTGTATGAAATCATCCCGCACCATCGAATGTCCTGCACAAACATCAAAGGCACATCCTAGTAAATAAGGGGCTTCTTTCATTCGACACACAAACCTCTGCTTTTCTCTTATAAGAAAGTCAAAACAAGGGTTCTGCTGCTGTCTGGGTGGGAGTGATATAGCTGAGTTTCCAAAATACACTGCTGCAGTCTGGTGGATTGACCTCAACAAATCA
This sequence comes from Podarcis pityusensis, assembly GCF_964106645.2. NCBI lineage: Eukaryota > Metazoa > Chordata > Lepidosauria > Squamata > Lacertidae > Podarcis > Podarcis pityusensis. The sequence goes on from NC_138028.1 coordinate 43,968,946, forward strand.
CTTTTCTCCATCAGGGTCATAAAGCAGTCTGCAAAGATTTGTGTGTTTGTATGTGTGTGTGTCTTTCTGTAGAGTGTCAACCATGTCAACAAAGTCTAAACAATCAGCAATGGTTGTATGTTTGGTGCTTTGGTTGTTTTATATTATAATATATTTTTTTAAATGTTAATATTAGGCAATATATAAAGAACCGTTTCTGATTTTACACCATTGCAGAAATATCTTACTATTTTAACCTTTTACGCACACAAAAACCCACTCGATTTTACAATTAAAAACAAACTAGCCTGCAGCAACATAATTAAAAGATCAGCATAAGAAAATAAAGTAATATCTGGGGCAAAAGTTAAGCACTTTGTTGCTCCATTGATTCAGTTATGACATAACCCACTTCACTGTGCATCTCTCATGAAACTTTGTGCCACAATAAATGGGTTAGTTTTTAAGGTGACACAAGGCTCTTGCTTGTTTTCACTGCAACCGACTAGCATGGCTATCCCTGTGAAATTTGATTTGAACTAGAGATAGTGCCATCCATGACCAGCTATTACAATTGAAATCAATGGGACTTTGGTGTGAATAACTTTGGCTAGGTAGGGCTCAAAGTAAATATATCATTAATATGTTATGATATTCCTATGAAGCATGACTTTTGTGACAAATGGAAGGGCAAAGTTTCTCAAATGAGCATGTCAGCTTTATGTTTCATAATATCCAAAAATATATTATTAAAACATAACACGTCAGTCTTATTCAATGAGTTCAGTGGAAATTTCTGGAATATGGACGTATGGACAGGCATCATTTGCCATGCTACTGCTAAATGGCAGATCTGTCGCAACTGACATAACTTGAGCAGCTGCATTTCTCACACTCAGACCTGGCCTTGTGGCCTTAAGACATGATGAGCATTGGAAGAGACTCATGGGGCTATCACATTGGCACCTTGCTCAGAGCAGCAGCCATCAGTTTCACCACCTCTTAAATCTGTGTGAGCTAATAACATCTGATCAATATCACCATAGGAATATTTTGAAGTATTATTTCTTCCATGAAATCATTGTCATTTTACACAGTGGTCATTCCCTCCTAAAGAATAGTATCCAAATAGCAAGTCTACGTTCATGTAGATCTAGGCCAAAGCTTTTTAATAACCCTGGGCAATCCCAAATAAAGGGGAAATCCTTAGGACATAAATTCACACATGCCTTTTATGTCCCTTCCAGAACCTACTTCTGTTAAACTAAAAAAGGTAAAGGTACCCCTGCCCGTACGGGCCAGTCTTGACAGACTCTAGGGTTGTGCGCTCATCTCACTCTATAGGCCGGGAGCCAGCGCTGTCCGCAGACACTTCCGGGTCACGTGGCCAGCGTGACAAGCTGCATCTGGCGAGCCAGCGCAGCACACAGAACGCCGTTTACCTTCCCGCTGGTAAGCGGTCCCTATTTATCTACTTGCACCCGGGGGTGCTTTCGAACTGCTAGGTTGGCAGGCGCTGGGACCGAACGGCGGGGGCGCACCCCGCCGTGGGGATTCGAACTGCCGACCATGCGATCGGCAAGTCCTAGGCGCTGAGGTTTTACCCACAGCGCCACCCGCGTCCCTTCTGTTAAACTAGTGGCTGTAATTTATGAAACTTTGGAGAGCTAGTGTAGTGCAAAGATTAACAGAGTTAGGAAATGCTTAGCTCAAATCTCACTTAAGCTATGAGCTTCTGGATTGCCTTAAGTAAGCTGTTATCTTTCAGTAGCAGCCTCCCATTTGTAATAAAGAGATGGTAATGATATTCGCTTATTTCAGAGAGTTGTTGTAAGGAATATTGAGGCAATATCAGTCTCCAAAGGGGTTGCCATGTTAGTCTGTTCAAGCAAAAACAATAAATTTACCCAGAAGTGCTGTTATCACCAATCACTGCTGCTGTGGAAGGGTCACTGTGCTCATTTTTGCATATATTTAAGTTCTAGCTGTATTGTCACTTAAGACAATCATCTTGGCACTGGTGAGAAATCACTAATTACGGAAGTGAATCGCCGTTTTGCATATATTTGAGCTCTAACCGAATTGACACAGACTATACTTTTGCATTCTGTTGTCATTTTCACTCCAATATTTTCATTGTCTCTGCTTTATACCCCTGTGCAAATTGAGCAACATGCCCCAGGATTCTTGTTTAAACTGACATGTGAGGATCATTTCCCCTGGATTTGATGCAGTGAACTCTATTCTATGAAAGATCATGCCTTGGTCTTTACAGTGCCACAAGACTTTTGTTGATTTTGAGACATTGTATGTGGCCGTTAAAAAAAAAAAGCTAAAAGTGATATGTGAATACTACATGTTATCATGAGAAGCACTAAAATAAACTTTAAAAACTAAATCTGACTTTGCAAATGCAAACAGACGCACCTGTTCTAATTTCAGTTTTGAAATGTGATCACCACAAGCCTTCCATTTTACACTGGGGAAAACATAAGGCTGCCCCTTCCTATCACATTTCGGTTTGCCCTCTTTGGGTTGGGGAATTCACAAAATTTTGAAAGTGAAACATTCCTTTCAGCACTAGCTGTAAGTGCTAGTGACTGAATCTCTGGATTAAGTCTAGTTGTCCAGTTCCCGGTATGGTCAGTAGCCCACAGTGTAAGGCAAAGTTTTTGCGACACAGATCCTGCTAAAAGGATGGCTTCAATCCATCTGTTAAAGAAGCATGTTTCCTTGGGCATGGGCTGTAATGTCAGCTGTAATGCTGGCAACTTGCCCCAAAGATAGACAGATTAAGCTCTTCCATTCTTGTGCAGACCCAACTAAGCTCTGCCTTTCCCAGGAAGGGGAGGGCCTCTCTGAAGCGACCATACTTGCCCTGGGAGCCTGCACTCTTGTGCTCCTCATGGCTTCTTTGGAAGGCCCGTCAGCATCTCTGGCAGGTGGGGCTGCACCTGAGATGATCTGGAAGAACACTGCTAGTTGCCCCCCTGGGTTTCAGATATCCATCTTCAAATATCCAAAGGTCTGTCACATGGAAGACATGGAGCGAGCTTGTTTTCTGTTGCTCCAGAGGATAGGACGCAACCCAGTGACTCAAAGTGACAAGAAAGGAGATTCGGACTAAACATCAGCAAGAACTTTCTGGCAGTAAGAGCTGTTTGGCAGTGAAATGGACTCCCTTGGGAGGTGGTGGACTCTCCTTCCCTTGGAGGTTTTTAAGCAGAGATTGGATGGCCACCTGTCAAGAATGCTTTAGTTGAGATTCCTGCATTGCAGGGGGTTGGACTAGATAACCCTTCCAACTCTACAATTCCATGTTCCTTCGTGATACCAGAGCCTCCATTGCACACACTTTCCTCCTCAACGAGGTACATGTCTGGCTTACTGAGTGGGGCCATGACAATTTAAATGAGCCCCAATATTCAAACAGGTTATTTCCCAGTGGATCCTGTATGCCCATCCATTTTGGACCCATTTTGACACTGTCTCCTTGGGTGTCATTGGAGTCGACATTGGAAGACTCCTGGCTTTCTGGAATTGTTAGGAGGAATGTCAGGCTACAGAAGGAGGAGGACTAATGGAAAGGGGTGGAACTCCTGAGCATAAACAGCAGCTCAGCCCGCAGCTCTTTGGATCATGTTATTTATTTTGCTCACTTATCCCTGCAGTATTAAATGGCTGTAGTCCAGGGCTGCTTTTAACTTGCCACTTACATTTCAATATAAACATGGGAGCTGCAGAATCAAATTAGTTAATCTTTTTAAATGAAAGAGAGGGAGCTTCAAGGAGCCAAGGATGTGTATTAGTGAAATCTATTCTGTTGGGCAAGATCATACTCATGATACTGCAAATATAAAAATGGAAGTTTTAAATTAGCTCGGCCTGCCTCCTGTTGCCAATATGGAGACATGATGTAAGCGTACTTCCTATAATTTAAAAAGCACAGAAATGTTTGCTTGGTCTCCAATGTCTAAAAATACTGACTGCCAATTTGAAAGCTTGTCTCTTCCACACTTAATTATGAATCTTGATATTAGCAGCGAACAAAAAAAGCTATACTACCCAAACACCTGCCTCTGTATTGTGCTTGTATTGTTCTTGCCTGCCAAAATAGAGAAATCTGCTCACAAGGATTAGTCAGTTTCCTGGGGATCTGATTGCTGTTTTAGTACTGTTAGTGTTTCAGTTTAATTATTTTTTAGATTGAATGCCTAAAAGGTTTTCCTTCAACTGTCCTCCTCACTCCTGGCCTCCACTCAGAGTTATCCTCTGATAAAAGGTGGGCTATAAATATGCATCATAAATAAGTAATACTGGAAAATCCAAATATAAGGTCAATTTCAAGAACAAGACCCATTTCCCCCATACGTTCCCCATTACCTTGGTTACTCTCCATTATTCATTCATTCATTCATTAGTTTATTCATGTTGGATCACAACATATACATTTAGAAAGAATAATTTCTAGATGTCAAGATCCAAGTTTGGGGCAAGTACTCTTTGTTGAGAGAACCCCAGCAAAGCAAAGTATGGAAATATAGGCTGCTAGACATTTAAAACGTACCCTTCCAAGTGTGTTCCAAAAATTTCCCTCTTCCCTCAGCATAGGAAAGGACCACGTTTGGTAAGTTTAACATTGGTTTACTTATAAACTCTTCAAAGGTCTGGTTCATGTGCCTTTCTATACATCAGTCAGAAAAGTTGCACAGGTAGTAAAACTGTAAGGGAAGTGACATAACTAAGCCTGGCAGTACAGTTTATTCTATGGTATTAACTCCTTCATGCATTAATTAGACTTAAGCATGTTGGTTATATGAGATTGCTTATCCCACAATTTTCATGCCACATTTTCACAAAAAGAATCATGCTCAAAGCAGCTTACAACAAAGAAAACAACAAATCAACCATTACAACAACAATTTCATAATAACACAATAAAGCAACAACAAAATAGCAAATATAACAACACATAGAAAACATTTCAGTATTATGAATACAACAAGGTTTTGTTGACAACATCCTTTCATTCACTGAATATGTGTAAATATCTTATGGCACCTCCTGTTCTCAGAAGGAAACATTACTTTTCTATACTCTATTGCATCTGATAAATGTAACACTCACTACAGGACACAGGAACCCATTTAGGGCAGAGATGGGGAAAAACTATGGCCCTCCAGATGTCATTGGACTCCAGTTCCCATCAGCCCCAGCCGGCATGCCCACTGGACAGGGATGGTGGAAGACGTAGTCCAACAACATTTCAAAGGCACCACGTTGGCTGCCCATGCAGTGAAAGATATGAAGAAGTGGCTGTTTGTTTTGTATTGGTGATAGAGCTGTAGTTACTGTGGAGCTTGAAACAGAAAATAGATCCCAACTTAAAGCACACTGCTGTTTTTCAATTTAGTCTTAAGTGTATTCAAGCACTGGCCATTGATCCTTATCTGAGTCTCTCTCTCTCCCTCCTTACTAACATCTCTTTGCCCACCTGCATTTGATGCCTGAAATGGTGTTCCCGTATGTGTGTGTGTGTGTGTGTGTGTTTGGAGCTGGATGGCAATCATTGCTTCCCTGTGGCAAAACAGCCAGGACAAGAGGCGGTAGCTGGTCCATTTGTTACAGAAGAAATGCAAGGAGGCAGCTTTCTTTTAGCATCACTCTACTATTAATAGCAAAATCTTGATTGCATTTTTATAGCTGCCTCATTCTAGGTTTATATTTCTGAACAAAGACTGATTCACTCTCTCTCACACACACACACCATATCCCTGATTGTAGTGCTTGAAGATTGATCCACTTAGTTCATACTCCTCTCTAGTGTTATTATCATTTCTTTATATCTGTTTGCTATGAAGTGTTTGCCTTCTGATGGCCCATTAGTCAGAATATGCAAAATCTTTGGGAGCAGGACCGAAAATTAGTGGCTATCCTTTCATTACCCAAGGAAGCTACCTATTAATAAGGCTCCATACAAATGCAGCCATCTTCTAAAGCACTACATAGCCTCTCCCTATAATCCATATTAACAGTGTTTATGATAGGTCGGTATTCTTACTTTGATTTTGCGGAAGGAAGTTGAGAGGCAGTGGCTTTTCTTAGGACATGCTATGAGTGCTGGGTAAGACTTCAAACATTTGTAGCCATTTACTTGGGAATAAGCACAACTGAACTTACTTCCAAGTCTATGTACGGTATACGACTGTATTTACTCTGTATCCAGTGCACTCCCATTCCTGGTTTGGGAAGGGATATACGTACACAAAAAAACCACAATCCACATCTATCCTGTTGTTTCTTATGAAATATTGCATTTTGATGCACTTTCCCCCCAAGCAGCTTCAAATCAAATTAAGAAAAGAATGATAGCTGTGTTTTAAGCCACTAATGTGTACACAGCCTAGGTAAGGACTGACACGGGCAACGATTTAATAAAGAGTTAGGTGCACTTGAGCCGGCATTGTTGGCTGCAGGTCTCTGTTGCGTCTACATTCAGTGGCAAGCAGGATTTCTTTCTAATGGGTGAAGCATATAGGGATGTACTTTGAGGCTCTCAAAATCCTACTAGCTTTAGCATTCATTTCAGTCAGCGAATTCTGCGAAGGGATTGCAGCCAGTTTTTTTTTTTTTTAAAGTTGAGCACCTTTTCTCCTGTCTCCAATTTCCTTTCCAGAAAACCTGGACGAATTGCAAGTGTGCATCAAAGTTCTGATGTTGCAGTTTTGTGCAGCGACCAAAAATGAGGGTGTTCAGATTGAGTCAGTTGGTAGAGCTGTGCCCATTCACAGAGTCTGGGCATCACAAAGAGAGTTTTTATCTATCACATATTTACCCCAACTCTCCTCTAAGGCAGGGGTGAACCCATGACCCTTGACATGCATTGGACTACAGCTCCCATCAGCTGTGCCCATTAGCCGTGCTGGCTAGGGTTGATGGGAGCTGGGGCGCAGTAACGTCTGAAGGGCCACTTGCTCACCCCTTCTCTGAGGAGTTTAGAGCCCTGTACGGGTGGCGCTGTGGGTTAAACCACAGAGCCTAGGACTTGCCGATCAGAAAGTTGGCGGTTCGAATCCCCGCGACGGGGTGAGCTCCCGTTACTCGGTCCCTGCTTCTGCCAACCTAGCAGTTCTAAAGCACATCAAAAGTGCAAGTAGATAAATAGGTACCGCTCCGGCAGGAAGGTAAACAGTGTTTCCGTGCGCTGCTCTGGTTTGCCAGAAGCGGCTTAGTCATACTGGCCACATGACCCGGAAGCTGTACGCCGGCTCCCTTGGCCAGTAAAGCGAGATGAGTGCCGCAACCCCAGAGTCGGTCATGACTGGACCTAATGGTCAGGGGCCCCTTTACCTTTACCTTTTACATTAAGCATTCCTGTTTTACCTTCACAACAACCTCATTTGATAGGTTGAGAGATGGTGACATGCTCAAGAAGACCCACAAAGTTTGCTTAATGGCTGAACACAGCATTGAATCCAAGGCTTCCTGGTTCACAACCAGGTTCCCTACACTGCCCTGGTTTCCTAGAACGCCAGCCTGCCATGTACAGCCTTCCTTTTCTAGTCTCTCTGGTACCTCAATTTAATGAAATGGAAGCAGATGTCTTTCAAGAGCTAAAAAGGCAAAACGAGAGAGAGAGAAAGAGAGAGAGAGGATGATTTTTGCAAGGAAAGTGGTGGGAATGAGATAGGTACAGTCTTTGGGCAGGAATAAACAAATGCCTTTCCATTTATAAAACTGCAAAGGCATTGAGTGTGTGCAGGCTCCTTCTTTTCATTTTAGATCAAAGGCAAGGAACATCCCTGTTCAGCTTACAGAAGAAAAGATTGCCTAATGATCTCTGAAAACTTGTCCAGCAGCAAAGAACAACTTGTTGGCACACCCAGTAACAAGCAATAAACACAACATTTGTCCAGGTGCTGTGGGAAAATCCTCCCTAAAGCTGTTTTATTTTGCTTATGGCAGAGGCTCACAGCTTGGTTTCTTAGGTGTGCTGGGCCACTCCCAAGCCTCCCAACCAGGTATTTATGGACCCTGAGAAGATGATGCACCAGAGGCAGATCCTAGATGGCTTAATTAGAATGATTGAGACAAACTCCTGATGAGGCTGAGGAAGGGGGCCAGTTGCTGATCTGGAGGGTTATACTGTAGGGCAGGAAGAGCCAAGATGGTGCTGGTTTGCTGTTTCTGAACTACAACTCCCATCATCCCTGATCACTGTCACACTGGCTCAGGCTGATAGATGCTGGAATCCAACAACATCTGTAGGGTACCATACTGGGTGTCTGGTGTAGGATGCTGAAGAGTGGAATTCACCCAGTATGCACTCCAAAGAACCCCAAATCTCCAAACCAAAAGACTCTACTTGCTGAGACTTTAAACTAGGAGAGTCCAGAATTTCACTGCCTTATTCTACATGATGCATAGATCTGATTTCAGTAAGCAGCCTTCAAAGTTCTTGCAGAGCTTAATACGAATCTATGCATGTGAAAGCACTGCTCTCAGGCACTGATATCTTGTGGGGGGAGAAGAGTATCAGGTAAATTGGAATGATGTTAGGTTAGCTTGGAACAGTATGTAGCAATCAAAGTCATGAGATCAAAAGTAACTACAATTTTGTCTGGTTTTAATGGAATCTCTGAGAAATGGGTGGATGCTGTAATCATAAAATATGCTTGAAAATCACAGTCCTTCCAGACTGTCACGTTATATCACTAGAGAAAGATCAAGAATGCCTTTCTCATCCATCCTGGGAACCACACACTCAGCTTTAAGCAGGCTAGATAAAGTCTGCAACTGTCTTCAACATTCAGGGCTATCAGGACTGGGAATCCTTCAGCCTCTTTGCCCCTGACTTCCCTGTCCCTTAGCTTTCCCGTGTCTCAAGATCTCTTCTCAATCTTACTGGTTATGCTGAAGCTGAATGAGGTTTAGTGCCAGCCAAACTGACAAGCTTTCACTCCATCACAGGAGTACAAAGTGTTCTGCATCTGAACAGTCTATGAAACCAGACAAGCTCAGCTAATTTCAATAAAAGGATTCATCCTCTCATGCACAATACAATAGAGATCCCATGAAGATCTGGCAAAACTGCGCTACTGACTGGCTAGAAGCCAGTTATCCCTGATCTAGAAGTATCAAAGGTTATTAAATCTGCTGGTATTTACTCTTCAGCACCTCATTTATGGCTGCAAAGAGTGTGTACAAGTGCTAATAACAGGTGTTGTGAACTAGATTCTAGGCTTCAGTCATTGACAGAACTTTTGAAACCCTATAAAATGACTGGTGGCCAGGGTCATGCAATTAATTTAGGATTCCAACGCTTTGTTGTTGTTGTTTAGTCGTTTAGTTGTGTCCAACTCTTCATGACCCCATGGACCAGAGCACGCCAGGCACTCCTGTCTTCCACTGCCTCCCGCAGTTTGGTCAAACTCAGGCTGGTAGCTTCAAGAACACTGTCCAACCATCTTGTCCTCTGTCGTCCCCTTCTCCTTGTGCCCTCAATCTTTCCGAACATCAGGGTCTTTTCCAGGGAGTCTTCACTTCTCACGAGGTGGCCAATGCTTAATAAGCTGCAAATGAATGAACATTTTAAGCCTTAACAGGTGTATCTTAGAATGAGCAGCAATGCAGCTGGGCTGAATATATTTTGAAAAACGAAATAAATCATTCATACCAGATTTTCTGCTCATTTGCCTGTGTGGTAATATGCATGTGGCAAAGGTACTAGAAATTCCAGTTCTAAATCTGCAGCCTCTGAAAGGTTTGTAAATATAATAACTACAAGAGCAATTTATATAATTCACCTGAAACAAGTCCTGCATCAGAAGTTTTCACACCATAAGCAGTAAACAAACGGTGACTGATGCAAGTGCAAGTGATTAGCATGTTCCCATTAGCATATTTATTAACTTCAAATGAGTTGCTCTTGGAAAGCTTTTTGTAAGGTTCGGGAGTGGTCGATTCATTTGTTGCAAATAGATAACAGTATGTAGCAACCGTTATGCAAACATCTCTTCAGCTGCACATTCTGATGCTAGGCAGGGGTGGGTTTTTTCGTTTTTACTATATTCGATTTCATTTCGTTTCTGTGAAAAGCAGCAATACGTACAATAAAGGTAGCTAGGAATAAATTTGTCAAATTGGGGTGAATGGGACTAGGATTGGGAAGCATTTTATTCTTTGGTGTGTGGGTGTATCACACAAGCCTAATGACCAGGAGCTGGTCCAAGAGGCAGAAATCCACTCAGCAAGGGTCAAGCCTTGCATCCAGCAAGTGTTTGCAAATAGTCAGCATTTTGTGTGAAGGATTCAAGTGCACACTGAAGAAATTTAGGTTTGCTCAATTAAAGAGGGTTAAAGAGCTGTTCCCCCAGCACACCAGATCCAATTTTTAAAAAAAGGAAATTTAAAAGATTGCATCTAATACTTAAAATAGCAGTCCTGAACACCCTTCAGAAACTGGGTTTAGCTCCTCAAGGCCTTCTAAGTCTGGGGTTGGGCCAGGCAAAAGCTACGGTCAGGCAAAGAATTATAGACACCGAGAGACAACAGGACTGCTCAAAGTGCCCCAACTATAAAATTAGAGAAATCGAGAGACATATAGCCGCAGTGGCAGCATCTCTCTTCTTTCTCGTATCCGAAAATGCAAGAAGGGCTTTTACACTCGCCAGAAGCTTGGCTCTGTCCTCGCCGGTTCTGGAAGTCCCATATGCTCCGAGACTTTGCGCCTGTTCATTGGGGGATATAGGAAGCCCAGAGCACTTGTTCTTTAGATGTCCCTTTTATGAAGAGGCACGTAGTGAGACCATTGATCCCCTGCTGGTGAGGCTTGCTGACCTCCCAGAAAAGCAAATATTTGACTTTTTCCTGTTAGACAAAGATCATAAGACAACCTGAATGATTGCCAGATTCTGTGTACAGATCTGTAGGTGCAGACCATCCCCCGACCCAAAGTAGTTCGTTAAGAAAATTCCCAAACTCGGTTCCATGGGTGACTCTGGGTTCTTTCTCTGTGGTAGCTTATCTTAAAGTTTCAAGTGTCTATACGCTTATTGCATTTATAAATTTTAATATTATTGTTGTACATTGTTTTAAATGTTTGTTTTCCTTCTGGGATTGTACCCCCAAGTGTGTTTTATAAGCTGGTCTCTGACCGTAAAAAATATTAAATTACTTAAAATGATCTCACAATAAATCCTCTCTTTCTCTCCCCTCTTCCTTTCCCCATCCCCATCTCCTATTTTGCTGCCTGATTCTTAGCAACAACCAGTCAAGCAGTCTTTGAGCTCTTCCATGTGCAGAGAGTCCCACTGGAAATGCCTCCTTCTCTCCATTCTCATGTATGGCTGCCTGGGAGCTGTAGCTTGGTGCCAACTCACACAAGTCACTAAGCTTAGTTTTGACAGCTCTTTCAAAGGCAAGTCCATGATCTACCACGACAGCCCTTGCTCTGAAGGCTATGTCTACATTCCATTAGCGTTCCTAGCCATGCTCTACGTAGTCTACTTGGTGGAGTGCTGGCACTGCCGCGCCAAAAGTGAACTCCAGTACAAGGCTGACGTGGAAAGTGTCTATGACCGAATTGCCAGGATGAAGCAAGCCACGCCATGCATATGGTGGAAGGCCATAAGCTACCACTTTGTCCGGCGAACCAGGCAAGTGACTCGGTACCGCAATGGGGATGCTTATACAACCACCCAAGTCTACCATGAAAGAGTCAACACCCATGTGGCTGAAGCTGAGTTTGACTATTCCCACTGTGGGTTCAAGGACATCTCCAAAGAGCTCATGGGCCTGGAATGTTTCTCAGCCACCCGACTGAAATTCACCAAATGTTTTAGCTTCGCCAACACAGAGTCTGAGAACTCTTACCTGACACAGAGGGCTCATTTCTTCACAGAGATCGAAGGGCTAGATGACTACATGGAGGTCAGGGAAGGCATGAAGCTCAGGAACATAGACTTCAAAGAGCTCATGATGGCCTACGGTGACCCTGATCACCTTCCATGGTACGTGTCACACTATACGTTCTGGGTGGCTGCTTTGATGATGGTCTCGTGGCCGCTGAGAGTTTTCATAGAGTATCGAACTGCCTATGTGCACTACCACGTGGAGAAGCTCCTTGGAGTGGAGTACAGAGTGCCCACCGGGGCGGAGGAGCCCTTGTACAGATATCGCATCCCCAGGGTCAGCACTCAGGACAGCACAGAGCTCGAGTGGCACATCTGCACCAATCGCCAGCTGATCCCCAGCTACTCAGAGGCGATGCTCATGGAGCTGACCAGCTCTCCCGTCTGCAACAGCTACTCCATGTGCAGGTACAGCGAGATCACGCGGGGCTGCGAGCGCTGCCACCACGCCTCCAGCACCTCCTCCATCTTCTCCCGACATGCCTTCCACAGCTGCAGCGGGAATTCGCAGCTCTCCCTCAACACCAGCCGCTTCTCCCTGTGCCGGATCCATGGCTCTCACAGGACAGGCCTCTGGAGGAGCCGCAGCAGCAGCATCGCTGACCGGGGTGGCCAGGACGACCCGTGCTGCTCCCACTCGAGTCAACTGGCCCTCAACGAAAACCCACCCACCTACCATGATGCTCGGTTTTTCCCAGTGCTCATTGTGCACAGGCCTGAAGGCCAGGAAGCGAGGCACTTCTGTCTCCGCCGAGCATCCTGCCTGGAAACATCACTATGAAAGGGCACCCTGTCACTTTTCCGGGACAACTTCACTGCCAGAAGGCTGCTTGCCAGTGACAGCAATACTAGGACGGCTGTGGGATGCAACTGGTTTAAAGTCCCAGCTGCCCACTTCTCCAAATAAGGAAGCATGTTCCCCCAGAAGCCTATGAAGGGTCAGTTCTAAGCCAGTTCACGTGTTTTGTTTGTTTCTATTAAGTTAAAAGTTTTCCACTCTTCATTAAAACAATTCCTGGATAGGATGCAATATACAGGATCCAAACATAAATAACATAAACCAAAAGAATGTTAAAAGAGCACCGGTGCAAGTCAGGCTGATCCAGTGAGTCTCCACCAAGGAACAAATTAGCAAATTTAACCAAAGGCCTGGGCAAATAAAAGAGTTTTTAACCGGTGCTGAAAACTGACCAGGCTTTGTTTGCCCTTCTTCCAAGGAGCTTGGGGCAGTCTTCATGGAATTAGCCTCTTTTAACGTGGGATTATCCCGTTTAACAGTAAGAACCTAAGGAGAGCGGTGCTGGATCAGACAGAAGGCCCATCTTGTCCATCCTCCTGCTCCCTACAGTAGCCAACTAGATGCCCATGAGAAGCTCACAGGCAGGACATGAGGGCAATGGCACTCTCCTGCATGTGATCTCCAACAACTGGCAACGGGAGGCAACGTGCTTCTGAAGCTGGAGGTAGTCCCTAGACATCATGATGTCCCTAGACACTAGTAGTTCTTGATAGCCTTATCCTCCGTGAAGGTGTCTTATCTGTTTGTAAAGCTGTCCATGTTGGCAGCCATTGCTGTATGCTGTGGTGGCAAATTCCATAGCTCAACCAAGTGCTTAAGGATTTGGGCCAGGGGGAGAGAAAATGTCTTTCCCAAGGCCATTCAGTGAGCTCCATGTCTGAATAGCAATCTGTGCTCCAGTTTCCTCAGCTGAAGACCCCCCTCCGCCCACTAGCCCCCATTTAGATATCAGGTGGCAGAACCCACCCATGGTGACATTGGGAGGAGTTCATTGTAGCGCTATGGCAATTGTTCTGTCAGTGCAAACTTTTCAGTTCTCCCTTCTTCTCCCTGCTTGCCGTTCTGTGGTTTCCCTGGGTCAATTTCAGGGCGGAACAGGGGAGAAGAGGGAGAAAACCCCATTGTCTTAAAGGAAGTCCTTTCACAAGCATCCACCAGGAAGACTAGTTAGTTGAATCCTGCCCTTTGCTATCTCATTTCCACCCAGGGGAAACTATTGTGACTGGATCGCAAGACATGACTGAAACATTTGTCTGAAATTCCCTTCTCCATCTAACTTCCTCTTCCTCTTTAATACAGCCTTTCCCCTTCACTTCCCACATTCTTATGCACTTCTCTTCTTCATTTCCCCCTCTTTTTTGCATTCATCTAAGTATATGCATTTGGCATCCACATGTTTGACATCTTCTACCCATCACTGTGGGACGCGGGTGGCACTGTGGGTTAAACCACAGAGCCTAGGGCTTGCCGATCAGAAGGTTGGCGGTTCGAATCCCCGTGATGGGGTGAGCTCCCGTTGCTCGGTCCCTGCTCCTGCCCACCTAGCAGTTCAAAAGCACATCAAAGTGCAAGTAGATAAATAGGTACCGCTCCGGTGCGAAGGTAAACGGCGTTTCCGTACACTGCTCTGGTTCGCCAGAAGCGGCTTAGTCATGCTGGCCACATGACCCGGAAGCTGTACGCCGGCTCCTTTGGCCAATAAAGCAAAATGAGCGCCGCAACCCCAGAGTTGGGCACGACTGGCCCTCATGGTCAGGGGTCCCTTTACCTTTACCTTTACCCATCACTGTGAAAAGAGAACCAGTATGCTCCAACAGTGGCGGAGCATATGCCCTCTCTGCCCAGGGCAGGCGTGCTCCTGAGGGGGGCGTGGCACGGAGGGTGCCCTCCCAGGTGCAGGATAGCTGCTTGTGTGCCTGGAGCAGCATGCGCGCCCTGCAACCAGGGGCAGAGTGAGCTGCCCATGGTGGACATTCGGCGCATCACCCACCCACGACTCCCAAGCCTCCCCCAAGCTGTCAAAACAAAAGGGGAGGGGGGAATGCCACCGGCAAAGTGGCGCAGCTCCCCCCCTTACCCTGACAGATGGGGTAGGCTTGGGAGTCACGGGCAGGCAGGCGGCACACTGAATGTCACCCCCCTCAGTGAGGGCACCCAGGGTGATCTGCCCCCCATTCCTACTCCCCTGCGCTCCAGGCGCTCTAGGAGGAAACTGGTTTTCTAGATCCATTTCAAGTAGAGTTTAGGCTCAGTTTTGGCACAGAAACTGCTTTGGTTACCCTGTATGATGACCCCTCTTGGGAGAGAGAGACAGGGGAAATGTGTCCCTGTAAAGTCTCCTCAACCTCTCTGCGGCTTTCGATACCATTGACCATGATATCCTTCTGAAGCAGCTGTCTGAGCTAGCAGTGGGTGACACTGCTTTGTGGTGATTCCAGTCCTTCCAAGATCTGTCCTGAGAACACCTAGTCTAAGTGTCCTCATTTTCAGCTGGCTCTGATATAAACTGTTTCCATTCAGCCTAGATTTAACTGGGCAGGAGCTCTGGGGAGCTAGAAAAGATCAGCTGGCTTTAGCTGCGGGGGCAGAAGTGGTAATTGGAGCATCTGGGTCCCACACCTTTTATAAGGAGTGTTGGACAGACAACTGGGCACTACATGGCTATTTCTTGCCTAACTCATCCTGTCTCACAACACAGGAGTCTGTGCAAGGGAAGGGGAAAAAGCAAGAAGCTCCGTTTCTGCCTTTGTGCACAATAGTATCAAAGGTTGTCAGTGCACCAGCAATGAGGTTTAGATAGGATGCCGGAACAAATGTGGAGGCTTAGTTATGCGCCAGTGCTGGGATCCTAGTCTTATGTATGTTTCTGATTATATTTCTAGTGGGCAAAATGCATTACAGAATTTATATTGTTTATCCTTAGAACAACCCAACAAGAGCAGCTGATGAATAATATATCCTGCCCTGCCCACAGGGGTTGGCTACAGGACCTTCAAGGCCCCATTCAACACCTATCCTAACTCTGATTCTCATTTTACATATAGGAAACTGAGAAGATGGTTAATGCACACATATGCTTCAATGTATGTCTCATTACTCAATTAGCTGACTCATGTGAACACAGAACTGTTTCCATGGGGGGAAAACTGCATTATGAAATTTTAATTGTGGTGATACCATATTCAAACCTGCAAGTCGCTACTTGATGCTATAGTCCATGAGTGAAAAAGGTATGTGTGAGGTGCATATCTCATATCACAGACCAAAGGTGACAGCTGCCCCACTTCCCTTTCACTGTAAGTCCCACCCCCTCTTAGGATTGCTTTTGCTTTAAGGATGCCATGGAAGATTCCCCCCATAGGCTACTTTGAGGTACTACCCTAAACAACTTTCAACATATGTTATGACCCCTCCATGTGTTCATATCATGTGATGCAATCATGTGACTCCAGAACCCTATATTGGTTTAAGGGCTTGATGAGCAGGAATATGGTTTTCAGGATGGCTTGAAACCCCTCTACATGACTATCCTATCACCCCCAATCATATGAAACAGGTTTTGAGTCCCCCCCCCCAAAACTAACTTTCAGTTTACATGCCCAGTGATGGAAGAGATTGTTTTTGGTTGCCATCTCTATGGTCCCATGCCATCATCCTTGATAAAATAAAATAAAATAAAATGTTTTGTGTGTTCCCCAATCCTCCATGTGGCTTCAGGGTTTCCGGGGCCCAATGAACATAGAGTTTGTTTCAGGGAATCATGTAAAAACCTAAAGAGTGTTTCAGGGTTCAGGGGCTGCACAGAAGGTCAGGGGAACTCAAAACCCATTCCTTTTTAGATAGACTGATGAGATGCATAGATGGGTCACAGTTTGCCCTGAAAACTATGATTAGGGAATCTCCTCCAAATAGCCCATGGGGGGTCCTATATGGCATCCTAAAGGCAAGAGTGATCCTAAGTGTGTGGGGGGAGGACTTCCAGTGGATAGGGACTGGGCCACCTGCCACTTTTTCTTTGCGATATAGGATATGTTTGCTATTCTTCTCTGGTGACTTACCCAATGGGACCTAGTGAATCTATGATGACTGTACAGGGATTTGAACTCAGGTCATTTGTCCAGTGCTCTCCCCCTTGGACCACACCAGCACCCTGCTCTCCTCAGACAATGGCTCATATGAAAAGAGCCTGAGCAGCTAACACTGAATCAAGATCATGAGCATTGACCTCTGTTAAGAAGCGTGGGAAACACAGCTTTCCCCGCCTTTCTGAATATTCACTCAATCTCTTTAGATCTTAGAATCATAGAGAAGAATGTTAGAGTTAGAAGGGACCCCGGGGAGGGAGTTATCTAGTCCAATGCAGGAATCCTGCCTGCAGTTGTCTCTGGGTGGGCTTGAACCATCAACCTTCTGGTTAACAGCCTGACTCACTGACTCACTGCACAACGACTGTTACTGTCTATACGGTCACTGGCCCTGGTGTCCACCCTTGTTGCCCTGATTCCTCTGCTTTTACACTTTGGATTTTAAAGCCATGTTATGTTAAGCATCCTTTAGTGCCAATCAGGTGCTGATGTAAAAATCTTGTATTAGAGCAGCCTTGGGCA
This sequence comes from Podarcis pityusensis, assembly GCF_964106645.2. Lineage (NCBI taxonomy): Eukaryota > Metazoa > Chordata > Lepidosauria > Squamata > Lacertidae > Podarcis > Podarcis pityusensis. Next base: position 43,986,243 of record NC_138028.1, read on the forward strand.
CTTTAAGTTTTGCTTTTCTTCCTCTTGTCCTCAAACACAGAATGTGGTGTGTTAAGCTATGCACCCTGGTCCACTCTCACACTTCCAATCCATACACCTTACAAGGAACACAATGAGCAGAGATGAAATCAAACATTCATTTTTGTGTGATCTTCTCAGGTACAGCTATGGACCACTTCAAAACACCAATTCCCTTCCCATCATCAGTCTTCACACACACACTGAAGAAACCCTGGGAAGCTATTTTTTGTATATGGGTGGCGAATGCTGATGATCCTTGTTGGCCAAATGTTATTTGTTGTCTTTTCAGAGCAAAGTGTTCCAACCCCACAGCAAAGCAAATGTCATTAGCAAGCGGTGTCCAACTAAGGAGTGAGTCTTCGCTTCCATTATTTCTACCTGTATGTTGAAATTTGTAGGGTCTAGTATGTGTAGATAATTATATATGCATATCTGTGCACATATACGATTGTTTCTTACGGCACTGACTGTTGCATCACCTGAAATATAATTCCTTTTGGTATAATGATCCTGTTTTGCAATGGTGTGTTCCTTTCACCACAGAAGACGCAGAGTTTGTCTTACACAACTTGGCTGGTTGCACGGGAAGGTTACTGGAAACAGTGCAAAAAGTCTTTCTGGGATTTTTCCTGATAGCTAAATGGTATTCTGTTATATAAGCTGAAGGCTTACATCATGATGCCTTTATCTTGACAGACATTCTTATGGATTATCACACGCCCAGTTTTAACATAATTGTCCATCAGTCAACATAAATGGACAAACGAGCTAAATTATGGAGGTACATTAGAGTCCATATTAAAATATGTGGTTCTTTCTGTTTCGCATTTCAATTTTGAGAAATATTTAAGACTGAATCACTACAGCATTGAGTCAGTATTGAGTTGTGTATATATTTGTGAGTGAGTGTGTGCTGAATGCCTGGGCCCCCTTCTAATTCCTGGCTCCAGCATAGATTCAATTGCTGGAATAGCCAGGACAGCCTGGTAATGGCTCGCTAAACCTTCTTCTTCTTTGGAGATCAAGTAAGATTGTTTTCAATTAATATGGTCTTAACAGTGAGTCCGTAAGTGACCGTGGAGGCCAGTTCTGGATCCACATGTCTTTTCACAGTGGGGACATACGTTTCCAGGTGGGAGTTGATCACAGTGAGGGTTTGCCTTCCTCTTAGTCTTCCCTTTCATCCTGAGTTTGAGTGTCTTTGAAGTTCATGGCACCTTTGGTAAAGGCTGTTCTCCAATTGGAGGGCTCGCAGGCCAGTGTTTCCCAATTGTCTGTGCTTATACTACATTTTTTTAGATTTGCCTCAAGAGAATCTTTAAACCTCTTTTGCTGACCACCATTGTTACGCTTTCCATTTTTAAGTTCAGAACAAAGGACAGTGGTACCTCAGTTTTTGAACGTCTCGGAAGTCGAACATTTCGGTTTTCGAATGCCGAAAACCCAGAAGTAAATGCTTTGAAAACCGAGGTACCACTGTAGTTGCTTTGGAAGACGATAATCAGGCATCCGAACATGACCAATCCAATGAAACACTGGTGATCTTTGCTTTACTTCCAATACACTGACATTAGTTCATGTACTTTGCTCACTAAGTATGAGTCATTAAGGGAGCAAAGCTGGACAAATGGGTGGGCTTCTCTCCCCCAACTATCTGTTAGTTAGAAAGACAAAAGGCCAGAGTGGAAAGGTAGAGAGAGAGAGAGCCAAACCTGGTTTCTGCTGGAATCCAAGGCTGTGCTATGGGAGAAGCAAGACCTTCTAGGGGTGTTGACGATGTGAACTCCTCCATCACAGGCTTAGGTTGTATACTGGTATAAATAAACCACATATCACAAAGACACTACAGTCTCCGCTGTGCTGTGCCTCATTCCAAAAGGAAACATGAACCCTGGGTAAGTGCCTGGAACACATGGAATCTCGCACCACTCAGAGTTTGGGGCAGTGTGCAACTATATACTCTTGATTTGATCAGCGATACAATCTTTTCAAAGTGTGATAGTCATTTACACCTCCAGTGCCCACCTATATAATCCTCTCACAGGGGACGTGGGTGGTGCTGCGGTCTAAACCACTGAGCCTCTTGGGCTTGCCAATTGGAAGGTTGGCGGTTCGAATCCCTGCGATGGAGTGAGCTCCTGTTGCTCTGTCCCAGCTCCTGCCAACCTAGCAGTTTGAAAGCATGCCAGTGCAAGTAGATAAATAGGTACTGCTGTGGCAGGAAGGTAAACGGTGTTTACATGCACTCTGGCTTCTGTCACAGTGTTCCGTCGCGCCAGAAGCGGTATAGTCATGCTGGCCACATGACCCGGAAAGCTGTCTGTGGACAAATGCCGGCTCCCTCGGTCTGAAAAGCGAGATGAGTGCCGCAAAGCTAGAGTCGCCTTTGACTGGGCTTAACTGTGCAGGGGTCTTTTACCTTTACCTTATCCTCCCAGGGGACGGTACTATCCACTTTGGAAACCACTGCACAAACAGCAACTCATGTGTTAACACTGCACCAAAGAGGTAACACTTCAAAGTGCAGGTGGGAGAGTGGCAGGCCCAAGGCTATGTGGTATAATTAGGCAGGGGCAGAGGCAGGTCTATATTTGAAGAAACACTGGGCAATGGCCTCTCTGATGGAGTCTCTCCTGCAGCGGTGCCCCCCCTCCAGCAAGCTTACCCGGTGCCAGTGGCAGGCAGCAGTGCAGAGCGACTAGGAGCCAGCAAGCCACCACCTAAATTTCCTACCATGTGCTGGAGTGGCACTACATCAAGTGAAGTCTGGCATCAAGAAGAAATGTTTAAGGTGGGCCAAGGGCAGAATTTCTGGTGCCTGGACAGCTACTTGAGATTGCCAGACATAGGTGGGGGCAGCAACCGGAGGGGAGAGAATAGCATGGAGAACATCATGCAAGATGCACTGCAAGAATCCAGAGTATTTAAAGATTTAGCTGTGTCAAGGAAGAGGCACTTAGGTTGCAACGTGATCCCTAGTCAGAGTTGTCATTGTGCAATTTTGCTATGCAATGTTTGCAAGTCTTAGAAATCCCATTATTGGAATGGGCAGGGCAAGCCATCACCACCCAGGTGAAATCACCACGCTCATCATTTTTGTGTACACTCAGCCCAACAGAATGTTCCTAGTTTGCATTCTCCTCCTCCTTTTTGTTTTGGTCCTCTGAGAATCTTAAGAAGCCATAAGAATTCTCCCTGTCCTTTTGTGTTCGAACATGCCTTCCACTATATATCAAAGCTCACCTAGACCACACAGATAACAAATCAATAGTATCTATTCTTCAGGACACTCCTTAACATCAGATCCTGAATGTACTGGTTGCAAAATAAACCAATAACCAAGAAATTTAAAATGCATCACATTGTTGAAGCAGAGCAAGGAGTCATTCTGGATTTAGATTCCTAGGCTGCTTGAATGCCATCTTACTGTCCTGTTCTTCACTCCACCAGCGAGCCAAGGCAAAGATTTGTCTGCTAAAGGAATAACTGTGACCTCTCATGTGAGTGGGCAAAGGTTTGTATGTCATCCGAACACATGACCATGGTTTGTTTTGTCCTAACAAACCGCAAGCCAGCTTTAGTCCGATGTTTGTTGTCGGCTTAGTGATAATTTCTACTTATTTGTTTCATTGACAATTTTTAAGCAGCTTGATCAAAACATCCCTAAGTGGTGATTTTTATGATATACAAAAGATATATATGAAACAATTATCAGTAATATACAAATAAAATCTTTTTTTAAAAGGATACATAACTAGCTTATATGTCCTGATAAGCTTGCTGATCCAGACCTCTTGATAAGCACTGCAGAGGACATAATGAGTAAGGGGAACTAATTCCTCTCTGCAGCTGCAATCACTGAGTCTTTTGTGTGCCTCTGCTTATCAACCTCATCAGTGAAGCACTAAACAGTGACTTCATCAGGGATCTAGAATAAATGGTACCAGGAGTCCCCAAGACATATCCCAGGAAACAAACTAGTGCAGAAGAACAGATAAGGCTCCAGCTGCCATACAAGCTGAAGTGAGGGTAACAGTGACAGACAGCTCAGTAAGAGTCCGCAGCAGACTTCCTTTAGGAAACTGTATTGCATGCAAAAGAACAGGTATGCTTGCTTGGGATGACCTCACAAAAGCTTTGTTTTATAGTAGCTAAAGGTTATGCCAGGGATTAAGAAACAGCCAATTTACCTTTGTTCCAGCACTTGGATTCCTGCTGAACAAAACAGGTGCACATGTGTATATCAAAAGAAATGTTGGTATTTCTGTACTATTTAGCACCTTTAAAGTTATTATTTATGTCTGCTATTAACTGAAAATCTGGAAGAAGAAAAATACAAAAACACATTTCTTAAAGTGTTCCGGGTTATTACAAACAATTGTTTATATTTAACAACATTCGATAATTGTTTTCCAGCATGAGTAGCAGCCCAGTCTATAACGTGCATTGAACCAAAGTATTTGTAGCGAGATCTGCTTAGATCCATTGATTTCAGTGATATTAAACTGGTTTCAGTCCTTTATTATATCTGAATTACAATATTCGGTAGTTTTACAGGGCAAAATGAATTAACAGCAGCGCCTGCACTGCAAAAGGAAAGCATAGTGTCATCAAAAGGAAGTGTTCAAAACAGATGTCCAACTTCCTCTCTGCTCCCACTTTTGTCATCTGCTCAGTGTAGCTGCATCTCTGAAACTGAGCCAATCTGGGCCTCACTATGACTTCGATAGGTGTGTTCAGGGCCTGATTTAAGTTTGATGAGGCCCTAAGCTACTGAAGGTAATGGGGCCCTTTATATGTCCAGCTGTCCTTTGTCAACAACAAATTGTATTGTTTTTTTGTGTTGAATATATGCTATATGGTAATTTATGGACCTAATAAGTATCTAAAGCCATTTGTACATGTTGCCATGCAACCAGTCCATGCAGAATGTAGGCACTCTATATATAGAAATGAGCAAGCCAGTGATATTTTAGGGAGCAGCCTAGCAGGAAGGGCCCATTACTTACATCATACACAACACAAAACACGGTTGCTGTATGTAGGTTTTATTTTATTTGTTCTTTTATCTTATATTTTGGAAATGTACATCCAGTTTTTTCCTTTAATTTTTTTTGGGGCCCCCAGGAGAGTGGGGTCCTAAGCTATAGCTTTTTTAGCTTATACGTAAATCCGGCACTCGGTGAGTTCCAAGGAATCCAGGTACACTGCATGAAGCTCTTTGGAAAAGAGATATAAATTCAACAACTGATAAATAAAACATTGTTTTAAATTAAACTATAATGATTGACGGAATCGTTATCTTATACCAAAGCTTCTACAAGAAGAATTGGTTAGAAACACCCAATGTAATCAAATGCAACGATGAACTAAATACAGCATAACAGAGCCCTTGTTAGCAAACCAAAACTAACTAAAAGAGCTGCAAGGTCTTCACCTCTAAAAGCACAATCATAATCACCATCAAGTGGATCAAAAGCAGAAGAACGGAATTAGTTGGCAACCAATGTTAACAATTCCTAGAACAGTCATTCCATTCAGTAGCCCAACATATTATAATATTTCGTGTGTTTTTTTAAAAAGTGTGCAAGGAAGTCAAGGAGGAGACAAAAACATTAACAAAGTGGGTTCCTCCACTGTTCAAGGCAATATGCCTCTGAGAATATGAATTGCTGGGAATTGCATAAGGTGGGAGTGCTGTTTGTGCTTCAGGGCTTCTTCTATGTATCTGGTTAGTCACTCTGGGAGTAGGATGCTAGACTGGATGGGCCATTGGCCTGGTCCAGCAGTCCTCTTCTTATACTCTTGTATTCTAATAGGGGATTTGTGTTTGTGTGTGCCATTGTGTAATATCTGACCCAAATCTGTTTTCAGAGCAGACAACCACTAGCTTACTACACTCCGGTGCGGTGGAAGATATTGTCCTGTCACCCATCATGCAATGGGATTCATTCTTATTCACTTAAAAGGAATAGGGAAATCAGTACAATATTTTTTTGGATATGAGAACCATCTGATTCATTTTATTTTATTTTCTGAAAGGCAATCACTCTACAGTGATGTTGGGTTGAAATAACGACAGACGAGTAGCAAGTGTCATGTGAGAGGCATCTCTCGAGCAAGTCCCGAGAAGACTCTTTTATTGAATATTACAACATTGCCACAGGTGCGCTTGTTGCTGATTGGTTGACACAAGTACAAAGCAAAGGTTACATATAGGCATTAATCACCAATAGATTAAAGGCTGGGAAAGGGAGCACAGAACTAGACAGGCATGAAACCTCCTAATTAAATTATAACTAATGATTGATATAGCAAGACTAAAACAATTACTAATGATTGATCATAACATGAAAGAATACAACAATCACGTTCCGTAGATGTGGTCAGCAATGCATTAAGAACAGGTCAGGGTACACTGTTTCATGAACTCAATGGGAACTGTTCAGAACATTCTCAGACTCATGTGCAGAGGCAAAAACTTCCCAGCATCTCCCCCTTTCTTTTCTTATTTGCGAGGGGTTTTTGTATGATTTCTGGGTGAATAAGACAAAAATACTTCGGGATACGTGATATGCCAGCGCATGCCCGAAATAAGTTCGCCAGGGTTGACGGGACAAAAATACTTTGGGATACGTGGTATGCCAGCGCATGCCCGAAATAAGTCTGTCCACATCTCTCCTAATGTTTACTGTTGGTGCTGCCATTTTGCATAGTAGGCGGCAAAGATTTTATTAGGTGGTAGAGGAGGAGAAAGAAGCCAAGACAAAAGACTTATGAGACCAGGAACGCATTGGATGAAGCAACATAGCAAAATTAATATACATATTATGACAATGGCATATTGAAAGAGATTACGAAGCCAATTCAGGTTTGGCAACCAGCCGGTGAGCCACTGGGTGAAGGAATCCCAGAGGCCAGAAAATCCAACGTCCTGTTTAATGTGGTGTGTAAGATTTTGCAAATGAGAGATTTGGCTTTGAATGGCTTTAGAATTATCAGTAATATTGAAACAACACATGTCAGCGACTTGTTCACAGCCATAATGATGAAGCATGAGCAAACAGTGATAGCAGCACGATTTCGTAAAAGTCCATGGTGGAGTTCACTCTGTTCTTTATTCAAAAGGTGAAGAGCTTGTGAAGTAAAATTCAGGGCTTTTGCTGCAGAACAAGCTAAAGAATTAATGTTCATACGATTCCGTACAGCCAATCCAGGAACTCCTAAGAGAGAAACAGCTAAAGAGATATATTCAGACCTACTGGGAAGAGAGACAAAAGCATCACAATCATTAGTCAATTCCACAGAGCGGCGATATTGAGAGCGGGACAAATGATGCTTTTCATTGTTCACTCACCAATTGTTTTAAAGCAAGTAGCTTTCCCCCCGTTATGGGCCATTGTTCCACCCATACCGGGGTGGTGGACTTCCAGTTGAGGGGGAGTGCAAGCTTACTCATTAAATTGAATGGTAGCCTGTAATTGTTGTAGTAAGTCTCTGCCCCACAGATTGAGGTGGATTTTCAGAACACAGGGCTGGATATATGCAATGGTTTCAGAGCTATCAGGCAGAGAAACAGGCAGCCACTGTACACTTTTGGAAGAGGTTTAAGGTCCACCTACACCCCAAACTGCAGAGGCAGACTCAAGGGGCCACGTGGGGTCCCAGCAACTACTGGAAATTACAGAAATGTCCGCGCCCGTGTCAATCAAGCCTTCCAGAACCTTGCCATTGATTTTATACTTACGAAGAAGCTTCTGCTCACGAATCCGCTGGATTACAGCTAACAGCTGTGGGGGAAAAGGAGAGAGCTCGTGCAAATTATTATCCATAATAGAAGCAGTAGGGTGAGAAGGGAGCACCACCAAATGTGCCCAGGACTCACCCTTCTTTAACTGCATGGGCATATGGCTCCAAAGTTGAACCATTATTGTGCCCACATAGTCAGGGTCCAGGACTCCTGGAATAACCTGGATTCCTTCTTTGGCCGCAGAAAATTTGGGTAAAATTAAGCCTGCGACTTTAGGAGGTAGTGGGCCTGCCAATTGGGTGGGCATAAACACAATTTCACCAGGTAAAACAGTGTCTTTGGTTTCTTGATTAATTAAGTCGATGGTAAAATCAGAGCGTGTATCCTTTGAGATGGTTTTAATAGTGGAGACTAACGGCGGAGGTCACCAGATGTTGGGTTGAAATAACGACAGACGAGTAGCAAGTGTCATGTGAGAGGCATCTCTCGAGCAAGTCCCGAGAAGACTCTTTTATTTAATATTACAACATTGCCACATAGCACAGGTACCTGAACTACGCATAGCTATCAACCCACATTTATATCTGACTAAGTTATACTCAGAGTAGATCCATTAAAATCATTGGATTTAAGCACTCCCTTCATCTTACTAAACTTAAACAATGTAAAAATCCTAACGAAGAACCAATCATTAGCCAGTGCAAAAGATTAGTTGAGGCTGGATAGCTCAGTCGGTAGAGCATGAGACTCTTAATCTCAGGGTTTGGGGTTCGAGCCCCACAATGGGTGAAAAATTCCTGCATTGCCTTGCAGGGGGTTGGACTAGATGGGCCTTGAGGTCCCTTCCAACCATACATTTCTATGATTCTAAATGTAATCAGTGGATGTATGAAATGGATCCCCAGTTAAATGCAGTCAATAAACATATGCCAATTTACACCAGCAAACACATTGTGAGACAACTGTAGGATCTTAAAAAAAAAAAAAAAAAAGTTTATATGTTGAATACAAGTACAAATTGTTTGGTTGAAATAATTAATTTCCCTGAGATCACTTTAGCTATTGCAGGAGGAATAGTAGCAGGAGAAATGTCATGCAACAGCATCATGTCAGCACAACTCATTAAAGCTCTGGACTGCATTGCCAACATGCTTTGTTCAGAGTAATTGGAAGCCAGGTCAATGCCCAGGCAGCGCAGTTTCTGCAAGAGTGGTATGCACTAGAGAACTTTAAATGAGCACCAGGTGGCATTAATCTGAAAGCACAAATACTGTCTGCATATGGAAAAATATACATGTGTAACTCCTGCACTCCTTTGGGAGGAAGGGCAGAATCTAAATTGAATAAATAAATAATAAGAAATATAAATTCATAAAAATATACTGAAGTTTTAAAAAGTGCTTTCCATAATCAGGCTCTGCTTATATTTATTTACAGTTTTCACCAACATGCATTTCAGTTGTGGACTTTGAGGGGACTTATTCAAGCAAATAGTATTGTGAGTTTTTTTAATCATTATTATTTCACAGAAATCCATAATGACCATGAAAAACAGCACATTGTGAAGTACAAAAGCCCAACACAGAAGAAACCATTAGTATACCAGCAACCATCCACAGCTTGGTAACAAATATATGCAAAGAATATATTTAATAGCCTGAGAAAGTACCTGAGAACACCGTGCCTCTGAACAAGACCTTTCAAAGGATGTCATGCCCCAAGAGAAACAGGACATCTTCTCAGTCTCTCACCTGCATGTGGTTTATCAGCCTCTCTTTTGGTGATTCTCCATTGAACAGGAGCAAAAGAGACACACATTCTTATTCCAGTCATGGAGTCTGCTTGGCATTGTTCCAATGCTAGGGATTCCTCAAGGATATGAGTAATAGTATGATTGCAGAGCAGGCTTGGCAACTAACAGAGCAAAATAATTCTAACCAGGCCCCTTTGCATGCTGGGACGCAATAGGACTTGCCATGTTTACAAAGAGAAATTTAAGCTGAACACGTACAGATTGCTTTAGCAAGCAGGCACCTTTAAAGTGCCACACGTCACCAGTGAGTTTAAAATAACTGCCTGCCTTCGTCATTTTATTAAAAGTGGTACCCTTGCCTTTTGCTCTGCACAAAGCAGCCTAGAACAGAGTCAGGCTATGTCCATTGGATGGCATACTAGTGCAATCCTAAGAATGAGTTATCAGAAGTAAGCCGTCTAAAGTTCTATGGGACTTACTCACAGGTAAGTGTGCATAGGATTGCAGCCTTAAAGTCCCAAAAATCATTTAAAGCAAATGCTCTACAATTTATTTATTTTTTAAGTTTGGGGGGCCTTGTAGGAGATTTTAGCCTCAGAAAAAGTAGTAATCACCAAATGGGTGATTTCAATAGATTTTAATGCTTTTTGAATTGTCTTTTGGTCATGTAAAAACCAAACAGATAACAGAACGGAGCATTTTAAGCCACAGGGGCTGAAATCCATAAGCATGGTAGTGCAGTAAAATAAAACAACAGGTTCTATATTAGGAAATCAGAATCACGTGGCACTAAATCATAAAAGGAAAGTAGGCATGTAGAAATATGGTAAGGAAAGTTGGCTTAAAAAGAACAAGGCTCATCCTTTCAAAGGATTCCATGGAACAGGAAGCAAATTCCATGGAATAGGAAGCAGCCAGTTGGATACAGTTACCTAGATTTTCAGGACAGATGAGTAGGAACAAACACGATTTACTGGGTACCCCATAAGGGAAAAGGAACAGTTTTTTCTTATAACAATATCAATACTGATCTGCACCTGCAAATCTGAACATCCCGGGAACTAGAGCTGTGACCTTTTATCAGGTGAAACCTCAATGATTGGCAAAATTGGCAAAATCCCTGTAAGGATCTCAATGCTTTAGAAGCAGGGCTTATTAAAAAACCAATCATAGAATCTTATGTTAATAAGAGGTCTCTATTTCCTATGCAAATAAAGGGTAATTTGAACAGAGCACTCTTAAAATGTTTAACTACTAGGCAGAACTGGGGGGGGGGGGGGGAGAGAGAGACACACATAATGGCTACTTGAAAGCCCATGAGTTAATCTGACAGAAATTAGGGCATTATTCCAGATCATTGATGTGTTGATGGGCAACAACCAACTTGGCAGAAAGAAGTGGGAGGGAAGTTAGGTTCTTGTTGCTATGGCAACAGACTAGAAATGCATGTGAGACATGCTATAGGCTGGCAGAGTTGGCTGCAGTAAAAAAAGGGGGGAGGGGTTGGATCTTTTTACCAATGGAAGCCAGAATGTCAGTCTAAGGGATTATGTGCATTATAGTTTGGCTCATTACAGGCCTAAACGTCAAGTTATACACACAAACTTGTGTTATAAAAGTCCAATAGCTGCTTTGGATTCATCTACAGGAGGGGGATTTGCTTCAGAAATAATAGCAAAGGAAGAGGAGTTGCCTGTTGCTTCTCTACTCTAAATGCCCCCAAACCACATCTTCCTTCATTATAATATTAATGACTGTGTCAGTATCTATGTTCCCTGTGCTATGAAGAAACTCTTGCAATCTCAGTCTCTGCGAGAGGTAAGCAAAGGTGACTATATACACAGTGGTTCCTCGGGTTACAGACACTTCAGGTTACATACACTTCAGGTTACAGACTCCGCTAACCCAGAAATAGTGCTTCAGGTTAAGAACTTTGCTTCAGGATGAGAACAGAAATTGTGCGGCGGCAGCGCGGCGGCAGCAGGAGGCCCCATTAGCTAAAGTGGTGCTTCAGGTTAAGAACAGTTTCAGGTTAAGAACGGATCTCCGGAACAAATGAAGTACTTAACCCGAGGTACCACTGTATATGAATTTTGGACATTGTTTCATTTAATTTTTACGAGTCAGAATGTTTACTCTGTTCCCATTTATTTTGACAATATTTGGGCAAATCCCAAATTCATGAGAAACAAAGAAATCAATTACTAACATATTGGAGCTAAAAAAGTGGGATCAGAAGTTGAGGGCCCCACGCGTGGGGGGATGTCATTGGGACCAGTGGGCCAGTTCTACCCTCTCCTGCTGATGTGTGCTGTAGCCCCCAACAACATCATGTGTACATTCATTTGAAGGGGCTCTGTGCTTGCCTTGAACCACATATACAAAACTAATCAGAAAAGAGCACCCCAAATGATCAAAGGGATGGAGCAACTCACCTATGAAGAAATTTTAGTTCAGAGAAAATGTGAGTAAGAGTTGCTATATGATACAAGTGTAGAAAAGAACCCTGGAAACTCTTGGTTAGCCCATGGGATTTCACTTCCCGAGAGCCCAGGTTCACAGCTGTGGGGGCCCCTCCTAGACTACGCAGTAGCGAGAAGTGACTTTTGCCAACTTAACCAGCTGATATGCCATCTCAACCCTATGAAGAGAAAGGACCTCACTTAGAATGTGGGTTGTGAAACCCTTGCAGCTCCTTGAATTCCTACATACCCATTTCCTATGCTTTGAAAATCCAAATAGGAGAACTACATTGATTGCATGGCGAATCATCGGAACTGTGGGAGAGCAGCTGAACCATAGGTCATCTAGTGGGGCACCTGTGGGTCATCTAGTCCAGCCCCCTGTAATGCAGGAATCTTTTGCCCCATGGGTAGTTGGAAGAGAGCACCACATGCGAGATGGGGTGTTAATTAAGAGAGACACAAAGGGTTCACAGTCCTCATTACTTCAAGGTATGGATGGGCCCTTCCTTAGTTGCTCTGGTTCCATCAAGACTCAACTATTGTAATGTGCTCTTTGTGGGGCTGCCTTTAAACATGGTCCAGAAACTTAAAATGCAGAACGTAAAATCCATGCAGGTTTTGAAAGAAATAACTAAGGACGACAGAATTTAGATCTGTGATTTCTCGCCCAAAGCCACACGGGTGCTTCATGCTTTCAAACTGCCACGTGTGTATACTCAGTATACATTTCTCCCCGGCTGTTCCTGCATGGAGGAAACGTATTACTTTATTTCAGAACTGGGCTTGGTGTCTGATACTGGCTTTTCCTTTCCCGTTGTTAGAAACCACCAATGTGTGTATTCATCTGAATGTTGGGTGAGGCCGACTTGGCCAGCGCGACGAAACTGCGTCTCTTTCCCCGGGTTGCTGGCGCAACAGGGGGTTGTTGGCGCGCGCGCTTCCAGCGCCCCTCTCGCGCCTCCCTCCAAAGGCGTAGAGAGGCCGCGACCACCCCCGAGAAGAAGCCCGCCATTTCCCACTCGGCGAGGCTGGTGGGAGCAGAGAGGGAGAAGGGCAATAAATAGACAGGCTGGATAAATATTCATGATGAGGCCGGTGATGTCACGATGAGAAGCCGGGCTCGGCCGTGTGGCCTCGCGAAAGCGCCATTTCCTGGAGGAGAAGAGACGGAGAAGGAGCAGGAGGAAGGCGAGGAGGAGGAGGAGAAGGCGACTTGTTGAAGGAAGTCGCGGCGGCGGCGGCAGAGCAGAAGCGGCGAGAGGGGGAGCTCCGAGCCCGGCCGAGGCGAGCGGCGCTTGCTCGCCGACTGAACTCCGCGTACCGCGCGAGGCCGGCAGGGGGGGAACTCCTCGGCTCGCGGATCTTGGATTACAAGCGCAGCGAGCGGAGGAGGAGGCGGGTCAGCCAGCCGGGAGCGAGCGCTGGTGCGGCTCCCCAATCTGCCGCCACCACAGGCTCCCCTGCCTCGCTTGCCCTGCCAGGTCCCTCTCTCACGAGCGCGTGGGAAGGAGAGACCCCCGACGGGACCCCCAGCCCTGCTGCTGCTGGAGACGCCCAGCGCATTCCCGAATTTGAGGGCATCGCTTTGGCTCTCCTCGCTGCTTCCCCTCCCTGCCGATCCCGCTCTCCCCCCAACATCCCCAAACCGCCTCTCCTTCTCGTTCGCCTCCTCTCCCCCCGCCCCCCACCCCCGTTTCATTTCTTCCTTGGAAGCGAGCGGAGGCAACCCGGCGTGGAGGAGGATGACAAAGATGATGATGTGGAAGAGATGGAGATGAAGCAGACTATGCAGATCCGGGGACTCCTGTTGCTGCTGCCGGCACTATGGGCTCTCCTTCTGCGGGACGTCGCGGCTGTCACAGGTAAGGCGGAGAAGGCATGGCTGACCCCATGGACTTACTTGGCTGGTTGCTACTCTCCTCCCCGCGCTCCCTCTCCGGACTCGTTGGGGATGCCTCTCCTCACCTCCCACCCCAACTTTGTCCCTGTGGGAGCCCTTGCTCAGGTCTGACCTCTTGCGCGGATCTGGTCTAAAAATGCCCTCTTGATTTGATCCAGAAATGGGAATCCCTCCGCCTCGCGCGCGCCCAACCCCGTCCTTTGCTGGCTTGTTCGGGCGGTTCAGCAGACAAACAAACAAAACCCCTCGCGTTGACAGTTCACTTTTTCTCCCGGAAGGGACTCCCGGGAAGAGTTAGGAACAAGAGCTGGCTGCCACTCTTAAGTACAGCGGCCATACATCCCAGTGTGTTGTGGAGCTGGTCTAAATCAGAGTTGCTGGTCTGAGCTGAAACAAATTACAGAACTTAATTGGGGGAATGTGTCTCTTCCCCACCCCTTACTTTCTTTGTCGAGTATCCTTTATTTGGATTGTGTATTGTTATTATTTCATTTTCCACCTTGTTGCTGTGCACATCAATAGTATCTGCAGCAGAGTCAAGCTTGTAGTTCTTCTATTTTCTGAATTTGACTCGCTTCCCCACGGCCCCTTGCTATCTGCAGAAAGCCAGCTCTTCCAAAGAGAATGAATGCAGTCTTGGAGCTGTCACGATTTCAGATCTCACACCCCTGTTGTGAAATATGATCTCTTCACCTAAGTGCCTTAAGCGCCTCATTACTTTTCCAGAGGTCCTGAGTGAGGGCACAGCAACACTTACTGGCCCCAAGGGGACTGCTCTGAGGCTGGCATATTTGGAGGTGGAGGGGAAAGTCAGAAAATCTCAGATTGGATTGACATTCCTTGAAGCCATATTTTGGCAGCTAATCTATGGAGTACATCTGTTTTGAAATATTCATGTTTTTAAAAGACCACTTGCTTTGACTGGCGTAATAATCACTGGAAATTTTGATCTTAGGGTTTGCTTATTGAGCAGGCACTTTAAATGTGTGTAAGGCTTTTGCCACCTAATTAATAAAAATAACTTACATTTTTGTATTTCAATATTGACCTCCTTGTTCTGTGTAACTTCTCCTTTTTCTGTGTAACCATGTGTTCATCATTATAGCAAGATATCTGTGAGATACACACACACACGCACCAGTGATAAAAAAACTTTGGGAAACTTAAAATCCCCATGTGTGCTCATTGAGTATTCGTTGTATTCATAGGGTATTTTGGGAATGCACAGTGTTCTGTCTATTGTGACCCATTTGGTGATGGCATAAAAAGAGACATTCCTGTGAATGCTGCAATCGCAGAATATTTCCATTGCAGCAATATTTCCTCCTTTATTTAACATAACATAATCCTAAATACTCTTACTAGGGAGTCCTAGTGAGCCCAGTCAGAACTCACCGGTACTTCTGAGAAAACATACATAGAGTTACATGGTTAGTATACATCATGAAGGTAAAGTGGTTATTCATTTCTACAGGTATCTCATGATTTCACCTCCAATAGACATAGTCAGTTGGGGAGACAACTGGAAGGATTCCAAACATTTATATTGAGAATTCATCTTCCTGTGGAATTGAACTAGCCTAAATAAAGCACTAATGAGTGAAACTGAATATGTGGCATGCTGTCACAAGGTGCAGTTTCTCAGTGTTGCTTGATAGGATGGGAGCCCACCTGTAGGTGAATCTGATGCTCTTGGCTGGGCTAGTTATTTGACTTCAGGTTTCTAGCTCCTGATCTGAAGACACAGCAAGGTACATTAACAGATCCAGGACACCTGCTGACTCCAGCCTTGATAACTGTGATGATCCATTTTCCCACTATTGTACTGGAATAGGAGTTACTCTCCCTGAATGATGTCTAGTGTCTTCGTGTTCTGTCTGGGCCATGAGCTGACAGTTTTAGGTGGGAGCTGTCAGGCATCAGTTTCCAGGCTTAGGTGCTTTGTGTGCTTGAAGGCTGGAGTCAATATAAATCAAAGTTGTCCATTGGCTGAGCGAGCATAAGTAGATGAGAGTAAAAAGACAACAGAGGCTAGGCTGGAAGACAAACCTAATACACTGGAACCACATTGACAGTACCCTATGGTGCCATGTTTTCAGTTCCCTATGATATAAAGTTGACAGCATCATAACCAGGAACAAAACTGACCAGCATTATATACAATTCCCAGCCAATCAGAGTCTGCAAATGTTCTTTAAAATATGGAAAGGTGAGAAAAGTCTGTGGCAGGAGTGAATGGCCTGTGGCCCTCCATATGTTGTTGAACTACAACTCCCATCATCTTTAACTATTGGCCATGCTGACTAGGGCTGGTGGGAGTTGGAGTTCTATGACATCCAGAGAGCCACAGGTTAGGCACCCCTGGCTATGGTCCATTCCAAGTTCCAGGTTTGTTGTGGACCAGTTCAGTCATTACAGCAGTTATCCAGAACCTGTAGGAAATGCTGCTGCTGCTGCTGCTGACTATGCATGGTGGCTATCATGCTGTACAATGTGCCCCTTTGCATGAAGAGCCTCCATGTCAGGAGCAAGATAGTCCAATGGTTCTAGCATGGAGCCCATATTCATTGACATAATAAACAGCTCCCATATGTTATGGTCATGATGTGGAGCCCCCAACTCTGAATTCCCCTCTACAGTGTACACAAAGGATCTGGGGCTCTGGTCTTGCACACTTGGCATCTGAGAGAAAAGATTGCTCTCCCATGCAGACATGTTTCTCCAGTTTCCCATTTTCCTCCCCTAAGAATGCATTTTGGATTCCTTTTCTGGCAGTAATCTGCATTCTCAGAGAATTAAAGTTAACAAGCTGCCGTGCAAAAGAACTTAGCAGCACTGGGTTGTTGTCAAGATAGCATATCGTTTCTGGAAAGAAATAGATGTCTGTTCCCTAATTGTCTTGGGAACAGTGGATGGTTAAAGGCAGAGACCCATAGGAACCAGGCCTGGCAAGCAAGTACAACTCACAGGGTGTTCCCAGTGCTACACTGTTTCCTGCTGAGCATTTGTCAGGGGCGGTGGTGAAATGTAGAATGTCTCTTCCCCAGTCATGCCATTTCCTCCTTTCATGACAAGACACACTTCGCAGTTGGGCAGGATTTTCTGCCCACATTGGACCCAAAAGGTGGAGCAGCCCAGCTAACTTCCCAGGCTGCCAAGTTGTCAGCTGAACTAACAGAGAAAGCCATCCCGGTTTGCGAGGAATGTTTATTATGTTTCCTACATAATATAATTGTATACAGTTACATAATTGTTGTCAATTCTCTAAGCAGCTGCCATCTGGCTAGGAAAGGTAGGTGGCTAAGAGCCACACTGCTTCTTGAGTCCAAATCTGTAAGAATTGCGAAGCTCCACCTCCTAATTGAGCAACATCTTTTGATTTCCATAATCATTACATTGTGAAGAGACGTTAATGACTAGGTTTTAATTATCTCTGTGCGTAAGAGCTTAATTAGGTAACAATCAGGGTTGGAAATTGGGAATATATATGTGTTTGTGTGCATGTGTGCACACTCAATATATATTAAAATTAATCCCTGTTCTTTCCAAACCTTCCTATCTCTTAACCATTTGTCCTTTTCCTTTCATCAAGAGCCAAAAGAAGACTAAAGCCAATTGGTCCCTTAAAAATTCCTGCTCTCTGCACAAAATCCATCCTCCTTGTACTTTGCCTAGTACACTCCTTCAAATGTGACTTGCACTGTGATTTCTTGGAACCACAGCAGAGGGTGGGAATGTAAATCTTAAGTTGCCTCCCAGATATATCAATGCTTGTGTGTTATTAACCCTGTTAGCCAAGTGCATTACTAAAAGCTGAGCAGTCTTGTTGCCACAGGGTGCTGCCTACATTTCATAAGACTGCTTGTCATGTCATGCGTGTGTTTTAGGTGTATGTGGCGTGGCTATGCAGGGCTTGTTATATTCAGTTAGAGGGAGAGCTGAGAGGGAGGATGCTTTCTGGTACACACACTCACACACCATTTATGTCATTGTTGAATCAAATAATAAGGGGTTAGATCATGTTTCTTAGTGGCATGATTAATTCCTTAGCCCAACAACAACAAATGCTGCGTCTGAACATAAAGTATTATTTTGCCAGCTTCATCGCTCTTAGCAATTTCCACTAAGTTTACAGGGACAACAAAAGGGAGAAAGATTACAAGGAGTGCAGCATGGGAACCAGTGAATTAACAGGCTTTGTAATCCAATAAAAGTCCCAATAAAAGAACAACATGCTTTTCCCCTACAGAGGTTCTCTAGTAGGGAATAACATTACTGATGTTGTGCAGGTGGGCTGACTAACTACAGTTGGGTCCCCTGACACTAGCTTCAAGTTCTTACTCTCGCGCAGTCAAAAAATCCCCTAATTACTTTATCAGTCTCATGTAGCAGTATGAGCAATTGCTAGCATGCCATAGAAATATGAATGCAATTAAGTTATATACACAGGGGGATCCTATGGTCCTGGCACATTGGGCACATCCTAGCAGGGCATCTTGGAAAGCCAGTGTCACAGCAGGCCTAGTACTCCCTGAGGTGGTAAACCTGTGTCTGGGCACTTCAGACTGCTGTTGAGAGCTCACATAAATGAATGTGCCTTCATACAAAAATCCCACTTGACATAGGGTGCTTTCAGATGTGAGGTTGTTCAGGTACCATGAGTGGATTATTAGAAGCAGATTTTTATTTTTTTTTAAGCCGGTTGGATTTTCTGCAGAAAGGGTTGTTGTTTAGTCAATTATTTGTGTCCGACTCTTTGTGACCCTATGGACCAGAGCACGCCAGGCACTCCTGTCTTCCACTACCTCCCGCTTCGAGAACACTGTCCAACCATCTTGTCCTCTGTCGCCCCCTTCTCCTTGTGCCCTCCATCTTTCCCAACATCAGGGTCTTTTCCAGGGAGTCTTCTCTTCTCATGAGGTGGCCAAAGTATTGGAGCCTCAGCTTCACGAGCTGTCCTTCCAGTGAGCACTCAGGGCTGATTTCCTTCAGAATGGATAGGTTGGATCTTCTTGCAGTCCATGGGACTCTCAAGAGTCTCCTCCAGCACCATAATTCAAAAGCATCAATTCTTCGGCGATCAGCCTTCTTTATGGTCCAGCTCTCACTTCTGTACATGACTACTGGGAAAACCATAGCTTTAACTATACAGGCCTTTGTTGGCAAGGTGATGTCTCTGCTTTTTAAGATGCTGTCTTAAAAAAAGGGTACATCTGGATTAAAGAAAGAGGAAATGGGCTGGCATTTTGACACTGCACAAAATTATGACACTACATTTTGTGGACACTGCACCAAAATGTGCATGCCTGAGCAGCACCAGTCCTGCAATAGACACATCTGGAACCACCCATAGAGAATTGGGTGTTGGAGAGCCTAACTTCCTCCCTCATGGGCTGGTTTTCTACATGGAGAAACATTCAGTAATCTGAGCTCTCCCCTGGGACCTGTAACTAGGTGATAGTTACTATGCTCAGTCTGTTGTAGGGTCAATAGCACTGCAATCCAACACACATCCAAAGCAGGGTTTGGGAAATGTTTTTGCCCAGAGGGCTACCTTCATCTCTGTCCCTGCCCCTGCGGGCAAACTTTGACAGGTAGGTGGAGCAACCCACTTGTCAGTCATCTGGTGTCATGATGTCAGCTGATAGTGCCCCACCCACTTGTCAAAGTCACTTATGCAGCTGTAGCTTTGCCAGGTGGCATGAGGAACATTACTCTGGGGGCCCACTCAGCTCTGGCACCAACCCTGCTCATTGTTTTTTAATGAGGAGCCTCACTTGTAGAGTACTGAGTGATGTAGTTCCTCTGCCTTCGAAAGCTGTCCTACAGAGGAGAAAAAGATAAACTTGGTGCATCACCGCATTTCAGTTTTGTGTCCTATTGCACCTGATACGTTGCTGCCAGGCAGTCTGGCAAATCAAAGGAGCCCCAAGGAGGACAATTTGTTGAGGCCCCCAGGGGGATAGTTGGCTTCCTACTGGTCATTTCTGTGGTGGGCTTCACTTGTGGTCTGCATGACACTGAGAACAGGGTGCCTACTTTCCCCTGTGCACCATGAATGGCTGCTTGGTTGCCTGTCGAGGAACAGGAGGAACCTGGGGGTGACTCCTGGTTAGCAGATGCACACGGCAGCTGTTGAGTAAAGGAGGGTTGTTAAGCAGCTTCCCCATGTTGCAGGCTTGATGACATTCTGTGACTGTAGGTGTCTCTGTGCTTTGCGCATACACATTTCTTTCTTTCAGAGAGGGAGTTAGAGGAGGGGTGAAGGAAGCCTGTGTCCTAATATGAGACATGATCTTATTCTCCCTGGTGACTCCCTCTACCTTGCTTAATACTTTGGGGAACCTTATCCTTGCAGCCCAAGTTAGAGGGGTAGAGTTGAGGCTCTTGTTGAGAGTTCATGTCTGGGTCTTGAGATAGGTACCTGTTAGCAAGACTCAAGAAAAACAAGTGCTGATCATGATAATACATTTACTTTCATCGGACTTTTGGGTACTGTTGCTGGTGTACAGTGTTTGCTTCATGCAGTGTCTCTCCATCAACTTAAGCACCAATGAATCTCCACCTTTGGGTGTTCCTTGAAATCAGAATGATTCAGCCCCATTATGTGCATTTTGATATCTGAAATCTGGATTTTTTCCCTGCCTGGGGCTTTTATACCCTTGATGGGATGCCATGGTTGGCTGCAGAGGTGGTAGAAATTCGATCCTTGACTAAGCCTCTAAAGGCATTAAAAACAACAACAACAAACACCTCCCAGCATGTTACAGTACAGGAAAAGGCTACTCTAGGGAAGATCTAGTACTGGCTACTGCCAAAATCAACATGTTAAAACAGAGTGAACCATCACTGCCTCTTATGCTGAAAATACTATTTATTTGTTTGCTGTGGGTTGTAAACAATGCTGCACACACAGAGTTCCACTCATGCATGGAACATCCACTTCCTCTTCCTGTGTGTCCCCAAAACCTGCTCCAGAGGGTCCTCCAATCCTCTGGAGCATATTTTGAGGGGGTGTGGGGGACTCCAGGGGAGAGCAGAAACGGGGAAAGTTTTGTTGTATAAGTGGAAGCCTGTTGTGCAAGTAGAAGAAAAGCACTGGATACAACCCTCTGCCTATTTATTTTTAATGGAATTTATATACTCGCCCCCTTTCCATTGGCATGCTGAAGCTGACAAATAAAGTCAGCACTGCACCAAGTAGTTACAGAAACTCAAGACAATACTATTATAATAAAGATAAGACTATTATGATGAAAACCCATCAATAATTGGATAGAAAATTGACGGCTGGCACTTTCCTATTCTGCCAATGGTTAATACCTACAGCAGAGATGGTACAAAAGGCCTGGTCTTCTCTGTAAATTGGCAGCCACATTTTAATCCTCTACCTTGCAGCTTATTTACCATCTTGCTTATTTTCTTCCTTCCCACATATTCTCATCTTCTCCCCAAGCGTTCAAACAGCTTGCATCAGTGTTTGTGCAGCTAACGTATTCCATATATTTTTCTTATTGTGGATGCAATAGCTCTCTCCACCCACTCACTTAAACACATTTGAGAGCCCTGGAGCACATTCTGAATGCGTCGAACCCCTCCACCCCCACCCCAAAGGAAATCTGAGAAACGCCACCACCTGCAAATGAATTGGTGACACTCATCCAAATGGGGAATGAGATCAGAAATTTGGCACTACCTCCTGGGTTTGGGGGTTGCCTGGCTACTGGTTGAAATAATCCCACAGCACAACATTAAGAAGGAGAGGGAGAAAAGTATGCTCTGTAAATGGTTAGTTTCCTTTCATGCCAAGGCTCTACACCAGCCTTTTCTTCCGTAGTGTTTGCAAAACTGCTTGGGAGTTTTTGCAATAAAGAGAAAGTGCTTGCCGAACAACCCCCCCCTCCCCCTATGAATAACTTTCTAAAATGTCAGCTCTTTTCATAGGTGTAGATCAAAAGCCACAGTTTCCTAAAAGCGCATGAATATTACCTGGCAGCCAGAAATCCAGAGAGAATTTTGGGCGGAATTTGTGCTACTGTTCTGAGAATAGCACTTTCAAAAAGCATTGTCAGGGCACAGCTGCAGGGATGTCTTCTGCATCTGTATCTACAACTGACAGGTTGCTACTGTATGGCTTTCACCTTGCTGATCTCCAAATTGGCATGTTGTTAACGAAGCCCTGCATGGATTTAACCTCCTCCATTATTCCCTAACTGGAATTTCTGTACTCTCATCCTATAATCATTCGGCAAATGTAATAAAGCTCTGATGAGGCGTTCAGGTGCCTGCATGTTCTGTTCTCTGGATGTATTGTTGCACTGCGGACCACCAACCTTGGCTAATTTGCTGTATTCCCGACCTCCTCGCTCCCCTTTCGTGGGTGTGGAGAGGAGGGAGGTTGCTTTCTTCCAGGTACAAAGGCTACTGGAATGCCAATCAAACTGAAGGTGTCCCAGGGACAGCCTGTGAAGCTGAACTGCAGCCTCGAGGGAATGGAAGACCCAGAGATGCTGTGGATCAAGGATGGAGCTGTGGTGCAGAGCGTAGACCAGGTGTACATCCCGGTAGATGAAGAACATTGGATTGGGTTCCTCAGGTAGGGCTGATGTACAGAACAAGGGCTTCCAAGTTGTATTACATTATTAATTACCGTAATTTTCGCCCTATAGGACGCACTTTTCCCCCTCCAAAAATGAAGGGGAAATGTGTGTGCGTCCTATGGGGCGAATGCAGGCTTTCGCTGAAGCCTGGAGAGCGAGAGGGGTCGGTGCGCACCGACCCCTCTCGCTCTCCAGGCTTCAGGAAGCTATCTGCAAGCCGTGGGAGCCTGGCGCGAAGTCGCGCAGCTCTCCCACGGCTTGCGGAGAGCTGCCTGCATCCTGAAGCCTGGGGCGCGCTGAGCTCAGCACGCCCCAGGCTTCGGGCTTCGCGCTGGGCTTCGCGCTGGGCTCCCTAGGCTTGCGGATAGCAGCCTGTTCTGGGGGCTGGGGTCGGGGAAAGCTCGGGCTTCCCCCACCCCAGCCCCACGCCTGGGGGGGGGGATAAAATTGTTTTTCTTTATTTCCCCCCCAAAAAACTAGGTGCGCCCTATGGGGTGAAAAATACGGTACTATCATCATCTTCATTATCATTATCATTATCACCATCCTCACCACCACCTGCATTTTTTTATCCTGTGACAGACCACTGGTCACTTAGTGAGCTTTGTAGTTGAATGGACATTTGAATCCTAGTCTCCCCAGTCCTAACTGTTGCACTTTATGGCACTTGGAGTCAGAGCTCAGTGCATTCCACATATTTGCTGTGCAAAACATGGGATTGGCTCCTTGGAATTCCACCTAAACCGTTTTTTCTTCCCTTGTTTAAAATCTCAGGTGTGTACCTAAGACCTTTCCCCATTCTTGTAGTTGACAATAATACTAAGTACTTGAATAGTACCTCAAAGCGCTCAAATGCATTATCTAGTGTGATCCAAGCAGTAACTCTGTAAGTACACCAGTATTATTATCCCCCAGATTTCAGATAGGAAGCCTGAGGCTGAGAGAGTTCCTTTACTAAGGCCACCTACTGAGTTCATGGCGGAGGTGAGATCCGAACTGCAGACTTTCTGATTCATAGCTCGTAACCATTCTGCTGCAGCTACACCAACCCTCCAGTTGTTGAGGAAAGCATAAAGGCAAATGAGCAACAGTCTGGTAAAAAATCAGCAACCAGAGGTAGTCTGAACAAGACTTTCATTGGTCAGAATGAGGTTTAGCTCTTCCCCCCACATTTTCTTATGGTTGTTTCCCAGCCTTTCTCAGCACTATCTTCATGACCATCTCCTATTTTATTCATCACCCCACTATAAAATTTTGGTGTGTGGGACCTTGGGAATGGAGGGAGGCAGAGAGGACTAGATTCCTCTCTAAGATTGGCCAGGAGGGCTGATTTCCCACAGGGGTGTTCAGGCAAAAGAAAGGCTTCTGTTGTAGTCAAGGTTAATTGATAAAGAAGAGGGGCAGGTGCAGTCCATTTGCTAAGACCCAGTGTTTTAAAAACTCAAATTACATTGCATTGCTTTTGCCTGGTGCAGAACTTTGCTGTAGAAGGAGGAGCTGAGCTGAGCCAAACCAAACCAGTGCAGTTTCCATCCTCTATTTTTTCACAGGTTTTCAAGATGGCTTACAGAATAAAAGCAAATAGTTGGGGGGGAAATGTACACTGCAATCTGCTCAATGGGGCTTCAGTAGCAGATGGCATGGTTGGGGAGCCCTCTTCAGATAACCTCTGGTTGGTCGCAGTGCTGCTGCTTACCAGGAGGTAGAAGGGGAAGGGCAAGGATAGCATGGTGCAAGCCTACCAGTGGGAACACCAGATTGGTTCAACTCACTGGTGCATTGGCACCACACCAACCTCCTCCCCCACCAGCTTACCTCTCTACCTCCAGGTAAGCATCAGCAATGCAACCGGCCAACGATTAGGTGAGTGGTAGAGCCTCGCCATGTCATCAGGTACTGTGAATGGTCATATATAGCAGGTGTGAGGAACCTGTGCCTCTCCACATGTTGCTGAATTACAACTCCCATCAGCCCCATCCAATGGGGATGATGGGAGCTAAAGTTCAGCAACATCTGGAAGGCCAAAGGTTCCCTGCACCTGATTATATGGCAGTAATGCAGTAAAAGAGGATGCACCATTAACCAAAACCATTCCAATCCAGTCTAGGACATCTTGAGGTGTACTGGGGCCTGAAATGGCCAGCCCAACCTTTTCTCACGTTTGGTAGCTCCGTTAGGCAGGAAGGCCCAGAGAGGCTATTAAGCTCCTTAGGGATGTAGGGAGTTGCCTTATATCATGGATATAATGGACCAGACCTTGGTCCATCTACATAAGTATTGCTTACACTGACTGGCAGCACCTGTCCAGGGTTTCAGGAAGAGGTCTTCTATCCCAGGGACTTCTGCAAAGCAAGTGCACTGCCATGGAGTTACAGCCCTTCCCTCAATTCCCCTGTGTGGTTCTCTAAGACCAGCATTGGCAGCAGATGTTGTTTCCGCCACCACTGATTGCATGTTCATGCTGTATCTGTCCTTCTGATACTGGGAGCTTTCCCCTTTTCTGGCCTAGCCTGAAGGCAAATGAGAAGGAAAGCTTTACAGCCCCCCTTTCACCTTGTTTGTTCCAATGTGCTCTGCGGCAAAACTGGAGATGTACTTAAAAGTTTCCTTGCTCTCATTTATTCCCACCATGTCCCTTCCTTCTCTCCTGGTATCTGACTAAAAAGAGATGCCCTAATTAAAATCAGACTTCTGAGACTAGATCGGAATCCTGTTGGGAGGGGAGAGGATGTGTCATACAAACCAAGGCTTAGTCATCCCCACAAGAGATGTTCCAGCACATTTACTCCATCATTTAGATCAAGGCAAGCATTCTGCATTTGGGCCAATTATCATAGGGTAAAATATTCAAGGGTAGTTTGCTTAGGATGTTGCGGCGGGACAGGTACAGCGGGTGGGCGGGGGGTGGGAGAGGAAAAGTGCCAGTCATCTTTCCAGATACTGTTTGCAAGTACAGTAATTACTGCAACAATTGCCAGAAGTATACAAAAATTACCTATTCCCAAATCCATCTCTCCGGAGGCCTTTTGAATTAAATAGTTACTTGAGAATCTTGGATTCCCAACAGAGCCCTTGAAATGAAAATGTGCTCCTGGAAACACTTGTTTTACAAGGAGCCGGGATGGGTGTGGAGAGGATATATTGCTGCATTACAGCAAACAGCATTGAAATAGCACCTCTGGCAGCCCTAATCAAATACCCTGTAGGCTGTTGCACTGATGTCTAATTTAGCAAATTGATAGGCGGATCAGGAAAAGCTGAGAGTGGAGCTGCTGGTTGTCCCTTCCCAATCAGAATGACACTTGATCACTTGAGTTTCATATGGTCACCCTGTGATGATCTGCCACAGCTGGAATTGGTAGGGGCTGGACTGACTTTGTCCTGCGGCTATCGCAAGCTGAAGCCGTACAAAGCTGTCTTCAGTCTGATATAAATTGACATATGTGTCTGAACTTGAGGAACTGTGGACAGAATTTCTCCCTTGGTTCATGGTTTAAAGCAACATTCTATGCATTCAGTTACTCTCTACCCTGCTTCCCACTTTGTAAGAAAAGATTAGTATGTGAAATATTTATTTAGGTTTATGCGGTGCTGAATAAGGCCAGAGATGAAGAGCTCCAGCTCTGAGTCATCACCTTGATGAGGGAATGTTTGCTCCTTCCCTTTCACTCTTGTCTAACCAACACATTTGCTTTCTCCGCATGTTTTTAGACTCCAGTCTCAGGGTTAGAGCGGCTTGGCAGACTCTTTTTTCCAAGATGAGGACAGTTAGACTTCCTGGAACCAGGGAGTTAGCTAAGTCACGTTCTTCAAACAGGAACTGCATGGCACTTGGCTAATTAATTCATGCAGTATTTCAAGATAAGCACTTATTTCTCCCGTGTGAGTGCTAAAGATTCCTTCACTGTTTTGAAAAGGGTAGCTTCTCCTCCAATCTCTGTCTCAGTCTCCAAAATCATATGTCTCTGGTGAAAGGGCTGTAGCTCAGTGATGGAGTATTGCTTGCAGGTTCGTCAGCATCTCCAGGTAAGGCTGGGGAAGGCCCATCTTTGAAATCCTGCCAATCAATTTGGACCGGGGAGGCACAACGTAGCGCCCTCCATGTCTTCCATCAGCTCCAGCCAGCATGGCTAGTGATCAGGGGTGATGGGAGTTGTAGCCCCAACAATATATGGAGAGTAGAGGACTAGAGGGACCAATATTCTTACTCAGTACAAGACAGCTTCCTATGTTCCTGACCTATTTTCTGTCACTTGTGGTATGCTTTGCACTGATTAGCTAATCTTCTCTAAAGAGCTCCTTCTGCTTCGTGGTAGCCACACAAATAGGTGGAAGCCTCACCACGTGGTTTATTGCTTTCCCTGCATATTCAGGCTGGATGCAGCCACGGGCCACTGTAAGGCCACAATTTAACATGTTCTCTGGAATCCTGGAAAACAAGTGCTTCTCAGGATATGGCAAACTGCATTCCTTTTGCAGAGCCAAAAACCAGCGGTGACACTTGTGCTTTGCATTCAGCAAGTCCTGGGTTCATTTGCTGGCATCTGCAGCTGACATAAACCTGGGTTGCAGATGTGAGAAAAGCTTCTGTGTGAGGCTTTGGGCAATTGTTTGCAGTAATGGGCCAGATAGAGCCAGGGCCTTGTAGTTAGGACAGCTTTCTGTGATCACATGAGTACATGCTGAAGCTGGAGGGCTTTACTATTTCGGAAATGGCTCCAATGTTTGTAGATCACTGGATGGAATTGGAAGAGCTTGTGAAGACAGCTGCTTGTTTATGCCACAGTGCCATTTACCATTCATCGCTCTCTCAACACTTTAGCTTGAAGTCTGTGGACCGGAAAGACTCTGGGAAGTACTGGTGCCAAGTGGAGACCAACGGGAAGAAAGAAGAATCACAGCAAGTGTGGCTCATTGTGGAAGGTAAGGGCCCTGTCACTGGCTCTTGCCCAAGGCAGGCATGCTGAGGATGCAATACTTGGCTGCAAATTGAAATTGTGGAAAGAAACTGCCTGGATGATGTTGGCTCATTTCCAGTGTCTGTGCTGCTATGACCAAAACAATTGTGCTGTCGCAGTGACCATCTAAAGATCAGAAGAGAGTGGTAGCTGGTGTAGGGGACCTATCAAACAATTTTTGCTGGGTCTTTAGTTCTGCAAAATATTGAGTGCTTCCAACATTATGTCTGCCAACTTTCATTTGAAAGCATGCCCAAGAAACAGCTAGAATTAGCATCTTCGTAATGTTTTAATGGTGAGTGTGATGTCAGATAGGTTAACTATAGAATGAGGGCTCCAGAGAGCCTACCAAAATATGTGTCTGACCCTTCAGATGATATGAGAATCCATGTCTTCCATTTTCTGGCTTCTCCATATGCATGTTTAGACAATGTCAGACCCTGGGGCTTAGTCTTGCAATTGGCTGCTGTGGGGCATGAGTCTGCATCAGGTTACGGGCTAGTCAGATGAGTAAGAAGCAGAAAACATGGTCAGAGGCAGGTATTGGATCAGGCAAAACAAAAGCAGAAAACCAACAACCCCACAGGGTTAGAGGTAATGGACATGGTCAAAGAGAGAGACCAGAGTCTAGTACCAGATTGGGCAGAACTAAAGTACAGTGGTACCTCGCAAGACAAATGCCTCACAAGAGGGAAAACTCGCAAAACGAAAGGGTTTTTGGTTTTTTGAGTTCCTTCGCAAGACGATTTTCCCTATGGGCTTGCTTCGCAAGATGGAAACGTCTTGCAAGTTTGTTTCCTTTTTCTTAAAACCGTTAATACAGTTGCGACTTGACTTCGAGGAGTAACTCATAGCATCGGTGATTTTTGAAGCTTTTCCAAAACTTTTCCGACACCGTGCTTCGCAAGACGAAAAAAACCGCAAGACGAAAAAACTCGCGGAACGAATTAATTTCGTCTTGCGAGGCACCACTGTACCAGAAGCAGAGACATAATTGAAAGGTGCCTTGGAGGTTAGGTACCACAGGAGGCAAGCTTCAGGCATCTCTGATTAAGGGGCTGGCTTGGAAATATATACTTTTTATAAGGTTGGGTGTGTCTCTATTGGCTTTTCAGGTCAGCTGACCACCTTCAGACTACAGCAGGCATCCCCAAACTTGGCCCTCCAGATGTTTTGGGACTACAACTCCCATCATCCCCAGCTAACAGGTCCAATGGTCAGGGATTATGGGAATTGTGGTCCCAAAACATCTGGGGGGCCGGGTTTGGGGATGCCTGGACTACAGTGTCCCATGAAAGCAGTGGGAACAGTACCTCAGCCTAGAAAGCAGCCTTCACTTATAGAGTCTAGCCTGCCTGGTTCAGAAATCAGAATGCTAGTGACGTAGGAGACCAGGTGCTAGTGACGTAGGAGACCCGGCTACTCTGGAAGTCCTGGTTCTAAATGTCCCTTGGTGC
Organism: Podarcis pityusensis; assembly: GCF_964106645.2. Classification (NCBI taxonomy): domain Eukaryota; kingdom Metazoa; phylum Chordata; class Lepidosauria; order Squamata; family Lacertidae; genus Podarcis; species Podarcis pityusensis. The sequence goes on from NC_138028.1 coordinate 44,015,147, forward strand.
CTTACAGAAAATGATTTTTTGATTAATATAGGGTTGCAGTGGTTTTTCTAGGCTCATTGCTCAAGCCTTCAAATAACCCATGTTTCCAATGCCATGGAGAACCTCACGAGACAGCCATTGTTTACCCATGAGCCATGTTTTTAACTGTGCTAGAGAGGCATGTAGGGTTTCATCTGCCAGGTTTGCCCAGACTGACAGCATATTAGTTTTACATAGTATTCATTGTTATAACTTATTGCATTTAAATCCCACCTTTTTCTCCAAGGAGCTCATGGCTCCCCCTCTCCTCATTTAATCCCCACCACAACCCCATGAGGTAGGTTAGGCTGAGATGCAGCGGTTGGCGCAAGGTCACCCAAATGAGGGTTTAAACCCTGGTCTCCCAGGTCCTAGTCTGCATCACCCTGGCTCACACAGACTGCGCACACAAACCTAGAGGATACACTGAACAGCACTCTGGCCTGGTATCAACATAAATATGTACCATTTAGAGTGGGTGGCTCCCTGCATTTGCAGCTGTACGTCCTTCCAGGATTATGATGCTAGCAGACCTCATAAAGCTGCCAGCGTCAGATCTGCACGCTCTCTGGAAGGGAATCTGCGGCGGCTGCAGGCTATCTGCAGCAGAGTTACATCGTTGATGGAGTAGGCAGCGCTCTCCTGTCTGACTCACAGCTGAATCAGTGTCCCAGCATGGGCTCAGAATACTGTGCTGCTTCAGGTATTTGTCTTTTTCCATGAAGAACTTCGTATTTCCTAGTCATTTGAGGTTTCATAGTGGTTTGTTTTTAAGAAGAAGAGATGTAATCTCCCGTGGCAGTTGGTGCCTGGATGTAATGCAGAGGTGTATGTTTAGACTTTGTCTGCCACGCTGGAGAGAAAGGAGGTGCCTGTTACTCCCAAGCCAGGAGTGCATAATACATCCTTTCTTTGTCCTCAGGGGTGTGCCTTTGCCACAACCATTAGGTGGAATGGGCCCTTCTGTTTTGCAATGTCTATACTGGAGCTTGACAGCAAATTATTGACCCTTTACTGGCCAAGCTGCCAGGAAGCGCAGCTCAATTCTATGTTAAATATTTGCTTGGAGATAAAGATAAGTGTCATTGATGGAGGCAAATTTCTATCAGGGTTGGAGAGTATGATAAGACTGCAATTAACCGCCTGAAGGTGGAACAATTATTATTTGTTATTCTGTATATAAAGTAACTGAGCTGCTGTTACTGGGCCACACTCTTTTTGTGGCTCTATAAATACAAAAAAATATAAATAAAGGTATCTTCAGATTTGTGGCAGCAGGAGGATAATGGATGAACAGGATATGTGCTTGTGCAGTGTGGATAAGAATGGGTGTATGAGAAAGAGAATGACTGGGCGATTGAGGAGAGATGCATCTGATGAAATGGAGTGTTGTCCACTGAAACTGATTCCATGGTACATGTTTTAATCTTTAAGGTACCAAAAGATTCTGTAACAGAACATTTGATGAGCCTGAGTTCAAATTGCTGCTTAGTGCAAGGGCAGGGCATCCCTTTCAACCCAAGAGCTGTATTCCTTTGTGAACTATCATCCAGAGGCCACATGCCAGTAGTGAATGTGGTCCCAATTTAGGCAAAGCCAAATGCACAATCACACACATCTGCCAATCCACTCCATTTAGCCACGCATATACATGCACATCCCATTCACACTCAGCCGTCCATTTCTGTCACTCACCCCTCTTTCTCTCTCTCTCTTTCTTTTTTTCTCTCTCTCTGTCTGCCACTCCATTTTCATTCTCTGCCCCTTTCTCCTCTCCATCATCCATTCATTCTCTTTCTCAGGCATCCCTTCTTATTCACACACCAGAAACATATACCCCATTTATCCATTATCCTCTCTCATTCTCTCTCTCTCACCCACCCACACCCATGCATAACTGGATTTTTCAAGTTTTTCAGCTTGAGGATTGTTGTTTTACAAAAGAGCAAGTGCTCTTTTTTCAGTCACCTCCCATTATCTGAAAAGAAAGGAGCTTCAGTTCTAAAGGGGATGCTATACTATCAGGCATGGTGAATCAGTCTGCCTTGGGCAGCTGATCATGCGTAGGGTGGGGTTGGGGTGCAGTATGAATTTTCTGCCTTAGGCATTAAAATATATTGAGCCATTTCTTCATGTAGCTTCACTTTCCATTGTAGATCTTTTTTCTACTGTGGGTTGTTGTTGGGTTTTTTTTTGACGTGGTAAAGCCACCATGCAGCAGTTTCTTTCCTTGGGATCAAAAAGGCTGGAAGGTATTGTCCAATCATAGGGTGGGGAGCATGAGCAGATCTCAAACCCTTGTCATTCACACAAAGATAATACATCCAAATATGTCTTACACACATAAAACCCAATGCACAACCCAATTGTGTGGCTAACTGCCAAATTTTCCCTATGAAATTGACCACATATTTATGGCTGAATGTTATTTGTGTAGAGGCCATATTTAGCTGCACCATCCTTATGTCGATGGATGGGGATGGTGCATATGGGGATGATGGAAAAGGGGAGGCTCATTCAGCCTATGGTGGATGCCTCAGTTCAATGTACCCTCACATAGATGCATTAGGGCAGAATTTAGTTTCAGTAGTTTGGCGAGGCCTGGTATAAATACTAGAATTGTTCCTCATCCAGATTTCTATCGGAGTTATCAGATCTTGTTGGCAGAGTAACTCCATTGAGTTAGCGATCCACCAATCTTTCATTTGTTCAGAATGCAGCACATGCAAAGTTTGCCCCAATATTCAGCTTATGTCTCTCCTCACCCCCTAGTTTACCAATGTGCAGTATTACATTGATTAAATCACCATGCAATAAGAAGTCTTGCCATGGCCACACAGTTGTATCAGGTATCCTTTTCGTGCAGCATTTTAATCAATGCACATATTTCGTCCTATGAATTGGTATCCAATTTGAGATGGGCAGGGATGATAACTAGGATGAACTGCTCATGTGCCATTTCCAACAAAGCTTTTAGAACTGGAAGGTCTGGGTGCACAACGAAGGACAAAGCCAATGTACTGCAGATAATAATGAAATGCAGGGATGTGGGAATCTGTGGCTCTCCATATGTTGTTGGACTACAGCTCCCTTCACCCTACCATTGGCCATGCTGGCTGGGGCTGTTGGGAGTTGGACTCCAACAACATCTGTAGGGTCACAGGCTCCCCATCCCTGATAACATGAGACATCTGCAGCCCTGATGAAGAGCCTGTTGCCATAGAATAGCATTGTACATCTCAGGGCAATAGAATATGCACTGTATAAGCATTTTGTGTCAACTTTATGGCAACTCAGAAAATGTTTGCCCTTCCAGAGGAAAATGTTTCAGCATACAAAGAGGGTTACTTTCCTCTCCCGCTCTTCAAGGTCTGCAGCAAGGATGAGTGAGCATCCTTGAAATCTTAATGAGCAGCCATTAGTGATAATCATGTAAAACCCTTGTAATATTGCAGAATACTGTGCATTCATATGTTGTCTTACAATTTTGTTTGGTAATGAAATAGCACACATTGCTAACATACACAATGTACACAAAGTCTGCTACCCGTCTGCCTAAGATTAAAGGAGCCCAGGTATGTCTGACTTGAAAGAGAAACCATTAGACTTTGGCATCCTTGTTATAAAACACTCTGCATATATATAACCTATCCAGAAGCTAACCGGCTTCTGCTTCCTTAACCCGAAATCTAAAGGTCAAACTGTACTTAAGAAATTATTTTATTGAATTTAGAGCCAGTACTGCCAGAGGGCTATAAGATTTGGCATTATGTTTCTTATTTAGGAGCTAAAACGAAAGAAGCTGCCATTTAAAATTGGTTCCCAATATTGAATCAAGATTTCCTAATGTGGAACATATGTGTTATTTGGTGCTTGGAAGAATAATGCAGTAAGGAGCGAGCTAAGAGTAAAATGGCAAACATAGGCACCAGGCTTCCAATTTTTCTTTTTGAACCTCTGTGTCAAAGAGTGATGGGAGAAGGGGCCTCTTAAAAATTTTTCCCCTTGGTTGCTTGTCTTGCTCAAAATACCTCCCAGCTACTTTCCCACTTGCTTGGGCAAAGGCACAAGTACTCATTATCTTTTTCTCCTAAGGGTGGAAAAGCACTGCTTGCTGGCAGGGAGTTGTCAGAGCGAAGCGTGCCGTATTAAGCTCCCCTTCCCCTCACTGCTCAAATTTTGCGGCCTCCTTGCTTTTTAAAAAATGTATGAGACTGTTGAATGCATCTGCTGCGTAACATCCAGTTTGGCCTTTACTGTGTTACACTGTCAGGTATCAAATGACAGGTGTGTGTTCATGTTTGCACTAGACCTGAGATACATAGGGCCACCTGATGAATGGCTTAGCGGAAGAGACATTTGAACTAGGGACTCCATGACTCAGAACTCACCCATCATCCTCTCTCATAAATAAAAAGGGCAGAAAGAGGAAACTTATATTTGATGGTAAGAAAGTTTGCTCAGGAGCTTATCATAGTTTTATTGTACACGTGTGTCCACAGTAGCAAACAAGATTGGATGATAAGCAAAGAAAAGTACTACAGAGGTGGGGACCGGGGGGGGGGCGGTATCTACCCTGTGGCCTGGTTGCTGTGTGTGTGTAGTTAATTTCATTTCCTTTATCTTGTTTTGAGTAAAATAGCTAACTTGAATAGCTTATTTTGAAGTGCAAATATTTCCAGGTACTTACATAACAGAGAGCATGAAAGGTGTTGACAGGGAGTGTTGTCAGGTGTGTTTATCAGCACAGGAACGGAACCTCAAAACCTATATTTAGAGCCTTTAATAATAAGCTGATTGCCTGAGCTCCCACATATCAAATAGGTCTTCTGTCTACTTATTTTGCCATGATATCAACAGCAGCTCATGGTGTTTGGCGTGGGATCTATCTAACTGTGTTGGATATTAGCAGAATGACATCTGACCATATTGCAATTCCTCTTCTAATCGGTTTCCAGGAAAGTCTTGTTTTACCACTCTGTTTACCCAGGGACATGTGGTCTTTATCATATTCTTTGCACACCCCAAGATTTTTACATTGAATTGTACCTGAAATTCAGGGCTGGCCCAAGGCATTTGCTGCCTGAGGCAAAGGACAAGAATCACCCACTCCTGTTTCACATATGGATGCTAACTTTATTGATTCTTGCTTAAATATTGATGATAGGACAGTGTGCTCCAACACACTTGTGGACAGTAGACTAGCTTTGAGGGTGCAGGGCAGGGCAGGTGGCACACGCAGCTCTGTAGGCAAACACCTGCTCACTGCCCATTGCACAGTCCCAATACCTGCTGCCTGAGGCTCCTGCCTCAATCTGCATAATGGTTGGACCGGCCCTGTTGAAATCAGCCAGAAGCAAAAAGAATGTCACGTATAGAATAATGGCTTTATCTGCAGCACAATGGCCGTTGTTTTCAGTAATAGCAAAACTTCCACAGGATGATGGGACTGAGCTTTCAGGTGCTGTGTATTCCAGAAGACCTCATGCTTCAAGCAGCCAGTGTTATCAGAAACTGTTTGCATGATTGCTATATTTGTGTATGGTTAAATAGTTAATCAACGGTCAGGTGACTTGAAAGCGTGAAGAAGCATTAGCAAGGTCTCTTGCCTTGCCTTTGTTTAATCTAGTTGTGATATCACGGTCTAAATATCTCCTTGTGGCATTAGCCAGCCAAAGTTAAGCACTTTAAAAATTGCATTGATTTCATTGTGAGACGTGGGGATGTGCTTTGTTCTTTTTGTTTTAACTGATTTTTAATTTCAAATAACAAAACATATCCATACAAAGGAATACATAGCTTAGTAGTTGTACAGAAAATAAAGAAAATTGTGGCTGATGGTTTTTCTCTCAGTTGTTTGTCTTCATCTGGTTGAAGTCCCAGTTGATTTTTTTAGTTTCCAGTTGTGTAGAGGCAGCTTTAGTTACTTCTTCATAAGTTATTAGGCGTTTGAATGGGTAACCCGATCACCTCCTTATCCCTGCTCAGAGGCAGACTTTGGACTTTCAAATTTCAGCAGCACCGCCCCATCTCTTGCCTTCCACTTTGCTCAGTTCACTATGTCATAGCTGCCATGCCCTGTGGCACCCCCAGGCTTGGCACCCAGTGTGGCAGAACTGGTCATGCAGCCTTAACTCCGCCTCTGGCCTGCTTCATGGAGAGCTGTGGTGTAATTTTTAAGTTCACTTCTGCATTGCAGTCTCCCTGTGCAGAGATTATGGTGCATTCCTTGGAGGCCAGATCTGCTGCATCTGTGGTGCTTGCTGCCCGAGGCAATCACTTCACCTTGCCTCATGGGTGGGCCGGCCCTTAACCACATTATTGTTCACTTCTTAACTGCAGCTTGTTAGGGAACAGCAACCCATGAACACTATTTCAGATGAAACCCAAGCTTCCTGGTTTGTTTCTCCCGCTCACACCAATTGGGAGGAGCAATTGGGCAGCATGGTCAAGCAAGCATCTCATGTTTAGTAAACCACGATAAGCAAAGCCAGAAAGTCCAGTTTATTGTGATGTGTGAACACGGCCAATGAGAGTGGCACAGGATTGTGTCATTTAGATACCCTCCCACCAATGTGAGCAAGGGACAGTTCAGGATAAAAACTGAAACTAAGACTTCAGCAGGAATTTTTAAGATGAATACTGTATATAGAAAAGAAAACAACAAGATAAGTCATGGCCATCAGTCTCACTCATCCAACATCCAGCATTTCCAGATCCAACTTTGATCACAGGGAGGCACCATGGTGGGGTGGGGAGACTTTTTGGCTCAGTGGATCATATATTTATCTTCACTCACCCTCTTGGCCAACTTTGACGGGTGGGCAGAACAAGTCAATCATGCGACACCACAATGATTACATGTGATTGACAGGTGGGCACATTTACTCACCTGTCAAAGGTAGCCTGCTGAGTGAGGGAAATGTGATCAGACTCCCTACATATCAGCTAATGTGTAGGGAATTTAGCCCCGCTCCCTAGCCACATCTCTACCTGCCCCACACCTGATGTCCCATATGATGTAAGGTGTGAGGCTGCTGGGCACAGATTGGGGAAAATGGCCTGGTGGGCCAAATGGAGAGATTCTGCAACCCCGAACAATGGTTTTCATAGAGAAACTCATATTGTTCCCCATAACAAGTCTATCTTGCAATCAAATTAACCTCAAAACTCATTTCTAGTATATTTTGAGCTATGCCTTCTCACACTCAAATTTTTGGTTTCTCTGAAATTTCCTATTGTGGTATGTAGATTTGCAATCTAGTATAATTTTTCAATATTCCTTTTGAGTTCTAGCAAAAAAGTTACTGTTTTAAATAAGCAGTTGTTTTTTAGCTAAGTTACTGTCTGACAAAACTCCTTTTTCCCACAGACATTTTGAAAAATAATACAGGATGTGTATCAATTATATTTCATGTTTAGAGTAAGGCATGGCTCCAGGTTCAGCATGACTCTGCGAATGCATTTTTAATATATGCCTAAAAACCCCTAAGGAAAGGTGTTCAAAGTCAGAACATAAAAGAATATATGTCTTCTAATTAACAGTGACTGTATTTAGAAGTTAGGCATCTTGTTTTCATTATGTCTTTGAAACATTTCCTTAGGAACCATGAGAGGTGTTTTATATGTGTATTATTACTAATGAATATCTTGGCATTAATTCTTACAATTTCTCAGATTTTCCACTTCGTAGCATTGTTCTCCAAGCAGTTAGCTTTTAAAGCCACAATAAAACTGAAGCAAGGTACTCTTCCAATAGAGTGTGTTGACTAATAATTTCATGGCCTCAGACCAGCTAGGGAATTCTCTATGCAAACAAATATTATTATTATTATTATTATTATTATTATTATTATTATTATTATTATTTCCTTCATCCTAAGGTCCCAGGACAGGTTACAGTAATAAAAACACATGCATTTCCCAAGGGTAATCATGAAGCCACTTTTTAGAAATCTGGAATTTCACTGATCTGCTTGGGAGAGGGAACAAATGGAGAATTGAATCTGGTCCCCACCACCACTCCTCCTCCTCCTCCTCCTCCTCTGCTAAACAGCTGATTGGTGAGATCCAAACTTTTCAACCAGGGCCATGCATTTGCAGCCTCCGCTGCTGCTCTGCTTAACTGGGGCCCCTGCCTGATAATTTCAAAGCCCATCAGGAAGTCTTTAAAAAGGCAGTCTTTAAAAATAACCTTTCCTACTGCTATTCCACTCAGTTATATCATAGTGTAAATGTACACGGGACAAAATGGATCCTGTACTGTAGGCAGCTCTAACCAAAGAGAAAAGGGCAAAGATGTACCATAAATGTAAAATGTTCCATTTCTTAAAATATGTGTGGTTTTTTTTAGAGCCCTGGCAGCCAATGTTCTGTACAAACTACTGTGAAAGAATTTAAAGAAATGGTTTCAGCACATCATAATGAAAACTCTCCCACTGCTAACATTTATGCTTTGTTCTTCTAGGTGTTCCTTACTTCACTGCTGAGCCAGAAGATCTGTCTGTAATCCCCAATACTCCTTTCCAACTATTTTGTGCTGCAGCTGGCCCACCTGAGCCGGTAACAATTGTCTGGTGGATGGGCGATTCCAAAGTTGGTCATTCCGATGTCTCCCCCTCCACCCTAAATGTGCCAGGTAAGGCTTCCTCCTAGGATAAATAAGGGCCTTAGAAAAGGAGTGGAGTGGCTGATGAAGAGACCATATAAATTGCACCAGTGTCATGTCGCTGGTGTTACGTGAGACTAAAAAGCAAGTGAGTATCTAGTATAGTCATACCTTGGAAGTCAAACAGAATCCGTTCCGGAAGTCCGTTCGACTTCCAAAACATTCGCAAACCAAAGTGCGGCTTCTGATTGGCTGCAGGAAGCTCCTGCAGCCAATTGGAAGCCGCAGAAGCCCCGTTGGACGTTCAGCTTCCAAAAATAGTTTGCAAACCGGAACACTCACTTCAGGGTTCGAGAGCCAAAATGTTCGAGAACCAAACTGTTCGAAAACCAAGGTATGACTGTATACAGTAGAGGTCACCAAAGATGAGGTTATCTTTGGTAAAATTTCCATGTGGGGCAAACTAGATAACCGCAGAACAAATACCGTATTTTTCGCCCTATAGGACACACTTTTTCCCCTCCAAAAATGAAGGGGAAATGTGTGTGCGTCCTATGGGGCGAATGCAGGCTTTCGCTGAAGCCTGGAGAGCGAGAGGGGTCGGTGCGCACCGACCCCTCTTGCTCTCCAGGCTTCAGGAAGCTCTGTGCAAGCCTCGGGAGACCGGCGCCACTTCGCGCTCGCCTCCCAAGGGTTGCACAGAGCTGCCTGCAGTCCGGGGGTGAGCGCAGCTCTGCGCAGCCATCGGGAGCGGGGCGTGAAGTCGCGCCTGCCTCCCGATGGCTGCGCAGAGCTGCCTGCATTCCGAAGCCTGGGGAGACCGGCGCGACTTACTGCTGGCGTCCCTAGGCTTGCAGATAGCAGGCTGTTCTCGGGGCTGGGATTGGGGGAAGCTCCGGCTTCCCCCGTGCCAGCCCCGCGCCTAGGGGGGAAATAAATTTTTTTTCTTTATTCCCCCCCCCCCCAAAAAAAACCTAGGTGCGTCCTATGGGGCGGTGCGCCCTATGGGGCGAAAAATACGGTACACCTTCTCAAAAAAACATACTCCACTCATTCTAGGTATTCTTCTTGGTGTATATTCTTGTTAACAGATTTTAATTTTTTCCAATTGGTTTATCAGTTCTAATGCCTTAAGCTGTTCTGAGTGCTTCTGTTTCCTCCAGCATGGCTAAAAGAAAGCCCCATTGCAGCTGAAGGGAAATATAATAGAACAGAGCAGCAATGGGAAACTCGCAGCTACTGAAACATTCCTATGCAGTTGAATGAACCTTGTTAGAACTCTATGGTCTAGCTATACAACCTTCCCAGACCTTCGTACTGAAAGGAGTAGAGGAAGGACTTGGTACTCACTCAGCAGTGTAACGTGACAAAAACTTTCACCAGAAACTTTCTCCCCCATTTTGTCCTAAAGTCATAGACAAAGGGTTGATCCTACTGAGTCATCAGATTTCTTGCATGTACCCTCACTATTATGATCTCCTTTATCCCAAAACAACAGCAGTTAGGATGGTGAGTTCGAAGGCAGGCCTCCTGCAGCTTTAATAAGTTGGGTAGAGGAAGGAATTTCAGCAAGTGCAGTTTGCATGAAAGCCCATGATAGATGTAGCATGCATGGAAAGCAAACACACACACAAATACACACACAGGTTATGTGTACAAACTAACACATAACCATAAAAACAGAAACAGCATTTCAGTATAAAACAAATCACAGAGATGCAGTTACATACAGTCAAGCTTTTAAGATGAATGTATGTAGACCAACCACAACAAGGACTGAGTCATGGGAGGAGTATTTATATAATAATAATAATAAAAAAATAGAGACCAGTCCGCATCAAAACTGCTCAATTTGGCTTCGGCCCAGACTACATGTTTTTGTCTGACCAGACATTCAGATGAAGCAATGTTACATACATTAGCAAATAGAACTTTTGATGCTTTCCAGTATTGGGATACAGTGGTACCTCGGGTTACATATGCTTCAGGTTACATATGCTTCAGGTTACAGACTCCGCTAACCCAGAAATAGTGCTTCAGGTTAAGAACTTTGCTTCAGGATGAGAACAGAAATCGTGCTCCGGTGGCGCAGCGGCAGCAGCAGGCCCCATTAGCTAAAGTGGTGCTTCAGGTTAAGAACAGTTTCAGGTTAAGTATGGACCTCCGGAACGAATTAAGTATTTAACCCGAGGTACCACTGTATTACCAATCTGGCTGCTGATAGCAACATAAACAATTGATTTTTATAAGTTATAGGACTGACATTTGTGTTCTCAAGAAAGAAGGGTCATGGAGCTTTGCATGTAGGTTCTTTCTCTGAAGGGAAGAGGAAGGATCAAAAGGTGAACCTGCGTGTGCTATCTCTGGGTCACGCAGTTCCTGAGGCATGCAAGAAGAAGCGTGTGGGTGTGGGGAGCTGGTGTTGCAGGAAAGAGCAGCAAAATGTTTAAAGGAAATAATAATTAGCCTAGGGGGTGGGGAAGTGGGGCAGGGCCAACATTTCAGCAGTCAGTTGATTTATCTTCAAACGCTGGATTGCTGCACCTTCCTTAGAGCAAAGTGCCTGCATTTTCTTTTTGTACCTGGAAAACACTGGGGACATTTTGGGTGTTACCACTGTCAAAAAAAGCAATGCTCTTAGTATTGCTCGATCTGTTATCAGCCAGAATATATCACCCTGTGTTTTAAAATGTATCTTGTCATCTCTCTCCATCGTTTGATCTTCCACTCCTACTATTAATTTTCAGCAAGGATAATGCAAGCTTACTTCAGACATGCTTTGTCAGTGCATCACGCTCCTAAAATGCAGCCTCAGCTACTGTTTCAGACTCTGGTTTGTCCCGTACCAAGGACAGTGAAGCAGGCAAAAGCTCAGATAGAAACTTCAGAATCATTTCTCTGGCAAGCTTCACCAGGAGTCTCCCAATTCCGCTTTTTAATTTGAGATAATCGTTTTGTCTTTCACAAAACTAGAGACATAAAAAGTAAACTAGCCCTTAAAATAATAATATTGAAAAACAGAATAATACATTGAAAAAGAAACCTATCGTTAGCTCTCAAAGTCATCTGAGTCCAGGCTAAGGACCCAGTTTTTCTAAACAACAGTTTTGTGCTTCCTGTGAGCAGGATGTCAATAATGCTGAGTTAGGTGGCATTCCAGAGGCCTTGTTCTTTATCACTTAATCCCTATGTGTGTTAAAGGGCAAAGTAAACATTCCAATAAGTATTCCCTTCCTGGCTGAGCAACCTTCAGTCCTGTCATAATTACAGGCACCTTGAGACATTGTTGCTCGTCCAGAGATCCTCATATAGCTCACTTGCTACCAGCACTTTCTTTGAGCAAAGAGAAAGCCTGGTATTTATGGTTCCTCTGGGTGAGAAGATTGTCTGCAGCCATTTTGAATTGCTCTTCAGATGTATGGCAACCCATGTCAGAAGTGTAGATTTTGGCATTACTTTTAAAAAAAGCTCAACAACTTTGGGCAAAACTAAAAAAAAAAAAACCAACAACCTCAACAACTTTTCTGTTCAGAATTTTCACTTTTCAACATGTGGTAACCCTACAAAATGGAGGGACCTGATTTGAAGGCCTTGGTTCAAATGTAGTACTTGGTGTAGTCTAAATGGGGGCCATTGTCATCTGAATGTTGTTATTGTTTCAGTTTTGACAATCTGAAAGGGCGGTTTTCTGCCTTGTGTTGAAACCCTCAATTTTAAAAGACTATTTATATAAACACTCATATTCTGGTGTACAGACAAAACCAAAATCCCTTTTCAGACATTTAGTCTTCTGCTGCTGCCCACATGAAAAATAACGTTTACCTGAAGTGTAACTCTGGGATTAAATGAAGGCTGGATTCCTCTCCCTCCGCGACCCCTTCCAAAGTACTGTATATAACTACTAAACTTGACAAAAGACAGATGCAGGAAAAGTTGTGCTATTGTGGGGCTGGGGAACCTTTGGCCCCTCAGATGCTGGACTACAACTCCCATCATCCCTGGTCATTTGCCCACGCTGACTGGGCCTAATGGGAATTGGTTCCCCCAGCCCTGTGTTTTTGTCTTTGCTGGTTGGGGAGGTACCAGTTTTGCAGCTTTGTACGCTCCAGACTCATGCCCATATTAACAACCAGAAACCTACCGTGTGTTTCTAGACTCTTAGACCAACATTACACAGACACATTAATGGTGTGTACATGCATTCCCCAATAAAAAGCGCAAAGCTGAAAATAGGAAATAGTAATTTGTTAACTGCAGCTAGTGACCTCTTTCCCAGAGGACACAATTAGTGTGCCCTTGGAAGAATGCTACATTTGTGTGTAAATGCTTACAAGGAGCACTTCATTATGATGGAGACAAAAGCACTGATTTCTGTGACTGCCGATTAAATAATCCTGTTGCCACTGAGTTGTGGAATCTCAGTGGCGTTAATCAAGCTGCAATGTAGTCATCATGCCTTTGGACACAGAGGTGCCTGTTGTTTCTAGTGGAGGTCGAGGGTATAATTTGAAATCAGCCAGAGACCTTGGCCAGGCCAAGCATCCTCTTTTCCTAGGCATTGCACGAACAAAGGGATGGAGAGTATACAAGCCTTAACTTAAGAGCAGCAAAACAATAGGAGAGAGTCCGGCCAAGGACAGCAGTGAGATAACAACAATGGGAGAGCTAACAGCCTAGTACTTGGGCTGCCCTCCCCCCAGCCCATTCCTGCCCTTCCCTTTCATATTTTGCAGAAGGAGCTTCCAGTGCAGGCTTCTCTGTGCCACATTCCTTCTGTTTTATAAAAAGAAAAGAAAAAACCGATTGACATGTTAATTACACCCAAATCCATGTGAGTTTGATCCGCTTCCAGCTCAGCCCCCAAAAGTTGCACATAGAGAGAAAGAGTCTGAGCTGCATGTCAAACATAATTGAAATTCTGCTTGAGGTTGAAGCTGGGGGATTATTATACTGTACAGCAGTTTTGTGTGCTGGTTTCTTATTTTTTTTCCCCCCCTCTCTCTCCCCCTTCCCCTCCTGCTCTCCCACTTCTTGGCTGTATTCCAGGTATTAATCAAAGCACAGTTTTCTCCTGCGAAGCCCACAACATAAAGGGACTGTCTTCATCCCGGACGGCCACTGTGCAGATTAAAGGTGAGAGAGATCCTTCCCTGTTCTTCCAGGGAAGGAAATTGAATGGACTGTCAGGAGTGGGAAGAAAGTAGGGAAAAACAGTTCCTGTTTCTCCCTCCTTCTCTGCCTGCCTGCCTCCCTTCTACCCACCCCCCCAACAGGAACAGTTTTGAGCTGCTTTCCAGCAGTGCCTTCTCCCTCTCTTCTCAGCAAATGAAATAAAGCACTGTGCTCACTGTTTGGTATGCGGGCCTGTGTCCCTGCAGCAAAATTTGCAATCAAAACCAAACCCCAACTGGCACAGGAAGGGAAGATGTGACACGAAATCGCAGATTTTCCTTGAACCGGGGCATCAGAACTGTTTGTGGGAGGAAGGTGGGCCACAGTGATGTCATCTGCAGAGGATGAACAGGGAAATCTTCCTTTTCTGCACAAGTTTGATGCCTTCGTAGCAAAAATACTACCCCAAACCTTCTCCTGTCTTTTCTCCTCTCCCCTCCCACACACCCACACTCTCCCCCCCCCCCCGCGCAATACATTGGCATCTCGTGAACTGCAGAGAACAGGAGGAGGCAGATCACCGTGAGGGCAATTAAATTTCAGGAATGTTATGCTTCTGTGGATTTCTGTGCTTTGCAGTGCCAAAGCTCTCATTTAAAGCTGGTAATTTGGAGCCCTATTAATAATTTTTGTTCCTTTCACAACTGCTACTTTCCTGCGGTGTTTCCTCCCCTCATAAGAAGCTAAAGTAGCTGCAGGCCAGGAGGGACTCACGCTCTTTCTTATTTTTAGGGCAAATCTACAGCTTTGTTTTGGTTGGTTGGTCATATTTTTTAGCAATGCAAAATGCGATTAGTTCATTTTATATGGGTGCATTGTTGTGGATGAGGATTATCAGAACCTTTATTTTCAAAGGGCTGTTTCTTTCTCCCCTCATTTTAAAAAAATGGCTTTGCGTTTTTTTGTTTTGTTTATTTGTTTGTTTTTGCTCTGCCCACCATTGGAATGTGGCCACTGAGTCAAACCATTGTTGTGTCTTCCCCCAGTATTGTCCACTCGGACCATTTAAAATACAAAATAAAAGATTCAGAAGGTAAAACAATAAAACAGTAGAATTCTCTCAGACTGATGGCGGTTTTTGCAGGAGGTGAACTTCCTGTTCTGACATCAGTGTATTTCACAGGCCATATAGGTCTGATAAGCAGCACTGTGAAAATGAGGAAGGAGCTGTTCCAACTGAATTCACCCAGGCCATTGGTGGTCTTTGATGCTTCTGGCGTGAGTCCTCAGGCCTGGGCTTCTCATCAGCAGATCTTTTGGTAATCCCTCAGACGGTGGAGAGGGGCTTCCCCACCTAGACTCTTTCAGACTATTGTTGGTTCCTTCAAGAGCTGATGGTGTAAGCTCCCTGGCTTCTCCTCCTCCTGACATAAATTCCTGGAGGAGGCCAGGTGAGGTGAATCATCTCTTCAGTTTGAAATCAATATCCTTCCTCATCCTCAGGCTCTCTTTCTGAACCAAACAGCTGGAGACTGCAGCTCATATCAGCTACCCAGCAGCCATTGGATGCTGATGGTGGTTCATCTGCAGTCTTCAAATTGCACCTGTGGGGCTCTTTGGCTTCCTTGACCTTATACCAAGGATATCCAATGTGATGCCCCCCTGATGTTGTTAGACTGCAGTTCCCATCAGCCTCAGCCGGCATAGACAACAGTCTGGGATGGTGGGAGCCCTCAACTACTGTTACTTCCTGCATCACCTGGATATGCTAAGTTACTCGAATTTGTTAACAGTTGTAAAGAGATCATAATTTAATGGTGGGACAAATGCTTTGCATGCAGAAGGTCTCGGATTCATTCCCTGGCATCTTAGGAAAAAGGATGTCAGGTAATGGTGAAATCTTCGCGCGAGATCCTTGGGAGCTGCTGCTAGTCAGAGTAGACCAGGGTTTCCCAAACTTGGCTCTCCAGCTGTTTTTAGACTACAATTGGCACCATCCCTGATCACTGGGCCTGGTAGCTAGGGATGATGGGAGTTGTAGTCCAACAACAGTTGGAGACCCAAGTTTGAGAAACCCTGGAGTAGATAATACTTAGTTTGATGGACAGTTAAATCTGAAGGCAACATCCTATGCATCTGTGTCTTGTTTATCACTGGAGAAACCCAGGGTTGAACCTGTGGTGTTCTACATGCAAAGTGTTGTTACATACTCCTTCCAGAAGCTGGATACTGTTGAAACAAATTTCTGGCCTTGACGGAACTTTGGCTTGATGCAGCAGAGTTCTTTGTACATTCCGAGGAATATACTGCACCGTGTCCACCCTCAACATAACGGACCATTGTTACCAAACAGAACTGGGACTGATTGCACTGTCACACATGTTGGTGACAAAACATTTGGCAGTTAAGAATGTAAGGAGAGATGAACGAGTCCAAAGGCCTATGCAGTCCTACATTCTGTTCTTACGGGAGCCAACCTGATGTGTATGGGAAACCCAAAAGCAGAAGGTGGGCGCAGCAGCACTCTTCTATTCCGTTCAGGGCAAGCTGCAAGAACACCTTTCTTTCTTTTTTAAGAATAATTTTTTATTAACCGACCAATCACATAAAATCAAACCAAATTACATAAATTCCAAATTACACAGCCGAATTTTAAATTTTTGTTGGGGGTACCCATATTTCAAGTTCCGAAGGGATCCAATCAACTTCTTGCTTCTTACTGCTGTTTTAATGTCCACAAATCTAACCTTATGATGTTCACAGTACTATCCAGTCCTTTCTTATTATTTTTCCACATCTCTTGTTGTTATTTTCATATATTTTTCCTTTCTCTTTGTGACCTCTGATAGTCTCCGCAAGCTGGTTAGAACAGTTTGTAATCCTGCGTGGATATATTTTTTTTTATCCAGTAGCCATATCCAGACGTTTTCCATATAACATCACTTCCATACATCAAAACAGTCTTAGCGTCATTAATCTTCACCAATCTGCCTCCTTTCTCAAAACCTCTGAGGAGATTCACTAGGAATGCAGTCTGAAAACAAATCCGTTCTTCCTCCTGGCTGTAAATCCTTTGGCAAGATGGCGACTCCGAATTAATTGCTGCACCATTCCCAAAAGCTCTTATTGCTTCTCGGTCTCCATAAAGCATACTTTTGGTTAAAGTTTATCTCCACACAGACCTTAATCATCCTACTTGGGTCAGTTCAACCGACGGTTCTAATGAGGAGGGGTTCTTGTAAATCACATAGAAGGAAAGTAAAAAAGGTTTCCCCCCCCCATTCAGCCCCATTGTCAACATACCCTGCCTTTGGTGTATCTTCATCGTAAAGTATTCTTGTTTCTCCAGCCCGTCGTCTTCTTTCGCAGTGGTCACTTAAAGTAGCAGACTTCACTCCCCTTCTTCACTTGAAATATGTGCATTTGCTTCTTTTGTAATTAATTATTCCAAATTGCTGCAACTAGTGCGCGATCAGAGACAGCGTCCAGGAGAGCCGATGTCCACACGGGGGCATTCTGCCTAGGGCCCTCACCCCCTTCTTTTGAATTAGGGGGTGATTTATGGGCACAGCAGGCAAGGGCAGTGTTCCCCATTTCCTTGGGGCAACAAGGGAGGCTGCCTACTCCCATAACAGCCTCTTAATTACCCCGTGTGGGTCGGAGAGATGGTATTGTCGGCCATCTTCCAATGCGCCCCCTAGTGCCCCCCGCAAGAACACCTTTCTTCCTTCTCCCTAGAAGCTTGCTGAGAGATAAAGAGATGCTGCCTCTTAGGGCCATATAGGTAGAGTTTATAGCCATGTTTACCAATCTTTGAAGCAAGACAAAGGACAGCGCTGCAAGGAAACAAAACGGAGAATAAGGGCAAAGTGGATTTATGGAGAAGGATCTTGGCATGGTGTGGGAAACCATTTCAAGAGAAAGTGGCAGCATGAATGGAACTGCTGAGCCAAGAGTGGGAGCAGGAGATGACGGGAGCAGGGAAGGGGTGGGCTGGAGGGAACATATGGAGTGAGAAGATTGGGAGTAAATCAGAGGAGCGAGGGCCAGAGCAGTAAAAGAAGCGAAGGGCAAACAGCCTGGGCTGACGTGGTTCAAAGACAACAAAACAAGCCAAGGAAGACATTGCAGATGGCTCAAAGCAGGGAGTCATATGCACACATGTCGTTTTTCCCAAGTGCAAATCCTCTGGGTGAAGTCCAAGGATGCCATTCTGCAGAGGCATCTGCTAACGTAAGAGAAAGAGAGGCAATTTCCATTCATTCTCCCTTCCCCTTTGAGCCCACTGCACCACCTCCCATGCTCCAAATCTAAATCTGGAACAGATTTCAGTGATTCTGAACCCAGCTTGGCTCCTGGAAAGAGATGCGGCAGGAGGAAGCTGTGATCTTGACCAGCTTCATCTGTGGCAACTCCAGCTTTTTAAAAATTTTGATCATGGCACAGTTACACAAGACCTGGTCACTTCAAGATTAAATTACTAACACATCCTACATGGAGTATGAAGAGTGTTCAGTAGCTTCAGTTGGTGTACATATTATATGGACCTGGAAGTCCATCAGATGGACTTTAAAATTCTGCAGGATTCACAACCTGTGGTTTGACTTGTACACTAATCTCAAGCCTCTTCTGTGTTTCACATCTCTGAAGTATTAGCTGTTTGCAACATCAGCCATTCCTCCTTCACCACTGGCTGGTTCAGCACTGTACCTGGTTCCGCAGTAGGCTTCTCCTGTTTTTCTCCCATGTGAGCCTAGATTTTAAGTTTAAGTACTGTAAAGGCAAATGATGTGATTACTCCTTTAAAGCTAAGCGAGTCTCGGCCTGGTGAGCTGCTTGGAAGCCTCATGTGAGCTCTGAGCTTCAGAGTGGCGTATAAGTGCAACAAAAAGAATGGATTTTGGCTTAGCACTAAAGCATTTAAACGTTGGTAAGCCACATGGATACATATGTGAATGTACGACACCCAACTGCTTTGGGTCCAGAATGACATTGTAGTGGTTGTTTAATACGAGGAATAAGACAAGTTTGCATTTGTTTTATGAAATTGGCCCAAACATACCTAGATCTACTTGGAATTCTTTTTTAAAAAAAAAACCCCAAACCCAAACCTGTATACTTTCGGTGTTTAAAATAGGAATTAGTGGAAATCAACTCCCAGCATATGAGTTCTACCATCTGCCTATTAAAAGGACTAGGCTTTGCTTCCACGTTCCAGCACCCCTGCTCCTCTGACAAGAGAGATGCTATGCAAAGGTTTTAGGAACTTCAGGCTAGCACTGCTTGCATCTCAGATTCCACAGCAGAATGTTTTGAGAAGTGCCTGTGTCAAATGTTCTGTGTTTGCTATATCTGTTTAAATACCAAACACTGAATAAAGAGAATAAGTTATTCAGTGTTAATCAGGATTTATAATGCCATGTGCAAGCCACCCCTGTTCATACAAAGCTTGATTAGCACCTCTCAGGGACCTTATCCAAATTCCCAGACTGTAGCATCTGCACATTTCCATATAAATATCTGCTCAGTTCTACATATGCTAAACAGCATCCGTCCTTCTTTTTCAGCTCTCCCCTTTCCACCTCTCAATGTGACAGTAACTCAAATCACCAGCAACAATGCCAGTATCACTTGGCTGCCAGGATTTGATGGCCGTTCTCCACTTCATTCTTGTACAGTTCAGGTATGTGATACGTGCATAATACCTCCTTGGCCAAAGCAAATAGTCAAACCCAGGAAATGTTTTGCTAGATAGCCCCTTGCTTTGCATGTCTGGGACCCTGGAGGCAGGGCTTTTCTACCCAGAAATTCTGTGGGCAACTGGCCTCAAAGGATGCAGTGCTTAATTTGTGACCAGAGCAGCATGGACCAAAATAAACTACTGTCTTGGAAAGACCCTGCATAGGAAGATAATCAAGTGTCATTGCAAAGTTCTAGTTTGCTGTACAGTGATGATACGATGTGCATGCATAGAGCTCTCCCATGCACAGAATGAACCTGGACCAATTTGAATCCCTCTCCCCTTGCATGGAGGAGTGCTGTGTGATGGTACATGCACAGAGCCATTTCTCAGGCACGCTGATGAATCCCACTTGTAAGTTCTAGTAGTACATATTCCATGCGTTCATAGGCAAAATAAAATACATAATGTCCCATTTTATTTTTAATTTGGGGAACTGTCCTATTGATGGTCAAGAGACTTCTGCTATTTTTAAAAGGACTGCATCCAATGACTAATAAAGTATATGTAATCTCTGCCTCTGGTGTTTTACAATTTTTTATATAAGGTGTAAGCCACCCAGAGTGACTGGGGAAACCTAGCCAAATGGATGGGGTATAAATAATAAAATTGTTGTTGTTATTGTTGTTGTTCCCTATATTGATACTATACATATTTTACGTAGTCCTTCCCCAGTGTTCAGTGCTGGCATGAGACTAAACCTGTGGTCCCACGTGCCTCAGCTTTAGTGCCCAGAGAAGTCTTAACTTCTGATGTAACTTACAGCTCCTCCAGATAACCTATTTATTGAGGATTCATCTAGATTTTCTTGCATAAAGCTTATGTGAAACCTGTGGCTGATCTTTTTTGGGCATCTCTTGTGATAGGTTTGCAGGTATGCAACAATGAGCATTCATTCTGATTTTACTGACCAGTGTTTGTACATCTTCCCATTAATCATTAGTTCATCCCAAACTTTTCAGTGGATTTCTTCTTCATGTGAAAAGTGTGTTTGTTTGTTTGTTTGTTTGTTTGTTTGTTTGTTTGTTTTAGTGGATCTGTTGCACTTTTAAATTTCCAGTATGTGCTTGAATCCCTCCTGTCTGACATTCTGGAGGTGACTTTACATATTTTTGAGTTGGCAACATGCAAGCCTAAATGGCAGTTCATTGATTGGTACTTTATTGCGGGTTGCACAGCAGTTTGAAACAAATGCACACCTGCATATTCCTGCATTGCAGGGGGTTGAACAAGATGATCCTCAGGATCCCTTCCAACTCTACAATTCTTTGATTCTGTGACTGAATTTCGGTGTTTAGAACGTGAGCTGAGTGGATTCTGTGCATTGTCCAGCAAGTAAGGTAGTTTTATGCTTGCTCGACAAGTGCTTGGTTGGCAACTTGCCCTACATTTGCAGTGCCACTGCAACCGCTGAACAATGGGTGTTGGGGAGATCACACAGTAAGTAAGGCTTAAACTGCAGACGTGGTGAAGCAATTATGCAACCGCTTTAGTAAGGCCAGCTCCTTTTAACTCACGTTTTCTCTCATCATGTCAAGTTGGTCCATTTAACTGATCTTCCAAGTGAACCAATTCACGCTGTTCTCTGGTGTGCTGTTGTCAGAGATGAGTCATAGGCACAGCTGTCAAGCAAGAACTACCAGCCAGAACCAATAAAGATCACTCTTGCCCAGGCAGAGTCCCAGACTAGTTCTCTTTGCCCATAGTCGGCACCTAGTGCGGAAGCAGAAACCAAGGAGTTTTGAAACTTTTTAAGTGAGCCCAGAGGAGTTCAGAAAGAAACTGTTAACCCAGCAAGGCTCCAGAGGAGATTGAGAGGCTTGTATCTTCACTGCAAATTCCTCCTTCTCCTTCTAAGATTAATCTACTGGGATCCTTGTTCACAGCTAAGTCTTCTTGCTTTTTCTGAATTGATCTTTGCACCCAAGGTGACACTTGGGCACCCAGGCACCTTTCATGCCAACTCTGAGATTCCCACTGTGCCTGCTGCAGCTTTTGCTCTTGGAGCCCAGGTGGCAGAGAGGGAGAATCAGTGACCAGGGCACGACACAGATAGATTATTGGAAGCACAAGCAAGACGTTCGTTTGGGACTTGTTCGGTTCTCCCAGGTCCTAATTTGCACTGGGATTCTCTGCAGGGCCCAATGGTGGGATCCTGACACCCTTCTTGCTGAGGAAAGCTTGGGGGCACAGAATCACTCAGATACCTGGAAACCCTTTATGGCCTAGGGGGGTGGTCCAACTCTTTTCTTCTTCTGCATATGGGGCACCTATGCACAGGACATCTCTGGATCCCAGGCTCTTGGCCCAGCTCATCATGACAGCTGTCCCAACAACATTCAGTTCATCCTTAAAAGATGCGAAGGGTTAAAAACAGCATGATCTCCCTGGACTCTCCCCGCTTATTGCGTCAGAGAGTGGGTTCCCTGCACTGCCACCATTGTCAGCATTCTGCCTTGGAAGGGAATTAACAAAAGCCCAAGGCAAGCGGCTGAGGTGATCCAGCTTCCTTCTGCTTCGGCAGGGTTGCGGAAGGAGCTTGTGCATACTACTTGCGTGAAATAAAAGAACCCATTGAGATGGCGATGATGACATGAGTCGTGACTCTCTGCACACAGCGGCTTTGCTCTTATTTCTCGCACCATTTCTGCTGCTGCCGCTCTGCTAGAGAGGCTCTGTCTTGACAGATTAGAATGAATTTCCTCCTGTGCATTGGAATGCCACGCTTGCCCCGCCGAGTACAGCCTATTCTTCCTGGTTTGCACGTCCACCAGTCACTGTACAATGCTAATCTGTCTAGCTTCTGAGTCCTTCCCCCAACCTTCCTATTTCTCTTTTTTCTTTCTTTTCTTTGCAACCGGTGAAGTGGGGGGGGGGGCGGAACAAAGCGAGAGCAGCTCAGATTTCAACCTCCTCAGGCAGCCTTATTTTCCTAAGCTTCCCAGGCTTTTCTGTCCCATGCTGGAAGGGAAAAAGAAACAGGGATTTCACTCTCCAGTCAGGCTTAACATGACAGCCACCCTCAGTTATAGGGCCTTGGGGAATGGCAAAATGTTGAGTACCTCTCAGCTCTGATTTTTATTTACAGGCACCCTTGTCCACTGACCCATATTTCTACCTGCCTCTAACTGACAGAATGTTTGTCATTCTTGTAAGCAATGTTGTTGTTTTTTAAGCCAAAAAGTGGTACCCACACTTTTAACATCTGGGGGGGGGGGGGAAGGTGCCTGTTCTTCATACCCTTGAGTACCTGCAGGAAAAAAGCATTGCTGGTAGCGCTGGAGACAGCAACAGTTCCCTATGTCAGGCCCACACAGGAACACCGCCCCACTGTTTGTTGTTAACAGGTTTTATAGCTTCACAGACCTGCACTGTATGTTTGACCAAAGCTGGCAATGGGACAAAACAAATGTGACTGTACATCAGGAGCATGGTTAATGTAGTGCCCTCCAGATGTTGTTGGACTGGGCTTATGGGAGTTGTTATCTGAACTGGAGGGTGCTGTGCCAGCTACCCTTGCCATTCACCATAGAAAACAATAATTCCATCCTATCACTTTCAAACAATAGTTTTTAAAATGATTAAGATTCTCTCTACAGTTCAGTGTGCAGGTGTGTGTGTTTTTTAAAAAAATTAGGCATACAAAAGTACTAAGTCAAATTAAAAGGATCCAAGATCCAACCCCCCCATTATCCTGTGTGGAAGAACACAGCTACAAATTGCATCTTATTAGATAAACAGCAAAAGATAATAGTGTTAGATGGGAGGAGTATTTCCTTCTGCTAACTGAGCACACAAAGCCAAATCCAGATTCAGAGGGCTATATCAGGGCGAACAACTAAGTTCCTCTAGAAATGCACATAACTGCAAGCCTTGAAGGATTTTGTTGAACGCTTGTTTATTTTTTGTTGAACTGTCACTTCAAAATGTAGCTCATTTATAGTCTTTCTTCTTCTGTATCCTTGGTTTGTAAGACAGTTTTGTTGATAATGAGCAGTTCCCAGAGTCTATCATACCGTTGCTGGACAGATGGAGTTTATTGCTTTCCCATTTGTGCAGTTGATTGAAGTCTTGCTTCAATTAGAAGAGAGAGAAAAAATGTGGGGAGGCGGAAGGAACCAGTTTAATGCCAAGTGCTGGGAGTTGTTTTGTGCCCATGAGGCTCAGAAAGAGTATCTCTGGGCTTTTGGGAGGGCTGCAGTTGGTGATGATGATAACCACCTTCAAAACTCTTGGGTCATAGGGGATGCCCTTTAAATGGGACAAAATGTTCCCACATGCCCCAGCAGGTGTCTCCCAGCCAAGAAGTTATTCTAGAGTTTTTTGGTTTGCTTACAGCCTCTAGCATTTTGAAGAATTAGTCATTGCATATCAACGTTTCGAAGCCAAGATTATGTGAAATGTATTACTTGTTGGATGCAACTCTCCTAAAGATTTATGGCATAAAAAAGAGTCACTTTATGTTAAATCCATGAGACAATTTGGCTTGTGTGTTCATATCTGCTTTATCTCCCTTCTGCAACAGGTGGCTGAGCTACAGGAAGATGACGTTTCCACAGAAGTTGTCCCTGTCCCCTCCTTTTCCCAGGCTTTTCCAGGATTAAAGCACTCTACCAATTATAGTGCTCGGGTCCAGTGCACTAATGAACTGGGCAGCTCCCCTTTTACAGACTGGGTCTATTTTCAGACCATGGGATTAGGTAAGAACATGGTTTCATGGAAGTAGTGAAACATTTCTCCATTAAGCTATGCAGTTCTGGGGCAGAAAAACCATTGAACAACTTGACCGCATCTCCCATTGTAGTAACTAAATACAAGAACCATATAATTCACATGGCTGATTCAAACAACCAGCCATCAGCTTCAATTTTTTGCCATTGTTGTGCCTTAGACTGTAGTTTACTCATGGCAAATCATGTGAGGGTGTTCCTAGTTTATGCAGGTATAAAGGTGATGCTGGAGTTTCCCAGTATTCACAGCTTATTCCAGGAGAGAAAAAGAATCTTAGATGTTCCAGGACCTCAAGAGTCCCATTGGTGAATTTGCAAGGGAACTAGCAAATGAAATAGCTTTTTGCCCTAAGGCTGTTCCATACCTCTCTGTCCCTGAGAGTTCTCTCTCTCTCTCTCTCTAACAACAGGATATATGTTGTGATTTTCTTTCCATTACAGCACCAAACAGTACTCCACAAAACGTACACATTATCCAAAGAGATTCTTGTCTGATTTTGGAATGGGAAACAATGGCTCCAGAAATGCATAGGGAAAATGCCCTTGGATACAGGTTGGAGTGGAGTCAAGATAACATCACTCAGGTAACAGACTGAGCAGCATAAACATTGCCTTGGTGGATCAGAGCATGGTCCAAATTCTGTTCTAACCTAAGCCAGCCAAACATCCCTGGGATCTCAGAAGCAGGTCATGATAATGAGGACCATCCGTTGTTGTTTGTCCTAGTCATTTGATATACTCAAGCTGTGTACACACTATAACTTAAATGCACATTTGAAACACACTCTTTCTATCAAAGAATTCTGGACACTGTAGTTTACCCCTCACAGAATTGCAATTCCCAGCAGCCCTTAACAAACTACAGTACCCAGAATTCTTTGCGGGAAAGAATGTGCTTTGAATAGGCTTTAAAGGCAGCACTTTTTTTCAGCCGGAATGTGCCTGTGAGTACCAGTGTGTTAGGCAGAGCAACTTGGATAGTAGATTCATCAGGAGGAAGCTGATAAAGGCTAATCATACATTCTGGATCAATAAAATTCATCATATTCTGTTTGTCACAGACTATTCCTTGTTCCAGATTTGCCAGGCAATATCTTGAGCTGTATCTCAAATTACAGTGGTACCTTGGGTTAAGTACTTAATTCGTTCCGGAGGTCCGTTCTTAACCTGAAACTGTTCTTAACTTGAAGCACCACTTTAGCTAATGGGGGCCTCCTCTGCCACCGTGCCACCAGAGCACGATTTCTGTTCTTATCCTGAAGCAAAGTTCTTAACCTGAAGCACTATTTCTGGGTTAGCGAAGTCTGTAACCTGAAGCATATGTAACCTGAAGCGTATGTAACCCGAGGTACCACTGTACCATCAATTATAAAAGTAAATTATAAAATTAATTCAGAATGAGAAATTTAGTGCTTAGGGAAGGTTCAAGACCAGGGGTAGTCAACCTGGCATCCTCCAGGTATTGTTGGATTCCAGTTCCCATCATCCCTGACCATTGCCCATGCTAGCTGGGGCTGATGGGAGTTGTAGTCCAGCAACACCCTCTGGCATTCCCTCCCCTTAGATATTTGACTGGCTCCGTTTCTGTTATCTTTTCATGGCCTACTGAAGACCTTCCTCTTTCAACAAGCATTTTAAGCTGAGATCTTTCCCAGACTGCATCTGCGTTGGAATGGTTTTAAATATGTTGTTATTGTCATTATCACTTCTTGTTTGCTGCCCTGGACTCCTTTGGGAAGAAGAGTGGAATATAGAAAAGTAATGAATAATAAATATCATTACAGCACCATATTAGCTGCCTGTGTTCTAGACTGACAGCTTGGAAATGAATCCTAAAAAGCCACGCGCAAGTCTTAGGAATGGGTTTGTGTCAAACTGGAAGGTGGTAACATATGTTATCCGCAGTCTGTTCTGGGTTTGATTTTGTGCAACATACTCATTAAGGAGTGGAGAATTTCATCCCCACCCCCCACCCCTCTCCTAATGCGGCTGTCACAGAGTTTGTAGGCACTACAATATGACAAAGAAAAAAAGAGAGAGCGATTACAATCCCACATCTCTTCAAGTATTTATTGTACCTCTGCAGCTAAGCTTGCACTGATTATTAGGAATTTTAATAAAAGTAAAATAAAAAAAGCAATGCAGGCACAATATATTAGTATACAGTGGTACCTTGGGTTACATACGCTTCAGGTTACATACGCTTCAGGTTACAGACTCTGCTAACCCAGAAATAGTGCTTCAGGTTAAGAACTTTGCTTCAGGATGAGAACAGAAATTGTGCTCCGGCGGCGTGGCAGCAGCAGGAGGCCCCATTAGCTAAAGTGGTGCTTCAGGTTAAGAACAGTTTCAGGTTAAGTACGGACCTCTGGAACGAATTAAGTACTTAACCAGAGGTACCACTGTAATCGGTTTTGGGAAATCTCAGGGTTCAGAAAATTGTGGAGTTGCCTAAAAGTATACCTGCATTCAGGGAGCCTTACAGCTTCCTTGTGTGGTATTATAAGCAAGTGCCAAATGAGTGCTGATCACCAATGGGTTTTTGTTTGCTTGCTTGCTTCAGGGGGAAATGATCGTGCAGGAGACGAGAGCCAACCTCACTATGTGGAATCCCTTAAGAGATCTTACCATCAGGGTGTGTGTACTCAACTCAGCAGGCTGCGGGCCTTGGAGTGAACCCTTGCTGCTTACAGCTGAAGATTTAATAGGTGAGTTGCATGTGCTGTAAGCTTCTTCTTTTATAACTGCATCTTCTCCTCAATGAAAATATTACATCACTGTTAGTACTGTGCTTGCAATGAGCTGCTGGTTGCCACCGTGTTTTTCTATCTCTGCTCTTCCCAGCACTTACAACTGCATGTGTTGCATTTTTAAACGGAATGAGACCGAAGCGGAACAACGTGGAGCAATCTAGCAAAAGCAAAGCGAAACAAACTCAGCTGCAACTGAGTTGAAAAAATCTGTGCATATGCGTTGAAAAATCTAGTTCTCATAATCCTTACAGGTTCCTCTACACCTGGGTTTTGTGTTAATTTCTATACGCTGAAGGTTCTGTTTGCGGATTGTGGGGGATTTGACTGTGAACAATAAAGTGTGTATATATGGATGGATGTACATTCCCAGTGCTTTTTTTTTTTTCTTAAAAAATGTTTAGGGGTACTCTCATTTTGACTCAAGAAAATCACCATTTTATAGTTCAAATCTGGAAAAATAAATACAGTAAAAGGACAAAAGGACAAAGATTAAAAAATGTTTAGGGGTATGCGTACCCCTGCGTACCCCCCAGAAAAAAAGCACTGTACATGCCTATACAGAAGTGCTTTGTGTGTAATAATTCCATAAGGTGTGAAGCAGGCCAAAGCTCTTTGAAAACATAGGAAATGGGTCTTACACCAGTCCATTTAGCTCAGTGTTGTTGACACTGATTGTCAATGGCTCTTAAAAGGTTTCTGAAAGGATTATCTCCTAGCCCTGCCTGGAGATTCTGGGAGTGAACCTGGAGTCTTGTGCAAGCAAAGTGTGTTCCCTACCACCGGGCACTCCAAATCTGCAACTCTTAATCCTGTGCATGACGGTTTCCGATTCCCTACTTATCTGTGCACTGTGCATGGATGGCACATTCAGCAGTGAGGAAGGAGCTTGGGAAATCTTGTACCACATTGCACTTTCCCCCCTTTCAGGGTTCACTGTGCTGCTTCCTCCCCCATCCCTACCCAAAATTGTTGTTCCTTTTTTCCTCACAGACCTTTAAATACATAGACACCCCTCAGGTTTTTTTTTTAGTCTTAAAACCACCCTTTCTTCCTTTGCTAATTATGGTTCTTCTTCATAGCAGAGAGCGAAACAATACAAATAAACATCTTCCACAGGTTCGAAAATGTGACTGATGTCAAAACAGGGCTGAGAGATTGTAGATGAAGGCAACAATCTTATACAAAGTTAGGCGCTCTCAAGTCCAATTATTTCAGTGGACTTAAAACACATTCTCTCTCCCTCTCCCTCAGCCTGAGGCTTCTTTGTGTCCCAGTCACAGCCACACCTAACACAGTATGTTGCTGAGCTTATAAACGCTTGAAAATAAAGCTTCATTACGGAAATGCTGACACACCAAAACTATAGATCTGTAAAAATAATGAAACTTTGTTCTACGCTTGAGCCTGGTGGAAAATAAAAATTGCTTACTTTCTAGAATTAACTAGCTGGTACTGAATAGGCATTTCCAGTTCCCACTGCGTGTGAAATATCTGGGGCAGCTTGTTAGCATACGGGTGGGGAAGCTTATAAAAAGATTTAATGGTGCTGTTTGAGGAAACCAAATGCATTCTTATTTGAAGCACCCTCAGCCTGCACCCTCAGCCTTGCGCCCTGTTCCTTCAGGGCTGTGGGAAGGGTCTAGTAGGCTCTTTCTGTTGCTCTCATCAGTGTCAGCAACAGAAAACAACTGGGTGTATGTGTGGCACAGGAGGGGCAAGGTATATTTTTAGGTGGGTGAGTTGTGTCCCACATGTTAAGATCTCTGAAAGAAAAATAACAGTATATTTTAAATGGCGGAGTCTAGCAATGGGGAGGCAAATGGGGGCAGCTCCCTGTTCGTGGGGCACTTGTCTCCCCTGCCCCCTTCTAGTGCCACCTGTGGCTATCACTACTACTGGCACTGTACTGTTGTGTCATTTACTTCATGCCAATCATGTTCTTAATGCATCAGAAGGTCCTTTTTCTGAATGGCAATGTGCCCAGTCTGTTTGAAGGCACTGCATTTGGCTGCCTTTGTCCCGTCCCAGTTGAAGGAGCGTGCTGTGATTTCCACAGGAACACTGGAGACATTTTAACTTTGGAAGAAGAATAATAAATAGGGAGCTTTCATGCCTGCCCCCTAGCAATAGCCACCAAGAACATGGGGTAGAGATGTGGGTTCTCACAATGCAACAGCCCCAATCCACATGGGAATACTCCCAAAGGTGATGACACGCGCCTGGCCCTCAGGTACTTCTGCAAGTGATGCTAAGTGCAAGTTTTTGTATCTAATTCGGACTTTAAACCAACACACAAAACTTGTGGGTTTAAAGTGGCATGTAACGTGTGAAGTAAACATTTTTAATGTAGGATGATGCAGTCTGGAAATGGAGAGCTTTTTTGGGTTAAGTTCAATATTGAGCTAGTGGACATTTTCCTGTTGTTCTTTTTAGCAAGCATGATTCCAGGGTAAGGGCTAGAGACTTCCTGCCTCCATATAGAGCAGACCAGAGAATGAAGACCATTTGTTCCTGGTGCCAGCACCACAGGTGCATTCCTGATGGCAAACCTCCCACTTTTGCCAAAACGAAACAAAAAAATCAGAAATACTGATTTCTCCTCCTGGTGTTGTGGGTGTGTACCTTTCACACTAAGCACAGTAATGATGTTGCTTGTCTGCTTCTTCATTGCTGAGATAGAATTCCACCTTACTCCAGCATTTCCTGGTGAAAAATGCTGCCCGTCTGTACTAGTCCCACAATTTAAATTTTTAAAATAAAAACCACTGTATTTTAAGTGCAATTTTATTATGCGTTCTTTGTTTGTGTGTGCAAGTGTGGTCAATCTCTCTCAATTGCCATCTGTTGGTTGCACAGTCTTAAATGTTCTTGGGATCAATTGCAGCATATTTTGCAAGGTTTGGGGGGGGGAGAAGGGGGCTGACCAAAGACCACCCAGCAGTAATATACCACCCACTCCTAGCTTTTCTAGAGTGATTCTGGAGGTGAAAGTTGCTGGAATTTAAAGGGCACAAAATCAGATGTGTAAGTGGAAAGGGAATAGATTGCAGCAAATCAAGGGAGAATAGAGTACAGCCCAAATGTTCTGGTATCAACATGAAGGTGTACAAAATAGAAAGGTGACTAGAAGCATCTCTTATGAGAAAAGCATTG
This sequence comes from Podarcis pityusensis, assembly GCF_964106645.2. Classification (NCBI taxonomy): domain Eukaryota; kingdom Metazoa; phylum Chordata; class Lepidosauria; order Squamata; family Lacertidae; genus Podarcis; species Podarcis pityusensis. Next base: position 44,045,261 of record NC_138028.1, read on the forward strand.
GGTGGAGAAAAGTGAGGCTGAATATAGCTAGGAACAGTATTAAGGATATGGACATCTGAGTGGAATGGTGTCAGGTATCCATGCATCTGAGGAGGCTAAATGGATTTTCCTGTCTACAGATACAGTTTTAGTAAGATTGTATATTAGCCAATAAAAATGGACTGGCAAAGAACAAGCATTGCTCAGTTTTTCCTCATCATCACATGTCTAGGGCTTTTATAGCTTTAGTCTAAATTGGGATGCTTACAAATTGGCGGATTTCATAATCTAATTTCCCCCACTTTCTTTATGCTGATATTCAGAAGGCCTCTGGGGATGTTATCTTGCACAGCCTTAGGGTAAGAGAATGGGAGGGGGGACGAATAAGTTATATTACAGCACTCCAAAATATCTGCATAATACTGTGTGCCACAACCGAAAAACACTCCATACACAAAAGATGAGGGGGGAAGTTTCCCTCTCTTTTGCTGATACAACACATTTTAACAGGAAATTTCCTATGCCCTGGGCAGCTCGTATGCAGATTATTCCTGCTACAAGTTCCTTGTTCTGCTAAGATTTCCTTGTTCTCTTCAATAGCTAAAGGCCAATCCTAAAAGGCTGCTGCAATTGCATCTGGGATTGAAAGCAAGTTCAGTAGCGACTACTTGAGTGCTGCTTTCACAGACCACAGTAGACGCGTCCAAAAAAATTGTGCAATCCCTGCACCCTCCATCCCTACACTCATGTAAATTCTGTCATTCTTGCTTTTATATTTTGCTGGAATTTTGTAGCAACCTTATCCTGGCCCAGCAAGGATAAGGTAAACTCTTCATCAGATTCTGTTGAGGCTTTGGGCAATGAGTTTCAGCTCTTAGTTATTTTTATTTATTTACTAAGTGTATATCCTGCCCTTCCTCACAAAGGAGCCCATTGATCTTCAGAATATGCTCACCAAACCTGGAATTTGTAGTTAGGTTTTGAAGATGGTTGGTGGCTGCCACTCAAATGCTGGGATGTCCTGTCACAACAAGGTACACTCTATTGCTGTAACATCTTTTTCAGGTTCTTTGGGACATGGCAGATGTGTCTGCTTCTGATGTTTGAGTACTTACACTGTGGAACATGCCCATTTTAAGATGGATTACTTTGAGTTGCAATTTTCTAAATGTGATTTCCTACTGTCTCACTGAGGATTTCTTTTGTACACAGGAGGACAGAGACAACCTCCCTATGGCACATCCTGGGTCCCTGTAGTATTAGGCATTCTTACTGCACTCGTCACAGCAGTTGCCTTGGCACTGATCCTGCTGCGGAAAAGAAGAAAAGAAACTCGCTTTGGGCAAGTTCTTGTCATCATCAACTCTTAATCTGGATGCATTAATGCAACCACATTGCATCACAGGGTTGCCCATAACTATGTAGCAACTCAGTTCGGATTGAGGGAAACCTCTCCTATTTACAAAGTGGAGCTGGCTTTTAGAGCAGGAAAACTGAACAGGGCAAGAAGGAAGTGCCATGGCCTGTGGCAGTGGCTAGCACAAGGATAGGGAGCCTGCAGTCCTCCCCATGTTGTTGGTCTCCAAATCCCATTAGTCCCAGCCAGCATGGCCAGTTGTCAAGGATGATGGGCATTGCAGTCTAGCAACATCTGGAGGGACATGGCTACCCATCATTGGCCTGATAATGCATCGCAGCTGGCCAATATAGCTTGCTCTGCTCTGATCATGCTACAGTTTGCTGTTAGAGACAGTAGAGGGAGGAGGAATAAGGGGAAGAGAGGGAGCTGTATTGGCAACCTGGACAAGAACGAGCAGCATTGTGGGTGCTTCAGTAGGCCCAGTGTTTCTTGCTGTAGCTCAGTGGTAGAACACCACGCAAAGGAATACAGAGAGATAAAGAAACACAGCTCACAGAACTCTGTATGCAATTATAATTCAGTGGTAGAGCATCTGTTTTGCATGCAAGCTCAATCTCCAGCATCTCCAGACCTGGCTGGGAAGGCTCCAGTCCAGGCTACCTCAACCTCGGCCCTCCAGATGTTTTGAGACTACAATTCCCATCATCCCTGACCACTGGTCCTGCTAGCTAGGGATCATGGGAGTTGTAGGCCAAAAACATCTGGAGGGCCGAGGTTGAGGAAGCCTTCTCCAGTCTGAAACCATGAAGAGGTGCTGTCAGTTAGTCATTGTAGACAATACTGAGTACAGTGTACCAATGGCCTGGTATTCAGTATAAAGCAGCTTCCTTTATTGCTGGGGTGGATACTGTGCCCGTGCTCCTCTTCATTCCTGAAGCCTTTGGAAAACCTGAGGCTGGAAGGGCCTGCCCAAGGAGCTCAGACCTTTTGCACAGCATCACTAAGATGAAATGGTTGGAAATTCAGAGAGTTTCTAAGCTGTTGTATATGTATGTGGAACAACAATGCACCTTTGTAGCACTCCAGTGATAGTTCGGTAATGAGATTTTTCATTTTGCTTCTTTTTGCTTCTTTTAGTCATGCCTTTGGCAGTGTGGTGGGAGGGGATCCAGTCGTCCATTTCAGAGCGGTGAGATCTTTCAACAGAGAAGGCCCAGAGCTTATTGAGGCAACATGTAGGTAAAATGTTCTGAGTGATTCTTTACTACAGATCCCATTGATCCGATGAGTTTCCAAGGCTCTCAGGGCAAACTGCTATTTTCTCCCCTGCTACTCCATGCAAAATTTTCTCATTATTTCTGTCAGACACTAAACGTTCCTCATGCAGGCACTAAGAAAGGAACACAGTGATCTCACTGACAGACTTTGACAAAAGACTCATCTTGCCTCAGATGCAACTTTGAAATCCACCAAGATACTATAGTCAAAATCCCCTATCTAACTCTGCAATTTGTATATTGACTTCTTCAGCAGGCAAATCATACATTGCTGGATTGAGATGGAGGCAAGGGAATATTTTCCTTCTCTAGCCTAATCCGAACTATGGTTTAGAAACAAAATGACAATCCTGTGCACATTAACTAGGGAGTAAGCCCTATTGACCAAAATGGGCCTTACTTCCAAGTAAGTGTGACTAGGATTGAGTTTCATGTTTCATTGATTTCAGTGCGGCTAACCTCCAAATAAACACGCATATAATTGTGGCCCTAGATTTCACAAATTGTTTAAGTTATCAAGATGTACTGTACTGCAATAATAAGAAGCCTCATTTCTCATAAGTTTCCCAACATCCAAGATAAATGGGGGCAACTCTGCTTTAATTACCATGGTCTGTTGCATATAGGACTGGCTTCAAGGACCATCAACTTTTTAGTTTTGGTAGCCATGTTGTGAAATACCTTATATGAGTAAGCTTCCGAGGTCTTCTTTTGCCACTTTTTGGAGACTGATTAACATTTCTTATTCATACAGACATTTAATTAATGTTACTTGAGTTTATCTTGGTTTGGTTGCTGCTGATATAGCATTTAAAGTGTATTAACTGGTTTTATTTTTTGTTAGCAACTTAGACATCCCTTAGACATGACCTAGATATGGAATTTAAACCGGAAGTGTACAAAATAGCCTTTATAATATACCTCAAGTGGAAGTTCAGATAGTCCACAACTTCAAAGATCTAATGGTTTCCAAACAGCTGTGATTTATCATCCGCAGTTTGCTTCTCAAATGGCCGTCTGTCAAACGGACTGGTGCAAGTCTGATTTGTTTTTGCTGCTTAAACTTTTTCTTATTTCCTGTTAGCTGTTTAAGAGAAATTCTCTGAAACTTTAGCACTGGGTGGTGGTGCAAAGCAAGGAAATAAATCTGGAAGTTTGAAGCATCTCGTATTTCATAAGATTAGAAAAGGGAATTGCTGTCACAGCAATCGTGGACATACAAGTAGCCCAGAGGCGGGAAACCAGATGTTAACTGGACTTCAGCTTTCATTATTACTGACCTGTAGTCATGTTGGCTGAGGCTGGTGGGAATTTGAGTCCAACAACATATGGAGGACCATAGGTTCCCCATCCCTATACCAGAGAGGAACATCCTCTCTGAGTAGAAAGGATGAGCATCTTTCAAAGTCAGTGTCTTATTCAACACCATCTGGAAACCTCGTGATTCTAGGGAATAGCGACAGTTAGGTTTACTGAGATTCTGTGCTTTCATGCCCCTTTTTCTATCTCTCTTGTTTCTCCAGTGGACAGTATAGGTATCAGTGATGACTTGAAGACCAAACTGAAAGATGTCCTGATCCAGGAGCAACAGTTTACTCTAGGAAGAATGCTAGGCAAAGGTGAGTGTGAACCAGAGCCTGGACCAGGGATGGGGAACTCGTGGCCATCCATATATTGTTGTACTCCCAACTTTCATCAGTCCCAGCAGGCTTGACCAATGGGCCTTGGATGATGGAAGGTGTAGTCCAACAACCTCTGGAGGACCACATTTTCTGCACCCTTGCATTGTTGGGATTAATCCCAATGTGGCTAGAAGCTGTCTTTTATCTGGGTCTTAACAATAATTCTGTATATCCTTTAGTCTGCCCAATAAAAGCAGTGTAGAGCTATGGTTGGCAGTTTGAGGTACCCTGGGAACTTGAGAAGTCAAATAAGGGAAGAGATTCCGCAAAGGAAAAGGTAGAGAGTAATTTGTAAAATATATGAAAAAGAAGGAGAGGAACGGGAGGTAAACAGAGAGCAGAAAGGTTGTTAGGGGAAAAGGGGAAAGCAATAAGAGCCAGGGCTAAAGTTGAAGAAAGGTTTAAAGGAGATGACTGCTCTAGCTTACTGCTTGTCCACCATGTCCTTGTCCACCATTCGGTATTTCATTGCCTGGTAAAGAACCAGAGACACAATGCAGCCAAAACTGAGCTCTTCTAACTTCCATTGATTTTGGCTGACTTTGGTTGAATTATGCCCTAAGTTCCCGCTGGCTCTTAATTGTCTATATTTCCAGGAGAGAGAGAGAGAGAGAGAGAGAGAAAGAAAGAAAGAAAGAAAGAAAGAAAGAAAGAAAGAAAGAAAGAAAGAAAGAGTAGATTTGAATTTCAGTGTGATATTGCCCTCTTACCTCTTTGAAAATCATTCCAGCAGGTGTTTCATTGGAAGAGACCCTCTACCTAACCACTCCATCCTTAATGGCCCCTTGGATTAAAAATCAGTTGCACTATGCTTAATGTTACCTTGTTCTCTTCTTGTGATCCTTATTAGGGGAATTTGGGTCTGTAAGAGAGGGTCAGTTGAAGCTGCCTGATGGCTCTCTCCAGAAGGTTGCGGTGAAAATGCTCAAAGGTGAGTAATATGTAGGGTCCCTGAAATGTTCCCAGTGCCTCATTGTCACTACACATCTTACTATGCCTGTGATCCTTGGAAGGGTCCATAGTTTAGTGGTAGAGCGTGTGTTTTGCATACAAAAGGTGCCGGATTCAATTTTTATCTTATTTTAATATTTATCAAATTCATATACCTCCCTTCATCCAAGGATCACAGAGTAGATTACAATATTAAACCGCAGAAATACATACCAAAATAACAAACAAAACAATAACAATAACCCAATCCACAGCATCTCCAGGTAAAATGCTGCCTGCCCCCAAGAATCCTAGAAACTGTGGTTCATTTAGGGTCTCCTAACAATTCTCCATTCCCTTAACGAACTACATTTCCTAGGATTCTTTGCAGGTACCGTATAAGTCATGACTCTTAAAGTGGAATACGAATGTTTTCAATGTATCTTGTGGATGTGGCTACAGGTTTTTTTAAAAATGGTATTCTATATAAATATTTTAGACAGTCTTGTAAACCCAGTTAGAGCTCTTTTGTCCTACTACATTATATGAATCTTGTTAAATATATAAAATGTGTCTGTATGCTTCTCAGTGGAAACGTTTAATGAAGGGTATCCGATGCTTCTAGGAGCTCTAACTTTTCTGCTTGTTTCCTTGGAAGTTACCCCCACCTAGTTCAAAAGGAAACCTCAGCATTCTTTTCTTTTATTGTAGCGGATATCTTCACCTCCAATGACATTGAGGAATTCCTGAGGGAAGCTGCCTGCATGAAAGAGTTTGACCATCCGCACGTTACTAAACTGATTGGTGAGCTCTTTTGCATCTCGTATTTAGCACCCAAAGCGTATTTCACAGCTCCTGTGCACAACAGCTCCTGACAATGCCATCCTGGCCACTTACCAGCAGCAAGGGCAGTGGAGCATAGGCACACTGCCCTTGCACCATCCCAGTTAGCAACAGTCATGCAAGTGGCGGGAGAGTGGCTCTGTGGCACCACCCCACCATGCTAGCCATTCCTAGCAGTGCTAAACTGGGAGACGGCAGCATCAACGTCATGTACTGCCCTGTTTTGATACAGTATAAATTCTCTGAGAACTTACATGCTCTCACATTCCAAATGCTCGTAACAGTACAGTGGTACCTTGGGTTAAGTACTTACTTCGTTCCGGAGGTCTGTTCTTAACCTGAAACTGTTCTTAACCTGAAGCACCACTTTAGCTAATGGGGCCTCCTGCTGCCGCCGCACCGCTGAAGCACAATTTCTGTTCTCATCCTGAAGCAAAGTTCTTAACCTGAAGCACTATTTCTGGGTTAGCGGAGTCTGTAACCTGAAGCGTATGTAACCTGAAGCGTATGTAACCCGAGGTACCACTGTACGCTGCTTCTCTTCTCTGACACTCATTTCGCCAACAAATAAACATTATATATCAGACAATTACATTCACTGCACTGTAGACAGAGATGCATTAGGTGAGCAGGTTAAGAAATGGGACATCGGAGCACACGCTATCCTGTTGCGTTAAATGGGAAGTTCCTGGGTTCAAGGGAAGGAAGAAAAAGTCCATTTTTGGATTTATACTATATGGCACTGTGAAGTGCAGAGCTTTTTCTGACAACAACTTAGAGGAGAATGGTTAACATCTGGAAACGCGTTAATGCTTACACATTCTTGTGTAGTAAATAAAAATAGATATCACTGAACACAGGGGCTGGATCAGACCAAAGGTTTAGACATTCAGCCCTCCAGAAAAAATAGCAATGCATTTTTATCAGATTATGAACAAAGGAGTACAATCCGGTGCCCTCCAGATGTTTTGGACTGAAACTTGCACCAGCCCCACTTAGTAGGCCAATGGTCAGGGACGATAGAAGCTGTAGTCCAAAACATCTGGAAGGCAATATGTTTGGGCAGGTGATCAGGGATGACTATACTTGCTAATTGCTCTTTTCTTCTCTCATATCAGGAGTCAGCTTGCGCAATCGGCCTAAAGGCCGGCTTCCAATCCCAATGGTTATCCTGCCGTTCATGAAGCATGGAGACCTTCACTCTTTTCTACTGATGTCCCGGATTGGAGAAAACCCTTTTGTAAGATTCTCTCTCATACCAGATCTCTCACAGAAGAATTAATTGGAAGGTTACACGTCTTTATTTGTTGAATGTACACTATGCATCTTTTTGTATTGGGGCAGACCTCTTATACTCTGCATTAAGTTCAGGCATTCTACTTATTGCTGTCAGTTGAAGACAAATTACAAGCTTTGTTCATTGCTCAGCATATAAACATGTAAAGCTCATCCAGGGCACCTCCAGACATGTGTGTGTGTGTGTTTGCAGTTGTGTTCTGCAACATTTATTAAATGCAATGGATGCAGTAACAGTGCATTAGTTGTGGCCTTATACTAGGCAGTCCATACACCATTCTGCTTTATTAGTTCTGTGTTGATTCCCCAAAGTTTTTTGCACTATTGTTGGGAACTACAGCACAACAAAAGCAGGTTGATTAAACCACCAGAACATTTGTGATATAAGAAGTTACAGGATTTCAGCAGGAAGGTATGTGAACTGCACTGACTGGAAACGAAACAGAATGCCTGCCCTGAAACCTTTGCAGGGGCAAACGGTATTGAGTGTGGGATCCCATGCAATTAGCACAAACCCATGATGAGCACAAATAATCACGCTTGCACAATAAAAGGATGCCCAGAGGGGCATGTAGTCAGATTGGAGCTAGCCACTAAGATTGTTTAAATTATATAGTCCTGTGGAGTTCCATTTTTCCTAACCCAGTTTCTCATACAACGTTTGCAACACATTTAACTGAAACACTTCTTTGATGTGTCTAGATCCAGCCTGGCTCTTCTAATCAGAGTTTGTCATCTCTGGAGTTGATAACAAATGGGAAAATGCCTGAACATAGCATGGCGAAACATTTGCAGTTTGTCCAATAATTGGATGTTTAATAACTGTTCTTCTTTTCTGCAGAACCTGCCTCTTCAGACACTCTTGAAGTTTATGATTGACATTGCTAGTGGCATGGAGTACCTGAGCTCCAAAAACTTCATCCACAGAGACCTTGCTGCTCGGAATTGCATGTAAGTCCACAAAGTCCTTATTGGTTAACTGAAGCATTTGCAGAGATTAAGAGAAACAGAAAAGGTCAGTTGGGAAAGCCCAAGGCTCCCCAGGTGTGGCTGCAGCTGACTTAAGTCCATGAAGGAAACTAGGTCATGGAGAGCCTTTGTGAACAATGAAACAATTCATTGATTGCTTAGCTCTTGCAGGAGATCCAAACAACATTGCCTGCTGCTAATGCATCCATTGCAGGAAAGTTGCAATTTCCCAACATTCGGACTAGTATTTTGAGTTGACAAGGAAAATGTGATTTGCCTCCCTTCCAACGCCACATGAGTGCTCTGAAAACTATTGGGTGGGGAACTTTTGGCTGTCTATATACGTCAAAGTGCAAGTAGATAAATAGGTACCTCTCCAGCGGGAAGGTAAACGGTGTTTCCGTGTGCTGCTCTGGTTCGCCAGAAGCGGCTTAGTCATGCTAGCCACATGACCCGGAAGCTTTACGCCAACTCCCTCGGCCAATAAAGTGAGATGAGCGTCACAACCTCAGAGTCGGTCATGACTGGACCTAATGGTCAGGGGTCCCTTTACCCTTTACCTTATATTACTTGACTCTGGCCCACATCATCCCTGGGCACTGGCCATGCTGGCTGAGGCTGATAGGAGTTGGAGTCCAATATCATCTGAAAGGCCACAGACTTCCCTTCCCTGCGCTAATATCATGGATGCATCTTTCACACTTCTCCATGGCATGAGCTTCACACCTTCCCAACTCCCCAGCCTGAACCTGTGCCATTTTGTCATGTTTTTCCCCCAATATATTCCCTGTGGGTGTGTACTCTCTTGTTGAAGTTCTTAGATGTGACTAACCAAAAAGACAAGCAGCGAGCTCATATAACCCATCTCTTAGACTGCCCACCATTTCAGGAAGGTGGTGACATTGACTCAGAAAGACAAGGCAAGGAGAAATGTTTCAACAAAGGAAAATGTGGGAAGGCTTGCAGGAGAGGATAATTTTTATTTTTTTAAAGAAAGATACATAAAGGAAAAAGCTACTCCCCCCCGCCTCAAATTTTATTTATTGTTTATTTTATTTAGCAAATGTATATACCTCTCAATCAAAAGAAAAATCTCTCTTAAGTGGCAAACAGTTTTCAAATGTATAACACAATATAAAATTCAAAACATGGGTAGAATTCAGAATCATGCTGTGACAAATGTTCCCTCTGCACAAGCATTTTACTTTGCTATATGGAAGAATCCCCCTCCCCTGAATGTTGTTCTGGGGGCGGGATTCTCATGACCTCCCCCCCCCCCAAGACTTATTTTTTCAGGGAGCCCTGTTGCATAAGCGGAAATCCTTGCACAGGGCTCCACTGATAGGGCTTGTCAAGTGAATCCCATCCTTTATTTTTACTGAGACGAGGCAGATCAAAATCAAACAGAGCCATGAAAGTGTCAGAAGCAAGTCTGGAAGACCATAAGGAGGGTTGTGTTTGGCTCTTCCTAAGCAGAAACCCTCTTCTCTCTCCTATCCCATTCTGTGGGGAATTGGATATTATGGTACAGATATTAGTATGCATATAGCACTTCATCTTTTTCTTTTTTTTAAATCTCTTTTGCAACATTGTCTGGAGAGGTGTTTAGAAAATTTAGACCAGTCAGATAAGTGGAGCAACTGGAAAAATCTATAGCAACTTTGTTACACAGACGTATGCTTGGGTACCATTCTGCTATTGTCATGGGTATTTCTCATGATATCAGTGGCCTCTTCAGCTTTCCTCTCAGGGGATGTGTGCTGGTCTTTGAGGAGCTGCTGGGAAGGATGGGGAAGGGGCCTGTTGGGCCCTTCAAGAGCTGATGGCTCCCCTGCTTCTTCTCACTCCTCCTTGAAGGAGGCAAGCTGAAGTGAATCACCTCATCTGTTTGAAACCAGCATCCTCTCCCTGTCACATAGGAAGGTGCCTTCTACTGAGGCAGACCATTGGTTCATCTAGCTCTGCGTTGTCTACACTGACTGGCAGTGGCTGTCCAGGCAGGAGTCTCTCCCAGCCTTACCTGGAGATGCCAGGGATTGAGGCTGGGACCTTCTGCATGCAGGGCAGCTGCTCTTCCACTGAGCTATGCCCTATGGCCTTTAGACATAGGTAGCTCACTTCCTAAGGTAAACAGCTGGGAGACTACCAGTCATGCCGACTACTCAGCAGGTGTTAGCTGCTGATGACTCAGGTTCACCAATAGTCTTAAGCATACTTAGCCCTGTGAGACTCTCAAGCCAGAGAAGGCGGTAGTGTTTGAAGGAGAAACCTGTACTTGTTGTTTTCTTCCTGCGTATGCCAAGTTGCTTGAATTCTTTTTTCTTCTTCTTTTTTGTTTCCTTTAGGTTGGATGAATACATGAACGTGTGCGTTGCTGATTTTGGGCTTTCAAAGAAAATCTATAGTGGAGACTATTACCGCCAGGGCTGTGCCTCCAAGCTGCCAGTGAAGTGGCTTGCCCTGGAAAGCCTGGCGGACAATCTCTACACAACACATAGTGATGTGGTGAGCCTTCTTTGCTCTTCCCAGGAGCACCTGTTTCCCTACGTACAAATTCTGTTGCCGCAAAAACCATGAAGATTCTTGTGGCACCTTAAAGACGATCACATTTATCCAGGCATAAGCCAGGGTGGGGACCTCCAGCCTGCCAGGCCAAATTTGGCCTGGCACAGGTCTCCGTTTGGCCTGCCAGGCCATTTTCCCCAAGCCACACTCACCTGCCCCAAATGTGATGTCAGCTGTGGACAAGGGATATGTATATGGAAATTGGGAGGCTCAATTGCACAGGCAATCCCTGCAGAAAGCAACTTGGCCTCCCCTATGCTTGGCACTGGGAAACACTGAGCAAAGCACATTGGAAGCCCTGGGCTAATATCACACAACGTTTGTGCTCAACGTTTCCCAGTGCCAAGCATAGGGCTGGCCAAGCTGCTTTCTGTGGCATTTGCCTGTGATGAGGGACCATCACGCTTCTCAGTCCAAAGCCAATGCTGGCAATTTTGCAAAATCGAAGTGTGGTGTGCGTGTGAAAGTGCCTTGCACGTCACCAGGGCTGTGACGGAGCTCTGAAACATAAAGCAGCATGAAACAAAAGAAGCGTTTGCAGAGTTGTTGCTGTTCTTTATATCATGTCATCAGGGCACACATGGTGCTTTTGACGCTAGGGGAACAACAGCGGAAAGGGAGGGAAGTGGAGGCAGGGGAAGAACACTGAGTCATGGGAACTAGACGGTGGGCCAGAGGCACAGTGTTCTGTGGGGAACATCATTTTTTCTATGAACTGAAGAAGAACCCTGCTGGATCAGACCAAAGATCTATTTAGCCTAGCATCTCGTTTCTCACAGTGGCCAACTAGATGCTTCTGGGAAGCCCATAAAGAATAGTCCTCTCCTGCCCATTCATCCCCAACACACACACATAATGGAAAGAACACATTTCTTACATTTGTATGCTGCCCATTATAACTTGGTTTTCTGTGCAGCTTCCAGAGACGTCACAATACGATTCACACCGTTCTAACATGGTGCAATTACTGAGAAAGATCACTGATTGTCATATTGTATGCTACCCTGGGCTCCCATGTAAGGATACAAACATCGCATTTTGTTAATACAGCGCGATTGCTCTGCGAAAAGAAGACTGCCCCCTCTAGTGTAATGTTGTGGTAGTCCTCGGCCGAAGAGGGGTGTTTGTGTTCATTAACAACTGGATTTTAAAAAGCAATGAGTTACATACCTATTAGGAGTTAGTTGTCTTTTCTGGGCCTGTTAAAATGATACTCAGTTTGTGCAGTAAAGAACCGCTTTTAATATTATTTAGGATTATTTACAGAAGGAGGAAAGATAGAAAATTATGACTGAAAGCACAGTCCTTTGACACACTCAGACTGAACTGCACTGGAACAGGAAATCCTGGAATCATCTCTGTCCGATTATACTGGGAGCAAGACTGAAAAAAAGACGACTGATATTCTAAGCATGTTTCTTCTCCTGAAATTGTTTTTAAATATGCTTCTCCCATTTGTTTAACTATATTTTCCCCCTCCCCTACTGTATTTCAGTGGGCATTTGGTGTGACAATGTGGGAAATTGTGACGCGGGGGCAAACTCCTTATGCAGGCATTGAGAATGCAGAAATTTACAACTACCTCATCAGTGGAAACAGACTGAAACAGCCCCTGGAGTGCTTGGAAGATGTGTGAGTAGTTTATTAAGCCATTTGGTTTTCCAAACATGAACATTTTCTTCTACAGTGCAGACCACACTATGATAAGCAGAAGTTCCACAAAAATACTGCCATACTTTGGGCCAGCTCAGATAGGAGGAAGTCCCATTGGGCTGTGCCCATTGTAGAGAATGCTTTCTTAATGGACAGAGGGGTGGGTTGCATGATTTAATTGAGATTCTTCCATATTATTTTGATACTGTTCAGCTTGCCTTCAATGTGCTTTTGCCAACGTGCTTTTGAAAATGTATTTTGCATTCAAAACAGAAACAAATCTATTTAACCGCTGTGTTCCACTGGGCAGAGGGAACACACACTGGTATGCAGCTTTTATTTTTAATATATAAATATATGTTCCCAGTGCAGCTTACACAGCCTTTGGTTGTCCCGAGGTGCTTCTTTTCTCATTTTGTTTTGTTCTGTTTGTCGTGCAGCTACGATCTCATGTGCAGATGCTGGCATTCAGAACCTAAACTACGCCCCAGCTTCGGAGCCCTGAAACTGCAACTAGAAATGATCTTGGCCAGACTGTCTTTGCTCTCATCCAGTCAGGACCCCTTGTATGTCAACATTGGGAAGCCACAAGAAGCCTACAGGAATGACCCCTCAACGGATTGTCCCTTTGGAACATTGGACGGTGACGCGAACATTGCAGGAGCAGCTGCTGCCGCTGTCACGAGTGACTATCGTTACATCATGAGCCCCTTGTGCCTTGGGAGTGATGCTGAAAGCGAAAGGCATCCGGACGCATCTGAGGGGGAAGCCAGGAGCCTTCTTTATGATTTGGAGATGGGACCAAAACGATGTTAGCCTGAAAGGAAGGGGGGGGGGGAAATGACACTCCACTCTCCTCCAATAAGATGTGTGCATTTTTATCATCATCTGGTACTGCTTTACAAAGACAGTTGTAGGCTGCTTTTAACCAGCATAGGTAGCTGTAAAATGAGCTACTTCTGCAGCTGTTTGAGTTGCTGTGGCTCATGCTCAAAATGACCACAAATCTTTATCACCTATTGGCCTTCTGAAACTAACTTCCTGCAATGGTGAAATGAAATCCAGTGGGAGTGGCCTAGTCTGTACTTACAGCCAGCGAATGCCTGTTTGTCAACCGAATTGATAATGGAATATTGGAGTTGAGCAGGGTGCTACTCAGCATTCTCTCTTTTTTGGTAAGATTTTCCAGCTCTGAGCAAGGAAGATTGGGACCAGCACATGTGGTGGGGAAATGATCTGCTATTGATGGATACTGTATTTAAGGGCGTGAGGGGGAACAGTAGTTTAGCAGTACCACCTAGTCCTCTTGTCTACCTCAGTGGTTCTCAAACTGGCTGCTTCTGTACAATGAAGAAATCTTGCGCCGTTTCTCAGATTGTTACAGTATTTGGTTGTTGGATGGAAGCATTCCTCAAGGCTGGCAGCTAAGCAGCAACATGCAGGCACGGTTTTTGCCAGCCTGATACCCTCCAGATCTTTTTTGGCTACAGTTCCTATCAGCGCCAGGCAGCGCAGCTGATGGGATTTGTAGAAGAAAACATCTAGAGGCCACCAAGTTGGTGAAGGCTGTTCTGACATCTCCCTGCAGAGTTGGCCTTCTCCCACACTGCAGGACTGGGTTTTCTTGTCTTTCTTTGCTTTTCGATGTTTGACGTGAAGTTGGTTGTATGCACAGTTGCCTTGTCAGCAAAACTCTATGACAGGGTGACAAATGCATACGGACGAAACCAAACTTCAGACAGACTTTGAGAGACCAGTGTAGGACAAGCAGTTAGCACATGGGAAAATTTGATACTAAGGCTGCAGTAGCATACTTACCTATCTAGGAATAAATCCCACTGAACTCAGTGGGACTTACTTTTGAGCAGACACATCTAGGATAGCGCTGTGTGGACAAAGTACAAAAAGTGCATATACGAAAAGGAGGTCTATAATGATAGTAAGAGGCAGAACTTTAAATTAAAAACAGACGTTTATTTTATAAACTTTATCCTAAAAAAATTAATATTAGCTGCAGCAAGGAAATTGCTCAGTTGACATCAGCAGAAAAACTCAGTAGGTACCAATGGAATGCTTTCCATGCAGAGAAGTAGTTTTCAGTCAGAAAGACTTTGAGAATCACTGGCTTACTTCATTAGAGGTTGTTCCAGCATTCTGCAGAGATTCAACTGCATTGGAGCATAACTTCACGTATTTTGGTAACCTTACAGAATGAAATGTTCATTTTTGAGCTCTCATTTTTCCAATAAGCCTGTTTTGATTAATCATAACTGAAAAGAATAACACGCACTTTGAAGAAGACTACTTTGACAATGTGTAAATCAGTCAGTGTTTCTGTATTTTGCTGTTCCTAACATAAGGTATGCCTAGGGCATTACACCTTACCATGGCTGCCTGAATTTTTAGCAAACCTAAATTCTTCCTATTGGGCTGTTAGAAAAATTCCCTGATGCAGCAGTACTCAATATGCAGCCACAGAATCGCATTGGGTGCATCAATTTTTAAATTAAGTATTTTTCGGTCCAGCTGGTTTCCATGAGAATGCTTAACGTATGTGTAGCTCTCTGCTGTTCGAAATCCATAGGTATTAAAGCGGTGGGAGCAGGGGTATTGGATCATGCCTAGTATTATATATGTTTCCAGGCTGCAGGTCTCTTATAGCAGAGATGGGGAACCTGTTGACTTTCCCAATGTTATTGTATTCCTAACTCCCACCAGCCTCTGCCAGTAGGGTCAATGGTCACGGATTGTGAGGACAGTTCTGCAACAATCTTCCCCATCTCTGCCTTAGAGGCTTTTGGCACAACAAAACTCCACCCATGATAAGAGAATACCACTGATAATATGTTTGCATTATTAGTTACGCTTAGAGCTGTTTTTCCTATTGAGCTTACTGGCGCGTTGCGCCAGGCGCTGGCCTCTCAGGGGCACCACAGCGAGTGGGGGAGCTGTGTGCCTTTGCCGGCGGCCCCCCCTTTCCCTGCACACCTGCCAGCTGTGCCCCGCCAACTATATGACTGGTGGGCTGCAGCTTCCTTCCCAAGCCTCCGCGGAAGGAGAGCGACCCCCACAGAGGCTTGGGAAAAGGTCAACAAGTCGACAACTTTGGAAAAGAGGGGGGCCTTGGAGGGATCTTTGCGCCATGACACCGGATATGCCTAAGACGGCCCTGGTCATGCTTTCCTTTTTTTGCTGTTTCATTTAGTGCTCACTGAGGCTACATTTCTTCCTGCCCCTTGTGAAACAAGGGAATCTAGAATTACTGGAATTCAAACCACCAAACAGATCCTCCTGAGAGACACTGACAAGGCCCCTTCTCACATTCCGTTTACCACTTTCAGGTTTTAATCAGTAATGTTCACATATGCTTTTCTAGATGGTTAAAAGACTGGAGGGGTCACTCTCATGTGCCAGGAACTTTGCAGAGTCAATAACTCATCAAAGCTTTTCCATCTCTGCCCCGCCTCTAGCACCATCCTTCAGCATGACTACGAAACAGCAGCTGGGACGGGGAGAGGCGGGCTATGCAGCTGGAACTAGGCCCTGTTCTCTCCTTTTATGCAACAGTAACCATGCTGATTGTGTGAACAAAGGAGTGGCTAAAGGTCTGGTGGTTTGCATTCAGTTTTCGTGAAAAGCAAGCATAGAAATATTACACGTATTAATAAATATGTTAGGTTGTGAACCACCTTTAGATCGGCGGGTGAAGGGCAGTATACAAATTCAATTAATAATAATAATAAAGAAACAGCATGAGCTAGGGGGAAAGTTCTTGATTTGTGCAAACATCATCAGTGGTATGCTTTTATTGCCCGTGGTATCTGTTGTGCATATGGGCTTCCCATCATCACAGCACTATGTTACCAAAAGCAAGTAATAGATGTGTTGCTGGTGGTATGAGTTAAAAATGGTTTTATGAGTTAAAAATGGTTCTATGCAGTCAATGCTGAGAAAGCCATATTCTGTGTTCTGGAATGAAGCATTAGATTTGGGATCAAAAAATTTCATTAGAACAGTTCCTCTATCTACTTAACAAAACTCACCAGTTCCTCTACAAAATATTGTGATGGAAGCCCAAGTTTCAAATTATACTTTTGAGTCTGAATGCATATGTGAAATAAGTATTTTGCAATTTCCAGCGTGGAAATTCTGCAGCATACTGCAGTTGTTTGAACCTGGGATTTTTATGGACACTCACCTGATTGAATTAAGACAGTCAAAGCAACTGTCCTACAGAAACCTTCCCAATGAATGGCCTATGCAATAATTCAACATGGGTGTCGAGTGGAGTTTGTTAGAAGTTATGCCCTGCCTCCCTCAAGTTTACTAAACATGTTTACAGGAGACTGGTGAGAACATAGTTGTTAACCAAGTACTGCCTTCTCACCATACCTGTGCTCTCATAGCAAGCAGTGTGAAACATGTTGTTTAACAGACTGACCCTTTAGTTCCAGTATTCAAGAGTGAGCGTCTTTGCTTGTGTGATCAGAACAGCATCACCCCCACACAAGAGGGAAGTATCAACAGGTTAAAAGTTTGAAGTACCAAAAATAATGAAGGGGAAAACAAACCTAAGAGGGACCCTAAAGAGGCCTGAGCATGCTCAGTGGCTTAGAATGCTGCTTGAATGTGGGGAGGTGGGATGGAACCCTAAACAGAAGCAGTCCATGCTGCAACCTTTTGTTGCAGCTCCCACTTGTGCCTCTTTCATTCGGAATTAAGTCTCATGAGTTCAGTGGGATTCATTCCCAAACAAATGTGCATCAGATTGCAGCTTATGTTTCCTGCAGCAGCCACCTAGCAAGCAGAGCAAGTGTATATATAAAATCTAATTTTCTGAAGCATGTCATTAGTTTTTATGCTTTTTTAAAATAAAATATGTACTGTGTCTTAGTGCTTGCTTTTTATTCCCTTCATGCCATCACTTTACTGTTGCTTTTATAAAAGGTTCAAAATAGAAACAAACTTGACTGTTCCCAAGATCAAAGGTAAAGAGACCCCTGACAATTTAGTCCCGTTGCGAACAACTCTGGGGTTGCGGCGCTCATCTCACTTTACAGGCTGAGGGAGCCGGCTTTTGTCTGCTTCCGCAGACAGTTTTTTCCAGGTCATGTGGCCAGCATGACTGGCAAAACCAGAGCAGCGCACGGAAACGCCGTTTACCTTCTCGCCGGAGCAGTACCTATTTATCTACTTGCACTTTTTGACCTGCTTTCGAACTTCTAGGTTGGCAGGAGCAGGGACCAAGCAACGGGAGCTTACCCCGTCACAGGGATTCGAACTGCCAGCCTTTTGATCGGCAAGCCCAAGTGGCACTGGTTTAACCCACAGCACCACCCACGTCCCCTCTCCCAAGATCAAACTACCGCTTAAAACATTGTTCTCAAGGTTGAGTAGACAAAATTGAAGGGAAGGATAAGAGTGTACCAGCTTTCTCATGATGCATGACTACTTTAGCACTGCAGCTGCTGAAGCCTTTCCTCCTGCTATAAACCATTCATCAAGCGCTGCTTTGTGAAGTCTCATGCCAGCAACTTCTCAAAACTTCCTCATCAGAGCTGGTGTTGCCATTCGACAGAGTGAGGCGATTGCCTCAGGCAGCTGGTGCTGGGAAGCAGCCCCCTGGCTGTAACTTGTTGGAGGACAGAGCTGTGCATGCCTTCTGGCCTGCTCTGTGCCCCCACAACCTGCCTGCTGCCCTCAGGTGCCACAGAGGGTACTATCCCATTGCCAGTATTGAAATAAGATTCAGCGGCCTGTCCAGGGCATGAAATTCTTTTTCATCTCAGGCAGCAAAATGTACTGCGCTGGTTCTGCTCCTGCTGTGGAATATTTGATCTGAGACTGATGCTATGGAGGGGCTCTATGTCAAGATACTTCTAAGTCCTTTCAGAATTGACTTATCGACTGTCACATTTTGTTATCCACCACCCAAGGAACACGAAACGAGAAACAAAGGTAGAGGTTGTTTAACAAGAGACAAGGAAGTGCTGTTAAATGGCACTGTCAAGCTGGGGTGGGAAACCTCAGTCCTGGAGGGCCACATGTGGCCTTCTAGTCCTCTCTAGCTGGCCTCCAGGACTCTTTCCCACACTATGCCCCTCACTGGCTCTGATCTGTGCCTTCCTTCAGTGCTTTTGCTTGACTGAAATGTGTCTTTCAATGCCTCTTGCTTGCCTGGATAGAGAGATTTGGGGGAGGGAGGTGGTGTAGTAGCCACTTTTTCATTGCTGGAGCATACACACCAAGAGTCACAGTCATTGTTCTACCCACTTTCGTCTCTAGCCCCACCCACTTTTGCATCTGGCTCCGCCTACCACTGACATGCAGCCCCCAGGGGGTTACTCGTGAATGATACAAAAGGGCTCCCCGATGTAAAAAAAATCACCTACTGTAAATATTCTGAATTTGCTTCTTTTTCTTGAGAAGTAGAAAGTGTTTTCAATTGCACTAAGCCCAAGTCTTGGGAATGCATTGTTGAGTTAATTTTTTTATTTTTATTTTTATTTTTATTTATCCTTCAGAAAATAGAAGTGTAAAAGATGTATTACAGTACTTATCACAGAAGTATTACTTGTAACTTGAATCCATTGGTTTGGGTCCTACCCTCCAGAGGAGAAGACAAGCTTGCTCCATTTTCCATGTGACAGCCCTTTAGATCAGGCTTCCTCAAACTCGGCTCTCCAGTTGTTTTTGGCCTGCAACTCACATGATCCCTAGCTAGCATGACCAGTGGTCAGGGATGATGGGAATTGTAGTCTCAAAACATCTGGAGGGCTGTTTGAGGAAGCCTGCTTTAGATATTTGAAGGTGGCTATCAGCTCCTCTCAGGCTCCTCTTTTCCAGGCCAAACATACCAAACTCCCTCAACCATTCCTCATAAGGCTTGGTTTCCAAACCCTTGATCACCTTTATGACCCTCCTCTGCACACGTTCCAGCTTGTCAATACCTTCTTAAATTTGTAAATTTGGTACTGTTATGTACTGAATTGAATAGGATCCAAAATGTAGCAGTCTGATTGGTCCTAGAACAGTAGGATTCAGAATGCAGCAGTCTGATTGGTCCTAGAACAATAGGATCCAGAATGCAGCAGTCTGATTGGTCCACAGGAGCCACCCAATCCAACACCAGGTGGAAGTGAATCCACAACCTGATTGGCCTACAGGAGAATCCCGGAATTAGCCAATCACATGCAGCCCATTGTGTAAATAATGTATATAAAGCAGACATTCTGGGAGAACTTCCATTCCTCCTCACCGCTATGAGCTGAATAAAGAGCATGAAATCCACTCTCGACTCCGAGTATATTTCAGGTACTGAGCACAGTACTCCAGGTGGTAATATTACTTCCATTGATCAGGACGTTAGATGTCTGTTGATGCAGTCAAGTATAGCATTTGGTTTTTTTGCTGCTATATCACTCTGTTGACTCATGTTAAGCTTGTGTTCTACTAAGACCCCTATATTCTTTTCACATGTTCCACTGCCAACTTCTTGGACAACTTCAAACATCACATTTGCTTGCACTTTATTTTTGAAATAGGCCACTGCTGTTTTTCAGATCTTCATTGCCTCTGTACAATCCACATTTGGTTATCCATCTGTGTGAGAAATGGATAGTGAAGATTTTCTACACTGCTTTTCATCTGTGCCCAGATAAGCTCTGGTAACATCCTTTACTAGAAGACACTGAACCATATGCTCAGTGATTTGTTTTAGGTTATCTTTGTACAGCTGGTTTGTAATTAATTCTTATAGATTTTATTTGTAATTGTTGTATTTTAATTTTATAAGCTGCCCTGAAAGGTTCCTTAGAATGGTACAAAATATTTGTAATAAGCATTCAGTATTGGTAATCTCTATACACAGACCACTTTAATATATTGTGGTTTCACACTCACTTCTATTTTTTTTTAACTGGGGACCTTTGTAAGATGACTGTTCTTCCATTATGGAAGGTGGCAAATCCTTCACATATCTTTTGAAGGCTTGTTTTAGGGCCGTATCACAGATATTTATGTGTAGCAAAAACTTTGTACACCAAAAATCCAATCTAGTTCTATAGTTCCTTACACCCTGGATGTGAACTTTATACAGCAAGTTCAATTTGGACCATTGCTCACCTCGATCTCTTACATAATTAGGTTGCAATCATATGTTTTAAATCAGTATGTGGCTGTTTCACTGCGTATGTATATCTGAGAACGTCATAACTAGATACAGTTCCTCAAGGCGTGAACAATATACAGTACCAAGTGTAAATAATCCTTTTGCTTCCCCGATTGCTGAACTCCACTTCTCATCAGCCCAGCCAGCACGATGCGAGTTGGAACAGGTTCCCCTCCCTGGTGTACAAGACACACTGCCCTATGCTCTCATTGCTCCTTTTTTGTTGGTAAGGGTGTAGCTGGGAGGGGGCAGCTGCCCCCCACATCAAATAAATAAAAGAAAAATACTTAACAAAAAATAGAAATGGTAGAAAATTTTGAGATTATTCTGAGCACTTGGGGTTAAAAGAAAGCAATTTAAAACAACTGTTGTTGATACATTCCATTCCGAATCTGCTAGACAATGGAAAATGACAGGAGGGTGTCCTCCTGCCCCCCATAAATCCTGGCTATGCCCATGAGCCGATGGCTCTCTGCAAGAAAAATCCAAGCATCAAGTCTCTTAGGGTAGCAAGAAAAAGGCAGCCCAAATTTGCAAGCTGCAATTGGAAATAGTTTATTGAATATTTACAGATAAATTGTAAGCAGGTAAGGAAATTGGCAGGATTACTGCAACAATATGCAGTTTCCTAAGAGCATATATTTAAAGAAGATGAATAAATGAGCACATTAAGTTCATTTGGATATGCAGAAGATATTAAGAATAAATTTAAGGAACCACAGAAAGAGGGGGAAGGAAGCCAAGTTTTGAAATGTCACAATGAAATGTATAAACCTGAAAAGTATAAATACTTTTTTTAAAAAAATAAAATAAAGAATTTGCAAGCTGCCGCAACCCAATCTTTGCATTTTAAATTCGGAAGCAAGTCGCACTGAGTTGAGAGAGCCACATTCCGCGGGGATCAAACTCCCACGTGCTTGCCAGGTTTGGACTCGAAAGGCGCAGGGGCGCCCGGCAGGAGGGGGCGCGCGCGGCCAGCCAGGGATGGCTCGGCGCGCGAGCAGGTGGACAGGGAGCGAGCGCCCCTTTTCCTGGGCAGGTGGGACGAGGCCAGCAGCAGCCGCGCCCCTTTTCCTCCACTTCCCCTCATGCCGCCCCGATATCTACATTTACAGCTCCGCCCTGCGGGCTCCCAAGCAAGCCCCACCCCGCGCCTTCCACGGGTCTCGCCCCCAGGCCGACCCAGGTAAGGCGGACTGCAGCCCTCAGGAGCCCCGTCCGAAGGGAGGGGAGGGCGTGCACGTGACCGCGCGTCGGCCCGCGCCGTGGAAGCTCTACGTCACGCGAGCGGACGGTCTGTGTCCGCCTGGCAGCAGCAGCAGCAGCAGCACCACGTTTCTGTCTTGCCTCTGCAGCGGGAGGTGCGCGCGCGCGCGCGCGGGGCTGGGGGGGCACCTGGGGCCCAGACCCCGCCAGGTAGGCGCGAGGTAAAGCTGCGGGTCGGGGGTGGCGGGCAGCGGAAGGCTCTCCTTCGCGGGCGCCCACCTTCCCTCGTGCCTCCCTCGCCTCTTCCAGGCGGCGGCGGGGGGAATGGGAAGAGCCACCGACCGTAAACATCCGGAGGGCGGGCGGGACAAAGCCCCGGATTGGCTCCATGAGAGTGGAAAGGGCGAGCGAGTCGGTCAGAGTTTAGCGCCCGCGTGGCGGATTCATTCCCTCCCACCCCAGATTTGTTGGTGCGGGAAGTTGGGGTGCAAGTCTCCCTCCCGCCCAATTGAGAGCGAGAAGGGCTGCACTTGGGTTTGGATGTCTGGAGGGACACCTGAGCAGCACAGGCTGTGGGGCAGGAGCAGGGCTGATTCGACGCAACGGAAGCCTCCTTGAGGTATTTGGCTGAGGTGCGGGTGTAAAAAGAATGGCAGCAAACCGAAGAGGAGCGAAGCGAGCAGCTTCCTTTGGTAGCTTTCCGCGTTCAGCAGAGTTATTCGCCTGCTGGACGCTGGAAATGCAGCCCCCCCCCCCGCCCGCCCGCGCGCGCAAGAACCGCTGTCTCGTGCGCAAGTCCGTCTGTTTTCTTGGCGGAACTCCCTCCTAGAAAAGGGTAGCTTTTGCAAAGGCAATGGGGTTAGGTCGCGTGATGCACCAACACGGTACCTTTCTTATGGAGAGAAGATCAACGTCAGAGTTGGCCCCTTCTTGATTTGTTCACCTCACATAAACAATTTATGTAGCCAATGGGGAAGGATGTTTGACTGTGTGTTGCTTTACCTTACTTTCCCCTTCTGATGCACTAAATATGAACTTTGTGAAATTCAGGACAAAGAGTGTGTTGGGGTGGGGGTTTGTGCCTTTGGGTATTGTGCACTGATTTACAGCATGAATTCTTCTTTAAAGTTTTGCTTTTTGAAATGCGGTTGATATGTGCTTGTTGGTGATGGGAACTGTTTAATGGGTTTTTTGGAATTGTTCTGATAACTCTGTGTTTGTGTGTTTGAAAGCTTCTTCGTGCTGCAGTGGCACAAAGAAAAGAATGAGCAAGGCCTTTAGGTGATGTAGCTCTGGTACCTCGCCTTACGAATGCTTCGGGTTACGCTCTCCGCTAACCAGGAAGTAGATGCCCCTTGTTGCAAACTTTGCCCCGGGATACTAGTAGTTTCCGGTTACAAACGGACCTCCAGAACAGATTAAGTTCGTAACCGGAGGTACCACTGTACTCTACTGGTGTTGGGTTAAAAGTGTAATTGTGTTTTACTCTCTGTTTTTGATGGTGTGTGTTTTAATGCCTTTTTAAAATCTGTCTGCTATTTTTCTACAGGGAAGCTGTTATTCTGTAGTTGGTTTGTACATCTAGGGGCAAATATCTTCACCTTCCTTTACCTGGCTGTTGGTGAGAAGGACAAAGGCCAGAGATGTGTGTGAGAGCTAGAAGCTAGAATCAGGCTGAGAGACAGAGCCATGCCTGATTTCTGCTGGAATCTAAGGCTGTGAGTATGGGAGAAGCAAGATCTTCTTGGGATGTTAATACTGTGAGCCCCTTCATTGTAGGCTCAGGTGGTATATAAGTGTAAATAAATGATATATCATAAAGACACCACAGTCTCTGCTGTCCCTCATTCTGCAAAATCGATCTCTGGGTAAGTGCCTGCAACCTCCAGAATCTCTCACCGCTTGGAGATTGGGGTGGTGTGCAACAATGTTATCTGTTCTGACCACCCAATCTTCTAATTAGCTGAAACACCTGGGCCTTGTTTACACATCATATTAAACCTCGGTTAAACTAAACTATGGTTAAATGTGTATGGGTTGGGGCATGCTGCTGAAATCACATGTGCTTTCCTTCTCCACTTATGTTCTTATTTCAAGCCTACTTTTTCTCTGCAAATATTTATTGTGTATTTTGTTGTTTCTTGACAAGGTGGCCATGAGGGAAAGGCTGTCAGAACTCTTGCAACTTCGGAGTTGATATGATAATTTACAACACTGTACATGATGAAGAAGCAACCAATGGCCTTTGGGAATGAGGATGGTGGAAAGGTGTTGGGTAAAGTGCCTGCTCTTTACGTTCTCATGAAACAGCCGCAGATCACTGGAGAAGCTGACCAAGGAGACTTAGTTTCAAATCAAGAGGACAATGGCCTTGCAGCACCAGTAAAATTGAAAGTGAAGACCTGCCTTCCAGCAGATTGCACCTCAGGAAGCATTACTGTTACCTTAGACAACAACAATATGTGGAATGAGTTCTACTATCGCGGCACAGAAATGATTCTGACTAAGCAGGGAAGGCGGATGTTTCCATACTGTCGATACTGGATAACAGGCTTAGACTCCAAGCTGAAGTATATATTGGTCATGGATATTTCTCCAGTTGACAACTTACGCTATAAATGGAATGGCCATAGTTGGGAGCCCAGTTGGAAAGCAGAACCCCATGTGCTGGGAAGAGTATTCATTCACCCCGAATCGCCTTCTACTGGCCGTTACTGGATGCAGCAGCCGGTCTCTTTCTACAAACTCAAACTTACTAACAATACCTTGGACCAGGAAGGGCATATCATCCTGCACTCTATGCACCGCTATCTACCTCGGCTACACTTGGTGCTTGCTGACAGAGTCACAGAGGTTATTCATCTAAATGGTCCTGATGTCCATACCTTCATTTTCCCACAGACAGAGTTCTTTGCTGTGACTGCCTATCAAAACATACAAATGACACAACTGAAAATAAACTACAACCCATTTCTCAAAGGGTTCAAGAAAGCTGGTCTGAGCAGCAGACCTGAACATAAGGCAATGCAAAATGATTGCCCAGAGCAGAAAAGACGTAGAGTTTCTAACTTTACAAGCAGTTACAGGTGTCTCACTGAAGGTGATGTTTTGGATCCAAAGCAAAGAGACGTAGATGCTTCATGTAATGCTTGGAAGATGTATAAAACTTCTTTGGAGAAAGAAACATTTACTCCAGACACAAAATGTGATGCGTCTGAATGGTACAGTTACATATCTATCATTATTGGGGATGAGTGATTCCCATCAACTGGTAATTGGAGGCTTACTGCCTGTGATGGTGGAGGTAGAACACAGTGATCATTGCTGGTAGCCATTGATAAACTTGTCCTCTATGTATTTGTCTAATCCTCTTAAAGCCATGCAAGGTGGTGGCCATTGCTACACTTCATGGTAACAAATTTCATAGTTTAACTATGTGCTGTGTCCTAAATAGTTTGGGGCCATTCTGTATTCAGTTTCATTGGATAGCCCCAAACCATGCAAAATTTTATAGGCTTTTATCTTGTGTGTGTGTGTGTGTGTGTGTGTGTCCCCTACCTTTTCCCTACACTTAAACACCCAAAATGTTGTAACCATTCCAGCCCCATGTTGGTAATCTTGGCTGCTCTTAGTGTTGTGGGAACTGTATGTAGAATACATAATTTTTATGGCGATCCCAAGGAAAGCTGTGGCATGTGGTAGGCAGTTCAAAATGGTTGATAGAAGATGTCACATGATGCCGTTTGATGGATGGGTGAAATTTATTAGAAATGGCTTGGTTGGGTATTTTGGAGATGTGTTTTGGGCCATATTAAGCCTGCAGATGAGATCTTCACCACCAGTGAGTGCCCTGGCCACCCTGCACCGCTTTCTGACTCACTTAGTGCTAAGTGTGCTTATGTCATTCCTTTGATGCTATTTGTATCTGTTATCACTGCCGATAGCATGCAGAATTGGAGATGGGGGCTAAAAAAATTAAAGCTCTGTGAAAGTACCAGCTCAAATTATCATACTCTTACAATAGTGAGATGCTGGGGAGAAACGGAAGGTGAATATTGTCGTTTCCCCTTACTTCTAAAACTCTGCTGTGGCATGTGATTGGCTGCAGCCAGATACAGAAAGTCAAGATAAGTGGTTGCTTTGGCCAGCATGGCATTTTGTATCTGATGCAGTCTACCTGGTGTGTGTGTGTGTGTTTTCCTCTGTGCCATATTGGTGTGAGTTGTAGTCCTAGAAAAAGAAGGTGGTAGTTGCCACCTAATACATGATCAGAATACTGATGGGCATTAGAGTTCTTTAATGTTGTGCTAGAATTCAGAGGGGTCAGATTGAAGTCCCAGCAGTATCCGTTTAAAGTGGTAGCTTAAAGAAGTAACTTTTAATGATTTCATTAGTAAGTGCGTGCGCAGGCTTGGGAGTGCAGGAAATATGTTTAATTAATATGACAATAATATTAAGTAAAGTAGGCTCTTTGATTCAGAGAGACCCACATCCAATTAAGTGTGCATAGGATTGGAGCATAAAGGGAACCTGCATGTAGATGCACTTTGCCAGTTCTATGCTTGTCACTCTCCCAAGTGCCTGGCAGCCAGCTGCCTGCAGTTCCCAGCTGACTGTTGGGGGCTTCGGAACCCAGTGTAAGTGATTTTGACAGGTGGGCAGGATGACCCCCCTATCAATCATGTGGCATCATACAGATGTCCTGAGATTGACAGGTAGGTTGTCCTGCCCATATGTCAAAATTGATCCACAGGGTGTGGCCAGGTCAAAATCTGACCTGTGGGATCAAAAAAGTTCCCCATCTCTGATTTAAATAAATACAGTGGTACCTCGGGTTAAGAACTTAATTTGTTCCGGAGGTCTGTTCTTAAACTGAAGCTGTTCTTAACCTGAGGTACCACTTTAGCTAATGGGGCCTCCGGCTGCCGCTGCACTGCCACCGCACGATTTCTGTTCTCATCCTGAAGCAAAGTTCTTAACCCGAGGTAATATTTCTGGGTTAGCGGAGTCTGTAACCTGAAGCGTCTGTAACCTGAGGTACCACTGTAAATGCTAAACTAAAGCTGGCAGTCAGTCCCTTTCTATGCATACTTACTTAAAAGTAATTATTTCCAGGTAGGTACATGAGGCCAAAATTCTATGCCTGCTTAATTGGGAGAAGGTCTCACTGGAACCTACTTCCAAATCAACCAAAAGAAGATGGGAATACAGAAGGAAATAATTTTGTGACACTAAAATAAAATTTGGTCTGAGTTTATAGCATCCAGAGAGACTATAGCATCCAGAGAGCCAGTGTGGTGTAGTGGTTAAGAGCGGTGGACTTGTAATCTGTTGAACTGGGTTCGCGTCCCCGCTCCTCCACATGCAGCTGCAGGGTGACCTTGGGCTAGTCACATTTCTCTGAAGTCTCTCAGCCTCGCTCATCTCACAGAGTGTTTGTTGTGGGGGAGGAGGGGAAAAGGAGATTTTTAGCCGCTTTGAGACTCCTTAGGGTAGTGATAAAGCAGGATATCAAATCCAAACTCTTCATCCAGCAAATGTATTGCTTTAAAAAATATATATGGTATCACAGGTAACCTGAATGATGTATGTATGGATAAAGGAAGGCTGATTTACTTTCACACTAGTAATGGAAGCTGCTAAAGCTATATATAAACTGCACAGCCATTAGGGTTTTGCATTACTTAGCAATAACAGATACATAATTTTTATACAAATGCATGATAAACTGGACAAAATAAATTGATTAGGATATTATTTAATTTCTGCAATTACATTGATCTAGTTTTTGTTTTCCTTTCTCCAGTCCAACAGCTTGTGAAAGGGATTCCCGTGTGAAATCACAGCTGAACTCAAATGATGATATCCGTATATCCATTAAAGATAAGCCTGTAGATTACTATGTTTATGGGCCAAGGGTACATACAGAGAGGATACTCATGAACCGGGAAGGCACTGATAAAGCAACAGAAAAATATTTCTGTAGAGATAGAAACAAGATTTCAGAGACACAGTTGGAGAAAAACTGTGATGAAATAGGAAGAAGAGAAGTGGAGCTTGAATCCCACAAGCAACCACAGAGCGTTGCCAAAGACAAAACTTTAAAATTGGGTAGTGGGACAGTGCCTGATGCCTCCTTAAAGTGCTGTGGTACCACCAAGAATATGACCATCTCTGTTCTTGAAGCTCTTTTGTCTTCTTATAAGACACAGAAGTCTTCTTTGAATCATTCAGTAAATTCTTTGCCTGTCTGTTTTGAAAATAACAAACTAGCTAGCCCGCTTAAAGTTGTGGAAGCAAAACATAAAGAACTTCATTTCAGAAGCAATAACACAGAGAAATGCTATTTGGGCAAAGATGCGCCATGGATAAATACTGAAACATACAGCAGCCATATGGTAACAAAAAAAGCAATGAGTTTCAACCTCTTGCCCCCTACGTCAACCAAATTTATTCATGGAGGAAAAGAGAAAAATGTAATCAAGAAGGCTGTGTTGGGAAGGGGTCTTGATAAGAAAGCAGATTATGTGTTGTTTGGTCCACCTAAAAGAGGAAGACCACGTAAAGTGATTGAGACTGAACCATCCCTGAAATTCACAGCAAAGTCTCCTATGACAAGCAATGTGGGACCAGATTTTGCCAAGCCAGAGCTCGTGCTTGATTACGAGGATATAGATGGAGTCCTCTTTGCATCCTTTGCATCAAAGGTAAATCTATCATTTAAATTTAATATTGTCTAGCATAGTTTATACTAGACAGATTGAAAGCTAAATGTGCATTTCTTTTTTTAATTGTGAAAATTGCAGGTTTGGGGTGGCGGGACCTCTATGCTTTGACGCTCACGCTCTTCAGTTTCAATAGCTCTGAATGTGAGTGTCTAGACCATGTTGGGTATCATTAGGAAAGGAATAAAAAATAAAATTGTCAATGCCATAATCCTTTTCTATAAACCTGTGATGCAACCGTATTTGGAGAGTTCTGTGTACGGTTGTGTTCGCACCTCAAGAAGGATGCTACAGCGTTGGGAAAGGGCAACCAAAGTGGGGACTGTGGCAGCTCACTGATAAGTTACAACATTTGGGGCTTTTAGTCTAGTAAAAACGTGGGTTAAGAAGGGATGTGATGGGTGTGTGTAAAAATTATAGTGTGGAGAAGTGGACAGGCAGGCTTCTTTCTCCCTCTCAGAATACTTAGAACCCAGAGCAATCCAATGATGCTCAATGTGGGAAGATTCAAGACAGACAAAAGGAAATACCTCTTCATTCAGTACATAGTAAAAACAACGGAATTTTCTGTTACAAGATGAAGTGATGGCTGTCAGTGTGGATGGCTTTAAAAGGGTGAATTTGTGGAGGAGAAGGCGATGTTAATGATTTATATATTAACTCCAATATCAGGGGAAGTGTGTATTTGGGCTTTTCATAGGCATCCAGCACATTAGACAAGATAGGCCTCTGATCGAATCAGCAGGGTGTTCTTTTTATGTACTTGTGACCTTGCCTTTTGTATGTGATCATGCAGAATTTAAAATCCAGACCATTTTATTCAGCTCTAGTATGTATTAAATCTTGTTAATATTAATTTGACTCTTGGTAGGGTGTCTAGGCCACTTTTGCTTAAGCATTTAACACTTATTGTAGTCCTTCTTTATGTACAGGAAGTTCTTGATAAACACAGACTTGATAAAATTGGGGGAAGAGAAGGACTACAGAATGGAGAAGCTTCCTTCCTGACTACATATGATTCAGGTACTCTTGACACTGATGGGGCGGCCTTAGTGCAGGAGAAATTAAGACTGCTAAGCAAACAGTAGGTTTTTTGGTTTTTTTAAGTGTATCACATTCTTACCATTTGTATGTTAGAATGTGATACACTTTTTTTTGGTATTTGTATGTGTCAGTAATACTTTTTTGTTCTATGACAGACTCTCAAATAAACCTACAACTTCTGGAAACAAAGCTCTTAGAAGATTTGAAGTCGTTCAGGCACAGACAAGTGATACATCCTAGTCTTCAAGAAGGTATGTTATCAGCAATAGATTCCGCAGCTGCTGTGATAGTTATCTAGAGCAGCATCTAACAAAACAGTTCGGCTAGCACAGTTTTGGCCGTGCAACATAACTTCTCGTCCCTCTCCTCTCTTCATGCCACCCCAAACAAAATGCTCTGAAGGGTTGAGGGAGAACCATAACCGATTTCAGGGGAATACAGAGAGGGGAGAGGGGAGTTCCACTGTACAGCCAGAAGTGACTGACCTGTACAGAACGGTTTAGTTCGATATCGCCCTTAGAACATAGTATTCAGATATTGTTTCTCATGTGTGTTCTCTGTGGTCTGTTCAGCTAAACTTTGATGCATTGTACAGTGGTACCTTGGTTTAAGAACAGCTTAGTTTATGAACAACTTGGATTAAGAATGCTGCAAACCGGGAAGTGGTGTTTTGGTTTGTGAACTTTGCCTTGGAAGCAGAACATGATCCGCTTCCTGTTGAGTGTGTTCCATTTGTAAATTGAGCCCCCCACTGCTATGGGAAAGCATGTCTTGGTTTAATAATGCTTTGGTTTAAGAACGGACTTCCAGAACGGATTAGGTTCGTAAACCAAGGTACCACTGTATTAATGAATGCTGCCCACATTCGTATTAGAGCCCTTCACCTGTGCTTGAGGGAGTTGGTGGCTTATAGATTCTCTCAGAGGTCGCCAACCTTTTTAAACTAGTAGCACATTTCGAATTTTGAGAGTGCTGGGGGCACCAGTCATGAAATGGCTGGTCTGGGGAGCATGACACAACCCAAACTGGAGAGTACTGGCGCAGTGAAGCTCTTATAATAATTGCATTTCCATACTAGAAAAGGCTTTACCTGAATTTCTGTCCATCACAAGAACCATGTTTTTCTCAAATGCCAAGCCTAAATCAAAGCCTAGGCTGCTATCAGTGAACCCACTTACCCAAGAGTAAGCTCCAGTAAACACAGAAACTTACTTCTGAGTAGTCTTAAATACAATTGTGCTTTAAGTTAACTATTCAGCAAATTCTTAATGAATGTCAGGTTTTTAGTTCCTGTACAGCAGACCTCAACCTCTTTGTGAAGTTTTCACATTTGCCTTTTCGAGGAAGTAGGGATATTTAATGTCTACCCACTCTTATTTGCTGTAGTATTTGCAGAAAATAACTCCTAGGGTCTACAGAATCAGACAGACAACCTATAAGAAAGGTGCATCCTTGTTGCTAGGTTAAAACAAAAGACAAACTAAGGAGATTTCATTAGAAAATAAGACGGGAGCAGGAAAACTACACTACAGTCATACCTTGGTTGTTGAACTTAATCTGTTCTAGGAGTCCGTTCGACTCCTGAAATGGTTCGAAAACCAAGGTGCGGTTTCCGATTGGCTGCAGGAGCTTCCTCCACTCAATTGGAAGCCGCGTTGGATGTTCGGCTTCCGAAAAATGTTCACGAACCGGAACACTCATTTCCGGGTTTGAGGCGTTCAGGAGCCAAAACGTCCGAGTACCAAGGTGTTCAAGAACCAAGGTACGACTGTGTATAGGAAGTGAAACAGCAACTCTTTAGGACCCATGGATTCCTGCTGCCTGGTGTCTAAACAACTCACTTATCAATCACAGCTCTGACTTGCTCCTTGGCCAAAAACACAGAGAGGTAGGAGGAGCCATGGTGACTCATTTCAAATGAATTACTTAGAAGAGTATTTACACATTTTGTTTTATACCTTTCTTTTTAAGAGGGCTAGAGACATTTACGAAAGCTCAGAGTTTGGGAGGCCTGCCCACAAAGACTTTCATGTGTGCTAGTTTGGCAACCACTGGCCACCCTGCCTTTCTTCATGCTTTTAAAGATCTCTAACGTGGGGTATTCTTCTTCTAGTGGGGCTGAAGTTGGGTTCCGTGGACCCAACACTTAGCATTGACCTGAAATATTTGGGTGTGCAGCTTCCCCTGAGACCTTCAAAGGATTATGTATTTGGGGAAAACCAAGTGACAGATCTCAGTTGTCAAGGTAAATATAATGTATCTTTTTGAAATGTTGGAATGGTAAGCAGAGTCCATAAAACCCGGCTGCCCTTCGTTGGCCAGCCAGATATTATGAGAGTTTCACTTCACAAGTCATGGGGTTTCACTTCTGACCTTGTGCTGCATCACAGAACGAGGTCAGGCACAACCCATGCTCTCCATCTGAGTTCCAGGCTGTGGTAATATTCTGGCCCTCTTCTCCAGCTTGGGACAGGGAGATGGCAGGATATGTTGTCCGCACAGTTGCATTTCAGAGAGTCTTGGAAGCAATGGAGAGGGCAGTCTGTGTCCCCCTTTCTAGTTCCTGCTGGAGAGGAAGACTGGAGCTTGAAACTTCGTGGCAGACAGCAGTCTCAGCACTCCCAACTCCAGAAAGCAAGGCTGGGGCTTGTTGGTTTGCAAACTTTTTTTTTAAACCCATTCATTGTATTTTCAATGTACAACCATTGTCTTAGTAAATTACATTATCACCGCACGATGCAAACAGTATAGAACAAAGCTATAAATTATGTAAATTGTGCATTGTTAGGTCTTACTGTTCAGACGAGACTTTGTGGGGGGTACATACATTTTGCCACCATATTTTTGAGGTGTTTGGAGTGCTTTGGAGGTGGAACACCAAAACAACCCCCAGATTTCTTCCCAACCTTAAAGCTTGAGAGAGATCGTACTTGCAACTGTACTGGGCTTCATACAGCCGTGTTCCAAAGTGCTATGCAGCTGTAGGTAAGCTCCTGTCTCCTCTTTCTCTAGATCCAAGTTTGGGAAGAAGGCTAAGGTTCATCTCTGGAGGAAAATGGAGTGCTCTCTATAGTATGTGCAACTGTAGAGCCCTTTGGGAATGAAGGACGTGACTGTTCTTATTTTAGTTATTATTTTCTAGAAGGAATTTTTGGTGAATTAACTTCGCTATTACTCTGGCCCTTGTCGCTTGTTGAGTACCCCTTACAGCAAATGCATGTGATAATTAGTTTTTAGTTGAATATATATACCGTTGTTTATAGACAGGAATATTGTGCCTCGTTAATAAACTTGCTTTGCTACCTTCATTTCTAGATACCGCCCTTTCCTTCATTTCCAAGACTGGGAAAACCAATGATTTTAGAAAGATAAAAGGCTGGCAAGGAAGACTTAACAACACTTCTAAGCAGGAAGGTAGGACAATTATTTTGTATATATTTTCCCTTCATGATGCTGCAGAAAGGAGATCTTTTGAGAATTTTTAGATAAACTTTTGTGAGTTTCCTTTTCTGCCAGAACTGGGGTTGATGTATTTTCAGAGGTTGTGTTTGACTTCTTTCTCTATGTCATTTTCTGGATTAATTCAGGTAGCATTTTAGAGGACTCACTGAAGAACCGATCTGCCTTCTGCAGTGATAAACTGGACAAATATTTGGAAAGGGAAGGGAAGCTAATGGAAAGTGTGGGATTCTCTTCAAGCTTGTTTAGTTATCCCATGGATTGCCGGATTCCATCCAAAGGTACCAGCTGTGCTCAAGCCCTCGATAAAGTTCCAGAGAAGAAACCCATCATTACTCCATCCAGCACTTACGCTTTCAAGCCTCTTTCTCTGCCTTCCATTTTTAGAAGGAGAAGAAAAACTAAGAATAAACAAACAACTTTTCGAGGCAGGGTAAAATCTTCCAAAAAGTTTACAGTGCCTTTACCTGTTCTGCCAAAGCAGGAGCATGATTTCTCTGCCTTAGAAAACATCAATAGGTCTAGATCATATAGCCAAGTGGATGACGATGTTCATGTGCCAGAATTAGATGGAAACATACAGAGAAAGCAAATAACTGTGCATCAAGCACAGCAGCCAAAACAGAGTAGCTGTCCACTGCATTTATCTCAGATGAAACTGATGGAGCTGGAGGATTGTGCTTTGAGGGATGGGAAGCCACAAACCTGTATTACTGAAGAATGGGCAGACCTTTCTCTGGATACTTTGATCATCTCTCAGGTAAGCTTCAATAATCTTTACCATTTAGTCATTGGTTAGATATGCATATGCTAGAAATGGACCCACGCACTCACAAGTCATTTTTCTTTTGCAATCCTTTTTTGACTATTTTGCAGGAGGTGGGGAAGGTATACGTCATTGGTTTTTGGAAAAAGCATGAAAAACAAAGAGAAATACATAACTCAGTATACATATCTGCTGCATAGTAAAGAAGTTACATTCAGAAATTACAAGGCAAAACATGTCCATTTCTATTTCATTTTTATATGACCACCATGTCCTTGCAGATCATCTGCAAAATTCAGATGGGCCATTAGGATTTCTTAATTCTGTTTCACATGCAATGTAACTGGCAGAGTAAGATTAGCGTAAGAAAAGAAAGGAACTTCTATTGTCTTCATGCATTAGAATTATTCATAAGTTCGCGGTGTGTGACCTGTAACTTCTGGGATTTGTTTTCACATTTCTAAACCAATTTAGGGTTGTATTCAGGTGACGTCTGGCTCACAGTAGACCCATTGAAATATACGAACCTAAGTTAGTAATGTCCATGAATTTCAAAAGGTTTAGTCTGAGTAGGAGCAGGACCAAATATCACTATGTTCACATATGACTGCTATACATCCTCACGTTGCAGTACTTCAACATAAACTTCATCCTTGTTTTAAAATATTGCACTACCCTGCACTGCTACGAAGTACTCAGAGCCACAGAATCATGGAATTGCAGCGTTGAAAGGACCCTGCATTCCTGTAAATGCAGGAATATTGTCATATATATATATATATATATAGAGAGAGAGAGAGAGAGAGAGAGAGTGTTGATACTCTGTGCTCAGATTCAGGTAAAAATGTGGTGACATTAATTCATTTATAAGCAGGTTCCGGTGGAGTTAATGGAATTGGAAGGTCGTGCATTGCAGAATGGGAAGCCACGGACTTGCATTACCAAAGAGCGAGCAGACCTATCTCTAGCATCTCTGCTTAGCCCTCAGGTAAGTTGAAATGGCCGTTTCCTTTGCCTTCCTTTGTAACTCTCATGGAGGAAAAGGCTGTCATTGCCTTCTCGCCATGATAGCTATGCTTTGTCTCCACAGCTGGAGGCAGTACAGTGGATGCTTGGGTTGCGAACATAATCTGTGCGGGAGGCACGTTCGCAACCCGCAGCGTTTGCAACCTGCAGTGCCGTGTCTGCGCACGCACGGGTTGCAATTTGGCATTTCTGCGCATGCGCAAAGCGTGATTTAGCGCTTCTACACATACATGACCACCGAAACCCGGAAGTAACCCTTTCTGGTACTTCCGGGTTTCGGCGGGTCCGTAACCCGAAAAAATGCAACCTGAAGCATCTGTAACCCGAAGCATGACTGTACAGTAATGCTTCTGAGCACCAGTTGCTGGAAACCACAGGTGGGAAAGAATGCTCTTGTACTTGGCTCCTGCTTGCACATTTTTTCACGGGCATCTTGTTGGCCACTGTGAGAATAGGAAGCTGGACTAGATGGGCTGTTGGCCTGCTACAGCACGCTCTTCTTATAATTACACTTTATTTGCGTTAATGTCCTATAAAAGACCATTGCTGGGGGGAGGTAGGATTCTAATGTTCCCATGCGCAAGACAAATCCATTTTATTCAACAAAAAGTGTCTGGCGAGTCTCGCAAGACTTCTTTGCGATTCTGAACCAACAGTCTAGTGAATGACCCTTGTGGAACCCTAAGCAAGACTGCTGCTTGCAGAATGATGATCAAATTGGCTTGCTTTAGCCTGCTTAGAAGAACTTCTGTGATCAGACTCTAAACAGTAGTAAGAACA
Organism: Podarcis pityusensis; assembly: GCF_964106645.2. Taxonomy (NCBI): domain Eukaryota; kingdom Metazoa; phylum Chordata; class Lepidosauria; order Squamata; family Lacertidae; genus Podarcis; species Podarcis pityusensis. The sequence continues at coordinate 44,080,991 of NC_138028.1, forward strand.
GAAGAAACAAATGAAAATTGCACAGGACAGTCCTCTTCCCCCCCCTGATAATCTTGAACATTAATGCTTCCATGGTCTGTGTTTTAAAAGGCTATTGGATGTTAGTTTTCACTTTCTGTTACACATGGGGTACAATCCTGTTTCCCTTCATCTTTTGTGCATTTTTATACCATCCAGTTGAGGACAAGGTATAAATTATGTATCATAAAGTGTTGTGTAATTGATCTTATACCCTACGTTTGTTCAAAATCTGTTGTTTGTAGGTTCTTGCCTAAATTCTTGAGATACATATTTGTATATTCTTTCAGCCTTCACTCAAAAGCAAGCCTACCTGTAAGATAACCAGCAGCCAAGATCCAGCACACAGTGGCACCTGCCAGCTTGGGTGTGTATGTGCTAGTTTAGCTTCTGGGATGTGCCAGCCTACACTTTCCTGCAAGACAGATTGCACATTTGATTGTCTGAAGAAAAGGGTGGCCCTGTTAAAGGGAGTTTCTGTGCACAAGAAAAGCTTGAAAAAATATTTATGTGAAATTATTGAATGCTGCAACGGAAAAAGGGATTGGAAACTGGAGCATGTTAATAAACAGATGAGAAGCAACGATGAATGTAAGTCTTACTAGAAAAGTGTTCGAAACATTTTCAAAAACTTTTTTTCTGGGAGTTTGCTGAATAAACATTCTGGACTATCCAGGTGTGTTAAATCTTGACTTACTGTTATCAAATATAAATGGAAACTGCAACAAAATGTTGCCATGGTTTCTCTGGTAAAACATCTGATTATTATTTCTTTTGACTCCCCCCCCCCCTTTATGTGCCTTTTTCGTCCTGTCACACCCTGTGTGTTTGTGTGCTTTGTTGCTGGTTGGTTTTTTTTTACCAAATGTATGTGTGTATGTACTATCTTAGGTTGGGGATAAATAAGCTGCTTTTGGAACACTCACACGTTCATTCTAAGCCATGGTTTGGTTTACCATGATGTGTGAACCAGGCTGGTGTGGTGACCTGACGTTATTTCAGTGATATGGTTCCATTTCTGTTTTACATGTGTGTTCAGAATATCCTTGCTAGGGGAGTCATGGATTTCTAAATGTCACTCGCTACGTCTTCTTTTTTTAGTCTTAGATGAGGGTGGAGGGACAGAGAAGGTGCCATGCCTGCCTTTTAAGTTGCTATGATCAGCAGTGAATTAGAGGACTGTTCCTCCAACATCTGCCCTACTGGCACCCTTTAGTGCTGAACCCTTACACTCCTGGCTTCCTCCCATGGGTGAGCACCCAGTCATCCTACAAATTTCATCCACTTTGCCCTCCCATCCATCTCTGTGGCATGGATTTCCCCTACCTTTTCTCTTGCTCCGTTTAGGATGCTTTTCACCACTGAGGGTACTGCCGCTTATTGCATGTTTCAGTCTTTCCTCCCCTGTCTCCCACATGAAAGGATGCATGTACAATTGTCATGTTACTCTTTGCGATGGGCTTATCCATTTTTTGGAAGATATATATATATATGTATATGCATGCTGGACCTGCAACACAAGGGCCTATTTACAGTGCTATTTTTCTGGAAAAAGAGGCGCCCGAACTCGCCATGAGCACCTCCCTTGTTCTCTTAGAATGGCAATGGTGCTGATGTAAGAATTATCAAGACCCAGGGTGTCCTTTCTTAAAAAATTAAAAAATTCCAATACTGATTGTCTTGAACCTTTGGCTAGAATGTATTAGGCTTGATTTGGTTTGCCTGCATTTTATGACTCCTACGCTGCATTCTTTTCCCATCTGACCCTGAAAGTGCCACAGATGGTCACTCAGGGTGTTTTGCTATGTCTGTTTTGAGTGAAATCCAGCATCTCCTTGAAAGTTTCCAAGGAACAGATAGGGACGGGAATGTCAACAACCCTGTTGAAGGCCTGGTTGCTAAGGAAACAGTGATAAAGTAGGAAATGGCCTGAGCAGTTAGAGGCATCCCAAGGTAATTGAGTGGGCGATGGAGCCATGCGTGTTTTACTTCTCATGACCTTGATGTATGTAGAAGGATGTTTTAAGATTGTTTTGATATTTTATTCTTCTTCGTGTGCTGTGCACATTCACAGTCCTTACGAAGCCTTTAAAACACCTTTCATTTTTTCCCTTCAGTTTTTTGGGCATCTGCATACTTCAGGGAACCCCTAAGCACACGGATCCCGCCCTTCCCTCATGGGCTACAAAACAAACACCACTCATGACTGAGGATGGGTAATGGAATGATTTCAAAAAGAATGCCACTTTCAGTGTCTTCTTTGTTGCGCTAAATTTCAAAGCTCTTGCTTTTTCCCACTTTGATATCAATTGGAGTCTTGTGATGTGACCTTCGCTCCTACTTGTTGCTCCTTTCCCCGCTTTTGCCTAGTTTATTATTTACTAGAGGTAAAATGAACAGCACAGGATTTGTTTCGGTTCTTCTCGCTGCTATTCCATTGATTAGAGCATTAAAGCTGCTTGTTATCTTTCCTTCAGCAGTCTGTAGTGCGGAGCCAGAACAAGCTGTTACGGATTTGCCATTGCGGGTGAAGGAAGAAGGGGACATGTTTATTCCTGACAAAAGTGCAACTGCTACAAAGACTGCTCCAGACGACGTGGATGCAGGGGGAGAATTATTAAGTGGGGAACCTTTATTGCATCCTGACATTCCATCAGACGCGATATTGGCAGACCATTCATATGTTTGCAGGAAGCCAAGTAAGACAGTTAAAGTGACTGAGAGCAGTGAGAAGCAGCATGTGAGGTACCTTGAAGGTATGTCAGATGAGGCTGAAGATGGTTTGCAAACTGACGTTCCTGTGTGTGATACATTACAGAAAAGCCCCACACGTCAGGAAGAGGCTCCGCATATGAAATGTTCAAATGGGGAGCAAACACACATTGCCCAAATGCAAATGCCCATGACTGATTCGGAAGGACCTAAGCAGACACAGCCAACGTTGTTTGGTAAACTGCAGCGGATTGTAAGCATGAGCCATACAGAAAAGCAGCAGCAGAAAAGGGCCAAATTGCTTCAGAGTCGGCAGCAAAATCAACATGACTTTGAACTGCTAAGGAGGCACTGGAAAGAGAGGGGTGACTCCATGCAAATAGAAAATGTCAAGGAAACAGAGAGAGGAGAGCTTGAGATCTGCTGCACAAGGGACCAGAATTACACACCAGGAAAGAAGTGTGTGGATAGTGCCCAAGAATATCTTCCTAACAGTAGTGCTAATGTTCAGGAGAACTCTAACATTTCTTGCTATAAAAAAGGTCTTTCTGGTTTACGGGGAGAGAATCAAGCTTTTAAGGATGACCTTGCTGAGCCCAACAGAACTTGGAGCAAATCATCCCAGAATCCAGTTGCTAAATGCTTAGGAAAAAATGCATCTAAAACCAACTATTGGAAAAATGGTCCTATGTCATTTGGTATCACCAAGGATGATATAGGAAATGGTGAAAAAACAGATGATTCTGCAGAGGAAGATATTGATGGGAGTTCTGACCACCAGACTGAAACACTGGTGAGCATCCCACACTGCTTTAATTTGTAAAACAAATCTGGCAGCAAAATGTTTTTACTATAACACAATTTATTTGCGAACCACTGTGACCAATTAAGATTACTACCGTCACTTGCCTTGGATCTTTGGGTCCAAGGTGTGTGCATAAATTTTCTACTGTTTGCCTTTCTTTAACTTCTCTTTATACTAATTTCTCCAGTTTTACCATCCAGACTTGCTTTCCTCACAGAATTTGAACTTCTTGCAAAAAATCTGTTGTTAAGAATTTAACTTCCTCTGTGGTTAAAAAGTGTGTAAATATTTTCATGACTCAGTCAGAAATTGGAGTGTATGGAGTCTTGACAAATGCCATAGATGAGTTTTGTTTTGTGGTATTAGGCTAACTACAGTAGTTCAGTTTCCAGAGCTGAAAAACGTTCCAAACTCCACTGTCCATCATGTTGTATCCCTCCAGGTAAAGAATACCAATTGGAAAGGAGAGTGCAGTTCTGTCAAGCTGGAAGAAAAAATACCACATTTGAAAACGGTGGAGGCCAAAGAGTCAGAAATCACAATATACAATACCAAATTAAAAGAAAATAAGTTGCCCCCACATCCTTCAGATTTCCATTCTGAAAGTATCATATGTGAGAGTAGTGCTACTACTTCAGAGATGGTCAAAAAGTATGCCGAAATTGTAGAGCAATTATCCAGTGATTCTCCCATCTTCCATCCCGATGCTGTATCGTTAGACCACACCTATAGCATTACAGCAATGTACAACAAGGAACATCATGTTAACTGTCCTGAAGAAGCTGCAGGTGATACTTCTCAATTGGTAAGACTCAATTTGTTACTTAATCTTCAGAACACCAAAGTTAAATAATTATACACCTTAACAAGTTGTTGCAACTTTACATTAAAACAATGGTCTTTATTACCATTCTTCAGTTATACCCTGAGCATTAATGTTTGAGCAATAGGCCAGTTTCCATGTCACAATATACCATAGCCAATGGTTTACCATGAACACACCTGCCTTTGCTGGTTTTCTCCTCTCTGCTAGCACATGGAAGAAACACACCACATTCTGAGTTTGAAATGAAACATTACCTGACTGGAGCTTCTCTGCAGGACTGAGTTTAACTGCCTTTTTAATGTTCTGTTTCAGAATGGAAGGGACTCCAGTCAAGGTGACAAGAAAATGAACACTGAACCTGAAGAGTTTTCAAAGAAAAGTATTATTTCTCACCTGAAAACTACAGCAGCTCATGCCCTACTTCCCAGACAGTTGTAAGCAAGTTTTTTTTATGCAACAACAACAAAGACACACCAGCAAATGGATTTTTAGCATAGTGCTATTTTTTATTATGTCTAGCAGATATAGTTACTTTTAATGCAGGCCACGGCTCTGCTGTGTGGTTTATTTGGTTCACACAGTGAGACTTTGCAATGATGCATCACCCAGAAGCTCTTTTTAAAATATACTTAGCTCATAGCCTTTAGGACAGGACTGGGGAACCATTTCGGCTGGAAAGGTGGCCTGCCCTCTGAACCACTTTTCAAGGATACAATGTAGAACGTCAAGCTTTGCAACCACAGCTTAAATTCAGCCCTTTTTGGCCCCTCTACAGAGCCCTTCCTCTTCCAATCCAGAGCAATCAAGCAGATAGCTGAAGGGCTGGATTCACTGATTGAGAAAAGAAATCTAATGTCTCATAAGAAACTGCAACTACACAGCAGACTGGGCACCTTGATTTGTAATGTGGGAATTCCTTCCTGCTATGACTTTATACAAGGATGTACACACTTGTAGGCTAAATTTACTCCGTGGTAACTTGTTTTGATGGTAGACCACTTGCTTGGTATGAAAAAGATTCTTGCCATCTCCACTTAAAAGAATCAAGAGATCAGAAAACCTCAGCCTGGTACCAGTCGTGGGCTAGATGGGCAAATAGGCTGATGTGCTGTTTCCTGATCACTAATGTTAATACTCAAAGATTAAATTTTAAAAAATAACAAATATTATCAGCTTATTGGGGCTATATAGGACATCTTTAATTTGTATGTTAGTTCAAATTATAGTTTTGAGAGTCCTAAGAGCCTAAGATGTGCTGTTTCAGGCAACCTTTGGTTCATTCATTTGTTTACTTCAAGAGACTGAGTAGCATGCAGAGCAGAGTGAGAAAGCAAGAAGGGCACGGCAGAAGGAGGGGACAGAGCAGGGACATTTCCTGTGTGAGCAGAGCACAACTTCCTGATCCTTTTGGCACAAAGAAAGTTTTCTTGCAGTTTTGATTGAGGTTAAGCTATTATCTGAGCCAGATTGACTTGTGCAACTAAACACAACTTCTCTTTTTAAATCCTTCTAGGCATCTTGCTCATGACTCTTCAAATAAAGTGATGGCAACGTCCCCTAAAGTGAATATACGTTTCTTTTCTACTGTTGTGTCTTTGTGGTGTGTGTATTCCAGCTGAAATATACATTGACTGGTAGTGGGTTGTTTTTGTTTTTTAAATTACTTAAGGGCATTGTTTGTTTTATGCGCGTGCCATGAGACAGGATTGGTAGTCAGGCTCTTTTCATTCTCCGCATTCCCCTTGGTGACCCAAGTGAGAATCCTAGCTGCTGCGCAGTAGCCTGTGTGGCTCCTTTGTTTTCCAGTGTTGCACCTTCAAAACCAAACAGCTGTTTAGCTTATTCATGCATTCCCATCCAGCATCTGGCTAGCTTTATGGAGACATGCAGAAGCCCAGGTTTGGGAGATAATATAAAATCCCAAGTATTTATACCAGTCACTGCATTTTTCCCCCTGTCTGGTGAAAGTGCTGTTTCTTGTCCACAGCCGTCTGGACTCTGGAAAAGAGGACCAAAGAATTGGACACAAAGCATGACTTCTTATCGCCCGAAACACACAGCAGATGAACAGCGTCGGCGTAAGGAAATGAAAGAACTCTTTGAAAAACTGCAGGGGGCCTTGGGATTGCAGAGCACTCCCAGCATTGCCAAGCGCATCCTCCTTGAGCAGGTACATGGTTCATCATTTAGCTTGATGTGGAAGGAAATGCCTCTTCATCAAGAGGAGAACTTGATTTTTAACAGCAGCAAGATGAAAAATCTTAAATTGAAAGATATAAAAAAGAGAGATACAATTATTTTTTGTGGGGGTTTCTAATGTGCCACAGCAACTCAGCTCCATGTTGGACAAATGCATTTGGCTTAATTTTCTTTCTCTGAGTACATTAGCCAGTTAACTGTACAGTGGTGCCTCGCAAGACGAAATTAATTTGTTCCGCGAGTTTTTTCGTCTAGCGAATTTTTCGTCTTGCGAAGCACGAAATCCCATAGGAATGCATTGAAATCCAATTAATGCGTTCCTATGGTCAAAAAAAGTCCAAACAAAGCCAAATTTGGTACAACAAGAGTTTATTAAGTGCACTTTAAAGTCACACATACTGTAAAGAGCATTTCAAAAACTGAAGGAACAATAAATTAAGTTTATAAACATGACAGAAAAAACATTTAAAAATCAACAAAGTGTACATTACATTTTCTAAGACTCTGGGGGACCACTCGAAGAAGGTTCCTCTTCCACTCTTTGCTTCTTGCTTAAGAACCTGTCCATGGTCTGCTGCTTCATCCGCCTTTTCAGCACCTCCCTGAAAGACGACATGACCCTCGTATCAAAAGTGTTCTCTTGGTCATGTGCCACGTGCTTATCAGGGTGGTTCCGCTCTGCAAAAGCCTGCACATCCTTCCACTTCAGGCAGATATCCCTCAGTTCTTTGGAGGACAGCCGTTCCTCAGTTGCTTCCTCCTCTTCCAGCGAGGCTTGCTCCTGCGCAGCCTCTGCCTGCAGTTCAACCAGCTCCTGGGGGGTCAGCTCGTGGTCGTGCTCCTCCACCAGCTCGCTGACGTCCTCCTCTGTGACCTCCAGGCCCATGGTCCTCCCCAAGGCAACAATGTCCTGCACCACTGTTGACTCTGGTGCATCAGAGTCACTTGGTGCCACACAGTCCGGCCACAGGCTGCGCCAAGCGCAATTCAGATTTCTCTGGCTGATCCCTTTCCAGGCCGTGGTGATCATCTTCAAGCAGGTGAAGATGTCGAAGTGGTCCTTCCAGAATTCCCGCAGGGTGATGGTGGTGCAATCAGTCACCTCGAAGCATCGCCTGAAAAGCTCCTTGGTGTAGAGTTTTTTGAAATTGGTGATGACCTGCTGATCCATCGGCTGGAGCTGTGGCGTGGTGTTAGGCGGCAGGAACATGATGTTGACGAAGCTGAACTCCTCCAACAAGTCCTCCTCAAGGCCTTTAGGATGAGCAGGAGCATTGTCCATCAGAAGCAAAGCCTTCAGCGGCAGGTCGTTGTCCAGCAGGTACTGTTTGACAGCAGGGCCAAAAGCAAGATTGACCCAGTCCACAAACAGCACACGTGTGACCCAAGCCTTGCTGTTGGATCGCCACATGACACTCAGCCGCTCCTTGTCGACTTTGTGTTTCTTGAAGGCCCGTGGGTTCTCCGAGTGGTACACCAGCAGGGGCTTGATCTTCAGGTCGCCGCTTGCGTTGGCACAGAAGAGCAGGGTCAGACGGTCCTTCATGGGCTTGTGGCCAGGCAACTTGGCCTCCTCCTGAGTGATGAAAGTCCTTTTGGGCATCCTCTTCCAAAACAGCCCGGTCTCGTCGCAGTTGAAGACCTGCTGTGGAACGTAGCCCTCCGTCTTCACAACCTCCAGGAACTCCAAGGCAAAGTCTTCAGCCACAGGAACATCAGAACTGGCAGCCTCTCCATGCCTGACCATGCTGTGGATTCCAGATCTCGTCTTGAACCGGTCAAACCAACCTCTGCTTGCCTTGAAGACTTCTGGCTCGCCTGAGGTTCCTGGCTGTTCCCGGATGAGGTCTGTGTGCAAGGCCTTGGCCTTCTCACAAATCACGGCCTCAGTCACTGTGTCCCCTGCACGCTGCTTCTCTTCTAACCAGATGAGGAGCAACTTCTCGACCTCCTCCAGAACAGCTGGGCGGTTCTTTACGATCCTGGTGACTCCCTTGGCTGCATCAGTCACAAGGATCTTCTCCCTCATCTTCAGGATGGTGCCGATGGTCAATGGGTTCCTGCCGTACTCCCTGGCGAGGTCTGTCACACGCTTTCCATCGTCGTGCTTCCGGATGATCTCCTTCATTTCCAGCGTCACCTTCTCCTTCTTCCTCTCGCTGGCCTCTGCAGCAGCAGTCTTCTTGGGTCCCATGGCAGCACAGCTCCTAGCTTCGTAAACTCAGAAAAAAGAAAAAAAATCAGTGATGCACACCCAAAAAATTCAAAAGCACCCAGCCACCCACCACGCAGGAATTCAAACCCAGAACCAAGTCCTTGAATTCCAAGCACCCAACCCAAAATCCAAAAACCCCCCAAAAAAGTTTTAAAACTTTAACTTACGAAATGGCTGCAAATCACCAAAGTCTTCAAAATCCTCAAATGGCTGCAAAAGAAGTTTTGGAAAAGCTTTAAAATTCACCAAAGTCTTCAACAACCTCAACTGTTCCCCCAGCCACCCACCCACCACACAGAAATTGCAAACCCCTCCCCAACTGTTGCAAACCCCTCCCCAACTGTTGCAAACCCCTCCCCAACTGTTGCAAACCCCTCCCCAACCACCCACCACACAGAAATTCAAACTCAGAATTATTTTTTTTTTAAAAAAAACAGCATGGCCAATGGTCACAGAACATCATAAAAATGCAGAAAAAACCCACAAAAGCTCCCAGATTCTTGCAAACCCCTCCCCAACTGTTCCCCCAGCCACCCACCACACAGAAATTCAAACCCAGAATTTTTTTTTTTTAAAAAACAACAACATGGCCCAATGGTCACAGAAAATCATAAAAATTCAAAAGAAAACCCACAAAAGCTCCCAGATTCTTGCAAACCCCTCCCCAACTGTTCCCCCAGCCACCCACCACACAGAAATTCAAACCCAGATTTTTTTTATAAAAAAAAAACAGCATGGCCCAATGGTCACAGAAAATCATAAAAATTCAAAGAAACCCCACAAAAGCTCCCAGATTCTTGCAAACCCCTCCACAACTGTTCCCCCAGCCACCCACCACACAGAAATTCAAACCCAGAAATTTTTTTTAAAAAAAAACACAACATGGCCCAATGGTCACAGAAAATCATAAAAATTCAAAAAAAACACCCACAAAAGCTCCCAGATTCTTGCAAACCCCTCCTCAACTGTCCCCCCAGCCACCCACCACACAGAAATTCAAACCCAGAATTTTTAAAAAAAAAAAACAGCAGAGTGCCCCAATGGTCACAAAAAATCATAAAAATGCAGGAAAAAACCACACAAGCTCCCAGATTCTTGCAAACCTCTCCCCAACACCAAGTCCTTGAATTCCAAACACCCCAACCCAAAATCCAAAAACCCCCAAAAAAGTTTTAAAAGTTTAACTTACCAAACAGCTGCAAAATAAGTTTTGGAAAAGCTTCAAAAATCAGCAAAGTCCTCAAAAACCTCAGAAAAGGCTACCACACCGCGTGCAATGTGTTGCTCCTCGAAGTCAAGTCGCAACTGCACCTCTTCCAGCAATGCACCCTGGGTATTAACGGTTTTACGAAAAAGGAAACAAACTTGCAAGACGTTTTCGTCTTGCGAAGCGCATCGAAAAACGGAAAACCCTTTCGTCTAGCGAGTTTTCCGTCCTGCGAGGCATTCGTCTTGCGGGGCACCACTGTAGTGGCAAATTGCCAAGATAATTATTTCCACCAATAGCATTTTTTGCCTTGTCTCCTCTGTCCCCAGCTGAAACTTGCTATCCTAATATACACAAAGGCCCTAATTTTTTAATGCAGCTGATTCGCTAACATGTCTGCAAAGTTTCTGTCATTGCTTTGTTTTTAGGATGCTTTGAGAGAAGAGAAGCTGTCCCCCCCCCCCCCGTATTGCTCTGGAATGTAAAAATGACCTCTTCGTCCCTTTCCAGGCCACTGAAGATATCCAGAGGCTAAGAGATCAGGCAGACCAATTGACAAGCCACAAGAAGTTCCTGTTGTGCAAGCGCAACACCCTGATTTGTAAAGTGTCTGCACTCTCAGGTGAGATGACTTCATGGGCAGGTTTTCTTAAAAAAATAAACAAAAACAAAACATGTAGATGAAGAAAGAAATTCCAGCATAGGAGAATACTAGGATGATTCAAAGTGGTTGGGATGAATTGTTCATGTAGGATTCGAAGGATTATACTTTCAAAGACGCAAGTGGTATTAAAGATGTTCTGCTTGCTAACTATATCCTTGCGAGCCATGTGTGTTGGAAATGGTACTAATCTTGCACTATGAAATACTGTATTTTAAGCTAATGTGTGTTTTTGTTCCTTTGAATCGCAAAGTGAGGGATATCCAACTCTTTGTTTTCTCTGTAGGCAAGTCACAGGAAGCGATCTTGAAGAAGCTAGAATACATTTTTACAAAGCAGAAGGCACTAGAAAAACAGGAGAACCAGAACCAGCAAGATATGGTGGAAATCATTAAAACAGCGAGAACTACTAGTTCCACTGTGGAAAACAGCCCCTTTTCTCTTTCTAGAGAGACAAAACCGGTAATCCTGTCCAACAGGCATACGAAACCATTGATATGTTCCAAGAACAGAAGCAGTGTCACAGGTAGGCTGCAGAAAGGAGGCGATTTTTATACAAAGTGAAACCAAAATCCCCAGGGCATTCTGGGAAGCATAGATCTGATGTGTACCTGAGTGCAGCAGCTCCTTCCCCCACACTAATAATAAACAGTCAAAGTCTAGTTTTGCTTGCAGAAGTGTGTGGAGCCATCCCAGAAAAGGCAGCTTGGGGCCGCCATCACGTTGCCAGGCATACAGCATCCTACCCCAAGCCTTTCACTCAAAGGAAAGGCATAGAGCTACACATGGGAAACTAAGGAAGAACAGGCAGCTGGCTGTTCCTGGGGAGGTGCAGAAAGGCATCTCCTTAGAGTGAACAGCTTGGCTGGGAGAGAGACAGGAGGGCAGAATTATACTGATTCCTATAAGGTGGCTCTGCACACTGCTGTTGTGGCTTGTGAATTGCCACTTGGAGGAAGAAGAAGAGTTTGGATTTGAAATCCCGCTTTATCACTACTCTAAGGAGTCTCAAAGCGGCTAACAATCTCCTTTCCCGTCCTCCCCCACAACAAACACTCTGTGAGGTGAGTGGGGCTGAGAGACTTCAGAGAAGTGTGACTGGCCCAAGGTCACCCAGCAGCTGCATGTGGAGGAGCGGGGATGCGAACCCGGTTCACCAGATTACAAGTCTACCGCTCTTAACCACTACACACCACTGGCTCTTAACCACTACACCACATTTGTGTTTTGGTTCATCATCATATAGGACACTTCTGTTCCTTTTTGCAGTTGATCTCTTATAGTTAGCATTTCTGTTTTTCAGATGGAATAAAAGCTTTTGGGCTTTTCAAACAGCAGCCTCACATGCTATTTAACAAGCCCCTTTGAAACTGGGTGGATCTTTTTTGACAGATCCATGATACGTTCGGGGGGGGGGGAGCTTGGGAATCTTACAAGTATCCCCCCAGGCTTTAGCAATGCCAAAAGTTGCTCTTTAAATCCCATTCCCTCTCTCACCAGTATTCTAACAGGCCTTTCTTTGTTTGGTATTACAGAAAATGAAGAGTCCTTAATGATGCCAAGGATAGTAAATGTGATGTCACTGGCTACTGAAGAAAATACAAAGGAAATACAAATAGTAAATGTGGTGTCACTGGCTACTGAAGAAAATGCAAATTTACTCCTGGATTTAAATAAGAAACCTTATGTAACTCTGGATACAGATTCCCAGAAATGCTTACCTTCCACGCAGATAGTATTGCAGGAAACAACTGATTTTCAGTCCGAAGAAAATGCGGAACCATCTTCCAGAAAACAGAGGGATGCTACTGGAACAGCTCAAGTTTTTCTTAGGGAAAAAGAAAACTGTTTCCCACAAATAGTAAATGTATCCAGTATGAAGGGATCCCCAGAATTATTTGCAACAAAACTCTTCATTGAAGAGTTAAGTGGAAATCGGGTTAGGTTAAAAGATATATACAAGGGAGGTGAGGGACAAAAGTTAAAGGATTCTTCGTTTCAGAAGCTACAGATTAATGAACTGAAGGACTCCGGGGTAGAAATGGAACTGCAAAAAGTAGCCTCTGCAATACCTGAACCAGCACTGGATGCAAGTGACTTAATGGACCTAAAGAAAGATGGCACTGATGAAACACTCACCTCACTTCTGAATGAAATTGTATCCTTCAATCAGCAGCTGAATGATGCGGCCCCAGACAGATCAAAACTTCTCAACTCCCCAAACACTGAGTTTTCTCTGGAAGGTATGGGAAACTGCACGGAATCAGCTGCTGCAGCAGCAGGCTTTCACTTGCAGTTTGGCAAATTGGGTGAGAGCTATAAGGACCTCTGTTTTGTGCAAGAGAGTAGTGGTTCTGTAACTCCACTCCTGCTTCACTTGGAAGACGATGATCTCACTGATGGTGACAGGAACCTGAGAGATCCTTCATCTGAATCGGGTGTTTTCAATCTAATGCCGGACTCTGAAGTAAAGGACCCAAATTGTAACATTTCAACAACTAGTGGGAGAAGCTGGAAAAATGTACCATGCATGGCAAAAACTACAAATGTGTCTCTTCCAGTTCTGCAGATGAAAACTGATATGGAACCTGGCCACCTTGACACACAGTGGAAGCCCATGCCCAAACTGGCACCCTTTGGACTAAAAAGTGCAAGCTTCCTATTAGATTCAGGAAGGCAAAACACCAGGATGATGCCTTTGTTGGCACCTGTTGGTGTAAACATGTCATCTGTTGATTTAAAAGCCACCCATTCAGCAGTCAAGGACAGGTCTATAAAGTAACACCTACATTAGCAACTGTACTTGCAAAATCAAAATAATACTGCAGCTTGCCCTGCATGCCCTATTTTCTCAGAAAACTTCAATACATACATGGATTGAAGGTCATATGATCCACTTTGAATAGAGGGGTTTGTGTCTATTTTATGAAGCTAGGTGATCTTTGTGAATGGTCTGATTAAGGATACACTAAATTCCTAGTAAAAATCTTTGGGTGAGCCAAAATTAACTAATGATATAGCTCTATATCATTATAGAGCTATATAATTATAATTAGTTTTGTAAGAAAACATAATGACTTTGTCACATGTTCTCTTCGGAAAGTGGAACAAAAATTTAATTTTTAGTTATTTTAGTTATAAATTTAAAAATAAATAAAAATCAGTGGGAGTGTCATTTCCCAGCGCCCCCTCAGACTACAAATTTATATGTTCCTCTAAACTTTAATTTGCCAATCCTCCCTCTCTTCTATCATTTTTAAAATGTATGCAACCTAGAGAGAGGACTGACTATATCTATTCTTCCTAGACTTCTTCCACAGTTTACTCAAAAGAATGGTTATGCTCTAAAAAGAAGCATGTTTGTTATGCATACATACGTCCTGTCATCTCACTATATAATTATTTATAAGACAAACTTAATTCTGTCAAGTGGGAATTGGGTTCCTATACTACTCCACATTGCCGTGGAGTATTTGCAGATTGTTATTACCTCAACTATATGAGCAGAGCTGATTGCCACCTTACCAATATCAGGGCCAGGGGGAGAGATGTGCAATTGGCTCAACTCACAGGATTTAAGTATTCTCATGTATGGTGCAGTCACATGAAATAGCATGACACGTTTGGCATCTTCCACATGCCTGTGGTTGTGTCTGAAGGAGGCCATATTTTTAGGTAACAATCAGTGTACTCTTTGTTCATTGCTTTTGGCTGGTTCCTCCTCCCTCTTGCCAAACTTCTGATACCAATTTAGTTGCAAAAATGCAAACTGTTTTGCGCTGCTACAGGTAAATCAAACAGGTTTGATCAGGTTGTTCAACAATAATTGTTATTTGCAAGATGTTTCAAATTCATTTTGTAAGTGACAGCAAAGAATCTATAGAAACTCAGCTTTGAAATGTAAAGTAAATGTATTTTGTAGTTTTATACAATTCATTCTTGTAGTTTTGCTAATGATTGAAACTTCAAGCCAGGAGGGAGTACTGAAGCAGAGTTAACAATGAGTACTTACTCTTCCAATCATAAATCATACAAATAAATGTGAGTTCCTTTTGATAGCCTACTCTTGAATAGCAAATTCAAAACAAAGAATCTTCTGAAAGAACACCTACCTTGTTTCATGCTACAGTTCCAGTTACATTTTGCTTTTGTGCAATTAAGTTTAATGTAAGGGTCCTTCCCCTCAGAATCACATCCATCACACTACACATTTAGGGCAGCTTTTGTCTTATCTAGCAAATTCCCTTCTCTCAACTACACTGCTTAATTTTGAATATAGCTATATAAAATGTCGGAGGTAAGATATGTATTACGTCGAAAGGTCATCAGTTCGAATCCGCACGATGGAGTGAGCTCCTGTTGCTCTATCTCAGCTTCTGCCAGCCTAGCAGTTCGAAAGCATGCCAGTGCAAGTAGATAAATAGGTACCACTGTGGCGGGAAGGTAAACGGCGTTTCTGTGTGCTCTGGCTTCCGTCACGGTGTTCTGTTGTGCCAGAAGCAGTTTAGTCATGCTGGCCACATTACCTGGAAAGCGGTCTATGGACAAATGCCAGCTTCCTTGGCCTGAAGCGAGATGGGCACTGCACCTGTGACTGGGCTTAACTGTCCAGGGGTCATTTACCTTTACCTTATTATGTAAATAGTTCAGTTCTGCTTGCATCAAACACTTGGGGGGGGCACCCATGTTTTTAGGCCCATGGCCATTTTAGCAAGTGCTGTAGGAGCGCGCACACTGGTCACTTGAGAGAGAGAGAAACCATGTGCATATCACATGCTTCACTTTTTAGAGGGATTTGGGTAAAAGATGGAACTAATAGAATTTGTGCCTTATGAAGCTCAGAGCTGGAAAGAGCATCACTTGTCAGCCCTCCTTCAGCTCTTTGTACTTTGGATTGGAGAAAGAATTACCCTCACAATCTCATGATTAAGGGGCTGTGAGTTGGGGGGGCACAGAAGCACCATGGGAAAGACCACTGTGCCCATAGGTGCCTCATTGCACAAAGGGCCCCTTCCACAAGCTATCTTCACTAGCAGGAATGACCAGAGAAACTCCCTTCTCCCTTGTCATTCCTGCTCTACAGGAGCCATTTCAAGCTTACCTTATTCTAAGCAGTTTATTGTTCATGGGATGGTGGCTGTGATGAGCTGAGATTCTTATTCCTTCCATTATCTGTTAGCAATACAAGCAAAAGGAGCAAGAACTCTGCCAGTGCCTTCCCTCAGCTGAGGATGAGTGTTATGGTTTTCCCTTCCCATGAGCATGTGGGGGAAGCCACTGCTAGCCTCAAGCCTCAGCTGCCAGTCCAAATGTAAGGACACCTTGCGAAGAACATTCCATTCAGGCAGAGCAGAACTTCATACTACTTAGCATAACATATAGCTTGGGTCTCATTCTGTTGTCTTTACTGTTAAACATTCTGTTTAGATTCCTGATGATGATGATGGACACAGTTGCTGGCTCTCTGTGAATGAGTCAGGTGTTCAGATTTTTTTAAAAAAATTGGCACCTGAGAACATTTTGGACTAACCAGTCCTTTATTTAAAAAAGGAACTCTACTTGTACAGCACTGGAACTACATTGCTAATTCAATTTAAAAAGTACTGAAAGCAACTTTTAAAGTTCTGGGGGTAGACAGTGCTGTAATTGTGAATATGGCTATCTTAAAGTTACTTTAATATGTCAAAGGTGTTTACAATTGAATAAAATGAGGGGAAACTGCATAGATATTGAAAGAGATATTGTGTACATTTGAGTGTCACTTTAAAAGGCTGAAACACTCTTTAAAGTCTTGATTTAGAACTCTTAATAGAGCTTAAAAAGGGTACAGCCATGGAATTTCATGAGTTTTAGAAATCACAAAGGTGAGAAGAGAAAGTAAACACCTTGACTAAAAGTTACACACTGTTGATGTTTGGATGAATCTAAGCATTGATTTTTTTATATATATAAAATATATCTTTATACAGCTAGATTAGTTTAAGGAGAGCAATGTGATACGTTTTAAATCCTGAGGATAGGACAAGGTGAAGTGTAAGCCACCTAAGGGAAGATTCATATTAACACACACTGTAAACAAGTACATGATCTAGGATAAGAAATGTGTGGCAGAGTTTAAAAACCACTGTTACATTCTATACGTTTAATTTGGATGTGCATAAAGTATTCAAAATGGTTTTATCCTGACTACACACAGCTAGAGCCATACAACCTGTGAGGTGAAGATTGACATCTGGCCATCGTCCAGTCATGCCCCAGTGTGGTGTACTCTTGCAGTTGGGCAGCCTCTCAGACAAAGTCACAGACACTGAACTCCCTGCATAGATGAGAAAAACACTCATGTAGGAGAATACTATTTTTAAAGAGAACACATTGTCACATCTGCAACTGCTGAGACAAGAAGCCTTCAGAAGTGTTTTTAGGTCTCTTAGTTGGTACTGCCTCTCCTATTCACTGTGTTTGTAAGACTAAGCCAAAAATCCTGACTTGATCCAGGATTTACACTAGTGGTGCACACCTGCAGGCAGCTCTTTTCTTGCTGCTATGCTCCTGTCTACATTTGAGCACCAGGATAAGACTATCGTAGCTTGTTTTGAAGCCATATTTTCTAGGTCTGTAAATAATGGGAAACTTGGTTAGGTGTTGAATCCTTGTTTTGTCACTAACGTAAAGGGAGTGCAGCAGCAGGATGGGAGGCTGTATACGGGTGCATGTCAATCGTACATATCCTAGTTTATTAAACTATGGGTTTTGGCTTGGTGTGTTACAAACAGCGTATTTCTAAACTGCGGGAAGTTTTCTAAATGGCAACAAGTAATTTATCGTGTACTCCAAATGGCCACAAATAAAAATGCTAGAAGCAAATGAAATAGAAAAGTCCATAATATGCACAATCTTATGCATGCTGTTAAGTTTCACTGTGCTCAAAAGGATTTATTCAAGGATTGCAACTCAAAAACTTTTTTAGATTCAGCATAAAAATGGTAGATTTCCATGATTAGTGTATGTAGACCAGATTCCAAAGTGCCTAAGATTCCAGGATTGGAGGCTTCCTTAAGTTCACAAAATTAATTTGGGAAGCTATAGTTGCCAGAAAACTGAACATCCTTACTTGTTCTCATATAACAGCAACGTGATAGATCTCTTGATGAGTGAAACATGAGAATGGAAGGTGGCATGCCTGCTCAGGAAACATTCAACTTGATCCATACCTTCCATTTTTAAACCAGCAAGTGTGCAAAACACAATGCAAATCAGATAATGGAATGAATATTGGAGTGCATGTTCAAGACACAATTGTGCATTTCAGATTCAAAATCTATTTCCTGGACACTTTTTCAAGACAGTTTGTCATGACTTAGGGATCCAACTCCATCCTCAGGGGAAGATGCCTTGGGTTTAAGAGGTAGCTCAATTAGGAGGATTTGCATTCCCATTTAATTTCCATAATCCACATGCCACCCTCAAACAACACTAATCCTGATGCTTCCTTGAATTCCAAGTTTAGCCAATACAAGGATAATCCAATAAATTGGGCTCCAGGTCACCCCACTTGGGGACACAGATGATTTTAGTATTTTGGGGTAGGTGAATCAATTGTACTTTTGGTTATTCCTCTTTCCCCACCCAGTACTTCCTCAGTGTTTTCAGCTTATTTCCATCCATGTTCGTAACATTTTCCTGAGCAATCCTAAAAGATAGATCCCTGAGATTTGCACAAAACCAGAGAACTGCACAAGCAAACCACATTAAAAAAAATTATGTGGCTTGCTTGTGCAGAGGTTTCTGTTTTTTTGCAATTCTGAAGAATCAAAGGGGGGGGGGATACACCAGATAAAAAGGTAAAGGGACCCCTGACCATTAGGTCCAGTTGTGACCGACTGGGGTTGCAGCACTCATCTCGCTTTATTGGCCGAGGGAGCTGGCGTACAGCTTCCGGGTCATGTAGCCAGCATGACTAAGCCGCTTCTGGCGAACCAGAGCAGCGCACGGAAACGCCGTTTATCTTTCTGCCTGAGCAGTACCTATTTATCTACTTGCACTTTGACGTGCTTTCAAACTGCTAGGTTGGCAGGAGCAGGGACCAAGCAACAGGAGCTCACCCCATCACGGGGATTCGAACCGCCAACCTTCTGATCGGCAAGTCCTGGGGGGGGGGGCATACAGCAGATACTCTGAAGCAATTAATCTGAAAAGGGGGTCTAGTGTCACTGGGGGCCAAACATTCTACTGCAGATCTTCTAGGACTGTCGCCTGGATCTGGCTACACATTCTTCATATCCATGACCCCTTAGCTAGTACACTTAGAATCATAGAATTGTAGGATTGGGAGGAACCCTGAGAGTCATCTAATTAACCCCCCTGCAGTGCAGGAATCTCAGCTATAGAAAGCACCCATGACAGATGGCTATCCAACCTTCTGCAAAAAAAACCTCCAAGGAAGGATAGCCCACACCTCCAAAGGGAGACTGTTTCACTTTCAAACGGCTCTTACTGTCATCTTCCTGGTGTTTAGTTGGAATCTCCTTTCTTATAACTTGAAGCCATTGCTTTGAGTCCTACGCTACAAAGCAGGAGAAAACAAGTTTGTTTCCTCTTCCATGTGACAGCCCTTGAGATGAAGATGGCTATCTCCTCTCAGTATCTTCTCCAGGCTTAACATATCCAGCTCCTTCAACTCTTCCTTATAAGGCTTGGTTCCTAGTCCCTTGATCATTTTGGTTGCCCTACACTGGGTGGGGGTCACACCTCCCCAAATCAAGGCCCTCTCCTAGATGGCCATGCGAAGGCTAGTCAGGAGCACATTCTATCAATTTTGGCTGATATACCAGCTTCCTGGAAAGAGGTCTAAAATCTTGACTACTGCACTATGCTCTATTTGGGGATGCTCTTGAGGGCAGCTTGGAAAATTAAATTGGCCTAGAATGTAGCAACCGGGTTAGTATTTGGTATCTATATTTTTATTTATGATTAAATTTGCCTTTTCATGTTAATATGCCCCAGGCAACTGATGACAGTAAAACAAAAACAAAAAAGCAAACAATAATAAAATCATCACACCATTAAAAAAACTAGGGAAGATTTATTTTAAATAAATAAATAGTGCAAGGAACATGTAATGCCTCTTCTCTTTAACATTCATTGTTTCCTGGCTAATATCTGGGTGCCCTTTATGCTCTGAGCCGAAAAAGATAACGGGATTGCAAAGAGGTTTTCGTTTCTGGATATCGAAGAACTGGAACATTATGGACAATAGAGCTCGTTCAAGTCCGTGGGTGCTGCAACCCGCCCTGAGGCGTTATCGTGAAGGGCGGGTAAGAAACGGAATAAATAAATAAAAAGGAAGGAAGGAAGGAAGGCAGCATCTGAACCGGTTCGAGGAGATCCTTCAGAGATGCAGGACTTGCGTGGGCACGACGAGGCGCCCTTCATTCAGAGCACGAGCGCCTTGGCGGGCGGGCAAGGGAAATCCTCGCGTGGCTTTCACGCGCCACGAACAAAGAGCAGCCCTGCCTTAGCGAGAGGAGCAGGAAGCGCGCAGCCAGAAATGCGGGGCGGTTCGTCCGCCGGCCGCCGCGACTAACTGGCCTCAGCTCGGCGTCCCTCCTCAGATTCTTCCGAGGGAGCCCGACACGCGCGCCTTCCCACGGCGACCCGTGAGAGGCTGGCGCAAGGCCCGAGGGCGCCCGCCATAGTGCCAACCCTCTACTGGAGCGGAGGGCAGGAAGGGCCGAGCCCTGCGTCGTGGGCAGTGGCGGGCCGGGTACGCTGTGCTCCCAAGAGCCTCGAGTGAACGTCCGAGGTGGGGGGGGGGCAGGGCTCCAGGGAGGGCCTCAGAAGCACGAGCAGCGTAAAACAACCGACCTCCGCTCGTCAGGGAGCGTGTGCGTTTTTGGGACGACAGTTGAAAGGGGAGGAGCGGGGGAAAAGGCGCGGAAGTTCATTCCCGTAGCCGCGAGCTACCTCAGGCGCAGCTTCGCCGGCCAAGCGCGAAAGGGAACAGGACGGGAGGGAGGGGGCAGAGAGAGAGAGAGAGAGAGAGAGAGAGAGAGAGAGAGGCGAGCCGCGGGCACGTGACAGCCTGCAGGCGAGTAGGAGGAGGAGGTGCGCGGGCCCGCACGGCGCGTGCGCCGCTCGAGGCGCGCCGGCGACGTCACATGGGTGCGTGCGCACGTTCTGTCCGTCGGGTAACACGATTTTTGACTGTGAACATAGAAGGAGGAGGGGGAGGGGTTTCTACCCGCCCTGCTCACAATCTCACGGTAACTGGCGGGGGAAGGGGAACGCCTCGCTCTTATTTACCCGCGCGCTCGCTCGCGCGCGTGCCCCAGAAGTGACTCGAGCGCGGTTTTCCGCGTGTCCCGCACACCACCTGCCAGCTGAGAAAATCGACACCCCTTCGTGGGAGGCCGTGAGCGAGTGAGCGGGCGGGATCGAAGCCGAGGAGGAGGAGGAGGGGCGGGAACTCTGAGGCGGCGCGCGCGCGCGGCTCCTCGCGTGTCAGGGAGGCTCCTCGGCGCCACGCGGGGGCTGGGAGTTCGAGGCGCCTCCGCGTGCCGTGTGAAGCTGCGCTGCGGCTGCGCTGTTCCCGGGTAAGCGGCTGCGCCGAGGCAGAAGGCGAGGGCGAGGCGGATCCCGGGCGACTTCGGGATGGGAGACTTCGGCTCGCGTCCAGCCGCGCCGGGGGCCGGTGGGGCGCTGCGCCCCTTGCTCTTCGGGTCGGGCACGTGCATGCCGAGCTCCCGAGTAGGCCGCCCAGTTTGGGAAGCTTCGGGGCCTTTTTGACTTTCGCCTCGCTCGCTACCTCCGCCGCTTTCCCTCTCTTTCTCTTTCCTCCCCCGCCCCTCGCACTCGGCAGCGTTATGGCGGTTTCGCCGTCCATGTTGGTAGCATATGTTCCTTCGGCTGGTGGCTTGCGAAGCTGCGCTTAGGGCAGAGTGGGGAAGCGGAGACGGGGCTTCGCCTCGGAGAGCGATCCTGACGGGATTCCTGCGGGTCGCTTCCTACGGGAGCACGTGACTGCCCGGGAGCTTTCAGGTTGAAATGTCAACAAGCACGGGCAAGGACCTCGATTGCGCTTTCGCACAGACTTGATGGTGTTGGCGAATCCTGTGCAAACCTCCGTAACGCCGCAGCTCTTTACTAGGAAGTAAGTAACGCTTACTTCCAGGATAATCGCGTTTAGGTTCATTTTGACAGGTGTGAAATGTTGGCATGGAAGTTATATTCTGGCTCATATGTCATTTCTGAAAGGCAAAACATTCTTCAATTCTCCCCTCTCCCCGCCATTCATTATTGCTTAATGGAGGAGAGGAAAGATTCAAAGTGTGAATGTTGTTGTTATGATTTATCTGCAAGCCAGTATTAATCCCAGACAACCCCAGTGTAGGAAGTAAAATATGAATAAACTTTAGCAACGTTGTTTAAGCCTTGTGACTGTGTTTGCAAACTCCATCACAGTGGTTGGTTATGTGTTGTGTGTGTACAGCGCTTGACATGCCGTATTTGAAGCTAATTTTACAAATGTTTATAAAACAGATAAAATCTATACATTTTTGTATAGATCTAATGTACAGTCTCCCACCCCAACATTTTAGAATTTATTAATACAACATTTTTACCCCACCTTTCTTTTAAGGCACTCAAGGTGGTGTACATTATTTCACCTCCATGTTACTCTCACAACAACCCTATGAGGCAGGTTAGGCTGAGACGTAGTGACTTGCCCAAGGTCAGCCAGTGAGCTTCGTGGTTGAGTAGGGATTTGAACACCAGTTTTCCAGGTTGGAAACAATATAACAAGTACTTTAGGGTTGGTGGATTCTGCAGTTGTGTGTGACAGAGCTCTGATAGTGGCAGTAAATACAGCCTAGAGCCATCTTTCTCTGGAATACAATTGGTTGAGTTGAATGGATTTGTTCTAGAGTAAATATTTTGTTTTATATTACTGTTGATGTACTAACAAATTTCAACAAATGGAAAATTGCTACACTATTACATTTCTTGTACTAAGTAGATCGTTGATACTTTCCAAGCTAGCTCAGAATAATTCCTTAGAATGTATGTTACATTGTTCTTTATGCCTTAATCTTTAAAACAAATTTAAGGTTGTGATCAGTAACTTGTTCCTTAAGGTTAATTTCATGCATTTAGAATACCAGTTATGTGATTTAATAGTAATGCTGCTCTAAAGTTCTACAGTGCCAGAGTAAAAATCATATTTTGTGATACAGTTCAGGTGAAATGGTTGGCTAGGTTATACACACATTTTCAGATGCAATTGCTGCTAATGTTTAGGTAGCAGCACAACCCTGTTTTGTTATCACATCTTTCCTTAAAGAACTCATGCTTTTCTTCTGCTGCTTTGGAGCATCCCTGGTGTAATTTTTGCTGTGCTGGGGGTTGGGTAGGAAAAGAAGGGAAAGCCCAGTTTGTACAAGCAAAAGTCTGTTGCACAAGTAGGACACCACAGTTAGACATCAGCCACTATTTTTGCTTCTGTGGTTACTTCTAAATATTTTTTGTTATTGTGTTGTTTGTTGACCTTTGAATTAATTGCCCCATAATTTGAAATGAAAATCTCATTTAAAATTCTTACCTCTGCCATGAATCTACATTTGCCAAGTGGCGAAATTTTATAAAAATCATTGTGGAAGCTGACAGTAGCAATGTATTGTTTTACGTGTAATGACTGTCACTGTGATTACTTCCGAGGGGATCATTTATCATGTATAATGTCTTGCTCACGTTACATGGATGTTACATATTTCATTGACCTCCCCCTCCAGAATGAAGAACATGAAGAAAAATTTGCCTGTATCGTGAAATCTTTGGAGAAATTTCAGTCCATAATGGAGAATCGGCCAGTTGTGTTGGGGAACCAGGATGGTGGAACACCACCCAGTGCAGCACCTGCTCTTTATGTTCTCGTGAAACAGCCGCAGATCACTGGAAAAGCTGACCAGGGAGACTTAGTTTCAAATCAAGAGGACAATGGCCTTGCTAGCAGTATAGCAACACCTGTAAAATCAAAAGTGAAGACCTGCCTTCCAGCAGATTGCACCTCAGGAAGCATTACTGTTACCCTAGACAACAACAATATGTGGAATGAGTTCTACTATCGCGGCACAGAAATGATTCTGACTAAGCAGGGAAGGCGGATGTTTCCATACTGTCGATACTGGATAACAGGCTTAGACTCCAAGCTGAAGTATATCTTGGTTGTGGATATTTCTCCTGTTGACAACTTACGCTATAAATGGAATGGCCATAGTTGGGAGCCCAGTGGGAAAGCAGAACCCCATGTGCTGGGAAGAGTATTCATTCACCCCGAATCGCCTTCTACTGGCCGTTACTGGATGCACCAACCAGTCTCTTTCTACAAACTCAAACTTACTAACAATACCTTGGACCAGGAAGGGCATATCATTCTGCACTCTATGCACCGCTATCTACCTCGGCTACACTTGGTGCCTGCTGACAAAGCCACAGAAGTTATTCAGCTAAATGGTCCTGATGTCCATACCTTCATTTTCCCACAGACAGAGTTCTTTGCTGTGACTGCCTATCAAAACATACAAATTACACAACTTAAAATAGACTACAACCCATTTGCTAAAGGGTTCAGGGATGATGGCCTGAGCAGTAGATTTCAGCGTGATGTGAAGCAAAATGGTAGCTCAGACCAGGAAGGAGGTAGCGTTAATAGTTCTCCAAGCCATCACAGACATCTCACTGAAGGTGAAATTTTTGATCCAGAGCAGAGGGATTTAGAGACATCACTTAGTGCAATGTGTAACACAGATTTGGATAGAGAATCTATCAGTCCATATCATGACTTTCTGGGTTTTATGGAAACAGATACATGTGATAGTCCGATATTAAAACAAGAAGCACCTGAAAGGTAGGCTCAAAGTTTCTTTTTAAAATGTGATCAATATTTGGATAAATATTCTGCTCCAAACCATGCTGGGTACAAATTATACTTTTGATAAAAAATTTTTTATAGATATCTGCCCATACAGTAGTTAGAAAAGGAAGGCAAATCAAGTTTTGCAGAATAAGCAGCATTCTGCAGCAGTAGGCAGTATTAAGCTACAATGAACATTTCTTAATTTGTTCCCCTGTATTGCTTATGCATTTATTCCTACATGTGGTAGGAGGAGTTTCCTTATAATTTGGAAATGTTCACGTGTGTGATCCATATGAATATTTTCCTGTACACTCATCAGTTAAACAATGTATTTATATTGACCTCATATTGAGGTTATTTTATGGAGAAATCCCTTCAAGTACTCAAAGCAGATTTTTTATATATATATATATATATATATATATATATATATGCCATTGCACTCTCTGGAGGAAGAACTGTGCATAAGCAAACACATTGAAGTTTTTTTTGTAGATATTCCTGGATATTACTTGACTTAAACATCCTTCTTGCTTTTATTTTAGGAAGTATTGACCTGGCTGTGTCCAATGTGTTGCCCTCTGCCCCTGAGCTTGTTGAGTAAAGGTCTTTCTAAATGGGTAGAATATAAGGCTGGGATTATTTTTAGCCAATCAAAGGCTGCATTCCTTTGCTTACTTAGGAGTAAATCTTGGAACACAGTGGGCCTTAATTCTGAGAAAGCATGCTTACAGTTGTGCTGTAAAAGTTCAACTTGCCTTCATCATAACATGGTATCATGCATCAAACTGCAAAAGTGAAGCTTGCTGAATACCTGTATTTTGCCACTTTCCCAAGGCATTTACCGTGCCTTCAAGTAGCCATCCAACAAAGCTATTTTGAGTTTAAAGAGCTGTTGAAATCTTGCCCACAGGTGATGTTATTGGAGCCTTTGTGAGGCACATCGATGGTGAAGTCACTTATATTTGTGCTGAATTTGATGCTGGCATTATTGCAAATCCAGTGAAAGTAGATTCTAGAGCATTAACTTGCATCATTAATCTAGTCAGGTTGTTGGGGATCAGTTTCAGCTAATGATACCTGTTTTTTTTACCCTTGCCTTTTAATAGCCAGAGGGGATTGACTGGGTGGATCAAGGAGGCGATAAATTCCTCTTTACAGGTAGAGGGGAGTGCCCACTGTCTTGAAAGGCAGTGGCGCAGGCACTCTTTAAGAAACTCCCTAGATCTAGCAGTTTGTGATAACTACTTCCTAGTCACACAAAAACTCTATAATTTGGGGGTAAGGTGATTTAGAAAGGTGATGACACCTATTTCAGTCTGGATGGAAGTCTAGTTTTGGCACCAAAATGGCCTTTGTTGCAAGACCGCTCAGTAGCTTTTGCTAGCACTAGCCATAGTATCTTGTTGGACCAGCTCTGTGGTTTGGAAGCTGGAGGCAGGGAAATTGCAGTCCCACCTGCAGAGCTGATTTCAGAAAGTAGCAGTTGGGAACTTCTACTTGGCGACATGACAGTTGTGCTGTGGAAGGTCACCAGGGGATTGGGAGCAAAGTGTCAGCAAGATACCCAGCTCTATTTCTCATCATCAGAATCAATCGAGGCTGTGTAATGTTGGAATGGTTCCTCACATTATTAATGAGTTGGATAAAGAGAGCTGAGCCTTGTGGGTGACATGGGGTTCAGGAATTGAATAGACAGCCTATTCTTGAGGAGATCAGACTCTCCTAGAAAGAACAGATGCATAGTCTACTCCAGGCGTATTCCTTAATCCAGCAGTGTCACTGGAGGCTAAAGTGAGTTCAGTGGTGCTGAGTGCTTTTTCCCAGTTACTGGAGAAAAAGCCACAGTTACCCGTTCTCTAGTAACTTCCTGTTTTGATTATTTTAATATGCTTTATTTGGAGTTGTCCTTGAAGATGGTCTAGAAGCTGCAACCATTGACGACTGCAGCTGCCAGAATGTTCAGAACTGAAATAATGCAACACTGATTCTAAAAGGTCTGCCTTGGGTGCCTATAGTCAAGGTACTGGTGTTGACTGTGAAACCTTAAATAACTTGGGACCCAAATATATGAATGAATGCCTCATCCTATGTCAGCTTGTCATCATTTCCTTAGATCAAGGCAGGAAGCCCTTCTTGTTGTCCTGCTCTGGGAGAGTTAGATTATGTGGGGACACAGGATGAGTATGTGGACATTTTTGTCATGTTTGTGCCAGGTAAGGATCTTCTTGTCTGGGCTTTTGCTCAATATTCAGTATTAGTGTGGTATGTTAAGTAAAGATGCCTGTGTGTGTTTCCCCATGGGTTTTTCTCATTTTAAGGATGTGCTATTTTTTTTCCTTTCTCTTTTTAATTTCTAAATTGAATTGTTTTAATGTGTTGTATGTGCCTTGCTCTGGGAACATTTGATGAAGGGTATGCTATAAAAGTACTCAGATTGATCAACATCTTCTGAGCCAAAGCAGTTGGAATACATGTGGGTGTGCAATCTCTTGCTAAACATTCAAGTAGCTCAGGCAGGTTTAGGTGGTGGGAGCCAGCCAAATTCTGCCTATTCCCTATATTCAGCAGCAGCATTGTAGAAACATTTCAAAACATTTAAGCACCAAGGAGAAATAATTCAGGGCTGTAGAACTGTGAGTGGCCCCGGGTACCAAGTGTGATTGTTGCACTCAGTACATGGCAAGTGCATAACAGATAACCTTGAGCTGTCTTACAGCCCTTCTATGGTATTGTTGATTTGCTGCTGCAAAGGACAAAAAGTAAAGTGGCTCTTACATGCATTTGAGCCAAGGAAGAAAACAGTATGGCCCATGAAAAGACTATGTTGGGTTTGGGCTGACTCATTAAAACCTATATTGAATGAGCTGCTGAAGGAAACATGCTGTACCAATTAATTGCCTTTACTCTGAATTTCCCTCTTCGACTTTAAAATTAGCAGTAGTGATAGAACTCCCGCTGGTGCCATCAACACCGCAGGACTCTGATGTTTATTCTACAGCCAGTTACCTGGGGCCAGTACCATAGTCCTGTCTCTTCCTTGTCTCTAGTGCAGTCTATTTTTCTAGTACACCCCTAAGCTTCTCTTTCTTTGGCCATGGTCAGTGAAGAATGGTTTCTTTGGTCATGGTCAGTTGATAATGGTTAAGTTACAGAAAGACTTATTCCTTTGGGAATTTGCCCCATGATTCATAGTGTAAGCTCAGGCAAAGCATGGGTTGGGGCTAGGAGCAGAACACATAATATGAGGCAAAAAATTTTTAAAAAAAATTTCAAGGGCAGTGTATGGAAATAACACTTTGCCTCATTTGGAACGGATTGTTAAATCGAGAACAGCACAAAAGCAGATTTACTGTAGACTTTTCTTACTGCTTTCTCACCAGTAATAATAAATATTTTGAATAAATAATAATAATTAACCTTTTCCCCCAACAGGATTGAAAGCGGATAAATTTTAAAATGACAAATGCTAAAAACATAGAAAAAGCCCTTGTTAAAAACAAGCATTGAAATAAAACTATTATTATTATTAAAATAAATAATAATAATAATAATAATAATTTATTATTTATACCCCGCCCATCTGGCTGGGCTTCCCCGGCCACTCTGGGCAGCTTCCAAAAGAATATTAAAATACTATAATACATCAAACATTAAAAGCTTCCCGAAACAGGGCTGCCTTCAGATGTCTTCTAAAAGCCTGGTAGTTGTTGTTCTCTTTGACATCTGGTGGGAGGGTGTTCCACAGGGAAGGCGCCACTACCGAGAAGGCCCTCTGCCTGGTTCCCTGTAACTTGGCTTCTCGCAGTGAGGGAACCGCCAGAAGGCCCTCAGTGCTGGACCTCAGTGTCCGGGTAGAACGATGGGGGTGGAGACGCTCCTTCAGATATACTGGACCAAGGCCGTTTAGGGCTTTAAAGGTCAGCACCAACACTTTGAATTGTGCTCGGAAACGTACTGGGAGCCAATGTAGGTCTTTCAAGACCGGTGTTATGTGGTCTCTGCGGCCGCTCCCAGTCACCAGTCTAGCTGCCGCGTTCTGGATTAGTTGTAGTTTCCGGGTCACCTTCAAAGGTAGCCCCACGTAGAGCGCATTGCAGTAATCCAAGCGGGAGATAACCAGAGCATGCACCACTCTGGCGAGGCAGTCCGCAGGCAGATAGGGTCTCAGCCTGCGTACCAGATGGAGCTGGTAAACAGCTGCCCTGGACACAGATTTGACCTGTGCCTCCATGGACAGCTGTGAGTCCAAAATGACTTCCAGGCTGCGCACCTGGTCCTTCAGGGGCACAGTTACCCCATTCAGGACCAGGGAATCCTCCACACCTGCCCGCCTCCTGTCCCCCAAAAACAGTACTTCTGTCTTGTCAGGATTCAACCTCAATCTGTTAGCCGCCATCCAACCTCCAACCGCCTCCAGGCAAATAAATGAAACAAGCCTATGCATTTGGTAAAAGCTACAAAAGAGTTTTCTAAAGCTTATGTTTTAAGCAATATGCTGTTGCACTGAATTCAAAGTAATTGCACCATCCCAGTTGTGAATACAGAGGCAGAAAGCAGGATGTTAGTGACTATTTGGAAATGATATTCTGTTAAAACATATTTGCATGCCACCTATTCAGTAAGTTGGTATTAAAAAATTACTTGCATAATACGATTAAAAGAAGTTTAAAACTAGTCTTTACAAAAGTGAATGTGGGTTGAGAAGAGAAAGTGCATGGGGAACAAAACTTAGGAAGGTCTGGATGAAAACACAGTTGAAAATTAACTGTGCCATGCTGTTTAGTGCTCTGTAGCAAAGACCCAATATGTACAGTGTATTGTTATAACAATAACAATTACTGGAAAATTAGTGCATGAAGAAAGATACGAGGCCCACTATCCTCAGGACATGAACCCCTAGATCATCTAACTAGGTTTAGTTGACCTGAGGGGAGTGAAAGCCTTTGTAATTGAATGCGTACATACAGTTGTAAGAGTTACTGTTAGTTATTTGTTAACACAGTTAACTTAAAGTCTGCTGTAGCTTAGCTGTGTTTCTGACTGTCAGCTGTTCTTACTCTATTGTGATTTAATGTGGTCCAGCAATCTCTCAAATGCGAGGTGACAGTTGCTTGTTGGTTCGTTGTGAATAATAGGTTTTTTTAAAGGAGACATATTTTGTGTATGTGTGCAAATTAGTGCTTAGAGTATTCTCAAGATTATCTACCTTTAGAGATTGTATGTTAAAGTTTCCTTAAATAAATAATGAAAAAGAAAACATTTAAATGAGGATGTGACCTAAATGTAGATATATCTGTTAGGCAAAGTTTGTTACAGCTCACCTTGGTGCTAGTGTTTTGTTGATAGTCTGAATTGTAGATATTAATTTTTGTATGGTATGAATTTGTCTTAAAGAAAAAAGGCGATATATTGCTTGTTCAGGTTTTTTATTGTTTGTTTTTACTACTTCGCAATTGTTTTTTTCCCCTTTCTTGTCTAGTCCAATAGCAAGTCCCTGTCAGAGTCGCTCTCATGTGGCATCCCCTTTGAACTCAAATGGAGGCATCAGTGTTGTTGTTAAAGAGGAACCCGCAGATGACTATGATTATGGGCCAAGTGTATGTATGGAAGAAGTAGATGTGAAGCAGGAAGAAGCGCGTAACATGGCAGAAGAATATTCAAATAGAGTTGACTCCATCCTGGAGAAGCGGCGAAAGAATCACAGGGAAGTAGGCAAGAAGGAAATGGAATTTGAATCCCGTAAGCGACCACAGACCAACCAGCTGGGTGTTGCCAAAGCAAAGATGTTGAAACTGGATAGTGGAAAGTTGCCTGTAGTCTATCTAGCACCCTGTTCAGTTACCAAGAATACAGTAAAGGTCTCTGCTCTTTCACAGGCCATATTGTCTCTTTCTAAGAGCGCAGAATCACCTTTGAGTCATCCATTGGATTATTTGCCTACTTGTTTTGAAAATAACAGTGTCTCCAGCCCCTTTACAGCTTTGGAAACAGAGGAAATGCTAACTAGAAAACAGGTATCTGAAAATAATGTGCCACACAAATCACCTACGGCAAGAGATGTGCGATGGAAAAATACTGAAACCTGTAACAGTCTTACCATAACAAAGAAAGTATCTAGCTGTGGTCTCAAGGCCACTGCATACCGTGGCCCTTCTTTAGCTAACTTAGTGGGAGGGAAGACAAATGCATTCAAGAACCATATTTCCTGCAAGAGTATTGTTGATAACCAAAAGGTTAGGTTGCCTGGCCCACGTAAAAGAGGAAGACCACGGAAAATAAGGTTTTCTGAAGTTGGAAGACCACCTAAATATACTAGAAAGTCAATTACTACAAGTAATTATGCCTCCTTTGGACCTGGCAATATCCATTTGGATGTTAAACCCGACCTTGAGGATGTGGACGGAGTACTCTTTGTATCATTTGCATCCAAGGTAATTCTATTTCTGAAATTTAAAGTTGTTAGAAGTACTAAGTCACATTATAAAAGCCATTAAGTTAAAAATCTGCAGATGTATTTCTTAATTGACATTGAACCATGGGATCTTGGAGTTTGCTTAAGCTTTGCATTGTGGCTTTCTATATTATAAAACTCTTGATTATTAGCTCCAAATGTAATGATTTGGACTCAGAGGCTTGGGGTGGTATGCAACACTGTTTATCAAGGGGTGGTATATGAGTGGAGTTTTCACCCAGCAGGACTTCATCTTCGTCACCTCTACAGTCCCCAAAAATCTGCTTCAGAGGGTCCCCCAAACCTTTGGAGCAGATAGAAAGTTTAGAGGGGTCTTCAGGGTGGAAGAGAGGAAGAATAAATCCACATGTGGGGTGACATACATTTTGCCAGAGGCAATCTGGTACACATATGGAAACCTCCATGGACTGCTAGTAGGGGACCAAAATGTGGTGTTTGGGGAACATTTGGGGGGCGGTGGTGGTATGTAGATCTACAACATTCTAAGACACCCCATTCAACCAACATTACCCAAAACCAATCCTGAAACAACAGCCCTAGTGCTAGTATAGTGAATTTCCTTACAATTGTATTCATTGGAAAAAGGAAAATAAAGAAACAAAAGCAGGGGGCAAGTGTGGGGAACTGGGTCCCCTGCTCCTGACTTGACCACATGTAGCCAGCAGGGCTCTGGATGTAGTAGTTGCTCTACCATCAATTTCCCCACCACCTGGAGCTTTTGATTGTCTCTGGAATAAACCTAGAATAGTGTTTTGTCAATGCATATATTTTATTCTTTTTACATTTAGGAAGCCCTGGATATCCACAATGTTGATAGAGTGGAAGAAAAAGAAAAAAATCAGAATATTCAGACTTCTTCTCTGACTACATGTGAAAAAGAAGAATTGCAGAATATACATACTTCTTCACTGGATGCATGTATTAATCCAGGTAATAATGGGAGTATTAAAATGGCCTATTAAGGGCCAAATCAGGTGTGCAGTTTCCCAGCTGGTGCAGTCTACTTTAAAAACAAAACAAAAAACCTTACATGTTAGATGCAGAGAATCATTTAACTCTCAGCTAGTTTGGCTCTATGGATACTTCTCTTTCTCCCTAAGTGGTCTAATGTTCAAGTTTGCCAAGCCGAGCAAATGCAGCAGAGCTGAAGGCTCATCCTGACTTCCTTATTTGCCACATTTCTGGGCACAGGTTTGGACTTTAAAGCTTCGTGTCCAAACATCTCTCTTTTAGTCCCAGCACTTTCGCTGGGGAAAACCACATTTTACCGCTGATTTAGAGCAAATAGCAATCAGGTTTTCCATGGCACAAAAGGAAGTCTGGATGAGCCCTGACCAGTTCTTTTTGGCATTTTGTCCCTGGCTGAATCTACACTGATCTGGAAAACGCTATTTAAAAAAAAAACACACACACTAAAAATTAGCTCCCAATGCAATTTCCCATAGGCAAAAGATCACTGCTCTACTATGCCCTCTGGTGTCACATTTTTATAATGCATTTTTTACATTAATAGTCAGCAGTGTCCCTAAGTCCACTGTTTCTGCTGCAAGAGGTTTGCAAGTTTCATAGAAATGCTAAGCATGTGGTCCAGCCTCTGAGGTTCTCTCTCTCTCCAAGACTTTAAAATACTGAGCACTAAGTGAGGTGAGAGATGAGAAAAAATTGGCATTGACCCTGTACTGTTGAGAGACAGTGCAGTTGCCCTCATCCAGTTCCTCTCTCTCTCTTTTAGGAGTTGTTGGGGGAAGAGTATTGTGTGTGTTATGGGATTGGGGTAGAAAGTAAATGATGCTTAGTCAAGTGAATTAGAAATGGTAAAGATATTTAAGCAATTTAAATATGTATTTCACAGACAGTCAGAGAATACCACAGCTGGAAACAGAATTGTTGGAAGAGTTGAAATCTTATAAGTACAAGCAGGTGATACATCCTAGTCTTCGGGAAGGTAAGTGTAAGCACTGTGAAGTATGTACAAGCTTTGCATTTACAAATGCTGTATAGAATTTTTATATGGCATTTTCTTCTTGTAGTGGGACTAAAGCTGAACTTAGTGGACCCAACAATGAGCATTGATTTAAAATATTTGGGTGTGCAGCTACCACTAAGTTATTCTGATGAATACACATTGTGGAAAAACGTAAGGACCAATTCCAGTTCTTATGGTAAGTCACCATCTTTCTTAATACTACAATGAAGCTTCAAGTTTGAGTTACAGGATAGCTTTATGTCTTTAGAAGAAGCATTTCTGTTTTGGTAGAACAAATCAGGAACACTTCACTGTTATGTTAGCACTGAAATTTTGACTTTGCCTAAAAGATCTGCTGTTCAATAGATGCATTTACGATTAATTGTTTGGTCCCATATGGCAGGGTAAACTGAGGCTAAATATTTATGTACAGTTCAGCACACCTTTACCATACTAATTTTAGTTGAGTTAGAAACACCTTACTCTGCATAGGATTGGGCAGTGCTTAAAGGTAATGGTTCTGAAGGCTCTTTATGTAAAAATATACTGTAAGAGCATAATCTGTTAAATTGTTACCTAGCAGCACATAAAACTAGCTTGACTGTCTTTCCCACCAGATACTGGGCTTCCCTTTGTTTCCAGGACTGGAAAGACGAATGACTTCACAAAGATAAAAGGATGGCGAGGGAAGTTACATAGTTCTTCAAAAAATGAAGGTAAGATTTAGGATGTGTTTCCTGCTACTTTCTCTGAGCCAAATGAAATGGGGAAATGAACTCTCCAGACACCTGCACCCCAGAGTCACTTAACATAATGGATTAGTTGGGTGTCTGGTTATTCCATCTACAAAACCCCTAAGTACACTGTTAATCAGTAGCTGTAACCTGGTAGAATTATTGTCTAAACATACATATTTGCTGCTTTGTGTTTAGCCTTGATTTGGCTTAGAGCTCTGTATGAACTGGGCCAATGTATAGAGTTGATATGATTGTTTACGGTATATCAGCCCCTGAAGAAGGAAAGGATCCTCTCCAAATTACAATCACCAATAAAGTTTGACATTTATTGAGAAATAGTTTGCTTTTGTGTACAACGTGCCTCCCCCTTTTGTTTACTTCTGTTTCTGAGAGCTGGAAGACTTCCAGAAACAGCACTAACCCCACCCCCAAAACCACCTTTCTGCTTCTATAGTGGACAATGTTTCTTACCACAGCTACTCTGTACATCAGTTTCTAAAGCTTTTACCAATGTAATCTATGCAAACACATCACAATGAAGTTGACAATACTCAATTGAAAATTGATTTATGTGATTATTCAGGTAGCATTTTAGAAGGCTCCTTGAAGAATCGATCTGCCTTCTGCAGTGACAAGCTTGATGAATATTTGGAAAATGAAGGGAAGTTAATGGAAACGAGCATGGAATTCTCTCCTAGTACATCCAGTTGTCCTGTGGTTTACCAGCTTCCAACAAAAAGCACCAGTTATGTACGGACACTAGATAGTGTTCTGAAAAAGCAATCCAGTGTTACTACTACTAGCTCTTATACTTTCAAGCCTCTTTCTGTGCCTTCTGTCTCTAGAAAGAAGAGAGAGAAAATTAAGAATAAAAAGCAAGCAGGTTCTAGAGGCAAAGAAAAGTCACTCCAGAAGGCTACAATAGGTTTGCCTGTTGTAACAAAGCAGAAACGCAACTTGACAGCTTTGGAAGAGAAAGTCACTAAGTCTCAGCCAAGTAGTCAAGCAGTTAGTGAGATAGATGCTCTCATGGCATCAGGCACAGAAGAAAATGTACAGGGGAAACAGCGTCAGGCACAGCAGCAGCAACAGAGTAATCGCTTGCCAAGTTTATCAAAGACTCAGTTGAAGCTGATGGATTTGGAGGTTTGCGCATTGTGGGATGGTAAACCAAGGACTTACATTACTGAAGAACGAGCAGACCTATCTCTGTCTACTTTACTCACTGCTCAGGTGAGTTACTCTGTTCATGAAAGTTTAACGGTGACTTGCCTTCAGCATATTTTCCATTTCTGATTAATGGTGTTAATAGACATACCTCTATGGTGAGGGATTTCTACAATTTAGGGGTAGCCAAAGAGATAGTCATCCCTGGGGTTATCATTCCCTGCACTCTTAAGGGTGACGAAACTACAAACATCTTAATACACAAGAGGGTCTGTTGGGATGGAGATAGGCTTCAAATACCTGAAAGACTTGAGTTGTTTAGGGTCTTAAACACCAGTGAATTGGGTCCAGGAGCTGGCAACTACATGTTGGCCTCTGTCTGTCTCGAGACAGTGGGGTGTGCCTCTGGGAGCAAAGTCAAATCACTACATTAGGCTTACCGAAGTGACTTTCCAGGGCACAAGCCTGAGTAGTGTGTATGGAGTTCCTAGACAGCCCAGACAACAACCCCCCCCCCCTTGGCTTCGCTGATGTGGTCCAAAGGAAAGCAGAGCAATACGTTTGGTACCAGCTTAGCTACAGGAGTTGCCTGAAAGAGGCGTACGAGGTGCCATCCAACCATCTTAGGGACTCCACTCCAGATTTGTGTAGGGTTTAGTCCTTAGCCTTTTCTCCTTCCAAAGATATCCCATAAGGCAGTGCAGGTTTAGGATCAGAGTTTCCCTTCTCCTAAATGGGCTACCTTCCCAGGTTGATGAGCCTAACTCCTCTACAGCATGTGCAGAACCCACCTTGATCATGGGACCCATTATTGGTCTCATCTGCTCTATTTGCCAGAGCAATGGCAAATTGCATGCGAGGGAAGCCCCTAATTCACCAAGGGTATGAGACCCATTGGCTACCGTCACCTGATTAAGCTCGCCAATTGAAGCCATTCCTGGGATGTGGCCGCTGTCACATGCTGACAGGTTTTAGGACCCACAGGTGAAAGCTGAGCGCAGGTGGACAAACTACCCCAGAAGGAGCATGACGTCCCCCACCAGAGGTACTACCCCTCCTCTAACACCCCATAACTGGAAACTAGTGCAGCTGTTTTAAAGCAGACCTACACTTGCATATATTGGATTCTGGATTAATGACTATAATTATAAGATGCACTTCTGATTAAAAATACAGTCATATTTACATTGGTCAAATGCACATCCCCGTTCTATTGGCTACATTATTGCTGGAATTATGTATTGCAGATAGTCTATTTCAGCAAAAACAATGGCATCTTGCAGCACCTTAAAAGCTGTTGTTTTTGTTGCAATTGACTGAATACAGCTTCCCTCTGGACAGTGACGTAGCGTGGGGGGTGCAGGAGGGGCCGGCCGCACCGGGCGCAACATCTGGGGGTTAGGGTTAGGGGGCGCAAATCCACGGGTTAGGGGGCGCAAATTACTTGCCTTGCCCCGGGTGCTGACAACCCACGCTACGCCACTGCCTCTGGATCTGAATTGTAGCTTATTAAGATACATAACTCTGTATCATGTAATTCAGGAATCTACATTGTGGTAATTATGTATGCAGATACTTATCTGGAGATTTGAGAAGAGTTATGTATCTACATTTTTCAGGCTTCACTAAAAAACAAACCTATCCACCAAATAATCAGAAGGCGAGCACCACCATGCAACAATGACTTTTGCCGGCTTGGGTGCATCTGTTCTAGCTTAGCTCTTGAGAAACGTCAGCCTACGCATTGCCGCAAGCCAGACTGTATGTTTGGCTGTGCTTGCCTAAAAAGAAAGGTAGTCCTAGTTAAAGGAAGTTCAAAGGAAAAGAAGATCCTGGAGGAGTCTCTGTGTGGAAGGAATAGATTGTATTGCGAAAGTGAAGTGAAACAACAGGAAGAGGTGATGGAAAAAGAGGAGAAGAAAGAGAAACTGAAATTTAAAGATAAGAAGAAGAAGAAAAAGGTGGAATATAGTAAGTATAATCAATAGCAAGCAGCTACTTCTTTTTGTAGGTGTTTGTAATTATGTGTGTTTCTGAATTAAGTACCAAATGAGAATTTGGAAATAAAACTTGTCCATAAGACATTTAAAATATCAGTATACATGGGTTTCAGTTCATCTAAAGCTAATTGCAACTTAATTTTATTGAAACTAGTGGAGCATGTTAATCAGCGGACTCATTTGGCATTAATGGGACAGGCTGCTATCCTTTACATACTTACCTGGGAGTAAGACCTATTTAGCACAAGGGGGCTTGCATCTGCGATAACATGCATAGGACCAGGAGGTTTTGTGTGTACCTCTCTGTCTCTGCCCTAAACTTCCCTTTCACCCAGGGGCATATAAATTACTCAAGCTTGGAGCTCTTTCTCCATAATATAAAAAATAGGTCATATTTCTCATTGGATAATGCTTGTGTGATATTTTTATATTAGAGTAGACAATAAATTATTAAATAAATTATTAAATCTTTCTACTAGCTATATGTGGTACAGAGCCAGAAAAGCCTGTTAAGAACTTTCCACTGTGGGTTAAAGTAGATGGAGAAATGGATCCAGAACCAGTTTACATCCCAACACCATCAACTATTGAACCAACAAAATCTATGCCACCTGTCCCAGAGGTCTTAACATCCGATGGCAAACCTGCAGCTGGTGAAGGCAAACCGGCTACCAGTGGAGTCAAATCAGCACGAGTTTATGCGCCTAGACCCAATCCAGTGGTAAGCAAAAGAAACGAGATTTTGAAGCTGAATCAGGAGTATTCCACTTGTTTATGGCAAAGGCAACCCAAGACATTTGTTCTTTAATTCTAATATGGGAACGTGAACCAACATATTGGGAGTGTACCAAACTGGTAACATGGGGGAGTGGAAAGTGAAGAATTAACAGTATCCTGCTAGCTAGGGATGATGAGAGTTGTAGCCCAAAAGCAACTGGAGACCCAAGAGAGCTCTAGAGAGAACCCTTTTTATCCAGCAGATAAAGTATGTGAAATATACTTAACTGTCCGTCCTATAAGTTAAATTCATTGCACAGAGGAAACATTTTCTCAGAAGCATTATATGGTTGTATCCACTTAGTACCCTTGTGCAAGGGGTTTTGAACAGCTGGAGGCATCTGCTAATGGACAAAGGGAGGCAGGTTTTACTTATTTCCTCCCTGCAGCCCCCCAGAACAGTTGTTGGGGGACATTAGGAGCTACAGTGGGAGGAGGAATTAGGAAATCACCTCTACCCTTTTGTTATTGGACATCTGCTGGAGCAACATCACTAAGAGGACCAGCTGGATTCTGCCATAATCTTTACCTAGGTGCTCCCTTTGGCATTTTGTCTAGGTTATTTGGTGATAAAAGTGGAGAAAGGGAATGGTGGAGCAGTGAGGCTTTTCCGTGGATGCACTTCTAACTTGGAAATCCATTTTTGTTGGTTTATAGATTCGAGAAGAGGATAA
Source organism: Podarcis pityusensis (assembly GCF_964106645.2). Taxonomy (NCBI): domain Eukaryota; kingdom Metazoa; phylum Chordata; class Lepidosauria; order Squamata; family Lacertidae; genus Podarcis; species Podarcis pityusensis. Next base: position 44,119,342 of record NC_138028.1, read on the forward strand.
GGACCCTGTCTATATATATTTTGAAAGCATGATGACTTGTGCTCGTGTTCGGATATATGATCGTAAAAAACAGGAGAAAAAGCAGCAACAGAGGTGCCCTTGGAATTCTGAAAAACACATTGAAAAGGTAAAATGATGTGCCCTCATATTTCCTTTATTAATGCACTCTGAGTAAAAAATAATGACATCAGACAAACACCTTCATTATACTGTTTTTAGACACCTACAGAAAACCTTTTCTGTTTAAAGCCTAACCAGACCCATGATCTGTTCTTAAATCTGTAAATGTTTTACTGGGTTTATTATTTTTAAAGTTTTTAGATGCTTTGAATGTTTTAAATATGTGTAAATATTTTATCACAGATTTGGTTGTTGCCCTGAGCTCCTATGCTGTAGAACATGGGAAGGCAAACTAAGGCCCGGGGGCCAGATCTGGCCCAATCACCTTCTAAATCCAGCCCGCAGACAGTCCAGGCATCAGGGTGTTTTTACATGAGTAGAATGTGTCCTCTTATTTAAAATGCTTCTCTGGGTTATTTGTGGGGCATTGGAATTCGTTCTTTTTTCTTTTCCCCCAAAATATAGTCTGGCCCCCCACAAGGTCTGAGAGACAGTGGACTGGCCCCCTGCTGAAAAAGTTTGCTGACCCCTGCTGTAGAACAATGAATAGAAGATAAGGTTTTCATTGCTATTGCAGAATGCTGGGAGAAGTTTAACATTTTTCTTCCCTCTATTTTCCTGAGGAAGGTGCATTCACTTCCCTGCCCACAAAATGGCTGGTATTGAGACTAAAGGGAGATTACCCTCTGGAGCTATTATCAGCCACAAGGGGATGGGAGGGGTTGGGATGGGTTTTTTTTAGAGTTTAGCTGGCAAGAAACATTATAACATTCTCTGCCCGTACTCCCAGGCATCCATATATCGTAGTGATATGGCAAAAAATGGTATTCTGCCCTTTGTGAACTATATTATGATGAAAAGCTTTGCACAACTGCCATATTTCTCATCATTTGCTTCCAGGGTTTGAACTCTGTATTTAAATATATATTATTATTGGAAATGTGACCCCCCCCCCGTCTTATCTTTTCCTCTTCTTTTAAATCTTTTTCCCAGGAGCATGATCCTGAGCCCCAGCCACTTGATTTGGAAGATGATAAAGAGCCCGGAGGTAAAATTAAAAACATGAACTTTGTCCCCAGATTCCCAAATTCTGGAGTAGCTCTTTCGGGATAGGTGATGAGTGTGGGACTCCTAGACATTCTGGGGAGGGAGGCGACAATGAGATACATTAAGCCTTCCTTTTGGCCAGTTGACAATTGAACCTACCTCTGCTTTTTCAAATAAACAGGCATGGCAGCCTTGCAGTGGGACAACAGAGGGATGGAAAGTGTTCCAGTAAGGGAACTGGGTGGTTAACTCACCTACCCCAATTTATCCATAATGTTATAAGGGAATGACCGCGTTCCCATTAACCTGGGAAGAAGAGAAGCAGGGAAGAGCTGCTGCTGTCTTTGAATGTTTCCCTGTGTGCTATGTTAGGCTATCACATTCTTTTCTAATCTCATTGTTAGATTATGGCCATAGATTTTTTTTCACAGCAGTGGAATGCTTACAATTAATTATGCTCAGGGGCTCTGCATGCTTGTATAATTCATTTTCTGTACTTTACCACCTATTGGTGTTCCCAGGACAGCTCGTGGAACAAGCATTTGTGGTGGAGGGGTATACCTAAGTGAGTTCAGAAGAGTAGCTCAAGTTCCTATTGTTTGACAAAGATGGGCTTAGTTGTTTGTTTTGCCTATGTTAAAATGCTACTGGTTGTGCCACATCTCAGGAGATTGACCCAAGCACTCTTGATTACTTGCAGTTATACACACAGAGACATACAGAAACATCCTTCCCTCCCCGCCCCCCACGTATCCTTGAACTGTGGTGATGTCTCTTGCTTGCCGAGATTGGAAAGATATACGTAGAAATCTGTGACTTGCATAGCTAAAATGTAGCCTAGTGTGCAAAGGTTTTGTGTCACATCCATTGCTCAGCCCACTTTTGCCTCTGACATTGCTCATGACTGGAATGTGGCCCCCAGACTGCAAAAGGTTCCCCAGCCCTTTGATACATTTTTGGCCATCCTACCTTTAAAACTGATAGTGTTGCAACTTGGTAAGAAATGATAATGTAACCACTGGTAAGAAATGATAATGTAACCACTGTACCTTTCTGGCAGATAGAAATACGGTATTTCATTGAAAACAAGGGGTGGAGAACAGGGCCCACTTCTTAGACATGGGGACTAATTAGGCATTGTTAATTAGGAAATGTTGCCCAAGTCTTTAATTTGCTTGGTTTCCTCTGCTGCTACAACACTAAAGAAACCTGTTTCCATTTTTTTTCAGATAAAACCTGGTGGTTTTCCTGTAGTGCTGGGGATCCATCAACTTCATATGTACATCATACTACACGAGGTGGAACAACCAAACTAATTGAGATTGTTTCTGATTGCAACTGGGAGGAAGATCGCAATGAGATCTTGAACCTCCTGTCACAGCATGTCAAGAGTAAGATGCCCAAGTCCCTTAAAGTAGGAAATTTTGTTATTGATCTAGAATCTGAAACCAAAACGTGGGATGAGAAGAACACTCCTGTCTATTCCTCCCGGGTGAAAATCTCCATGCTATCCAGTCAAAACAAGGATGAAAAGGCTCATATTTCTGTTTTGGAGGCTTCTGATAATAGATTGTCACCATGCAAAAAGACAGAAAAAGTCACATTCTTAACAGCTGGCATGTTACGGGAGAGGAGGAAGAAAGGATTACCTTTTTATGCTGGGCTTTCTCCTGCTGGAAAGCTGATTGCTTACACATGCAAATCTGATTTGAATTCCTCATCTTTGATTCAGGTGGGTTGCATTTCTTATGCTTTGATGATTTTTTAATGTGTTATTTTTAGGACACCAGCCAGTTTTTTTCCTCATGTATCTTTTGCTCATTGAGTGGAGAAATACAGCTAGCATGGCATAGGCCTTTCCTGTGGGGCCAGGAGGGCAGTCTCCCAATCTTTTAACTGGAGGAGAAAGAGGAGGCCAATGCCTTGACTCCCTGGCCAGAAGGCAGCAACAGAACCCCAAGGCCAGCTGTCCAGAGTATCTTGTCATTCTCGCATATCCCCAGTGTGCAGTAAAAGGTTGGGTCCACGTTTGAGATAGGCACAGGTTTGAAAATATTTCAGTTCCGGTTGTAGGATGTTGGAGAGGGTGAAACTGAGATATGCCATGGAATTGCACAGGATCCTTTGACAAATTCTTTCCTGCCCCAGTCTCTGGCAGCCCAGTGTTGCTCCTCGTGAAGCCTGCTGCTGCCCCGGTACCCAGAGCTAAGCCGTGGCTTGACTTGGCATTAAGTCTGAACTGAGGCTTGAGGTTCATTTAGTTCCAGATAAACTACAAGCTGTAGATATAGTTTCTTCTTTGCCTTACTGCTCATAGTTTATCTCTGGGAGGCAACCTATGGGCCCAGGTTCAGACATAATGCTAATTTAAACCATGACATAGCTCTGAATAGCAGTACCAGAGGTGGAGGAAAGCAACCACAATGTTTCCTGTGAGTACCCATATGCTCAGTGCTTTCTCACTTAGCCATGGTTTGGCTTAGCAGTATGTGCAAACTGGACCGGTGTCTGAATTAAACCAATTATTATCTACAGTGATACCGGGTGATAACCACGGTTAGTCATACGCAGAGTAAACCCATTCAGATCGATGGACTTAAATTATGTAAGCCCATTGATTTTAGTGCATGTAATGTATGACTTGGTTAGATAACATTCATTGGCATTGGCCAGTAGTCTCTCTCAGTATAAAATAAATACCCTGTGGTATGTGATAGTCATATTACACTGGATTCTCCTGATCTGCTGGATAGAGGAGTGGTCAGCTGGGAACCTTTTAGCCCACTCTCTTTAGAATTCTAGCACTTCAGGGTTTTGGAGACCAAGGCTACAATCCTGTTCCTACTTTATTGGGAGTAAGCTCCGTTGAACAGATTGCAAACTTGCATAAAATTAGGTTGTCCTTGCTTGTACATGTAAATAGAATTTGTATTCTGAGTCGATGTAATGGCTAGACTGAGTGTTGGACCTGGACTGGGAAAACCCAAGTTTAAATCTTCATCAGCCATGAAGCTTACTGGGTGACCTTTTAAGACAGAATGAAATTTCAAACATATCGTGGCATTGGCAGTCAACTATCTAAGGTGGAGGAATAAGGAACTGAACTGGGCTAGAGCTCCTTGTGTGAGCCTAATTAGTGCTTTGGATCCCAGGCATTGTTAAAAAGAAAAGAAAAAAAGACAGGGTTAGCAACTGTTTGTATATTTCTCTTTTTATTGCAGGTTAATGGTAAAAAATACCCTCAAGCCAAACTGCTTCTAGGACAGATGGGAGCATTACATCCAGCCAATCGACTTGCTGCTTATATCACAGGCAGGCTGCGACCAACAATGCTTGACCTATCAACACTCAGTACTGCAATCTCCAAGGCAGAGTCCGATGCTAAGCTTGCTTCTTCTGAGCCACAGTCAGCTGAAGTGCCCACAACAGAAATTTCCAAAACACCATTTTCCAGTAACACTACATCCACTTCCACTGTAACATCACCAAATGCTCAAGCCTCAACACAGAAGCAGATAGGTACGTCAAAACCTTATTTTCTGTATTATAAATTGTCTGAATTGTAAAGCATAAAAAGCATGGAAGGTGAGAGTATAGTATTCATATTTATTTATATACTGTAATATCCTTCATCAAGCTGCTTTGAGACTTTTTTTTTTTGCCACATGCAGCAACATTATACACATGATTAGGTGCAATATGTTGAAAATGAGGCATTGTAACCAGTAAGTGTTAATTGGGAAAGTGAGGCCTTAGCATAAAACTAGGTTGAGTGCTGTTATAGTTTGCGGAATGGAAAGATGAAAACTGCTAATAGTTTTGACTTTGAAAACCTTTCTTTTCAGCTGCTCGGCCTTTACTACACAATGTGGCGTCTCAGTTGGTTATAAGCGCCGTTGGGGCACTACACCAGAAGGTTCCTGGAACTAGAATAACCCAACCTCTGACGGGACCACAGAAATTTAATATCAAATCTATGCCGCTCTCCCCTGGGGCAACTACAGTTACTCCTCCTGCTATTACTGTGTCATCACTTGCTGGAACTACTGCTAGCCCTGCACCCTGTAACAAAGCTCCCTGCTCTTCTGGCACCGCCAAAGCAAATGCTGTTGGAAAACCTGAAAACAGGACTGTATCAACCACAGCTACTAGGGCTCCTGTTAAAATAGCAAAATCACCTGGAATTGCTACGCCAGTTGCGACTGTAGCTTTGCCTGGAATAGGCCCATCAACCGTTGGTATTCCAGTTTCTGCAGCATCTCTATCTACAATCTTAACCACAACTGCATCTGTGACCTCGGTGCCCACACCAACTTCGCCAGTTAGCTGTATTGCTCCTGGACTCTCAGGAATTAACAAAAGTCCTTTATCAAATCAAAAAGCAGGTAAGGTACCCGTACTGATGGACCAGTTCTTGCTGGTCCACACACCTGTCACTTTGTCTGTCTGTTATGAGAGACTGAAGTGCTTGGCAGACTTTTTGAGTGAATAAAGCCTTGTCTTAAAATGCATTTCACTCATTTCAAATGAGAAAATACTTCGCATGAGTTTTCTCAGTGTTGATCAAAATGTCAGATTTTTCAGCTGCAAAAAATAATAATAAAAGGACCTCCAAGGGGGGTGCAGAGATGATGGCAGTTTCTTTTCCAAACTTTTCCTTGTTTTTGTTCCCCTCCTCCCCCAGAACCTTCATATCTCTCCTTTGCTGTGTGCAGTGGTTCAATACTTGTCCGCCAAATAACTTCTGCACAGCAAAGTTGATGCAAAAAGACTTCCTTGTGGGTAGAAAGTATGAGAATATCTGTTTTAGAATAAAAGGGACTTTAGTGAATTGGCATGAACTTGTGTGTGTAGAGATGTCCTGGGAAAAATTGGTAAGAACTGTTTGAAATGGGTTTGTATTCTTTCAAGCCCAATTTTGCTCTTGGGAAGTTGCTTCCAGTTGGGGAATTAAATACTAGTTGCTAGAACAAACAGCAGAAGCTGTTGCTTTCATATTATTGTTACAAGTTCCTCATAATGATCTGTCTGATACCTGCTGGAAGCAGAATGTAGGAACTGATGGAACTTTGGTCACATAGATTCTTCTTTGTTGTTGTTTTTTTAAAAAATGCTCTGTAAATCTTGCTGTATAAATGGGACTTTGTTAAGAAGAGTGTTATTTCCTAATATGGCAGGTACTACAAGCCCTCCAGGATTGTCTCCTGGAGCAGAGAAACGCATGGGACCACAGCTGCTTTTGATTCCAGTACCTCAGAGTTCTCCTACATTGCGACCTCAACAAAACACGCAAGTTGCTCAGGGGAAGAGAATGATTTTGCAGCCTCTAAGGAATCCTGCTGGTGTGAATCTCTACCGACACCCCAATGGGCAGATTATCCAGCTTGTTCCGCTGCACCAGTTCCAACCTGCAGGACCCCAACCTAGTTTATCACCCGTAATGTTACGTAATCCAGGTACAGAATGCTGCACATCTTATTTATTTTATTTTCTGAGAGAGAGCAGTTAAATACTGGGGGAGGGGAAGCATAGTTTCCTATAATTGTGCATCTATTTTTGTTCAGTGCCTAAAGTTAGTTTTAAAATTTTATTGTAATTCATATGCTGTCTTTTAATATAAAATGCTTCCAGGCCAGGTCTCAAATACGATATAAATATACGTCGCAGCGGCAATAGTTGTAAAATCAGAGCAGCATAAAATAAAAGTCTTAGGAAAATTAAGTACTACGGTTGAAGGCATCAGAGTAGGTGTCACGCAAGCCTCCCTCAGAAGAGTATTCTGATAATAGGGCCATCACCCACCACCAAGGTAGCTAGTTGCATCCAAGTCCACAGGGGGCAAGAGGACTGCCCAAAGGAAGTCTTCCAATGACTTCTGTAGCCTGGTTTGTACAAAATGTTGAACCATAGTTGAAACTAAACTTTGGTATAACCCAATTGAAGACGTGCAGGTGCTCATAGCTAATGCATTTCTGGCTGCTGCGCTGCCAGAAACAAGCCGGAGTTTATTACTTATTAAATTTATATCCCACCCTTCCTCCCCAAAGAGCATTGTCATATGTTTGAACCCAGTCTCATGGTTTGTTTTGAGAGAAACCATGAGCAGTGAGCCAAAAACAAAACAATTTTCCCCCTTTCAAAACTACCCTTCCACAGTTTGCTTTCATCAAACAAAAATGAGTTATCAGGTGGCAAGAATTACTAATAGCATTTCTCAATTCATTACAGGATCTGTTGTAGAAATCCGGTTGCCAAGCCCTTCTAAGCTTCCTGAGGTATCTGTGTGTCAGTCCTCTGTGGTTTCATCAGTGATCCCAACCACCCTGGCTGCTTCGGTTCTGTCTGCAACGCCTCCTGTATTGTCTGTTTCTCCAACAACAAAGGCCATGTCTGTTTTGCCCGAGACGGCAACCACTGCAGCTGCTTCTATATTATCTGGAATCCAAACCATCTCTGCCCCTTTGATGTTATCTGTGCCCCCTACTGCTGGGGTTCCTTTGGGGTCGTCTGTTGCCCCTTCCATTACGCCTATGCCCCCTGCTGCTGAAACTCCTTCAGTTTTGCCTGTGCCCACTGCTGCTGAGGACCCTCCTGCTTTGACCATGCCCCTTAGTACCACAGAAGCTTCTGTATTACCCAGAACCCCTACCACTGAGACCCCATTAATGTTACCTGTGCTCCCTACTGCTTCACCCATATCTTCTGCCACTGAAGCTCCTTCAGGGTTATCCATGTCTCCTGCTTCAGCCGTGTCCAGTGCTGCTGAAGCTCCTTCTGCTTCAACCATGGCCCCACCTACAGACCAGACGTCGCAGGCCATTGGATCTGGGCCCACACTTCCTATTTCAGCTGCTCAGTCAGAACCGGTCATTTCTCCTGTCTCACAGGCTGGCACTTTGACTATGAGGATTTCTCCTTTGGGGGTTAGTCAGACAACTTCAGATTCTAAAATAACATGCAACACCCGCAGCACACCAGATAGTACAGATCATCTAATAGCTCTTCAGTCAGGCAGTTTTGCCTTGCTTCAGGTTCCAGGGCAGAAGAAAGTTCCAACTTCCATTTTGAAACAAGTTGAGGTAAATAGCACATCTCAGAAAGATGATTTGAGTTCAGTTAAGCCAGAAGGAAAGACAAGATGCTTACAAGAGGTGGAGGCTATGGGGTCAGAAGTTACAATGTCAGATTCCAGACAGGAAGAAAATAAGTTGCCAGAAAACCATTTAGAGCCCTCTTGTGAAAAGCTCACGTGTGACAGGAATGCTATAACCTCAGAGACAGCCGAGAAGGATGCAGAAATCTTGGAAGAATTAGCAAGTGATGATCCTATCCTTGAACCTGAGATTGCATCATTGGACTGCTCCTACATCAGCCAGGAAATAAAGTCTGGGGGAAATAAAGTGATGGCTAATGTTAAACATCCTGAAGACACCCCAAATGAAGTTTCATGTAGTTCTGAGAGCGTTACTGAGAGTTGCAGTCAAACTGCAGTCCTTGCACATGAGGCATTAAACAAGCAGAAAGTAGCACAACTAAAGAACTCAAATGAGGAAGAAGCACACTCTGAGCAAACACAAAGCACAGCAACTGATTCAGAAGGAGCTGAACAGAAACAGTTAGAAACAGATGAGGAAATGATTATTGAACCATCTCAGAAGCCTTGGGATGAGTGCAAGGTACAAACGAATTGTGCAGAAAAACTGGAGAGAAAAACGAAATCATATCTGAGTCCACGGGAAAATGAAGACCAGGAACTACTAGGGCAAAACATGAAGGAAAAGGGTCATTCTGTGGCAGCACAGAGGGATAGAGGCGAGGTCAGAAGGAAGCATAAGGTTACTAGTGCAAATGGTCAAAATACCACATTGGGAAGCAAATATGTAAATAATGCACTAGAATTTTCATATAAAAGAGATACTGGTGTTCAGAAAGATAACTTGACTGTTAAAGATGGCCTTGTTCAAGTTAGCAAAACTTGGAGCAAAACATCGAGGCCTTCAGATGCTTTGGAAAACAAAAATAAGAATGGTGCTGATGAGTTTGTAAAGGAATTTCCTAAATGTGAGAAACAACAAAATATACTGAAAACCAGCTATCACAGAAAGGATTCTCTGCCTGCCATTATTAATATTACCATGGATAATACAGAAAAAGATGAAAAAACAGATGATTCTGCAGATGAGATGGCCGACGAAGCATCTGGCTATCAAAGTGAAGATATAGTGAATGTAGAAACACTGGTGAGTACATCTTTAAATTGGAAGCACAAGTCATTGTAAAATTGTTTTGCTGGTTTTATATGGATTTTGCATGCTGTCATTTCTTTCTTTCCCTCCAACGATAGTGCCAAAGACTTTTATGTTCACTCAGCCCTTGGTTTGTGCCTGCATCCTATGATTTTGTACTATTCCTGATTATTAGTTTGTGATCAGATGTATGTATTGGTTTTCAGGTCAGTAAAAGTTTGAAAGCCACAGACATTAAGTAGGTAAAAAGAAGTAATAGGTAAGACATTAAGAACTGTGATGAGGACAGAACAGGTAGTGGGAAGGAAGAACAATGAATAACTGCAAGGCAGGGGTGGACTTAGGGTTATAAATCACTGCCTTATAAAGGAGGAAACTATTTAAATACTTCAAAACTGAATTCTTGGCCAATTATACAAAAAATAATGGGTTGTTTTCCAAAGTGAGTAGTTTAAATAGAAGAGCAATTCTAAAAATATAATTTACCTTTTAGTATGTTGCTGATCTTGATATCCTTTAGCGCTAAGAAACTCTTCTTGTCAGTGCAAGTATTCATGCTTGCACAATGGAACTCCCCCCCACCCCCGCAAAAAAATAATAATGTTCTGGGTTTTCACTTATTCCTTCAGAGTGGATTTAGAGAGGGCACAGGGCATGTGTGAGTGAAGGGGGAAATTATGTTGCACAGTCAGAAAGCCTTGTGCTGGTGGAACAAGTTAGTTGGGTACTGACATTGGTTCTAATCTTAAGTTTCAAGTCTGGGCAAATTGTCCATTTAAAAGAACTAACCTGCAAGAGTAGTGATGCTGGCTTCTCAAGGTAATATCTAGGATGTAGATCATAAGATGTACAGTATTGAGCTTCCACGTACATGATGAAACAAAATGTATTTAAAATGTGTAACTATGTAAGTTACATAGTACCTGTAAAAAAAACTACTGACTTATATCCATTTTCCCGCGCACCATTTTTCTATTACGCCTTGAACATATGTGGGTTTTTAATTGGTATCAAGATTCAGCATACTTATTCCCCCATTGCTAACTTTTCTTTGCTTCAGGATAACTTGTTTATTTTCGTATGATATGTATTTTTAATTTTTATTAACAGTTTAAAAAGAAAATACTTGCAATTTAGAATGAAGTTGTTTTCTTTTTCCTGCCTGTTCCTTTTACAACATGGAACATTTCTGTTATATCTACAGAATGTAAATGCATTCCGCAGTTACATGAGAGTAGTAACAAAAGATTGTGCCTGACACTGCATGGACAAACTATCATGTTTTCAGTTGTTATGATACAAAGTTTCAGATTAAACTGATTATTGTTTGCTTATACTTTTACGTTTATGAATTCTGCTATACTTCCTCAGTGATTCAATACTTGTTTTTATATCAATGTTATATCTGCTTTAGTGTTAAAAAATACTTAATTTTATCAATGCAGTTGTTGCATAGAAAAATTGCTGTGAATTATATTATCACTTCTTAAAGATGTAGTTTTTTCTTACGTACTTATTTTTTAAAAAGAACTAGCATGTCTTGCTGTGAATTGTCTGTAAGTTGATCATTGTCTTTTAAATCTTGCTTCAGAGTGAAAGTGAATCTAATGGATCAGAGGAGAATGTGGACATTGAAACTGTGGAGGAACTCACAGAGCAAATTAACATTGCTCGGCTGAAAGCGACAGCTGCCCATGTCATACTATCCAAACAATTGTAAGCAGTTAAAATAATAATAATTGTAATATTTTTACCATCAGTTATGTAGTTCTAGATCATTAAAAATGTAATGATCTCACTTGACCTAGGCGCTAATGAGACCTCTTTGGAGGAAGAGGCTTGGGGCCCCATGTAGCACCCCCTGCCACAGAAGACATGGTGCTTCAGGGAACAAGATTGTTTTCTTGAGGCCAAGGTAGTTGACCTGGAGACCTTCAGAGACATTATAGCTGCACCACACTGCCATGAAGAATGAGGGTTTTGGGTGCCATTCTGAAGGGGGGAAAAGATGATCCTTCGTAGGGACCCAGGACAAGCAGTTAGTCCTTTGTGACAAAGAATTGCTCCTCTGAGGGACAGGGGCATCCATGTGTCTTAAGATAAACCCGACTGGAAACCCGCACAACCAAAATGACATCCATTTTTGTCCTGCAGGAACTCTGTGCATGACCATTCTAGTCAGAAGATTGCCAAGACTCCCAAGGTAGATACACGTCTGCTTACTTGTTTTTCTTCTTCTCTGTAATACATGTTGCCAGTCCCAAAGATGCACCAGTTTATTTTTTAGTGTCTCTAAGGGTGGAGCAAGATGTGCTGCTGTTTAGTACCTAATATGCAAATCCTGTATCATGCCCCGCTCCACCTCCATAATATTTAGTAAGACTTACCAGTGTTTCTCGTCCAGCGAGACAGAGTATGAATGTCGAAAAGCAGGGAAAAACAGGAGAGCTCTGTATGGGGGTGCCATTGTTAACAGCATCTGGTTCTTCTCTCAAGCTATAGGGGGCCAGCTTGGCTATGAGATATTGAGAACAAGAAAATGAAGGTTCCAAGGACTGGCTATTGCAGAAGAGTCTGCATTGCTACATGCTTCTCTTTTGCACTCATTGCTGTTACTAGAGAAGAGAGGGAAAAGGGGGGGGGGGGAATCCAAGTGCAAGAAATTCAATATTTAAAAATGTATTTCATTTCTAACACCTGGAGATTTTTCCTTTATTTGGGGTTTTTTTGCCTGCTGGTGTTTCTGTCCCAATTTTAATAGTTTTAGTGAATCATTGGCTCAGGTGGGTTGCTCATAGTTCAGCCTGTATAAGAGAGTACTTTGTTACTGCCATCTTATTTTAATGTTTTCTGCAGAATTAATTTGTTATATACTTTGGACTTGATTTGTGACCACCACCGCTGAGGGCATTCCTGGCACATGTAGTTGTGCCTAGGTTTGGTAACACTCATTGTTCTAACTGAGAATCAATAGCTTTTGCTCTGCTTCATTCATGGCTCACTCATTTCCCGTGCAGCATCTCCAGAGTCAGATACCTCCTTAAGCTCCACCTTTTAAAAGTTCTGCTCAGTTTTGTTGAAATGCTGGACCAGGACTTAAAGTTATACATGTACGAGTCACTGTTCGGGCTGCATGTCTATATGTTTTGAACAGTTCTCAAGAGGAGCTGTGTTTTTGCTTTTCAGCCACAACCTGAATTGCCAAACAAAAAACCAAAGAATGAGGAAGAAACCTTTTCGAATTACCGCGAAACACACACAGCAAATGAACGTCGCCGTCGTAAGGAAATGAGGAGACTCTTTGAAAAACTGAAGGTTACTTTAGGATTGCAGATGGTCCCCAAGGTTTCCAAATGTTTCATCCTGAAGCAGGTTGGTATTTTATAGTTTGGAGGGAGGCAGTAGGACAAAGTTGCATGTTGACAGAAAAAGAGATGGACATTTCTGCAGTTACTATTCATCAACTTACTATCACGGCAACTAAACTGACTAAAGAATCTTTGATTGATTAATTGATTTTTTTAGTGGTATAAATCAGCATAAATTGGATTTTTGAGCAAGAACAGTCATTCCAAAGAGAAAATGCTTTGTTTGGATTTTTAAAGCTTGTATGTCTCATGGCCGCAACTATATTAGAAAAGGCATCCCATCCTCTGCGTGAGAGAAGGGAGTGGTCCCTTTTCTATGAGGGCAGTTCACAGAGATATTTAAGACTTGCTTGTCAAACTAACTATTGCTTTTCAAAAGATCTTCCCAATTAAGTAGAGACACATTTTTAATTTATGAAAAAGTTTTAATTGATTAATCAAATGGATTAATCAACTGAGCATTTCATCTCTGCATTACATACTGGAAACTCAAAAGACATGTGAATAGCAATTGAAAACCTCTTAAGTGCCTATTTTGTGTCTCATCAATTCTTTTTCATAGCACTTTTGGTAAAAACAAAAGCAAAACAACTGCAGTTTATCATTCACACTGTTTTTGCCTGGTATTTGACTTGCCTTCTTTGTAGAGTGCTGCTTTTTCCTCTAAAACGCTCTCAGGAGATCCATCTTCAGAATGTAGCAGAAGCAGTTTGCAGTTTTTTTGTTTAACTTTTCACAAATCTCTCTTCCACATAAGTAGGAAGAAAGAGAAGCTGCCTTTATTTACTTTTAGGTATATTCTACTGGAATCTAAAAGTGAGTCCTTGGTCCTTTTTCAGGCCTTGGAAGAGATACAGGGGCTAACGGATCAAGCAGACAAACTCTTGGGTCAGAAAAACTTGTTGATGCGCAAGCAGGACACCTTGATCCGTAAAGTATCTGCCCTTTCAGGTGAGTTGACATTAAAGAGAAAGCCGTAAAACCTGAAGAGAGCCTCTGGGATATGGGGATCCTGGGATTGTCCCAAGAGCTACTATTTCAAATACATGAAAGGTACTAAGTTGCTGAAGTTTTTTACTCCATGGAAATTAAACCCCAAGACCTGTAAAGTTGTCTAGGTATGTCAAGTAATGTTGTGTAAGTTTTGTTCTATGAAACACTGCATGTTTAAGTTTCGGGAAGTATGCTAGATATGAGGGAGAACTTGACTACTCCTTTCCTCTGTAGGCAAGACACAGGAAGTAGTCTTGAAGAAGCTAGAATACATTTATGCAAAACAGAAAGCGGTAGAAGCACAAAAGAAGCAGCAGCAAGCAGAACCTATGGATGTGGTTGAAACTCAGGAGACTGCTAAGCCCTCAGTGGAAAACAGCCCCTCTTCTCTCTTTAAAGAGATGAAACCAGCAACCTTGTCCAGCAAGCATACAAAACCATTGATACTTTCCAGGAAAGGAAGCTGTTCCACAGGTAGGCTAAGTGAACATGGATTAGTTGAATATCACACAAATGGGAATCTAAGCAAAAGGGTATTCTTGGAAGCATTGTATCTGCAAGTCTCACATAGCCTGCTATATTATGCATAGTGCAAGTTTTTTTTAATTAAAACAAAAGTAAGGAGACTTACCAATAGAAAACATGTAATTCTCACATACCTCTAGTATATAGTTCAGCCTGTGTAAGACAGTACTTTGTTACTGCCATCTTATTTTAATATTTTCTGCAAAATTAATTTGTTTTCACATTTGCTGCTTAAAACTTGCTGTGTGATGTTAAATTTGTTAGTATTGGTAACAGTGGGTTACATTTTTGAATGCTACGAGGTTGATTGGTGAAGTTAATATTGATATATATATAACGCTGCTTCACTTTTTACACTCTTATCTTCACACATCTTTCTTTTGACTTCCCTGTAGGGGACATACCCATGACATTAACAAATGCTAGCCTAGTAATGACAGCAAATGGCCAGGTGCTTGCATTCAAGAGTCCCTTGGTGCCAGGACAAGTTGCTGCCTTCCCTTCCACACTCCTGCAAACTGAACTCAAATCAGAGGCTGACAGCAGTAATGGGACAGGACAGCCAGGTAAGGGTCACAGAATGACTGAAAAATCAAAGCTGGATGCGTGACTATTTCTGAATGGAACTTTTCAAAGCAAGCATTCTTCATAAAAAGTGAAAAATATTTCTCTTAGGTTGTCTCTTCCAGTTTCCAGTCTTGATATTTAAAAAATGTAATACTTATTTCTGTATCTATGCCTTAGAGAAGTAGATAATTGATTTTTGCTGAAGGAATATCAAGGAGATATTGATATACAAATAGTACAAGGAATCTTGTGGATGGTACCTGTTACTAGATGAGATGAAACAAAATGTTCCTCTGAAACCATGTGTTTACCATAATAGCTAATCTGCTTAATATTTTTTTCCTTGACAGTATGTGTGAAAGTTAACTCACTGTTTCTCGCTTAATATAAGGTATTGCTTCTGTGATGATTCAGTTGCCAGGCTCAGCAGTACCAGTGGAAGTGAAAGGTATCCTTCCGAACTCCACAGTTCCCATTACCTTGTCTGCTGTAACCAGTAACTCACTCACTCCAGTTGCAGAAACAGCTCCAGAGCTCACTTCAGGTAAACTTGCATGAGTTCCTTACTAAATTTCTGGCACTGAAAAAATGAATTCTAACTGCAATAACTTACATGCTTCCTCTTTCTCCCTATTGTATTTAATTGATTTATAGAAATACTTATATACTACCCTCTTGCAAAAGATCAGGGCGGTGTACAGCAACATGAAAAACCTTTAAAAGAAGCATAGAATGATCACAAAAATGACTGGCTACTCAAGGAAATGTAAACAACTACATAAGCCTGTCAGGATGTAATAAATATTACTGTCTCACCTCAACAGTCCTTTGTTGCCAAAAATGTACAGTGCAGACTTTCCAGCACTGCCCACAAATGATTTGTGTTAGAACTCGCAACATATGCGATCACTATAGTTAAAGAAGTTCATAGTGTATGTCTCAAGTCTCACAGGTGTTCCCATGCAAATGTGGCCTGTGCTGCTTTAAAATGTGGCTGCAGTAACAAAAACTTCATTATATTCACATGTACAGTGCTGGGGTAGGGGTGTATTTGGCAGTATAAAGATTACCTCATGAACAACTGGCATCCAGCACGTCTGAGGATAAGGCGTGTATGCCTGGACCTATGAGTACAGTGGTACCCCGCAAGACGAACGCCTCGCAAGACGGAAAACCCGCTAGACGAAAGGGTTTTCCGTTTTGGAGGCGCTTCGCAAAACGAATTTCCCTATGGGCTTGCTTCGCAAGACGACAGCCCATAGGGAAATCTCCGGGACAGCGGGGAAGCGCAGCGCGTCTTCCCCACTGTCCTCGGACCTCCTCCCGCCGCCCGGCTTCGGAACGAATCTCCGATGCCGGGCGGGGGGGGGGAACGCCTCCTCCCGCCGCCCGGCATCGGAACGAATCTCCGATGCCGGGCGGGGGGGGAACGCCTCCTCCCGCCGCCCGGCATCGGAACGAATCTCCGATGCCGGGCGGGGGGGGGGGAACGCCTCCTCCCGCCGCCCAGCATCGGAACGAAGCTCCAATGCCGGGCGGGGGGGGGGAACGCCTCCTCCCGCCGCCCGGCATCGGAACGAAGCTCCGATGCCGGGCGGGGGGGGGACGTCTCCTCCCGCCGCCCGGCATCGGAACGAAGCTCCGATGCCGGGCGGGGGGGGACACGCCTCCTCCCGCCGCCCGGCATCGGAACGAAGCTCCGATGCCGGGCGGGGGGGCGGGGACACCTTCTCCCGCCGCCCAGCTTCGGATGGCTTTCCTGAAGACTTGGGGTGGGAGGAGGGTTTTCCTTCCCACCGCCAACATTCAGAATGCTGTTCTGAATGTTGGCGGTGGGGAGGAAAAACCCTCCTCCCACGCAAGCCCCGGGAACAGAGGGAAAGCGCTGCGCGCCTTCCCCTCTGTTCCCGTACCTGTCCTGAAGGCTTGCGGTGGGGAGAAAAGCCCTTCTCCGCACCGCCAGCCTGGCAAGCGGTTTCCCTAGGAACGCATTAATTGATTTTCAATGCATTCCTATGGGAAACCGTGCTTCGCAAGACGAAAAACTCGCAAGAAGAAAAAACTTGCGGAACGAATTAATTTCGTCTTGCGAGGCACCACTGTAGTTGTTGTCAGTGGCCATAGTGTGAATTGCCCCAGAAATGATACAGGCAGCAGAAGATTGTCCCTAAAATTGACCTCTGCACCAGAGAATTAGAAAGTAGCTGATGTAACACAGCTTTTTAAATGGGTCCAGTGAAGAATCTGTGAAATGACAGACCAGTTAGCTTAACATCTGCTCAGCTTAAAATAGTGGAAATTATTATTTAAATACCTTTTTTTACAGGACTTCCTTACCCCAGTCCAGGGTCCTAATTTGTCGTCCCCCCCACTCCACTTTTTGTCCACATGCCAGTCCACTGATTGGGACTGCAAAAAGAAAAAAGAGAAATAAAGTAAACTCACCCAGCCCCTTACCCTGAAAGGGATGCAAACCGCACTTTTGAGGCAACAGTTTGAATTCATCAGCTGAGGAAGAGGGTACACTGTGTGTACTGTATGTGTACACTGTGCACATGCATGAGTTTTGCATTCGAGAGCAGTGGGTGGCCAGAGATGAAAATGACCCTCAGGCCAAATGTGGCTTGCCACCCTGATTCCTGCTGAAGGAGAATGTTTTTTATTACTTCTGCAAAAGGAAGTCCTGCCTCGCCCAGCTGTTGGAGTTCTTCAAGAGTATTGGTTATCAGGGTTATGGAAAGAGGGTGGTCCTCTTCTGAATCAGTAACTGCTTAAAGAGCAGGCAGCATAGAGTAGAAATAAATGGATAGTTTTTACGGAGAAGGGAAATCTTGGGATCCCCCAAGTAATACTTTGGTGTTTTTTAACTTCATAAATAATCTAGAGCAGTGGTTCCCAATTAGCTAAGTACTGCTGACCCCCTGTTTCTCAGATGTCAACAAAATGGCAAATGAGGTTTATTATAAATAACTGTGAAGTGATGCAGATTGGGGCAATTCCCCCCCCCCAAAAAAAACTTCAGGGTATGTTTATAAGGCCTGAACGGGCAGAGGCTAACAAGGAAGGAGATCTGTTGAAGTGATAAGTGGTTTACATTTGGAGAAGCCGTTTAGGACAGATCCTGTCTCCAGTATTCTAACAGGCCTTTCTTTGTTCTGGCTTACAGAAACTGAAGACTCATTCATGATGCCAAGAATAGTAAATGTGACATCACTGGCTACTGAAGAAGATACAAATTTAAACCTGGATGCAAATAAGAATCCTGATGTAACCTTGGATACTGATTCCCAGACACCTGAGTCTTCCTTGCAGGTAGTATCACATAAAACTTCTGATCTTCGGTCACCAGAAGAAGCAGAACCTTCTTCTGTAAAAGGGAGAGGCACTACTGGAGCAGTACATGATTCTCTTAAGCGAAAAGAGAATTTCCCACAAGTAACAAATGTCTCTAGTTTGAAGGCATCCCCAGAACCACTTGCAACAAAACCTGAAGAGTTAGCCGTAAATCAGGCAAGGTTAAAACAGATGAACAAGGGAAGTGATGGACAAAAATCAAAAGAGTCTTCATTTCAAAAGCTGCAAATTAATGAACCCAATGACTCCGGGATAGAAATGGAGCTGCAAAAAGTAGCCTCTGCAATACATGAACCAGCACTGGATGCAAATGACTTAATGGGCATAGAGGAGACTGATGACACAGATGAAACCCTCACCTCTCTGCTGAATGAAATTGCATTTCTCAATCAGCAGCTGAATGACGATGCTTCAGACATATCAGAACTCCCCAACTCCCTGAGCTCTGGCTTTTCTCTAGGAGATATGGAAAGTCGCAGGCAATCAACTACTGCAGAAGGCTCTCCCTTTCCATTTGGTGCCATGAGTGGGAGCTTTAAGGACCTTTCAATAGTTCAAGAGAGCAGTGATTCCATAACTCCTCTTCTGCTTCACTTGGATGATGATGATCTACCTGATGGTAACAAGAACTCGGGAGATCCTTCGTCTGATTCTGATGCTTTAAAAATCATGTTAGGATCTGAAGTAAAGGACCCAAATCCTGATCACTCAGCGGCAAATAGTTGTGGAAGTGGAAAAACTGAGCAATCTGCAGCAAAGACAAGAAGTGTGTCACCTCCCATTCTGCAGATGAAAACTAACCTGGAAGCTGGCAAAGCTGACATGGCATGGAGGCCTATGCCCAAACTGGCACCACTTGGATTAAAAGCTGCTAACTTTCCATTAGAATCAGAGGGACAGAATACTAAGGTGATGCCTTCATTGGCACCCGTTGCTTCAAAAGAGATAAAAACTGCACAGCCAGTGACTAGTCCAAGTCAGGACGGTAATGAAACACTCACTTTAGCACCTGCGGCTGCAGAATCAAAATAGTATTGTGGCTTTACCTTCAGGTGCTTTTTGGTAATAATGTTTGATTTTTCAGAGGCTTTCATAGTTAATCAGAACTTCAATTATGACACATCTCCAACATCTAGATTCTTAGGTTGCATGTGCCAGTGTGCATGTAATATATGAGGCTAGATGTTTGAACTTGATTGGTAAAAGATGACATTCAATAAAGAGTAAGAGACTAGTCAGATAAATTATGCCCTTTTCTGACAGTCACAGAAAGCATCCATTTGAGATATTTTCAAACATTTTTAGCATTTCAGAAAAATTATTCAGGACTGTGAATAGCTTATATACATATATCTTAACATATTACTCAAGAGCCTCATGCAAGCATTTGAGGCACAAGATGTATTTTTTCTTCTAATATCTATAAATTGAATAGTTTGGGGGCTTCGCTTTTAACCTAGTGAATGTGAAGGGATTTCATACTATAAAATGATCGTATATTTTTGTACACAGGCTTTTTTTGTAAATACATAAAATAATGACATTTCATATATATCAAAAAGTTAATGATTATTTCTAATGATTGTAAATAAGAAATTTTGAGAACTAACATGGCATCTGAGTGCTCTGAGCAGGTCAATCACTGTTAAATCTGATAATTGCTGCATTTTTCTTGTCTTGCATAATTGTACAAAGCAATGTAGATCTGTGTTCCAGCTATCCTGGCAGAAAGTATTAAGGCTTCCCACTCCCTGTTGTGATTTACTCATATTTGAAGCTCCTATCTCCAGGCTCAACCAGCTGGCGATAGGCAGTCTTCTGCATACATTCTGAAAGTAGTACACAAGGTCCAGTTTGCTCATACAGGAAAGTCTCCTGCATTATACATTAAGCCCCTCCCACTCTCCATCTGTGTGTAGGTTAGGTGTATTGGGTTGGACTTGCACATGATGGGTAGTTTCATTATCATTTCTCATGATGTTGATTAAATGTACTGTGTAGCCACTGAAACTCCCAATTTAAAGTAAAAAAAAAAGCACAGGGAAACTAGAATTTATTCTCTTGCCTGGTTCAGTTTTTCACAGAAAATTGCAGCCAAATGCTTTTACCTGCACTAGGAAAAGATACAGATATTAATATATTTTTCTTAATGGGACTAAAAGCAGCTTGGGGTAAGATAGAGGATACAAAATGAGAAATGGTTAAGACATGCTCTCCCTCCATGCCAGAGCTTCACTTCGAAATGTAGCCTTAGCAATGTGCTTTAAATTTGATTTGATTTGTAATTCTACAAAGTAAAAGTTCTTGATGGGGATGCAGGATCTTGTCAGTGTAATGGAGGAAGCAATTCAGTATCTTCTGTGGTCTTCAGTCTTTTGTAAATTCTCATTTCTTGCATGCTTCATGGTGTTCATTCAGTGCCTTAGGATTTGGAAGGGAACTTAGCATGGTAATCCTAACCTGCTTGGTTAAAATCTAATCCACCACTTCTGTGTTTAGAGATCAAAATTAGTTCAGTTGGCTAATTTCCCATTTTGTCTGCACTGACACCACCAGTATGCTAGAAACTCCACTTCTCATTGGGACACTTTTCCCTCAATTTTTCTGCTTCTTCCCTCAGCCCTTTTTTGGCTACCATCTATTTGTATCAAGCTATTTAAAAAATCCAGATAGGGGTCTGACAGAAAAATATACCACTAAAGACACCTTACTTTTTGACAAAACGGCTGGTTTGGAGGGACTGTACGTATGCATTATAATTTAACAATCGGCATCGAAGAATTAGAGGGAAAACTCTGCGTAAGTAATCAGCAAGGATCTTCAAAGTACTGAATACCTTTCTTATCATTATCTCTTTCCTCTCATCCTCCATATATGTGTTTGGCCCCAAGGCAAATCCAAGTACATCCTAAAACAGTTCTATGAGCTTTGTTTCAAATATAGTCTGGAAAATTATGTATGGGGATTTTTGTAAATAATATTTCAAGATTATGAATTTTATAGAGAGTGTTTTGTAATCGAGAGGACAACTGAAACCCTGAAATGAAATGGCCACATTTTCATTTGACCAAGATTTCTGGATATTTGACTTTTAATACATCTGTAAATAGACTGAAATGTTTTTTTTAAAAAAAGTATAAAGAAATGCCAGATTTCATTTTTACTGTACATTCTCTCTTTTTCTGAATTTTTCCCAAAACTGGTATTTTTGTAAACATTTAACCACAGAGCCTATCTCAGTAACTATAAAATGGAGAATCTGTAATATTAAAATAAATAGTCTTCAGCTAAAAGCTGGCCATGAACCATTATTTCTATGAAAAATGTTTTATTGGGTACAAGTTACATCACACATTCCTTGTAGTAACGGTTACAAAATGAAAGTCTTGCTCTGCTGAGTAGGAAGGAAGCAGTCTGAAAAGGAAATAGGCATTAATGAGTTACATAAATGTTTAATGACCAGGGAAGATAGTTCTGGAAGAGGAGGAGCTAAATAGCAGTTAGGCACTCCGCTGACTCATTTGGGACCATGTTGTCTCTACTGTAGCCTAGTGAAGTGGCTGCAAATCGGTAAAAGTTCTAGAAGAGGGAGGTTGTTATGATACACACCACCCTCTTTGGCAGAACTGTACCTTTTCCCTTGCTAAATACTGTAGTTCATGGATGGGACTCCCTGAGAATGTGGACTTCCAAGACCATGGTGGGGTCTTGGTGGGGAAGAATCTGGTGGGAGACTGGAACTCTGCCTTGACTCTGCATTTTCCAACTTTCACTTAGCAAGAATAAGGTAGAATTGTGTCCTATCAGTAATGAATACCTTTGGGAGAAACAAAAAATCAAGTCCCCATCGTAATGGAAGTGCTAACACTCCCGTAGAGCAACTTTGACCGGCCACTGTCAACTCCCATCTTTTTTGGAGTTCTTATGTAGTACCCACTGCCATGACTTAATTTGCACCGTGGGTACTGCTTCCTTCTTATTAAGAGCTCAAAATGTCCTGGAGCTTGCGTTTGCATGAGAGTGCTGGTTGATAGCCTTACTTATACAGAACTTAACAAGGCAATGACTGCAGCATGGAACCTCTAAGACCTGTGGTCAGGGATGATGGGAATTGTAGTCCCAAAACAGCTGGAGGGCCAAGTTTGGCCACCACTGCTGTAAGACAACTTGGAGTGGTTGTGCTGCTGGAAGAGTGTCCAGTTTCTGGAAGGAGCCAGTTTCTGAAGTCACCCTTGTTTTTGTATAATCAGTGATTGCCAGCTTGACTTACATTTTCAATTTAAGAGAAAGCCCCTTAGTTTTGCTATTTATTATTTAGACATGATTCTATAAATATATTCATTAGCAGCATTAGAAAGATGCAGTTGACTAACAACCATGAACATCTAATCTTTACCCCAATCTACCTCCCATGAACCTTGGGCAGCATACATGATTCCCTTCCCTGCTTTATTCTCACAACAGCCATGTGGATTGGTGATGAGATAATAACTGACCCAAGGTGACCCAGTGAGCGTCATAACATAAACCTCTGCTGGAGTGAGGGTTGCAAGGGCTGAAAATTGTCCACATTGTTCTCAAAGTCTGCCACCAGGTGATGCCAATTGCTTTAGATTGGCGTGCAGTCCATATCAGTGCACTATATCTGTTCTCCATCGCTCAACACACAGAGCTTTGGGCATTAAATGTTTGTAAATGAGACATACAGATCAACTAGTCTAATCCCCTCTGCATACAGATGCCATTGGGCCGCCACAGAGTTTGCAAGGGATCTGCTCATTTTATAGGGATTTCAGTTTTGCAGGTCCTATTCATATAATTCTGGCTTAATTCCAAGCCCTTTAACTATAATGCAGCTCAACCTGTGTGGCTGCAGTCCTAACACCAGTCGTGACTGGTGCCCATTGGGACTGGCAGGACAGAAGACAGGGGGATCAAAGTAGGACTGAAAGAGTGATCAATATTTTTGTAAGAAATAATATTGGGAAGCACTATTTCTCTGACATTTCCCATCATGGTCTGAAAGCTGAATCTCATGTGTGGTGAAGGATGTATAAAACTCTCACAATGGATTAAGGGCTATCATGGGTTTGGTTTCAAGTGCTTTTGTATGGACACAGCTTTCTCCTGAGGTAACATGAAGTGTCTCTAAGAATCAGTTACTCTGTTCATTGGTGTGAGCTAGGATGTGACCTGTAGGCCAGTCAGGCTAGGGATTTCACTGAAATGATTCATCTGGGTTGCTGTTTTGCTTGCAGGAAGATGAAGGAGGGAACAGAGAGCTTCTGCATCATAAACACAGCTTGTAAGGCAGCATGCTATCAGTCAACCCACTTTTTGAAGGTTGATGTACTGACTCACAATATGGGCTTGTAGTGAAATACTTAAGCTACTGCTTCATCATGAACAAAATGAGCTTCAACCTATTTCCCAGAATGCAGAATTGTGGCAGATCCAATTTATCACATTCTACTGTTGAAGCAGTAAAAGAAGCTGAAATGTGCATCAGTTATAAATTGTTGCTGGTTTGGGTCAGTCTGCATCTATGCCCTGAGTCCCTTCTAATTATTGGGTTCCTGTATCTCTGGGGATGGGACACGGGTGGCTCTGTGGGGGCACACGGGTGGCGATGTGGGTTAAACCACAGAGCCTAGGACTTGCCGAGCAGAAGGTCGGCAGTTCGACTCCCCGCAACAGGGTGAGCTCCCGTTGCTCGGTCCCTGCTCCTGCCAACCTAGCAGTTCGAAAGCACGTCAAAGTGCAAGTAGATAAACAGGTACCGCTCCGGCGGGAAGGTAAACGGCATTTCCGTGTGCTGCCCTGATTCGCCAGAAGCGGCTTAGTCATGCTGGCCACATGACCCGGAAGCTGTACGCCGGCTCCCTCGGCCAATAAAGCGAGATGAGCGCCGCAACCCCAGAGTCATCCGTGACTGGACCTAACGTTCAGGGGCCCTTTTACCTTTACTATCTCTGGGGATAGAGGTATGAGAGCAAGCTGTCGCAACTCGTCCCTTTAGGCAGTTGCAATACAGTGGTCTTAGCTGGCCACTTAAACACCATGATTAGCATAACCAACAAAGTTGCTGTGTACCATAGGGCAAATGGGTGGGATTTTCCTCTTGCCTGGCTGGTGGCTAGAAAGACAGTGGTCAGAGTTGTGGGAGAGAGCTGAGCAGTAATAAATCAGGCTGAGAAGCTGAATACAGACCCGTGCTTGATTTGCCCTGGAACCCAAGGCTGTGGCTAGTGGAGAAGCAAGATCTGTTGGGGTGTTAATGTGGGATGGGTTTTAATGAACAGGAGAGGATATAGTAATTCAGTTTATCTCTCCAGGCCCCCATGTGTGTAGGTAGAACAGAGTTTCAAAATCCCATCAGCAGCAGCCAATTTAAAAGCATAGGAATGAGGCTGTAAACCCCTGTTTTTGAGGAAGTCCAGCTGCAAAGTAAGCTGGCTTCCTCCTCCTTACCCCACTTAACAAAGAATCAGGCAACAACTTTAAGATATACTTACTTTATTATCCAAAATGATTTATTTACAGTATAACCAGCTTCAGGCATGTGTCTAAAGCTTGAGCAAGCAGAGGCATGTCTGCATCCAACTCTGATCAACAGAAGAGAGACTAACAGGAGGTACTATGTGCTTCTTCCTCTCCAGAGAGGAGGGGAATATGACATCACACAGAGCCCTCTCTACCAATTGTATTTCTATGGTATGAGTATTTGATTATCAGCAATACAGCTCCATGGCATTAGCTGCTTCTCATGTAAACTAGCAAGAATATGCATTTGTTAGGTTTGGCTGCTAATCTCCCACTGTGAACCCCTCTGCCTTAGACTCAGGTTGTATATATGTGTAAATAAACCATACATCCTAAAGAGACCACAGTCTCCACTGGCCCTCATTCCAAAGAAACTGAACCCTGGGTAAGTGCCTGGAATCTCTCACCTTTCAAAGACTGGGGTGGCATACAACCAAGAACTATCCAGCAGTCACAGAAGCTCTGTCATTTATTTGCTGAGGGGACACGGGTGGCGCTGTGGTCTAAATCACTGAGCCTCTTGGGTTTGCCAGTCATAAGGTCAGCAGTTTGAATCTAGAGTGAGATCCCATTGATTTGTCCCAGCTCCCGCCAACCTAGCACTTTGAAAGCATACCAGTGCAAGTAGATAAATAGGTACCACTGTGGCAGGAAGGTAAATGATGTTTCTGTGCGCTCTAGCACTCATCATGGTGTTCTGTGTGTCAGAAGCTGTTTAGTCATGCTAGCCACATGACCAGGAAAAGCTGTCTGCGGACAAACACCTGCTCCCTTGGCCTGAAAGCGGAAATGAGCGCTGCACCCCATAGTCAGGGGTCCTTTGCCTTTTAATAAGGACTGTGAGAGTTGTCTTGGGTGCCTGCGGTTTACAAATAAATAACCATACAGTAGCTTTCCCCTGGCTGGTAACCTCAGATGTTTTGGACTAATATGCCCATCCTCCCTAACCACTGGCCATGCTGGGGCTGATGGAAATTGTAGCCCATAACAGCTTGGAGAAGTTGGCCTACAACAGAGAGATAAACAAGGTCATTCTAAATGGATATTAGCTGACAATCCTCATTGGCTTGTATGCAAAACTCTCTTGGAATCATTATTATTTCTGACATAATATTTGCTTTTATGGCTTTATTTCTGTAACAACAAAAAGAAATATTGCATAAGGTCAGTGTGTTCTCATATTTATATCTGGTCTTTATCTCCTCCCCACATGCTTTAAAAAAAAGCAGTTCCTCATGTCCATTTATATTCTAGGGTTGCCTTCTACTGTAATTCTTTTCATCTGTCAAATGAACCATTTTTTCCTGTTCTCATGGCTTGAAGAAATGTTACTTCGGGCTGTTCTGCCTTGTTGAATGTTATCACTATCTGTTTAGGATATTATAGCTGGTTCAGCTCCCTGGCATCTAGAAAATTTCTTTGGATGAGCTAAGAATCATTCTACAGATTCTTGCATTGCCTACTTTGGAGAATTTCACAACAGCATCATATGAGCAGGCAGATTCTATTCCTTTGTCTTTGCTTGTGTAGTAGAAATATAGTGGTACCTCGGTTTATGAACTTAATCCGTTCTGGAAGTCTGTTCTTAAACCAAAGCCGTTCTTAAACTGAGGCACGCTTTCCCTAATGAGGCCTCCCACTGCCGGTGCCCTTCCACTGTCTGGCTTCCATTCATAGACCGAGGTAAAGTTCGCTAACCGGAACACTAATTCCGGTTTTGCGGAGTTCTTATACCGAATAGTTCGTAAACAGGCCTGTTCTTAAACCGAGGTACCATTGTATATGGTTTGATTGGTCCCAAAGAGTAAGTAGGCAATTATATTTAGTATTGTTGTTGGAATTTGGTACATACAGCAGTGGAGTGCAGAAATAAATAGTCTGGTGAGACTGCTAGTTGAAAGAACAAAGAAACTGAAGTTTTTTTTTTTAAAAAAACCAAACAAACCCAAAAACTAACACTGTAACCCAAGACATTTCATGATGGTCACGATTCTACCCCCCCCCCTTTTTAAAAAGAAACATGAATTTGGAGCATAATATCCACCTGTGAGTACCATACAGGTTGTGACTTCAAAATATTTAAGGGATAGAAGAGAACATGCAATTATACATACACACACAATGAGAAGACTGTAAACTGCCTCTTATGGTTAGCAGAGGTGACAACACGCATGGCTTCATCTCTTTCATTTCTTCTTTTACACTAAGCCATAATTAGCCAAAGGTGTGTGCTGCCGGATATCCTTTGGCCTTAGGCATGATGTGACTCACAGGCTGAAGTGTGAATTTCTGCAGTGTGTCCATTTAATGAAGTGTAGCCAGCGTGACAGCATTCACAGGAATACTTCAGGGGGTGGATGCTGGTATAGCTTTTAAAAAATAAAAAAATAAAATTACAGCTTTTAGTCACAACAAGGTGACATGCGTTTTGCTGTGTGCGTGTACAAAAGAGTCCCAGAATTTATAAGAGGTCTAGCAAAATACACTAGGGAGTGTTTTAAGGGATAGTTGCATATATAGGAATTTTGGCTCAAGGGGTTCAACCAGACGGTCTACAGAATAGACAGTATGAGATGTTTTCCAAGTGCCTGGCTTTGGCTTATCTGTAGGTGTGGCTCACCCATATCTCACCCATTCCACAATTTTCATGCAGCTGCATGTCATAGCAAAGTGTTCTTCAAACGTGAGTGCCCAGATGTTGGATTACAACTCCTATAACCCCTGACCATTGCCTAAAATGGGGGTGATGGGAGTTGGAGCCCCAAGAGGTTTAAACTGTTTTTAAAAGAAGTTTAAATTGTATGAGTATTGTTATGTTTGCCACCTTTGAAATAAGGTGTGGGGCAGAAATCGAATAAATAAAACAATAAATACTATACTACGCTAAAAAGTATCACATTGAATTTGGCTCGGCAATGAAATTTGCAGCCAAATCTTTGGGCAGAGGTGTAATTCATTCCTGTCAGCAACTGTGCTGCAACATTGTGTAGTGACAAAAAGAGCCTGGTGGATCAGGGCAGTGGTCCATCCACTCCGGCATCCCGTTCCCACAGAAGCCAGTCAGATGCCTCTGGAAAACCCGCAAGCAGAATTCAAGCACAGGAATACTCTCCCCTCCTGTAGTTTCCAGCTACTGGTATTCAGTTGCTGCCTCCAACCGTGCCTCCTCCATGAATTTATTTATTAATCCTCTTGCAAAGCCATAATAAATTGGCAGCCATGACTACCTCAGGAGCAAGTTCCATAGTTTAACTCGGCACTGTGCAAAGAAGTACCTGGAGGTCCTGCTTTCTGAACGCTGTGGGTTCCCGTGAAATTGTTTGGTAGCTGAGAGTTTGTATCACGAGCTGACAATTTCAATTATTTCCCATGGGAACATTTTAAATCTGTGAGTGGTCCAATCTCTCCCCTCTCTAGTGCTTCCTGACATGGCTACAGCCAACCAACAAAAGAGAGAAAGGAAAAACTGATTTGTTCAATCTCCTTCTCTCCCTGGTTTCTGCCCCCAAATGGCTGCCACCTACCAGGAAAGCACAAGCAAATAAGGAAGCAGGCAAATTCCGGCTACTCGGATATCTGAATTTGTGGTGTGTATAGTAAGATTTGGGTACTAATTCCTTGTATTCAGAAAAATGTAGAGCAAGCATTTGAAAAGTGGGACGTGTGTACTTTCTCTTCATTTACCTTTTTAAATTTAGTTTCTGGACCAACCATAAGGAAAGGCCAAAATAGAGTACATTGCAGCAATCCAATATTAAACTTACCAAAGCCTGGACTCCTGTAGTTAAGCCATCCCAGTCTAAGGGAAAGCCACAGCTGTAATAGCAGCCAAAGTCGGTAAAAGGCATTCCTAGCTACTGTGGACACCTGGGCCTCTGGTGCCAAAACACACAGGGGCAGCCATTTGCTTCTCCTTTGAGGTGGCGGTGCATCATAACATACTGCACTCCCAGGGGCTTTTTAGTGATAACCTTTCAGGGAGTGTGGTAAGCACTGCAGTTTCTGACTGCTCTCTCTCTCTCCCCCACACCCACCATGTTTACTCAGAAGGAAGCCTCGCCAAGTTCAGTGGAACCTTCTTCCAAAAAAAGCCAGCACTGGGATTAGAACCTTTGTCAGGCCTTGGCCTAAAGCATTAAAACGAACAAGCCAACCTGCACCCCTATCACAAACAAACTAACAGGTTCTGTTGATTACAAAGGTGTGGATCAGTATGTTCCCATCCTTTGTGAAGCTTTTCAGCCGCAGGCCTCACCTGGGAATTACAACTGTTTCTCCCCTGGGCTTCCAGGTGCATGTTCCCTTATCCAAGGACCCAACCCAGCTAGTTAGAAATAGGGGGATGAGTCATTGCCCTCTCTTCCCACCCATCCTTTGGGAGTAGCAATTAAAAGATAAAAGAGGCAACCTGATCCTGGACAAAATTCAGAAGCCAAATTAACAGGCCCAGTCTATACAGCAATAGGTTTAAACAGTAAAGTGTGTCTATTCAGAAATATGTATTGCAGATTTCAGTGCATCTTGTTTGCAGGTAAAGGGACCCCTGACCGTTAGGTCCAGTTGCAGATGACTCTGGGGTTGCGGCGCTCATCTCGCTTTATTGGCTGAGGGAGCCGGCGTACAGCTTCCGGGTCATGTGGCCAGCATGACTAAGCTGCTTCTGGCGAACCAGAATAAGGTTGCAATCTGAGTCTGGTGGGTTATGGATATAATCAAAGTTCAGAGCCAAAACAAAACGTTTGCTGTCTGACATAGAGCAGCAAATGCTCCAAGTCAAGGTGTGCATTACCTAAGGTTGGTCAAGTTTTTTCAGCACCCGAAGCAGAAAATTACAACATGTGCCTCTCTCATTCCTGGACACTAAAAATACAAATTATAATATAAGCAGTTTGCTGTTCTATGCCTAATGACAGGGCTGACCCTTTCAAGTTGACTAATGGGCAATTAGCTACAGAAGAGTCACCTTAACCAGTCTGAATGGCCATCTACCTGGAATGTATAATATTTCCCTGGAAGTCATTGCTACCCAGAAACAGGAGTATAGAGGTGATGAATCAATGTCTGTGTTTTGAAAATGTGAAATTGCATTGAACCTATAATCTAGGTTCAAAAATCTTTCTTAGTCTCATAAACTATGTTTTATGGAAACAGGACTGCATTGTATTAAGCCAGAGTTCCCCACTGTGTGTGAACCAGAGAAGTCTGGCTTAATGGCAGTAGACAAACAAGGATACACAGCTAGGATCAGATAATGAGCCAGGAATTAAGAGCCAAACCTAGCACAAGAGGTGAGAGGGAAGGAAAGGGAACGATTCCATAAACGGACTATTTAATTAAATGCCAAATAAATGGTGCCATCCCACCTTCTCACCAACCCAACCTCTTTTAATTGGGCTCAGAAACAAACGAAGTATATTGCATATATTAAAACGTTCACCAAAGTTCTGAAGCATAAAACAGTGAAAGAAGGAGCACACACAGAAAAACGGCAAGCACTGTATCTGCTAAAAACTGTTGGCATAATTTTGTTAAATTTTGGAACAAAATGGTAGCCCAAATTACAGAATTTTGAGTGAAACTTCCCTCCGCAGCACAATTCCTAAATGTTTACTTGAAGCTAAGCCCCACTGTGTTCAGTGTTGCTTACTCCCAGGTAAGTGTTTACAGCAGCCTTACCGCTGTAAGGTTTACTCTGTGTTAGAATATGGAAACCAATGCAGGCACTTGCAGTGTGAGACTATGCAGGGATTACAAACATCCTTCATGTTCATGGGCTTTCTTCAGGAAGTAAATCCTACTGAACAGTATGGGATGTTCTCAAGCAAACTTTAATCGGATCTGACTGTGTGCATTTTTTAAAGGATGCAGACTAATATCAGATATAACTCCAGGTATCATATTTATTACTGCAAGAAATGGGCAGTTTACACCGCATAGGGAATCATTCTCTCTAGTCATGATCACTACTAATTTTGTGTTTATTATGCATGAGAACACACTGGAGCGGCATTTAAAAAATCTGAAATTCAGTGGAACTGGGTCTTGATTGAAGGGATGCTACAAAAATGGTGTAATTAGATAAAAGTGGAAATGCCTGCATTCTGTTCTGCATTTTTATCTTGTGAACCACCCAGAGATCTTCGGAAGTAGGGCAGTATATAAATTTAATAAATAATAAAATAGCAATACCACTGGAAAATCCAGCCAGGAGCCAGGCCAAGTTTGGAAAAAAGGCCCCTGAGAGTTTACACCAGGCTTCCTTAACCTCGGCCCTCCAGATGTTTTTGGCCTACAACTCCCATGATCCCTAGCTAGCAGGACCAGTGGTCAGGGATGCTGGGAATTGTAGTCTCAAAAAAACATCTGGAGGGTAGTGGTTGAGGAAGCCTGGTTTAGACTAGCTAATGGCAATGCTATGGGTGTAGCAGTTCGGCCTGGTCAGGAGATGATCCCATAGGTCAGACCCCTTCTTCCCTGGGGTAACGGAAACGGTTCTCCTTCTGCATTCCAAGCAGCTGTTAAAGGCACAGGTGTCCTGCCGCGGGGGGGGGGGCGTGGAAAAGAGTCAGCCACCCGATTTAACGGTGTGCTCTTTAGTAACCCACTAAGCAGCGCCTCCGGTTTAGCCCCCGGGGGCAAGTTAAAACGTGCCCTCTTGCGAAGGAAGCTGGCAGAGGAGCCAGGGCTGGGTCGGGCTTGGCCAAACCGGCTCCTTTTTGCCTGCGAAGAGGTGACTTGGCGGGGAGGGTGAAGCAAGGTCGGTCTGCCTCTGTTGGAAAGGAAGGTAACCGCCGCCTCCTCCTCCTCCCTACAGGGGCGCTGAGGTCGAATCCTTAATCCCTCCTTCACCCGGTCTCGAGGTTCTCCTCTCCTCCGTCCTCCTTTTCCGTTTCGCGGTTTGGCCTGCCTAGGCCACCGTCGCCGCCGCCGCGGAATCTGGCTGGCTGGGATCTGTCAGCGTGAGTCCTGCGCCAGAAGGGATACAACAAGCGCAGCGGGCGGAGGGGCTGGAGCGTGGAAGCGAGAAGAGCGGTGGCCAGCCCGGAACCTGGAGAGGGGGAAACAGCTGAGCGAGGAGGAGGAGGAGAGCCGTGACACGGCAGGCAGCCCTCTGGGAGGGTCCGGCTGAGGGAGAGCCTGGCAGCCTCCCCTGCACGGGCGCCCCGGCCACTTCCAGCCTCTCGGCTGTCAACTAGCAGGCGGTGGGGAAGCTGAGCAGGGCAGAGCCCGGCCCCCTTTCCCAGTCTCTCCTCCCCGCTAGCAATTTTTTCCCTCCCTCCCCCCCCTTTAAAATAAAAATCTGCAAGAGGAACTCCCGACCTTCCTCGTAGTTTTTGAATCCGCTGGCTGCCTCCCGCTCCCCCGCCTGCGTGCGGTCTGGATCCCTGCGAAGCGAGAGGCGAGAGAAGGAGTTCAGGGGAGGAGGAGGAGGAGGAGGAGGGCGCTTCGCGTGCGTTTTAAATCCCACCGTGGCTTTTTCTAAAAAGGAAAAATCGGCTGCATGGACGGGCAGCGGGCAGAGAAATCCCATTTAATCTCCTCTCGTTGCTCCGCAAAGCGCCGCTGCCTCTTCGCCAAGGTAACAAAGGTTGAGCCATGTAGTGGTTTTCTTAAAAAAAAAACCAAAAACCAAGAAAACGGTTTGTGTCGTTGGCTTATTGTTAAGAAGAAAAAAAAAATTGTCCTGAAGGTTTGAATTTGCCCCCTGAATAACGGTGGTTCAGAATGCGCTGGGAAAGGCTTTATGCGATGGTCGGGTATTTTTCGTCTTCGCGCATTTGCGGGCAGGAAGGTGGGGAGGAACAAAATTACCGCAAACTTCTGCCGAAAAATCTGGGTAGATTTGCCTCCCCGTCCCGAGGCTGTCATCAGCCTGAGGTGCGGAAGGTTTTTTGGGCCTGACAATCTTGGCTGGTCGAGATTTTCTTCTTGATAAGTAAGGGGGCGGGGGGTGTACGAAACAGTCGGCTATTTTAGACTTGGAAGATATCCGTTATGTTTAAAATCTAGGCTAAAAACGTTTGATCTAATGGCAGCAAGTTTCTTATTTGCCCAATGCATATGCAGCATCTGATGCCCATTCCTCAACATTATTTTAAAATCGTGAATACTGCAACAACGGGCAGTGCAAGGGGGCGGGGAGAGAAGGAGCCTCGCTTGGAGATGTGGTCCTGATCCTGCTGTGCTATTCCCTTGCATGGATCTCTTCAAGGACTGCTTCAATTGTGGGGGACTAACTATTAAGATTGCTTTGGGGGTGGGGTGGGGGGAGGACTGGGTCAATGCTCTAACTTTAAATCCTGACATCTGTAGTGAACTGGTTATTACAGTGGTCTCCCCCACCCCTTTAAAGCTGTCTGGCTCTTTAAAGTGTGCTTCCTTACATATGGTGATGCTGGTGGGGAAAGGATTTTCCACAAATCCTGATGAAATTCAGTGACCTTTGATGCATGGCTTCTGCCATTCAGCCTCTATTAGAAAAAGCCGAGATGCACTTGAAGATGTGTTACTGGCTTATGTTAGCTTTGCTGTCTCTTCCCCTCTTTTCTTCCCCCAAAGGTCCATATTGATCCGAGTCTTTTGAACTGACAAAGGAAGTATCTGGAATAGTAGTAATACAAAAGCTTTCAGCAATTGTGCCCTGAAGCGGGAGCCTTATGATGAAGTGAAAAAGGGGAGTGCCTGCAATCTGGAGTCTCTGGACAGAAATGGCCCCCTTAACTCCTCTGGCGTGTTAACCCCTGACTGGGTGGTGGAGGAAGAAAGTGCTTGAGAGGGGGGCAGGGCTACCTCCCCACGAAGGCTATGATGTCGGTTGAAGGCTCCACAATAACAAGCCGCATCAAGAACTTGCTTCGATCTCCTTCTATCAAGCTGCGAAGGAGCAAGCCAGGGAGCAAGCGGGAAGACATCAGTACGAAGGTGAGCGTTCCAACTGTTTTGCATCCTCCTGAAAGCCTCACCTTTGGCTAAATGCTCAGTTGTGTTGGGGGATGTATAAGGTGGCCCTTAAATATTATGGAATAGCGGTGGTACTTTCACCTGTTTTTCTGACCTGTGCGTAGCACAGCCAGCAAGACAATTATGGTCTTTGTCTGGGTGTACCTAAAGGTTGCTTTCCCAAGCTGTATGTGCAAGAAGGTACTTTATGATGTGCTGCACATGGATAGATGTTGCAAGGCAATGAAGGCACTTCAGGATGTGCTACACGTGGATAGGTGTTGTAAGGCCCCCGGGCAATTGGAAGGGAAGACAGGATGTAACACCTTTGGCTCTTCTCACACAAGGAAGTGTGGAACAAATGATTGTTTGGTTAAAACAAACCTTTCTTATGCCTTTTGGGGGCATCTCTCAAAAGCAACAAGTGTGTATGCTACCCTAATGTTTTTCAAGTATAGAGATGTAGCCTTTGTTATTGAAGCTTATGGTGTTACTTGACACATGACTGATTAAGTTTAATGAACAGGATTAAAAGTGTCAAGGAACTAAGCCTGTGTTAAGGCAGTGCATCCTTGAGATATAGCTGCCATAGTGGTACGTGTGCTCTCTGTCTCTCTCTCTCTTTCCTACTTGCTCTTTCTAGCAAAGGTTTTATGGCACATTCTTCAGTTTGCTGTCCTGAGATTAATGTAGGGCAGAAAGAGCCGTGGACTCTGTTCTCCTTCAGAGGATAAGCTTGTTTTAATTTGTGTGGTCAGTAAAATAGGAACAACCAGCTTGGCCACATAGTGAATAATAATTAAAACTGGGGGCTGAGATCCCAAATTCCTGGATGCTTTGTCATTGCCTAATTGTATTGCATTAAGGACAAACGTGCACACGAAACAGTGCCTCAGTTTTCCCATCTGTAAAATGAATGTACCGGTAATTGCTCCTAATTATAACTAATTAGTGATGAATGCTTGCTTAAAGCACCTTGTACTTCTTGGACAGTTTTTGGCATGTCATGCAAGGTACTTTCTGTATTTAATAATTTTGCAGCTGACACTCTGCATGTTTTCTCAGAATAATAAATCCCAATAAGTGGATTGTGCATGGGTTTGTTGCTGTATTATAAGAAGCTTTCCCAGTACCCATGGGACAGTATAAAATGAAAGTAAGCATACTCTTATTTCAGAGGTACAGCTTAAAATTGTTATGAAAGCTGCGTTTTCCTCTTCCGATGTCGTTACTTGAATAGTGATCTAATGATAAGGCTTGCTTTCCCACCCTATGCTCCATATAAATAAATGGGGTTTATTTCTCAACGTTTTGTGGAAGGGCCTCCTTTTATAGCCAACTGACCTTTGGTCTACTTGGTGCAAAAAATCCATTCTTCAAGCCCTCCTCCCTACTTAAGAGGTGTAAGCTCCACAGTACAATCTTCTGCATGTCTGCTCAAAAGATAAGCATATAGGATTTCAACTGAAAGTAGTTTCCAGACAACCTGTTTTTTGAACAATCGTTCTGATTTGTTTGTGGGGAGGTTGATATGATGTTACATAATCAACTGTTGTCCCACACTTTCCAGAGCATTATCTTGTCACTTTCCTTATTGCAATAAGTATGGCTTGCTTTTATTTATTTTGGAAGTGGTTATGTTGCATAGGTCCATTTTCATTGGGCCACCTGAATTTGCTGGAATGCGATTGAATCCCATCCTCAAAAAAACAGCCTGGAAACACCTACAGTCATCAAAATCCAGTTTTGCAAAATTTAAAAGTACCCAGACTCTTCTTAATGTGCCCATGTGCTTTCAAGACATACAGGGTTTCGAAAACGCTCTTTAGTGAGGCATACACCTTTCTAATATACTGTATTAGTGTTACTGTTTTGGCTAGTGGGAGTTGCCTGGTCCTTAAGGGGAAACCATCTGTTTGTTCTCCTCTTCTTCCTTTTTTTCCTGATTATGTGGAAGTGCAGTAATTTCTTGGCTCATTCTTTCTTACCCTGCAGTTGTCTGTGAGATGGTAACTTGGATGTGGATGCATCTGAAGTTAGTTTACAGTTCTCCTCCCTGTGAAGGAAACTAAGAAATGCATGCAGATTGCCTATGCAAACTCATTTTGTTTGCTTGATTTATTGAATGCATGATTAGAAGTGGTACCAGCTTATTTGCAATGCTATCAGTTTTGATTATTGTTCTGTGAACCGCCCTGAGACCTCCAGGTATAGGGCGGTATAGAAATTAATAATAATAATAAATAATGATGAGAACTTGAGATGGGCTAGCAACAAGATGTAAAAGTTAATTGTATACAGAAGCACACAACACATGAGGGCTATGATTTGATCCCCCCGCCCACATAGTCCCTTCTGAGCAACACATGCCACCTGTGATTATTGTAAAAGACAGGTATAATGGGATACCATAGGAATGGAGTTATCTTGTAGATGGGGCAAAATGAGGAAAGCTATGAAATATAGTGTCCCCCGGTTGCTAGAGTCCTGGCCACCTCTTATCTCTGTAACCATGATGGTAAAAAATGTGCTCTTTCTAAAAAAGGAAGAGGTTAGGATACTCAGATTTTATGGGACGAATGCCTCCTGTTTTATCAAGACATAATTTAACAAGAGGAGCGTGGGAAACTTCTTGAATGGTCCCGTCAAATGATGAGAAATGCATTTCGAAATGTATATTCCACCCTTTGCTGTTGTCGCTCCCATGACTTATTGCAATAGTAAATTTTACCTGTCCCCTGCTTCCCAGATGTCTAATTAAGTGCAAAAGTGTGGTAACATTCTCCTCACCAGCTGGCTGGACAGTGTAGATGACTGTGTAACCAAGTTGTGATAGGTGAACTATTAGGGATTTGGGTGGCGCTATGGTCTAAACCACTGAGCCTCTTGGGCTTGCTGATCGAAAGGTTGATGGTTCAAATCTGCATGATGGGGTGAGCTCCCATTGCTCTGTCCCAACGTCTGCCAGCCTAGCATTTCAAAAGCATACCAATGCAAGTAGATAAATAGGTACCACTGTGGCGGGAAGGTAAATGGTGTTTCTGTGCACTCTGGCTTCTGTCACAGTGTCCCATTGTGCCAGAATCTGTTTATTCATGGTGGCCACATGACCTGGAAAGCTGTCTGTGGACAAATGCTGGCTCCCTCGACCTGAAGTGAGATGAGCGCTGCACCCCATAGTCCCCTTTGACTGGACTGAACCGTCCAGGGATATCTTTTTACCTTTAGGTGCACTATTGTAAATTACTACTTGGTAACTGATTACTACAGAATCCCAGTCCCACAGCTGAATCCTGTAGAATAATGGGCAAATGCTGGCAATCTGTAACCTCTACTTTGTGAAAATGATTTGCTCGAGGAAGGTGATGGGACAGGACCATCTTGTACAAATGTAACCTTGGAATTCCTTCCAGTTTTGCCTCTCTGAAGCGCAGTGTCATATTTTAGTGGGAGTAACAGGTATATTAATCATTGCTATTGGTTCCACCTGGAAAACTGCTGTTTGAAAAGCCTAATTCTCACTGAGGTGGAAAACTTGTGTCTTGGCTCTACTTCAGACTACAGGAAAAGGCTGAGGTATTGACTGCTCCTCCAAACAAAAATAAATGATAATCACATAAAAAATAATAAACACAACTGTGTACACGTAGTAAAACAGATGTAAGGACATTTCTCCCCAATATCCTACTTTTTTTTTTAATATGCGGCGTTTTATGTTTTTTACAGCCTGGTTTACTTCTTTGAAGAGAACAGTAATGTTAAGAGATTGTCAGTTCATGAAACAGGATCCTCAGCATGCCTGATAATTCAAGTGATTTTCCTTAACACACTACTTTTTTTTGCATATTGGTTAACGCTGCGGATGCTGTCAGCTGGGCAAACATGAAAACCATTTGAAAAGGAGAGTTGCAAGGTCACAAGTTGGAAATCTTAGCTTGAACAGAACTGATTCGACATAGTGAAGTTACCACTCCTGAACTGCTTCTTCCTGGGTCTTGCTGTTTGTCCTTCTCCATAGCCTGATGAGTGGAAAAGAGGCATCTCACTTGCTTCAGCCAGTGGTGGAGGCAATTAGACCCAGAGGAACATCTGCCCCTCCAGATGTTGCTGGACTCCAACTCCTGCCTGCTCCTGCTGGTGTTACCAATGTTGTAGTTGTAGTCCAGGAACATCTGGAGAGCCACAAGTTCCCCAACTCTTTTGTGGGAAATAAGAGCCAAAGGCCTATCTAAGCCAGCATCCTTTTTCGACAGTGGCTAAGGGCATTTATTTATTTATTTAGGGTTGTATTCAGCACTAGCCCTACTTGAATAGACCTAATGAAATTAATGAACCTAAGTTAGTCATGCCCATTAATGTCAGTGAGTCTACTTGGAGCAAAACTAGTATTTAATACCACTTCATTTAACAAAATGTATATCCTTCCTTATTGTCAGAAAAAAAAACCCTACGTGGTAAGTAATATAAAGGTAATAGCCCTCTCCTGCTGCTGTTACCAATCTTCAGAGGCACATTGCCTCTGATCATGTAGGTAGTATACAGTCATCATGACTAGCAGCCATTGATAGGCTTATTCTCCACAAATTTATCTTAATCTTAATGCTAACAAAGGTCCAGACTGTGTCCTGGTCTGGCAAACCAATTGAAAAAGGTCTTCTCTTTAATCACAATAACTTCTCAGATTGTCTTAGTTCAGTAAAACGGGGCAGCTTTGAGCAGATTGTGACTGGGTGCCGGTGGCTATATGAATTAGTGTACTGGCTAAGTCAGCTTTCAGAGATCAAGAATGTGGCATGTTTCTTTCAGGCCTGAAGGGCTTGATTGATCTTGATTTACTCAGTTTTCGACCTGGTAACTGAGTTTGTGTGTGTTTCATCTCCCGGTGTCCAAGCGCTGCGGCTTGTTTAGAGAAGGATGCTTCCTAATTAATGACTGGGTCTGCGGTGGCGAACTTCCCAGTCAGTGTGGTACCTTCTTTGTCTTCAAGAGGTTTTTTGGAAGATGATTAGAGAAACCTGTTTGTGGGTCTGAGGGAGACAGGGAAGGAAGATGAAGAGCTGTATTTTGGCCAACTGGCTCCCTTCCACAGTATCTTTAGAAGAGAAGCGGATGGGTTAAGCTTAAGCAGGACTCTCATGATTTAGGTGAAAACAATAATTTTGCAGGCGGTGTATATAAATAACATATGTGTCTCCTACTCGGACAAATGTAAGAAACTGGTGTTGGTTGCATTGACCTCTAGGCGTATGTACAAAAGCCTGCAAAAGTATTTCCCCCCCAAAGCCAGGTCTTGGACCTTAATGTTTCTTAAACTACCACAGAATTACTGGATTGGACCCAGCAGAGACAAATTGTTTGAAGTCATAGCTTACACTGCTGTATGATTTCAAACTTTAGTGTGAGTTGGGTAGGAAGGTGCCAAGGCCTACTCTTGACTATGTCAAAATATCACAGCAAAAAAGTAGTGGGTATTGAGAACTTTTGTTAGGTTATTTTTCTTTATGCCCCAGGATAACTAATGTTGGCATCTGTCTAGAGATGTCTCTCTAGAGACAATGGTGTGCACCTCTGGGGATGAAGTCAGACCGCTGCATTAGCAGCACTGAAGTGATCTCCCCGGGCACAAGCCTAGGCAGTGCGTGTGGAGGTCCTGGGCTGCCCAAATGACAAGACCACGCCCCCCTCACTGATGTGGTTCAAAGGGAAGCAGAGCAATATGTTTGACACCAGCTTGGCTGCAGGAGTTGCTGGAAGGAGGTGTACATGGCACCGTTTGGTCATTTTAGGGACTCTACTCCAGATTTGCATCAGCTTTACTCCTTATCCTTTTCTTCTCCCATAGATATCCTGCAAGGCATCGGAGGTTTAGGATCAGAGTTTTCTTTCTCCTAGATAGCAATGTTATCAATGCAGATCAAGCAGTTGCCATGCCCCTTTGACTTCTTTGAAGTTGTTAATGAATTTGTGCCGTTGGACATAGGCCCGTTCTGTACACAATATATTTGGTGATGCTAGTTGCTAATGGAAGGCCCATGACTTCTCCCAGCAGTGAAGTCTGAATAGTTGAAAGAGAAAATGGAGTGCAATTCAGTGATTTAAGAATTAAGATTATAGGTGGCAGGCTGATTTGTGTTCAAGCAATTCCTTGAATGTTCCAGTTAAGAAGCCCAACTCCTCAAAGTGCAGCTTCAGTAAGTTTTGACTTAATGTGATTAAAATGAAATCTCTTGGACAGAGCCAAATGTTATAATGTCAGCTAGAAAGCTTTGAGTTCAGCCTTCCTAAGCCCTACACTGGAAATGATTAGGACAGTAGAATGTTCTTAAAAGTCCCAGCCTTGATTATTCTGATTCTCTTAACTCAGGTTGTTTGTGACCTGGTCTGTGCATGCAGCTGAATGAGGTGGGAGCAATATGAAGTGGGAGAATGGACGCTGACACTGAGGTGGCAAGTGGATTGTGCAATTTTTGAATGATTTGCTTTAAGTGAAAAAATAGTGAAACAGAGAGGGTCTAGCCTGTGCCATTCTTTTCCTGGATGCTACTGAGTATACATGAATAGGATTGTGCTTACAGTTATCCCATGAGGGGATGTGGCATTTAGCAGAAGAAAGGATGCCCACCAGAGGCGGTTTTAGGGCAGTGCCACCAGTTCGCCAGCACTGGGCACGCAGCCTTCTCATAGCCAGATAATTGCTTACCCAACTGACAGGGTCCTAGAGCCCTCCACATTCCTTCCTAAAGCCTGATGCCTCTTACTTGGCTTTGGGAAGGGAAGGCCAGGGCTGGAGAGGGCATCAAATTTTGGCTTCACACAGGGCATCACATCACCAAGATCCACCCCTGTGCCCATCCCAATGGCTCATTCATTGGCTGCATAGCCAGTAATCTTGTGTATGTAGATGAGGAGGACAAGTTCAGAATTCTCCAGGTGTGTAATGACTTATGGACTATGTGAAGATGTTGGGCTGAGGTGATGGTTCTTCCCAGACCCAAGGAGTCAGAACAGAGGAGGGGCGGTTATAAGTGAGTGTAGTGCCGTGGCCTCTCCATATGAGGCACAGTGGTACCTCGGGTTAAGAACTTAATTTGTTCTGGTGGTCCATTCTTAACCTGAAACTGTTCTTAACCTGAGGTACCACTTTAGCTAATGGGGCCTCCTGCTGCTGCTGCACCGCTGCTGTGCAATTTCTGTTCTCATCCTGAAGCAAAGTTCTTAACCCGAGGTACTATTTCTGGGTTAGTAGAGTCTGTAACCTGAAGCGTCTGTAACCTGAGGTACCACTGTACAGTTTAGATCATGGACTGTTAGTGCAGGGATCTGTCATTAGGCTGTTTCAAAAAGTCATAGTAGGGTAAGGGATGGGGAGGAAATTCTGTTCACTTTGCATTTAAAGACAAACCTACCAAATCCACACTTTCTGTGACAATACATGAACCAAACCAAAGACATCCTTTGTAATATGCCATTTTCTGAATTTTGCAATTTGGTTCTCCAGCCAAGTGATGTGTACTAACATGCATATACAAAGCTTAATAATAATAATATACTTGGGTAAAGTGTCCATAGAATGCATACATTTATGAAAGCAGCATACAAAATGTGTTATGTTAGTGAAGGGCGCTTGGGAAAATGTATAGATTAGGCATATTTGCATATAGAAATGTGTGTGATGATGAATTATCTGTTGAATTTACATGAGAAATTCATAAAATAAATCATAAACTGTTGTGGAAATGTGGAGAACTGAATTTAAGATTGGAAAAATGAAAAACTGAAAGAAACCAAGGGATAGCTTAGTTGGTTAGAGCATAGGGCTGATGACGCCAAAGCTGCATATTTCTGCATAGCAGGGGGTTGGACTATATGATACTCAGGATTCCTTCCAACTCTATGATTCTATGATCTATGATCTGACAGATTCACCTTACTCTAAAATAGGCTGGGCTAAGCCAGCCACATACATATGTAAGTACCTTGAAAAGCTTTGCTATTCCATCCAGCATCCTTGTCAGAGATTAATGGGTTAATCTTTTAAAGAACAGAAAAGTGGGGTGAGATAAATTGGCTACCCTGTGAAGCAGACAACCTGTTAGTGGAAAGGAGGAAGAAACAGTCCTGGATTGAAGACAGTTCTTGAATGAGGACCTGGAGGAAGTAAATTCACAAAAGATCTCTTGAATGTGCATATAATAGAGTGCTTTCCAAAACTAAATGACTGTAATAACAATGTGTCTGTACACCCCTTGTATCCAAAACCTGAATTTTGTTTATGCTTTTTGATATGAAAAGGCCTTCCTCATTGTCTTTGCTTTCCTTGAGTCATCAGGAAATATTTATAGTAGAGGAATACTGCTTTTGTTCCTAAACCTGTATACCTGGGCTCTCTCAAAAGTTAGAGTCCTTCCTATGATCAAAAGTTCATTTGAATTCGTTGGGGGAAGGATCTGACATTCTCTCTGAGCTTTCTGCGCAGGATGAGTCGGGGGTGTCTCCAAGTTTCACCCTGTGAAAACTGAGCTTGCATAGCCATGTGAGAGTAGTCAGAAACTTTAATCTGCCATAGGAAAGTTAAAAAGACATGCAGCCATCATCTCAAGACTCTACAATGATTACGGTTTATCTTCATGTACAGGAGGTATTGGGGTTTAGTGCCTTAAATCTATGTACAGAATGTTATTTGACTGATGCTTTCCACAAAGGTCTATCAGCTATTACGGGGAGGGGAAAATCAGTCAAACCCACAAAATCTTCATGCCAAGCAAGGAGGACGGTGATGTTCACTAACAGCTTGGATGCAGAGACCATGAATAATGCACCCAGACTGGGTCATCTGCCCCGACTTCCGGGTTGGTGCCTCTGGTAAGGGCAGATTTCCTCCGATCGGGAGGAATCCGCTCCGTGGAAAACAGGGTCTGAACCGCCACGGCGAGGCGGAGACCCATCAAAAACCACAGGCGGGAGAAGCCTGTGGACGTGGGATTCGGCCGGTACCTTTGCGCCCCCCCTACTCGCGGGGAAACCCGATTTCGGGGTTCCGGAGCGACGTGGGGTGAGTGGCGCGGTGCCTTGAATCGACTGCTTCTTTCACAGAGTGAAGCCGCATTGCTGTTGCCGGAGAGCGCTGACTTTTTCCTGTGGACAATTGGAGCTTAAATAACTGTCCGTGAGTAGAACGGAAAATTGGAATAAGAAATTTCCTTTAATTTGGCACTGAAGCGGAAAGGTATAAACAGGAAGTCTGCCTTCCGCTTTTTGTAAATAGATTGAAGCAAAGACACGGCAAGCTAGAGTTTAGAAAATCGTTTGTAAAGGATCAATTTTCATCATTTAAAATTACTGAACCCCCCTTGGAAGAAGGAGAAGAGGGGGGAACTTTTTCTGGACTGATTAAACTTGCAGAAGACAAGTAAAGAAAAGAAAAGCAATTCTCCACCGTCCTGAACCTGGGAGCGGGGTGTCAGGACAGACGTCTTCGGGAAGTTCATTGACTATAGACAAACGTTTTTGACAGATAGTTAAAAGAAGAGAAACATATTGATTCCTTTGTTCCCCTTCGCATCTAAAAGGAACAAAATATTGACAAAATATCTGAAAAAGGAAACTTTGTTGTTAGATTTGCTTTAAAAAAAAAAAGAGAGAGATGGATACAAATAGAAGCTTTTTCCCCTAGAGGGAGCTTGTGAAACTGTTATTAAACTCGAACTGGGGAGCTTTGCAGCTGCAATAGATTAAGATCGTGGGAACAGACTCTGACCTTCAACAAGAATGTACTCGGAGGCTCTGGTGTTGGCCTTTTGTAAGACAAGTGCTTTATTGGAACAGTTACATGAGAAGATGGATTTGATGACTATTGGGATCGGAAAGTTTGGACAGGCAGTGGGTACTTATTTAGAACCCACTCAGGAATTAACTCAGGAGTGTGCTTTGACAGATCAGATGAGGGAGGAGGTTGTTGCTGGACCTAGTGAGGCAGAGATGGAGGGAACTGTGGCCCAGCAGGAACATGAGTTGTTGGACTTGACGAATGAACCTGGAGAAAGCCAGATTTGGAGAGACAGAGTTCTGTTTGGCTTGGAGATGGGGGGCTGGACAGACCCCCCTATGCAGGGATGTTTTGACCTTTCAAATCT
Organism: Podarcis pityusensis; assembly: GCF_964106645.2. Classification (NCBI taxonomy): domain Eukaryota; kingdom Metazoa; phylum Chordata; class Lepidosauria; order Squamata; family Lacertidae; genus Podarcis; species Podarcis pityusensis. Next base: position 44,163,178 of record NC_138028.1, read on the forward strand.
GGCTTTGGGCCGGGAGGCGTTCGGAGTTGTGCGGGCCCTTAACTTTGGAGGGACTTTGAAACATGCTTTTAAATACCATATGGAGTTCAGTGTTGACTTTGGAAAAGGGGCTGATCTGTCGAGAAGGAACAAAAACATTGTCAAGCTGGAGTCTCCCCGAGTGAAAGGAGCAGAAGACAAAGTAAAGCACAGGTATAAATATGAAGAAGATCTGCGGATGGGACATGGAAGAGATCCAAGGGCCTCGGATATAAGGTTACCAGGTTGATGGACTAGATGGATGGGATAGAAAGGACTGACAAAACCTGAGACCAGGAGAAAGAGACGTTGGATGAAGATTGGAAGAAAGTTTTAAACAAATTATTTAGGAAAACCTTGTAAAAGTAAAGAGTATTAGAAAAATGTTGGAATGAAATTATTTGGCTTTAGCAGAAATGTTAAAAAGAATTATGTAAGAATATGTCATGGTTAAGAGAATTTGGTATAAATAAGATTTAAGTTTTAAGTTTTAGGGCCTTTTATGGTAAGATAAGGTTAAAATAGATTAAGGTAATTTAATGACAGAATATTATGAAAGATGGAAAGGATTTGCTGAGATAATTAACAACTAGAACACAAAAAAGGGAGGTGTGAGGAGGTCGATGAAACAAGGTAATGACAGTTAATGATTTGGGAATATTGGATTTGTTTTTAAATTTTTTGTCTATTTTTGCTTTTTGATTTTGATGTATTATGTGTTTTGTTTTGTTTTCTCTTTTTGACCTTGTTTTTTTTTATTGATTCGTATTGTTTAAATGCTACTTGTTTTTTTCTTCTTGTTTTTTTCTTTGTCTCTTTGTAATCTTAAAATTCTCAATAAATATTATTAAAAAAAAACAAAACCAGACTGGGTCATCTGCCATGGGAGTTTTAGTGATTGTTATTGGCTAGGGGTGACTATGTGCTTGGATTGCATATTTGGGTATTCACTTTAGTCTTATACTTTAGTCACTTTAGTCTTATACGATATGGTGTTTACTTTCGTCCACACACATACTGTTCTCAGAAGTTCATGGCAGTAGAAGTAATGAACATGCCCCTGGTGCTTGTTGGTACGTTATGCTGCTTGTGCTTTGTTTATGGTTTCACTGCCCTCCCAGTGGTCTTCAATGGGTTGGGTTGCGGGGTTTGTAACAATAAACCTGGCACCCTGTCTTTACTAAGGCTTAGAAGTGATGCAATTGCAGTATTAAAATTTAAATTACTTTGCTTCCATTTTTTGTAGGCCTTGGTTGCATGCACACACCATACATTTGAAGCACGCCCTCCTTACACCTCAAAGAATCCCCTGAACTGTAGTTTGCCTCCTAAAGAGGTACAATTCCTAGCACACTTATCAAACTACAGTTCCCAGGTTTACTTTAGATGGGGGAGTGTACTTTAAGTATATGGTATGTACCTCAGTGACCTAGACTGGCTTGGTATAATTCTCCTTTTCTGGCTGCTATCATGTGGAATTTGGGCTGCCTGGTAGAAATGGCATAACTACTGTTTTTCCTTCCAAAGCCCAGTGATGGGTGTGAGAGAATAAAAAAGCATGATGGGTTGTTTTCTTGATTTCCTTGATCCAGTAGAGAGGAGGCTGCAGTTCAGTAGTGGAGTTTGAGAAGCATGTCTCTAAAAACTTTTGAGACCAACAATTAAAAATCTTTGATGGCACCAGAAGCAAGAAACCAGCTAGGGAAGTGGCTAGACCATTAGATAAGAAAGGAATTAAAAGTGTGCTAAAGAGGATAAAGAAAATGCCAAAAAGCTGAAAGATGATGGGGATGCCCCCCAATTTGAATAGCTTCCAAGGTGGACAGATGTATCAATGGCTCCAAGTCATGATTATGACTACATTATTGACAGGATCAGAAATGCCATGTTGCTGATTACCAGTTGTTGGGGATTGCAAATGGGAGAGTGCTATTGAGTTCATGGCCTGCTTATGGACTTCCCACACACACACACACCTTCCTGTTTCCATTGTGGGAAGCAGGATGTTCAGCCAGATGATCCAGCAGGACTCTTATGTAGAGCACATGCCTGCAAGCATAAAGTACACTCCCTAGCATCATTATTTTAAAAAGAGATCTTGGGTAGCAGAGCTATGAGAGGCATCTACAGAAGACCTTGTGGATTCACTGCTGGTTTGGATAGACAGTTCTGGGTTTTATGAAATACAGGTAGTGATCACCATCTCATGTTATAAGGCAGCTGTTTATGTAATGTAGCTGAATTCTAATAGAAGAGGTGTCCTAATGACTGAAACAGATAAAGTATGAAAATATTAATACTGGTTTAAGGTTCAAGGATTTGTGGGTGCAAAGGTACCCATAATTTCTAGGATTAGAAAATGTTAGAGATTACTAAATGCTGTGAGTCTTCACCTGTGTTGCAGACCAAACAGTGTGAAAATGCAGGCTGGACTGAAGAAGAGGGGTTGTAAAAGTAACAGTGTACTAACAAATAATTCCTGCACCACATTGCCGTTAATATTATGAGCCAGACAGGAGCCAGAGCTGAAAAGAGAGATCAAATCTCTCGCCAACGGTAAGGTTAAAACTATGTTTTTTAAGTTTACAAGACAGTTCCTCAAGTCACTAAGCCACAAATCATGTCCACTGTCACTGACTAAACTAGTGGTCACTTGGGGGGGGGGGTTGGATTATTAGTGTTACCTCCTTGTCTTCAGTGTTAGGGGGTGGGATTTATCTGTGAAAGGGAATCATAAAATCAGTACCTAGAGGTGCTGTGAAAGATGGAGTCGCTGCACTTTGATGGTGTTAGCGCTCAGGTGTGGAAGAAATTGGCATCTTATGAAGATGAATGGCACCCTGTGGGATTTCCTGCCTTTCAAACCTGATACAGTATATGGTTATGAATTTGTGGTGGAGGGCAGACTCCCCATAATCCTAAATTTAGTAAAGAGGTAGAATTTTGCCGATTTTCAGAATATGAAGGGAAGTTGCCAGGCCAGTGAAAAATACTGACTGAACCAGTTCTCCTGTTCAGGAGATTGCTAATAGTGATGCTGTTAAGAACCCAAGGAGAACTAAGTACAGGGCCATTAAGAACAATTGACCTTGAAGATGCTGTCCTTTCCTCAGCTGAGAAGTGGAGAGAAACAGAAAAATTGAGAGAGGGGAGGTTGCCTGGGTAATAGGGGTGTGTGATGTCACCACAGGAAAGGAGGGTGTTCTTTTACAACCGAGGTTTTGGGAGCAGGGGGTTCTGGGAAGAAGGAGCAGGAAGTGGGCAGAAATCCATGCACACTGGATGGAAGAGGCTGCACTGAGAGACCAGGGGCCATGACGTGCTACTGCTTTGAACCCAAGCTTGCTGAAGCTATGAAAGGAACCATATGGAACACTTGTGGGACACTCGTCTACATTGTGCCTCCTTTCTAAGGAACATAAACCCTTGTTAACTGTCAAGACCCCTGGACACTTGCTACTGCTCAGCAGAGACGGGGGTTGCCTGTAACCCTATGTTCTCAATGAGTTTCTTTTTCTAAAAGCTTTATCTTTGTATATAATTAGTCCAGTTCCCATTATCTGGAACACTGAGCAGGGGCATTCCACACTGCAAACTTTTGTTGCAGGTGCGAGTTGTGCACTTAAAATACTAGGCCTTCCTTAACTGGCAACTAGTTTGATGACCCCCAAATTATAATAGTTGTAGTGGTCACAGAGTTGCGCTGCAGCCCAAATATAAAATGATGACAACGACTAGGTTTTCTCACGTTTTGCATCTTTGAGGGAATCTTGTGGGTTTTTTTGTGGTGTATAGGTCTGTTTGGCGCTAAGATTTTTTTGCCTGTGGTATTAGGGAAATGGAAATACTGGTATATATTATTCCAGAGGTTTTCAACCTTTCTGAGTCCACAGCTCCCTTGACCAACTACATTCTTTTTGTGGCACCCCTGAGGGCCTCAGGAGCCCAGTTAGGTCACCTCTTGGCTGCAAAGTTATCAGTTTCTCACCCTTTTTCGAACCCCCTCCCTTGTGGAGTGTTCCCTCGGTCTCCTCTCCTCTCCCCTCTCCTTGGGAGTCCTCTGAGCAGCTCTCTGGGGTGAGAAAGACTCCTGCCTGAAACCCTGTAGTGCCTTCCAGTCAGTGTAGATGATGCTGAGCTATACAGTATGGACCTTTATTGGTATAACTGTCTGCTCCTATAAACTCTAATCAACAAAAGCCTACCAGGCCATCATATTACAAAGTAATCCATTACAATTGCAAGTATTCTGCTGCTTTATAATTCTTATAAGCAACTCCAAATTGCCACAAGACAAGACATTTCCTAAAACCCTGAGCTGCTTCTCAGCCTGGATCTCGGCTTCCATCTTCTTCCAGCACTGGGAGGCGGGGATAATCTCTCACCGATAATCCCTTTACTGTGCTGTTTGTCCCTGTTGGCGGTAAGCCGTAGGGATGCACTTTGTAAACGGCCTTTGGGAGGGTGAAGGAAAGGGCTGGAGGCAGCTGGCAGGGGTGAAGCATAAAGGCAGGAGGAAGGCTTTCCACTTCGGAAAAGGGCCTTCTACTCTGGTTCTATTCCAGATCTCCGGCCCATTAAAAAACCTCAAAGAATCCCATAAAAATTGAGGATTCAGTGAGTGAAGTTTTGGCATCCTGTTGTGTTCTCTCCCTTCCTGACTGCTGTCTGCAAATGCAGCATTCAAACATTTTATTGAATTTACTGTCCATTCTAGGTAGGCAGCATTGCAAAGCATTAGGTGATTTTTTATTAATCTACTGCTGGAGACCGTTTTTTTCCAGGCCAGATACTTCAAAACTAATCTCAGAGCTATGTTTTGTTGGGAATACTTTGGGATCTTTATTAATTTAGTGAAGCAGAATATTAGTTGTTATTAAGTGTATTTTTAAAAAAAGTATTGTTTGAATACTGTTCTCCCCCCCCCCCTCTCTGTGTGTGTACCAACTAATCTCAAAGGCACAGAATTTGGCTGCAGTCACTTTTTTTATAAAAGCAAAATGTGTGATGATCTGCTTCAGTGTTCCATGCCCCCCGCCCCCCAGTACTGGTGTCTTGATGTGATGTATTCTGTGAAGCAAAAACTTATGCAAGAGCATGATCTTGTTGTATCCCTTCTGAAAACGTCCTGTTTGCCAGGGTGTGTCTTTTTTACTATTTGACATTTGCTCTGGGCTGCTTTCCACAAATGGCTTGCCAGTCGTTTGTTTTTTTTAAAGGGGAGGGAACTACCTAAAAATTCTAGTTTAGATTATGAAACACCTAACTTGCTCCAAGACATTGTCCCACAACTATTCTATTAATTGCTTTTTAAGTATTGTTTCTCTGATGTTTTATTTTTGTTGATTCATATGTGCAAGGTTTTAATAATTGTGATAACAACACACCTTTGAGACTCGTTGTTGTTGCTGTTGTGGAAAGTGGGCTAGAAATAGTCCAACCACCTTCCAAGAAAATGAGGTTGAAATCTACCCTGGAGGTTACTACTGTTCATTGCAGAATTTACACAGAAGCGGACCTATTGTCACTTACACAGTATTAAGCAATATCCTCCTATTTCAGCCACTTACCACTTACAATTTGCCTATTGGGGTAAAAAAAAAAATAGTCCCATCCCATCCATGTAGTTTTCAAGCAAAAACCAACCCAAGGAAGCAGACTGACAGTAGGCACGTGGTGTTATTTTGGGATGTTTTGCCAGCCTGAGACACATTTAAATTGGTTTTGGGGTAGAAAAATGCCCCATAAAACTGGCCATATATTTCAGTTTCATATTTTATTGGTAGACACTTGGGGCAGAAAACTACCCTGCAAAACTATCTGCGCCCAATCTTTTAGTTTTATTGGAATATATATTTAGGGTTAAACCACAGAGCCTAGGACTTGTTGATCGGAAGGTTGGCGGTTCGAATCCCCGCGACGGGGTGAGCTCCCGTTGCTCAGTCCCTGCTCCTGCCAATCGAGCAGTTCGAAAGCACATCAAAGTGCAAGTAGATAAATAGGTACCGCTCCGGCGGGAAGGTAAATGACGTTACCGTGCGCTGCTCTGGTTCGCCAGAAGCGGCTTAGTCATGCTGGCCACATGACCCGGAAGCTGTACGCCGGCTCTCTCGGCCAATAAAGCGAGATGAGCGCCGCAACCCCAGAGTCAGCCATGACTGGAACTAATGGTCAGGGGTCCCTTTACCTAAATGCATTTATATTGTAGTCCAACACTCACCATACTTAAATCATGCAAAAAGGAAAAGAAAGAAAGAAAGAAAGGAAAGTTTCAGCTATCATTCCAGCCACTATATCTATCAGAAGGGTCTAGTCAATGCTATGGGTTTGTTAGTCAGTTTCTGAACCCATAGCCTCTACAAGCATTGTGAGGCAATGGCTCCATACAGTGGTACCTTGGTTCTCAAACTTAATCCGTTCCAGAACTCCATTCGAAAACCAAGGTGCGCTTTCTCATAGAAAGTAAAGCAAAATGGACTAATCCGTTCCAGACTTTTAAAGACAACCCCTAAAACAGCAATTTAACATGAATTTTACTATCTAACGAGACCATTGATCCATAAAATGAAAGCAATAATGAATGTACTGTACTATAAAATAAATAAGACAGTATTGTAGATGATAAAAATTAAAATTAATTTTTTTATTACCTGCACCGATGATAGTCATTGTTTGGATGGGGCATTTTTATCCATTTCCGCAGTCACACAATCAATCAATCAGTAGCTGAACTGGATTTCACACAGTCACAAAAATGAATTAACCGAAAAAGCCTCAAAAACAAAAATGTAAAATTAATAGCAAAAACAAAAGTGCCAAACTTATTCTGTTCCGGAAGTCCATTTGACTTCCGAAATGTTCAAAAACCAAGGCGCAGCTTCTGATTGGTGCAGGTGCCCCGGAAACAATAGCTGACAACCGTTTCCGAAAAACGTTCGAAAACCGGAACACTTACATCCGGGTTTTCGGAGTTTGGGAACCAAGGCGTTGGAGTACCAAGGCGTTTGAGAACCAAGGTACCACTGTACTTTAAAGTGACATGAGTTCTGTGATTGGAATACTTGGGGTCTTTTTTCTTTTCTTAGTGAGGTTGTGGACTGAGCCATGTGTGCTATTAAGTTTTACTCCTAGGAGAAAATATCGGCTGTGATCAGGGCTGACTTATAGCATGGAGGGAAAGCTCCCAGTCAAGATCTGGTTTGACTGTCAGAATGAATGTAATTTATTATAATGTTTGTGGTAGTCCTGCATGCCTTTGGCTGTTCGAACAGGCGCTTGCTTTTAAGAGATGATGCAATCTACTAAAAAATAAACCCTGTTAAATCAATCAATGAGAATTACTCCCAGGTAAACATGTATGAGGTTGTTACCTGAATCATGTCACTTATTTCTGTTGTCCCAGTTACTTGATAAATTTTGTGATTCTCTGTTTATGACATTTTTTAATGTACTTTGCTTTGAGAATGTTTGTTGAAAGGTGGTTTATACAGTCTTCTTGTGCATCCTAACTATTAAAGTGAGGCTGCCAGATGCAATACTATACAGTACTGATCCTTGTGCCTTAAATAGCTGTGAAGCAGGGAACATTTTGTTAAATGCAACACTACACACCATTGCAAAAAGGATGAGAGAAGCTGCCCCCAATAAAACTATCTCTTCTGAACGAGTAGTAAAATGACCGCAGTCCTCCCATGTAGAGTCTAATAGCTACTGAATATCATCAAGTATGTAATTTTTAAGAAAAGTTGGGATAGGTTTCTTTCCTGTGTTTGCATGTGGGATCTAAAACAATAGACAAGTGTAGCCTTGAAAGTGGCATGCCTCATAATCTCAGATTAGTTCAAACAGACTATCTTTAGGGATTGCTCTTCTAGTTAATTGCCTTTTTAATTAAAGATCTTATTTTTACTAAAAGTTCCTTTCTAAAACATGTATAATTAGAATGTCCCCAGCCTGCTTGTAATGTTTTTGTAGATTGTTAGACACTTTGTGCACTTTCAGACTGTAACTATTTTCAGGTGGGATTCAAATGAAGGTTGTGTAAGTATAGTTGATTGTGAAGGCTTTCGCAACAGACCCACTTTCACAAAAGCTCAGACTTTGGTAAGTGAAGGGGAAATGCACTTGAAAGTTTGGGATAGCACTTCCTTTGATGCAACATCATCTCTAACCGCCACTCAAACAAATTGGAATGAATGTTCAATAAATAGCCAACATTGTCTAATCTTCTTGCAAACAAATCAGGATGAATGCTCAATAAACAGTTGCCTGAAAGCACCCTTGGTGCTTCCAAACGTAACTATTGTTTATTCATTTCATTTCTATACCGCTTTCTATTTTTAAGAAAAATGTTACAACCTACATTAAAACATCAAATAAAACAATCCAGAATAAAACATTGCTGAAGAAAGTCAAATATAAAGTATACATTCAGAGCAACATAATTAACAAGAAACCAAAATATTATCTTAAAGTTTTCAAAATAAAACGTTACAAAAGGAGGTCAACTACAAAATGCATATTTAATGCAGCAAAGTTAACAAAAGGTTCCTTATGCATTTCATAAGAAAACTTTAATAAAGGAAGTCAAATATAAAATGCACATTTAAAACAGCATAATTAGCAAGGGAATAAAATATTATCATAAGCATAGAAGGTATCTGCTGCCATTGCTGCCAGTCCTGTCAATGGTGGTTCATGCTGAGCGGTTGTGGAAGCTTAGGCTCAGTGAACTGGGCCTGACTAAGAAACAGCCAAGATCGTGATGTTTCTTATAATAAGGTTTGTTGCCAAATTACTTTAAACCTGGAATTGATTTGCCGTTGTTGAGTTCTGCTCCCAAATATTTTGCTGATGAGCCACTATTGTTGTGATAACGTGTCTGTATCACACTTCAAAAAAGAAATCACACTGCCATGTACCTTGTAATATTTGCATTCTCATACTATTTTAACCTTGTTTGTGTGTAAAACTACCTTCAGAAATCCTGCTCCAAACACTTGTGAGAATAATGAGGCGTATACGGTATGTGTGTAGGAATGAAGATAAAAAACAACAACTCTGAATCTTGTGGTGTGCAAAAGTACATGCACTGAAATATCTGAGGCCTTGGATTCAGGTGAACAATTCAAAAGTAAATGAAGCTATGATTATTCATAAATTTTGTTCAGATCTTGTTTCAGAGCAGTCGGTTGTTTTTGCAAAAAATCATTGCAAGCAGTGCGTAGAGTAAGTTTCAACATGGAAAAGTAAGGCAGAGGAACAGGGTTGTCCCTCAGAGGTCTGTGCTTTGCACATAGAGGAGGTCCCAGGTTCAGACCCTGGCAGAACTTGGAGGTAGTCCTGGAAAAGACTCCTGTCTGGTCACTGTGGACCAGAGGGGCTAACCTCTGATGATGATGGACTACATCTCTGATCTTGCCCTAGTACTAGCTGGGCCTAATGGGAATTAAGACTTCAACAATATCCGGAAGACCTTGGGAGACTCTGAGGTAGACAGTTCTGAGCTTGTCTTACTTTATTTGAAGTAGTTTTATATGCTGTTCCCCCCCTGCCCCAACCTTCATGGCAAGGCTGACAAGTAACTTGTATATTACTGTGAAGTGTGGAAAGACACACAAGTGACTCTTGTCTTTGGCATCATCTCCAAAAGTAAGACTTGGGTGGTCACCGTCAGCCACAAAAGAGATATGTGAGCTCCACAGGTTTGGCTTCAAAATTTCTTCTGGGACAATAGTCCATTTGAGCTTAGTGAGGTTCCTCTGTGAAGGAATACCACACGGAAAAATCCAGTACATATTCTTCCATGTGTTTCCTCTGGGTGAAAAACACTTTGGAGCTGCAGACCCAGAGGCTTTTGGGTTTGCTTGCTTTACTGGTTACTGTTTCTAGGAGGTTTAAAAGAACGAGGGAAACTCCCTGGTGTGTGCCATCACCTGTTGTTGCCTTAAGGTTTGTTGGCAACCGTTGGGTGTGCTTCTCTTTTGAGCTGGCTTTATTTTGGCTCCCAGAGCCTTGGTTTGTTGAGAGGAGCAACCTGATGCTCCTTGGTGCAGGCAAGTGAAGTGTAAACACTGTTGTAAATTTCCAGACTTCCTAGGACAGAGCTGCATGGGGTTTGAGGGGGGGGGGAGGGAGAGCCCAGAGGGCTGGAGCATGTTATTTTTGAAGTGCTTAGCTCTGGGGGAGGGGGGATATTTTGCGCCTGGGCACTTCTGCACTGGGAGAAGAGCAGATCCCATTACTCTGGTGTTCAGTGTTCAGAAGCAGTTAGGAGAGGAGGAAAGATTTATGAATGGAATCTGTTTATAAAATGTCAAGGAAGTGGATGGGTTTCTTTTGCCTAGGAAGTACCTATTCTCTGGAAATCAGAATATGCAAGGAGACCTTGCAGAATGAGTACTGGAAAATGCATGCACAACAAAATGCAGCCCTCTCCTTTCCCCTGTGCTGTGCTATGTATTTCCAGGCCTGGTTTGTGTATGTTCCCTCTCACTGCCACGCTCTCTTCTTTAACTTAAGATGGCTTTAGCAGCTTTCCCCCAAAGGAAAGAGCTGAAAAGTGCAAGCAGCGGCCCTCGATCAGATAAATTGTAAACAGAACCCTTGTGTTTTGAGTTGAAGGTGATCAAGTGAAACTTGAGCCTATTTTTTTATGTTAAGTCAGGGTAGCCAATGTGGCAACCTCCAGATGTTACTGGACTGCAACTGTAACCATTCCTAACCAGTAGTCATGCTGGCTGTGGCCAATGGAAACTGTAGGCGAACAGAATCTGGAGGGCACCATATTGGCTAGGCTGTGGTTGCTGGTCTCTTGGATCATGCACAGCTCTAGTAATGTTTGCGTAGCTGGATCACTTGGGTGAGGGGAGCATGATGTTAATGTGACTGACCACATGATGCTGAACATCCTGCAGTGTCCAGATAATTGGACTTTTTTAAAGTGGCAAGGGATCAAACCACAAGGACACAGGCCTTTAATCTTATTTCGCAATTACTGATGATTGACACCTGGTTTGGGCAGACTGTGTGTCATCTCTCTTTCAATTAAGTGTAGCAGAGCTGTTGACAAATAACCCAAAGCATGAAATACTACAGACTGGAACCTCTATTTCCATTTCAAGCCTTCCTGTGCTTGAACAAACTTAGGTGAAATAGCCCAAGAAAGATCTATCAGCAGATTCAAGAACAACCCCAAGGTTGGCCATGATACTAACAACTTTAGGGGGAAATTTAGCAAAGAGGACCCCCCCCCCAACCCAAACCAACATGGCCTTGGTTGCCTTGGAACGTTGACCGACTTAGATAAAAAATTCTGACATCCAGATGGGAGGGAGGGAGAATGCAATGGGTGGCTGAAAAAGGAGAAGGTGACTTCTAGATTGTTGCCATTTTTGGGTAGGATTCAGTCACACTCTGGTGAATTCAGGTTGCATAACAAACCTGCTTCTCCCAAGTATGTGTATTTTTACAGTAAAGAAAGTGATGGGAAAATACAATGGAAAGTGTGGAATAACTTGCTTTGAGGCAACATCGTCCTATCTCGCCACAAACAAATCATGACAAATGCTCAAGAAACAGGTCATCTGGAAGCACCTGCATTGCTATAAAAATGTTAGACTATGTATGGATTTTCACACCCAAAAGCTGTTTTGACATGTCCCCAAGGAGGAAGGTGAACGCTGTCTGTAGAAATCCATGGAGAAATCCAAGATTCTAATGCAGTGTGTCTACATCATCCCACCATACCCCAAAATAGGATGCCTCCTCTTCCTAGATCAAGCAGTGGCTTTCTCTGGCTGTAAGGGTTATATAATAGTTTTATTGCATTTCATGAGAACCCTATAAGCTGAGATTCATGACCTATATAAGGAATAGGCTGGTGGAGCTCATTTCCTCCTGTATAACTTTTCATATCTTAGTGAAATGAGGGTGTGCTTGTCTATAAGATCCAACTTCAAAATAATGAAACCAGTTCAAGCTCTGCCTTAGCTTTTGTTCTGTATGTGTGTTTTTCTTTTGGAAAGCCTTTGGCCTTTTGACATTCCATATGGGGGCAATGGCAGCATGGAGTTCCTTCAGGAAATGGCTGCCACCGTTGTTTCATTCCATGCTGGTTTGCTTCCCATCTGCATAGCATAGTGGAGCCAGAGTGCTCTTCTAGGAATGTAGGAAGCTGCTTTATACAGAGTTAGATCAATGGTCTCTCTTGCTCAGTATTGTCAACACTGGCAGTGGCTCTCCAGGGGATCTCTCCCAGACCCGGGGCTGGGACCTGTGACCTTCTGCATTCAAGTCAGTTTCTTTACCACTGAGCTGCCCAATTCAAGGTTCCATATGAGTGTTAAGTTCCTCCCACATCAGGCACGTACTTTCTGTTTACCCCAGCCAGCAAACCTCAAGACTTCTTCTAGTCTTCTGGTTTGGGTGCAGCCTTGCAGTCATGCTCCAAAGCTTTGGACTGTCTGTGTGTGTGTGTGTGTGTGTGTGTGTTGGAGGAAGCGGTGGGGAATTCTTCCCATACAGTGGCAGATTTTTTCCTTCTGTGTGTCTGGATTGGCCATCTGCAGCACAGCCTCAGGAGCCTGTGGGAGCCAGATTACAACATGATTTCTTTTTAGGAATGGCTGTGGGTTTTATTTGGGGGAGGTGCCAAATACCTGCACTTCCAAGCAAATAAAAGATCAATAGCTCTGTACACACTCCAGTTTACTCTGCATACAGTGTGCTCCCACCGCTAGTTTGGGATGCATGCACATGACATTAACCACAGTCCATATCTATCTTGTCAGTTCTTATGAAATACTAGGTTTTGATGCATTTCCCCCCAAGCCACCTTGATCCAAATTGAGGAAAAAATGACCTAGTTGTGTTGTAAGCCTGCAATGTGTACGCAGCCAATGACTAAGAGTCCTGATAGCTGGATGCTACCTCCAAGATCAGAGGCACCATACTGAATACTAAAAACAGTTACGGGAGAACAACAACAGAAAAGGGGGGCTTTCCACAGGCATCTGGTTGGCTACTTTGGGAAATTGGATGTTAGACTAGATGGGCCTTTGGTCTGATCCAGCAGGGACACTCCTGTTCTCTTGAACTGGAATGAAGGAGGTCTGTTGGCTTTGTTTGAAAAAGAATCTGAAAAATGGCACCCTGATGCACAATTTCTCTTTGGTGTAGAAATATGTATCTGTTGACCCAGATCACATCCTATCTTCGTGGAGATTAGCGTGAGAACTGTCATTAAATCCAGCTGAACCACGGCTTCAGGAGCTAACTGGTTTCAGCTTGCATATGTTTTTTACATTTTCAGAAGTTAATTCAAAACTTACGATGGCCACATTCTCTCTCCCCCCCGCCCCCCCGGTGTCTCATGGATTCTTCCAATGTTGTGTGTGTGTTTGATCAAAGCTTCCTCAGCGATATTTTGCAAATGGCAAAAAGCTGACTGTTAGGAAAATGAATGTGTGTAAAGCTGTTTTGGGATCAGAGCAGAGATCTGTCAGGGACGTGCAGCTGCCAAGCAACTTGTTTAGCTCCTTGGTGCGTTGCTCCAGCGAAGGGAGGCAGCGAAGCCGTTTTCTAGCTGAGCCGCAGAAGTAAGGGCATTTACATGAAGCTATTTCCAACCACTGTGGTCTGAATGTATGTGCTCCAGTGTTGGATTACATCTGTCTGGAAATAAACTCTGGGGCCTCTTTGTTTCTTTAACCATTAACAATAGCTGTGTTTCAGCAGTGTATGTACCAATAATATGGGCCCCTTTGCTCTCTCTGAAGTGTAAAGGAGGCAGGGCTGTTCACTTCCCTAGTTGTCTTTTATGAAGTAACCTCTATTTTTTCAACAGGATATAATCAAACTCCAAGGAGGTGTCCTTTTTAAAAAGTAAATCTAAAAATGGTATGGTTCCCTGGAAATAGCACCTCCATTTGAACTTTATAGGCAGCATTGCTCCATTACTGAGCTGGGAGGGTTTTATCTATACAGTCAGGATAAATTTCAGACACAAAAAAGTTGTATTGAAAAATACGACTTGCAAGCTGTCTGGCCCCCAAATGGCAACTAGGCATTCCATTTTGGTGACTGTAACCCTGGTTTAAAGAGCCATTTGGCGCCTAGCTTATATATCTTGAGTTTCTAACACTGACTGGAAAGCACTTTCGTACCATTTCCCACCATTATGGTTATGGTTCTCCTTCCTCAATAAGTACCATGCATTGTGGGCCTAATGAACTGCCCCACCATAACACCTTCTCATTCCTGTTCTTGAAATGACAAGCCACCCTCATGAATTCCTGGTTATCTTTGTGGCAGAAGAAATGTGAGGCCAGAGTGCTAGTGGCGCATGCGTTGTGCATGCAATATTGAAACCCCTTTCTTTAAGAACAGTGTCACCTGATCATGTAGACAATGGGAGATTAGCAGCTTCTGGCTCTGCAGTTGGATTAGCAAAACCTCATTCCCCACAAGTATCTTTCATTTGTGTGTGCACACACGCGCCGTTTGGTTCACCACAAAGCCAGAGGGCACAAATGAAACAGCTGCCTCTCCATGTGTCCAGAGCTGTTATTGAGTGTGTGCTTTCTTACATTTTAAGCTGATGCTACTCTGCAACTTACGGGACACCAAATCAAAACACAGACTTGCAGTAGAATATTGTGATCTGCTAGATACAGTCGTACCTTGGTTGACAAATGCCTTGCGACTCAAACGTTTTGGCTCCTGAATGCTGCAAACCTGGAAGTGAGTGTTCTGGTTTTCGAACATTCTTTGGAACCCGAACACCCGTCATGGTTTCTGCGGCTTCCGATTAGCTGCGGGAGCTTTCTACAGCCAATTGGAAGCCGCGCCTTGGTTTCCGAACGTTTTGGAAGTCGAACGGACTTCTGGAATGGATTCCGTTCGACTTCCGAGCTACAACTGTACTTGTCAGCCTCCTTGTTTCTTTGTTTTGTTTTGTTTTGCAGTTGCATCAAGTTAAAAGAAACGAGAGGTTATCGCTCTAAGGGAAGGGGTATACCTTAGTGCTAAAGCCAGAGCTGGTTGAAGTGCCCGCCTCAGGCGGCGGAAATGCAAGAGGCAGCACTCCGCTCACCCAACTACTTCTGCTGCTGAGAGGGAGGCCTTTCATGTGCCGTGTTGCCAGTCATCTTCCCTCACCCCAGGAGGAGAAGCCGAAAGAGCAGCAACACTCTGAGATATGCCCTGGCTTCCTCCATGTTTGGCAAGAGCCAGGGTGTTTCTGTGCACTGGTTGCTGGAGGGTGGGGGGAGCCAGTTTGCAACACTGAGGAGCACCCTGGCTCCTGCTGAGTGTGGTGAGGAGCCTTGGCGTTCCTGCGTGCTGGTTGCTGCTCAGCTCCCTCCCAACCTTCTCTGGGTAGAGGTGCTGCTTTGTATGCAGAAATCTGCTCACCCTCTTGGTACAGCAGTGTTGCGGGACAGCAGAGGCTTCACTGGTGCCTATCAGGAACTGGATCCTAGCCTGCACTCTGCTTTGGCAAATGGGGATGCAGGCTGGGACTTGGGCTGTGCCAGGGGCCGGAGCTGACGGTGGGCTTCCATTGGATCCGACCCTTGCCCATTTGAGCAGCCTGCACCTGGAGTACTGCCTGTTCATTCCAGGTAGGCCTGGAAGAGAACCCTGCCTGAAACCCTGGACAGCCACTGTCAGTCAGTGTAGGCAATATTGGACTAGATGGACTAACCACCCAATGATCTGACAATGTACCTATGTTCCTATGCTTGATGGACCCTCTCCCTCGGTGGTTTTTACTGTCCATTGCTGTTGGGCTGCATTGCAAAAAGTCCCCATCATCTCCAGGTGATAAACTGGGAGAAACTCCTGCCTGGAGAGCACTTGCAGCCAGAAAAGGCTGAGGTACATAGTCCAGTGATCTGGCTTGGTACATGCCAGCTTCAGATCTTACTGAAAGTAGTGGAAATAGTTGGATCTTGCTGCCTTTACCCCCACTCCAGGCCTCTGCTGCCCCTTCAAACATAAGTTACACTGAGCAGGCCTGTTTCCTATTCCCTTCACCTCCCATCTTTCCAATTGCAGCTGCAAAGGGTTTCATCTTGGTGGCCGTCCCTCGCCTTCACTTGAACCAGATGTACAAATTCAGGGTGTGTAGCTTGTTATATTTGTTTGCTTAAATGTGCAAACACTGTTTACTTCGTAGCTTATGTGGTGGTTCCTGCTGCTGTGCTCCAGATTGAACTAATGACCTTGAGAGCTAAATTAAGTAGGAGCCTTTTCAAGCTGACCTATAAAGCCTCTGGTGGCATGGCTGTGCTGTAACGGGCTCTATTATGTTCTGCTTGGAACTTGGGAAGAGGACCAGAAACCCCTGTGTTAAAAAAAAGAGGGGGGAGGGCCCAAACATGAAGACTAACCATTTTTACAGACTGTGCTAAATTGGTACAAGCCAGTGCTAGTCTTGGATTTTTGAGGCCTATGTTCCGTTTTTATCTCGGCCTATGGCCTTCAACTAGTCACTATTTTTCTCAGCCACTAGTCTCCATGCTAATGTGGAAATAACCATGATCTACTTCATAGAGCCCTTATGAAAAGGTGGAAACATAGGTCCAGTTGCATGCCAGACAGTTTGGCTTGACATGTCATCTGAATCGGGGCTTGTGGTTTATTCGTTTCCAGCATCCCTCCCTCACCGTAAGTCAGACTCTGGCTTGCTTCCATATAGTGCAGGACCAGGAGAGGAGTGCTGTGGCAACTCTTGAGCAGCGTGCGCTAGCTAGGTGCTTGTTCACATGAAACCATTGTTTAACTATGGTTTAATGCAACATACAAACTGGGCCATGCAAAATCATTCCACTGTTCTTGCAATCCTTAACTGGGTGAACCAGTTTTTTGTTTTTTGTTTAATGAATGGAAGTGATTGTGTCCACTTTAGATGCAAAACGTGTGTGGGCTTGATAGCGCAGAACAAGCAACTATTCAAGTAGTTAGGAATGGTTATTCAGGTTGCAAAGTTAACTTCCTCATTTCTACAGTGCGAGTCCATTGATTCATAGTTGCTCATTGTTAAAGACCCAGAGGGCGTGCTTCTGCTTAGTTAGGAGAAAGCAAACTGTATTCTTCTATGATCATGCAAATTCTTCCTTGCAGTACCTGAACTGCATAGGGCCATTTCGCACATAATAATAGGCAAGCCGGTTACAGTGCTCTCATGGTACCTGTTCAGTACACATTCATCCTTTACTTTTTTTTTTAGTGTGTGCCTTAGAACATAGGGTGTGAGATGACTGTAAACTTTCAAATTGAACCTGAAGTTGGTGCTCTGGGGGCTTCATAGCCATT
This sequence comes from Podarcis pityusensis, assembly GCF_964106645.2. NCBI lineage: Eukaryota > Metazoa > Chordata > Lepidosauria > Squamata > Lacertidae > Podarcis > Podarcis pityusensis. The sequence goes on from NC_138028.1 coordinate 44,180,515, forward strand.
TGTATAAAGGATGAGGAGGATAAGCTGACATCCTTATTTTTAAAGCCAAAGCCTTTAACATTGCTGAATCTTTTGATACTAAGTTTGTGACGACTTCAAATTCTGAGCAGTTGCATGGTACCATCCATCTACAGGAATTAAGTCATTCTTGCTTCTTCTCTCTCATTGCCTTCTTCCCCTCTGCATGAAATACAGGCAAATTGCCTATGCAAACTCATTTTGTTTGCTTGATTTATTGAATGCAAGATTCAAAGTGGCACCAGCTTATTTGCAATGCTATCAGTTTTGATGATTGATCTGTGAACCGCCCTGAGACCTCTGGATATAGGGTGGTATAGAAATTTGAAGAAGAAGAAGAAGAAAGTGGAAAGCTACTCCACACACTATAGTGGAATCTTTGCCTCCAGTATTGCAAGCAAATGGACGTTTTTATTCACTAATGAGCGTCCAGGTGGTCAGTGCTAATGCACTACTGAAAGATGATTCGTGCTGGTTGCTTAGCACAGGAACTCTCTGTGGGGAAGCCACCTGTTGCTGAGCATTTCCCATGATGCTTTAGAATGATTTTGGCATGCATTTAGAGTTGAATTTTGTGCAAACTCTCCAAGGTGAGGACCCCCTCTTTCGTTTTCTTACAAGAGACAGAAAGCTCCTTGTAGACGTTGCTGAAATACCGACCAGGAGGAGATTTGTGTGGTGTATGTAAGTAAAACAATCTATCCATTGTTCAATATTACTTGCCTGTGGGGCCTTCTGTTTAGCAGTGACATGACAAGTAAAATCGTCTACAATATTAAAATGGGTGCAACCTGGAAATCGAAATGACAGATGCTAAGGTGGGGATGTGACACACATCTACGGGAAATTTTATTGTTTTGGACAGAACATCCAAACCCTGCCATACCCCAAAGTCAATTTTAGAGATCCTTACCATGCTTGCTTGCATTTAACTGTGGCACAACTTATGCTGACTGAAGTGAGAGAAGCGGCATGATAATAATACCTTAAGGCCCTGTGGGTCCTTTGTATACTAACTTCAGTTTTCACATCAAAAATGGTTCTTAAATGTCAGAGATGATTTATCAAAGCATATTTTCTAACAAAACTGTGGCTGTTCTAAGTGAACTTCTTAATTCCAGCATGTAGATATTCCCAGATTCAGTTAGGAAGTGGAGGGATGGTGGTGGTGGTTTGGATTTAAGCCTGGGCTTGGGAATTTCTCATCCGGTGATGGGTCAGTGGTAGAGCGTCTGCTTTGCAGGCAGAAGGTTTCAGGTTCAATCCCGGCTAGGAAGGGGTAGGAGAGACCTGTCTGTGAAAACCTGGGGAGCACTTGCCAGTCAGAGAAGACGCTGAGTTAGGTGGTGCAATGGACTGACTTGGTATAATATAGCTTCCATGTTAAGAGGAAAACCAGTAGTACGTAAGTACGTAATTTCTGTAACATGTGAAGCGGTGCTGAAATGGCAAGGAACCCATTTATTTTCAAAGTGTGTGCTCTACTGCTGTGATTATATCCCTGTGTTACTGCATGGAGCTGGATGGCAGTAAATACAATGACTTTCTTAAGCATTTCACTGCTAAGCTGACTGGCTGTACACTAAGCAAAAGCGAAGAGGCTGGTTGTGATGTGCCACTAGTCTTTGGCTCCCGTTTTTCCCCCCTTCTGTTTTAAAAGGGATTCGGTATCTCCAAGGATTGTGCATTCTCTCCTCGCCCCCCGCCCCCTCCAACCAGCTGTACATGTAGCACGGTCAGCATTTATGCTGAACAACAGATGTGGGGAGGGGCTTAAGTCTCAGATGTTGGAAGGGCACTTGGCGATAATGTCCCCTCCTTTATAAGAAGCTTTATTCAACAGGGAGGAAAGACGGGAGGAAATTGCTTGCAGCTGAGAGGGAGATTGATGCCGGGCTTGTGCGAGAGTGATTAAAGGAAGTACATTGAAAGAGATCTAAAAGGATCAGTGTTAAAAAGGCAGGATTGGTTGAGCTAACAAGGTGAGCTGCAGCACCTTTTGAGATCCATATTAGCTGATTCAACCCATTCATCCACCTTTCACAGATTCTTTAAAAAAAATATTATTATTGTAGCATTGCAAACCCTCGGGAAGCTGATGTATTCACCACCACACCCTTCTTCAGTCAACATACAGTGTCAAATATCTTCTTTAAAGGCCACTTCAGGCAAGATATTTTTTCTCCGTGGATAAATAATTCCAGGTTGGAAGAAAGGGTGCACAGACTGTTGTATAAAAATTATTACCTAACTTAGTGCTGTTCTGAAATGGGGTGTGTTGTGTGCTCTCAGCAAAACAACTGTATGCCTGAGCATCACACAAGGGCAGGTCTGTATATATTTAAAGCCATAGAGACCATCTATCTCCAATAAACTAAGGTATAAGCCCCCTACGCTCAACAGACAGTACCACACTTATGAGCACAAAGCATGGGCTCTGCTAGTGTTGGTCATACAGCTGCCAGAGATAACTGTCTTTAATGTAGTGATGCTGAGTTCCAATGAACTGGAAACATCGGCTGAAAATAGCCATAGTTAAAGAGAAATAGCTTTCAAAAGTCCCTTTTAGGACTGAACAGGATAATGGTGCTATTACTCACTCTTTTATATAGTCTTTTCAGTGAAGAGCTTCTACTTAAGGAATTACTGTAGAAGCACACTATTTATTATATTTGTTTTTGTGAAATGAGGCAGTTTGATACTACAGCTGTTTCACCCCTAACCACACAACACTTCATTTCGCAATGCTGTGATGTAAATTTGAGTTGCTGTTGTTGTGGGTTGAGTTTTCAGTATGTTTTGTTGTATTAAGTATTATATATTTTTATGCTGTATCTCTCTCTGGAAGATTTTACTAAAGAGCAGCTATAAATTTATCAAAATAAACAAACTGAAGACAGTGTTTATTTATTAATGTAACAAAGCAGCCAACTGGACAATCTGTTTAGCAGGTGAAATTCCCTTCCATAGGAAAGCTGCATTAACTTAGCACAGTTCTGGTGGATCTTGTCCCATTTTCTATTAAGATGTTCCTTGACTGTTCATTTCTAGTTATGAGCACTGATATTCTGGTATGAAACAGAAATAATCAGCAGAGGGAAAGGCAGCTTTCATAATCAAGGGGTGACTAACAGTCATAAATCGTAGCCTCTTCATTGCTCTTGCAGAAATGACTCCAACAGTCTTTTAAAACTACTGAACATTACTTATAGGAACAGTGCTTTAGACTTTTTTCTAACTCCACCAGATGCTTCACTTTTCTTGATTTTTATTCCAAAGCTTTGATTTGTGGCTGCTTTGCTGCATGTAAATTTTCCTTTCTTGTTCATAGATTCCTATTTTATTTTTGTAGTGGTGGATAAATAGAAGTTTGGTTGATCTGCAGGAAGGCCAGGTACTTTTGACATAGAAACATATGTGTAGAGCAGGAATGGGGAGACTTTGGTCCTCTAGATCAGGGGTCAGCAAACTTTTTCAGCAGGAGGTCAGTCCACTATCCCTCAGACCTTGTGGGGGGCCAGACTATATTTTGAAAAAAAGAAGAAGAACGAATTCCTATGCCCCACAAATAACCCAGGGATGCATTTTAAATAAAAGCACACATTCTACTCATGTAAAAACACCAGGCAGGCCCCACAAATAACCCAGAGATGCATTTTAAATGAAAGGACACATTCTTTTTATATATATATAAATTTTTATTAGTTTTTTAACATACCATTTTCAACAATAATTAAACATACTTTTACATCTTACTCAATTTTTTGACTTCCATCAGTCCTGTCTGAAAATTTTCCAATTTAATTTCTTAGTATGCATTTCTTACTTTCCCTATTACATTTAAAACTCATAACCAATATCTCTGTCTTTTTCTACTTTGTAACACTTCGTATATTTCTCCTTCCAAAACTTCTTGTAGTCCTACTAGCATAATTTGTTGGTTACAATTGCTCTTCAAATAGTTCATATACTTCTTCCAATCTTCTGTAAATCTCTGGTCCCACAAGTTTTGAATCCTTCCTGTCATTTTGTCCAATTCTGCATAGTCCATTAATTTCGTCTGCCATTCTTCTTTTGTCGTAATTTCTTCTTGCTTCCACTTCTCGGCTAACAATACTCTTGCCACTGTTTAAAAGGACACATTCTACTCATGTAAAAACATGCTGATTCCTGGACAGTCCGCGGGCCAGATTTAGAAGGGCTGGATCCGGGCCCCGGGCCTTTGTTTGCCTACCCATGCTCTAGATGTTGTGGGATTAGATCTCCCGTAGCCAATGGAAAATGATCATGGGAGTTGTAGTTCAGCAACATCTGGAAGTCCAGGGAACCCAGCCCAAGCTGTTTCTGTTTGCTCTGGATATTTTTAATTTGAAAACCTGGGTGTATTTCTGTTACCGCATCTAGAGCTTAGATTCAAGCCCTGCAGTGGGGAGAAGTGTGGCTTCTGGGCATATCTGGCTGGGGATTGTCTGTAGAGGGTTATATGAAACCCTCTCTATCTTAATCACTTTCCCTATCTCAGGTTTTTGTAGGCCAGGCTTATTTGCTAGTCTGATAATCAAGAACAGCCTTCCCCAAACAAGTACCCTCTAGCATTCTTCCTGACCACTGGCTGCAGCAGATGGGAGCTTTAGTCCGAAACATGTGGAGGGCACCTGGTTGCGAAAAATCTGATCCTGTTGGCTACATGCCACCTTTGCTTCACTTCACTCACAAGGCCAAAGCAGATTAAATATGGAGGGCGTGACTATATTTCACACACCTGTGCTTTCCTCTTAAAATAGTGGCTGCAGAGTGAAGGAGGGCAAGTCAGGTTTTGGACCACAGGGTGTTGGCCAGGTCTAATTCTTCCCTTCTGTGCTGCTGTCCAAAGTGGAAAGCCCCTTCCATGAATGTGATGTTCCACCATCAAGCAGAGGTTGTCATTGGCACCATGAGTGGGCAGGGAATGTTTGGGTCAGATAACATGTAGACAACGATGTATAAGCTAACCAGGGGATGAGGAAACCTGGTGGGTTGATAGGTAATGAGGCCTTTTTCCTGATGCCACTTTGCTCCTAGCTGGTCTCTGATACCCAGAGGTGAACCTTTTGGAGAAGTGCTTTGTAGGTCAACGGGGCAGGGGAGGAGGATGCTACAGGGGGATGTTGTGAGTGTGGGCAGGCTTCAGTTGCTACCACCCATTTGCCTTTTTGTTCTTCAGCATCAGTGCTTTGCTTTCCCACCTGCTTTCATGGGCGTAGTCGCCAGGATTTTTGTGGGGGGTGGGGCAGGACTTTTGTTGGATAAGAACCGAAGTGATTGGTCAGTAAGTTAAGTATTTCTATTGTTTAACTTGATCTTGGGGGGCAGCTGCCCCCACCCCCCGCTACACCCATGTCTGCTTTGGTTTCTCTGTGGGCTTTTATACCCCAGGTATACAGATTCAGTACACAGAATTTGTTCAATTGAAGGAGGAGCCTGTTCCCTTGACGTTGCTGGATGTTGCCCACCATCTCTGACCCATTGGCCATGCCTGCATGGGCTGATGGTAGTGGGAGGCCCAGCAATGCCACAAGGACCACAGGCTCCCTCATCCCTTGGCTAATTGATCAGAAATGTAGTATAATGGGAATGAGAGGTGGAGAACAGCCGTGCTCTGTGAGACTGGAGTGGTGAGAGTCAAGGTTAAACATTGTGAGGGCACAGTGGAAAAAGGTGGGCCAGGGAACACATTTTCTCTCAAATGTGTCCTTCTCTGCTCTCCACTCTTCAGGCAAACTTTTGCAATGTTTTAGCTGCCTCAAATTGGTGATAAATTGGCAGGCACACCCACGCACACATTACAGTGTCAGCTGGCAGAGTGATTGGAATAGAAGCTGTCAGCATTTTGTATTACACCCCCCCCCCTTTCACTGCCACCCCTGCTTTTCGTGTGTGCAAGAGATTCATAATACATAAGGGTCTATTGGCTTTATGCAACATAAATGATTGATATCCTCCAGCAACTTCACAGCACACTCTACTGCAGTGGGTTGGTTGTGTGGACTTTTGATGTGGGAGAGCTACACCTTGAAATCTAAAAGGAAAGGAGGCCTTATAACTACTTGTGTCTGCGTGACAGAGAAAGAAAAGGCTGGGGGGGGGGGGAGAGAGAAAGAAAAACCCATTGTGATGCAAAGCATAATAGTCAGCTAAGAATTTGCACTTGAAATGCTTTGAACCTGGTCTGAGATATTGATTTAGTCCATGGTTGATTGGGTTCCATGCATGAAATAATGTAAAAAATCAAAAGCCTGGATCACTTCTTAGAGAAGCTGGCTGCTAAATCCCATCTTCTTGAGGGTTGCTTGAGAAGCAGAGAATTTTCAGATATTATTATCTGGAGAAGGGTTATCCGCAGGCCTCGGTTGAGGAAATTTGCTTATTTGCATTGTAATCCTCTATATGTTTACTCCAAAGTCTTTCCTTCTGAGGATGCCTTCACAAGGCAGTTTATTGTGGAAACGATGTTCTCATGTATGCAGTGTTTGAGTAGTGTCTACAAGGCACCATCTTCTTCAAAATACTGTCCCATATTCCTCAACCCACTCCCAAATTAATCCAGTGTTAATGTTTCCTTGTCTCCCCCCCTTAATTTATTGGATTTTCCATGAAAATGTTAAGCCAGTATTAAATGGGAAAATAATAAGAATAATGCAGCACACAGAGAATGGGACTTCCTCTCCTCTCTCCATGCCGCCTTCAAATTCTGTTCCTGAGGGTCCCTCCTACATGGGGGGGGGCACTGAAGGGGAGCGAAGACAAGGAAGAAGTTCAATTGGACAAGCAGATGCTTGCTGCATAAGCGGGATGGCAGCATTGTATACAGCCCCATGTTTTTTCTCCTCTTTCTTTACCACAGGTGTTGTTGGGGGATGAGTATAAAAACCCTCTTTCTAATTAACACGTTTAACACTGGGTTCCCCACTAGCTTAGGCACCCTTTGCCTTGACATGCACTGGGGTTCCTACTTTGCCACCCTCCAAATTATAGCAGATTTATCTTAAGTAGCTGTGATCCAATCAAGTTTGATTGAAAAGCCATTAATATGGGATTGAAGAGCAGCGAGATGTTCATTGGGAAGGAAACACCACCTGTCTTCTGTTGGAGGAGAATGGTGTTGAAATACCAGCCAGAGTAGGCAGTACTGACCTAGACGAATCAGTTGTGGGGGAAAAGGCAAATTCCATACCTAGGGTTCATTAGGAGAGGAATTGAAAATAAAACTGCCAAAATCATAAGAACATTATACAAATTTGTTGTATGACTGCATTTGGAATACTGTGTGCAGATCTGGTCACCTCAGCTTAAAAAGGATATTGTCAAGTTGGCAAAGGTTCAGAAAGGGGCAGCCAAAATGATCAAGGGGGTGGAGCAACTCATCTATGGGCAAAGGTTGCAGTAGCTGAGCCTTTTTAGTTTTGAGAAAATGTAAGTAAGAGGAGACAGTCTAAAAGTTATTGGGTAGCAGGTGATGTGAGAGACCACTGCCTGAGAGATGGTTCCTTTCAGACTAGACAATACTGGGCTAGAGGGGCAAATGTTCTGTCCTTAAGGCACCTTCTTAGGTGATGGAGGCAATTTTTGTCCGTGTTGTCTCTGTCATTAGTTGTGCTTCAAAGGCCTGCAAAACTTGATCAGAAGTGATAGCAGCATCAAAAGAAATGTGTTCATGCCACGGGCAACAATGGCTCTGATAAGACCTCTGGCTTTTCCAGCCTGTCTCCAGCCTTGCTATAGGCTTGCTTTGTTCCTCTTTTAATTATAGTCTCGTCCAAGTCTTATAAAAGGGTGGTTGGAATATGTTTGCCCAACTCCTGAGAGAGCAAATGGGACTGGAGGTGGGAAAGAGGAAAAATCGAAAGATCCTCTTGCGATGTTGCAAAAACAAAACAAAACACCCAGCTATTTTGAATTGGAAAATACCAAACAGAAGGATGTGCATGTTTGGATGTGCATTCAGGATGGAAGTTGAAGCTGCTTATTTTCTTCTTCTTCCCTAACTTGAGTAACGTATAACTTAGTCTCCATGTTTGATTTCCTTCTCAGATCTTTGTGATGAAAATGGAAAACACCAAACCCTATAAAACAAACACACACGCACACATCCTAAACAAGCAGAGAAACCTGGTAGAGTGCCAGCCCTTTTAGCATCCAGCTTTAGCTCCAAGTGAATACATTACAGATGTGTTATAAGATCCCAAAATGAAGGCTTTACAGTGGAAATGCTGACAGCCCCCCTAAGCGGAACAGCACACTGTAATTAGCGTTCTTCGGTGAATGTGCCAAATGAAGCCCAGCAGTGCTAAATGTAACAGAGCAAGCTTTTTGTTGTACAGCTGTATTAGGATGTGCATTCTGACAGTAAATCGCACTCTGTGGAACGTTGCGTGTGCTGCTATTCTTCCACAGATCTAACTGTTACCACTTGCAGTGGAGGAAGGGTGAGCAAGCGCATACCTTTTTCTGTCCAATTCATCTGTAAGGTAAAGGTAAAGGGACCCCTGACCATTAGGTCCAGTCGTGACCGACTCTGGGGTTGCGGCGCTCATCTCACTTTATTGGCCGAGGGAGCCAGCGTACATGTGGCCAGCATGACTAAGCTGCTTCTGGCGAACCAGAGCAGCACACAGAAACGCCGTTTACCTTCCCGCCGGAGCGGTACCTATTTATCTACTTGCACTTTGACATGCTTTCGAACTGCTAGGTTGGCAGGAGCAGGGACCGAGCAATGGGAGCTCATCCCGTCGTGGGGATTCAAACCGCCGACCTTCTGATCGGCAAGTCCTAGGCTCTGTGGTTTAACCCACAGCGCCACCCGCGTCCCTAATTCATCTGTAGCAGCTTGTAATTGAAACTGTAGGGCAGCCTGACAGGTCTTGTGTCTAGAGCAGGGCAGTCCAGCATGCAGCCTGGGGGCCACATGTGCCCCTCAAGGCCCTTTTTGACAGCCCTCTGCAGCATTTGACACACATACCCCAGCCCTCAATCTGCCTTCTCAAAGCTGGATAAGCAAAGTCTGTGATATGGGAAGGAGGTGTGCGGGCTCTAACAAGGTCTTCGAGTCCTCTGGTTTCCTCCCCAAAGTCTAGTTAGGACTTGCTCTGAACCAGCTTTGGGGAGAAGGTAGGAGGGCTCTAGGACCTAGCTGGCTTTTGGAAGGCAGCATGAGGGCTTTAGGGCATGGGGCTTTCACATTTTGGTCTTGTGCTGCCTTGCACCCGTGCAACAAGGCAAGGCAGTGTATGACCCGCAGGTTCCATGTCGAAGTACTCTTTCAGCCCACTTGGTATGAAAGGTTGGGCCGCCCTGGTCTAGAGTGTGTTTGAGGGACTGCTTGTACTGTGTCTGCAGCATGGCTGATTCCTATAAACTGCCAAGTGCCTGTGCTTCTTCTCTGCTCACTTTTCACCCATCCTGCAGGGCATGGCAATTCCACAGGTATTTCAGGCTGTGCAGTCAGGGCCGTTAATTGACCAAACCACTAGTTTGTGTAAGTCTGTGCACAGCTCATCAAAGATTGGAAAGGAATATGACAGAGTAGCCTGTGGGAGTACATGTTCATTTTTTGTATCCCAGTGTAGTCTCTGGTCAAATAGATTTTGCGGGGTTTTGAGGGTCCAGAGGTAGTTGAGTGAGCTGGCATTTTGAGTGAAATGACAGAAATGCCTGACTGCTAGAAAGATGTCTCCCAATGTCTCACAGACCTTGTTAAAATCAAGCATTGAAAATGAAGTAATCACATTCCCTTCCAGGATGGCTAAGCACTTCATGAGTTGCACATGCAAAAAGTAATTTGCCCATATGTTACTGATGTATGCATAACTTATTTGGTGCATTTGAGAGGCATATCTGTTGATTACAGTGAACACAGTCTTTTCTTACTGAGTTAAGGAATGAAATTATTGATTGCATTACATTCTTTGACCTGGAGGCATGTGTGTTACGGCTACAAATCTTGGTGTATGGTTGGGATTTGCCAGGAATATTTTTGTGTTGTAAAGCTTGTTGGATATTGCCTGTCTCTGGAGTAGGTGGTGAAGGGAGGGGAGTGACTATGGGCTAGTTTAATGAAAATGCAAAAACAATACGGAAAATGGCAGCTGGTTCCCCCATGTGAGAACAGCCTGGTTCATCTAACATCTTTTTCATATGCCCATGTATCTCATTGCATGAAGTAATTTGATGGTTCAGGGTGCCTGCGAGAGTTTGTGATTTTCTGCTTTTACCTAGGATGTGGGAGGCCAGCAGTATTACTAGCTTCGGATTTCTCAGGGAGAAGGCGGCCATTCATTTCAAGTGAGCTGTCTCTGTAGCATTATATAGAATAAGGAACTCTTGAGGTGATTTCTCAACCTTTTCCAATTTGACAATATACTGTATATGTTGAGGTGAGTTGAGCAGAGCTATACACAGCATTCCAAATGCAGTGGTGCCATACATTTATATAATGACATTCTGACACTGGCAGTTTTATTTCCAGTTCCTTTCCTAATGATTGCTAGCATGGAATTTACCTTTTTCACAGTTGCCTCATACTGTGACAACATCTTCCTCAAGCTCCACTATGACTCCCAAGATCTCAGTCCTTCTCAGTTAGTGTAAATTCAGACCCCATGAGCGTATATGTGAAATTAAGATTATTATTTTTTGTTCCAACATGCATCACTTTACACTTGCCTACATTAAAATTGCATTTGCCATTTCCCTGCCCATTCATATAGTTTGCAGAGGTCCTTTTGGAGCTCTTCGCAATCTCTTTTTGTTTTAATAACTCTGAACAATTTAGTATCATTAGCAAACTTGGCCACCTCACTGTTCACCTGTGATTGTTTAATCAAGAAGAAGTTTAATGAAGAAGTTAAAATGCACAGATCTCAATACTGATCCTTGGAGGACTCTGCATCAATCAGGTCTTTATTACGGCCATAGGTCAGCATAAGGGAGGGGGCTACAATCATTTAAAATCTGAAAAATGATTTGAAAAACTAAAAAGAATTAAAAGTCTTTAAAAATCTAAAGGAAGCTAGGAAAGTCTGAAAGAAGGGTTAGGAACATTAGACGGGAGTGGCAGATCATAAGAGGTTGGTATATATAAGACTATAGCTATCAATCTACAGAGCACTCTGATACGAGTGCTCATTAAATCTAGTTTGCGGCACAGGTCATTGTCCGACGAATTTTGAGCGCTGCTGTGCGGAATCTGGCAACATTGTATGTTGTAGCAGGGTTGGTATCTGAAAGCAACTAGAAGGTACATATAGAATTGTCCTGTGCACACCTTGCAGCAGTGTTGGAGGACTCTAATTTCTACACCCTTCCATTTGGAGAACTATCCCTTTATTTGTACCTAACCACAAGAGGATCCACAGTTACCTCTTAGCTCTTGCTTGCATGGCTGTATGAATACATCCTCCAGAAATACATACTGGCAGAAAGAACAATGCTTGTGTTTAATTTTCTGAAAATCTCATTTCAAAAGATATGCTGATTTTGCAACATGGTGGGATCTTTATCTTCTTGGCTTTTCCTTTCCTGCTGCAAGGCATCCGGCACAAGAGAATATGAACCCTATGACACAGGGGTGGAGAGAAGGAAAAGATATGCAGCAGGTTTTGAAACCCTTTTCCCTTTAGGCCACTAGTTTGAATCCAAGCTATCTATGCTATTAACATATGAAGAAAGGACTTAGGAAATTCTATTGGAATGGGAAATGATCTTGCGAAAAGAAATGCTGTTGTAACCAGGCACCTTCTTGGGTAAATCTGGGCAATCGGCTCCCACGGGCGTCTTTAGGTGTTCCTTAAAGCTGGTTAGCAAGGCTAAGTGGGGGAGACTTTCCTTGTTTTGGAAGGCTGGAGTCCCTAGAGGACAGCTTTTAATAACCGCAAAGATTAATAACTGTGCCACCCATCCCTACAGGCTTTTTGGAAATGTGACAAAAGATATAACCCAACTATTGTAACTAAAAACAGAAGAGTTAACATTCAGTCTAGTAAAATCTTGCAAATAATGTTGTTGGAGGAATAATGTATGTGCACCAAAAATAAAAGCCAAACACCACTTTGCTAAAGCACAGGGGAAAGGAGCATTGAAAACATCGTGGTGCAATTCTATAGGAAGCCTTTTGCTAGCATTTATTAATAATTTTCTGCCATTTGCTGTTCTTCTGACCCACGCCTACATGAATTGCTCCCTCATGTGTTTGGCTACTTTGCCACTGTTTGGCAGGCAGGATTCAAGACCCAGATTGGCAGTACATGAATGTGTGTGACGCAATGGGCAGGTTATTAGGTCTGGGTGTACAAGTCTCGGGTTCAGATTTTTGCTCTTCATGTATAATGCTAATTGGCTGGGCTTGGTTAAGCTATTTTATCCAGTCTCTAATTGCAATTGTGTGATTGCAATGAAGTGATTTTTAAAAATCTGCTAGTAATATGTTTAGAAATACAGTGGTACCTCAGGTTACATATGCTTCAGGCTACAGACTCTACTAAACCAGAAATATTATCTCAGGTTAAGAACTTTGCTTCAGGATGAGAACAGAAATCGTGCTCTGGCGGCGTGGCAGCAGCAGGAGGCCCCATTAACTAAAGTGGTGCTTCAGGTTAAGAACAGTTTCAGGTTAAGAACGGACCTCCAGAACGAATTAAGTTCTTATCCCGAGGTACCACTGTAACTCTTACCTGGCTGGGAATATTAGATTCAGAGGTTTCAGGCAAAGGAAGTATGAGCCCTATAACCTTAAAGGAGGGATGCAGGTTGCACTGTGGTCTAAACCACTGAGCCTCTTGGGCTTGCTGATCAGAAGGTTGGCGGTTCAAATCCCCACAATGAAGTGAGCTCCCATTGCTCTGTCCCAGCTCCTGCCAACCTAACAGTTCGAAAGCATGCCAGTGCAAGTAGATAAATAGGTACTGTTGTGGTGGGAAGGTAAACAGCATTTCCATATGTTCTTGTTTCCGTCAGTGTTCCGTTGTGCCAGAAGCAGTTTAGTTCTGCTGGCCACATGACCCGGAAAGCTGTCTATGGACAAATGCTGGCTCCCTTGGCCTGAAAGTGAGATGACCCATAGTCGCCTTTGAATCTGAATGCTTTTACATATCTCTTGGGGAAGCTACATCAGACATGCAAAAGGGATTTGGGTGGGACCAGCATGGTCCATTGCTTAGTAGTTTTCTTTTTTATCTAACCTCCCTCCCAGTATTTCCCATGCTTTTCTGCTGGTTCCAGTTACTGTGATAGTTTTATAAATCTCCTTCTCAAAACACTGGCTATGGACCAGCTTGTTGTTGTTGTTGTTTTGTTCGACACAGAACCTACTAAATATGTCTGTCATCTGCATCAAGAGAACAGCTCTTGACACTTGATGGCATCTTTGCTGATTATGTGCATCTTCCAGTCTCCACCGAAACAATATATATTCACACACATGCACACAAATTGAAGCTTGTGGTTACATGAAGTTGAATTCAGTCTGCATGAATCTCATTTTCTTTTTTTCCTCTTTTTGACTAGGTGACCTTGGAGAAAGTTCTGGGAATCACCGTCTCTGGAGGCAGAGGATTGGCCTGTGATCCAAAGAGTGGTCTCGTTGCTTATCCAGCTGGGTGAGTCATTGAGGGTGTTACACAATGGATGCACGTTGTCAGCCTAAAGGTGCAGCTTATGCCAAATCTGTCGTGTAGCAGAGTGATGCATTTTATAAGAGCCTCATAAAACTCCCTCCAATTATGAGGAACATCAGCAGGGTAGGTTTAAATTGCTGCAAGGAAGACTCTTTACCTATCATAACTAATTAAATTATTCTCTAGGGTTCCTCCTCTAGCTCTTAGCTAAGTGTTAATTTTTTTAATATAATAATAATTGGATTTGGTACTATGCTGAACATGGACATGATGAAAATGTGAAAATTAGATGGATTCTGGCTGCCTGTTCAATCAGAAGATGCTCCATAAGACTGCCAGGTAGTTTTGTGATGTGTGAAGTTTCACGGGCAGTGGTTCCTTTGTTCATGCAGAGAGAGAGAACCTGATCACTCATTTGATTCTGGAGCTTCCACTGTTCTTTCCAGCTTTTATTTAAGTGGGTCCAAACGATTCTTATTATCTCAATAATAATCTAGAGATAAGCACTAGTATGTAGCTTGGGTTGGCTTGTTCTCAGTAAGGGTTGGATGCAGTGGCAAAAGCTTCCAGTGGTGACTGTGCAATGCTGCTTTTGTTTGCCCTTTCTGAGTGAATCTTCTGTTAAGATTTATGTACATGAGAGGGAACTGGAAAAGCCCTGGGTCCCACAGGCCTATGAAGCAGAGGCAAGGCTCTTTCCACCTGCCTTTTCCCTTCCAATCTCCTAAGGACAACAAGCTCGCTCACCCCTTTGAGGGAATTCAAACTGGCTGTGCCCTTCCTATCAAGAACCGTATCTTTGCCTGCTCCCTGTTTTGGCAAATGGGGATGCAGGCTGGGGCTTGGGCTGTGCTGGTGGCAAAGCCAATGGAGCCGACGGTGGGCTTCCCTCGGATCCGCCCCTTCCCCATTTAAGCAGCCAGCACCTGGGGCTCAGCCTGTTTGTTCCTGCTCTGGGTTTCCCCACCCAGCCACCCTCGGTTTAAGCTGATAGCCAATGACTTTGCTGTGGCTATGGTGGTCGCCATCCTTTAAGGGGCCGGGTAGGAATTTGCCCATCGGGCTAATTGGCACTGACCCGTGGTTCTGCCTACCACATAGCAATCATCACAACTGGTTGGGCATTGGGGCAATCCTTTGCTTTGGATGGAGGGGAGGTTGTAGACTCCGCCTGCCCCTCCAAATGCTGGGGTATCCCCTTAAAGGGATCTGGGGGTAGTGGTCATGTCCACACGCTCAGGTGGGGCCAGGGCCGAAGGCACTCCCCCAAACAGCGGTCCCTGCAGGGGTCACCCTATTTGATATAAGTCTTAAGACCCCCTGTCTGGATTGACCACGCATCACTTCTGTGGGCGGGCCGGAAGTATTTAGATTGCCCCATGCCCAAACTTCTTTCCACTGTAGTCAATAAAGTTGGGGCCTGTTCTGACCGAAAACCAGTCTCATTGATCTCTTATTATTTGGGTTGGGGCATGGGAAGTCTGATGCCTGGTCCTGCAAGCATGCTGGGGTATAACCATGGAACTGAACAACTGTCTCTGGTGCTCTTGAACCTTGTCATCCTCGGCAGAGTGATGTTTTGGACAGTCAGACACAAATGAGGACAGGTGGGAAACTCCCTCTTCCCCTGAGAGACCTGATGCTTTTTGCTCCATAAGTGGGGAATCGAGAGTTTAAGAGGGGTGAAGTACGTAAGTCCATGTTGGAGGCAGATCTCTAGGATCTTCAGGAATGCCTGAATACAGCTTCCTTGTATTTTTTTCATGTGCATAAGGGAACAGGAGCTGGAAAAGCTGACAAAGGTGATGCTGAGTGCCGAACAGTGATTCTAGAGCTTGATAGATATTTAGTTTGTTTTGGCATTTAGTTTTGCTAATGCATCTGGGTGCCTATAATTAGTTTGGAGTGGGAAGAGAAGAAATTGAGGCCAATCTTAGAAAGCTGCCGGTTTGGCAACAATATGCCTATTAATGCGGGTAGCACAGCAATCATTTTTGTCATAGCTAGGCTTGCCATGTGACTGCCGTTGAGAGAAGCTTTTGTCACCCTGTGTGGTTTTTAAGCTTACAGTCAGTGCTTAGCGATATTTAATTTGCATACATTTAAACGAGCTACTGTACAATTTGCTCACATGCTGGGCCCCCAGAAAAAAAATTGGTTCCTAGGATGCGGCTGTGGAATCTGAGGTATGGGTGTAAGAAAAGGGCTTGGTACGAGTACTACTGTCGTCTACAAGTGCTTAAAAATTAAAAGCCACCAAGATATTCCAGGTCCAAGCCAAAACATCTACCCATGGCATTTCTCTGCTGCTTTTTTAAAGTTCTGTAAACCCTTTACACGAGAGTTGCAGTCTAAATGCTGAAAATGTTACATTTGAGGTGGAACTGGAGGTGTCCTCACTTTGGATGTTTGAGGGAAGCTAGAGGAATGCCGATAAGATCACAAGATAAAAACAACCCACTGTTAGAGCAAGGAGGAGATGAAAGAGAGCCCTGTAGCAAATCTAAATGAGGCAAGGCCAAGCGTACTGGAATCTTCCATCTCCCCACCCCAAAGGAAGTGTGCAGGAATCAAAATTTTGTGCTTGCTTTGAAGCCATGTCTGATATCCCTTCTTCTTGCCTTTTGGAGAGATGATGGCTCTGGCATGTCTTGCTTCTGCTGCAAACATGGGTTTTTTTATTTAGGTGGATTGTCCATAGCAATAAGGTGGAATATTCCCTGCCATCATTATTGCAGTCATCCAGAATGCCTTGCTGTTTTCTCAATTATTTATGAATGGCTTTTGACTACGTGTTGTTGAAGGCATAGAAAGAGCACTGCTGGATCAGGCCAAAGGCTCATCTAGTCCAGCATTTTGTGCTTCTCACAATGGCCAACCAGATGCCTATGGAAAGCCTGAAAGTAGCATCTGAGCGTAACAGCACTCTTTTCATTCCCAGAAACTGGTTTCGCTTAGAATATTATGCATTTGCTGTTATAAAAGTGTGATGATTCTTAGCCTTACTAATTGAGTATCTGCTCACAGTAGATTTTTGAAATATGGAAGTTTTAAATGCTGGAGAGGCGGTTGCTTTACTGCTTTGAGCTGTGGGGCAGTTTTGCTTCAAGTCAATGTTTCTTTTGGATTCTCTCTCAGTGGGCATGTATGCAGCTTCCTCCCCCTACACAGTAATGTTTGGGTTGCAGTAGAATGGCAGGAATTCTTTGTTTTCCATTTGATAAGCAAGCATGTGTTGCAGGTGCATGTCCTTCCTTTGTATTGTCTTAAAAATTCAAGCTAATGGCATTTTAACAAAGTGTGGGGAAACTGCAAAATTCTGCTGCAGCTTTTGGCTTTTTCAGAAGTGTGAAACTGGTAAGAGGAATTTCCTGTGAAGTTTCTCTGAGGCATTTCCTGTGAAGTTGCACATCTATTAAACAAAAACTAATTTGCTGGCAATTTCCATCATCAGGAAGAACGTATGCCAAGTCTGAGCCTAATAAGTAGTGCCAAAACATTACTTTGTTTGAAATGATTTGGGGAAGTTATGTGGTTAAATGATCCTGCTTAATGGAATCAAGGTGGTATCTTTCCCCCATGGCCCATTGCATAGGATTCCTGTCTGAAGCCTAGTCTTTCTGTGCCTTGGCTGAACAGCCGCCTGCTTCCATGCTATGCCTAGCTGCTTTGTAATGCTGATAAAGTTTGCCACTGTCAAGACAACGCTTTGTGTTCAGTTTATCCTCTGCAGTTGTATTGGCCCAAAACACACAAGAGAAACAGTTTGCAGACCTAATTGGGTTGCAAGGTCAGTTTGTTTTATTATCTTGTTCTCAAGGGATTTATACCTTCTTGGCAGTATGCAGGGAGGAAAGAAAAAGGGGGGAAACGCCATTGGCTTCTGTCACTGGCTTCTCTTGAGTGTTCATTCTGAGGCTTCCTTTAAACTAACTCTCTCTCTCTCTCTCTCTCTCTCTCTCTGGCAATCGGAAGCAGAACACTCATTCTTCTTGATGTGCATTTTGCTGTCCTGAGCCAGAGTACAGTGTCCTTGGCCCTGCATGGGTGCCTGCCATATAGCTCTTAGCATATGCTTCAGTTCTGATCTGTTCGTCTCCAGATACCCTGCTAGTTGACTCAACATTAATTTAAATCACAGGGCAGTCTCCAGATTCAACTCCCTTGCTGCTCTAGCCAGAGGGCTAAATTATGTAACAGTGCTTTATTTTTTACTGTGTTTGAAAGCACCAATTTTTATTTAACTGTTAACGTGGATCGATCCTTCAAAAGTCTCAAATCTCATGAAAGTACCACCAAAATAATGCTATTATGCTGTTAGATTTATTTCTGTTTTCTCTTTTTCTTTAAATGTATGTGAGCTACATTACACTTGAATACTGTACTGGCTTCTGCTGAATAAAAGTGCAAATCCTAATAAAACTAGATTTGCAAGCTATATTTGTTTTGCACACAATTGTTAAATGTCAGGTGGGCGATATGGAGGTTTCTAGGTTCAGTAACAGCATCTGCTGGGGAAACTGTGGTCCCGTCCCCCCAATATTTGCCACCTCTGACCTTCTTTGGGATCTGGCCCTCCTGCCTATTAGACTCGAACTTAAGCCACAAAGTGTTCATGTGCATTACTTACAAAAGACAGTCCTCTGTTTGAAGGATTGTCCCGTTCAAGCCCATATTAAAAATACAGAATCCTTAAGAAGGGAGATCATGATCCTTGAATTTGCCCATCAGCAGGACAGTGGACAGAGGAGGCACAGAGGTCACTTTATCACAGTCTTCCCCTCTATATTGATGTATTTCTGTTCTAAATTACAATAAATATTTCCAAATGTGCAACTATACATATAAATTAGCATATACAGACTTTTATGCAAATCTGCCCTCTCATCTCTCTCTCTCTCTCTCTCTCTCTGTGTGTGTGTGTGTGTGTTGCATTTCTTCTCTTTTGGTGATGTGTGAGTTAGGGTTGCCAAATTTCAAACAGTGAAAATCCGAACAGAAAATTTGCTGAGTTGCCATGCATCCGGATTTTCCCAGATGTTTGCCTGATTACTGCCCAGAGATTGCTGCTGACGGCAGTGTTTCGGATATGTCTGGGAAAATCCGGACGTATGGCAGCCCTAGTGAGTGGCCTCTTATTAAGCCCTACTTCAGAGTCTCCAGGTAAAGGACTAAAACCTGAGGGTGAGGAGATGGCATCGAAAATCCTGGTGCCAGAAGCTGACCCACCGTGCACCACACCTTTTTGTTCCCAGATTTTGCTGTGCAAGTGTTTGGTTCAGAGCCTCTGGGGAATTCTCTGCAGTCCTAGAAGTGCTTTTCTCTCAGCCCCGCCCCCCTGAAAGCATTAAGTTATTTCTCAAGATCTGCATGCAGGCTTAATTCTTCTGTGCCCAACACACAGTTTTCTCTTCTCTTTTCCTCTCCTCTTTTATGTGCCTGTTTTGAAAAATTAGAGAAGTGATTGGCTTCCTATGACTTCTGTTAGTTCCCTGTACTTAAGCTCTTTGCATTCTTGTGGTTGGGTTTGCATTAATAATGAGGCACAGCAGTATGGCATGTGTGTGTCTTAATTATACACAAGTGACAAATGCCTTTTAGACAGTTCCCCATCCCTGGAATATTGTGTCAGTTCTTCTGTGGACTCTGGTGGATGCCAAAGGCTGAACTCATTTACTCACATATGTTTTGGAGCCTGTAAATCCTTTCAGCACCTCTGGCACCTGCTTTCTCTGGGATCTTAATAGCCCAGATTATTACGATCCTAGGTCCCTCCTTCTCTGGTGCCAATGTGATGCCCACACCCTTCTGGCTCCACCTTCCTGTGCATAGGAAATGCCAGTGGGATCTCAGGAATGCTGAGACCAGTAGGTTTTAAGAGCAATCCCTTTTTAAAAACACAACTGTTAAAAAGATGTATCCAAGAACAGGCCTTTAAAACTTTGTTGTGAATCTTAATCCTTCCCCCTCTATAACAGGCATAGGCAAACTCAGCCCTTGAGATGTTTTGGGACTACAACTCCCATCATCCCTAGCTGACAGGACCAGTGGTCAGGGATGATGGGAATTGTAGTCTCAGAACATCTGGAGGGCTGAGTTTGCCTATGCCCGCTCTATAAAATCTCTTAACCCTAAAATACCTTATTTATGGTACCTCCTAGCTATACGCTACCAAAAATATTTTGAACTTCAAAATATTATTCCTAGTATCACTGAGCTACATTTGAATTTTTGTGTAGCAATCCAGTACACATATATTGCCATAAACAAAATTTTACTTCCAAATGCGAATGTCTTCAGACTTTTTAAATCTAGAACAACGTGCAAGCAAGCCTGTCTGATCTGGTATGCTACCAAAAATTGATACTGGTGAAAGGTTAGTACCAGTGCTGAGTGAAACTTGGAAAAGTAGGAACTGTCTTTGCTTGCCTATTTTATTAAACAGTGCAGTTGGTGCTCTCCATATGTTGGACTACAGCTTCCGTTATCCCATTATCCCATGGTGGCTGGGACTGCTGGGAGTTGGAGACCAAGGCCATCTTGAGGCCAGCATGCTGCCTCCCCCTGAGTTGGAGGATGACCCAGCAGGGCTCTTGTTATGTTCCTAAGTTGCTTCTCTTTTTAAAAATAACAATTTTAGCTTGCTTGCAGTTCTCTAATTCTTCTCCCCCCGCACCCCTGTTCTGCCTCCTGCATGCACTTGTGTTGTGTGTGTGTTTTGTTGACATCGCTGCTGAGATTCTGTATCCTAGAAACAAGAAGTAAAACAAAACTAAGAAACCCTCTGAGATTGCTGCAGAAAAATACAAAAAAAGAAAAAGTGTAGCAGGAATGCCAAGCCAGATTTGGGGGGGGGGGGTTGTCATCCACCAAGGTTTTATTTGACTCTTTTCTTATGGAAACAAATCCTCTCATTCCATTGACCCCAACCCCCTTTTCCTACACTGATCATTAGCCAGCATGGTGTAGCATTTAAATGTGGCAGACTAGGATCTGGGAAACTGGGTTTCAGATCCCCACTCAGCCATGATGCAGGACTAGTTAATCATCTCTCAGTCTGATCTATCGCATACGGAGGTTGGAAAAATAAATTTTGAGGGGGGAGCATGAAGGCAAAGGAGGATATATATGTAATAGGTCTCTTTTCTATTTATGTGATGTTTTACTTGCTTTGTCTGGCAATTTGTAAGTTACCCACATAGGTCTGAGTTGTGTTCCAGCAGCTGGGACCTTTCCACACTTTTGCTTGTCCCATGCCCAGAAACCATGGGTCCGAGCTCCGCTCCTTTCCCATGGAAAACCTGTTCTTTAGTGCTACATTGGAGCAAATGTCAATCCAAAGAAAACCTGCATTGCCATTTGCTCCAATTGAATGGAAAAGAGTTGTTTGCCCATGGGGGAAAGGAGCAGGGCAAGAGGAAGTGCGGATGAGCCCTAGGAGACCATAATGCTGCTTTGTATACTGTTTAAACTGGGCATTGGCAACATGTCTTCTCTGGGCAGACATGCAGCCACAGAAGATTCCCTTGGTCCCTGAAATTAGGCTTGGAAGAATCATTCCATTGTAGGCAATACAGTAGGCTGCTGTGTGTACTTGGTTGTGCTGTGTGTGTTGTGCCTGTGTGTTTCTCCAGCTTGCAAATGTACCCATGGATCAAATGATTGTGTCTCTTAAATGCTACATGGAAGGTAACTTCCATGGCCTCTTCCTATAAGTGGGTGTTGCTAACATATTAACCCTACTCTGATGTTCTTTGATCCCATGCCACTCAACACGGGAGCAAGGAGTGGGACCCCACAGAGAAACCATGACCTTGATGTTGCATGTTCCTCTGCTCCAAGTGTGCTGTGCAAGCTTCTGTAACAAGACAGTCTTTGTGCATATAGCTGTACATACAAAGACTTCAATAATGTCTGTAAGATGGCGGCATAGGAGCAGGGGAGGGGAGACTGGAATGAAATGATCCAGGACAGACTTTGATTGAAGACTTTTGAGAACATACTTCTTAAGAGATAAGAGGTGGCTTGGTGGATAGTGGTGGAACAGCTGGTACAGACGGCATGTTTTTAGGGTGCTTGCTCAGCTTTGGCCAAAAATAAAACAGAACTGTGTCATGAAGGATTGTGTCATAGAGCAGGAGTCCCCAACCTTCTTGGGCCGAGGACATACCTGGAAATTTAAGAAACTGTCATGGGCACCACAAAATAACCATTTGACATCAGAAAGAACTGGTGATGCTATCCCCACTGACTCACACCAAGCAGCAGGCAACAATATCTACACACCGCCCAAGAAAACCCTCCACAGACAGTGAAAAGCAGGCAACCCCAAAGAAGCAAGCAACCAAAAATACCACCACAAATCATTATTTATGTGTGTGACATCACCCCCACTCCAACTGGACTTCACCTGTCTCCATAATTAGGCAGGTCAGTATTGAAATTTTCCACCGTTGTGTCTAGCTTGGATCTTTAGACAGAGCTGCAGGAGAAATCTAGCCCTTGAAGATGGGTCATGTCAGGGCACAAATCATGTGTAATGCTGGAACAAATGTCTGCAGTGTGCACATTGGACTTGGAAAGGGCAAGATCTTCCTCTTCTTGATAAGTTCTGATACCAGCACGAGCTGCAGAATCATGGAGCAGAGTGCAAAGTATCATGTGATCTCTTCCTCCCACTTTTTTCTCTCTCTCCCTCACCCCTCGCCCAACCTTCACTTCTATAATAACTTAGTTTTGTGCTGCTTAGCATAAACCTCCTGAACTTGGGCAGCTCTTTTCTCCTGAGTCATGGACTTCCAGGACCTGCAGTTTCTGAGCTTGGGAGGTGCATAGTAGGTCAGTCATAACCCAAGTCAGCCGGAAAATGACAGCCATCTGTGTCACAGCCAAGGCAGGGGGTGGGGTGAAGAAGTGGATACCACTCACTGTTTCTCCAGCCAGAAATCTGCTTAGCACATGTAGAGATGAAGTCTTAGTAGACTGAGCAGTAAATCTCATTGTAAGCTGAATGGTGGAGAGTTGTGTGTTGTTTTTTCCTTCCTCCCAGCTGTGGCCATTGGTTTGTTCACAAATCCTTTTCAGCTGCATGTATATATATATATATATTTCCATGGTCCTCCTTTTTAAAGAACCCCTCTGTTGTCAGCTTTCCTGGTATGTAGGTAATTGCATAATGGGCAAGACACGAAGGATTAGATAAATGGAAAATCAACTTCTTGGACAAGTTGTAAGATGCACACATCACGTTCTTAGATAAGAATAGTCTGAAAAGGCTTGTGAGGACTTTGTGTCACTGCTAATACTGCAGGAAATAAATACTTTGCTCAGCTGAAACACAAGCAGCCATAGCCTTTTTGCCTATGTGAGGGTCCCGTGTCACAAACTGGGAGATAACTGATTACGCTTAGTTTTATTTCAACACACATCATTTCTAATGTTTAAAAACAAGGGTCTCCAAAACACTTGTTTTAAAATCTGGATGTGTCCTCATAAATAAAAAAGCACATGACTTGTGATCCATCATGTTGAATGAATTCCTCAGGTTGAATTGTGGTTACTGTGGATTGATATGTAACATTGTGGTTACTTATCAACCCATGATGGGGTGGATGGCAAAAGTGGGGCAACTCTGGATTGGTTTGTCAGACAACAATCTTTATCATTGTCTAACAGAGGTTTAGGGTACATTCATATGTGGGGATTAGTGCATTAATTTTCCTGATTATAATGCTAGCAATCCTATCTCAGATTCTACCTGTTGCATTATGGAACTGCAGCTTTTTGATCAATATACTGCCATGCCATGCTAAATTTTAAATGGTGGAAAAGAACTGTATGCCAAGATACCACTCGAAATTTGGTCATGTGAAATTGCAGTGGAAAATTATTGGGATTTCCTGGGTTAACGGTGTTGCAATCAGGTCCCCCCCCCCCCCCCGGAAGCAAATAACACAGAAATGAGCACCAAACTTCCACCGGATTTTGCTTTTGCAGCCACAGTCAGATACAACCCAGTGTCTGGCGAAGGCTGTCCCTTTGGCCATGCTCTCCCTACGGACTCCCTTCATTGCCATTTACTAATCAAGTTTTAATTTTCTTCTTGTGATGGCCGTGTGCTGCCTCTGAATGCTGAGGAGAGTGCTTTTGTGCTCAGATTCTGCTTACAGGCTTCCCATATGCATTTGGTTGGCCAGGCCAGAATGTTGGACTGGGTAGGCCTTTGCCCTGAACCAGCAGATCTTGTTCCCAGTGGCACTCCAGTACTCCAGTATTTACTCTGGACTACAGTGTTGATGATGTGGGAATATCCAAGTAGAGCCAGAGACAGGCAGGATTTATCTTCTCTAAAAGGTGGCAATAGCAGCCCTTTCATTCATCGCATGAATGCGGTGATTGGAATAACTTTTCCTGCAGCTGGGCTCGGTTTTGCCCTGTGCCAAAGAGAAGCCACACAAGCTACCCAGTGTTCTAATTTGGACCACAGCAGGGAGGGACAGTAGCCACCAACCAACTGCAAATAAAATGGGCCCATTGGCAGCGAGGTGGAGTCTTATTTCCTTCTGCCTCTGCTAAATTTGAATGTAGAAAGAAAACTTCCTATAAAGGTTGCGGGTGGCTTCATAAAAGAAAATACCCTTCATTTTCCTAGTGTAATTGGGTAAACATGATTATCAGGCAGACCTTCATGGAAAACTTCCTGTTACTGTAACACTAACTGATCCTCGCGTACCTTGATACAAATGAAATTACATCTGATATAGTCATATATCAATGGCCATAAACTAGATCCTAAACTAATAATTCCAGGGCTTTAATAAGTGCAACTTCTAACCTCTCACTTGAAATAGTTGCTTAGAACTCTCTGCAGACACCAGTGTCTTGGTACTGCTTTTCTTTAAGCTTGCATTTAAAATATTGCTAAGAGACTTCATGGTGGTGGTTTGTGTGTTTCAATTTTATTTTAATATTAGAATAAAAATAAGATTTTATTTTAATCTGTCATGGATGCTTTAGCTGAGATTCCTGCACTGCAGGGGGTCTAAGATTCTACAATTCTATTTATTATTTATGCCCCGCCCATCTGACTGGGTTGCCCCAGCCACTCTGGGCGGCTTAAAGACAACTTAACAATCCAGGTATGATTTTTACCCTTTGAAGAATCATCTGGTTTACTATGCTTGATTCCAGACTATTGGAAATAGTAGCATAGTGGATCTCATAGGCGCCTGAGATTCTTTTGACTGGAGATGCCAGGGACCAAGCCTTGCCAGTAAGTAGGCTACCGCACTTTATGTAACAACAAAGACCTGAGTGGAACAAGTACCCCTTGATTTACCCCTTACTCACTTCATCATTTGAACATGCTTTGGGCAGAAAGATGCTAAGAAAGAGCTAGTGCTTTGTTCTTATATTTTGTAAATCTTGGTGGTGGGTTGGGAGAGAGATCTTGTTCAAATGCCGCTGTTGGGGTTTGTTCCTTGCACACAATTTTGCACACAAACCGTGGTTCCCTGCACACAATACGGTACAGCACAGTGTGCTCCTGAAGAAACTCCGAAAGTCTTTCTGCAAAAGCTGCTAAGACCAAAGCTTATACTGGGTCATCTATGAAAACAATGCCTTCACTCCATGACCTTATCATTTGATGAGAGAGCTGATCAAATATTGTCCAGTATAATAATAATAATAATAATAATAATAATAATAGTAATAATAATAATAATAATAATAATAATAATAATAATAATTTATTTATACCCCACCCATCTGGCTGGGTTTCCCCAGCCTCTCTGGGCAGCTTCCGACAAAATATTAAAATACAGTGGTCTGTTAAACATTAAAAGCTTCCCTAAACAGGGCTGGCTTCAGATGCCTTCTAAAAGTCATTGTGTTGTTTATCTCTTTGACATCTGATGGGAGGGTGTTCCACAGGGTGGGTGCCACTACCGAGAAGGCCCTCTGCCTGGTTCCCTGTAACTTTGCTTCTCGCAGTGAGGGAACCGCCAGAAGGCCCTCGGCGCTGGACCTCAGTGTCCAGGCAGAACGATGGGGGTGGAGAAGCTTCTTCAGGTATACTAGACCGAGGCCGTTTAGGGCTTTAAAGGTCAGCACCAACAGTTTGAACCAATGTAGATCTTTCAAGACCAGTGTTATGTGGTCTCGGTTGCCGCTCCCAGTCACCAGTCTAGCTGCTGCATTCTGGATTAGTTGTAGTTTCCAGGTCACCTTCAAAGGTAGCCCCACGTAGAGCGCATTGCAGTAATCCAAGTGAGAGATAACTAGAGCATATGATTCTCAAATGTTTTGTTACATCTTCACACTTTTCTCTGAAGCAGGTGACAGTTGTCTGCCACAGACAGCTGGAAGTGAGGCCATCAAAGTACACTTGCTAGGTGGGGGGAAATAACCAGCCTGCTTCTTCTGTTTCACAGAATTCTCTGAATCTGGAGTGCATTACAACATGGTATGTTAGGACTGGTCATGTTTATGATTCTGTAGAATAAGGGATAGTTTAAGGTTTCCTTGGTGCTTGTGAAGCAAGGGGAGAGCAGTCAGAATATCCTATGAAAGCTGGAAGCACTGTGCTTGTACAGGCAATAATAAATACCTGTTCTCTCCTCTCCCCTTACCTGAGAAGAACTTGGCATCCTTAGGAACAGTTACGGTATGCCATGTAGCAACGTGATTTGTTTTTAGAGCCAAGTTTTGAGCTTGCATAAGACCAAGGAGAGGAAAAATACTGGCTGGGATTGGGAGAGAACTTGAATTCCATGTGCATGACTGGCATATGGCCTTTGCTAAAGGTGCCTCCCAGGAACCTTTTAGGCATACACACACACACACACACACACTTCTTAGAAACTGGGACTGGCCTGTGATGAAAAAAATTGTCATTTTCTTTTTCTTCTGGGTGACTTTGATGTGGTTGCTAATATTTAAAGGTTTACATGTTTGCAGTAGGTATGTGTGTTAAACAGGGTGTTTTCAGAAATGTAGGCAATATGTCAGTGCACTAGCAGGAAAAAAGTGGAAGACTGATTTGCATCATTTCAGGGGCACGTTCAATGTGGAATTTCCCACATTTCAAATCCAATGCAGGCACACATACAGACGTCTTCCAAGGATTTTGTGTGAATATATCTGTATGTGAAGGAATCTGCTCTAATAGTTTAGAATGAAATTTACTTTGTACAGTGCTGATAGACCTGCATTTGTGATCTCCCTTTCCCATTCTGGCAGAGCAGGATTTTTGGTTCTTGGTTTTGTGGCCCTTGTCTTAGTCAGAAGGCAGCCTTCCCCACTTTATAGGAGCAGATTTCAGTGGTCTCTCTCTCTCTTTAATCTTAATTAAAAAAATTAAAATTGTCAAGAATTTCATAATATGTCTGAATGCATTGATTACATTAGAAAACAAACCAACCAGTAAGAAGTATGGTACATCTGTCATTATGAACATTACTATACAGAAGAATATAAGTGGATAAATTGTAAATTATACTGGTGTTCAATAAAGCTATTTTCATAGCTTTGTCATATTTTGGACTTCTCATTGGATTGTCTTAGTGCTTCTTTTTGTAAACAGCTGATATGATTCTTGGTGTTAGAAACAGTTTGTTTGTTTAGAGCATATTTATCTGTCAATATATTATAAAGTGAGACCGTATTTCTACAAATTTATTCTCCACATACCCTGTTTTCCCCATATCATAAATAATATGTAACTTGGCATTAGAGCTAATTCCCAGAGCTTATTAATTCAGTCACTGCACAAAGGTAGCTTCTGGGTTCTCCAAGTTTGACTATATATCATTCTTTCTGCCACAATCATATAGGGGGTTAATTCAATATGTGAAGTTTAGCAACAGAAATAATGGATCCAGCGCCATGTTCGTACTGTTATATTTAAGATATTCATTTTGTAAACATTTTCCAATATTTTTATGCTGAGAGACATGACCACCACATATGAAAGTAACGGCTCTTGTTTCCTGCAATGGCAGCACATTTTTGAATAACCAGTTCCAGTGTTTAGACAGGGCAGGGGGTCAAAAGAAAGCAAAGCACCAAACCAATCATAGTGGGAGAATTAGAGTAACCCCACAAACCTGCATGGGGGTCTATGTTCCAGGGATCATGCCTAAAGCATAGTCAAAACACTTTGGGTGCAATGGTGAGTAGAATTGCTAAAGTCTTTTTCCCCCAGATGCCTGCCCCCTTTCCACCCACCTTTTTAAGTATATGTATATATATATATATTTGCCAAGCCTGTAAAGCTGAATGCACACAAGTTAAATGCATGTAAGTTGTGGGCTTACCATACTCTTATTTTATCTGCTACAGGTGATAGATATACTTCTCAGAGTGACTGTGTATGTGTGTAAGTGCTTACTGTAGGCTGAAAGGGATGAAAAAGCAGGCAGGGCACACGCTCCGTACTGCACAGTTTACTTGCTCTGTACGATTTCCCGTGTGGGTTAATTAATTGAATAAAAGCCTAGAGAGTTAAATCATTTAATGTATTGCCTGTCTTGATAGCTATTGTGTGCTGCTTTCTTGTGATAAGCTATTATTGATGAGATGGCTGTTTCTTCTTAGCCTAAGCAGTTCATCTTTTAAAAGAAAGAAAGAAAGAAAGAAAGAAAGAAAGAAAGAAAGAAAGAAAGAAAACATGGAACCATTTCTGTTTATGCAATGACTTTGGGATGAGTTGTGGATCTGTCTATTTGATACTTGAACAAAGAAGAGTTATGCTGGTTGTTTTTAGGCAAGTGGTGTTGTTAATGCTGAGAACTGAGGCTGTGCCAAATTCTCCCAAGTAAATTCAGGGTGTAAAATGCCCTCTTTGCTGGGAGAGGTTCTCTTAAAAATGCATACCTTCATTTTTTATGCTACCCTTCATCCGAGGATCATAGGGTGGTTTACAGTATAAAAACACAAAAGTTTAAAAGGCCTTAGATTGTTGAATTAGACAAAGGCACCAGTTACTCAAAGGAGAAGAGGAACGTTTCTGCCTGGCACCAAATGTAATGAAGGCACCAGGTAAACCCTCCCTGGGAAGAACATTCCCCAGGTGG
Organism: Podarcis pityusensis; assembly: GCF_964106645.2. Taxonomy (NCBI): domain Eukaryota; kingdom Metazoa; phylum Chordata; class Lepidosauria; order Squamata; family Lacertidae; genus Podarcis; species Podarcis pityusensis. The sequence goes on from NC_138028.1 coordinate 44,209,259, forward strand.
GGAGCCACCACAGAATAAGCCCATTCTTGTATTGTCACCCTCCAGACTGCTTGTGGAGAAGGCACACCACACGAAGAAGGGCCTCAGATTATGATTGCAGGGTCCGAGTTGGTTCATAAGGCATAAGGGGAGAGGTGGTCTTAATAATAATAATAATAATAATAATAATAATAATAATAATAATAATTTATTTTTACCCCACCCATCTGGCTGGGTTCCCCCAGCCACTCTGGGCGGCTTCCAACAGAATATTAAAATACAATAGTCTATTAAACATTAAAAGCTTCCCTAAACAGGGCTGCCTTCAGATGTCTTCTAAAAGTCTGGTAGTTGTTTTTCTCTTTGACATATGGTGGGAGGGTGTTCCACAGGGCGGGTGCCACCACCGAGAAGGCCCTCTGCCTGGTTCTCTGTAACTTGGCTTCTCACAGCGAGGGAACCGCCAGAAGGCCCTCGGTACTGTCAAAACCAGCACTTTGAGTTGGGCCCTCTTCTCGTCCTTTTGGCTAAGATGATGTGTAGTGTAGAAAGTATTTGGCAGCTAGTGCAGTTGGGCCAGAATTGGCATTATATGCTCAAACTGTCTTGCTCCAGTGAGCAACCTGGCTGCTGAATCCTCTGCTACTAGCTGATGTTATAGAACAAATTGCATAATTTAGCCTAGAGGTTACAAAGCATAGACAACAGAAGTTAGGCTATCCCTGTCCCAGATAGGGGTGCAGCCAAACCACCAACCAAAGCTGATGGAAGGCACTCTACACCACGGAAGTCACCTGAGCCTCAAGCAACAGCAAAGGATTCAGGAGTACCTGCTTCTTAAGAGGGTGTGTAATCCCATCAAGAGCAGCTAACCTCCCATCCATCTAGACTAGGGAACCACCCACTAACATCCTTATCTGGATTAAGCTTCAATTTATTGGCTCTCATCCAGTCCATTATTGAGGCAAGACTATGGTCTGGCACATCCACTGCCTCACCTGCAGATGTAAAGTAGAAATAGAGCTGTGAGTCATCAGCATATTGCACCAGATAACTCCACTCAGTGGTTTGATGTAGATGTTAAACAGCATGGTGGATAAAATTGTACCTGAGGAACCCCACACTGAAAGTTCCATGGGGCCAAAGAACACTCCCCAAGCATCACCCTCTGATAACATCCATCCAAGTAGGACCAGAACCACCATAAAGCGGTGCCATCCACCCTTAACTCAAACAGCCGCTTCAGAAGGATACCATGGTTTCTGTGTGAAAACTGGGCTTATAAATCCTGGCTGAAACGGATCTAGATAATTTTGCCCAACTGCTTTGCCCTCACTCTGCACTGGGAGATGTTCTGAACCATTGCCTTGTGTTGTGAAGATGGCAACTGAATTTATTTCGTGGAAGACTTTTGCAGGCATTCCAATAGATCACACTCATTGTTTCACTAGTATTTATCACATTTTCATTTACTCTTAATTTGCAAGACTGAATTAGAGTAACATACTAAATATTACTAAATAAATGTTATTTACCCTTTGCAACCACAGCATGAACCTGATGGGTTTGCATGGACTGTAATTTTTCTCACACCTTGAGTGCAAGTGAGGGAGCATGCATTCTTACTGTCAGCCAGCAACTGCCTCTATGCTGAAAATTTGAACAAGGACTTGTTGAGAGTCATTGTTTGTTTCTCTCCCTCTTCATCTTGCTTCTCCAGAGATCCGATAAAAGATTTGGAGCCTTTTACCCATAGTGATAAGGAATCTCATAAGTAAGAAAAACATTTGAATATGAATGAGCAGGGTTTTTCTAAGGCGTTTTTTACAACTATGCTTTGTGTTTTTTAGTGTTTTACTAATGGATTTTAATATAGTTGCCTCCTCCGAGACTTTGGAATGCAGGACAGATTAAAAAATAAATCCATAGTCATCAATCTCATATCTCTTGTAATATCATCAGTTACAATGTGGCATCATAATGTCCACAATAAGTGCCTTTAATTTCTTTCTAGCTTTCCAAACACACAATTCGTGTTGATTCTTGTATTTTGTTGCCTCAGCCTTTACTTCTGTTGGTCGATTGCTAGAGGTCCTGTGTGTGTATTTGGTACAGATGCTACCATAAGACCGTTTTAAAAACAAACAAGCCACTTGTGGGAAAATTGTTATTGCTAAAACATGTTTTCATAAGCTAGTGCGTGTTTTATCAGTGAGATTCCTGCCTCCTGCTCCAGAGATTAATAGGTGTGGGTTTATCTCATGATCTGGGTAATGTAATGAAGCTACAAAATTTATGTCCTCTTCTCAGGTATCACCTGTTTTTCTTTGTGCATGTTAATTCCACTATTTTGTTGGTACAGGTAGGTAGCCATGTTGGTCTGCCGCAGTTGAAACAAAATAAAAAAATAGCACCTTAGAGACCAACTAAGTTTGTTATTCGTATGAGCGTTCGTGTGCATGCGCACAAAGGCTCATATCAATAACAAACTTAGTTGGTCTCTAAGGTGCTACTGGAAGGAATTTATTTTATTTTATTTTGTTGGTGTTGCTACTTCTCCTAAGTTCTCAGATGTTTTCCTGTGGACTGCTTGAAAAATGCTAGGGGTTTCTTGGTGGACCACTTGACAAACTAAGTGTTTTCCCCCTATAAATCAAAGTGCAAACATTTGTAGAAGGCATCAGGGTCATAATAAGGACAGGACATTATTAGTCTATTTGATGATCTAGCTATGGGCAAAAATGGCCTCTGTCTCAACTGTCATAATAAGAAATCAAGTGCATGGCTAGGTACAGATAGTCTTGACTGTTCTGCAGCTTTTTCACGGACCCTGCTGAATGGAGCTTATGCACTACAGTTTAATAGCTTCTGATATAGTGCATATAGGGCCAGATGCCTGTTTTGCTGAGGTGGTTCAGCTGGAGCAGAAGATAGATTCTTTCAACACTGGAAAATCTGCAGAAAATGAGTATTATGGAATTAAGAAAACTTTTGGGTTTGAAATGATTTGACAATCTGGTTCTCTGAAACAGTGTATATTTTGATAGGTTCAGAAGCGTCTTCAGCATTATTACATACTCGCCAATATTTTTCTGGCTTTCCATATTGAGGTCATAGCAAATGTTGGAACATCACATCTGTTTTAGATATGCATCTTCAGCAGATGAAACCCCAAAGCTGTGCTTGACAGGTGCCTCCTGACAAAGTCCTGTGGGGTTTCTTACAGATTTGATGCTGAAAATTATTGTAGTGATGAGCTGAAGTTTTTGTGCAAGCTGTCATTAAGGGAAAGCAAATAAAAGCTGTTGCGGAAAACGTTGGGGCTACATGGACGTGTTCTACAGCAGATGCACAATGTAGTGCACGTACTTGCATGCTTACAACACCCTATGCATGTGCTATTTGGGAGTCCCTGACCAGTCAGGTTTTCCAGAGGCATGGATATGGATGCTTAACCGTACGTATTTTAATTCCCACCTGATGTGTTGGCTGCAAATAATGGCACAGTCCCAATGTTTGTTTCTTGCAACAGGAGTAATATGTAGTTCTGCCATAAGCAGAGATGCAGCAGCAGAGCTGCTATTGGAACATCAGAGGGGGGCTGGTGTAGAATGTTCACCACTTTGAGGGCTGCTTCCCATGTGTTAGGAAAAACCTGTAAGGCCGTGTACCCACCATAACTGCAAAGCACATGATGATTCATATGTGCCTGTTTTGTTGAGACACAGAAGCAGCAAAATGGATGCAATCCTAGTTGCACATGGTGACCTATCTGCATTTTGCATACTCCTTATATATATATCTTATATCTGAAGTGGTCCTGTGGATAAATGTGCTCCATGATGTAGTCGCTATCTCCTTTTCTCTGCAACTGCCCCTGGTTTCATTGCTGCTGCATTGTGTTGCTCTGAAGGGAAAGCCCTTTGCAACTGGTTAATTTTGGACAGGACCAAGAAAGTAAATGAGAGCTGTATGGAGGAGGAGCGTGGTTAGTGAGAAGACTAGCCACTTTTTGCAAGCTTGTTAAAGCAGCATCTTAAATCCCCTTAGTTGGGTAACTTGTCTCCTGCCTTTACAAGTTTTGATTATACCCTTTGGTATTTGGCGGGGGGGGGGGGGAATCTGCGTGCTCAATCCTTGCTTGACTGTGGTTGAAAAACTGGTGAATATAGGTATGAAATGCACGTCCACACACCACAAGGAGGCTGGTGATTAGAGATTTTAGCACAGCATTTTAACTGAGCAGAGTTTTGCTTTATTGCGGGGGGTGGCGGGGCAGGAATCTCAATTCTTTATGAGGTTTTTCAGAAAATTATGGCAGATGCTGTTTTTATTAGATAAATACGTGTCATTGTGTACATTTGGGGGATTTTTAAGGCTAATGAAGTGTGGGTCATCACACTTATTTCTGTCTGTTTGCTTTATTGGCTGTAGGCCCTTCATATAGAATTGTCTCATACAAGTCAGGCTATTGGTTCATCTAGCTCAGTACAGTCTGCTCCACGGCCATGCCTCCTCAAAGTCTTAGACAAGAACTTTCTCAGCCCCTTCTGACATCCTTTTAACTGGAGACACTAGGGGTTGAATCTGGGACCTTCTCCATGCAGGGCTTCGACAGGAGCATTAGTCATAGCAGCTGAAAAATCCCCCCAGGCCACCTGGAAGCCCACTGGATCCATCAGCCTCCAAGGGAGGACCATCCTAATAGGTGCATTTTTTGGTTCCCTCATTACATATCTTCAGGGGCCAGGCAAAAACTTTCCTCCGTAACCAGGACTTTGGCCTTTAACTATCTGTGGCCTTTAAGAAGTGGTGGTGGGATGTTTTTAATGTACTTCCCCTCTCTTGGTTTTAATGTATCTATGTGGGGTTTTTGTTTGTCTGTTTGGTGGTAAGTCACTTTGGGTTGCCCTGGACAAGATAAAGCGATCAACACATTCAGCAAATAATAAAGAAATAATAATAATAATAATAATAATAATACAGAGCTTTATCCACAGTGCATGTGCTGAAGTTGTATTATCTGTGATTAATTAATAGACACAGATGCTTTAAAAAATAACAGAAGACCATATGATCCTTTGGTATTGTTCTATGCTTGTGTTGTGCTGGCCTCATTTGCACAGAATGCTAAGCTGCCCCTGGCTTAGAGTTATGAAAATGAGCTGCAGCCTTGGGTATTGGATATCAACCCATATCCCTTTTCAAGTGTTCCTAGGCTCCAGCTGCGGGTGATGTGTGGCATGCTTGCAGTGAATGAAATGCTCAGTGTCAGCAGGGGCAATTTAATGCCTTTTGAAAACTTTATGTATAGCTCAATATTTGCAGTGCCTTTCACATGTGATGTGATTGTTGTGAGATTTCGCAGCGCTGTCATGAGATCTTGACGGAAGCCGCTGACACTTGACTTCTCCATTGTGGGGGAAGTGGGGCACACATGGAGACACCACCCCTGCCTCAGTCCACCTCATGGGTGAGCCAGCCATGTCCGTGCTTCTAAGCATTTGAGACGGGCCCATTTCTCACCATGCCCAATTGGAGACCAGGTGGGAAGGACTTCCTTTTGCCTGTCCTGATCCTTCCATCAGTTTCACTGGGTGGCCCCTGGGGTCTGGTATAAAAAGTTCTCCCTCTCAACATCATGCATGATGTTACGGGCCACCCAAGTCTCTGAGCGTATGTGATTCCAGGGGTCTTGGCACTTAACCAGGGTTTGCATTCCCTTTGGAATGAGACACACAGTGGAGGCCATGCTGTCTTTATGATAAATGGTTGTATTTACATATAAATACAGCCTGAGTCGGGTGGAGCCGGGATTTCCAGCATTCACATCTCAAGAGGTGCTTGCTTCCTACGGAAGCGCAGCATTGGATTCAAAGGCAGCCAGGCAGCCATCTCTGGGTCTCTTTGCCCCAGCCTGCTGCAGTCAGCCTGAATGGCTTCTTTTTCTCACAAACCCTTGCCAAATGTGACTTCCCTTTCTACTTATATCATTGCCCACTATAATCCTGGCAACCTCCCCCTCTGTCCCTGGCATGGTGCCCCCCCATCAAGTAAATCAATAAAAATACTTAACTAACTGACGTTCTGCCCCCTAACACGAAGCCTGCCCCCCAACATAAATCCTGGCTACACCATGGTCCCTGGCAGAGTCTTCTGTCTTGTGAATGGCTTCTCTTGGTGGGTTAATTACTGGCCATTTCAGCCTTTGTTTCTGAATGGCTTATCCCCAGCCAGCTATGTTGAACCCGGCTGGCTTGTTATTCCTAAACTTATCCCCGCAGTGTGGAGCACAGTTTTACTCAAACCTTGATTGATTCCAAATTTTGCTAATTCCAGGAATTATGGGTGCCCCTGCACCCACAAACTCTGGGGCCCGAACACATATAGCAATAATTTTTAAAAGCTGCCGAGTGATAAGTTCTACAGGTGAAGCATTTCCAAGGACAAAAATGCAATGGGGGAAACTTCACCAATAATATTTCTGCTTGCCCCACTTGGGAACATAGCAAGGAAAAAAGAGAGAGGTGTCAGCAGAGTGGGAGAGAAGAAACTTGGCCGCAGTAGTAAGCTGTTGAGGGAGAACTTGGGGGGAAGGAGGTTTATAGGGAGAGATGACTTGAACCAAGACAGAGAAGCAGGCCTAGGAAGGGAGAGAGCAAATAAGAAAGTAGGGCTAAAGCCTAGAAAACCACATGATTTGCAGAAAGTGAGAGAAGGAGAAAGTGTGGTGGGGAGAGGTGCAAAGAGCTGCTATTATTGAATGAGTCACATCCCATGTAACTGTGATTCTGACGTCTGATTCCTTACCGTTCCGTTCCTATGTTTAACTTAAAGAGAAAACACAACCTTCCCCTCCTTTCATTCTTTCCAGAGCTGATGTTTTGGCTTTGTGTTATTTGGGGGAGCTCCCATATCCCACCTTTATCTTCCTCAACCTCACTGTCACCCTCCCCCCACCCCACCCACCTCTCTCTCTCTCTCTCTCTCTCTCTCTCTCTCTCTCTCTCTCTCACACACACACACACACACACACACACACACACTATACAGTAGGTTGTGTACAGGCATACATTATTTCAGATGGGAACCCATTATGGAAGTACATTCACTTCCTTTCAAGCAAATATATCATAACCATACTCACTGGGTGTAAAGGAAACTCTACCCCCACTACCCCCACCCCCACCCCAATTTTGTGACAGAAGCATAATTTGTGCAATTCTGGTTGGCTGGCCTTTGTGTCAGTCACAGAGCCACTCCTGCCCTTCCTCAGAGCATGTTAAATGGATATTTAATTATTTTTCTTTCTTTTTCTATCTAGCTGTTTTATTTTACCTGTAAGCAGTTTTGAGTCCCTGATGGGAAAACGGGTGGGGTACGGACCAACTAACCAACCAACCAACCAACCAACCAACCAACCATAATAAACTGGGAGGAAATGTATAAAATAATCAGGGGTTTCTACATTTTATTGTGGTCTTGGGGCTGCACATGCAGCCACACAGAGTTGTCCTCATAAAAAAGCCATCCCGTATTATTTCCCCATTTGATCCACACTTGCTAGGCGGTGTCCAATGTCCTTGTTCCAACAAGGATTAACATTTGCACAACAGAACTCCCACGTGTGCACCCCACACCCTTCCCAAATCTGCTCTGGAGGGTTGGTGAAATCCCCAGAACAGATTTGGCAGGTGGGTGTGGGGAGGTAGGGGAGCCCCATTGCACAAGAGTAAATCTTCACACTGACAGACTTAGTGCCCCTTTGGATACAAGCCACCTTTTCTGTGGAAAATTGGATAAGTAGAGACAACATGAGAATCAGAGGGTGTGTGTGTAACATTTTGATGTGGTGGATGCTTTGTGGGTGCTAAGAAAAATCTGCATCTATTGGAAAGCAACAAGCCCCCAATAAACTGCACCGTGGGGGCTCCCTTGAACAAATGCTTCAGCAGGGAACCCTGTATGCCCTCCTTGGAAGAAAGGACCTAGAATGCATGCACCTGCTGCTGTTTCTGTTGGTGTCTTTGTACAGCCACAGTGGCTAATCTAGAACATTCCTTGGCAGAGAATTCTGAGGTGTCCCCATTTCTTTGCTTTCTGAGAGCTTTTGGGAATTGCTGTGCGACTGGTGATTGAAGAATATATTAGGGGATCTCACATCTGCTTTCTTTCCCTTAAAAAGTAATCCTCTGGCTGGCTTTGCAATCATGGACGTACCCAGAATTTTTGTTGGGGGGGCAGTACCTGTGTTTACTATATCTTTTTATTGAATTTTATTGACTGAGGGGGCAGCTGCAGTCACAAAGCTATTGTGTACATTTTCTCAATTTTGAAAATTCTTATTTTCTAGGTGTGTTGTCGTGCTGTTCAACCCCAGGAAAAATAAGCAATATCATATTCTGAATAGTTCCAGGTAAGTGAAACCTAGAACTCTGAGTGGTGGTTTGTCCATTTTTTTGGAAGGAAAATGCAAGAGCCCCTTGAACAACAAAAATAATAATCAATAATTTTATTATTTATATGCTACCTATCTGACTGGGTTGCCCCAGACACTCTGGTTGACTTCCAACAAAGTAATAAAACACAAAAAACCTCAAACATTAAAAACTTCTCTGGGCTTCAGATGTCTTTTAAAAGTCAGGTAACTGTTTATTTCCTTGACATTTGATGGAAGGGCGTTCTACAGGGTAGGCATGACTGCAGAGAAGGCCCTCTGCCTGCTTCCCTGTAACTTCACTTCTCACAGTGAGGGAACCGCCAGAAGGCCCTCAGCGCTGGATCTCAGTGTCTGAGCTGAATGCAGGGGGTGGAGAAACTTCTTAAGGTATACAGAGCCAAAGCTGTTTAGGGCTTTAAAGGGCAGCACCAGCACTTCTGGATTAGTTGTAGTTTCTGAGTCCCCTTCAAAGGCAGCCCCATGCAGAGCACATTGCAGTAGTCCAAGAGGAAGATAACCAGCACATGTGCCACTCTGGTGAGACAGTGCGCAGGCAGGTAGGGTCTTGGCCGGCGTAACAGATGGAGCTGGTAGACAGCTCCCCTGGATACAGAATTGACCTGTGCCTCCACAAACAGTTGTGAGTCCAAAATGACTGCGCACCTGGCCCTTCAGGTGCACAGTTACCCCATTCAGGACCAGGGAGTCCCCCACACCTACCTACTCCCTATCCCCCAAAACAGTAAAGAGAAGTTTAAATGACTTCTTACCTGATGCCAATAGTTTTAAATTGTTCAAGGTTCCTCAAGGTATAGGTGTTAAGAACAGCACCAAAAAACCCGTTAACAGAATATGTTCTTACGTGTCCAGGCTATGCTGCTGTTTCTGTCATAATGTGTTATGAAATTATCCAGGCTGTTGTTCTGGATAGAACCCCTCTTTCCTCTGGGCATGGCTCCTTATCAGATTAACGGCTCAAATAAAGTTAGTTGGCAAAGTATCCAGGAGAGAGAGAGAGACCATCGGCTTCACATGGATGCATAAGGAATTCTTCCATGTTTATTTTGCACACCCATACCTGCAGCCAAACCATAATGCATGAAAAGCTTTAAAAGCCACAATTTGTTCTAGTATGTCGTATCTCTTCAGCATCTCACTGATTCAGAGCGCAACGTTTGGAATTACTTAACACTGTTAAGCTCACCTGGCAAAGATTGTCTTGGCTATGTTTTCATTCACACAAACCCGCTTACATGTTTATGTGGGAGTTGAAAATTCATCAACTCTTCACCCAGTGTCAGTACTGTTTCACAATAATCTCTTCTCTCTTTACACAGAAAAACTATTACAGCCCTTGCTTTTTCTCCTGATGGAAAATACCTGGTTACTGGAGAGGTAAGTGATGGCGACTGATGGCCTGAATGCTCGCATAGGAAGCTGATAGGCCTCATGGTCCAGAGATACAAATGCCTCCTTCTCACAACTATCCCAACAGACTAAAAAGGCTGGATTTGTGTGAGGCATTTTCCTGTCCTCCCAGAATGAAGAAGAGGGCCCTGGCTCCATTAAAGAGTTGCCTGATGGGAGTGAGGGTGGCATGGGGAATAGCTAGCATGGATGGGTGCTTTCTAAATCTTTCAGAGCAGGGAAGATTTGCATTTTGAGAGCAAACTGCTTCTCTCCCAGTAAATGCTGGAAGATTCTAGAGTTGGAGGAGCTGTTTGAGCATCCATAATGTGTGGCTGGGATCTGGGAAGAGCCATTGTTTAGTGGCAGATCATATTTTTCACCTATAGGAGGTTCTGTTTTACAGAATAAGATTATAGGATCTTAGATGGAAACCCTGGAAAAGACCTCTCCAATGCTGGAGATCTACTGTTCCCTAGAATCGTATTATGACCCAGATGTCCTGTTAGTCTGACTCAGTATAAGGCGGCTCCTTATCTTATTAGGAAAATATGTCCATGTGTTTAGATAAAAAAGGGATAAGTATCCCCCTCTCTCCCAAGAGTGGGGGAAAAGGAGGGGTGTTTCACATTGAGAATGTATGATTATCTGATTAAAAGATCCATAAGGGAACTCTTAATTTGCCAGCGTGTTACGATTTGGCCAAAGCATTTAAAGAGGAAACCTGCATGAGCTCAGTTGCTTCTCTGGTCTCAGTAGGTTTGCTTTTAAAACTATTTTCTAGGGAGTGAGGATCAGACTTTTGGACAAATGAAAGCACAGATTGGATTTGCAGGGTGGGAGTTAGCTGAGGACCCTAAACATGCCTCTCCCCACCCCTTATTCGTTCAAGGGAGAAAGCAGAGGAAGTCGACCAAAGGTCCCTGTTGCTGCTTTCCTCCTTGGATTTCACCCCTCAGGATACAAAGAGAACAACGTTAACAGTCTTACTTAATTTTTTTAAGAGAGGAAAGGAAAGCACATTTGGAAGGAAGCCTTGAGAATAGTGACAAAGATCCTGGTGCCTGTGGCTTTGGCTGGGTTTAGTTGCTGGCAGAAAGTTTTTCCCTTTGAGAGATGCATAAAAGGAGGACAAAGATGACTGCATTCAGTTTCTAATGCAGACCAGATACACAATGCTCATACTGTAAGTGTAATGAAGCCTGAATTGATGAATGCTGGAAGCCCACAAAAATGTTGACTGTCCTTTTCTTGTCCATGTTGGACTGCTGCCAGAGATGTCTTCTGAGGCGGATTCCTATTGGGCCCTGCACACAAACATTTCTTTTTTTTATTACCCCAGATGCCTTGGACTTTAAATATCAAATTTAAGAGATGATTACCTCCCCACACTGCAAAAAGACGAGTAATAATTAATGAAATAATTAGTGAAATGTCCTTTCTCCCTCTTCTTCTACTGAACCTCTCCAGAGCAGGAACCATCTCTACCAACTTTCTCCATTGATGTTCATAATGTTAGAAACCTCCTGTGTAATAATAACTATAGGTGGAAATCAGTGCTTCAGTAATACAAAAGTTCTGTCAGAGCAAGCATTTCTGCTCTCCAGATGGAACAATCTCAGCCCTCCTCCCCCAATGCACTGTTCTGCTGGTGGTAGTCTGGCCTGTCTGCACCTGTACGTGAAAATAAAATGTGAGACACGAGAGATATTTCCTACATCTGGTGGGAAGAACGTGTGTGTGTGTGTGTAGAAATCTCAGCTTTATTTTACTATATATCAATATTTATAAACCACAATTTCCTAAAAATGCAAGAAGGCAGTCTACCCCATGCAAAAATTACAGCAATAAATCATCAACAAAACACCAATAAAAACATCCATTAATACTAGTAGGCTAAAGGAAAATTCACATTTCAAAGGCCTGTCTAAATAACACTGTTTTTTGGTGATGTCTAAAAGAAGGCAGGGATAATTCGTCCCAGAGCTCTGCTGGCTGGGAGTTTCACAGGCCAGGGCCCGCTGCACTGAAGAATCGGTCCCATGTAAATTATGACTGAACCTCAGGGTCACGGGGAACCACAGTAAGTGCCCCATCAAAGAATCTCAATGATCAAGATGGAGCATAAGATATCAGGTTGTCCTTAAGGTACTTGGGCCCCAAGTTGTTTAGAACACAAGAACCTTGAAGCTGACCCAGTAGCAACTGGCAAACAGTGCAGCTCTCTTGGCAGAGGAATGACGTGTTGCCAGTATGCATGAAGATAGCTTGAAATGTGATAGGCAGCTTGTTATTTAATGGAGAAGCTAGGCCATTTAGCCAGGTACATGTTTGTTTGGTTTTTTAATATATGTATATATAAAGATACAGGCATTTTATTCTTCGACCGCTCTCTGCACCTGAGACTTCCCCTTACCTGCACATTATCAAGAGACTCAGTTAACCCTGGCTAGAAAAAGGCTGCTCTTTGGTTGCCATGGTGATGTCACCTAGAAGGCCACCTTTTTGCAGGCTTTTGTGAAATCACGAGGAAGCTGTTGAGTAGGAGTTGCCTGTTGGGCTTGTACTTCTCTATATTTCACTTTAAAATAAAGTGCTTCATTTTGGTCGCAGTACTAGAGAAAGGTGTTAATGGAACAAAAGAAGGGTTCTTTTAAAAAACAACAACAGCAAAGCCCATTCCTGTTCACCATGGTCACTTATGGGGCTAATTTAACTATGTTCTTCATATTATTTCTTAGTTTTCTTTACAGACTGCTGCAGTTAGCATAAATTTCTCCCTCATTTGGGAGTTTTCAGGAGTGTCCCCTCTCCTAAAGGGTTGTGAAAGAATAAAAGCCTCCATCTATATTTTCTTATCTATATTCTTGCCGACAGTCTCAAATAACTCAAAAAGGTTAGTGTTACAGGACTTAACCTTGCAGAAGCTATGCTGACTCTTCTTCTATATGCTTGGGAATTATACTCTTAATAATACTTTCTGCTAGTTTTCCCAGAACAGATGTTAAGCTAACCACACTGTAATTTCCAGGATCCCCTCTGTATTCCTTCATAAGAATTGGTGTTTTTAGCGCTGCAAATCATCCTTTATAGAGTAAAAAATAAATAAATCATATTTTTAGCTGAAGATTTCTGTGGCAAAATGCACATTTGACTTGTCATGCACACTGCAAAGTGTATTTAATTTATATGTAGGTGGATGCATCGCCACTGGCTTTAAGGTTTGTATTAAGTGCCTCTGTTCATTGCCATTGTTGTTTCTCATTTCCAGAGTGGGCACATGCCTGCTGTTCGAGTATGGGATGTTGCTGAACGGACCCAGGTGGCCGAACTTCACGAACATAAATATGGTGTGGCGTGTGTGGCGTTCTCCCCGAGCTCCAAGTACATTGTGTCTGTGGGTTACCAACATGACATGATAGTCAATGTATGGTCATGGAAGGTAAAACTATAAGAATATTCTTTTTAGTATTCACATTAGCAGAAGTGGAATCTGTGGGTAGTAGTGGTGGTGATTTAAATTAAATTTTGGAATAAGCATGCTAAAATCTGGTAGCAGCCTCATTGGAAAGAAAATGGCCCACCTATCTTCACTGCTTCCTCTCCTTTTTATCTAATCTGCACACAATGGAATATCACAGCAGGCAATTCTTCCTTTTCCATACTTTAGAGTGGAACATAGATGGACCAGTGATCTGGCTTATACCAAGTCACAGAATTCTTCCATCTGACTAGCAGCAGCTCCCCAGAGTTTCAGACAGGGACATTCTCAGCTCTATTTGGGCATATCAAGGATTGAATTTAGGACTGTCTTCACACAAAGCAGATGCTCTACCATTGAGCCAGGGTACTTCTTTCATAAGATGAAAGAGCATGTTTACTATGTTTTAGATAACTATTTTATTTCCTTTGTTTGCAAATAGTTTTATTGAATTTTGCACACACTCTCTCTCTCTCTCTGGCAAACAAGAACCAATGCATTAATATCTTTGTCAGATACCTATTTTATTTTTCAAAAGGTGATATTCATTCTGGGTTCTTTGGTAGCAAAGTGGTGTGTGTGTGTGTGTGTGTGTGTGTGTGTGTGTGTGTGTCTTCTCCCAAGGTCTTTAAATTTTTTTTGCGCCCTGTGATATCCAGAAACGCTTTTTTACAATTGTTATTGCTGATAGCAAAAGTTGCTTCTCCAGGGAGAGAGAATCCTTTGATCGGATGAACAAATAAACTGGCATTTTTTGTTTAAACAAGAGTGTATTTTATTTCCTGCAAAAGTTGATATGTATTCAGCTTTCTTGTTTACATGTGGGAATTCATGCACAAGATGTTTAACACAAGGAAGACGAGAATGCCTTTTTTGTGCCAAGCTAATACAAATTAGACTGTTTGAGAGGCGAGGGGCAATAACCTGCTTATTTAGTTTTTATGTGTATAGCCTGCTGTTCAGCATGTTATGTTAGCCATGTTCAAGGATTTGACTTTGGGCTATTTTGCCATGTAAGATGTTTCTTATGTCTTACCTATCCATGTTAATTCACTTGTTTCAAAATATTTTATTCTGATAGGTCAGATTTAGTCATAAGCAAATCCCCCCCCCCCCCGCCATGAATTTTGATAACCAGGCATGTGAATACATCTCCTGGCTATATCTATTTAAGGTCCTAATCAGATTTTTTCCCCTGGGCTAGTGAGAGTTTATGTTTGTGTGTGGTGATAGACTAGGCAAAACCCTTCCCTTGGTAACTTAGTTACCTGCAGATGCTCCATGAAGATACCAAATCAAGTGGGAGTCTAATTCGCACATTTCTTCGCCTTCCAGAAAAGGGGAGATTGAGAATGCTGTCAGCTTTATCATCTTGAAATTAGTTTCTGTAAAATCCTTCTATCTACGTTTATCATGGTATGAAGGAAAGTGTGCCCAGACAGAGTGCATACTGAGCTTAAAACACATATTACTACAGTTTTATTATGTGAAAGCTGAAGTAGCAGTGTTATAAGCAACTCTTGGAGCCAACCAAAGATGCTATAAATTTTATGTCTTAGAATCATAGAACCATAGAGGCTTTGTCAGTTACTAGATGTTGCAGCGACCTGGACGTTTTCTATCGTGTGTGTCTGGAAGATATATGTTATATTTGTGGTAAAATACACATCTGGGTACTTTTAAATGTAGCCATGTGCAGCAGTATCTTAGAAAGGAAGAATGGTGGTGTCCCTTAGTCTAAATGTATGGTATCCCAAGGTAGAGATAAGTATGTACTGATAATTCAGGCTACAGAACTCTTGCTGTTTAAATGTGTCATTTTATGCTTAGGTGGGGGTGGAAGGGCACAACCTATGTCTGCCTGCATACCTTATAGACACATAAATGTGCATATTAGGGATGTAGCCAACTAAGTCATACTCATGTGCAGAACCACTGAAATCAATGGATTTTTCTTAGCCATCTCTGTTGATTTCAGTGGGTTTACTTTTGATTATAATTCAGTCAGATGCAGCCCTATCTGTCCAAAGGGGAACTCTGCAACAAAAAGGAGGTCCCCAGTTGCTTGTGGGCTCTTTGCTGGCAGTACACTGAGCACATGAAGGGGAAAGGGAAGATGGCTGTTTCTGCCCCTCTGCCCTTCTGTCTTCGCACCCCATTTCTGCAAGTGAAGTACAAATCTGTGATTTGTCACTCACAACTTACATTTGCAAATGGAACCTCTTTAGTCAGCAAGAGATTTGATTTGCTTGAACATTTTCTTTCCAGAAAAACATTGTTGTAGCAGCCAATAAGGTCTCGAGCAAAGTGACAGCAGTGTCATTCTCTGAGGATTGCAGCTACTTTGTCACAGCTGGAAACCGACACATCAAATTTTGGTACCTGGATGACAGCAAAACCTCAAAGGTAAGAGGCACAAATGAGAAACTGCATATATGCGGGTGATGGGAAGAAACTGTTGAGACGGGGAGAGGAAGCATTTTCTACAGAAGTTTTTGCTTTGCTTTATGCCAGTGGCTGATGGCTTGCCATGCCCTAAACAATTTTGGAAATGCAGATAATCTGTTGTGCATTTTATTGATGATATTGGCCGTGGAAAAAGAAAATGCTTTATTCTATAATATTCACTGAGTACATCTGAGAAGTTCTCTTCAGAACATTTTTAATTGTTTCTTTTTTATGAGAAGCAACATAGTAGATTTACAAAAGCAGTGTTCAGCTATTTTGTAAATATGTTCATTTTAAAAACCAAGGCTACCTTCATGCTTTCAATTTTCTCAATAAAACAAGTGGTTCAACATTTTCCTGCATTTTATTACACCAGTTCATAACCAGTGGGACCCTCTTCTCTATAAATTGATACTCAATCTGCCTTCCTTCTCTTACTCTTACTATGTTTTTGTTAGTTTTATCATTTGGACAGCGTCCCATATTCTCAAAATTCAGTCTTGTAATGTTGGGGTGTTGATTTCCTCCTGACTTGGAACTGATTGCCACATAGGCTGCTATCAGAAAGTGTGTTATTATTGTCCTGTCTTCTTAGCAAAACATGATTTTAGAATATATCCCAATAATACAACTGGTGGATTGATTTGTAGCACATGCCCTGTTCGAAGCATTTATGCTCACCAACGTACAGCAATCTTCTAACATATTTTTCTCTTTTGTACCAGGTGAATGCTACAGTTCCCTTGCTCGGACGTTCCGGTTTGCTTGGGGAACTAAGGAACAACTTCTTCACAGATGTGGCATGCGGCAGGGGCAAAAAAGCAGACAGCACTTTCTGTATCACTTCCTCAGGTCTCCTGTGTGAATTCAACGAGAAGAGGCTGCTGGACAAGTGGGTGGAGCTGAGAGTAAGTTCAGAACCTGGAACTCTTGGTTGATGATGATGGGAATGCACTAAGCCCACAAGCTGTTGTCCTGGGAGCTGGGACACGCTTGGTCTGAAGGCATGCTATGCAGCAACCTTGATGAAGTTAACCAGGTCTAGGTTTGGCCTGGAAGGAGTCTGCCTGGGAGCCTTATATATGGAAGAAAGGATGTTTTTATTATGTTTCTAGATACGTTATAGCCACCCAGAATGGCTGGAGAAACCCAGCCAGATGGACGGGATACAAATAATAAAATTATTATTAGTAGTAGTAGTATGTAAAACAAACAAACAAACCCTGCAAATGACCAATGGGGTCCAAAATGACACTTGCCCTATTTGCGTGGAAAGGGGATAGGTGCAGTTGAAAGGGGTATGTGGGCATGGGTGCGGAAACTCCCTTTCTCCTTGCCTCCCATACTACTGCAGCCCACCTTTCCCAGATTTCTCCTACCTGGGCTCAGATAGGAGTGAGCCCAGCTGGGAGAAAAAAACACACTTGGGGGAAAGCAAGGGGAGGGTTCAGTGTCTCTTCTCCACACACACCTGCCCTTTGGCCCTTCTACAGTTTTTAGGGATTTTTTGTACCTCTACCTTCAATGCTACAAACAAATAGGGCACCACCAGGATTTCAAGTTTGTTGTCAGAGGGTTCATTTACACCTCCCAGTAAAGTGCACTTTTTATCGGTCCATTTTGAAAGTCGTCTGTAGTTTGGGACTGAGATATATTCATGAAGTGTTTGGATATATCTATATATTTAGCATTTGGACAATTGTTTTCTGCAGAGAGCCACATGAAAGCCTCTGTCACCCAGGCATGGTGGTGTCCTAAAATAAGACCCCAACTGTGCCGTCTGGGGAGACTCTGTGAATACTGAATGAGAATTGTCTTGAACAGCATTTTTAGCAGCTCATTACTGCATTTTCTTCTCTAGCAAAAGCTACACATTTAAGGACTTTAAGTAAAAGTGATTTTAGAATATTTATTCCATGCAGCCTCACATTAGTGCTACAGTTCAGATGGGTAACTGAATCTGAAAAATGCTGATTTGCAGAAGCCCTATTAGTTATGACTGATCTGCATTACAAACTGAATTAGAATAACAGAATCATAGAATTGTATGGTTGTAATTGTGCAAGACGCCTTTTCTGCCTACAAAGAGGTAATAGCTAGATCTGTGATGAATAGACACCTAGTGTAGCGTTGTTGCTGAACCGCACTGAAAACTTGCTCTCCCTTTTAATTTGGTAAAACACAAAGGTTTGCATGTGTGTGTGATTACTTTTTTTGAACAGGAGCCTCACTCTCCAAGTTGAATGTCTCTCTTTCTCTCTCCTCCTTTCCTTCCTTTCTGCACTGAAATCACCTTTTCTCTTTTACTTAGAACACAGACAGCTTCACAGTAAGTCAGAATGGCATCGTTGCCTCCAGCACCCCACTTCCACACCATGCCTCCCATTTGTTGTCATATTTTGCGATGGTGCAAATTGTAATAGCGGGGGGAATATTTAGTGGAATAGGACAAAGTCTAAGCCAGAAAGTGTGTTTTGGCAGGGTTCATTTCCTCTCCTGATGCAGGGGAATATTGCCCCAGTATGGTGCGTAAATAATTGTTGTGTGACTTGCAGGAGGTAAAGGAACTGCTAGGAAAGGACATTCGCTTTCAAGAACCTTTCTTTTCATTTGGTGGCTTCATCTCATATTACTCACTTTCTTCCCTTTTGTCCCTCTTTGTCCCCACCACCCTGATTTCCTTCTACCTTCTCATGCTTTTAATGTGGTGCTTTTTTAAGGAATGTGCTGCTCATGTGGGTGTCTTGTGTCCTCAGACCACTGTGGCAAACTGCATCTCTGTGCACCACGATTACATCTTCTGTGGCTGTGCAGATGGCACGGTGCGGATTTTTAACCCTTTGAACCTTCACTTTGTGACTACGCTCCCCAAGCCGCACTTCCTGGGGACGGATATTGCCAGCGTCACGGAAGCCAGGTAGGAAAAGGGAGAGGCCCACAAGCCTCTTTTGACATAACAAAATCTGTGATCTTGTACGATGTCTCAAAGTCATGGCAAGAGCGCCTGCTTGGTGTTGCAGCTTTTCAGTCTGTAATGAAAGTGAAGGTGGGCCCATAGCTCAGCAGCAGGACACATGCATTGCATGTAGAAGGATCCAGGTTTGATATGTGGCATCTGCAGAGATTCCTGCTTTGGAAAGGTGCTGTTCAAGTGCGTTCGTAGTCCTGGGATAGGCAGGCAAATAGTCTGACCAGGTACAAGATAGTTTTGTGCATTAATACGATTAAGCATTTGTACATGTTTCCTGTGACCTACGAATTTGACTTCTCTCATCTTCCTTCTAAAGCAGTTCCTTCTGTGCCTTTACACCCAAATCTTGTCTTGTAGTATTCTCTCCCTTTCTGCTCCCCAATCTCAATCTGCCACTGTCCTAGTAGGCTTTGGGGAGTTTAAGTAGGCAGAATGCGCTTGCCTTGGACTCTTTATCATTGGATATTTGGAGCTATGCATTGGTATGCACACAGAACAAAGCATTCTTTTGTTGCCCTTCCAAGTATTTTAATTAAATATGCATTTCTCTAGAAAACAAACTGGATGCAAAGAAGCATTCCTTGTTCAGCCTCTCCATGCCTGTGTGCAGCATCTTTTAATATCTTGCTAGTGGAATGGCTAGACCATTAGCATGTTGCTGCCCTGTTAGCCAGAGGGTCCCTTGATTGTCTGCATTTTGCAGGAGAGATTCAAGCACATACCAGGAAATCTGGGTTTGCACAATTCAAGTGAATTAAAGTGTTCTGTCGCCCTAGCACAACAAATCCAAACTAAAAAACCCCTGACTTTTTGCAGTTAGGGGACTAATAGTGAAATGCATTGAAAAGTGTAGGATGAATGAATTATTAACAGGGAAATGTGTAAACATCCCACAAGGAAATTGGGATGAATGCAGGATGACTGTTGATTTGTAGTAAAACGAATGAGAACAAATTCTCAATGAAGACCAGATACTATCTAACATCTGTGTAAGCTCTGGGCAAGCAAATCAGGTTGAGTGCTCAATAAACTGGTTCTCTAGAATAGCCCAGAAAGACAGAAAAAAATACAAATGCGCAAGGCAAGTGCCTTTTCAATGCACTGGCTCTTGGGTCTGAAAAGACCAACTACTCTACAGATTAAAAAGTGATATGCCCTGTCCAGCTGTAGCCGAGAAAGCCATGACTGTGCACACTCCCATCTCTTGGCCACAATAATAGTTCACGTGTTTGGATTGCAGTTTTGCCTTGCTGAGCCAAACTTCTGCTCAGAATGCAGCCTTGAGCAGCTAATGAGAGCTGCATCCTAAAACTGCAATGATTTGAAATGGGAAGCTGGGCATCAAACGCGGAGTCTGTTTGTTCCGTTTCTGAAAGCCTCGTGTTGTTGGAGCACTCGGCCAGCGATACACTGTGCTGGCTCTTTTTTCCTCCAGAAGCAATTTCTGCCAGTCCCATGCCTATAATTTCTCTCCCAGCAGCCAAAATTACGTGGCTCCTAAAAGTATGGAGCTTGGGAGCTGATCACAAACATAGCTGCATGCATTTTTTTTTTTCATTTGAAAGGAAGCTGAAAGCCACAGACATCATTAAAACCATTTCATGCAATAGGTTCTTTGTGGGATGCTTGTCTTGAGCCCTTCTGACAGCCCACGCTTCATTAATTACTTGGCTTTCAGTACAATCTCTGTTACATTCTTTGGTCTGCTAGTTCTCAAAATCTGACCCTTTCAGTTGCCCTAGTGCCTTTATCTTTTTTGAAAAAAACCTACATCACATTATTTATTTGATATTCTCTGCATTTCAGTTGCTGTTCTAGATGTGTGAATGCTACTATAAGGGTCTGTTGCTTCTCTATCCCCACCCCCTAGGAAAATGTACATGCAGCAGTTTCTTCAAAATCTGATGAGATTCTGAGATAGGAACCATACAATGAATAATAGCACTAAGCAATCAGTGTAGATTGGTAACTTATTTAGAGCTTGAAGGTTTCTACCCCTCAGTTTTCCTGGTCTGCTATTTTCCTGTTTTTCCACTCAACCTGTTTACATATAGGGGCATCACCATAAGGTGACACTTTTTACAGGGCAACTTAAGCCAAGTCCCTGCCCTGAGGAACTTACAAACTAAATGTTGCTAATGGACTGTTGGTAGAGGGAGGAGAAAAAGGGAAGAGGCAAGAGTCATAGAAGAATATATTAAAATGTGGACACCTTGTAAGCAGCCATGTCCATGGAGTAAGAATGGTGGTAGCAGATTCCAAATGATTAGCTGGAGAGGATTCTGTGACCTAGAAAGAGATGGTTCTGTTTTTTTTTAAAGGGTGTTTGATGTGTCACAAATGACTGATGTAGGTATGTGTGGGCTAGTAAACATTTTCATATCCTAATACTTTTCCTAGATTTATTTGTAATCACTCTGTTTCTTGCTCACTTGTGTGCACATGTACATGTGTACACACACACACACACACACACACACACATACAAGCAAACAAACAAAAACAGGGTGTGTGTGTGCCCGATTCAGACTGCTTCATTTCCTACAATGGAAAAACTCTGAATTTTATTTTATTTTTTTAAATGATATTTATTGAAATTTGAAAAATACAAAACTTACACAAAAACAAAACAGAAACAAAAGGTAAAAAATAAAAATACAAAAAATAAAGGTACAAATATGAGAAAATAGAGAATATAGAAGAAAAATAAAGAAAAAAAACAAAACAAGTTCATTATTTTCGAATCCTTAACTGTCATTACCTTCTTTCTTAGACCTCCTCCTCCTCCCTTCCTTTGTATTCTAGTTATTAATTATCCCAGCAAATCCTTTCCTTTCCATATTTCAAAAAAAATAAGACATTTTCAAGTTCAAGGAATATTTTTAAGATAAAGTTTTCCCATCAGCCTGTGCAGTTTGAGATTTCGATGGAAGACAATCCATAGCATTAGGAGAGTGAGAATGCCTATGTATACTGTAAGCATATGCAACCCTCAAATCCAAGATGCATTTTTGCACCTGGAGGGGTAGAGCTGTTTTCATGAGAGGGCCTCACAGAACCGTTTTTATTTTGTTTGTTTTTTTGCTTGTGAATTGCTGCTTGCCGCCTTCTGGTTTGGAGGCACAAGAAGCAGGCACTGTGCATCAACTTTTCCTTTGACTGGGTTCCTTCCTTGTGGCTCATGTTTTTTTGTCTCCCCTAATGGGTTTTGACGACGTGTGATTTTGGCTTTAGGCGCAGTCCCTGGGACATAACCCCCATGTAAGTTGCGGGCTTACTGAATCCACTCTGCCACAAGTGCAATATTTACCCTTAGACCAGACAATCTCTCTCAGTTGCCCACTCCATTTGAAATACGATTACAATACAGACCTGGGTTACAGGGGTCTTAATAATGATTAAAACAAGCTAATTGTGCATGAAGCATTTCTGAACACTGGAAAGAATTCTATAAATGGGCAAGCGTAATTATATCATAAAGTGTAACTATATGAATGTAGAATTAACTGGGTCAGCCTTTCCCCACCTGGATCTGTCGTGGCTATGCTGGCTGGGGCTGATGGGACTTGTAATCCCAAAACCCATGGAGCACACCAGGTTGGGAAAGGCCAAAATAAGGGGGGGTCAGCAAAACAAGCAACCACCTTGCCTAAGCTTAGTGATACTTTGTCCCTTCTCTTTCCACCCTCCCTGTTCTTCCAACAATTCACCATTGTCCTCTCTTTGTTCACAGCCGGCTCTTCTCTAACGTGACCGATGCCAAGTATCCAGACACCATTGCCTTGACCTTTGACCCCAATAACCAGTGGCTCTCCTGCGTTTACAACGATCACAGCCTGTATGTGTGGGATGTCAAGGATCCCAAGAAAGTGGGCAAGGTTTATTCGGCATTGTACCACTCCTCTTGTGTTTGGAACGTTGAGGTAAGCAAGAATTAAGAAGGTTGCCATGAGGTGGGGGGGAGCTGAGGGGAGCAGTTGTTTGTGCAGTGGCAATAAGAGGGTTTCTCTCTCTCCTTGTTGGCTGGTTGCAAAACTGAAGTGAGATTAAAATTAAGATGGTAATTCTCATTGTGGCAAGAATCCCCAAACAATCTTCCCTCCGCTTTTGTTAATGGGTTTTCCCTGCTTGCTTGGGAAAGTAGGTAGAAGCAATACAGTCGTACCTTGGTTTTTTAACAGCTTAGTTCTCGAACGTTTTGGTTCCCAAACGCCGCAAACCCAGAAGTGAGTGCTCTGGTTTGCAAACTGTTTTTGGAAGCCGAACATCTGATGTGGCTTCCGATTGGCTGCAGGAGCTTCCTGCATCCAATCAGAATCTGTGCTTTGGTTTCCGAACGTTTGGGAAGTTGAACAGACTTTCAGAACGGATTCTGTTTGACTTCCAAGGTACAACTGTATTTTGCAACTGCAGTAATGAACTCCCTGAATCCATGGGGATGGAGACTAATTATGCGGGGGGGGGGGGGGGAGAAGAAGAAGCGGTGGAGGAGGAGAATTACCCTTCCTAGTAATGCAGCTGAAAATTTAATGCACACATTGAGGACAGGCCCAAGCTGAGGCATTTTCTATTGATTTAAAATATTCCACCTTAAAGTGAAGGTGTCCTTGGAAAGATATGAACCTGATGTTTCCCTGATGCAGAGATGGCGAGCATGGTGCCCTCCAGCTGTAGATAAAGTAAGGCTTGCATCGAGCTCCAGCCAGCATGGCCAGTGGTCTCATCCAGCACCGTTGGCTACCCCTGCCCTGGTCTTTGGCCTCCAAGAACAGCCCATGTAGTTACAAAGACTGTGTGGTTTCTTTTGCTCTTCCATTCTCTATATATAAGGGTGCAGGAAGAAAATGTGCTATGACCACAGCCTGCAACTCGAGAGCTTCCTTGCTTCTAACTTTGGGAAAGGATATGTTGCAGATCTCTCCGATCAGTGCTTTCTTTTTCTGTCACCATCTTCTGAAATCAGCCTTTAACTCAAAAACTCCATTGTGTAGATGTGTACTGAGCACCTATCCCAACAGGGCTGCTGCTTTGTGTGTCCAGAAACTTTCTCTTAGGGGGTTAGTTGGAAAAGGAACAAAGGGAACTAAGTAGGCATTTCAGATCACCTCCTTTTCTCAGTACAGTACTGGTTTCAGTTATGCCAGAGTGTCAAAGGATCATAGCAATAGCAGAGTGCTGCTCCCTGGTGGTGTGTGCAAGAGTGTTTAAAGATATTTGGTCCTTTCTACTTGCATTGGTAATGAGCATTTGGAGTGTTAACATGTAACAGCAGGGCTCCTATTTAAAGGACAAATTGTCATCATGTTTTGGCTAGGTTATTTTATATAAATGGAAATGAAGGTTTAATTTCCCTAGGGAGACCACTTTCAAATGTGGACAGGGCAGGCCTCATGCTCTTTAATAATTATGTAGAACAAGGAATTTTGGCAGAAGCAGCTTGCTTTGCAGGGTGTTAAAAAGGCTGTACCTATCAAAATCACCTCTCCAACACATCTGTTTAGCAGCAAGGAGCCCGGTTCTCTCCTGAATTTCGCCATCCTCAGTTTGGTGCAAATGCTTTACCTCTTTTTTATTTTTTATTGTCAAATACAGGTGATACCTTTCTTACTTCGCTTTGTTTGCCTGTCTTCAGGTGTACCCTGAGGTGAAGGATAGCAACCAGTCTTGCTTGCCCCCAAACTCTTTCATCACCTGCTCTTCTGATAACACCATCCGCCTCTGGAACACAGAGAGCTCCAACATCCATGGGGCGGCTCTGCATCGGAACATTCTGAGCAATGTAAGAACATATTTTGGTCTGGAACTCATCACATGGGATTGTTCTTAATGCAGGACAGAAGGAGCTGAGCAGCCAGCTTTATACCAAATGTGCAATCTAGGCAATGTTGCTCTGAAATGCAGCAACCAAGTTATGTTTTGCTTGTGAGAGCAGCCTTGGATTTTGTTTGCAAGTTGTAGCCTGTATGGATCCTTTTTCTGTTCCACGTTTTTACTGTGTTATATAAGAACCGGCGCCCAAAGTGCCTTAACAAGTATAATCAAACACTCCTGCTGTTCACCACTTTGGGGTAGCTTTTCAGCTGTGTAGCAGGTTATAGATAAAGCCATAACATAAGGAACGTCTTGTTCTTTTTCTCATCAGGACTTGATGAAAATTATATATGTAGATGAAAACACTCAAACCCTCCTGGACACAGAATATAACACTGGTGGGGGTGCTGACAAGGCTGACACGCAGGCCCTAGATGCAAAAGTGGGGATTCGTACAGTGTGTGTGAGCCCTACTGGAGAGCACCTGGCATCAGGTGACAGGATAGGTACTCTCAGGTAAGGGTATTTTTTTATTATTAAAGTAGGCTAAACTCCTGTAGCAATACTGAAAGGTCCTTTCTGACCCTCTGACTGTGCTCTTCTCAGGATCTATGAGCTGAAATCCCTGAGAGAAATGCTGAAGGTGGAAGCTCATGATTCTGAAATCCTCTGCCTTGAATACTCCAGACCTGAGACAGGTAAGATTAGCTCAACCCCAACTCTGGCTTATTTGTTGGCATTCTGCATTTAACTGATTATACTCTATTTTATCAAAATTAGGCTCTTTAGCTCTGTTAGCAGAAATCATACAATTCCAGATACAAAATTTGAAGGAGACGAAATATTCTATTACTAAAGCCACAGGCACATATAGGCCATTGCTCCTTTTAAAAATTAATCGCAGAATGAAGCGTTGTTGTTGTTGCTGCTGTTGCTGCTGCTGCTGCTGTTGTAGTATGCTGCCCTTCTGACTGGGTTGCCCCAGCCACTCTGGATGGCTCCAAACAAAACACATTAAAAACTTCTCTATACAGGGTTGCCTTCAGATGTCTTCTAAAAGTCTCATAGTTGTTTATTTCCTTGACATCTGATGGGAGGGCATTCCACAGGGTGGGTGCCACTAACAGAAGGCCCTCTGCTTGGTTCCCTGTAACTTCACTTTTCACATTGAGGGAACCTCCCAAAGGCCCCTGGACCTCAGTCAGGGATGGGGACAGTACTTCCGATATACGGGGCCAAGGCCATTTAGGGCTTTAAAAGTCAGCACCAAAACTTTGAATTGGGCTGGGAAATGTACCAGGAGCCAATGCAGATCTTTTAGGACTGGTGTTATATGGTCCCAGCTGCCACTCCCAGTCACCAGTCTAGCTGCCGCATTCTGGATTAGTTGTAGTTTCTGAGTCACCTTCAAAGGTAGCCCCACATAGATCGCATTGCAGTAGTCCAAGTGGGAGATAACTAGAGCATGCACCACTCTGGCGAGACAGTCTGCGGGCAGGTAGGGTCTCAGCCGGCGTGCCAGATGGAGCTGGTAGAGAGTTGCCCTGGACACAGAATTAACCTGTGTCTCCATGGACAGCTGTGAGTCCAAAATGACTCCCAGGCTGTGCACCTGCTCCTTCAGGGGCACACCTACCCCATTCAGGAGCATGGAGTCCCCCACATATGTCTGCCCCCTGCCCCCCAGAAGCAGTCTTGTTGGGATTCAACCTCAGTCCATTAACCATCAACCATCCTCCAACATGAGGAAAGCACCATTGTATCACAACATACTGCAGTCCTTTTGAAGTCCAGCTTGAGAAAATGCATTAGCAGCTAAAGGATTTTCTAATTTCATATCTTTATGACAGGGTTGAAGCTTCTAGCATCAGCCAGTCGAGACAGACTGATTCATGTTTTGGATGCAGGGAAGGATTATAGCCTGCAACAGACACTGGATGAGCATTCGTCCTCTATCACAGCCGTGAAGTTTGCAGGTAACGGGGTCAAGTGCAACTGTCTTTGTTAACTTGACAAATGTTCCTCATTGCAGATACAAGTAGCTGATAGACATTTGACAGTTTTCCTAGCTGATTGCTGCATTTGGGTACCCACTTCCCGTAACATCCTGGTTCCTTTCCTTTCTGCCTCTGGAATACTGCAAACTTTCCAAGTAGAGGAAAGACAACTGGTTAGTGCAGCAGACATCATGCAACAAAACATTCATTTGCTCATATTCAGTGTTCAGTTGGGGAAGGGCCACTGCTCAGTGGGAGAACATCTGCTTTGTCTGAAACTCTGGAGAGCCCCTACCAGTCATCGTACACAGTGCTAGGCTAGATGCGCCAATGGTCTGAATTGGTATAAGGCTGCTATGTTCACACATTATCAGAAAGTTATCTTCACCCCTTTCCCCTGCCAAATTGACCTTGGTTTGTGTTCTCCTATCACATGTGGTTTGGCCCTTTTGCATGGGTGATGTGGAGCTATTTGCAGGTGTGGTACACTTACTCTCTATTCACGGTTTAGATTTTTCGTTAGCAAAATTTGTATATCACCTAATTGTAAATACTGTAAAACCTCTAAAGTGGTTTGGGGTGGGGGGAAGATTGTATGGGTTAATTAAGTGTGGCGTAGCAATACATAACTTGGATTCGAAACCTCTGTGCAGATGCTTACTGAGGCAAGAAGCTCACTTCTTGAGAGCCAGTGTGGTGTAGTGGTTAAGAGCAGTAGATTCGTAATCTGGGGAACCGGGTTCGTGTCTCCGCTCCTCCACATGTAGCTGCTGGGTGACCTTGGGCCAGTCACACTTCTCGGAAGTCTCTCAGCCCCACTCACCTCACAGAGTGTTTGTTGTGGGGGAGGAAGGGAAAGGAGAATGTTAGCCGCTTTGAGACTCCTTCGGGTAATAATAATAGTAGTGATAAAGCGGGATATCAAATCCAAACTCTTCTTCTTCTCACTGGGTAAACTTTGGCCAGCCATGCTTTCTCAGCCTGGCCTACCTCACAGGATGGTTGTGAGAATCAAACAGAAATGGGCCTGTTTGCTATTCTTCACCCTAGCATCCGTTGTGCTCCTTCAAATGGAACAAAGCCTGGTTTGCTGGGGTGGAAAAGTGCATTGCATTTTTTTTAAAAAACAACCTTAAAATATCATCTCCAAACCCTGGTGCTCTCCAGATGTTCTGGCCTGCAAGTCCAATCAACCCCAGCCATGGTGATGGAGCCTGTACTCTAAAACACAATGTTTGAGAAGGCTGCTTTAAAACACAGACTGGCAGGAATAGTAATATGCCATATACAGGAAGGACTGTAAGGCACAAATAAATTGAAGAAATTTAAGTTTTGTATTGCATGTCCGCTTGCTCATGGGCCTACCTGTTTCTCTCCTTCTCTAGCCAATGATGGAAAGGTGAAAATGATCAGTTGTGGAGCAGATAAGAGTATCTATTTCCGCACTGCACAGAAGGTAATTCCATTAGAGTATTCTGTCTTTATGTAACTTCTGGAGTAGAGCTATTTTAAGAGCGAAGATGAGAGGAAAGGCTTGGGATGGTGGTCAAGGCCTTGTTTCTTTCCCATCTTGACTTTTCTTAAACAAATATGTAAGAAACTATGTTGCAGGAGGCCTGCTAGTAATGGAGCCATTCAGCCACTGTATAATTTCAGCCTCTTTGTGTAACTGTTTCAAAGGAGGGCGCTTTGGAAAGAATACCCTGGTCTTCATTGAAGCGCCCCGGTCTTCATTGCTGCTGTTTTTTTCTTGCACTTAGACAGCTGATGGGGTTCTCTTTACTCGTACGCACCATGTTGTTAGGAAGACCACTCTGTACGACATGGATGTGGACCCTAACTGGAAGTATGCTGCTATTGGATGCCAGGACCGTAATATCAGGTTGGTTCAGTAGTTGGGATCTAAACATTTTATTCCTTAGCTTTTTTTTTTTTTTTAATAATTTTTATTAAAGTTTCAATAAAAGGTTGCACAGAAAAAACATAAAAAAGAAATACACAAATACACAATACAAATTCCAAAAAAAGAAAACAAAAACGAAGAACAAAAAACAACAAAAAAGGAAACAAAATAATTAAAAACAATATCACCTTTTCATTTCCCTTTTTTAAAATTTACTTATTTTCTGGACTTCCTCATACCTCCCTCTTTTGTATTCCAGTCCAAATTGTTCCTCCAGCAATTTCTTTTCCACTTTTTTAATCCCAGTCTTTATTCTTAGTGTAATATAGCATTAAAAGTTTACCTCTTAAGTACCAAATTCCCCTTTCCTTTAACTTATTTACTCCTAATCTTTAATCTTGATGTAATATAGCATTAAAATTTTACCTCTTAAGTACCAAATTTCCATTTCCTTAAACTTCTTTAATCCTGATCTTTAATCTTAGTCTGTCTTATAATTTTATCCTGTACAGCTGGAAACCACTTATTTTCAATCCAACATTTTATTCCTTACCTTAGACTTGAGAACAAGTTCCATTGAATTCAGTGTGTCTTTTTTTAATAAACAGGACCAATGGAGTCAAATCAATGTTTAAAATTTCCTGGCCTATGTATACCAACCTTCCCCACCCTGGTGCCTTCTAGATTTTTGGGCTGCAGCTTGCATCAGCCTCAGCCACCAAGGTCAATGATCAGGGATGGTGGGATTTTTTTATTATTATTATCAATCAATCAATTAGATTTCCTCCCTTGCCTTGTACTGTAAGATCCTAGGGTTGGTTACATAGAGTTGTAGTCCAATAGCATATGGAGAGCACCAGGTTGGGGAAGGTGGGTGAAGGCACTACTAATCAGAAAACCATCCTGAGTTTTCCAACTTCACTATTCAAAGAACCAATGCCTGGGACTAGCTTCTTCTCACTCTTCAGTCGCACCTAATACAAAGACAGTATGCAGAAATCTATTGACAGAGGATTTCTTGTACTGGCCAGGGGTTAGGGTAGGTGTCATTTTGAGGCCCCTTCTGATGCTATGATCCCAAGAGAAGAGTGGCAGGAGCACTCATGTGATTGAATAGTGTCGGATGGGGAGGTGGAGTGGCCACTAGGTTAGATATGTCTTTTGAAAGGGAGGTAGATCTTTACAGCTAATAACTATGCAGGGCTAAATGAAACTGTCACATGTTCAAGACCCATCAGACAAGAGGCCCTGAATGCTAGAAGTCTGTCTGATGAGCTTCCCAGAGATATTTGGCTGGCCACTCACTGTTTGAACTAGATTTTATTTATTTTATTAGCTTTCTCAGGGCGGTTCAAAACAGAAAAATGCAAGATGAAGCAACAAAGCAATAATGCCCCTCCCACAAACACATTTAAAAGGTTGTAGAATATTCATCAGCCAAAGGCCTGGTTGAAGAGTAACATTTTTTCCTGGCTCCTAAAAATATATAATGAAGGTACCAGCTGAACCTCCCTGGGGAGAGCATTCGGCAGATGGGGAGCCACTGCAGAAAAGGCCTGTTCTCATTTTGCCACCCTTCAGACCTCATGTGGAGGAGGCACGTGAAGAAGGGCCTCAGAGGATGAATGCAGATTCTGGGTCGGTTTATATGAGAGGCAGTGCTTTGAGGTATTACAGTCCTGAGATGCAATTCTTGTTCTGCTATAGCAGGGCCTTATTAATGATAATGTCTTGTTTCCCTCTCAGGATTTTCAACATTAGCAGTGGGAAGCAAAAAAAGCTATACAAGGGATCCCAGAGTGAAGATGGCACCCTCATTAAAGTAAGGCCTTTGTCGGTTTTGCCTCCCATGGCTCCATTTTTCCTTGTGTGTGCTTTTTATTATGTGCAGCTTGATTTGGTGCTGTGATTGAGGGGCTAGATTCCAACTTAATTCCATGTAATGTGAAGTCCTTATGTTTGGGAATATGTCATTTGTTGCTGGTGTATGTTTGTGCAAATTGCAGAATGGATGATCTCTCCTCAATACATTCTGGGTACAAATGAAAGATAACATTATATAGATGTAGATAAAATTACTACCATTACTCCAGAAAGTAAGTAGTTAAAATCCATAAGAATCACTCTGCGCTAAAAACGGGGATGAATAAATAAGTATTGGCTTCGGGTTTCTCAATAAAAGTGCTGTGTTTTAAAGTGGCATCTGGATAATTTATCTGCTGCTACTCTAAACTGATCCATATGGACAAGAAATCCGGTGGTGCTGAATAAGCATATTTGAATATGTTACATTCTCCCCATTGTGCACGTCATGCATTATCCTGGGGCACTTCCTCTATTCCCTTTTGATGATTCTTGCATGCTGTGTTGTGGAAACATATACAGTAACTTTGCATTCAGTCTCCAAAACAGTTTTGTTTATTGTTTCTCAGCTCTCTTAGACTTGATTCAGGAAGAGCCTTTCCTAGCCAGATCAGTTTGTTTGCTTTCCAGATTTTTTCAGCAAAGCAGATTGCTAGAAATCTGTGACACAGAAGATGACAATATTGCCAGGGTGGAGAGATCTGAGAATCTAGAACAATGCTAACATTAGATAAATCCTATTCTTCTGAGGGGATCATGACCTCTAATGCCTAGTATGTATATACCAGCTACATGGCTGGTGAACTCTACCCCCCCTTCAAGGTTTTTTTGGGGGGAGAATAGGAGAGTTTGAATCCAAAGCCTCATCTGCTTTTTAGTTAACTTGGTTAGCATGTGATTACAAAATATGCATTATTATCCTCTGGCCTGGATAATGCTCATACCATGAAACATACCCACCTGGTTGTGTGCACTTAGCAAAATCCTGCAAACTAGACTTTCTAAAGCCAAGAGACCATAGCACAGATATATCTTACTGTTATTTTTTTTCTCTCTGTTCTGTGTCATTTGTTTCAGGTGCAAACAGATCCCTCTGGTCTCTATATTGCTACAAGCTGCTCTGACAAGAACCTTTCTATCTTTGATTTCTACTCAGGAGAGTGCGTGGCCACAATGTACGGGCATTCAGGTAAATCGCTGAGCCTTTGTTGATGGTGAATGTTGCTTGAAAATTCTTACTGAGTTACATTCCATAGTTGTTTTTTTAAAATGAAGGGAGCATGTTATAGTACAACATTTGGTAGTACCACATTTGATAAAATATATTTTCATAGAAATAATACTTCTCTCTATGTTGAGTACTTAGGTGAGCTGGTGCAATTGCAAATGAGGTGCCCTTTAGATGTTTCAGCAGTGGCATGGTTTATTTTAATTAATCCATATAGTGGATTTGTTGAATGGTTTCATATGATTTTTGACTGGTGGCCTCGAAGTGGCTCATAATTTTTAAAAATCGCAATTGATACATTAAAAGCCACGTACTTAGAAAAGAACTAGCCTGGCTTCATCAGGAGTTGGTACCTGGCATTGTCTTTGCCTACCTGCCCTCTTCCCTTCCACACAGGACAGTTGGTAGTAGTGGGTCCTCTGGTGAGGGAAGGATCAGTCCACCTGCTGCTTTGTCTTTGCCTCCTGCCCTCTGTAATCCTTCAGGTTTGTTTTGGTATTACATGTGAACTGACGCAATCGGTAAGGGTTAGGCAACGGATCCTGTAGGGCTTATGGTCATAGAACTCCAAGCTGTTCATTTGAAGTCATTGCACATGACAGTGTTTCAAGATCTATTCTCCTTGTCCTTCTGACATTTACAGAGATTGTAACTGGGATGATGTTCAGCAATGACTGCAAACACTTGATCTCGGTCTCTGGTGACAGGTAAGCAAAGGGATATTTCTGCCTTAGATCTTCCTTTCATCAGTGGGTATGGATCCTTAAAAGTTACTTTAAAAAAAATGGGGTGGCCTTGACTCTGTGCGCTGAAAGAGTATTAACATAGGCCTCCCACTGTGAGGTGTGATAATATTTGAAGAATTATGAGGAAAGAGGTGCATCCTGGGCTTTCTGAAGTGTCAGTATGAAGGTGGGAAGCAGTAGGCACCAGGCAGGTACACTGAGGAGACAGCACTGAGCTTCTAGCCACAGGTATTGAGGAGGATATAGAAACTTGCAGGAGAACTCATCTTCTACAGGAACATGTATCTGGGTAGAATTGGGGTTCTTGAGTAAGACAAGACTTGTTTCTGTGTTTCCTGCTTACAGCTGCATTTTCATCTGGCGTCTGAGTTCGGAGATGACCATCAACATGCGGCAGCGCCTGGCAGACATGAAGCAGAGAGGGAAGCAAGCGGAGAAAGCACAGCCAGGCAAACCAGCTGGGCTTGCCAGGTAGGAGGAAGCCATTGCGGACAGTTTTCAGTAAGAAGAGGTGTTTACTGGCTGCATAATCAAGTGGAAATTCAGATGTGGAGGGACGCAGGTGGTGCTGTGGTCTAAACCAGTGAGCCTCTTGGGCTTGCCGATCAGAAGGTCGGCAGTTCAAATCCCCATGACGGGGTGAGCTCCCATTGCTCTGTCCCAGCTCTTGCCAACCTAGCAGTTCGAACGCATGCCAGTGCAAGTAGATAAATAGGTACCGCTGCGTGGGAAGGTAAATGGTGTTCCCGTGCGCTCTGGCTTCCGTCATGGTGTTCCGTTGCGCCAGAAGCGGTTTAGTCATGCTGGCCACATGACCCGGAAAGCTGTCTGTGGACAAACGCCGGCTCCCTGAGCCTGAAAGCGAGATGAGCGCCGCAACCCCATAGTTGCTTTTGACTGGACTTAACCATCAGGGGTCCTTTACCTTTACGTCCCGTCTCCCCCCCCCCCCCAGATGTGGCCATCTTCTAATGCAGGGTTGGAGAACTGTGGCCCTTCGGATGTTGTTGGACTTCAACACCCATGAGCCCCAGCCATCTTGGCCAGTGGTCAGTGATGATGGGTGCTGTAGTTCAGCAACTTCCAGAGGGCCACAGATTCCTCATTCCTTTGTTAATGGAAAGAGTGCGTCTGCAGAATAGTGAGGGGGTGAGCTATGTTCAGTGATTCCCCCCTAAGTCTGCTCCAGAGGGTCCCCCAACCCACCGGAGTAGATTTTTGGAGGGTGTGGGGTAATACCGGGGAAATTGCTGAGCATTTCAATGGCTAACTTCTTCCATTGGCTGAAGATCACTATTCCACCCCATGTTTTACTTTGCATTTGTTGATGACAGGAGACTACGAACTTGTGTGATAGTTCTGCATCTGTACAAAGGGGTTTTCATTAAACAACTATGGGCTCTCTAATCTATATTACTGTCATACCTTATGTTCTTCTGGTAACATTATGGGAGGTTGCCTGTTCTTCATGGGGTTACACTACCTCTGAAGGAGCTGGTACATAACTTGGGGTACTTCTGCATCCTTCCATCAGCTTTGGCTGGTGGTTCAGCTGCACCCCTATTGGGACAGGGATAGCCTAACTTCTGTGGTCTATGTTCTGGTAACCTCTACGTCAGATTTCTGCAATGTGTTGTATGTAGGGCTGCCTCTGAAGACTGTTTGGAAACTTCAGCTGGCGCAGAATTCAGCAGCCAGGTTGCTCACCGGAGCAAGATGGTTTGAGCATTTTACACAGATCCTGGCCTGACTGCACTGCCTGCCAGTTATTTTCTGGGTCCAAATAAAAGTGCTGGTTTTTATCTATAAAGCCTTGAAAGGCTCAGGACTACAATACCTCAAGAACCGTCTTTCCTCATATGAACCAACCTGGTTCATCATCTGAGGCCCTTCTTCATATGCCTCCGCAACATGAGGTCTGGAAGGTGGCAACATAAGAACAGGCCTTTTCTGTGGTGGCGCCCTGCTTGTGGAATGCTCGCCTCAGAGAGGCTTTCTTGGAGCCTTTGTTACATATCTGTAGGCACCGGGCAAAAACATTCCTCTTCTCCCAGGCCTTTAAAACTGTGGCATTTTAAACTGTGTGTGGGAGGGCTATTGTTTTTGTTTGTTATTATGCTATATAGTTTTGTGTTTTTATATTGTAAACTGCTCTGTGATCTTTGGATGAAGGGTGTGGTATAATAATAATAATTAATAAAAATAGAAGGGGGCACAGAGCAGAGCCTCACCAGAATGGCCTGAGGGTAAGGCCTGGGGAGGGTTGTGCGGGCTTCATTTTACTTTGTTTTCTCGTCCACGCTGTCCCTTAGGTATGTGCTTTATTTAGTTTAGCCTAAAAATATCTACCATTATCCAGCATGTTTCTCAGAAAGCCTTTGCTCAAGCATAGAATTCTATTCTGAGCAAAGGAAGATCACGTGAGTGGTGTTAGCCAGATGTCTGGGTGTCAGTACAAAGGAACATACAGTACAGTCAAACCTTGGTCCCCAAATGCCTTCGTTTTGGAACGTTTTGGCTCCTGAACGCCAAAACCCCAGAAGCAAATGCTCCGGTTTTCAAACGTTTTTTTGGAAGCCGAACATCTGACACAGCTTCCGCTTGACTGCAGGAAGCTCCTGCAGCCAGTCGGAAGCCACGCCTTGGTTGTTGAACATTTCGGAAGCTGAATGGGCTTCCAGAATGGATTACGTTCGACAACCGAGGTTTGTCTGTATGTGGTAGCAATAGTCAGATTGTATAGCTATGAACAAACTTGTCTAGCTGGGATGGGATGGGGAAACAGGTAACACTCGAGATGTTGCTGAACTACAACTCCCATTCCTGCCCATTGGCTATGCCTTCTGGGGCTGGAGTTGGAGTCCAACAGTATCTAGTATTTTGTTGTCAGAAAAGGGGAGGTAGATGAGGAGGAAAGCATTTTGCATGTGCTCAAACGTGCTCTGTTCTATTTGCTCTGGTATTTCAAAGTTCTAATCCCTGCTGAGTCATTGCTGACATTAAATCCTGCTGGTGCCTCAGTAATATCCTTCCCTGCTATGCCTCAGCAGTTTGCTGTGGAGAAGCTTTTTCAAGCCAAAAATGCTGGAGCTGTGGAGCAGTGTTCTTTTTATAGCAAACTCTTTGCCATTCCAGCAGCTGCACACACAGCCTTTGCCTTTTTTGAGGGGCAGCCTGTGTGTCAGGCACTGCCGGTTTCAGTCAATATTATAAAGCTTGCTTGTCACATGCTCTTGCTGGGAAAGGTTGAGTCTGCCACATACCAAGCCCTGCCGCTTGTTGGAAAACACGTTTGGTGACCTCTTTGATTAAGCTGGGTGCTGTCTGTCTGGTCAGCATTTAAAAGGATTGTTTCCTGCACTGGCCCTAGTTGTTGGATATGAGTAGAGAGACCTGAGGAGCACTGCTTGATGAATGTCGGAAGGATGTAAGCTTCACTGTAAGGAGCTTAAAAGCTGGGGAAGTTGTGTAAGAAACTTTTTTTAAAATGGGTATTCATTTATTTTAGATTGGATTGAGGTTACATCGATTTTGTTGCTGCTTGATGTTTGTAAGGATGTTGGTTCGTGTGTAGCTAGGGAAAAGTTCTGCAGAAATCTTTTAATTGCTCTGTGATATTTTTAGCTCACCTTTCTAGTTCCATTGTTTAAACTTGGTATAAGAAAGGAGGTGATGGATGTAAGATGCATTTGGAAGCCAGCTAGTGCCTTTGGTAGTGTTACTGAGAACACCACAAAATGAATGAGCATAAACCTTGTGGAATGTTCTGAGAATTATGTTCTGCTGATGTGGCAAGTGGGAGACTGGAAATGCTTCAGTTTGAAATGTCATGTTCTCTGTCCTCTTAGCAGATATAATATGGACCTGTCCTTACAAAGCACAGGTTTAGGAATGTGCCATTGGCCACATGTTCTCCCTCCTCTGCTTCCAATGTATTTCAAATCATGGTTTGCCATGACTCAGAAAATTATGGACAGTACTTTCCCTCCAAGCCTGGTTTGGACTGAAGTTGATTGCAAACCATACTTTGGAAGTGGCACTAATTGTGGTTACAAATTTGGATGTTGCAGCAAACTATAGTTAGAGCATACTAAGAAAATGAGAGAATGAAATACAGCGGGGTGGGGGGAGTGTGAGGAGGAGAGAAGATGGGAGCCCACTGCACATTTTCTCAGCCATGGTGGTTGTTTTGGTTTTTTGGAAGACTGCGTTCCTGATATATGTCCCACTGTGATGGAATGCGCATCTGATAGTCACTGAGACTCACATGGATCCCTGCATCTATTTACATAATAATGAATTAATTTGTGGTACATCTTAAAAAAATTCTTTTGTTTATGTTTTATTCAAGTTTCAGATTCTAAGGACAGGGATTTTTATGCTGGATTCCTTTTTTCCTGATGATGATTTTTTGTTACTGTACTCTGTTATAACTGTTTTTAATTTTAATTTTAAATTGTTTCAGCCTGCCCTGGGACCTGCGGGCAAATAATGCTGTTTTGTTGTTGTTTTACTTGTAGAGAGGAGTGGGAGAAGATTTTCAGGCCAATGTTTATACCAGGGGTAGGGAATGTATAGCCCTCCAGATGTTGTTGGACTCCCCAACTCCCAGCACGGCCTATGGTCAGGGATGATGGGAAATGTAGTTCAACAACATGTGGAGGACCACAGGTTGATTTATACAGTTTAAAAACACATTTTGCTTTCTTGTTGTTGTTCCCCTCCCTTGTCCAGTTATTCTTCTGAAAGCTTCCCTCACCCTCTCAACAAGATTTAATATTATCTAAACATAAGCTGTGAAGCTTAAAGGCTTTTATGAACTAAGATCATGGTTATAGTTTTCTCTTCTTTTTTCCTGGTGATTTTGGATGAAGTGTACATGTCAAGAGAGAATTAAAGTTGGCTTTGATGAGCACTTCTGTGCTGAAGGTAGATCACTTGTACTCAGTGCTACTTTTCTAGAAAAAGAGGGGCCGGAACTCACCACGGACACTGCCCTCATTCTCTTAGAACGGCAATGATGCCCACCTGACAGGTGGAAGAACTGAGTTGGTGGGATTATTTGGTGGAAGTGGTAAAGCAAACCGATACACATTGAGTAGCGCATGGCACTGAATCAACGCAGTGCTGACCATAGCCTGGATAAAGAGGATAAATATCATTGTAACAAGGCATGCCATTTAATTTCTTTAAATATACATACGCATGCCATCTAAAAAAGCTTTAAAAAATAAGCTAGCATTCTTAGTGCCTAAGAAAACAAGTTACACCCTATGTTTATAAGTTTCCCCCCCTCTTTTATGGAAAATTCTCCAGTCATATCGGTGATGCACATGCAACCAGCAACAACTGTGGAAATGTTATTGCAGTTGATGCATGTGGAAGCACACCTAATGCCTGCATGGAGGCAGCTCCTTCAAGGCATGGCCTGCCGTTGTTTTCCTCACTCCTTTTCAAGCACAGGCCTGTACCCAAAGCACTTTATAAAAGCCTTGCCTGTATTGCTTACTACTGCTGGTATTTTCCTGCTCTCAGGGGTTGCTGCCATTTGAAAGAGATCACCACAGCCCCAGATAGGTGGATGCATACTCCCTTTCACCACCGACAGCCATGATCTCTGCCTTTCCTCCATAGATCATTTGTCTAATCCTCTTTAAAAGCTTTGGGGGGTGGAGAGAGAAATTCATAGAGGAGCGAGCTATTGACAGCTACTAGCCATGATGGCTATGCTCTGCCTCTGCAGCTCCTGTGCTGGAAATAACAGGAAAAGGTGTTATTGTGCTCAGATCTTGCTTGATGCCTGTGGGCTTCTGGTTGTCCACTGGGAGAACAGGCTGCTGAACTATATGGACCATTGGCCTGATCCAGCAAACTATTCTGGATGTTTTTAGATCTGGGGCAGTTGAAGTCTTGAGTGGGTGGTTCATAGTACCGTATTTTTCGCTCTATAACACGCACCCGACCATAACACGCACGTAGTTTTTAGAGGAGGAAGATCCGTAGGCATGCCACCCGTAGGCATTTCCTCCATAACACGCACAGACATTTCCCCTTACTTTCTAGGAGGAAAAAAGTGAGTGTTATGGTGCAAAAAATACGGTAGATTGTCAGGGATTTCTGACTATTGACACTCGACCAGCCCATTACTGTCTCTTGGCACTGGTGTAACACCTGCTCTGCTTTTGCTTATTCAGATGGAATGGATTGATGGAGTGTGATGTCATCAGAGCATGGATGACACCTTATCCCCAATGTCAGGGAACTGCCATCGGAAGGAAGGGAAGTGAAAGGGCTCACACAGGTTGGGAGAGACTCAGCAGCTGAAGAGGGAACCAGTAGGGGGAGAGGAGCTGGGCTGAGGGAAAGGGAGCTGGAGGGATGGCTCAGAGACACTTCCAGCGAAAACAGTGGGGAGGTTTCAGGACCTCCTGTAGGGACACCCACTCCTCGCCGGAAACTGTCACGCAGAGAGTCCAGAAGACGTGTTTCCGTTAAGGAGCTTTTATGTTGGAAGCGATTCCGAAAGCAACCACTGTCGGAATCTGCCAGCGACTGACGGAGCCATGTTTAAGGGGCTCCGTTACAGACAGAGGTTTGCAAACTTGACCAAACTCTGAGGGACTAGGATTTTACACACAAGCAGCTCATCGTCCCATCACAGCATTCCGACAGTCTTCGTGAGCAGCTTGTGCAGGAGAAGGCATCATGAGCAACCCAGCCGGAACCGGAGAAGCAGGAGCTGGAGCGGGTCCAAGCCTGGAAGAAAGGTACCGGGTGTTGGAGGTCCAGCTAGCGCTGCAGACGGCGAGGCTTGAGGAGAGGAGGGCTCAGGATGCAGACAAAAAGGGGAAAGACACCCAGCTCGTCAGAAAGGTACCAGGATTGGTGCAGAAGTTTGGGGGGGAGCCCAAAGACTATCATGGCTTTCGGACAGAGATGCAATATGCCCTCAATCTGCAGTTTGATGAATTCCCTGACGAGGAATCACGAGTGGCTTTCGTGATTGGGCATCTTGAAAAGGGGGCGAGAGACTGGGTTAGACCCCTGATGGCAGCGAATAGTGACGTCCTAAAGGACACAATGAAGTTCTTTCGCGCCATGGATCTGATGTTTTCCAGCGATATTGAACAGGGAGTGGTCCGCAGACAGTTAATGGCTTGCAAACAGGGGAGCCGATCTGTCCGTGAGTACTGGACCGAGTTCACCATGTTGATCCATAAATTGGGGTGGGATCTATCGGCGGAACCCATTCAAATGCTCTTTGAAGAAGGGCTTTCTTCGGCTGTGAAAGACGAACTTTCCCGGGCGCCCAGGGCGGAGTCTATGGACCAGCTGACCAAATCAGCGCTGACCATAGGAGCGCGCCAGGAGGCGAGAGCATTGGAGAGGCGGGAAGGGAAGGGGGAACGTTGGAAGGAGTTCCGCATTCCAGACATTCCAGAGCCAACTTTCCCGCCGGCAGAGCCGATGGAAATCGGAACAGCGCGCGCGCGCGCAGTTTCAAAGCCCAGTGAGGGGGGAAAGAAGGAGGGAAAAGGCGCCCGGAAATGCTATCTCTGCCAACAGCCAGGTCACTTTGCCAGAGTCTGCCCCCAGAGGAAGGAATGGCAAGGGATGGTAGGAGCTGTGGAGGGAAGAGAGGAAGAAATACCGAAGCAAGTAAAAGCCAACGCCTGGCTGCCACCGTCGGGGCACAGCAGCCAGGCCAAAGAGCAGTGAAAGTGCCCACGCCAGAACCTCCTAAACCCGCCCTAGTGATAGAAGTGGCGCTAGAGCTGCCAAACGGACACCCTCTAAAGATAAAGGCGCTGTTGGACTCAGGCAGCTCCTGCAATTTCATGAGCAAAGAGTTTGCAGCTGAACACCAGATACAGACGATCCCTTTAAGCAACCCCCTGCAGGTGACCACGATCGATGGCAGGGAGCTGTTGGGAGGAGAAGTCAGCTTGCAGACCGTCCCAATGATAATGAAGGTGGCAAGGCACACCGAACTGATAGCGTTTAATGTGGCCACCTTGGGAGGAGCTCCCATTATATTGGGGATGAGCTGGCTAGCGTTACATGATCCGCTGGTGGGCTGGCATCAGAGAGTGGTTTCTTTTGGTTCAGCACATTGCTTAGAACACTGCAAAGAGGGAAAGGGTTTGGCAGGGGCCCAAGCCACCCTAGCAGGGACTGAAGTAACGGAGAACGTGAAGGTACCACGACAATACGCAGATCTCCGCGACGTCTTCAGCGAAAGGGAAGCTGACCAATTACCCCCGCATAGACCCTTTGACTGTCAAATCAATTTACTCCCTGGGGCACAGCTCCCTGCAGGCAAGCTGTACGCCATGTCAGACAGAGAGATGCAGGAGCTAAGAGAGTTCATTGACAAGAACCTGAAGAGAGGGTTCATCAGAGAGTCCAGGGCGGTGGGGGGCAGCCCAGTGTTTTTTGTGGATAAAAAAAACACGAACAAGCCGAGGCTTGTGTGTGACTTCAGGGCCTTAAATGCAGTGTCAGAACCAGTGGCTTTCCCTATGCCCAGGATTGACGACATTTTGACAAGGGTCAGGAAGGGAAAGATTTTTACTAAACTGGACCTAAGGGGAGCGTACAACCTGATACGAATAAGGAAGGGGGATGAATGGAAAACCACCATGTTCACCCCTTTGGGGGCATTTGAATATTTAGTTATGCCCTTCGGCCTACAAGGAGGCTCCGCGTGCTTTCAATCGTTTATGAACCACGTCCTGGGGCCTTTGCTTTACAAGAATTGTGTGGCCTTCTTAGACGACGTGTTGGTGTATTCTGAGAATGAGGAGCAGCATGTGAGAGACGTCAGAGAAGTGTTGAGCAGGCTGCAAGCCAACCAGCTGTGGGTGAAACTGGAGAAGTGTCAGTTTCATACCAAGGAGGTGGAATTCCTGGGGTATCGCCTGTCAGACAAGGGATTGGCCATGGATCCCGGCAAGGTCCAGGCGGTGCTGGAATGGAAAACACCCAAAACAAGGAAGGATGTGCAGAGGTTCCTAGGATTTGGGAACTTCTATCGTAAGTTCATCCGAAACTTTGCCCACCTGACGGCGCCCATTACGGACTGTCTCAGCAGTAAGAAGAAGTTCGTTTGGACTGAGGAGGCGGAGCGAGCATTTGAGGAACTAAAAAGGGCCTTCGCCTCGGAACAACAACTCCTGCATGTGGATTTACAAAAACCGATGAGAGTGGAAACTGACGCATCAGACAGAGCGATTGGGGCGGTGCTTCTGCAGCCAGGGAAGGAGGAGTCAGAGTGGAGACCGTGTGCCTTTTTTTCGCGAAAGCTGAACAAATCCGAGAGGAACTACACGGTGTATGACCGAGAACTACTAGCCATTCATGAGGCGTTCCGGAGATGGAGGCACCTGCTAATTGGCGCACAACATAAGCTGCAAGTGTGCACTGACCACAAGAACCTAGAGTATTGGAGGACGGCACGAGTGCTCAACCAACGGCAAGTGAGATGGGCCCAGGAGTTCTCCAAATTTAACTTTGAGATTTGTTACGTGCCAGGCCCAGAGAACATTAGGGCGGACGCTCTCTCACGCAAACCTGAATATTTGGAGGGGGAGGGAGCACCCGAAGAGAGACATGTCATTCCAGAGGACCGCTGGGTGTGTGGGGCGGCATTGGTGGGACAAAGAGAACTGGTAGAGGAAACAGAGAATGATGAATACGCCCAGAATAAGCTCAGAGGTCTTAGGGGTGAGGGAGAGGAACCAGGGGGTTTCGAGGAAAGAAATGGAGCTTTGTATTACAAAGGGGCACTGTATATCCCTGAAGGAGACTTAAGGGGGAGGGTACTCAAGCAGTTGCACGACAGCCCCACGGCGGGGCATTTTGGACAACACAAAACCATGTGGTTGGTCACCAGGGAATTTTGGTGGCCTAAGGTGAGGGAAGATGTACGGGAGTATGTAAGAGGGTGTGAGCAATGCCAGCGAGCCAAAGGGGAGAGGCGGGCACCGGCGGGGCTATTAGAACCCTTACCAACCCCAGAACGACCTTGGGAGGCAGTGTCGATAGATTTTATGACTGATCTGCCGAAGTCCAAGGGGAAAACAGCCATCATGGTGGTGGTAGACCTACTAACAAAGATGTGCCACTTTGTAGCCTGCTCGCATGCAGTCACGGCGGAAGAGACAGCGAAGTTATTTGTAGAACACATTTTTAGGTTGCACGGGGTGCCATTGAGGGTGGTCTCAGACCGAGGAAAACAATTTACTTCCAGGTTCTGGAGGAAGCTCATGAGCTTACTGCAGGTGGAGGTCAACTTTTCGACTGCCCGGCACCCTGAAACCAACGGGCAGGCGGAAAGAGCAAACGGGGTCCTCCAGCAATACCTGAGGTGTTATGTCAATGACAGAGAGAATGACTGGGTAGAAAAGTTGGCGCTGGCGGAATTTGCCTACAACAATGCCGAGAATGTGTCCACAGGGATGAGCCCCTTCTTGGCTAATTATGGGTGTCATCCCAGGGCTTTCCCAGGGGGAGAAGGGGAGAGATGGGGTGTCCCGGCAGCCGAGCATTTTGTAGAAGAAATGGAAGCAATCCATCGTCAGCTCCAACTCAACTTAGAAAGGGCGAAGGAAGAATACAAGAGGCAGGCAGACAAGAACCGAAGGGAAGGTGAAACCATAAGGGTGGGAGATAGGGTGTGGCTGTCAACCCAAGGGTTGCCGTTCAAAGGAGGTTGTAAGAAATTAAGACCCAGGAGATTGGGTCCCTTTGAGGTCATTCAACAGGTCAACCCAGTGGCTTTCAGGCTCCGGTTACCCAACCACATGAAACTGCACCCAGTATTTCACAGGTCGTTACTGTCACCGTATGAGGGGGGACGAGAAGGGATGGCCACTCGGGGACCGGTCATAGAAGAAAGGGAATGCAGCAGCCATGTGGCAGAAATCCTCGACGCCAGATGGAAGGGGGATCAGGTGGAGTATTTGGTAGCGTGGGAAGGAGAACCGGAGTCAGAAAACACTTGGGTAATGGCAGAAGATATCAATGACGAGGTATTGATAGAAACGTTCCATCAAAGGTTCCCAAGGAAACCTCAGCCTGTGGAGAGGTTCCGGAGGGAATACTTTGGGACCACCGATGAGGAGGAGGAGTTGGAAGGATTCTCGGAATCGGAAGGGGAAGGGGAGATGGA
Source organism: Podarcis pityusensis (assembly GCF_964106645.2). Taxonomy (NCBI): domain Eukaryota; kingdom Metazoa; phylum Chordata; class Lepidosauria; order Squamata; family Lacertidae; genus Podarcis; species Podarcis pityusensis. The sequence continues at coordinate 44,252,706 of NC_138028.1, forward strand.
CTCTGAGGAGGAGGAGTACTTCGAGACCAGGAACCGCAACAGGTGGAGAGAAGTGTTCGGGACATCGGAAGATGAAGGAAGTTCATTCCGGGGTTTTGCCTCCTCACCGCCCGTAGAGGAGGGGGCGAGAGGGGATGAAGGGGGCCCTGGAGGGGAGGTGGATGTCAGGGAACTGCCATCGGAAGGAAGGGAAGTGAAAGGGCTCACACAGGTTGGGAGAGACTCAGCAGCTGAAGAGGGAACCAGTAGGGGGAGAGGAGCTGGGCTGAGGGAAAGGGAGCTGGAGGGATGGCTCAGAGACACTTCCAGCGAAAACAGTGGGGAGGTTTCAGGACCTCCTGTAGGGACACCCACTCCTCGCCGGAAACTGTCACGCAGAGAGTCCAGAAGACGTGTTTCCGTTAAGGAGCTTTTATGTTGGAAGCGATTCCGAAAGCAACCACTGTCGGAATCTGCCAGCGACTGACGGAGCCATGTTTAAGGGGCTCCGTTACAGACAGAGGTTTGCAAACTTGACCAAACTCTGAGGGACTAGGATTTTACACACAAGCAGCTCATCGTCCCATCACACCCAATCCCTAACATATTTTGGAAGTGCAGCACTGAGGGAGACCAAAGGCAATTGGAACAGGCCATCTGCTCAAAGGCAGGCTCAGCAAGCCACCCCCACCCCCTGCAGTCATTCTAGATGACTCAGGACAGTGTTTTAAGAGTGGACTAATTTGAAAAATAAGGATTCTCTATTTGCAGAAAGGAAGTTGGTGCCCCTTAGCCCTATTTCTGTACTGCTGGCAATTTGCACATTGCAGGGAAAGTTATTCCCTCTCCAGGCTGCCCTGTATTTGGTAGATTAAGTTATTTTTGTCTCCAGAATAATGCCTAGCTCGAAACACCTACCCGCAGCACTCATAGCAGTTGCTAATGGCAATCATGGCTTTCCTTGTGCAGAGTCATGGAACAGGTGTGATGTCAATGGGTTTAAATGTGACATTTCTTGGAAATGGGCAGTTTTGGCTGCTTTGGTTCAGTTCTTGCTTTGCCTGAAAGGGGAAAATGTGAGTCTCTCTGGGGAAGGTTTATGCTCAGAGCTCATACCAGGAATGCCTGCCTTATCCATTTTGATTAAGGATCCATCCCAGGTATTCTAAGCACTCTTTTATTGTGTAGCAGTGCAACATAACACTGAGTTATGGTGCGCTGGTCTTACATTGCCAACTGTCTTTTCTCATAACTGCATTCTTTGACCTTCCTTCCTTTCCCTGCAGGGATCAAATTTGCCTCTGTGCAGCACAACAAAATTCATATTGTGCTTTATAAAATTAAATCACGAAAGGATGAGAAGAAACATCTAAAGGCACAAATAAATAACTTTCAAGTGCCTTAGATTATTAGTGGGAGAGATTTATATGTGCACGCAACTCTCCCACTAAAACCGATGGGACTTGAAAATTGCTTAATGGTGCCTCAGAGTGCTATGTTAAGGATTTGTGGTGATGTGTGTTTCTAGCCTGTTTAATATGCTTTCACCATATCTGTGGACCAGTAGCACTTTTAAGGTAAGTTTTCTGGAAGTCAGAAAGACTTACATCTAATTTCCATCTTCATCCCTCCCATTTAAAGTTGCTGTGGCTTAATGGTGGCGTTCTGGAGCTGTGCACAAGAGTGTTTTGAATAAATAATGTTGATGCTCACCGTATACCTTATGCCAATGCTTCTCTTCATTCTGCCTTTCTAGGCACGAGTCGGTCTCTGTCCTCTCATCTGCGCCAGTGCTGTCATCGGACAGTGACAAAGATGGTGAAGATGAAGGGAATGAGGAAGATGAGCTACATGGGCTGCAGTCCTTCCAAGTGCAGACTAATGGCAACACTGAAAGGGATTCAGGTATATGGGAAGAGGAGCATATGGTATTCTGGAAGGAAGTTTAACCCAAAGATAGGGAATAAAGAAAGAACCAGGAGAGAAGCTGACAGCTGGGCTTGCACAGTTCCTTGCTGTTTTCTTCACACAGCCCTCATGGTCCTTGCAAGGAGAAAGTACTGTGTACCAGCAGTGCACAAGCACACTTGGCAACCATTCCTCACAATTGTGCCAGCGTGCGTTTCCAATTCTTACAGAGTATTTCTCCAAACAGTTGTGGCCCTGGAGTAATTCATGTAGAGAGAATATGGCAGAAAATGACTCAGAATGAACCCGGCACGAAATCTAGGACAATGGCTATATGAGATTGTCCAACTGAATGTATATCTGTGCCAACAGCTGACAAAGCTGAGACGGGAAGTTGGTGCTGTTATTTCCACTAGGGAATCATAAGAATTCTAAGCAGATTACTACTTCATTAACCTACTAAAACGAGTGATATGTGCATGCGTATATTCATAGGGCTTAAAAAGAAATGGGTTCTGTTGTGATTTATCTTTGTTTAATCAAAGATGTTGCACACAGATTGTGTGTGAAAGAGCTTTGTGATGGTGGGAAGAAAATCAGCTTTGTTGACTTGTGTATTTTTCTCCTCCTAGATCCAGATCTTTCTCTTTCAAGAAGCTTTTCCCACTGGGAAATGAGGAGGGTGAGTTTTCAATACATTAAAAAAAACCCAACACCTCTGAAATGTAAGAACAACAGCTGAAGAGCAGATGGATATTCACAGAGTCAGCCTGCCCTAAGATGCATGATACATTGATGTAGTCTTCACACCACGCCTTTTCCATAGCCTGCCAATTTCTAAATGCCCAGGCATACACAGATTCAATTACCAGTATATCTAGCAGCTTCAGCTTCTCCAGTACACCCACTGTGTGGAGGTTGTTACCTGCTAGGTACAAGATGTACCTCTTTGTTGTGTTAGGCTCTCCACTGCAGATCTCCTTAAACAGGCTGAGGACTGCTGAGAAGATGTCATTTATTCTTAGAAAGCTGGTTGGCATTGAGAGGCATATATTCTGAGAGTGCCACGGATGCTTCAAATAGGAATGTGTTCCCAAAATGGAATGGATCATGTCTGAATTGGTAATACCACCTTGCCACCTATTTCAAGACAAGCTTGTTCATCAGCTTGTCAGCTATGCAGGTAGCAGAGCTTACATCCTGCGTGCTAGCAGGGAGAACCAAAGTGAACACAACTGACTTGTTATCTGCAAACCAATAATTATGATTTGTCATGACATGTGAATGCAACCAGTGCCCCTTGAGGCTTAATGCCATCAGAAATGGTATAAGATGCCCATCCCTCTCCCCCCCCCCGCCTAGTTTATATCAAGCTAAACTCTTACTCCTCTGACACCAATTAAATATTTTACTCAAAAGTGCAGTAGGAGCACCCTATCTCCTCAGCTAATCAGAGGTCATTGTGCTCGGCCAAACCCTTTTTGGAGACAGGGACACATTTGGAAATCTACAGCTATCACAAGCATCGCAAAGTGTCCATTTGATAGCAGAAAATTGGTGATGTGCATAACTCTGCCCCTAAATCAGGCAAAACAGATAAAACATAATTTTTTAAAATTGACCAGGAGTCTTGCGTGGATGGAGGGGTGCCTGAGCACTGTGGTGCCTGTGCTTTTCTAGGAAAAACAGGGAGAAGCTGCCTAGGACCAATCAAGCAGCAGTTGTCTGTTCTATTGAAATCCAAGGTCTTTCAGATATCCCAAGGTTTTGCACTGGTGGGTGAAACTAGATACTGCTGAAAATATGTGTAATGTTTAAATAACTGCACAACAATATAGTGAGGACACGTCCTTTCTTGTTGCCTTATCTCTCTGATTTTGTTCTGACTGTCCTTTTTAAGAGATCTTATTTTGGCCTTGCCTTTTCATCTACTTTTTTTTTTGCTATGATAACTCTGTGGCATTCTGCTCCTCTGAGCAGATTCATTAACAATTAAGTCCTGCTCCTTTGGCATTGCTTTTTACAAGTTACTTCATTTTCCTTTAGGCAAAAGAGATGGCAATGATTCAGTGTTCGGAGGCCACCATGAGCAAGGCGCCTCGGCAGCGTGGTCGTTGGTCGCAACCCACAGGCAGCCTAGAGATGACGGTTAAATCCATGCTTGACTTGCGGCAGCTGGAGTCTTTCTCCGCCTCCCGCTCTGCCAGCCGAGATTCTCTTTCCCAGGTCAGCAATGGGGATGACCAAGAAGAGCGTCCTGATCTCCCTCTGTGTGTCAATAATGTAAGAGCTTCCCTTCTTAATGCAAGAGATGAGAAACTGCCACATGGGAGGGATGGCATTCTGCAACGAGGTCTCTGACCTTTTTGAATTCTGACCAGGGGATACTATAATATGATAATATTATATGGGTAGTAAAGCAGTGCATTGTGGGTTAGTGCATTGGATCCTGCTCTGGGCTTTAGATGGAGCAGCCATCGAGACCAATCAGCTGCCAGACCAATGTTTGCTGGGAATTGTAGGAATATAAAAACCATGAATAAAAGATATTCTGCTTCTTTGCTCCTTAGAACAGAATCAGTAGCCTGACTGGCAGGCAGGTGGATATGGCTAATGAGTTGGCTCATGCCTTTCTGAAGTGGCCATGTTAACTGCAGTTTTTCTGCATGTTGCTTTACCAAAGCTAAACTAGCTTTGTTTCTGCATTGATATTCTAGGCTGGAGGCTCTGCAGCTCCTCAGGAAAACCAGCCTTGTGTTCGACCCCAAGTTATTCGCCTTGTGTCCTGTGAAGGGGGGATTTTCCCCCAGGAACTGGAACCTTCGGAGAGCGAGGAATGTGTCATCTACCCCGAACAAGATGAGATTCACCCTGCAGATGTTAGCAGGTAAAAAAAATAAATTCCTTTTTTGCGCCTTGCTTTTAGCGAATTGAGGTTGTATGCCCGCCCCCCCTTCCCCAAAGGAAAAATAATAATAATGATTTGATGATCTGGGTGAGGCACCATGCTGTCCACCACATTCCAAAGTTACTGGTGGGTTTTATAAAAGTTGGCCTGACTGTAGCATGCAGGCCGCAATGAGATGAGGCCCGTTAACATAATCTTTGCTTGTGAGCAAGTCATACATATGAACTACTGCTGCCAGATTTCTCCTTGGATGACTGTCTTGTGAGTTTCTTGTCCTCTCCTGCTCTCCATCCTCTTCTTTCACGCTTGCCTGGTTTTGAATTTAGTAAGAGAATGCCCGAGCTTGTTCTTGAAACAACTAAAACAGTGGTTGTTTGGAGATGCCACTAACATGACTTGGAGGAGTCATGCGGTATAATAAAAATATTGGAAGAAACTGGAGAGACTTCGGCCTGCTTCCAGCGATCTCTCCCTTAATTATAACATTTAACTCTCCCTTCCCTCTGTAGCTGTTTCATTTCCTCGGCTTCCAACGTACAGTGTTACGATTGTGGGCTGTGGATGTGCCTCCACAAGCTGTTATACTCTGAAGGGTGCTTTTTTATATATATAAAAAGGCTGACTATTAGTGCTCTTCCCACCTCACCTCACCCCCCACCCCGCCACTTCTGCTTTATGTTTCTAATGTTATGGTTCTAAGATTTAAACAGAGCAGATTGTGGACTCTTGGAGCTGTCAGGCAGTGGGGGGAGGTCATTCTGGGCAGCGTTTGGAAGCCTGATGGACACGGCACTCACACAACTTGCAAGCTGCGGTGCAGTTAGTGTAAATAATATTCTCAGCATTAGTGACCTTCATGCTTGAGTTCAATCGCAGTGACTAGGAGGATTTAAACATAAAAGAACTCCCAAGTATTCCATAAACAGAAAGCCTTTTCTTTCAGCCACAGAGCTAAGAGAAGCTGCGTTAAGCTAAACATACACTGCTGGAGTTAGGACCGAGAACTGTTGTCATGGTGATGTGCGGAGTCTCTTAAAATGCCATATGCAAACTGGTTTTTCCTCTCATTGGCTTGGTTATCCGTAAGGATTTTCACATATGGCATAGACACAGATGGTAGCTTAGGCCTCAATTTTTCTGTGGATGTGGCTCTTGAGTGTCTTTTAGTTGATGAGGAAAATACGAGAGAGAGAGAGAGAGAGAGAGAGAGAGAGAGAGAGAGAGAGAGGGAATATAATGGAAATGGAAGGGGAAAGTCAAAATGTCACTGTCCAAGCTCTATGAAGTGCAAAATAATTGTGCATAAATGGTGAAAAGGTTAGGCTTTACAAAACTTATTTTTCGCAATGGTGGGAAGCTAGTAGCACAGGTGTGCTTTAAGAGTGTAATAGTTTAAAAGTTGTCAATGCTGGTTCTCACACTTGATTCTTCCCCTCTCTCTCAGCGAGTTCCAGGTAAAAGCACTTCCCCATGGGAAACTAGGTAGAGGCTACCACAGCAACGGGTGCCCAGATAAACACAGCCCTGACAGTGCCTGCTCCGTGGATTACAGCAGCAGCCGCCTCTCGAGCCCTAATGAAGGTGAGATATTTTTAACTATTTGGACTTGTGCCCCACCCCCATTCTGAAAACATCAGCAAGATGCTACCTACAGTTAGCAGGGACAAGAAGGAGTTAAAATGAAATATATAAAACCAAAACAAGTACCACACCAGGCCAGCTTAATCTTGGCCACCAGAAAGCATTTCAGATGAAAAGGTCTTGCATGCTTCTGATACTTGTTTGAAATACTGGCAGACATTTGACTTTCTCTGATATTCTCATTGCACCTTAGTGGGTGACTGAATATCTTTCTTCTGTGGTACCTCCAGGTTTGCCCTACTGGGGGAACTGATATACAGAGGCTCTCCTGGACCAGAGCTACAACTTGCAGCTGGTGCATGGCCACTGCTGCAAACAACCATCTCCTAAGTTTCTTTCCCCACCCCACCCCCAAAATATGTATATGCGAAATCCCAAACCAGGATTTGCCCCTTTCTCTCAGGAACCCCACCCACCCCCCAAAAAACATTTAGAGCTAAACAACACCATTCACACAAAAAACTCTCAACCACATTCCCAAATGGGCAAAGGGAGCTTTCCTTCCTCAATGCCAAACAGCAAGCGCAGTGGGCAGAGCCACAGAAAAAGGCACCAAATGGAAGCAGCTGCTGGAATGGAAGAATTGAGAGCATGCTTAGAGTGCACTGCTGACTCTTCCTTTCGAATTTGGCATTGCAGCTTTATCTGTCTAATATCTGATGTCATTTGATGGACACAGGTGGGTGTGGTTTGGGCCAAACTGAATGAGGAGACCTGGTGGGCCAGTTTAAGTTTGAGGTTCTCGTATGGATTGACTACTGGGGAGGGTTGTGGGAGAGGAGACTGACTTGTTCAAGCAGCTAACAACTTATTGTAAGTACCCAAGAGAAGGGTGGCATGCAGAATTCAGGGTTAAATAAACAGTGGGGTGTTAAAAATAAATAAATCCCCCCTCTCTGTATTAAACAAGAATTTCTCAGGAATCAGGAAAGGCCACCTTTTCCCTGTTCTACTTTCCTGAACTCCCACCATTCCTACATAGGAATAAAATGCTCCAAGTTCAGGGCCAACCACAAACCTGAACCCTCTCCCTGCAATCTACATTATTGTGCAAGTTATGTTTGTGTCATGTTCTCCACTTTAGATTCTGAGAGTACAGAACCTCTTAGTGTGGATGGTACGTCCGATCTGGATGAACAGGTGGGAGAAGAGGATGAGGAGGATGTCAGCACTGGTGTGTTGGAAGGAGATGTCCCCAGGACTCCAGATCAGGAGAAGTTCCTCAAGCAGCATTTTGAGACCCTGGCCAGTAACGGTGAAAAGGGTACATTTTCAAAACCAGTGGCAACTCTTGACCTTTTTGTGATTCTCCCAAATGTATTCCTACTAAATCTACTTTAGACTATCAGTGTCCCCACCTGTTGTGACTCTCCTGTGACAACTGTGGAAGCAAATGTCATTGGTAGAATAGAGAAAATAATACCTGTAGACCTCCTGCAAGTTTGGTGGCACAATGAATGGAGCCTTGTCAAAATGGCAGCTTCCTCTTTTTTGCTGACCTATGGGCAAAGTAATACAGTACTGACTTGACTCATCTGTTTGTGCTGGGAATTGAGTAGAAATGCAGTGGCCCCTAGTGGTAGACTTTGCAAAGTTAAACGTTGTGATGAAGCGTAGAATTGTAAGAACAAGAGTATCTGGCACCTTAAAGACTAACCAGTTGATTGTGGCATAAGCTTTGATGGACTAGAGTCCATTGCAATTCATTCATTCATAAAATATGTATATGCTATTATGTCAGAAAAACATGTATCAAAGCAGTCTACAGCAACAAAACTGTACAATGAAAACCTCCTAATTTGTGTACATTTCCCCCTTTTTAATTCGTAGGTGGATCATGTAGGACCCTGGAGAGAACGGAAAACAGTATTTCTTCTCGCTTTCTGTCCCAGTCTCCTGCTCTCAGGTACAGTCACAGTTTTCCTTACTGCTGGATAGTCCGGCCTTGCTTTGGCTCAGGCATGACAGCCTCATCTCTTTAACTTTCTGCTCCTGGTGCACCTTAGCAAAAAAGGCTTGCTCTTCTGAAGAGCCAGGTCTTTTTCTATAAAAAGACTGCGTCTGTTTTGGGAGGGTGATTTGGAAAGGCCCAAGTACCCCAATGTTCAATCATGGTGGCTGTCTTTGCTTCTCTTTCTTCAGTCTTCCTGTGAACTTCACAGCTGTGTCGATGAATCCATTTTAGCTGATATAAGAACTAAATTTTGCCATGTGGTTTACTCTTCACCATTTATGCGCTATAAAATGATTTTGCATTTCATTCAGCTTGGACAGTGAAAAAATCTTATTCAGTCTTGCTTTACCAATGAGCTTTAATCTGGTTTTCTTCCATTAGCAAACCCCTTGTTTTGCTGACTAAGCTCCAGACACTGCATTAGTTTTTTTACAAAATTATTTCAGGAAACCTGTTAAATCTGATGGGGGTTGGAAATTGTGATCTTGTGTATTAGAAAAGGGCGTCTATGAATGTTAGGGTTTACTGAGCACATGGTTCTGGTTTTTTGCTAAAGCAGCAAACAGAAGAGCAGTCTACTCTGATTGCCTACAACTGTATGCTGAGGCCTTTAGGTTAGTGCTAACATCCTGCTTTTCAGGTAGAAGAGGAGACGGAAAAGCAGGCACAGATATCCCATGAGTACAGGTCTTTCTCTAGAGAGTTTAAGTGGACTAAAGTGAGGGCCTGAATCCAGTAGCATGCTGAGCTGAGAAACCTTAACCCTGATTATAACTATGGCTTATCTTCCCTTGCTGAAACCTCTCCGTTTCCCCCCTTTCACTTAACCCTCCTATATAGTAGTCTTGTCTATGATTAGTCTATGTTCACCATACATCCAAGGGGAAAATGTGTTTGTATGAGGATTTTGGCAGTAAGAGCTTGTCTTGCTGCCATGTAGAATCATAGAAGTGTAGGGTTGGAAGGGACCCCTAGGGTCATCTAGTCCAACCCCCTTAAATGCAGGAACCACAGCCCCAAATTAGCTACATAGCACTGTTTTATTTTTATTTCAAATGGGGATGGTATTGTGATTTTATATATCCTGCCCTGTCTTTGTCTCTATAGGCGACTGTCACTTTCTTCATCAAATCTGGTATTGGATCGGAAGCCCGCTGAGTTGCCTGACTTTCAGAAGCAAGTTTCTGCTGAACTGCTGAAAAATGGGCTTGACCACCAGAACATGGCCCTGGAGAATGGCATCTTCCAAAACGATGTTAATTCATTTAGATCACTCTATATGCAGAGAAAGAGGAAACCTGCGTTAGAGATCAACAGGGGTCCTGGAAGACCACCTGGGCCTTTCCCCGATAGTGATGGGGCAGTGGTGATGAGGAAATCCCAGTCAGTTCATGACCTTGTTCATAATGGTAAGGAAGTGGCTGGGTATTGTGGAAATCGTTAAAAGCAAAAGGCCTCCAAAATAGAAATCTGCCCAGCATTGGAGATGAGAGCCAATTATCTACCAGCTTTGGAGCCGGGCGGGGGAGATAGTCCCTGTCAACACCACAGGTACCTCCTCTATGCCTTGCGGGTGACCTGAGCTGGAGAAACGCAGAAAGAATTGCTGTCACTGGTGACGGCAAGAGGAGGACTTAACCTGCTTCCTCTGGAAAGCACAAATTGTTTAAAGGTGTTAGAGATACTAGGAGCAGTTCACCTGGAAATTCCTTTACGGGAACTCAAGCGAAAGTCATGGAATCACTGTTTATTTTAGTGCAGCTTGTGCAGATAACACTCCTAGTGAAACTCTCCCACTTACAGCCTTAGTGTGGTTTTGCATGTATAACTGGGGCTCCTTTTACTTTGTGTGATGCTCTGCATCAATCAAAGAAGCATTCCACACCTACTTTTATTAATACTCCTATGATTCCCAAGCCATCGTTCGTAGCCCTCTGACTGCTTTTTGCTGTAAAGCAAACACATTTTTTTGCAAATACGAGGTGGCGTTTGCAATAATCCCCATCACACAGAGCAAAGGTTAAAACAGTACATGCAGTGCTATCTCTGGTCACATATTGAGTCAGAAATTGAGACAACAGGGTGTCTGGAACACGGGGCAGTTGCTCAACATGATTCCCTGAACATAGTTGTTTTGTCTAGTGCTTCATCCAGGAGCTGAAATGAAATAGTAATGACATTAAAAAGCTGGAGCTATTTTGATTGTCTCCAGACCAGTTTTGTGCACTTATTTCTTCCATTTCCACAGATAAGGTTCCAGGAGGGATGCCTTCTGCTAGGCAGCGTCCTCAGACCCTAATGGTAGGTGAGAAAGATCCAAGGTCCAATAGCTGTCGGGTTCTGTCTGCAACTCTATTGAAGACAGATGGCTCCAGCTCTCTGCAAGCCAAAGACAGCAAAGCTGCAAAACCAAAGTCCTACATGAGCCCCACCACTAGCTTCATGGCCAAGATGTCCCGCAGCGTATCTGTGGGAGAGAATCTATGCCTTGGCGACTCTGCAGAACACCTGGCTGAGGTGAAGGTCAGCCCTCAAGTACCAGAGAAGACACAGTTGAATCCTTTAGGGGACACTGAGAAGAACAAGCTGCTTGTGAAGGAGAATGGCCTCGTGAAACCTCCTCTTCAGCAAGCTACAAGTTCTTCATCACCCAAATCCTTTCACAGCAAGCTAGCTTCCAACCGAGCCCATTTGATCCTTGACATCCCCAAATCTCTGCCTGACAGACCGACTTTGGCTTCTTTCTCACCGACTGCCAAATCAAAACCACTGCTGGAATCTCCCCAGTCACCTGCTGGCACTGGTATAAAGAAGCACTCGTTTCCTGAAGGATGGGCCTCCAAGCTGGAAAACCAAGCAGCTGTGCCACTAGGCCTTGGTAAAAGTAGCCCAGCAGGTCCCTTTACAGAGACTCTAAAAGAGAACCGTACGTTGTTGAGGACCCAAGTCCAAGTCCAGCTTGAACCGGGGGCTACTAACCCCAAACTGAAAGAGTTTTCAGATGGTCTGCACCCAAAATCTCCAGAATACAGACCACTGAGATGCAAAGAGATAATTGACAGCACTGGTTGTGTGCCGGAGAATCAGCTTGAGCTTTGCTCACGTGAACCAAGCAGGCCAAGGTCTCCCACAACTGTGGCAGCCCTGGCAGAGGACTCAGGTGTGCACGGATACCCATCTCTAATCTTCCTCCCCCTTCTGTCTCCTGTCTTTGTGAATCGCTTCACACTTCCATCACATTTCTTTACGTCCAGCTTCTGGCCTGTCTCGTCCTGTCTGCACCTGTCTCGTTCCATAAGCCATCCTTTCAATGGTGAGACATTTCAATCTGGCATTCATTTTTTTTTCTTTTCTGTCCTCAGTTTCTGCTTCCAGTTTGTCTTGTGTTCTGTGTTAGCTCTAGCAAATGTTGTGGCTCAAGCGACGATCCACTTCGTAGGACTAGCACAAGAGTGAATATATAGTTTTAAAGTAAAGCTGTACACTGGGTGAAGGAAAACCTTTGCCTGACTTTCAGTGGTAAGGTTATTTATCATTTATTTCATAATCTTCCATTGATCACTGCCAACAGTGTCTTCCTGTGGTCACTTGTAAAAAGGGAAATCCTGGACTGACACTAATGAGAGAAGGAACTCATTTATTATATATAGAGAACATGGCTGGCAAACAAAGCTAGCCAATGTGTAGTTGCTTTGCTACCCTTAATATCCTATGTGAATATATTAGTTGAGTTAAAAATGGCAAGTTTTATTCAAGGTACCCTTGCTTATTTTAAATGTGCAGCCATTGCTGCTGAGGTGTGGGGAAAACCATGTCTGGAGCTTGTGGAAGTAAATTCCCACTGTTCTCAGGTTTTCCAAGCTGCTCCAGAGTGAAGTTTTGGAGTCCAGTTCTCTCTTGGAAAGATGTGCCTGCAGCATGTTTGGTTAGTTAGCTAACAGCAGCACAGGCCTTTTCTCAGTTGCATTTGATGGTTATATGCCATACAATGCATGGTCATGTACCACAAGCCACTCCGAATGTTTTTTGACTTGGTTTATATTGAAGATCGGGGACGTGGGTGGTGCTGTGGGTTAAACCACAGAGCCTAGGACTTGCCAATCAGAAGGTCGGCGGTTCGAATCCCCGTGACAGGGTGAGCTCTCGTTGCTCGGTCCCTGCTCCTGCCCACCTAGCAGTTCGAAAGCACGTCAAAGTGCAAGTAGATAAATAGGTACTGCTCCAGCGGGAAGGTAAACGGCGTTTCCGTACGCTGCTCTGGTTCGCCAGAAGCGGCTTAGTCATACTAGCCACATGACCCAGAAGCTGCACCCCAGCTCCCTCGGCCACTAAAGTGAGATGAGCGCCGCAACCCCAGAGTCGGCCACGACTGGACCTAATGGTCAGGGGTCCCTTTACCTTTACCTATATCGAAGATCACCTGAAATAGAATCACTTTAACAGGAAGAGGCAATTAATGTTTTCCTAAGATGTAGCATGTTTCTTTACTGACACACCCCTGCAAATGGGTAAGGTGTGAAACATGAAGAGAGAGACGCTCACTAGAGTGTGTTAAAAAGAAGTTTGATTTTCGTTAATATTCTGTCATCTCTGGGCAATGAAGGCAGCTAACAACCAATAAATCTACAAGACATCATAAAAGGCAACATGTAATTAATAAAACACCACAACATCCCTAAAGAAGATAAATGTAAGCTCAGTGTAAAAAACAACCCCAAACCCCTTCCCATAGAGTATCATCAACATAAAGCAGCATTTAATAAGTCCACCTGAGTGACTGTTTTTCCTGTGTCAGGCTGTGCAGTTAATGCTGTGCAATTCCATAAAATTTGTATTGTGACTAATATAAAAAGTGCTGCAACCAGATGAATAAAACACAGGGCTCTGGGCAATAGGAGGGATGGATGGGAAACTGAGTTCTAATATTCTGTTCTGCTATTAACTTGCATGTAACTTTGGTACAAAGTTACCTAAACATCTGCTCTCAGTCTTTTCCCATCTGCTGGATGTGCACATACTTCTCACTGATAACAGTACGTTGAGATCTATGGAGGAAAATGCTGTGGGATTTGAAGTATGGTTACATAAAACAGCCATATGAAATTCATGTCTGAAGGTTCATTCTCACGGCTTCAGAAGTTTTATAGCTCTCATTCATCTATTTAAATAATTTTACCAACTTGCCTGTGTGTGTTTGTGCACACATGTTGGCATTCTTTGATTTCAACAGAATATAAATGCATAATAATCAATGGGAGAAATCCGCAGACAATAAGAAGAGAACAATTCGTGATCTGATTTAGCAAGAGTAATAGACAAGATAATGGAAGACAATGTATTCACACTGTAAATTAACAAGAAGATGAAGACCATGTGGATCTGAGGCGTTAGCTGGCACCATTAACCTTTAATGAACCAACCCCTCTCCTTGTGTGTTTCCCCCACCCCCCAATTCAGAAACCCACAGACCTTTTGTTTTAACTTGTTATTTACTAGGAGGATTTTTAAGTGGCTCTCATGTGAGTTATGATGTGGGAGGACAGAATAAAGGTCGAATCATGCCTGTGTATGTGTGTCCCACTTCTATGTCTATCATCTTTGTCTCACTACATGCCTTCAGATGTCCGACCTTGCTTGGTTAATGAGTTGGCAACCAAGCAGACAAAGTTGCCTGCCTTTTAAATAAGGGCAGGATAGCAATGTACTGCTGAAATGTGCTTCCCTCAATCATCCCTCTACCCCATGTTGTTTCTCACCCTTAGAATGCTTATAAAAGAAATATGCTTCTTTGTTGCCTGTTTGAATTATGTTTCCTAATGTATAGTTAAGTTCTTTGTTTAGGCAAGTATTTCTCAGACTTCTAATAACACTGGCACGCTGCTTTCTTAATTAAATTTGGAGGTAGACTTTTACACTTGCACTTCAGTTTAATTTTGGAGAGTAAGTATTTCCGTCCTCAGAGGAATCTACCGTGTGTTTCCTGCTTGTATCATGCTTGGGATCGGCCTCCTGATTGGAAAGAGGCAAGTCTGGAGCGATGGTTGGCAGCAGAAACGCGATGTGCAGCCTCTCATGATGGCAGGAAATAATCTGTATCTCTAAATACGGAATGGTTTGAATGATTCAATCACATATGATGCAGAGTTGTGGCAGAAATTCCTGTTACCATTGGAGGATTATTTGGAAGGACGCTAGGTCAACAGCAGAGTGAATGGTGCAGTGAGCAGCCTCCCTTTGGGATTGCTGCTTTGGCTTCACAGGAACTTTAAAACTATGAAGCTAATTTCTCACAGTGCATGTTTTTAACAGCCAGAGAAAATGTGCCACTGAAATGCTCATTATATCTTTGGGGGAAGAGATATTCAGGTGCAGCTATAGAGAATGCCCTCTTCCTAGGTGCAGCAATGCAGGCCACAGCACCATTAAGACCGGCTCCCTTCAAAGGCTTAACAACTTCTTCTATGAGAGAAGTTGCTCTCTATTCATGTAAGTGCATAGTATAGAATGAACAGTCTTATGCAAGGATTTAAAGAATTATTGAGATGGATGGGGAAGGCCAATGTATGAAATGGCTAGATTCTCTGCAGGGTTTCCCACCGTCTCAGGACAGTGGGCAGGGCTGGAATGGTACTTGTGTCCTACTTAGCGCCTTTGTATTCTGTCTCTCCGCCCCCCCCCCCAACAGGAGGCTCTTCAGTCAGCATTGAGCAATGCAAGCACGTTGTGTCTGAGCTCCAAGACAGTATGCGCAAGGCCATCCATCTATACCATATGGTAAGTCACACTTTCATTCCAGCTGGTTACTTGGATCTTAATACTTATATGTGATTATCTTAGACTAATTGGAAACATATGGTTAAGACTGCAAGCAAAGGTCCTCTAAATTTTTGTTCTGGAGCAGATACCTGTGTACTTACAAGCCCTTTGAGTAGTTGTGTGGATCACCATTCTGTGGCAAGGAATGCTTCCAGATGGGAGTTTATTGTAGAATAGTGTTTCTCATGCACATGGGTGTTTTTTGCAGTGGTTACACAAAACTGTTGCCAAAATGCCAGGCCCCGCCCCCCAGCCCTTTATACATTTTAATCCATATTTTCATTTCTGTAGAAAATCTGATAAGTAAAAACAACCCATTGTACACCTGCAGAACCTTTGTCTGGCCAGGGTTTAAACTCAGCCCAAAACTTAAGTGAGATGCTGACCCAGCATGGCCATTCCCAGTTCAGATGTTACAGAGAGACAGAGCTTTCAATGGTTGGCTTTCAATTGCTGAGTCTGCAAAAGCGTGATGATGATGATGATTGAATGTTACTGTTTTAAATTGATTTTGATTGGGGTTGCCAGACAAGAAGGTATTCTCATGCATGTATGAGAATCCCTATGAGGCACAAGACCTTTTGCACACTTCATACACAAATATATGATAATTCAGACTCACTTGCTGCACAGCATTAATTCAACATGGTAGGGCCTTCTCAGTAGTGGTTCCTCATTTGTGGAATGCCCTCTCGGGTGAGGTGTCTCTGCCTCCCTCATTTTTAACATTCAGGGGAAATATAAAATCATTTACCCAGGTGCTTGATGCCTAGAAGGTTCCTGGCAGCCCTGAAATTATCTGCTGGGAGGGCATGTGATTGCAGTTAAATATGTATTTAACATGTTTT
Source organism: Podarcis pityusensis (assembly GCF_964106645.2). Lineage (NCBI taxonomy): Eukaryota > Metazoa > Chordata > Lepidosauria > Squamata > Lacertidae > Podarcis > Podarcis pityusensis. Next base: position 44,268,760 of record NC_138028.1, read on the forward strand.
GTTTTATCACACCTTTTATCACTTTGGTGTTTGCTGCCCAGGTAGGAAGTGTAGGATATAAATCTAATGGAGAAACAAGCAGACAACATGTTTAGTAATTTTCAGTGCTTGAGATGGATTGGAGAATGTACTTGAAAGGCTGAAAGTTTTGTGTTGATATTTTTAGTTTTTTGTGGGAGAGTAGGTGGAATGGGAAGAAGAAAAGGAGGGGCGATGGGTCAGGTGTGAGGAGTAGCTGATATGACTGTGGTCGCTGCTGCTTGAAGTGAGAAGTCCATGCATCTCCCAGGTACTTTCCCATACAAGAAAGAGGAAGGATTACCGAGATTGAAGTTAGGGTCCCTCAAACTCTACACTGATGATCTCACAGCACTGGACTTTGTTGTTTTCATTGCTACCAACCAGAAGCATTCAACACAGAACAGGCTGTGTTTCTAAAATAAAGAAAAAATATTGCTCACCTCCACCCCCACTTTTTTTGCAGGTGTCTGCTGACATGGAGTCTTCAGCCGATAAAAATGAGATTGCTGGCCTCTTGACTGATACCTTCTCTGTGATGAAAAAAGAACTAGACTCCCTGAAGGATGGGAAAGAACTTCAAAGGGAGAAAGAAGTGTTGGCGAAGCCACACGACTCAACTGTAATGCCAGTCAGTGAGGGAAGTGGTTCCACCTTATCCAGTCCTCGGCATTTTGGAGATGAGCAAACTCTTGCTTTGTTGGAACAATATTCAGAGCTGTTGCTGCAAGCTGTCGAACGACGTATGGATAAAAAACTGTAAAGAAGAGAGGGGCACAAACATCTAATGAAGAAACTGACAGCAACACAGGGAAAACTAACATAGTGAAAACCTGGAATGACTGCTATTGTTGACTTTTATCCAATGGTGAAATATTTTTTTCCTCAAGCAGTTCTGTTAATAGGGGGTCATTTTATGGCTTCCAGAAATGTGCTGGTCACAGTACTAATCTTTCTGTGCCCACTTCTCTCTCTTTTCCTTTTCTTTTTTGGTGGTGTTAAGAAAAACTTATTGGAAACTTTATTCCAGCCAAAACACTTAAAACAAAAATTCCTACAGACTCCGTTGACTGTGGCTCAGCCTGAAATTGCTGACTTGGTGGAAAAATACTGAGATGGCACCAGTCACTCCTTCTGCAGGGCTGTCTCGATCTATGTACAGTGTTAAAATTTTATTTATTAATTTATTTTTGTGACTATTGCTCTAAACTTTTCACATGCGTTTTGTAGCTGTGACTGTTTCCATGTCTTTCCCACACGTTTTGTTGCAGTAAACATAACTATACTAGTAGATTGGCAGGCTGAATTTCTGAACTACTTTTTGCTGCAGCCTGCCTTGCTGAATTTTACTCATAGGTTTTTTCTTTTCTTTTCTATAAAAAAGACAGTCTTGTTCTCCCTGTTTTGCCTTCTGTTTTAAAGAGAAACCTATGCTATATACCTACACCTGCACTTGCTTCCAGAGGACAGCACACCCTTTGGACCAAGCTACGGAGATTTGTTACAAGACTGTTTGCAAACATGAATGCTTTTGCAAGAACTGTACAACATTTTATATAAAACTTGACCTCTACATTAAGGAGTTTTTTTAAATTGAAGAATTGTTAAATTCTATTTATAAAGTTATAATTAGAAGTGGTGTTCAACTGGTGTTGTATACTGGGCTCTTCAGATGATGTTTTTGGGCGGTGGGGGGGGGGGAGAGACACAGGGTTGCTATAGCATTTATTAGATAAAAAGTTTTAGTTTAATTTTAGCATAAATTTAAAGAAATTTGTCAGTGAAGAGAGCCTGACACCCGTTTTTAAGTACTGCTCAAGTGAAGCATGAGATGTACCTAGCATCCCAAGAGGGAGACCCATTTTATGTCTCCATTGCTAAAACCAGAAAACTACCAATTAAATGTGACTGGACAGAACATTTAGACAGTTGTGATGTAACTATTTTCATTTCCTTTTTTGTGATTAAAAACAAAGCAGGTCAGTGGGGTGGGAATGAGACTGCATGGAGTTTTATTCTGTTCAATGAAAACTTGCCATAGTTTCCCAAACTCATTAGTCCACGGCTTTGACTCTCAGATTGCTTATCCTAGAAGGTTCTTCTTTCATTTACCGTGCTCTCAGATTAAAAATCCCTCCTCCTGTTTACTGAATTATCAAACCATATTCCCAGAGTACTAGTTGATAAAAGTATTTCAGAAATGGCTATCCTACTGAATTTTTTGAGCTATTCTCTCTGGTCAAAAAGCAGTTCTGCATCTACTATTGTCCATCTGATCATCTGACTAAATTGCTTTGGTGACCTGGGTCTTTTTCATCAGCTTTACCCCTTGCACTTCTCATGTGGGATTTTTCATTCACTGCACTGTAGGACTGGGAACCTTGCAGCGTAGCTTCTTTTCTGGGACTGGTTGGCTCTCATAATATATTATAGAGCAGCCCTCTTTTTGGCTGGCTGGACAGCCAACCATCCATAAATTAACTGCAAGATTAGGGACCTGGAATGTTGTTTGTGCTTTTTAGTATGTCCCTCCCAGAACTTCCTGGCTGTCTTGCTCTCTCATACACTTCTCTGAATGGTAGTTAAGATACATTCATCAGAACTGATATTCTGCTACTGTTTTCCGTCCATGAGCGAGCATGAAATAGAGCAATGTCTGTGGCAAAGGAATAGGATGGGTCACATGAAAGATACTCCTTGGACATCTATTAATTGAAAATTGAGATGGCTTTTTTGGTTTCTGAGTGTACATGCCAGGAAAGGTCTTAGGCAAAATAACTTTTATTTTCCTGTTCACATTAGGCTGTGAAAAGTGTTCAATGCTCAGGAAATTTTCCTGTTCCGAGACACACATATACTCAGGGTAGAAGAGCCATACTTCCAACACAGACATCTTGTATGAGAAAAGGAGATATTGAAGTTCTTTGTGTTGATTTAACTTCCAAAGTTGTCAAATGCATTAGTGTGACAGCAGAATCAAGATGTTGATAGACAAATACCTCAATGCTTATTGATACAGTTACCCAGTAGGTGATTCCTCTGGGTTTCTCTTGGGAGAAAGGCAATATCAAACAAAGTTCAATGTTACTGTCAAAACGTTTCTGCAAAATAATTTTCTTCAAATTACTTGAGCACTGTCTGTATTCATGGATCAAGGTGGAAAATGGGTGTAGAAACGAACTAGTACTGTGGTCTTGAGTAAGTAGGTATGCAAGAATGTATGGGCAGGCCTGTAGTTTTTAATATTACATGGAATAGAACGGCCAAGATTTCTAGAAAAGTAGTAGTAGGGAAAGGAATCTTTTTGGTTCAAAGCTAAGAGTATGGTTCCTTTGAAATGGTGCTTTTATAGGAAAGAGGCAGAACATAGTTAAGTAGAACTGAGAATGAATTTTAGGTAAATTAAAAGATGAGAATTGTTAGGTGTTTCCTTTTTTTAAAAAAAGAAAGGAAGTAGTTTAATGGGCCCTTCATTTCCACTATTATATCCATGAATTGGGGAGGTTTCAGGAGTGACTATCCTCAGCCAGCCAGTTGTCTGAAACCATTTGGTGCGTGTTAGCTTCTTAGCTATCTTGTTTTCTGTCCCAAGGATTTGTTGCTGAGAAGAAACGGGAGGAAAGACTGTTTCCTCTTAAGGAAAACACTTTGATCGTTAAATGTCAGCCTGCTTTACTTTTAGTTTTGAACTGCATGTAAATTATTTGGCTTTATTATAGATGTTCTCTGGCCCTATTAGGAAACTTCAACAGATAATCTAAGGGTTGTGGAAACAGAAATGCATGTAGTATCTGAAGCTGGCCCACTTCTACTGATTTTTAATGTTTGCATGCAAATTAATGTATTAAGGTAAATGGAGAAAGTATGTACCATGAACTCATCACTGATGCCATGCTGACATATTATATCCATGCTTTCTGAAATGTTTCTGTACAGTGTAATTTGCATTTTATTCTTTGTGTATGCTGTTTCCTTTTTTCAAGGAGAGTCCTTAGAAAAGAGAACAAATACCTGTACACTTGAATGGGACAAAATGGCCTCTCGTCGTTTCTACAGAAACACAGGAGACATTTGAAAGCCAAAATTGTGTTTACACCAGCTATTGGTATATGCAACTGGTGCTACAATATATGGCCATTTTGTTATTAACCCCTCTCCCCCTTTTTCATCCAATCCTTTTCAGTGACACCTCTAATAGTTGGGCCTGTTAGAAAGGATTAGCTTCCTCTTTTGCTCAACTGATCCGGAATACATTTCTTTCTGCAAAAAGAGTTACTGTTATGGCCAGTGTATGCATCGGAGCATTTTAAACAACGTTGTCGCATATCAACACAGAAGTTAAGCCACTGGACCTCCAGTAGCATCCAGTATTTTTAATTTTTTAAAATAAATAAATAAATCAGTTGGAGGGGTGAATAGCCTTGTGGACCTTCAGGCAGGTACTGTTGTGACTAGATTGCTCTTTCTATAGATAATAACTAGAGTATCCAGAATCCTGTATTGTTTGTATATTATATTCTGGAGCTGGGCTGCTTACATATTGAGTTAATCTGCTGTAGATCACAGACTGTGATGCATGGAGCAGCAATTTAAGGAATAAGCCATGTCTACTCAGCATGTCCAAGTTAAGTCTAGGCACCAGATAAACATCCCTTTTACCTGTGTTATTTCAACACTCCCTTCCTATTCTCCGCTTGTTTAAAAGGAGATAACAACCCTGAAACTTTTTATTTATAAATGTGTGTTTTCTACCTTGGCTTTAAGAGGGGGAAAAAATCTTTTAAAATGTCTTCTTTTTTAATTATTTGAAACAATTGTTTTATGTTTGTGGGGGTTTTGCACTGTGAGCCACCTTTCTGGGGCTATTTTTAATTCTGTATTCATTTGTACTCTGCGTCTTAAGTAGTTTCAATAAAAAAAAGTGTGAACTTTTGTTACTAAGCTGTCTTCATGCTGTTGCTCAGTGCTATTGCCTTGATTCATTTTTATAGTTTATTAGGGTTTTCACATTCTTACAGCAAAACAGTTCTGTCCCTTCCTTCTCCTGGCCTTCCCTGCTCCCTTGCCCTTTGTAGTAATAGCGTTGTCATTTCTTTTGACACATTGCATTGTTCAGATTCATGTTGCAGTGTTCAAGTCAGATCAATGCTGCATTCAGGATCCAGCTAAGCAAACACTGTGTTGGAGGAGTTTTTGCTAACATGGGTTTTTGTTTTTTTTGCAGGGGGTGGGATCATGCTGGATTGGCCAGATTCTATATTTCCAAAACAAACCTTTCAGCATTCACTACCAACTAGTTTATAAGAGCCTTTAGAGCAAAAATTACTTGCCTTTCTATAGAACAAATGCTGAATCACAACTAGCTTCCATGGGCAGGAGTAGGCAGAGGCACAAATACCATTTTCTCCAGTTTTCGTTGCTTTGTTTACACAAATTCTAGTCACACAGTGGCCAGTAGTAATTATTTAACAAAAAATTGTTTCCATTAGCCTGCTCCTCCTTGATCAGTGATTGAAGATTGAGGATTGAGAGGGCTATTAGGTTATTTTAATTTTTATTAGGTATTTTGGTGTTTTATATCTTGATTTTATTCTGTGAACCACCCCGAGACCCCCGGGTATAGGGCAGTATATAAATTCAATAAATAATAATAATTGACTGGGTGTTTCAGCACCAAAATGTCCCAAGGTTCATGCCAAATTTGAAAATAAAAAAACTTTGGCCTCAATCTTGACTGGCCAAGTTTGGACCACCACCCCACAAGAAACAACTAAATCTCCTCATGCATCAATGAAGTTTTTTGTTTTGTTATAGTAGAATTTAGATGAGAAAAGAGAGCCAGAACCGCCACTGACAGCAGCGAATTGACATAAACCCGAACCAGGAGAGCTTATTATCTTGACATGGCAGGCGGAGCTCTCCTCTCGCTCGCCCGTAGGGAGGCGGGCCTCGTTTCTCCCGCGCCCGGCGAGGCCAGCCCTCTTCTTGGGCAGCCGGAGAAGGGCGGAGCGCAAGCCGGACCCAAACGCGGCTCAGGCGGCCCGAGACGCAGCCGCTGCTGCTGAAGGAGCAGCTGCTCCCGCCATGGCGGAGAGCGAAGCGGAAGGGGAGGCGCTGCGGGCGGTGAGGCGCTGCCTGGAGGCTTTCCCGGCCGAGGCAAGGGGTGAGCCAGGCGGAAGGGAGTGGACCTTTGCATGGCCCTTCGCAGGGGAAGAGAGCGGGGAGGGCGAAATGGGCGGGCGAGGTTAATCGCCCTCCTCGCGGGCAGCATTAATGTTGCTTCCCTGACAGGATTTCTATCTCGGAGTGCAATCGGGTTATCCGCTGCCGTTTAGGTGTTTGCCCGCAAAAGAAAAGAAAAAGGCGCGTTGATTTACCATACCTCGCAGAGGTTCAAACCGCACGGCTCCCCTCGAGGTGTCTGCATTTTCCTACCCCAGCTCTCAAAAGTGAAATATTCTGGACCCGAAAAAATGCACTCACTCGGACCCCCCCTTGCTGTTTTAGGGATTGTGAGGAAAGCGGGAGCTTATCCGGGGCATCCCCTTCCCGTTGCAGGGGCAAGCCTTCAGTAGTCTGGAAAGGGCCATAAGTGGTCGAGCACATGTTTTGCACGTGTGTTAGAGCACATACAGGGCCGGATTTAGGTTTGATGAGACCCTAAGCTACTGAAGGTAATAGGGGCCCATGATAAGGATAATAACAAGAGATTAATAATACATTAAAACATTATACGTCCAGCTGTCCTTTGTCAACAACAAATTGTCGCTATTTTTGTGTGTTGAATATATGCTATATGGACCTAATTTATGGACCTAATAGGTATCTAAAACCATTTGCACATAACAAAATATGTATTTTATCAAAGTAATTGTTGAACTGAAATACAATTAAGGAGAAGTATATTAATAGTGAAATAATTATTAAGCTCTAACTGAAAATGATTGAGGGCCCATTACTTAAATCATAGGAGCCTACACAACACAAAACACTGTTGCTGTATGTAGGTTTTATTTTATTTGCTTTTTATCTTCTGTTTTGGAAATGTACACCCAGGGTTTTATTTTCCTTTTAATTTTTTGGGGGGCCCCCAAGAGAGTGGGGCCCTAAACTATATCTTGTTTAGCTTATACATAAATCCGGCACTGAGCACATATGTCAACTTGAAGTTCCTCTCCCAACCCCCAGCCCCTTGGATAATTTCAAATAACTAGCCACAGGTCCCTGCCGAATGCACACATGTCAGAATGTGGCTGGCTTTGGGGCAAGATGCCCTCAGTGGCTGAGCATGCTGCTATTGCTACTGCTTGCCTCTTCCTCAGATCTGCACAAGCCATCCAGAGAAAGGAGACTGCTAGGTATTCTTGCTCCTTCCACTTCTTCCTCGGACAGCAGGCATCGGAGATTGGCAGTAGGTCCCCTACTGGGGCACGGACCTCAGCAAGCGCCCAGTGATGCCAATATTTGATGCCGGCCCTGTGTGCACAGTACATTAAACCACAGGATATGTTGTGTGTATCCGTATGGAATTTGTATATTGTGTATCATGTGCAGCAGCCTTTAAGTTTGTGGCTAAGCATGCCCACGGATTCTTGTATCTGTTCTTTGAATGTCTGTACCAATATTTTAAGTAAGTCCTAGATGCCAGGTTCCTAATTGTTGTATATATCATATAAACACATGCTACCTCTAATTGCCAAAACAAATAAACTGAAACTAAGCTGAACAGGTATCTGCATGGACATAATCAACAAACCTTCCCCAACCCAACATTTTGAAAAGTGAAGCTTGTTGAGAAAGTCTCATTTTTGTGACTTAAAATAAGCTGCAGGCTAAGAGAACTTAAGAGCCCAGGATCTTCGCTCCAAGCAAATAATAAGTTCTAACCAAGAACTTATTGTTATTATTGTTGTTATTGTTTTCGGCTTATGAATCATGGTTTGTTTGTAGGAAACAAAACCATGAGTCTGGATTCAGATGTAACTCTTAAGCCAAACCCATGGCTTAGCTATCAACAGCACAGCAGCAACAGGAGTAGGGGAGGAGTGAAGTGTCCACAATTTTAGCCCTGTGCATCAGCTTGTTGTGCATTCACCTTTAAACCATAGTTAAGATTAACTGTGACATGTGAATGAGGCCAGTCCTTGAAATGGTAACACGATCATTCACGGAAGCGTTTTTTCTTTTGCCTGAACAGAGTTGAGTTTCACAGATTCTGTGCCATATCTTGATAGCCTTCCATCCCCCTTGGAGTTCTATCGGGAATGGGTTTGCCCAAACAAGCCATGTATAATTCGGAATGCAGTCAACCATTGGCCAGCTCTGAAGAAGTGGACATTAGCTTACCTGAGGTAGGAATCTGCCTGGCAGGCCCTAGCTTCAAATATAAAGTGCACAACATGGAAATACTGGAAATAAATTTATTGATGATGTTTCTTAATAAGAGAGTTGCCAGCAAAAACAAATCCCTCCATGAAGTCATCAGCTTCACAGGGGAAAATTTAGTCAGAACTGTTGTGGCTGTTTTACTATTTATGATTTTTATTTATTTATTGAATTAGTATCCTAGTCTTCCTCTTGAAGGAACTTGGGGAGGCTGTTGTACCTGAGGGAACTGGGACCAGGGGTGGGAAAGTATTTCCAATTTCTGGGCACCAATATTAAGTCATTAGACACCAGGATGACCAATAAAAGGCAAAGAAAAAAAGAAAATAATTCAAAATCTACAGCTGGACACTTGTGTTCATTAGGACCAACCAAAATATCACAAAATAGTGAGCAAGCTTTCAAGTTCTACATAGCTCTTCGTTAGACTTGATGTTACACAAAGCAAGGGGTTTGAAGGCGGGATGTGAGGGGCAAAAAATTAAAGTCCAAAAATTAGGCTGCATGTTGTAGCCATGAGGTCTGCATTTAGATTGCAATTTATTGCATAGTGGTGAATATCTGATGTATTTTGGTGCAGGGAAATAATGAACTCCAAACTGGTGAGTGTGGCAGTAACTCCAAATGGTTATGCTGATGCAGTTTATCAGGACTGGTTTGTTATGCCAGAGGAACGACACATGCCTTTCAGTGCTTTCTTGGACATTGTAGAGAAAAAAGTAACTTCTCCAGGGGTGTTCTATGTGCAAAAGCAGTGCTCGAACTTAACTGAAGAATTCCCTGAACTTATGGGAGATGTGGAGCCTGACATACCATGGATGAGTGAGGCTGTTGGTAAATATCAAAAGCTTAATTTTATCTATGTGTTGCACAGTCCATTTAAATGCAGTGCTTACAACTGATCCAGCAGTTTCAAGTTATGCACTTTTCTGCTGTTATTGGCCGCCTGCCCACCCGAAAAGAAGATAAATGCAGCAAAAATTCACATTCTGGCTTGAAATACTCTGAAACATTGCATAATTCATGAATTTGTAGAGAGAGATGAATTGATGGCTTTGTAATTGTGCATGCAATTTCCATTCAAATGCTAAGCTGTACAAATTGTGATGTACAGTACTTGTAGATTAATAGACTTGGAGGTCTCTGATCATTTGTGCTGGATGGAGGAAGGACGAGGCAAAGGGAAGAATACTTTCCATCCCCCACCAGCAGTTGTCACCACAGCAACAGCATGCCTCCTTAAGATAAGAAGTTTTCTCTGGGAGCAGTGGGTCCTTTTTGAGACAAGACTAGAAGGTTTCTGCTTATGTAGATACCAGATTCTTGGATAGGGTACCCCACTCATACAGGGATATTCATATGGCAAGGAAGTGCAAAATCAGGATGGAAACACAAATATCTCAAAATTTTCAGGCCTGTTCTTTACTGATAAAAGTAAATGAGCATTTAAATTATTTTTTAAAAAAAAACAAATGTCTGCTCTTTAAGGGTGATCACTATATACATGGGAACTTTGCTTCAGACTAAGCTTCCTATCTGGGATGGAAAAACTGAAGCCAGAGTTGAATTAATATAATTGTCCCCTGCTGCTTTCATTGTCATTATAAACTTGTTCTTTATTGTGTAGGTGGGCCTTTAGTAGCCTGTCCTTCCATGTTTCTTAATAAAGGATGATAATAAACTGATCTAGCAGAAAGGTCTTAATCTGGGGATCTTTCAGCACAAGACAACAGAAATTATTTTTCTCAGATTTATTACTTCTTTCTTTTTCATATAGGAAAGAAGCCTGATGCTGTTAATTTCTGGCTGGGAGAATCTGCTGCAGTGACATCTTGTATGTACCATGAAATAAATGTATTATTATTATTATTATTATTATTATTATTATTATTGGCTTTGAGGTCAAGGATGGGCAAAGATATTCCTTTAGAAAACTTGTATGTGTCTTCTGAACATCTAGCTATACTGAAGTTGGCTTTCCTTGAAGTTAGTGTAGACTGAAGTCTAGGCCTTTTTGCACTCTATAATCACTGCATATCACATGTTTCCTCCCCACATGGAGCTTCATACCACTAGCTTCAGTGCCAATCTGTCAATTTGAGAGATTTTAAGCAGAGTTTGGAAAATCGAATGCCTAAAATTTGGTGCTTGGTGTGTAGAGAAAGGCAATCGCACCTAGTGCTGGTATAAATGCAGATTCTTACAGCTTTCATACTGCTGTGAGTATTTTTAGCACTGACTATATTAAGGATAAAGAAACTATCCTTCTTTTCCCCCAACCTTTCATTTCCCCCCTCCAATCTTAGTACATAAAGACCATTATGAAAACTTGTACTGTGTGATCTCTGGAGAGAAACATTTTCTGCTGCATCCGCCAAGTGATCGTCCCTTCATCCCATATGGTACGTATTCTGAGAAGCAGAGGGTGGTGAAGTAAGATGCATACTATTGTTATTTTGAGAGAAATTAGAATTAGGAGGATGAATTTAGGCAACATTTTAATATGCAGCAGGGGGTCAGATTTCCTTTATAACTGGAGAGGACTGCATCCCCTTCCAGCAGCTCATGACAGTGGGTGGAGGATGGGGGTCAGAAACGTAAGTGGGCAGAGCAATGAATATAAATTTTCACTTTGTCCAGTAGGCTAGTTTCTTCACACACCAATCTCTATCCACTATCCGGGCAAGCAAGAGGTATTATCAGAGTTCATTCCAGCCAGGAAAAAAGCTGGGTGTGAAGCAAGACCAGTAAAAGAAGTGGCCTGAGGAGAGTTTGACTGTGGCCTAAAGAGAGTCCCAATGGCCGGATAGAGAGCTCTGAGGGCCACATTTGGTCCCTGGGCCTGAGGATTCCATGCCTTTGCCCCTTTCTTGAAAAGCAACTGAGGTGGGGGTAACAATTTAAATCATTGTCATCCAGGATGAAGTGATTCTAATATTTTGCACTCAGGTTAGTTCACCGTTTAAACCCCCTGCCCATGACGTTGCTACTAACCATGGGAGGATTTATTTTTTTTAATGCTTGTTTAATTTTTCTACATTGTGGCTAGTAACAGCAACAAATATGTGGGTATTTTTTAGGAAAGTAAAAACATAGGGAGGTCCAGTCGTGTTAACATCTGGATTGTCTTCAGGTTTTATAAAAGATACTATGCTCAAAGCCAGTTCTCAACAAGTGCCTGGCTAAACTAAATTCTACCCCTATAATTTTAGTCTGTTTTTAATGCTTAACATTGACATTCTCTTTGCCTCTGTTCTATGCCCTCTTCCAACAGTTTTCATGCTTCACATTTCAGAATTGTATCCACCAGCAACCTACCACATAGCAGAAAACGGGTCATTTGAAGTTGTGGATGACAAAGCTGCAGAGAAGGTAATGGTTTTTGTGTTAAGTACTGTCTGAGGGCAGCTGCTAAGAGGGAATGAATGAATGAAGTGTTGAGGCCTGTTTTGTTTTTTGGGTTGGGCTTCTTCACAGCACACCTCTATTTGATTTTTTTGAATATTTATTTACCCCCTTTATTAAATCTGGTTAAAAGGGGTAAGAATGCTGTTGGCAAATATGGGTAGACACTCATGTTCAAATAATTGTTTATTTTATTTTTCTATTTTTCATATGCATCCCTTCTCAAAAGGCCCACAGGGTGGTTTACAGGACAGCACAGAATACACAATATATAAAAATATATAACATAATATCCATGCAATACAAAACATTAAATGTTATATAAACAGAATTCATAACAATAAGCAATATATAGCAATCTTGTTGGCAATCATCTGTCTTGATAGACAATGGAGTGTTCCTCCAGGGGTGAAGTCAAACTGCTGTGTTTGCAGCATCAAAGTGACCTCCCCAAGGCACAAGCCTGGGCAGCGTGTATGGAGGTCCTGGGCTGCCCAGACAACAAGACCACCCCCCTCAGCCTTGCTGATGTGGTCCAAAGGAAAGCAGAACAATACGTTTCGCACCAGCTTGGCTGCAGGAATTGCTGGGAGGAGGTGTACAAGGCACCATCCAACCATCTTAGGGACTCCACTCTAGATTTGTGTAGGGATTACTCCTTAGTCTTTTCTTCTAAGCAGAGGCTTAGGATCAGAGTTTTCCTTTTCCTAGATGGCTACCTTCCCAGGTTGACGAGCCTGGGAAGATCACAGGGTTTATTATCATAGGGGAGGTGGTTTTAATGCATAGTGAATGTGTGTGTCAATAGTCAGCCAATATTTCCTCTCCCAAATAAAACGGAAAAAAAAGTAATTTAAACATATGTAGTACATATGCAAATCTAGGTTTGTCATATTTCAAACAGTTAAAATCTGGACAGAGCCCCCCCCTTTTCTTTTTGAGCCAAAAAATATTATGTTTCTGAATTTTTAAAATGGAAAATCAGCAAAAACTGCACTGTCTACATGGGCTGCCATACGTCCAGATTTTCCTGGACATTTGAGGGATTCCTGCCTGGACGCTGCTGCCAACTGCAGTATTCCAGATATGTCCGGGAAATTCCGGATGTATGGCAACCCTAGCAAATCCATTTTTACATGCCAGTATTCCTGTCACTAACCCACCACCACCACCCAATCTTTAGATTTTGCTTTAGGCAACAGATGGGTGCTCTCCAGGGAGATGGAAAAAAATGGAATGTTGGGTTACCTAATAGTTAGAAGGGAATACACTGCTAGATGTTTTTCAAGTATTTGTTACCAAATAAGGAAATTTCTGAAGTAATACAGCAATTTCTCTTGTTAAATAGAGCATTTCTTTTGTTCCATAACCTTTCATCCTCATAGGTGCCCTGGATTCCATTGGATCCTTTAAATCCAGATCTAGAACGATTTCCAGAATATGCCCAGGCAAAGCCTTTGCGGTGCACTGTGAGGTCTGGAGAGATGTTGTATCTTCCTTCTCTCTGGTTCCATCATGTTCAGCAGTCACATGGCTGCATAGCAGGTGAGAAGAGTGTGGCATGCACAAGCACACCAAATTTCACATGTCATGTTTCTTCTTCAAGATAGGTTTTGTGGTTCCCTCAGTCTAATATCAGTTGGATTTATTTATCCCATTTCCAGCCAGAATTAGCTATCTTTACATATAGGCTTGGATCTGGAGATCTTGTGGGCAAAATTCTGCTTAGAGGACACTTCTGCTAGTGGAAGGGTGGGGGAGGTGTTGAGCGGGAGATGATGCAGGAAGGTGCAAGGGGAAAGGAGAGTCAGCCAAAATTGCCTCCCATCAGAAAGACCTCCCATCTGGATCAAAGACTGTTCTGTAAATGGAATGAGTCTTTGCATTTGTGGAACGGCAAATCGGGACCCGAGCTGTAGTGTTTGATTAGATGAAGCTTAAAGAGTGTCAAGATAATTTGGGACCTCAGTTGGAAAATTCAAATCTCTCCCTCCTTTTTTACTAATCAACATGGGCCACAATTCAACAACTTTTGTGTGAACTCAGGTAGAAGTTGCACAAGGGCATATTCATTTCAAATGGGGCTTGTGCAGATTCTGTACTGTGGATCAAATATGTGCCTTTGTTTTACTTTCTGTTTCCTTACAAAATGTCCAAAATTGTTACTATAAAATGCATCAGCACCACCTTGTGGTGTTGAGCTGAGAAGAGCATCCCGGCAATAATTAATTGTACTAATAGGGCCAGTTGTTGATGTAGAAAAAAAAAAAGATGATTATCCTGCTTTTTAATTTATTAACAGAGCCATTACATAAATTCGCACTTCACCAAAACCTCCATAGGTATATTTTTTAGGACACTGAATAAATAAAATCAAAGTGACTGTTAAATGTGTTCTGTCTTACCCTGATCAACTGAAGGTAACTGTCACTAATTAATAGACCAGGACTACTAAACAAAATTCAAATACATGAGAATAAAGTGGATTACTTATTCATTTATTACTATAAAGGGGTTTTAAATGCAAAAGCATTTAAAGTGTCTGTTATATAAACCTGACATGTTAGGTCAGAGGCTTTTAAAATGTCCTATCCTTTGCAGATTTTTACACATTAATCTGCTTATTAACAACTCCTGCACATTTACAGAAGATTTCAGAATACATTGTAGGGCATATACTCAGTTCATTTGAGGTAGCCAACACTCCACCTTGGCTCCAGGACAACCAGGAATGCAATTGAACACCGATGTGGAAGGTCATCAGATGGTAAACTGAGGCTAAAATAATAGCCCAAGGCCACCCAGCAACAGCATAGCTGCTCAGTGATTTGAATCCATGTCTACTACCAAGCCCCTTGGATGTCTTAAAATCTTCTCGGTTGTATTCTGTAGACCTATTGAAATGAATAAACCTAAGTCATGTCCATTAACTTCAATGGGCCTACTGTGAGTAGGACTAATCCTGAATAACACCCTTTATGAGGATAAATTTCTATGTTATACAGTGGTACCTCGGGTTAAGTACTTAATTCGTTCCGGAGGTCCGTTCTTAACCTGAAACTGTTCTTAACCTGAAGCACCCCCTTATCTAATGGGGCCTCCTGCTGCTGCTGCACCGCCGGAGAACAATTTCTGTTCTCATCCTGAAGCAAAGTTCTTAGCCCAAGGTACTATTTCTGGGTTAGCGGAGTCTGTAACCTGAAGCATCTGTAACCTGAAGCGTATGTAACCCGAGGTACCACTGTACTAGCAGTGCAGTAGCCATTGAGGTGATTTCAGCCATGCCAGAAAAATTCCCGTTTTTCAGCTGGTCACAATAACATAGTTAAAATTGGCTGAATAGTTTCATTTTCCAATGGCTATCATATTGCTACTGTGTAATGTATTAATCAGGTGTGAAGTTCTATTTCTTATTGAGATTGGGGCAAACAATGGAAAGATTTGTAGCTTTTGTGTTGAGCTGAAAACTATCAAAATGAGTTTTTCCAAAGACAGATGATAAGTTATGTCATTTTCTTTTTTCTCCCCCTCAGTGAATTATTGGTATGACATGGAATATGATCTAAAATACTCTTATTATCAGCTGCTGGATTCTCTCACAAAAGCTATAGCACGGAAATCTTAGGGTCTTGGATCAGCTAACCTACTGATGTGGAACTACGGCTGGAATGCGAACCATTTAATTATGGCCTATTAAATCAAGACAAAAGGCAACTGTTTTGCTGCTGACAGTTGTTTTGCTGTCACTGAAGCTTAACATCATGTGGATGTTCATGGCATTGTGGACAAAATGGCACCTTATATGGTGGTTTACCTTAAGTAACCGTTGAGATCAAGCACATGAGATGAATATCACCTGCACGGATGAAGCACATTTTCTGGATCTGTTTCAGTCAGGCTTCACGATGATGTAGTTCCTCTGGTGGAAAGTCCATTTCTGGAGATTGACAGGCCCCTAATTTGTCCTCAGTACATTAGATCATCTGTATGAATATTCTGGAGGAATATTACAGGGAACCAGGCAGAGGGCCTTCTTGGTAGTGGCGCCTACCCTATGGAACACCCTCCCATCAGATGTCAAGCAGAAAAGTAACTATACAACCTTTAGAAGACATCTGAAGGCAGCCCTGTATAGGGAAGTTTTTGATGTTTTATTATGTTTCAGTATATGCTGTATGGGCAGGGTACAAATAAAATCATTATTATTATTAGTGGGCTGGATGGGGATTAATAACCTGAAGTTGAATCAATACAAGAGCGAAATTATGATAGCAGGCTGCTATTTAATAAGGGCCTTTTTTTGCCTGTTAAGGATGTGGTCAACTCCTGTGGTCACAAGTGTTTGCAGCAGCCACCAGGAGTGCTTTTATCATCTCATCACTTACATAACCAAGATTCTGTTGGCTATACTCTTTCCCGGAAATAAATACTGGTGACCTCATGGATTGACGACTGCCATGTTTTCAGTGTAAAACTGTCCTTTGCAACTGTTTGAAAGCTTCAACTAAAATAGAATGCAGCTGGAAGGGACCCTGAGGGTCATCTAGTCCAACCCCCTGCAATGCAGGAATCTTAACTAAAGCATCCATGACAGATGGCCATCCAACCTCTGCTTAAAAACCGCCAAGGGAAGGAGAGTCCACCACCTTCTGAAGTCTGCTCCACTGTTGAATAGCTCTTACCACCAGGAAATTCTTCCTGATGTTTAGTCCTGGTAACTTGAAGTGAGCGAAGGATGTGAAAAGCAAACCTTAGCTTTAATCAACAAGGCATATAAAGCTTTGGGCTAAGGAATCGCCTATTTGACCAAATTCTGTGGGTTAAACCACTGAGCCTAGGACTTGCCGATCAGAAGGTCGGCGGTTCGAATCCTCACAATGGGGTGAGCTCCCATTGCTCGGTCCCAGCTCCTGCCAACCTAGCAGTTCGAAAGCACGTCAAAGTGTGAGTAGATAAATAGGTACCGCTCCGGCAGGAAGGTAAACGGCGTTTCCGTGTGCTGCTCTGGTTCACCAGAAGTGGCTTAGTCATGCTGGCCACATGACCTGGAAGCTGTACGCCGGCTCCCTCAGCCAATAAAGCAAGATGAGCGCTGCCACCCCAGAGTCGACCACGACTGGACTTCATGGTCAGGGGTCCCTTTATCTTTACCTGACAGCTGCAGAGCTCACTATTGTGTCCATCGAAGTCAAGCAGACCAATTATTACGTTACAATTCGTAAGGGCAAGCAGGTTTAAGCGCCTCACGAGCAAACAAGGGCTAATCCCCTGGCCAAACTCGTTATCTTTCGCATGGAGCTGACAGGCGGTATCGCTTCTCAGGGCAGCTCCCTCTCAAAGTCTGTCCCCCCAGCGAGTTAGGAAATACATTTCCCAGAAACCCTAGCGACATCGCTTCCTTTTGTGGGCAGCTTGCAAAGACCCGCTTGACTTTAGCCTGGGAGCAAAAGTTACCGGGCGCGCGTGTTTTTCCTTTTTCTAAAAGCATTGCTCGAAGAACAACTGCCGGCGCGTTGGGGAAGAGGCTGCTCCCTCCGGCAAGGCAGATCCGATGGCGGCGGCGGCGGCGGCGAGGATCCTGGTCTTGCCCTCTCCCCGCTGCCTGTGGGACGAGCCGGTCCAGGTGAAAGTCGAGGGTCTGGGGCCGCTGCAGGAGGTGACGCTGCGAGCATCCTTGGTGGACGAGAGAGGCGAGCTTTTCCAGTCGCTCGCCTACTACCGGGCGGGCAGCAGCGGCGAGCTGGACCTCAGCCGCTCGGCGTCGCTGGGCGGCAGCTACTCCGGCGTGGAGCCCATGGGGTTGCTGTGGTCGCTGGCACCCCAGACGCCCTACAAGCGCCTGGCCAAGAGGGACGTCCTCAGCCCTTTCCGCGTCACCTACGAGGTGCTGGACGGGCGCGGAGTCTCCGGGCGGCTCCTCGGCGAGTGCTGCAGCGAGAGGAGCTTTCTGGCCGACGGCGTGGAGAGGATCCCGGTGCGAGAAGGCAGGCTCCGAGCCACCCTCTTCGTGCCACCCGGTGAGCTTCATTCATTCCCCCCCCCCCCGAGGGTGACGAGGTTGCCACGCTCCTCGGATGAGCATTGAATGGCTCACCTCGGAAGCGCGGGCACTTCCCTTCCTGCCCATACATAATCGACGGAGAGAGCCTCGACCAGCTTCGGGAGTCCATAGGATGGTTGTATTGGATCCCAAGGGTCATGCACTAATCCTGCCCACAGCCACCTCTGGGTGGGCTCAAACCAACAACCTTCTGGTTAACAGTCAGATGCACTAACCCACTGTGCCACCCTATCTTGAGGCTTTGGGCTTCTTCCCCAGATGTTGTGAGGATGGTGGGGAGGGAGACTGCCAGGTTCCACAGGTTCTGCTCTACCCAATAGATTTATTAAATTTTATTTGGGCATTTGTAGCCCACTGCTCTATGATAAGTTCAAGGCAGCTTATAAAGAAGAACTCACAGCAGAAAAATAAAATAGAGCTGAACACAACAATAGTGCCATAAACACATCACCATGAAAACTGCATCGCTGTCAACAGCAGCAGTCTGAAAGCCTCCACTAAAAACAAGTTATGGCAAGAATAATTGCTCCCACCAGTGACACTAATAATGGCAGTGGGACATAGAGGAGAGCAGATCCCTTGGGAAGAGGGGATTCTTGAGTTGCACAATACCATACTCTGATCATAAGCCCATTTTTTATGAGCAAATTCCTTTTCTAGGCCCTGGACCGTTCCCAGGACTCATTGATTTGTATGGAAGTGGAGGAGGTCTTGTGGAATACAGAGCCAGTCTTCTGGCAAGCCGAGGTTTTGCTACGCTGGCTGTTGCTTACATGCACTTTGAGGATTTGCCAACTTCCCCAGAGTTCTTTGAAGTGGAGTATTTTGGTGAGGCTGTAGAGTTCTTGCGGAAACAGCAGCAGGTAAGAGGCTTGCTAGAATCACAGTTCTTTGGTGTTGTGTGCTGCCTGTTTTATTTCATTTAATGCATTTATGCCAAAAGGCTCCCAGAGAGGCTTAAAAGAGATCAAGTACTAAGAGGGCTCCATGTCCTCAAGTTCATCATTTAAAAAGACAAGACACATGAGGAAAAGGGAGCAGGAGGGAAGAGGTAAAATCCAGCTCAAGCACAAGTTCTCACAAGTTATAATTCTTACGACATACTTATTTATTTCAACACTTAATACAGTGGTACCCCGCAAGACGAATGCCTCGCAAGATGGAAAACCCGCAAGACAAAAGGGTTTTCTGTTTTGGAGGCGCTTCGCAAGACGAATTTCCCTATGGGCTTGCTTCGCAAGACGAAAGCCCATAGGGAAATCTCCGGGGACCTGTTTTAAATTGCTGGCGGTCGGGAGCAAAGACTTTCGCCCACAGCCGGCCTTCAGAAGAGGTCCTGGACCTCTTCTGAAGGCCGGCGGGGGGCAAAAGTCTTTGCTCCCCCCCGCCTGCCTTCCCGGGACAGCGGAGACTTCTCCACTGCCCCGGGCGATCTTAAAATGCTGGCGGGCGGGAGCGAAGCGTTCGCTGCCGACCCCCAGCATTTTAAAATCTCCCCGGGACAGCAGAGAAGTCTCCGCTGCCCCGGGTGATCTTAAAATGCTGGCGGGCGGGAGCGAAGCGTTCGCTGCCGACCCCCAGCATTTTAAAATCTCCCCGGGACAGCAGAGAAGTCTCCGCTGCCCCGGGCGATCTTAAAATGCTGGCGGGCGGGAGCGAAGTCTCTGCTGTCCCGGGCGATCTTAAAATGCTGGCGGGCGGGAGCGAAGCGTTCGCTGCCGACCCCCAGCATTTTAAAATCTCCCCGGGACAGCGGAGGCTTCGCTCCCGCCCGCCAGCATTTTAAAATCGCCCCGGGACAGCAGGGGCTTTTAAAATGCTGGCGGTCGGCAGCAAAGCCCTCCTGTCCCCGGAGCTTGCGGGGCGGGAGGTGGGAAGAAGGGCTTTTCTTCCCACCGCCAGCCTTCAGAACAGCCTTCTGAAGGCTGGCAGTGGGAAGAAAAGCCCTTGTCCCCCCCCCCCCCCCAGCCTTCAGAAGAGGTCGGGGGACAGACTGTCCCCGGACCTGGTCTGAAGGCGGTTTCCCTAGGAACGCATTAATTGATTTTCAGTGCATTCCTATGGGAAACCGTGCTTCGCAAGACGAAAAACTCGCAAGAAGAAAAAACTTGCGGAACGAATTAATTTCGTCTTGCGAGGCACCACTGTATACTGTCTTCAGTAGATGCCTGCAGTTACATGCCCCTTTCAGTTTCCAATTCTCTTAAGAGCAGGGGGAGTGCTTTTTTCTTCATTACTCCGTAGCGCTAAATCCTTCTAACCAGTAGGCTTTTTAAAAGGGCGATAAAACTGACAAACATGCAGCTGACGGAAGTCCTTATCCAACTGTTGTTTCAGGTGAGAGCTACAGCGATTGGAGTCCTAGGACTTTCCAAAGGAGCAGATCTTGCCCTTGCTCTAGCTACGTTTTGGCCAGGTATCAGAGCGGCAGTCAGCATTTCTGGCTCAGGTGTTAGTGCTTTTATCCCCCTGCGAGTGAAGGGGCTCACTATTCCTGCCTTTCCATGGGACCCGGACAAGATTAAGGACACCAGTGATCCCGGAGTTGTGGATTTCTCAGAAATCATGGCCGATCCCAAAGACCCAGCTACCTGGCACTGCCGCATCCCTGTGGAGACGTCCTTAGCCAACTTCCTTTTTCTGTCAGGGCAGGATGACAAAAACTGGCCAAGTGAGTCGTTTTGTCGAGAAGCCGTTGGACACCTCAGGCGGAGTGGGCGCCGTGTGGAGTTCTATTGCTACCCCGGGGCAGGGCACCTCTTAGAGCCCCCCTATCTGCCTCTGTGCTATTCCTCATTTCACAGGCCGCTGGGATTTCCCATAGTCTGGGGAGGAAAATGGAGAGAACATGCAAAAGCACAGGAAGATGCCTGGCAGAGGATACTGGCTTTTTTCAGACAACACCTGCTGGATTCCACCGTTAAAAGTAATCTGTAGACTGTGGTTTTGTACATGTGTGAAGGAGCTGGTTCTTAATGTGCACATCCCACTTGAGATGTCGAGAACAGGTGCGACGCCTACCTGTTCAGCCATGACCAGGTACCCTAGTAATGCGCAACAGACCTCAGCCAAGGGAATTGGTGAAAGCACATTTCCCTCAATGGCTCTTCCAGAAACTGACTGTGGCAGTTATAAGCCCCTTTCAGTTTCCAATTCTCTTAAGAGCAGGGGGAGTGCTTTTTTCTTCATTACCACGTAGCGATACTATGAGCACTTTGTCAGGATATAAGTGTAATGAGTGTGATCTATTCAGCTTCAACTTAGAACTCAGTTTTGAAATAACTTGTCATTTTGCAGCCAAACAAAGACATGACAAGTTTACCAGCGCACTAGTGCCCTGGTCATGTGGCAGAGAAAGGTCATACCTAGCACACCCGCAGGGGTGTATCCTCCATTCACCTGGCCGCTTCATTTCCTCCTGTCTCATGCCATCAAAAAGGTCTTTGAAAGAAATCAATCTCTTTACTCATATCAAGCCAGACCTTCTTGTGAACCCTACCACTTAGCAAAATTTTGAGAAAGCCTGTTAAATTTACACACCTGTTGCTTTCCTTACATCTTAATACATTTATTATATTTCAGATCAACCTTAATTAATTAATCAGTACATTAATATGCATGTAGCATCCATACACCTTGTTGGTACATGGTAAGAGAATGGCTTGACAGAGAGATCTGTTCAGCGAAAGGGAGTGGTGATAATGCAATGCATTATTGCTGGCTGAGGCTCGATTAGAAAATTTTCCTGATATGACAATAAAAAAGTCAATAGAATAAATGGTGCAGAGGATGGCATTTGGTAGGGCACGTTAATAGTTCAATCTGATACCTGTCTTCTCAAAAGTAAGCCCTATGGAGTTCAATTAGATGTATTCCCAGATAAGTATGTATTCGATTGGAGTCTAGGAATACAAAACAGTAGCTAATCTAGAAAATCATTTTAGGAGAAAAGTGAACAACACCGATAAACGGAGAAGTCATCAAACTATGGTACAAATTACCAACAATAAACATGATTTCCTCTTGTTTCAGTGTAGTCGTTTGTTTTAGAAATAAATAAAGAGTAACTACACTGCCGAGACTATTTATAAAACTAACAGAAGGCTAGTGTGGTGTAATGGCTGGTTTGGGATTATGGACTTTATGGCGCCCTGTTTTAGCCACTGCTACATCTGGAGAATAATATTCCTCTTAACTTTAAGTGAAATCCTATGCATGTCAATTCAGATGTAAGTCTTGGAGGAGGAGTCCAAGAACCTGCACTCCTCCAGATGTTGCTGAACTTCAGCCAGGGGTAATGGGAGCAGGATTGTAATACCTGGAGACCACAGCCACGTTCTCCACTTCTGGTTTAGCCTGTACTTTGATTTTTTGGCAGAGAAAGTATAATCATGTTTACTATCCACATTTACCAATCCATTTATCTGTAGTGCGTGAAAATTGCCGCACTCTTGAATTATGTCACTGTTCTTCCTTTGCTTTGTATAGCTCTATTCATTAAGCAATTTGTAATGATAACGTTTCTTTATATGTAATTAAAAGTGGAAAGAGCTGTCTCCACAGGGATTTTGTGAAGTTTAATGTGATATTGCTGCTTCTGAAAGATTTTTGTAAATCCCCTAGAGTTGGGGTGTGTGTATAATGAGAGAGTATAAATAAAGAATCTAAAACTATGTTCAGAGAGCTCTTTTATATATATAGCATGCATTACCCCTGTGAATGTTTTTAACACTGTATAAATGTTGAACCCTTCTTTTCTGATTCCTCCAAAGCGTATGGGAAATTGCAGATTAAACATTAACTTGAAACTGAGTTCTGCCAAGAAGTTTGCTTGCTTAAAACAAAACCATCAGGATCAGTTATTAAACTAACACCCCCTTCCTGTTCCAGTTATATGTAGGAGTATTAAAGTGCATTATTCTTATTCTCTTTAAACTCACACATTTTATATATCAAAAGCTGACATAGCACCTGCTTTTGACATGAGTACAACATCCTGAGAGGATCCTGCTATGGATTTTAACCAGATCTGGGCCATTCATTCCACTCAAAGTTTTGAACTGATCATCAGCTTGGCCGTTCAAGGAAGTGGCTATGTATGAAATGGCCAGTTTATGCCATTTGCCCTTTCCCTTAAGTGAATGAACTAAAAACACTTCCGCTTGCAAACTGATGTTCTCTCATGTATTTGAAGCTAAAATCTAGGCTTGCCTCAAACACACAGTAGGAGTGAGTTGTTAAATTGCTGGATGTTCACAGGGTGTGTGTGTTTAAAATCTGTTCAAGTATAAAACTAGCAAAGCAGAGAATGGATTTTTCTCCATAGTGTGCTACATTTTGTATATTCATAAAGACTTTTGTGGGAAAAGATTGAAGAACTGTAGTGGTACAGTCTACTCTCCCAGCATAGGACTCTGCTTGTGTCAACCACACCTTAATGTCAATACATGTATCTTGGGTGTATTTAAGGGAAATGAGCACCCATTCAAAAAAATAAGATGTGAGAAAAAGAATGGCATTTCTTACTCTGAAGAGTCACAAATAAGGTGGAGCTTGGGATGTGTATATAATATCTCACTAGCTCTTTGGCACCAGTCATTTTCTTTAATAAAAAAAAAAGAAGGAAGTTAGGAGGGTACCTAACACAGCAGAATACTTGGATTCCTGCCCATCGCTACTGCCTCTCATCTATGCAATGGACATTCTAATGCCTAAGGTAAGATTAATCAAATATTTTAACTCTTTACTAGTGCTGGACATGATTTTCCTTACTGCAGAGGAAACACAATACTTGACAAGCTGAATTTCCACAACATGTAAGTGGCCATGTAAGATTTTTAGTGTAGCAGATTGAGGGGTGTGTATAACCCCCCCCCCAAAAAAAAACCCCAGAAGCTTTTCTTTTGGGAATTATAGGGAAAGAACTACCTAAATTGTATAGAAATTTATTTACTTATGCTACTACAGCAGCAAGAATGTTACTTGCCCCAAAATGGAAAGAAGCAGAAGTCCCAGCAAATGAAGAATGGATACAAAAACTTATGGAATATGCAGAAATGGCGAAACTTACCGGAAGAATAAGAAATCAAGATAACAAACTTTTTATAAAGGAATGGAAAATGTTTATTGAATATTTACAGATAAATTGTAAATAGATGAAAACATTAGCAGGATTATTGTAATAACCTGCAGTTTTATAAAAGTATATATTTACAGTAGATAATTAAATGAGAAAGTTAAATGAATTTGAATATGTAGAAGATATTAAAAATACATTTAAGGAACCACAGAAAGAGGGGAAAGGAAGTCAAGTTTTGAAATTTTAAATGGATTGTAAAACTAATGAAATGTATAAATAAAAAACTAAAGAAAAAGAAGAATCAGAAACAAGTAAGGGCACCTGACTTTAGAAGAGATGAATTAATTTAAATATATTTTCAAGAGAGTGATATTAGAATATATAATTGTTGATCTAAATGCCATCAAACACTGCCCAGTATTAATGAAGTCACAAAATATTTCTCATGATCACAAGTCCAAATTTAGTGAAATGTAGAACAGCAAGACCATATGGACGGCAATCTTCTTACCAATGCTCTTCATAAAGACCAAACCACTGGAATGATGGAAGCTACAAATCAATTCAGCCTCATAGACGCTGTCCCGTTGCTGCCTTTGGTCACAGTACTATCCTGAGTCACGTATATGTCTTCAGACCATGAGCAAACTTGCAGAAACACGTTCAGGTGCCTACAAATCATTTGAAAATGGATCACATGTCATCTGATAAACCTTGAGCTGGGCACTCCTTCGAGAAAATCAAAAGAATAAGAACGGATGAAGAATTTGAAATCAGTGACGAGAAAGTGACCAGGTGTAGTGGCATGACAGAAATGTGGTATTTGTTACAGGTCACATGGATGCTTGTTCTGAAATTAATACTTCAATGGAGAATATAACAAAATGCATACTATATAATTAGTGACCAACACAAGAAAGCCACTGATGGAAGGAATCGGTGTGACTTAAAGAACTCAATGCTAATTAGATTAAGTGCTTTTGAAGAGAATTCTCAATTAAGGAACATGGTCAATAACAGCTAATATTGAAATGACAAAGGAAGATGGAAATGGAAGCTATGAGAGAGAAGTGTGTAATTAAATATTTTTATAGGTGATTTTAATAATCACAGCTTTTTTTGGGGGGGAGGGAAGTAATCAAATATTTTTACAATAGTAATGTTTCTGGACCAGAGTAAGGAAGACTCAGTCATAGTTCTGTATTTTTTTTCTGTACAATGATAGGAATTTCAGATATCTTTCTTTTTAACTAGGGGGAATGGTCAATCTATCCTTCTACTGAAATGACTAATATTTTGTTTTTTGATGTAAGTACCCAAGTTGCACAATTAATTCAGCAACATTTGTTTTCTGTAAAGGTTGAAACATTTCCATTCTACCTGCTCTCTGTGAAGGTCATCCAGGCTTGACACATACCTTCAAGAGACCTATGTGAGTGAGTTGTTAAATCCATTGCATTGCATTTATCTTGAGTTTTTTGGGAGTCCAGAACCTCTATAACAAGAATGTACACTGTCCTGCATCTCTTTCAGTATGTTGTCTTTTGAAGGTTCTTCAAAGTGTTGGATAGAAGACTGGGAAACCTGTATTTTCCCCTCTGCAGAAAAGCCTACAAAACCCTATTATTACCTAATGATAATAAAGCACGAAATAATGATTATTGATGCGGTTTTGTTTTGCTCTAGGGACTTCTTCTGATTGTTATGTGAGCCTTCGGCTGCCATCAGCTTCAAATAAACAAATGATGACGAAAGTAATCTCAAACGCCAGTAATCCTGTTTGGAATGAAAGCTTCCATTTCTTTATCCAACCTGAGGCCAAGGTAGGCAGCTATTAAACTAGAATACTCTTGGTGATTGGTTTCTGTGAATTTGAAGTGTGTGGTAAATGGAAAGCAGAGAGGAAGTGCAAGCATTCAGTGCTGAGGCCTCACACATTTAAGGTTTCAAGGGCAGAATTTCAAAAGCAGAGAACATTCTGGAGATGTGCTTTCTGGCTTAAGAGATATCCATTACGTTCTGTGGGACTGGCATGTTCTGGAAGAAATGGCCACTCCTTAAAATAACATACAATTGGAAAGTCTGCCCTATCCTCAACAGCATGCTGTGAAATGGAGTTATATGCCTTCTCTCATGCCTTTCCTATCTGTGCTCAGAATGTGCTGGAACTGAGGCTCTACGATGAAGACATGGTCACCAAAGATGATCTCATCTTCATGGTTGCCTACGATATTGCTAAAGTGAGACCAGGGGAAACTATTTGTGAAGACTTACTTTTGAACCGTCAGGTGAGAATTGACACAACATATCCTTTATTTATGTATTTGGGGCCTTTATCACCAAAAGGTCCCAGAGCCAGTTACACAATAGTAAAAAAAAAAAAATAGTGCAGCATATGAATAGTATTAATTAGGAAGACAGCTGAAATTGCATCATCTTTATCTTCCATTCATTTTAATTTACCTTATTCGTTTTCTGGGTGGCCTGCAGTGAGGGAGAGTAATCTGAATTGATAGCTTAATCTAGGCACATAGGAAGCTGCCTTATACAGAGTCAGACCATTGGTCCATCTAGCTCAGTATTAGCTTCACTTTTGCATGCAAAAAAATGAGTTACAACCCTTTCTTATTTAATTAGAGGGCAGTAATTAGGAAAACGGTACAGTTTTATGACACTGCTATGACACATGCAGCTAGTGTCAATCGTGATAATTTTCTTCCCTTTCCAAAAATGCATTTCCTAGGCTGCTTCATTTTGAGTTGCTGAAAAGCAGTCTTTGGCTACTCTTCCACCTTAGTTCTGGGAACAGTTGTTCAAGTGGAGTTTTCTGTGAGGGTTTGCCTTGGAGGGTTGTATCACTTGGCCTATTTGACAGACAGAAGCATCCCGTGGGAAAAAGGGGCTGATGCAGTGAGCAAGTATAATTTATTCAGGCTAGCGTACAATTAAAACAGTTGTTCCCTCAGGTAACAAGTGGTAAACTCTGTGTGGGCTGGTCTCAGAGCTAACAATGCCATCGTTTCTTTTTTGTTCTTTCCCCTATAGGGACCAGAGAGCCTTGAAGTAGAATTCAAGATGGAGAGCATGTGAGTGAATTGCTCTGATTATAAAATGGAGTTAATAGACATCATCTCAGTTGGAAGCAATCAATCAATCAATCAATCAATCAATCAATCAATAGCTGGGCTCATCCACCCTTCTAATATAAATTTTTTTATTTCTATGTGTTTGCAGTTTGACATACTATTAGAACGCAGGAACATAGGGAGCCACCTAATACCAAGTCCGGTTAGATCAGTGGCTCTGCACCTGCCCCCCCCCCCCAGCTTGTCTGCACAGTATTTTTTTCTTCAGCTTCTGTCACAGTGTCAAAACCACTCACAAAGTATAATTTTTAGGTTCTTGCTGAGGTGTTGTGTACGCCTGGTTGGATTGCAAGTTATGAAGGCCTAGTCTATTACGTTAAACAGCAAATGCTGATTCTCCCGAGGGACGAATAAAACTCAACGGATGAATGTATTGGAAGGTTGATTCAAAATTAGGCTTCCGGATATTTAACTACGTGTTAAAAATGTAACATGCATTTTGTTGCTGAATGTTTTTATATTTTTCCCAGATGTGGGGGCTTTGAGAGCATTGCTACTAATGGCATCCTTACGGTAAGACCCATTATTAACTACAATCAGCATCTTTCTTATATTCTTCTTATTAAAATTGTAATTTATTACCCGCCCTTCACTCCAGGGTCCCAGGGCAGGTTGCAATAATTAAAATAACTGAAGCAACTGAACCACTGAGGGGGGTTTGGATTACAGTGGTACCTCTGGTTACAAACTTAATTCGTTCCGGAGGTCTGTTCTTAACCTGAAACCATTCTTAACCTGAGGTACCACTTTAGCTAATGGGGCCTCCTGCTGCCGCCGTGCGATTTCTGTTCTCATCCTGAGGTAAAGTTCTTAACCCGAGGTACCTCTTCCGGGTTAACGGAGTCTGTAACCCGAAGTCTCTGTAACCTGAGGTGTTTGTAACCCAAGGTACCACTGTACTTTGTCAGCAGTATGCTGATGACACACAGCTCCACTTTTTCTTTACATCTTTCATTTGCCCCTGAAAGGGCAGGTAATGGGGGGGGGGGGATACTTTTGGATCCATTGCTGTTGCTAGAGATTGCCTCAGTGGCATGGGCTGCGGAAGGCTTACTGTATATACCTCAACTGTAGGGGGTTATTGTTTTTCTTTGCCATTATGGTATGTATTTTTGTGTTTTGTAAACTGCCCTGTAATCTTCAGATGAAGGGTGGTATGGAAACAACAACAACAGCCAACAAGCAACAACCACAACTTAAAATTACAGAAATAAGGAGGGTCCTATAGGAGCAACGTAGTTGCAAACGAGAAACAATCTGTATGATATACTGGTCTTTGTCAAATGTCTGAGGGTGGATCTAAACACAGCGGAAAAAACCCGCTATAAGTAAGTCAGAAATTAGATTGTTTTAACAAAAGAAAAAAAATTTCTATGGAAAGCCATGTTTTAAAATTTCCTGCTCTCTGGCACCATCTGGTGTTGCATGTTTATTGCGCATTCAAAACGTTGTTTCTTTACTAATGTAGCTGAGTCCTGAGATAGTCATTCCAAGCAAATAATTAATTGTGAAATGGTCCTGTACTGTAGAATAAACGGAAATACTTTAGCAGAGCAACAGTGCCTTTGAAGATCAGGAAAAAATAGTCCTGGGCAGATCACAGTCTTTTCAACCTCCATTACATGTCTTTATAAAGTGGGAATTATGTATGACACAGACCTTTTCCAAGTTCAGTGATGAAAAGGAATTTTGCACATTAAAAATGCTGTGATTATATAAAGTCTTATGATTATTTTTTAATGAAAGTACACCTTAAAGAAACTGTGGGAGGGCAGGTTTTGGAGCAGACTGCAGGTGTTGGTGGAAGTTTTGAACAAGAGCAGGAAGATTTGCAAGCCTAGCTATGGAGTAGAGTCGGCCTGAATTCTAGGGTTGCCATAAAAATCAGGACAACCAGAAACTTGTTGAGCTTTTTTTTTTAAAGGAAAACCTGAAACTTTGGACTTTGTTTTGCTAAGTGCGCCTCACTTTGTAAGCCAGGCAGAAAGAGCATGGAAATTATTAATGAACAGTGCCACACAGAATAGAGCCAGACAGAAATAATACGGAAAACATTAACCAATGTAGTTGCTTATAACCTGTCATGTTTGATTCTAGGTTAAAATTTAAAAGAAAAATACTGGAATCTTCCAGGATCAGAACAGGCAAAAGAATAGAGCCAAACAGAAATAATACGGAAAACATTAACCAATGTAGTTGCTTATAACCTGTCATGTTTGATTCCAGGTTAAAATTGAAAAGAAAAATACAGGAATCTTCCAGGATCAGAATAGGCAAAAGGAACATTATAGGTTACGTTTGGATGGCAAAGTCCACGTTTTGAGGTTCTGCTTTGTTTTTTACTAGAACATTAAGGTCTACTAACAAGATGCAAGTGCAAGACAGTGGTGATGGTGTGGGTGCGTGGGGGTGGGGCAACATAGAATTAAGGAACAAACTGTCTCTGAGCATAGGTTCAGCCCAGGAATTTGTTTTCAGTACCAGAACTGAGCGCAAAGATCCGAGTCACACAATAATCAACTTCTTGTTTCATCCTCCCCAAACGTTATTCATCTTGGCAACCTAATTTAGAAGTGGAGAAAAGCCTTTTCGTTGCTGTAATTGTTAAATGATTGGGAATCAGAAACCCTTGGTTATGTGCTGCAAACCATTTAGATATGTACCTTTTTACCTTTTACCTACCTTCCATCCGCCACCTACTCCTTAAGACTCCCCTTAAAAGGAGTTACTGTTGTTATTTAGATCATTTGTATACCACTTAACAAATAAAGTATGTTTAAGCAATATGCAACCAATTAAAAGAACCCATGCATATTACAAAGGTATGCAATAAAATCACCAATGGAATGCACCAATAAATATATACTGATGTTAGTACTGAAACTGAGTACTAATGGTAACCCCTTCTCCTTCTAACATGCCTTCTGAACACCTCTTAGCTCTCACCCAGAATTCCACCTTGGCTCTGACTCAGGGACCAAACAAATGGAACCCTGAAATCTCTCAGAACAAAGCAGCTGAGCACTCTTGTGTTTATGGTCAGGCACCAAGATCTGATGGAGTTGCCCACAGCTGTGTCCTCTTCAGAACTCTGCACACCCCACACACCCAGGACTCAGCTACACAGCTGCAAATAAAGTGTTTTAAATAATAATTTGTTATTTCTACCCTGCCCATCTGGCTGGATTTCTCCAGCCACTCCAGGTGGCTTCCAACAAAAGATGTGTTGTAAAGTGCATTATACACATGTGACATTAGATGACAACAGTGAGCTATGCAAAATTCAATGTAATTTTCAAAACGTTTGAAAACAAAGCATTTTCACAGCGTTTTTTTTTATTTTATATGTGTGTAGATTCCACCTCTCTGTTTCAGACTACAACAGGCTTAGTGAATTCAACCTTCTATGATTGTTATGTTTTCTTCCCAGGCCCGTGAGGTTTCACGTTTAGACATTAAGATGGACAAGTGGAAGAATGAGGAGTGTTTGAAAAGTGAGACCCATTCTTGTGAATTTGTTAAGTAGACAACCAAAGAGTGATCTCCACTGAAGCCTCTTTTCAATTGTAAGGCGTAACTGTACTGGTAGTTTTCGTAAATGCAATTGCTGCTGTATCTCTCTTGCTTATACAGTGGTATCTTGGGTTAAGAACTTAATTCGTTCCGGAGGTCTGTTCTTAACCTGAAACTGTTCTTAACCTGAAGCACCACTTTAGCTAATAGGGCCTCTTGCTGCCGCCGCGCCGCCGCAGCACGATTTCTGTTCTCATCCTGAAGCAAAGTTGTTAACCCGAGGTACTATTTCTGAGTTAGCGGAGTCTGTAACCTGAAGCATATGTAACCCGAAGCGTATGTAACCCAAGGTACCACTGTAATGCCATGACATGGTGCACGCAACTGCAAAGTACAGTAAAAGTGGGATGGTCAACTGTCTCTCTCTCTCTCTCTCTGTGTGTGTGTGTGTAGGGAGGACAGAGGGTATCAGTTTGTCTGTCTGTCAAGCAGGAACACTTGTTCAAAAACAAAATGACTAGAAGAGCATGACAGTGAATTCCACCATTTGTTTTCAGCCTGTCTTGTACCATTTTGTTGCATTGTTTAAAATTATTTTCATATGAAAGCCAGTGTGGTATAGCAGTTAAGAGTGTTGAACAAGGACCTGGGAGACCAAGAACTTGGGCCATTAATTATCTCTGTCTTGTTGTGAGGATAAATTGAGGTTGCAGGCAGGGACAAACCATGTACACTGCTTTGAGCTCCATGGGGGAAAGGATATACAGTAAAGTAGTACTGTATCTCTTCAGTACACCTTTGTACTGTATATTCTTTAGTACACGTTTGCACTGAAGAAGGGAGGTAAAGAAATATTTTAACTAAAATAATTCTTTCTCCTAGACAATAAAAATATTGAACTTGTGGTGAAGGAATCCTTTGAAGAAGCACAGGCGATCACCCAGGAGTCAGAAAGCTTCACATTTCACTGTGTGAAGAACTGGGAGCCAAAACTGGAGGCCAGTACGAAGGTAACACTTTGCTTACCTTTTTTTTTAAAAAAAATAAATTTTATTTTATAACACCATACAAACAAAGAAGACAAACACAACACATTCACACCAAAAAAACAACAACTAAATAAAGAAATATATATATATATATATATATATATATATATATATATATATACTCCTGACATAAGACAACAACAAATTAACTACTTTAACTACATAACACACAACACTGACTGACCTCCCTTCATCTCGGTTTCGGAATGTGTTATAAAATTTTTCTATCTGCAGTTTCTTTTCCTCAAAAAAAAAATTCTTTACATCACAAGTGTTATATCACACCTACTGTGTTTTTTGGTTTTTTTTAACCTCTGTTTCCATGTATGCCATGAATTTATTCCAATCTTTATTAAACTTTGTGTCTTTTTGATTTCTTATTTTCTGTGTCATTTTTGCCAATTCTAGATAGTCGAGTAGTTTCGATTGCCATTCATTTATGGTTGGGATTCTTGGTGTCTTCCAATTCTGCGCTATTAGAGTTCTGGCGGCCACTGTCGTGTACTGAAAGAGTGTTTGATCTTCCTTTTTGATTTCCTCTCCAATTATCCCCAGCAAAAAGGCTTCAGGTCTTTTTATAAAGGTATATTTAAAGATTTTTTTTAGTTCATTGTAAATAGATTCCCAAAATTTTCTAATAGGCTCGCACAACCACCACATATGATAAAAATCGCCCTCCTTAATCTTGCACTTCCAGCATAATTTATCACCAGTTTTATATATTTTTTCCAGTTTTACGGGCGTTACGTACCACCTGTACATCATTTTGTACATATTTTCCCTGAGTGTTGTGCATGCCGAGAATCTCATACCTTTATTCCATAGTGCCTGCCATTTATCAAACTCTATGTTATACCCAAAGTTCATTGCCCATCTCACCATTACCTCCTTTACTTCTTCATCTTTGGTGTCCCATTCGAGCAACAGGCTATACATTTTCGATAGGAGTTTTGTTTTACTTTCTAATATTTCAATCTGGAATCTAGATTTTTTCTCACTTATCCCATTTTTTTTATCCTCGGTCTAGATAGCGTTAATTTGATGAAATTGGATCCAACCTGTCAATTTGTTCTTTATTTCTTCATACGGCCTAATCCTCCAACCGGTCTCTGTTTTTACTAATAAATCTTCGTAGGTCCATCTTTCTCCTTCGATATTTGTTTTTTTTATTGTCAGGATATCGATTGGCGAAAGCCACCAAGGGGTATTCTGTTCCAATAATTTTTTATTTCTTTCCCACACCTCCAGTAATGGCCCTCTGAAGATATGGTTAGAAAATCCTTTATGGATCTTTCCCTTATTACGCCATAGGTAAGCGTGCCAACACTTTGCTTACCAAGGACAGCTTTCCTCAGTGTACCTGCAGGGGCAGATTAACTAATGCACTAAAGGACCATTACAGAGTAGCTTGCTGAGAAATTGGACCCTTGGTGTGCTTTAATAAATAAAGAATCTATCCACATAATGCTGACACAAAAACTCTGCATACACTATGCAAAAGAATTAAATATCATTATCCCCCCCTTCTCTCATCCTCCTCTCTCTCCCCACTTCTCTCTCCCCACAACCTCACAATGCCCATGACAGCAGTGTTTCACACAGAATGTAATTGACCTGTAGAAAGGACTCTATGAATTGAAATAGAGATGTTATATGTACAGTACCTTTGTTATACATGAATATCTTTTAATAAAAACATTTTTTTAATGTCCTTGCTGGCAGAGTGTGCTTTTCCTGTTCTCCCATATAGTAAGGGCCAAACAGTGAGGGATTCATATGTAGAACAGGCAGCAGTGTTGAAATCAGTCAGTATCTAGAGCCTCAAATGTGTCTCATTTTGCTTCCTTTGCGATGTGTGCTAGAGTGTGTCTACATTCTTGTGATTCGTTTTAGGGTAATTCCTTTGTGGGGAAATGGCTTGGAGACGCTACTACTGATTGTCCAGGTGTGTTGCTGAAATCCCTCCCTGCAGGAGAGGAAACAAAAGTAGCCTTGCCTTTATCAAAGGTATGTGGCTTCATCTTTTTCATAGAATCATTTAATTGTAGAGTTGGAAGAGACCAGAGTAGTCCTCTAATTCAACCCTCTGCAACGCAGAAATCTTTTGCCCAACCCACGACCCTGAGTTTAAGAGTTTCATAATCTACCAACTGAGCTGTCCTGTCGAGTTTCAAGTGTGATAGAAGTAATTTCTTGGCACACAAGAGAAGAAGGAAGTAGTTCTTTGCCAATAAAACCACACATTAGTTCTGAAATTTAACAGGGGATTTGTAAATTCATTGTTCCTTTCAAAGAATGTTATCCTTGTGTCCATATCGGGATTTAATTGTTTGTATTTTAGATTACTAAGTTTGAATGTTTTCGCCCTTGTCAAAGCTCTACTTTGTGTTCCATATCCAGAACTTTTATAAACAGAAAACAGTCTAGTGGCTAAGAAATAATCTTTCAGTTACCTAGATTTTGGGATGGTGTATGCCTCTTCCACTTCTCTTAAGAGACCCACAAGTGCCATGCTTGGAAATGTTTATGAAAATGAAACCCTGGGATTGGTAATAAACAATCTACGGTGTTATATTTATGAACATTACACAGTGCATTTGCTTAGCACCTTAACATAGGTAAACTCAACTTCTTCATTTTCAGGATGCAGAATTAGAGTTTCAGCTCCAGGTCAATGACTGGTGAGAAATTATTATTTATTATTATATTAAAATCAAATCAAATAAGAAATTCTTGTCTGTTCAGCTTGGCTCTGTATAGTGGTAAAAACTTCCAGCTCAGTCCAGCAAATCACATACTCATGCACTTCACTTTAAGAAAGCCCAATAATTAGTTGGAACAAATACTATTCATATCATCTCCTTCTACATCCGCCAGAGACTATCCAATGTTATAGCATAGCAATGATGGTAATGAGAGATGCAGAGTCTGTTCCTTTCTTACCTTCATTTTTGGCACATTTTAGTCCTGAGTACCAGGCCACCTTCATGTTTTAAAATCTCACAACAATGATAAAACACAAAAAAAAATCTACTGCACAAAGTTCTCAGTTTCAAATTACATAGCTGCACAGCACTGCTTTCTACCTCCATATGTCAGGTGACAAAGGGAGGTGCATTTCTTTCTTTTTATTCCAGTTTAGGAGATTTAGATGTGCGTTTGGGATGTGATCTCTGTGGGGCTGAGCAGGACTTCCTGTCTAAGCGCAAGAATGTGGTTGCCAGTGCTCTAAAAAAGGTTCTTCTGCTGGAGCAGGAGCTGCAAGGACATGAGGTACATGTGCTTCATTTTGTGACCCAAAGCTACTCATATTAGTGCAAAAATATATAAATAGAACTAAAGCAGTTTATTTAGTGTGGGTATTGCAGAGAAGCTGCTTTGTTGAGAGAAATCAACTGTAGCAACACATTGTTGAAGGAAAATAGAGTCAACAGATAAGAGGACCCACAGAAAAGCAGACGCTCTTAAATGCATTTTCTCTGATAGACATCCCCTGAGGAGAAAAAAAGAGTAAGCTTCAAATGTGTGCTTTTTGTAATAAATACCTTTTATTCTTTGAACTGGTATTCTCTCTCCCCCTCCACCCCCTGGAAAGAAAGTGTTATGGCCTACTGACATTGGATACAGGTTATGTGGGATGGCTAAGAGAGAAAATATTAATTACAATTTATCTCTCCAGTTTCCCACGTGTGTGGGTTAAGCAGAGCATTAAAATCCCATCCTTCATAATGAAAATAGAAGCTTTGGAACTAGGTTGAGGGGCCTTTCCTTTTCTGAGCAATTCCCCTTGGTTTCCCTCTCTATAAAAGAGTCAGGCAACAAACAGCTTACGCAGTAAGCTTAACAGTCTTGCACTGGACCACGGCAACGATAGTAGGAAAACTATGCAGGACAAAATTCTTCTAGGTTTCAAAATACATGGTTGATTAGCGCACACAGACATGCATCTGCATTGAAGGTGAGGAAAGGAGTGAGAGAGAGGCTGTAGGAAGGAGAAAGAATTAAAAATCTATTGTTTCATCCCATCGCAGGAAACAGGGGAAATGACATCACACAGAGCTCTCTCTGCACCATTTACAGTGGACGCTCGGGTTGCGAATGTGATCCATGTGGGAGGCACGTTTGCAACCCGCAGCGTCCGCAGCCTGCAGCGCCGTGTCTGCGCACACGCAGGTTGCAATTCGGTGCTTCTGCGCATGTGCAAAGGGCCAAAACCCGGAAGTAACCTGTTCTGGTACTTCCGGGTTTCGGCGCTTCTGTATCCCGAAAACGCTCAACCTGAAGCATCTATAACCCGAGGTATGACTGTATATTCCTATGATATGGACCTGCCTATCTAGCAATACAGCTCTGTGGTCGCTTACCCCTAGACTTACTAATATTTAGATATTTGACTGGTAATCCCGAACAAGTTAGGCACAGTTACTGGTATTTCCTGTTTACTCCATCCTGTTTGTGCCACAGGTCCCAGTGATAGCTGTCATGGCAACAGGAGGAGGAGCCAGAGCAATGTCAGCTTTTTATGGACACCTCTCTGCCCTTCAGAAGCTGAATCTTCTAGACTGCGTGACATACCTCTCTGGAGCATCTGGCGCAACATGGTAATGTGAATTAGCATTGTGAAAAATAGCAGCTGCTGGAGAGGCCCGGTCAGATTTGAGGTTGCTGCACATGTGGAAGGGTTTTTAAAAAAATATTTATCGCCAACAGTAGCTTCAATAACAACTTCTGTCTGATGGCAAATGTCAGCTTCAGGGAGAGAAACAATTGTACAGTACAGTGGTACCTTGGTTCTCGAACTTAATCCATTCTGGGAGTCCGTTCGACTCCTGAAACAGTTCAAAAAGCAAGCTGTGGATTCCGATTGGCTGCAGGAGCTTCCTCCACTCAATCAGAAGCCGCAGAAGCCTCATCAGATGTTCGGCTTCCAAAAAAGTTTGCAAAGTGGAACACTCACTTCCAGGTTTGCGGCATTCAGGAGCCAAAACATCCGAGTACCAAGGCGTTTGAGAACCAAGGTACGACTGTATTAGGCACCATGGTGCAGGGTTGGGGAAAGCGTTCATCCCTCTCCCTGTGTGCCATAGTCTAAAACCTGACTAGGCCCTCCCCCGGTTTCTTTTTAAAGCATCCCTTCCAAATTGAACATGTAATCTACATTCATGTAATCTACAATATACTTTTGGGCCCTATACATATGAGGGTAGATTTTGTGAGTGTAATTTACAAGGCAGTTTAAATTATAGTGTTGCCCTGTTCTGAAGGTGTTATTTTTTCTGTAGGACAATGAGAAGTTTGTATGAAGATGCTGACTGGTCTCAAAAGGACCTGATGGGTCCAATCCACAGAGCACAGGAATATATTGCTAGGAGCAAGTCAAGTGCTTTCTCCTTGGAGGCTCTACAGCGCTATGATGTGGAGCTAAGGCAGAGAGCTCGAGAGGGGCACTCGGTTTATTTTACTGATGTATGGTCCCTTATAATTGACCGCATGTTCCATGACGAGGTATGTGTTCCAAAGACCCTCTTACCCTAAGGATGTTAAGTGTCTTCATCTTTCCTTCCAGACATTGCTTAGACAGACGGAGACCCCCCAAGGCCCAGGCAACCCCCAGGAGGTATAATGACACCTGACAACGTGTTATGGGATTGAAATTGGCCACAACTTTATTAAATTCTCAGATGTAGGAAGACCTTGGCTTAGGCATTGGGCATTTATCCCTCCCAGTCCCCAACCGGGGATCTGGGGAACATCAGGGTTATCCAAAGTGTGGGGGGATTGGGCTGACTCTGGAGAACATCTGTTCAAGCAGAGAGCCTGTCCCCCATTTCACCGCGTAGCAGAGAGCACTGACAACCCATTGGTGTATGGCCAGTGCCTCCCCTCAAAATAACCCCTTTAATGGGAACCCTGGGATCGCCACTGCAGGGGGGGGGTCACCGCTTCACCCCCCCATTGAGGGAAGATAGACTAAAGGATTCCACCCAAGGCCTACAAACCGCCAAAGTTGTGACGTTTTGCTATGGCGAAGGTGAAACCTGCCAATGCAGGGAAATTCCTTCCCGGTCCCTCAATGGCGACCATCTAGGACCGCAGCAGTGCCTGCATAGCTGTAAAGAAGAAGGTTAAACTGCGAAAGAAGGCATAAATTGAGGGAGGGCAGGGTGGGGAAGTTCAGGAGCCGACAGGACCAACAGGTAAGTTACACCCTCTATTGTGAGTGTGGGCGGTCCTAACTCTACCTGGCCAATTCCCTTGGCAACGCGCCCCCCCAGCCAGGATTGGCTGATTGACAGGGCTAGGTGGGAACCTCTAGGTATCCAGCTGGGGGGGCAGCACAGCCAACTACCTTGCTGGGGGTCTAGTTGTCCCTGGTTGGGCTGCGTGTGACCATGCAAAAGCCGTCCCCAAGTTAATGCAGGGAGCGGTCATTCTAGCTCTTGGGCAGTAGCAGATGGCCTGGTGAGGTGGCAGCACTCACCTGACCTCCAGTCAATTGTGTTGTTGTTGCTTACTGGGAACTAGAGGGTGAGGAGGCTGTGCTCCCGGTCAGAGGCAGTATGCTTTTGAATACCAGATGCTAGAAACCAGAGGAGCGGAGAGTGCGCTTGTGCTTGGGTTCTGCTTGTGGGTTTCTCAGAGGCATCTGGTTGGCCACTGTGAGAACAGGATGCTGGACTAGATGGGCCATTGACCCGATCCAGCGGGGCTGTTGTTATGGTGGTTGCCGAGGTGCAAATGCACCAGTGGAGCCAATCCACCACTCCTGCCGGTGTATTTGCACTATGTTGACCTTGCCACCACCTGGCCGCTCCCTCTTTACCGCTCGGTAAGCAGCCGCAACATGACTCAACAGAGGTCAGGTGAGGACCACAACCCAACCATGCCGTCTGCTGCTTGGTTTGGAAGCATCTGTTGCTTCATAATTTATTTTCTGCCTTTGAATTTCTTCTTGTTTTCTTTGTGTTTCATTGCATCATTTCCTCTTAGCAAAGTGATAGCAAACTTTCTAGTCAGCAACAGGCTGTGACTCAGGGGCAGAATCCATTGCCTATCTACCTGGCCCTCAATGTCAAGAAGGACACCCAGAGCACTTGTGAATTTAAAGGTAAGCAACTCTACAATCTTGAAACCATGTCAGGGGGCTTCAGTGTGTAAGTAGTTCAGAACAGCAGCCAAAACGAAGACTTACTCAAAGTAGGCCCACTGAAATGAATGAATGTGACTAAGTTAAGTCCATTCATTTCAATGGTTCTGCTCTGTACAAACCTTTCCTGAATTTCACCCAAAGAGAGCAATTCTGTCTTCATCATTCTCCTCTCAAACTTCCTCCTGATTTTAGGCATTGGGGTATATTTTTCTCCACTTCTCTTCTCTCATTCTGCTTATAGAATGGTGTGAATTCTCCCCATATGAGGTTGGATTTTCTAAGTACGGGGCCTTCATTTGCCCAGAGGATTTTGGAAGTGATTTCTTCATGGGACGACTAATAAACAAGAGACCAGAGTCTCGGATCTGCTATTTGGAAGGTGACTTAATTTTGATTTGAGGAAAGTTATCCTTTGGTGAGAAAAATTGCCAAACTGAGTCCCAATCTTGCCAAATTCAATATTAGTATTACCATAGCAAGTGTAGCTTGTTATCAAAAATCTGTAACTCTCTCTTGAGCATTGAGCTGATACAGTGCCGTAGATGTGGGAAATTCTAAAACATGCAAGAAGAAAAAACAGCTCAGACCCTCCCCTGTATTCTCCTTCCATGTCTATCTAACTATGTTGGACAATCACACACACACACAGCACACACACACACACACACACACACACACACACACAGCACACACAGAGAGAGCCCTGCTTCCTCCTGCTCTCCATCCTCGACAGGGTCTATATCTGACAGTAGATGTTTCTTCATTTTTTTCCTGCTAGTTAATGGGCTGCCTCTGCAAGACAGCTGCCTGCCTGAACCATCCTCTAAATCAGAGCTTTCCAAACTGTGTGTTGCAACACGTTTGTGTGTTGGCTGCAGTGTGTAGGTGTGTTGCACAAATGCTCCCCATGCTCTTCCCAGAGCTGGAAGGGGATTAGTTTAACCTCTGGTTTTCTAGTAAAATTGAATGTGTCATGAAATGATGCATGTCTAAAAAGTGTGTCACCAATATGAAAAGTTTGGAAAGCTCTGCTCTAAATGAAGCAGGAGACCTCCAGATTAGCTGCTGCAAAGTTCCACAGAATCATAGCATTGTAAGAGTTCTCAAAACCCATCTAGTCCAACTTACAAGTGATGCAGAAAACCCTTTAAGTCAGCCTTTCAAAAACTGATCCTTTGGAAGTTCAGTCCCTTAATTTCTCAGCTAAATGCTGCTTCCAGCTGATTGCAGAGTAGCAAAGCCTTAGCTGCACCAAAAAGGACAAGTGTGGAAAGAACATGTAGGAAGTAGTGGCCTGTTGAAATTGTAGCAAAAACCTTCCACCAAATAATCCTGCACATTGCAGGCCTGTTCGCTTTTTATTAGACTTATAACTCCTATCTTGAAAGCACAAAGTAGGTAACAGCTGAAGGCAAAGGTCCACCAAGATACTATCACCTAACTAGTCCAAATCTCTCATTTCATATCAGCTCAGCACCATCTAAGTCAGAGGTTTCCAAATGTTTGGGGGTTGCAAACCCCTTCGTTCCATAAATACATCCCCAGTGCCCCCTATGCTTTAAAAAGCATTATTCAAAATAGCAGTTTGCATGGCCCACTAAGGAAGATTACCAAACAACAAAATTCAAAACAGTAACAAAAAATTACACATTATTCAAAATCCAACTAAAACTACTTAGCTTAATTAATACAACAAAATTGATGAAACTCATCCAGTGATACCAACTTTTCAAAGTCTGATAGTCATGTACACCTCTGCCACTCCCATGCCTCTTATTGACACCCTAGGTAACCCCACTGCCCCCCAGTGGGTGGTACTGCCCATTTTGGCAATCACTTATCTAAGAAATAGTGCCAGTAAAAGGATGGGGAATGGGGAGAGAACAGGGCTGCCAGATCTGCTCTCATTTTCATGTCCAAAGCTCACACAGATGTAGGGATTTCTGGGGCTGTAGTAAGATTCGAATTTAAATACATCAACCTACTTCACAGAAACTGAGAAACAAGCAGGAACTGAGAAACAAGCAGGGCTGATCCATGCTTCTTTAATTAGCCTCCAGATAACCAGGTGAGTTCTTAGGGATTGAGAATGACAAAGATAGGTGCTGAAAGTCTTCATTTTGAATATGTTTACATTTACAGGCATTTGGAGTAACATATTTTCCTTGAATTTGAAGGATGTTCACCACTTATACAAATCCTGGCAGTGGCCTTTCCCAGACCAAGAAAAGGATGAAGGTAAGAAGTGGCCTGGGTAATTTCTGTTAGTTCAGTGGCATTTTTTCAACAGAGAAGGAACTAAAGAATAAAATGCATCACTGTGCAGATACAGCAGAGAATCAGCAAAGCAGATGATCATAATCTGAACATTGTAGCTAATTTGTGAGTTTTACCCATCCATCTCTGTGGGGTTGTTTTTCACACATATACCTGATTTCTCTGCCTGACTTACTAGGAAAGCACATGCTACTTTAAATGGTTTTGATTACATTTAAAGTCTTTGGCTGCAATCCATAGAAATGTGTGTGTTAGTGTGATTGTGCAGGTGTGCATGTCACATCTAATGCACAAAGCATTGCTGCAAGTGTGAAATACATTGAGTGCAAACAAATGGACTATCTGGTTTGGATGTAAGAGTAGATCAGAACCATAATTTCCATTCTAACCATTTATTTATTATTTATTTATTTATTTATTTATTTATTTATTTATTTATTTTAAAGCTCAGAATTCCCCTTCTTCAGAAGCTTTGCCATCTGCCCAGGTTCTGTGTGGCAGCATAAAGAAGGGAGGTTTGATTGCACATAAAAGATGTCCAAACCTCACAAATGACTACTTTGACCAGTAAACAGCTAGTGCACATAGTGTTGTTGTTAGTTTTTGAGCATCAGAATTTAGAATTTCTCATAGTATGTGCTTTTTGCTGTTCTTCAAGATAAAGGCAACAGGGCTTCTATAAATCAGCTCTCTCTATGTCACACAGCTTGTTTCATTCCACCAATGAACAGATCCAGCATCTTCAATGGAATTCTGACCAGTCGGCCAATAGGAGAAAAGAAACCTAACTTTCTGAGAGGTCTCCAGCTACACAAGGACTATTACCAACATGAAACATTCTCCATGTGGCAAGGTAAATAAATCAGCACATGAAATTGGGAGGAACCCAGCCAAACCCTTCCTGCACTATAAATGTTCACCAGGTTTCGTCATGTAAGTCACCACCTTGCTACAATATCCTTGTAGGAAACGTATGTATGTATGTATGTATGTATGTATGTATTATACTTATTAAATTTCTTAGTCTCTTTATCTTGCCCAAGAGAACCCAAAGTACCGGTAACTTACAACCAAATTATGTACAAATACAGTCATGCTAGATGAAATACGGTACTTGTTTTCTCAGCATTAATACTAGTGATTAATCAGTCAAATAAAGCCTTGACACAGTACGCAGTCCAGTTTAGTTTGGATAGACCGCTGAAGGTGCTTGTTTTCTGATTAATGCTAAGACTAACAAGACATAAAGCAGCCCATCAAAAACGAACATAAGTTTTGTTTTTTCAGTATTTCATTGGTGTATATTAGATAAGCATGTCCTGTATGATCACAATAGCAAGAAATACTTGCCTTGCAGACAGTAAATTGGACCAGTGCCCCAACTCTCTTACGCCTCAGGAAAAAGAGCTATTCTTGGTTGATGCTGGATATTTCATCAATACCAGTTGCCCTCCATTGATAAGAAAGGAAAGGAATGTGGATGTTATCTTATCACTCGACTACAACCTGTTGGAGACCAGGTTTAATGTAAGATTATTCTTATTTTATCTTTGGACTAGAGAATGTTTTGGGGCATACAAATTGTTCATAAAGAAATCCTTATTCCTGTATGCTAGCCTAAGAGGGTTAGATTAAATATTAAGCTAAGCATGCTGTAGAGTAGCTCCCAAGTTAAACATGGAAGTCTTCCTGTGATCTAATTATAAAGTGAGTTTCATTCTGTATATGGTGATGCGAGTTGCATGAAACCAGTTTCTGCGTTTAAATATAGGAAGCTGCCTTATACTGAGTCAGGCCATTGGTTCATCTAGCTCATAGGTAGGCAAACTAAGGCCCGGGGGCCAGATCCAGCCCAATCGCCTTATAAATCCTGCCTGTGGACGGACCGGGAATCAGCATGTTTTTACATGAGTAGAATGTGTGCTTTTATTTAAAATGCATCTCTGGGTTATTTGTGGGGCATAGGAATTCATTCATTTCCCCCCAAAATATAGTCTGGCCCCCCACAAGGTCTGAGGGACAGTGGACCGGCCCCCTGCTGAAAAAGTTTGCTGACCCCTGATCTAGCTCAATATTGTCTTCACTGACTTTCAGACTGGGATCTTCCCCAGCCCTACCCAGGGACGTCAAGGATGGAATCTGGGATCTGCATGCAAAGCAGATCCTCTGCCAATGACCTACAACATATAAGCACCTATATAATGTGCATCCATCCATAGGGAGTTCATGTCAGCACCATGGATTCCTAGATGTACCTGACTGAGAAGGGGGGAAATGGTCTGTTTTTCTTCCTGCATTTTGTTCTCTCTAAATGACTAAATTTACCTGAACAGCAAAGCAGTTGCTTTCTCCTCTATAGCTTTAGTTAGGTTTGACAATAGTAGATGAGGACTGTTGGGGGGAAAATGGCCTTAGTTTTGCTATTTAAACTCTAGTTTTCCTCTTTGTTCTGCAGTCTATAGAACAGATGGGCAACTACTGTTTGGACCAGGATATTCCTTTTCCTGAAATTGCACTGACTGAAGAAGACAGGGAGAATCCAAAGGAATGCTACATTTTTGAGGACAAAGAGAACCCAGAAGCTCCAATCATACTTCACTTCCCACTAGTGAACAACTCTTTTAGGGAGTATAAAAAACCTGGTTAGTATTGAACTTTTCAGTCACGTTCTATGAGACTGGGGACCAAGTAGCAAAGAAGCCACTGCCTAACCATAAAATTGTAGAGTTGGAAGGGACCCTGAGGATCATCTAGTCCAACCCCCCACAATGCAGGGATTAATATGCAGCTGTCCCATATGGGGATCAAACCTTCAACCTTGTCATTGTTAGCACCATGCTCCAACCAAATGAGCTACCCAGGCCCTCTTGCTAAGTGGTGTAGGAACAGTATTTCCAAAGGACAGGACATTCATCACTGCCTCCCACAAGGCCTGTACCTGTCAATACCACACTCTCTGATGTTCCCCCAGCTTTTCCTTGAGGATTCTTGCCACAATAACTGTTTTCAAGTCAGAGTGTTAGCAGCTTGTCTCCATTGTTATATTACAAACAGGGAAAAGAGAAGGACAAATATACTGGTCTTTAAATGGAAGAATTTGATAGCCCAAACAGAGAATTTAAGTATACTTAAGGCTACAGAAGTCCATGGGGTTCAGCATGCTAAAAACATTCTGTTAGATTGCAGCCAGTGCCTTTTCACATGTCAGACTTAAACCATAGCTCTACAAGTGGGAACATTCTATAGTCCCTTTTTTGTTTGGCATGTAGTCCTTTTCAAATCTACCTTCAGGTAGCATATATAAGAAACAGGTCTGTCAATTTTGAACTGTGTGATCAGACAGTCAATAAAATAACAAGCTGGGCTCTCACATGTAAAAAAGAGAATACATTAGGTTATGTGCCACAGTGTGCAAACATGTAACGATTAGTCCTGTAAGATGTGCAGCAAGCCTTGCTTCACAATCCTATGCATGTCTACTCAGAAGTAAGCCCCACTGAGTTCAATAGGGCTTACTCTGTGGTAAGTGTGTAGAGTGTTACAGCCTGGGTAAGTGTGTACAGGATTATAGGGAGACTTAATTCCAAGTAAACATGCATAGATTGCACTGCTGCTGTTATAAATAAAGTCACTGACAACCCAAAAGCACATATAGCCCATTAAACTATTTTATCCTTCACCCCACCTCTCTGATGAAATGGCAATCAAGAGAGAAAAACATGTTTTTGTGTGCATCCATGAGAGAGAGTCCATGTTTGGTCATGCATTTGGAATGACCAAAATATGGCCAACTTATGCTCTGTGACTGCAAAGTTTTTATTGCTAGATTGT
The DNA here is from genome assembly GCF_964106645.2 of Podarcis pityusensis. Lineage (NCBI taxonomy): Eukaryota > Metazoa > Chordata > Lepidosauria > Squamata > Lacertidae > Podarcis > Podarcis pityusensis. Next base: position 44,313,674 of record NC_138028.1, read on the forward strand.
GCTGAATATATTATATGTAATAGCCTCCAGGTTGTGTTCTATTATAGACAGACAGCTATCTGGAGAATAGAGTGACTCTCAACAATACAGAATTTGGGCATCCTCGTCACAGAGGTATACTATTTTACAGACACAGTGTTAACCCAATCTCTTCCTCTCCGCCCCCCCCCCCCATACTATCCGTTTTTGGCAACCTTTGTGCAGGAATTAGGCGAACTTCTGCAGACACGGCTAAGGGAGAGGTGGATTTTACTAGTTTAAACTCACCATACAGAATGACAAGTTTGACTTACACCGAGGAGGAATTCAACAAACTTATAAACCTGAGTGACTATAACATTCAAAATAACAGGGAACTGATTTTGCAAGCTCTGCAGACAGCAGTAGAAAGGAGAAAAGCCAGCAGGAAACAAAAACAACTACAATCAACATGAATCAAATCAGGTGGGATTTTCCAATTCAGTCCCCATTTTCAGTGAAAGGTGACCCATGGCCTTTCACACTTTGAGATGTATATTATCAGGACCCGCCCTAATTCTGTGATTGTAAGCAGTTTTAAACTGCTTTTAATATTGTATTACAAATTGTTGTAATCTGCCCTGGAGATCTCAGGGTGGGCAAGAAATTAAAATAACAACAGCAAGAAAATTAAAATTGCTTCATTATTCTTATTCTGAACTTCGGGACATTGGGCACCCATGCATATGTGCTTGTCTTTGGATGAAGTGTCTGCTTCTCCTTAAGTGAAGGGCATGGGGAAGTCGGTTCCTCCAGCACAGAAAGAGGGATTGTCAGCTGGACCAACCTATATAATTTCCTGCAATGACAACATTTTCAGTGTCATTGCACTGTTTTTGCGTAACATATTGTATTCCAATTACAGTGGTACCTCAGGTTACATACACTTCAGGTTACAGACGCTTCAGGTTACAGACTCCGCTAACCCAGAAATAGTACCTCGGGTTAAGAACTTTGCTTCAGGATGAGAACAGAAATTGTGCTCTGGCAGTGCTGCGGCAGCGAGAGGCCCCATTAGCTAAAGTGGTGCTTCAGGTTAAGAACAGTTTCAGGTTAAGAACGGACCTCTGGAACGAATTAAGTTCTTAACCCGAGGTACCACTGTATTTACATCAAGCATGGAAAACTTTAGACCATTGAGGCTTTGATGTACTACAACTCCCATCATCCCTGACTATTGCCTTTGCTGGTTGTGGCTGGTGGGATTTGGAGTCCAACGATGTCTGGAGGGCCGCAGGTTCCCCACCCCTGGTTTAGGGTTCATCCAGACTTCCTTTTGTGCCGTGTTTCTAGGAACGTGCTTTAAAGTGCCCTGTAAAATTGCTCTTTACCTCTGAACAGGCACAAACAGCAATCCATGGAAAATCCGAATTATCATTTGTTCCGATTCAGTGTTAAATAGTGGGATTTCGCTGGGGCAAATAAAAAGTGCTTGGACGCAGTGCTTTAAAGTGTAGACCTGTGCCTGGAAAGCGAAGGGCAAAAGGTGAGTGTGGATGACGCCGTACATGGAACTGGAAGTCTTGCAACTGGGCTTTCATTTGGTGAACACAAGATGGCAGTATAAATTAAAGAATTAAATCATAATCATTTAAAAATCTTTGGTACTGGAGAGCTTTCACGTTTGTAGTAATAACAGCTTGCAATGTTAGATGAAGACTCTGTACCTGTAATGTTTTTGTTACGTGTCCACCCTCTTGTGATCTACCTATCACCACTTCTACCTGTCATTTATCCATCCTTCTCCCTCCAGGAGAGACTGGAGTGAAACCACACATCATCATCATCATCATCATCATCATCATCATCATCATCTTTTATTTATATCCTGCCCTCCCCGGCCGAAGTCAGGCTCAGGGTGGCTAACATCAGATAGATAACATTAGTATAAAATCAAACAATAATTAAATTACCTCCTAAAACAGGTCCAAATCAAATTGAAGTCTAATTAGATGGCTTTCCGCAGGGTTAGGGTTGTAAGTGCTCATTGGCCCAACTGTTTATGCTGATCTTTTATGGGCCTGTGAGAATGCTGGGAGGCCTCTTTCATATAAGTTTTTATACGAAAAGAAAAGGGGAGTCAGGGTGAGCCCTGACCAAAGGCCTGGCGGAACAACTCCATCTTGCAGGCAGTTATTTTCCAGAGGAATTCTGGCACAGAAATAGCTCAGAAATGAAAGAGCATCCAGTTTAGATTGTACCATGGTACCTGCATATCTTTCTCCACCAGGCAAATAACAGTTTTGAGGAGGAATTAGACTGGAAAAATGGCTAAACACTTCCTCCCATGGCACTGCTTTGCTGACCTGATTTCCTTTGACATGCAGCTGCTTAGAACCTCATTTTAACCAATGAAGGATAGCTGGGTAATGTCTTGTTAAACCATAAGACAACTGACGTGACGTTATTGTTGCTGTTATTTTATAATGCAGTTAGAGATTTAAAGTTCTTGCAATAATGCGCCTCTTGGACCCTTGTTCCTCTTGGCTTACTGTGCGGGGTATGACTGAGTGGATCTGGGGATGATCAACCATCCTGAAAGAGGTAGTGGTCCAATTACTCCTGAAAAAGTCCATCCTGGACCTGGACCTCTTTAGGGAAGGTGATTGAGAGGGTTGTGGCACAACTGCAAATACTCTTGGATGAAACAGATTACCTTGACCCATTTCAGTCTGGGTTCAGGCACTCAGTATGGCAAAAATACTGTTGAACACCCCTGCTGACTGTTGGCATCATGCAGTAACTACTGGATGAGCAGCTGAAAGAGCTGAGAGCTGAGATGTATAAAATGGTGAATAAAAATGAACTAGACAAAGCTGAGGCTAAAGAAGACATAGAGCCTTTGGAAGACAGCATTGATGAAGGATTGCCAGAACAGGAGAGTGGAATGGTAAAGTTGGAGACAGTAGATGATGAAATGGAGAGGACCTCCATACAGGTATTCAACTCAGTACATAACAAGGTACCTGGAGGAATGAAGCCAAATGGTGGAGTTATGGTGATGGAGGAGTGGAATGAAATCACAGACCAATAGATTAAGAAATATTCTGAGTTGGCAGAGACAGAGTTGAGAAAGAAAGGACTGTGTACAATTTGGAATGAATTTAGAGGAAATAGCTGCCAAGCGCTGACAACACTATTGAAAAAATAATGGAAGAAGAGGAAATGGAAGTACCCTTGTACCTACGGGACCGCCTCTCCTGGTATGCCCCACGGAGGACCTTAAGGTCCATAAATAGCAACACCCTAGAGGTCCTGGGCCCTAAGGAAGTTAGATTAGCCTCAACCAGAGCCAGGGCCTTTTCAACACTGGCTCCAGCCTGGTGGAACGCTCTGTCTCATGAGATTAGGGCCCTGCGGGATCTGATTTCTTTCTGCAGGGCTTGTAAGACAGAGTTATTCCACCTGGCCTTTGGCTTAGAATCAGTTTGATTCCCTCCCCCTCTTTCTTTTTCCTTTTTCCTCCTGTGAAGAGGCTGCATCTTAATGTTTTAATCTTGTATTTTAATGTTCTTTTTAAAATTGTATTTTAATCAACTTGTTTTTATTGTTGGTTGTTAGCCGCCCTGAGCCCGGTCTTGGCTGGGGAGGGCGGGGTATAAATAAAAATTATTATTATTATTTCTAAATTAGGCAATCAGGAAATGGGAAGATACGGATCTGGGTGTGAATGAATGAATATAAAATATGTATTAGAAATGTTTTGAAAATGTTTTTTTATTATTTTATCATTTCTCATTGCCCTGGGATTCTTTGGGAGAAAGAACAGGATATAAGCGTAGTAAATAAATAAAAGGTATATGTGTAATTTACTGTCATTAGTGCTGGGTGTAATCATTGTGTATGCAACTCTGGACTGTCAAAAGGAACTGAGGAAATCGATACTGCTTCCAGAACCTATTTATGCATGCTTCAGGTGTGAAGGTGCATGAGTTAAGCAAAGTTAGTGCTTCAAATGTAATTTTGCTGGAATTCCTTTAAGGGCATCATAGCCCACATTAAGAAATGACTAGCTAACTTGGCTTTGTGAGGCAATGCAGGGTCATAAATAATATCTGAATGGCAGAGGCCCACAGGGATGCAAGAGGACAGGTTTTACTAGCATATACTGTGCCAGGTGGTTTTTCTCCTGCTTAGCAGCACTGACAGTATGGATAGTTTGTAAGTGGATGGGTGTGACTTGTGCAAGCAAAGGTATGATTTACTGCCACTAATGCGTGGCACAATAGATGCGTATACAGATGGTGCCACACTTATTATTATTATTATTATTATTATTATTATTATTATTAATACTCTGCCCATCTGGCTGCGTTTCACCAGCCACTCTGGGTGGCTCCAAACAGAATATTAAAAACACAATAAAACATCAAACATTAAAAACATCCCTAAACAGGGTTGCCTGTTGGTAACGAAGAAGAAATTTGTGGTGCCAGGGCTCTGTGCATCCTCTCAATGGAAGTGTTGTACCTCATCATGTTTTGCACCCCTGAAATTCAGTGTAATAATATCTTGCTTATCTCTCAAGCTTGGAAATATGGCGAGGATGGGGACATTGTACAGTGGACCCTCCGGATATGTATTAAATTCGTTCTGGGGGTCCGTCCGCAACCCAAAGAGTCTGTAGGCAGAGCGCTTCTGTGCATGTGCGCATGGCAAAAATGCCACGTTCATAACCCGGAAGTTATGTATCCAGAGCGGTACATAACTAGAGGGTCCACTGTACATGGGGTGCCTTGGAAGTGCAGCAGGAAGTGGTCCTCTTGATTTCGGAGCTGGGGGAAGAGAGTGAGAGAGTGGCACTGTCATTCTGAGGCCCTCTGAAACTCTTCTGATGCACAAAGAAGTGTTTGGAGCCGTCTTCAGCCCCTCTCCAGCTCCATGTTCAAAAGGAGGGCCCGTGTTTGTCGAACTGTGCTTCCAAGGCACTTGGAGTAGCTCAGATGGGCAGTGGGGATAATATAGGGACTCCAAGGTCAGGAGGAATGCAGGGGTTTGTCCAGAGGTTGAGGAGGAAATAGGTCACCTGTACAAACAGTGGATACGGATACTGCATCCAGAACCTATTCATGCACAGGATGGGGCTAATCTTGGGGTAGGGTGTTGCAAAAATGGGAGGGAGGAAAAATAATAATCTGCAATGAGAGGGTGCTGAAAATGGCATTGGATCATCAGCACCTATGACACTAGTACAAAGTCCTATCCCTGCAGTCTTTCTGGGAAATGAATCAGCTTCTCAGCAACTGGATTTATCAGTTTGTGCGATGGGTAAACCTCCCATGATAGAAACTCTCAGTGTGGCAACATTGGTTGCCTCATGCGGTTACAGTGCCATGCAAGAATCACAGCACCTGCAGATTCCTTTAGGCGGGTAAGAAGAAACATGAAGGAAAAGCTTTGAAGCAAAAAGCTTCACTTACACCCCAGCCTAAAAATACACCCACACTGGACTCAGAATTTGGCTTTCCCTCTCTGGCTTGAGCACCTCCGTCCCTCCCTGAAGTTGCTACATTGCTCTTGAGGTTGAGAGTAAATGGTTTCCTATAGGTTCAGAGTTTAGCCTCTTGGATGCCCACTTCCCCCTCAGGTCGGGAATACCTTGTAGGTAGTTCTACATCCTAGCTTGCCCTGTTCTATCTGCTCCTTGTATTCTTTGTAGCCCTTACTGACTGACCAATAGGAAGTGTGACATGAGATCACTAGCAATGATGACCTCTGACATGGGCATGTCCAAGAGTCATGGAGATGACCAGGAGGCATTAGTTACTGGTGGGCTTCTTACTGGTGTGTGGTCTTGATCAGGAGTCCCACTCCCAACCATTTCAGCCCAGCTGCTTAGAATCTTATTGGAAAGGTGCACCCCCTAGGCTCTAGCCCTGTGGATTGGCCATTTATTCATCCGAGAGTGGGGGCATTCTACATGGAACTCTTCCTCTCATTATTATTTCACTGTTATGTTCTGGGGATGAGCCTTGGCACTGAACATAGTTTTCAGAACCAATCCATGGCTCCAATTAAGCTCTGATGAATTAAATAAGTCTTCAAGCAGACCTGTGAACTTAGGGAGACCCTGTTTCAGAGCCTGATCAAATGGGACAAAAGCATTATAGAGCATGACCACAGGAGCTTGTAAGCAGGCACTCAAGTAAAAAGTATGTCCAACACTAATATTACACAGAGGAGGAAATAGTGGCCATGGACATAAATGGGAAGAGTGATGTCCATCTCTCCTCCTGGCCCCAATCAGCAAAGTTACCATATAAAGTTATGGAGAAGAGCCAGTTCTTTTTTAGAACAGGGAAATGGATATAGACAAAGAGTCAGAGGCTGGTAGCTGCTATCAAAGATGGTTTCCCCATTATATACAGTACAGGGCCAACTTTAAAACTTTGGGATAAATTGGAAGTGTGACACTTACATATTATTAAAGGATATCTGACATTTATTAAATATGTATCGCTTCTTATGCCACTTAACACAGGGTTTTTCCCCCCAGTAGGCTGCAAATATTAATAAACATTTAAATAATGATTATCCTAATCGTATATTAATCAGTTGTAGCTTTTGAGGTGGGGTACTGCCTTCCTGGCTGCTGCTTGACAGACTCTGGGTGGGTCAGAGCAGGATGGCAGTAGAATGTGGGTGGGAGAAAGAAGAATTGGGTTTGGGTGGTTTAGTAAGTAAAGGCGTGTCAATATGAAAAACTAGGTATGCAATTGGAGATTCCCTATTATCTGCCTTTGGCTGCTTCATCACTCTGTCCTGGACTTCTGATCTTTGCCTGCCTTCTTAACCTTCACTCAGGAGGGATTTTGAAATTATTACGAAGGCTTTGGAGTGTAGTGGAAAACTAAATAAATTAGGGCAGGGTTGCTATGCCTCTAGGGTTACTCTGTCTGCAGGAGGGATGGGAATGGCCAGTGTAACAGTCTAGGTTCTATAAGTGCTATAAAGGTGTTGTTTCCTCCTCTCCTCTTTTAACTTGCAGTGTAGTATATGTATTCTGAAATGTGGCATTCACCTCTGAAGTCTGAAGTGGTACAGTCTATTCCCCTTCCTTGGAAATTCTACCAACTGATTCATTCTCAGCCTCTTAATTCCATGCTTGTTGAATATAGATTTTTCTTTGGTAAACGGAGCAGCCATTGAAACTTCTGAGTGAAATCTGAACAGCATGGCTGGGCTGCCTTTCAGTTAGTGGCGGCCGTCCCTTCAGAGTAAGTTTTAAGTGAAGCAGGTTCAGGCCTTAAGTTATTTTGAGAGCTAATGAGCCAAAGCCCTGGGTGCAGTTAAGATATTCTTAGCTGTGCATCTGTGGAAGGGAGAGGAATCCATATAAGTTCCCTTTAACCTCAGTTCATCCAGGGATGACATCATCACTGACATATATGAATGCTGCATCATGTAGAGATGTGTTTGATGAAAAAGGACAGCTGGTGGAAGAGCCTTTCTGCTTATGCCTCTGTCTCCCACCAGCATGTCTCCTTTGCTGCATGTCTGGGAACAGGAACATAATGCTGACTATGCCAAATCAGGGCTCACAGCAAAAAAGAGGCAGCTGTATTTATGGTGCAATTTTGGGACGGGCCTCTGTTTCAGGGAGTGTAAGGGCAGCCTCCTTCCTTTCAGTTTGGCATTGCATGCACAACAGCGCCCCATAGTTACAGAGGACTGTCTCTGCCCCTCTGGTCTGGTAAATCTCTATTTAACCTTTGGGGGAGATCTTAGGGATACATGTGGGCACCATTTCAGATGAGGTGAACAAAGGGATTTCAGGAAAAGCAAGATTCTCAACAAGGTTTAAAAGCCTGCTCTTGGATATACAGTGGTGCCCCGCAAGATGAATGCCTCGCAAGACGGAAAACCCGCTAGACGAAAGGGTTTTCCGTTTTGGAGGTGCTTCGCAAAACGAATTTCCTATGTGCTTGCTTCGCAAGACGAAAATGTCTTGCGAGTTCCTGCGGGGTTTTTTTCCTCCCCCCCCCCTTTTTCCCAAGCCGCTAAACCGCTTATCAGCTGATGGCTAAGCCGCTTATCAGCTGATCTTTAAGCCGCTTAACAGCTGATGCTAAGCCGCTTATCAGCTGATCTTTAAGCCGCTTAACAGCTGATGGCTAAGCCGCTTATCAGCTGATCTTTAAGCCCCTTAACAGCTGATGCTAAGCCGCTTATCAACTGATCTTTAAGCCACTTAACAGCTGATGCTAAGCCGCTTATCAGCTGATCTTTAAGCCGGCTAAGCCTCTAATACTGTAGCGCTAAGCCGCTAAACCTCTAATGGGCTTGCTTCGCAAGACGAAAAAACCCGCAAGACAAAGAGACTCGCGGAACGGATTCTTTTCGTCTTGCGAGGCACCACCGTATACAATGTTAAATTATATAACCCCTCCCAGACAACCCCTCAGTATATTTTAAGACTGGACTGGAAACTGTGGTCCTCCAGATCTTGTTGGACTACAATTCCCATCATTCATGACCATTGGTTGCTGGAGGTTGGAGTCCAACAACGTTTGGAGAGCCACAGGTTCCCCATCCCCATTTTAAGAACATTTTTTTGTGATTGGTTTTTGATACAATGTGATATATCTACATGGCTCAAACAATATTTATGGTTTCGTTAAGTACAGAGGTTTGGTCCCTTGGGCATATATTTAGTTGCATATATACTTAATCCAGCTATTTCTAACAATAAGCAGTATGTGGAAAGAGAACTAAACATATTGGCATTTATTACAAGTAAATTCCAGGGATGCCTTTGAAGAAATTAGCATGTGCTTACATATGACATTTATTTATTTACCGTATTGTTGCACCCCACCCCAATCTCTGAGTGGTGCAAGATTCCAGGGGTCCCAGCTGCTTTGATTCCCTTGGAATGAAGGACGGCAGAAACTGGTGTCTTTATAATATATGGTTTATTTGCAACCTGAGCCTATGATGGAGGAGCTCATAGCATTAACAGCCCACTAACATATTGCTTAGGGACGCGGGTGTTGCTGTGGGTTAAACCACAGAGCCTAGGACTTGCTGATCAGAAGGTTGGCGGTTTGAATCCCCGTGACGGGGTGAGCTCCCATTGCTTGGTCCCTGCTCCTGCCAACCTAGCAGTTTGAAAGCACCAGAAGCGGCTTAGTCATGCTGGCCACATGACCCGGAAGCTGTACGCCGGCTCCCTTGGCCAATAAAGCGAGATGAGCACCGCAACCCCAGAGTCGGTCACGACTGGACCTAATGGTCAGAGGTCCTGTTACCTTTAAGTTATTGCTTCTCTCATGGCCCACAGCCTTGGATCCCAGCAGAAATCAGGCATGACTCTGTCTGTCAGCTGCTCAGCCTGCTTCCTGTTTCTAGCTCATCCATCTCAACTTATAGCTCTCACACACTACTACCAGCCAGTGGAGGGAGGAGGCCCACGAATTTGCGCTCTGGTGCAGAACCACTTCCTTTGTTGTCCTAACAACCCAGTAGCAAGAAGTTGGCCTGGCTATTCCAACAATTGAATCCTTGCTGGATCCAGGAATTCAGAGGAACTCAGGCATATAGCACACCCGCCAACTCATCCTATTGTTCTATGTGAATGACCTCAAAGTAACTTATAATAACCAGCCAGTCAACAAAAAGCACCATTTCTCATTTCTAGTTATCAGCTTGCTAATTGTCATGGGAGTGTATCCGAAGTTCTGCGAGTGGAAGACTCGCAACTGCACACTGAAGTATCCCTCTCCACTGTTGCCCTCATACCTCCCTGAAAAGCATCTCCAGAGGGTCAGGGGGACTCACTGAACACTGCAGGCTGTCTCTTACAGGGTTTCTGTGGGAGGAGAGGAGTCATCCCAAACTGGGTGAAGAAGAAGAAGAAGAAGAGTTTGGATTTGATATCCCGCTTTATCACTACCCTAGGGAGTCTCAAAGCGGCTAACATTCTCCTTTCCCTTCCTCCCCCACAACAAACACTCTGTGAGGTGAGTGGGGCTGAGAGACTTCAAAGAAGTGTGACTAGCCCAAGGTCACCCAGCAGCTGCATGTGGAGGAGCGGAGACGTGAACCCGGTTCCCCAGATTACGAGTCTATCGCTGGATCTTGTGCTGCTTGTGCAGAGTTCCTAATTCCTGCTCTCCTACATATGACACTGGCCACTCATCTCTGCCAGAGCAATTCCATCACTGAATCTAGAAATGTGTATAATTTCCAGTTGTGTTTCTCAAATCCAGCATGATACTTCCTCCTTGCCAAGACAATTATCTTTAGTAATAATCCCTTTGACCCATTTTTTTTAATACAGTACTGCTGATATGCCAGATGCTTCCAGTTCCAATAATTAGTGAAAGGAATACTAGGCTGTCTTGCCTGTAATTGCATCAACAGCTTCCATGCATTCATAAATATTTGCCAATCCCTTCTGGCTATAAACTGACAACTCTAATACAGGAGATATTTCCATACTAGTTGAGCCATCAAATAGGGAGCTATAAGTCATTAGTACGTCTGTCATACGTGTTTGAACACTTACTCTTCTCAAAACATGACTAGGGTTGCCATATCTCGAAAAGTAAAAACCAGGACACCCAGAAAGTTGTTGAGCTTTTTTAGGAAGACCCATAAAACGTACAGTTTTTTTACTGACTTGCCTAAGATCCAGGACAAAGCGTCACCTTTCAGAAATTCCCCCTGGATGCCAATTCCGCGTTTGAAATCCCAGTAATGTCAGGGAAAATCCGGACGTATGGCAGCCCTATGACTGGCTGAACTGCTTTTGAAGATTATGGTTATTTGTTTTTCTTGTCCCAGTAATGTGTTTTCTTTTCTGTTTGTTTCTGACATCATCTTGTTCTGGTTTTGATGATTTTTCACAATGGTAAGATGAAGCACGAGATTTAATTTGAAAGCAGATGAAAGAGAAAGGCAGTTGGCACAAAAAGCGCCAGCCAGTTAGTTTAATAATGAATAAACAAAGTCAAATAAAAGTGATAGCTTTAGGAGTCTGTGGAGAAAACAAGTGTATGTCTCCAGGAATGACAATTTAAAAATTAGTACAGGAACTGCTGGCGGGGTCAGGCATCCCCTATGTTAAAATAAACTCAGATTCTGCCACAAAATAACACAAATTCTGCAAACACGAAATCCCAATACGGTGATCTGATTCAAGTTCGCAAATAAAACAAATGTGTGATAAACTGCATAACTCCCAGAACATGCAGCTGTCCAGATCCCAGCCTCATCTGCACTTGGAAGCTCACTAGTTTTGGGTAACATTAGCTTGGCAGTTCAGATAATTTGCCTTCTTAATGACAACTGAAGTATTTCCCCCCAGAAAGTAACATGATGCTTTTTCTTATCATGGAGAGAATCGAGTGTTACAGGCTGCAGTTCTATACTCACTTGCCTGGGCATTTGTATATACAGGGGTACCTCGCGTTAAGTACTTAATTCGTTCCGGAGGTCCGTTCTTAACCTGAAACTGTTCTTAACCTGAAGCACCACTTTAGCTAATGGGGCGTACCGCTGGAGCACGATTTCTGTTCTCATCCTGAAGCAAAGTTCTTAACCTGAAGCACTATTTCTGGGTTAGCAGAGTCTGTAACCTGAAGTGTATGTAACCCGAGGTGCCACTGTATTGCTCTGACAGGCATTTATGTCTTCATTCTCAAAGCAGTATGAGAAAATTGAGCCCCTTCTCTCATTTCTTTGAACAGTGTTTAGAATCAGGGTGTCTGTATAATATCTAAGCTAATCCTGGCTTTTTCCTGGTGATAATTAAGGTTAACCATCTTTTGACATCATACTAGGATAATTGCTGGATTACAGTATGTTCTTAAGGAACCTGTTGTATCATATTCCATAATCCAAGAAACATGAATAAAGATTGAGCATTCCCGCTACAACAGCTGACTAAATGTCTCGCGTATTTTTGCTGCTGTTTTATCGGGTTTACCGGTAGTTTATAGGTAATTCAGATTTCAGGTAGTTTATAGGTAATTCAGGTAGTTTATAGGTAATTCAGATTTCCTAGATTTCTATTTTTGATACTAAATATTCAAAAGGGGATCCTAACAAATCCCTAGGGATCTAGATAGTTCTGCTCCAGCACAGGCCCTTGGAATCCTCTTTGCACACTGTACTTCAAAGGTCAGCACTTCCTACAAGAATCTGGAAAAAGAGCATGGAGGGAGAGCATTTTCAGAGGAAAAGAGGAGGTTGAATCTCCACAAAAAACAAGGTTTGATACGCAAAGATGCCACATATTCTGTGCTGTGATCCGTTCTGTATGTTCATAACCTTCTTGCTCAAATTACAAGAGTGAAATTGGTAAGGCTGGGCAACAGCCCTGGCAACAGACAAGATATGGTACAGCCCTGTGGGGAGAATGGGGAATCTTCCCTTTCTGCAGGAAACCCTTTTCAAGCCCATCTTGGGTGAGATTTCAGCAGACATTGTTGGCATGCTTTCAGACCTTTCTTGAAACCCACATGGCAAGTGCTTGAGTGTAGTAAACCATAACAATCCAACTAAAGTCCTTAGCTGGAGATAGTGAGGCATGTGCTTAACTCCTTGTTTGAAATCAGTGGGACTTGGAAGTATTTTAATTTTCTGAGGGGGGAAAGCCATGATTCTTAGGAAACCAAATTTTGTGCCAAAGTTCAGACTCCATGCAGGAACGTTCACTCTCATTTCCTTTTTCCATCTGCAGTTATGAAACTGAAAAATAAAGCTGAGATTTTGAAGGAGGCTATTTGTGTGATAGGATTTGGAGTCCAAGCAGCAGAATCAAATGAATACTGAACCCCTGGCTGCCTCCCTATGGCCAAGGTAGGGCAATGAGGAGCAAGTAGATTAGGCAAAGTGAAGTGGTTACCTCAACGAGCTAATGTGGAGTTTATTGAGAAGGCAGCAAATTGTTAGATGTTTGTTGTTGTTTAGTCTAGTTGTGTCCGACTCTTCATGACCCCATGGACCAGAGAATGCCAGGCACCTCTGTCCTCCACTGCCTCACGCAGTTTGGTCAAACTCATGCCGGTAACCTCGAAAACACTATCCAACCATCTCGTCCTCTGCCGCCCCCTTCTCCTTGTGCCCTCCATCTTTCCCAACATCAGGGTCTTCTCCAGGGAGTCTTCTCTTCTCATGAGGTGGCCAAAGTACTGGAGCCTCAGCTTCACAATCTGTCCTTCCAGTGAGCACTCAGGGCTGATTTCCTTCAGAATGGAGAGGTTTGATCTTCTTGCAGTCCATGGGACTCTCAAGAGTCTCCTCCAGCACCATAATTCAAAAGCATCAATTCTTTGGCGATCAGCCTTCTTTATGGTCCAGCTCTCACTTCCATACATCACTACTGGGAAAACCATAGCTTTAACTATACGAACCTTTGTTGGCAAGGTGATGTCTCTACTTCTCAAGATGCTGTCTAGGCCTGTCATTGCCCTTCTCCCAAGAAGCAGGCGTCTTTTAACTTCGTGGCTGCTGTCACCATCTGCAGTGATCATGGAGCCCAAGAAAGTAAAATCTCTTACTGCCTCCATTTCTTCCCCTTCTATTTGCCAGGAGGTGATGGGACCAGTGGCCATGATCTTCGTTTTTTTGATGCTGAGCTTCAGACCATATTTTGCGCTCTCCTCTTTCACCCTCATTAAAAGGTTCTTTAATTCCTCCTCACTTTCTGCCATCAAGGTTGTGTCATCTGCATATCTGAGGTTGTTGATATTTCTTCCGGCAATCTTAATTCCAGCTAGGGATTTATCCAACCCAGCCTTTTGCATGATGAATTCTGCATATAAGTTAAATAAGCAGGGAGACAAAACACAGCCTTGTCGTACTCCTTTCCCAATTTTTCCCAAAGTTGTTCCATATCCAGTTCTAACTGTAGCTTCTTGTCCCACATAGAGATTTCTCAGGAGACAGATGTTTAGGTTGTTGTTTTTTATTGTATTTTGACGGTCAAGAATGCAGGGAAGAGCTGCTCATGAGATTTTCTGCTCCAGGCCCAAAATAAATTAGCTGGCCTTGGGTAATTGACATATCCTGCAAAAAATTACTTGGTTGGTCCTGGGAACAGAAAAGCAGCAGCTCTCTCTCCTCCTCCCCTCTGTGTTTAACTTGTTGACTTCTCTGCTCCAAATTTCCCTCCTCCACCCTCTTTCACTCATGAGTTTCCCTCCCAAATACATACTGTACTGAGTAAGAAGCCAACTAGGGGAAAGGGGGTATAAATAGTAAGCCATTTGGAGTGTACAACATAATTTTTTTGGGGGGGGGAAGTTAAGCACTTTCACTCCAAGTATCCTCTCCTTTTTTGGATTGGTGTGAGGACAGTTAAAGTTCAGTTACATAGGATTGTGTATAATTTGCAGTTAGTATAGGAATAAACGCACAGCACTACACATACTGAGTTGTATCTGACTAAATCATACCCAGGTAGACCTGTTGAAATCAGTGCATATCAGTGCAAATCAGTTGACTTAAGTCCATCGAGTTCAGTGCGTCCACACTGAGTATGACTATATTTCCGTTGATGTAAATTGTTATAAGGATATAATGGCGCTTTTTATGTTTGGCATTTTCTGAGGAAGAACATTCCTTAATGAGCACATGATGACAATTCTCACCTAGATTGCACTATGAAATATAGACCTTAACTGCAGACCTAAGAGCTTTACTAATTAGAATTCAGGTTGTTATAAAAGTTGGTGCTGCTATTCCAGGAAGGAAACTAGTGACAGATGTGGCTAGGAACCTGTATTACCACTGCACCTTCCCCTATCTTCATCTTGAGCAATACCCTCAGAGGCACATAGGAAGCTGCCTTATACTGAGTCAGACCATTGCTTCATCTAGCTCAGTACTGTCCGTATTGGGTTGTAGCATCTCTCCAGGGTTTCAGACAGGGCTCTGCTTTCTCAGCTGAAGGTGCCAGGGCTTGAACCAAGAACCTTTCATGGGCAGAGCAGGTGCTCTACCCCTGAGCTATGGCTCTTCCTTCATGACTCAGTCACAAACAGAGTTCATATATTAGAAAGCAGACTCTGTGGAACCTCTTTCCATTCACCTGTGTTGCTTGTTTTCGGTGGCTTTTAGTCAGCCAATTTGGATATACTTGTATGGTGAATGAGGACTGGAAATGCTGTTTACAGCTTGTTTGGAATAATCCTTCTGGAATGTTCCCTGCAGTGTAGCCAGGCTTGCTTGCTTGGTTCAGCTTTTCTATAGCACTGGACCTGCAATTAAAGTCCTGCTCTATTTCTGCATTTTACTTCCTGATTTCCTCTCCTCCTTGTCACATGATTCCCTGTCTCACAGCCTCTCTCTTCCATCCTAGTCTTTGCTTTTTCCTCGTGTTGGCTTCCTAATGCCTTCCTTCCTTTGCCTTCCTTGCTCCTGCAGCCTCTCCATAGGAGCCAGCTCCTAGGGGCTGAGGTTCCCCCGGCCCCTCCAATAAAATATTAGAGGGGGCTGCCCCTAGTTGATAGGCATTGCCATTCAAATGGTGCGCCCAGGAAAGTTTGGCAGGGGAACTGACTGTACATAGAAACGTTGGTGGAAGTGCCTGGGGACCAGAAAAATGTCCACTTTGCTCCAAGAAGATGGAGCAAAAGGAAGCACCGAAGGCAGAGAAAGCTTGTCTTCTTCACAAAAGAATTACGTATGTCTAATAATGACAGCAAATTGGCACAACTACATAGGAAAAGTAGCTGATCTCTATGGAAATCCAGGTGCAAAGTCCAATTTAAGGACCAAAAATGCCAACTTAACTACAATACATGCTGCAGAACAGTGAATATCTGAAGAAGAAAAAGGTTTCCTATCTTTTTTTTTAAAAGCTTAACGAGGAAAAATAATTGCAGGTGTTTCCATGCTAGCGTTTCCAGTGGGATCATTGCACCTTGTGCATGGAAGATTTCCTGCGGCATCCACATAAAATGGTTGTTATCAGAATGGCAACCCACACCACTCCCCCCCCAAGAGTAATAATAATCTGAATTTACCCTTTCCAGGGAAAATCTAATAAATTAAGAAAATAAAAAACTTGTTGCGAGCGACCCACTTATGGGACCTCAGGACTGCTTACTGTATTAAGTGTCTTTCTGCAAACACCCTGGATAATGTGAGGATTTTGGAAGTGAGCCAAGGCAACTGAGAGCGGTGTGGGATACAGGGAAACGGAACATGGCCTATGGGGAAGGAGGTTACACTGAATGGAATGCAGGCATTGCTCAGTCTCAGGTGTATATCAGGGATAAGAGAGAGAAAGAGGGCCTGAGAAGAATGCAAGCAAAAGGAGCTTTTTTTTGCCCAGCTTCAGCTACTCAGCTATGCAAATCACGTAGCCCATGCAAATCAGGCTGTCATGTGACCCATGTGTGTATGTGCATATGGAACACATAGATCAAAGTTGGGACAGATCTCTACGCTTGCTCTCCCCTCCCCAGTATGTTCTCACTAATACACATCAGGAAAAGGCTTGAGGTAATTGGCAGCTAAGATACATATAGAATTATTATTTTTAAAGGTGGAGATATACCAAATGTGAAGACAAAAAAGCCTCCAAGAACGATACATGTGCATGTTATTAATAGAGTAGACCAGGGGAATCATTGTAAAATAATCCGATTTACTGTGATACTGAGAATAACACAGAGACGTATTCTAAACAGTTATGTTTCTGTTGAGCAGAGATGCCAAAGGAAAATGTGAAGCAACCCAGCCACGTGACAGAGTTCACTGGGAGTTTTGCTGGAGCACATACATATATTACGCCTTTATCTGTTACATTGCCAAAAACACTTCAGCATGTGAAAAACACCATACAGCTTGCTATAGAGAATTTGAAAATGAATACACATTTTGCAATATTGCTTAGCAAAATATTTCTGGTAGCTTAATTGTTATGAAAGATTATGTATCTTTTGTATTTTGTGATATTTCAATTATTTTGTTACTATTGGTGTATATATTTTATGTAAACATTGTTGAGGCTTGCATGACATAAAGCAGTGTATATGAACGAAGAACATTCAATGCTTCATTTATTTAATTGCCTCCAATGAGGCACCTTTATTTCTATATTTATACCACACCTCTCCTGTTCAAGGTGGTGAACATTATTTATGCTCTTCCCATTTTATCCTCACAACAGTCTAACTTTGAGGAAGGTTAGAATGAGTGACAGTGACTGGCCAAAGGACACCAGCGAGCTTCATGGCCGGGTGGAGCCATGAACTGATTTAAAATACAATCAAAACGTGTACAGAACAATTATATATGAAAACCATTTAAAAAACCACCCACCCACACACATACATAATCTAAAGCAACAATAACAACACATGTATGAAACCAATTCAAATCCAGTAGAGATGTGCCTACTGGATTACTGGGCCACATGCAACATGCAAACTCCATTTTTTTCGGCAGTCCCAAGGAGGCTAGGAAACAGGAAGTGGCTCCTGGGTCCCTCATGCCTCCTTCACACATGTCCCTCAGCATGTCCTGTGTGGGGAAACTAGTCGCGCTGCCCTAAATCTGGCACTGGCTTGCAACCATCAGTGCCAGGCAGCAGAGGGCTAGGCAAGAGCTGCCCTCAGGTCCCCGGAGCAGTAGAGACCCAGCAGTGATGCTGCCACTGCTTTTGAGTTGGGGGTGCTCCTCATTGTCTCTGTTGTGCACGGGTCAAGGGGTTTGCTGGAGAATGGGGAGCAGTGAGGTAGGGAGCAGCAGCAGAGGTTTGAGGTGATCAGGGTAGGTAGATCTTGGCTGTGCAGAAAAACCTGCCTGGTGGGGGCAAACTTGGGCTTCTGATTTTAGATTTTTTTGGGGGGGATTTTTAAGATCCCCACCTCTAATGCCTCTCACATCAAAAGCACACATAAACACTTACAGTGGTACCTCAGGTTACATAAGCTTCAGGTTACATACGCTTCAGGTTACAGACTCCGCTAACTCAGAAATATTACCTCAGGTTAAGAACTTTGCTTCAGGATGAGAACACAAATCGTGCTCCGGCGGCGCGGCAGCAGCAGGAGGCCCCATTAGCTAAAGTGGTGCTTCAGGTTAAGAACAGTTTCAGGTTAAGTACAGACCTCCGGAACGAATTAACTACTTAACCTGAGGTACCACTGTATAGGTAAGGAAAAGGAAACTCACGGTGGACAGGGAAGGGTATATTCCAAACTGCAACAGTGTGGGGAGAGATGGGATGTGGTGACCATGGATTTGGGGTCACTTTGTCTGCATTCGGATCTCCCTGCTTGGGATTTCAGGGGTTGGATTCTCTCACACACCCCAATCTTGGGTTCTCCTGCATTTTCATGTAGTGCATCTATATCTATCTATCTATCTATCTATCTATCTATCTATCTATCTAGGAACCACCCTGAGTTTGTGTATTCCATTTGTTTAATGAATAAATATATTGAATCTATTATTTGTTTAATTATATATTTTTAAACATATTGTGTATATTAAATAATATTAACTACATTGCAAAACACTTTCATGAACAATATGGAAATTTAATTCAGTGTGTGGCCTGTGGGTTCTGTCTTGAAGGATTCTTGCAGCCCACTTGGTCTGAGGGGGTTGGACCGCCCTGACTTAGAGGGCTTGTTGAAAGAGGAAGGACTTGTGTTTCAGGAAATGTAAATTACTTCATCTGGCTTTATGGCACTGAAGTCTGTGTGTTTCAAGTATTCCGCATGCTGGCAGCATACACTGTTCCTTCCTGCCCAAGGGCCATAGTAGGCGGAGTTCAGAGGCTACATATATGGAGCAGCAGCAACACCTTTGAATGCAGTTTGCCTGTTAACCTGTTGTTAAGCATTGCTGATGACAGTGGCGCTACGACTTCCCAAGAATGGGGACCGCAGCCGAGAAGGTAAGGAAAATAACTTCTCACAATTTGTTTTATCTTTATATTTTGTTTTATCTGGGGAGTGGGGTGGGGGGGGGTGCATCCAACTCCTCCCTGGATCTGAATAGTCTGAAAATGCCCATGTTCAAACAACTTTTGGAATGTATGTCTGATGTAGTAGCAGGCATGGTTTTGCTTCGGGGAGAGTTTTAATGAAGCAACTGGTTCCTGCTCTGTGAGATAAATGTGTGCCTCTGCACCATTTGATTCTGAATGGTACAAGCATGGGATTTGGTTTGAAATGAAAGGAACTGTTTAAAACTAATACACATTTATTAGATTTATTAACAATGGCAGCAGGGGGTTTATTAACAACATGTTGTTTTTAAAAAGTATATGAAAAGGAAGACAATTTGACAGTTCAGGAGCTACAGGAAAAAAATAACAAAAAGTCTCGTGGCACCTTAAAGACAACCAAATTTTATGTCATAAGCTTTTGTCACTGGCTGTACTTTTGCATTTCAAGGCCATTTAGCTTTGACATTTCTCTCTCTCTGTCAGTCTTTCTCTACCCATTTAGAGAAGATATACAAGTGGGGATCACATGTGCTCATGTTAGGGATGTGCAGAACCTACTTGCGGAATTCTGTTGGCAGTTTAGTTTCTCAATTCTAGCAGAAATTATGGTTGCCAGTTTGACACATTTTGGATGCACACCATTTCATTCATTATCAAGACGAAAGATCTATCTAGTCCAGCATCTTGTAATCGCAGTGGCAAGTCATACCCTAGATCTAAGGTCATATATTTTTATTTATTTTATTTATTAAATTTGTATAGTGCCTTAGACCCGCAGGTCTCAGAGTAGTCACAACATAAAATCACAATATAAAAACACAAAATACATAATGAAAACAAAAAGAACCCAATTAACGCCCCCATCCTATCCATCCAGCCATCATACTATCATTTTATTTGTATGCTGGCTTTCTGTAGTTAAAACCACACTGAAGGTGGCTGTTAACATGAAAAAGTTGCAAACATAGCAAAAGCAGTCAAACAGAAAATCAGGATATGAATTCAAAAGTAATACGGTTCCATCTTAATTAGCCTAAAAACAAATTATTTTAATGCTAGCAGTAAGTGCACCAGGATGCTAATAAAATGGAAAATGGTGTAACTACCAGCAGCAAGACATGTCGGGAGCAGCCTGCGTGTTGATTGCTGTTTTGCAGATCAGAGATTAGGTACAGAAGATAACACTTGGGGAAGAGGTCAGGGAGGACACTGGCAACGAAGAATGTGGATGAGATAGGAAGTATTTTTGAATCTTCTTTGAATTGATGCATACCTGCCCCATGCTCTGAATCCTCATGTGCACATGTGTACTGCTAGTCATCACCATATAGAAAGACTTCCAAGAACATATGTGCTGAACAGAGAATACTGGCAGTACTGAGCACCCTTCTGGTTGGTGTGGGCATCTCTTGGATTCCAAACTCCCCTCCCATCCAGTTACGGGAATGTCAGGGCTGATCATTGGCAATGCTGAATGAGGGGATCGATGTAATATAACAGGGATCGCCATGCACACAAGCCTGGATGTTGGGTCGTGTGCTTATTTCCACCGGGAACACTGTCTGTGTGTCGCAAGGTGTTTATGTTGGAAGGAGGCTTCCTTACATAAGTCACCCTCACTGGATCAGGCAAATGTGGATTAAAGGTGCTTATCAGAGTTACCTTGGCATCCTCAGTTGGGAGTCCTTTACGGAACTAAAGAATAGGACATGCCATTGCAGCAATAATAACAGCAACAGCAACAGCAACAACTCTTTAAAGCCCTAAAAGGCCTGGCCCACTATACCAGTTTCCACCCCCATCGTTCAGCCCAGACACTGAGGTCCAGCTCCAAGGGCCTTCTGGTGGTTCCCTCACTGCAAGAAGTGAGGTTACAGGGAACCAGGCAAAGGGCCTTCTCGGTAGTGGTGCCCACCCTGTGGAACGCCCTCCCATCAGATGTGAAGGAAATAAGCAACTATCTGAAGACATCTGAAGGCAGACCAGTTTAGGGAAATTTTTAATATTTGGTATTATATTGTTTTTTCAGTATTCTGTTGGGAGCTGCCCAGAGTGGCTGGGGAAACCCAGCCAGATGGGTGGGGTATAAATAAATAAATAAATTATTATTATTATTATTATTATTAATTATTACTATTATTATTAGCAGTGTCAGCATTTGAGTCCCTGCTCTCTTCTTTTGAGACACAGCAGCTGGGTTTATAGCGTTGGAGCTACAGCACACTAATGAGTAGTTACCTAGAAAAGACTTCATGATCTATTTGGGTGTGTACATATGTTCCTTTAAACACCTCCCCCCTTTCAGGTGAGCCCAACAGCTCTCTCCTTCGCACTGAATCCCACAAATAGACCCACCAGCAATTCAAAACCCCCACCCTACCCCTAATGCTTCAGGCAAACTGTTTCATGTTAATGCACTGCATGGATACTTTATAATGTTCATTTGTTGCTTGCTCATTTCTTGCAACCACGTTGCAAAACGGATTTGAGTGGGCAGAACTGGGGAAAGCAGGCTTGGGATGCTGCAGTCACATGTGGACCAGCACTGCTGCTGTAAAGCTATCGGAAGTGATATCCACAGAGCCTGGCCCTGGAGGAGGTGAGGTCCCATAAGCATATTTCCTGATCAAACGAACACACATTTGGATGCCCTTAATATCTGTGAATATCCCAGACAGAGTTGTTGTCCAAAGAGACATGGATTGCATTCAGGCCAAGCCCTTCCCCCGCATTAGTCATTTGCTGTAGGAACAGTGCCTTAATATATATTTTAAATATACGATTCAAGCCATTGGAGACATGGACGGAGTTAATTGCATGCTTGCTTGCTCCAAAGGGTTTATTAGCAACGCTTTCCTCCACTGCTCCTTGACCCAACGCACACCACGTTCAGCATTATGCCTTGTCACAAAGAAACAAGTGCCCAGTAGTCAGAGACACTTAAGCTTGCGTTTGCCAGTAACTGAAAGAAGTGTGGTTTTGTTGTTGAGAAAGTCGGTTACTAAAGCAGGCTTCCCTCTTTGCAAAGGAAGTGGGCACTTCGCCCTCTGTTTCCTGAAGCATCTCTGCAAGAGGATCAACCCTGTACTTTTATGAGCAGAGGGTGCAGGATGCTGTGGCTCAGCAGCCATTCAGAGTATGTACTAGGGAGGGAATACTGACAGGAGAAGCTATGTAGGAGCAGACTGGATAGCAGTGGGAGACAGGAAGAACTGGGAAGCAAATGCTTCTGCAGGCCACACTCTCCCCTCTTTTAGCCACTGGGCGTGGGAAGGACATGAAAAAAAGAAAACACGTTAAGGAAAGAAACGTATTTTTGTGTTTTGATTTTGTTGTTGCAAACACATAGCTGAAGAGTTAACATAACTGGGGTGACTAGAGCTTACTGTAAAACACATTTGCATAGTGCTGTTATTACCAAAGCTTAATTGTATAACAATAACACACGCAGACGGATGATGCCTCTAGACATCTTTGCTGCCAGAGTTTTCTGGCTTTTCAGAAAACACAGCTAATTTAAAACACGGCGTCTCACTTTGTGCCTCAGCAAACTTGGTAGTATGGTATTCCTGCTGCCAAGACCAGCCTGCCCTTGGGCAATGCTCAGGCAATTGTGTTTAGGTGGCATGGAAGGGCAGCAAATAGTTCCTTATATAATTAATTATTGTTTCATTTTTACTCACGAGAGATGCACCTGTAGGATTTTCTGCCTTGGGTCCCAAAAGAACTTGGGTGCGATGTACCTTGGCTTGTGTGTGTAGAGGGGAGGGGCAGACAGGGAGCCAGTTAACCCTTTGCTTTGGGCTGCAAAATGTTTTGCCAGCCCCGGCTCCTGTTCAGGGTGCCAGCTAGCCAACCAGCCTCTTCCAGGGATATTTCTTTCCAACCCCAACCCCCGCTTCTTTCTGTTTTCTTCGCCAAAGTCAGCCAGCATTTTTGGCCACTTAACATGCTCAGTCTTTCTGGCCTGTTTTTGAGTGCCCCATTTTATTTTATTTTTCTTCCCTCAAGGCTGCCAGTTCCTCTCTCTTGTGCATGGATAGTGGCATCTGGAACAGCTTGCTGAGTGGTGCTGGAGCTGCAGCAATATAAGCTCCTGATTACCGTGTGTGTCTCTGTGTGTGTGTGTATCTGTGTTGAGGGTGGCAGTGACAGGGAGGTTGGGCTTGTGTGGGTATACTAACAGGACCACTGTGCAGAGTCTGCACCCCCCCCCAACCTCACTGCTGCTTTGATCTTTCTTCATGTAATGTTGTTATGGACCATGTTGAGGGCTTGTAGAATATTCATTTCATGACGATGATGAAAATTGTTGTTAGCAGTAAGCCCAAGCTTGTTCAAAAAGCTTGGTTGAAATGGCTTGGTTGAAATTGCTTATTCCTGATCAGTTGCTAAATAATAGCTATGGTGTAGTGCAGGCATCCCCAAACTCGGCCCTCCAGCTGTTTTGGGACTACAATTCCATCATCCCTGACCACTGGTCCTGTTAGCTAGGGATGATGGGAGCTGTAGTCCCAAAACAGCTGGAGGGCTGAGTTTGGGGATGCCTAGTGTAGAGTGCCAGATTAGGACCTGGGAGACCAGGGTTCGATCCCCACTTGGCCATGAAGCTCCCTGGGTGAGCTTGGGCCGGTCATTGGCTCCCAGACTAACCCATCTCACAGGGGTGTTGTGTGGATTAAAAGAGGACAGTGGGGTGTAAAGAACCATGTGACCATCCTGAGCTTTTGGAGGAAAAGTTGGGATATAAATGCAGTTAACATTTATATATTAATATATATAACAAGATTCTACTCATCAATTTGCTATGTATTCAAACTAGCCCCCAGTTATCAGAAGCAGAATAAAATGTGTTTATTAGACAATGGCAATCCTCTCTTGCATCATCAGCGTAGCTGCTCTTTTAGTATAGATATCTGTATATCTGGAACCTGACTTTTTCAGTTTTAAAATCTTGGTCCTTCAAAAAGAATTTGCTCATTCATGAATATTAGAGAAAGTACCTGCAGCCAGAAGAAAGGATTAGTAATTTGGGGGTTTTTTTTAACTGCCAAGTTGTCTCATTTCCTGTTTCAGAGATCTGTGCCAGAGACTAAAAAAATACATTGGTAAATGGGAGCAACCTGAAGCTTCAAAAAGTAGCCTTCCATAGTGGAAAAACTTCTATAGCATATTGGGGGTGGGGGAGGAAGGGTGTTCATGTTTAAAAATGAACTTGGATCCCTTCAATACCAGTACTTATTGCCCCTGCTGGTTCAACTCCTCCAGAACCCTAAAACTAAGCAAAATAATCTAGTTGTGCTGACTGTCATTCAAGTCTAGAAAAACAGTCATAATGAATAAAGAGCACTGCTTAGCTGAGGCACTAAATATTTTTAAGGTATATTGATGCAAATGGTGGACATTTTAAAAATGAGGTTGGTTTTAAACATTAAAATCAATGGGCATTAATAGGCTTTAACTTTGCCAAAAGAGACTCAACATTTTTAATTGGATTCTGCACATCCTACTGGTTCTTAGTGCTGTTTACAGTATTAAAATGCAACTTTGCCTTTTTAGTGTCTAAGGAAGTTGCCCAGTTGCCCAGTGGTGGGATGCATGATTTGTATGTAAAAGGTCCCAGGTTCAGTTACTGGCATTGCCAATTAAACGGTTAGGTAGCAGGTGATGTGAAAGTCTTCTGCAGGAGGCTCTGAAGAATTGCTGCTTGACAGAGTGGACAAGGCTGGGGTCAAAAGACCAATGATCAGACATAGGAAATCAGACAGCAGCTGTAATATTACCAATAGTAATAAGAGTAAAGTCCAATAACCAGAATTCTGGATGAAGAAGGCGGTGAAGTAGACTAGAGATCAGTTAATAATCAGCTCATAAGAACTTGCCAGTATGCTATTAATTATTGGAGGCAAGAAATAAGACACAAGTCTGGGAAGAGAAATCTTGAGAGCTTCAGAATGTGGAAAGATGTGCCATGTTTGCTAAGAGGGAACTTGAAATGAGGTTTCCTAAGATTGCTCAACAGACAGCATGTATAAGGAAGTGAGGGTAGCAGCAGAGTATATGCAAATGAAAATATGCAAGAAATAGAAGCATGTAGATGACTGTGCAAAGTAATAACATAATTGCCTGGAGCAGCTCATTAGAGTTATAAATGGTGATTAAATGAGGGCAAGTAACTAGTGTGGTGTGATCAACTGAAATTCTTCAGACTAAGAACCAGACCCTGCTGTAAAGCCTTATATAAGCACTATGTATATATCTGTCTAACTTCAAGACGTCACAAGTAAGCCTCTTTCCCATCAGATCGAGCCTTTTTGTGCTTTGTGTTTCCAATAATTCTGCTTTTGTCTGAATTTTGGAATTGACATCAAAATCTTGACTTTGAAATGCTGAAGGGCTCTTAAAATGTAACTCAACTTTTGGATAAATTTAAAAACAATAAGATGAAGACTTAAATGTTGCCATTTTGACTCCAGCGTTCATAATTTGAATAGCTGGGAACCATTTCAAATAAAAGAATGGAATGCTGATTTTTTTTTTTAATGAATCAGAACTATGTTTTGTGGCAGCAGATTCCATAGCCTAAATGTGTGTTGTTGGAAGAAGTGCTTCCCTTTGACTCTCATTGGATTGTCCTGGGGTTCTGAAACAGGATACTGTCATAGAAAAGCTAGAGAAATTTCTGTATGAAGAAAAATTGGGAGGTCAAAGGGTATTTCAGTTAAAGACAAGGTGAACTATTCCATTCAATTGTTTAGGTGTTTGCAAGGAATCAACTCAAGATCTAAAGCTAGGCATTCAGGCCTGCCAACCCAGCACCAACATAATACCCATAGAGTGAGGGATCTACTTTGTTTTTCTTTCTACCAACCAGAGAGTCAGATTCATAAGACATACAGTTAGAATCAGAGTGCAGGGTGCCTCTGAGCAGATTTTGAGCCTATCAATGTGAATCGAGTTCACATTCCTTCCACCCCCCCAAAAATCCACTCTGGATTAGAAAGAAAGCTTCATTGCAGCAGCAAAATTTAGGTGGAAAGTTCTTTATTGTTGCTGTTGTAAAAGAATTGGGAGTCAAAAACCATTGTCAAACTACTATAAACCACCAAGAGACCGCCCAGTAGATCTTGGCCTACCTTCTTCCTATCCCTGCTCTAGAAACTGGGACTGGCTAAATTCCACTTCGGCTAAATTCTGGATCCTGAACTGAATTAGACTGATTCAGGGCTTGTCTTACACTTCTGTTTGTCCTGTGTCTAGAAAGCATGTGTCTGAGGCAGTTGTCCCTTTGCCCCACTCCTTTCCCAGCGAAAACCCACTCTTTAGTGCTAAATCAGAGCAAAAATCAATCCAGAGAATTTGAATTGCAATTTTGCTCTAACTGAGCGCTAGTGAGTGGTTTTCCCTGGGCGAACGCAGCTGGACAAAAGGAAGTGTGGAGGAGCCTTCAGTTCAACCCATGATTTTGCTGTAAATGGCCACTGATATGGCTTGGGTCACCTCAGTTCTGAATTGTCTCAAGTTGGATCAGGGCCACTCCAAAGTTCCTGAATTGTATCAGGAAGGGACACCCCCCCACTAGAAACCCTGTCCCAAGCCAGCAAACCTAGTTGCCTATTTGTGCTGAAACTCACCACAAACACCTCCATCATTCTCTTAGAGTGACAATGATGCCCACCTGAGAGGTGTTGGAACTAAGTCCTGGTGAGTTCCTGCTGAAAAAATAGCTCTGCCTAGATCCAATATCTGAGTTTCACCATTATGAATGCCAATGAAATCTAGGGATTTCTTGCATAACTCCAACTCTCTTTCAACTTTATCCTGAAGAAGATATTGCAGCACTTTTTGCCCATGGACATGATTGAACTTAAAGAAGGAACACAAACAGATTGTTCTTAGAGTATGCTTTTCTCTCACCCACCCACCACCTCTTAAAGTAATGTGTTTGTAATTACACAACTGCAAATACATGTAAATGAAGCCATGCAGCAGAGCCACAATCCATAATTTCTTTTTAATGAAATCTCATCCAGAAACACTGGTCAGACTGTCGGTCATCTTTGTATTGCACAAACTGTTTATTTGGAAGATGTGTGTGGGCAGGTTGATGTCAGAAGGTATGAAGGTCACAGACAGTCTGGAACCAGGCTGTCTGGATAAGAACATAAGAATAATCCTGCTGGATCTGGCCAGTAGCCCATCTAGTCCACCATCCTGTAGGCTATATCTATTAGGTCCGTAAACTACCATATAGCGTATGTTGTTGTTGTTGTTTAGCCGTTTAGTCGTGTCCGACTCTTCGTGACCCCATGGACCAAAGCACGCCAGTCACTTCTGTCTTCCACTGCCTCATGCTGGTAGCTTCGAGAACACTATCCAACCATCTCGTCCTCTGTCGTCCCCTTCTCCTTGTGCCCTCCATCTTTCCCAACATCAGGGTCATTTCCAGGGAGTCTTCTCTTCTCATGAGGTGGCCAAAGTATTGGAGCCTCAGCTTCAGGATCTGTCCTTCCAGTGAGCACTTAGGGCTGATTTCCTTCAGAATGGATAGGTTTGATCTTCTTACAGTCCATGGGACTCTCAAGAGTTTCCTCCAGCACCGTAATTCAAAAGCACCAATTCTTTGGTGATCAGCCTTCTTTATGGTCCAGCTTTCACTTCCATATAGTGTATATTCAACACAAAAAACAGCAATGATTTGTTGTTGACAAAAGACAGCTGGACATATAAAGGGCCCCATTACCTTCAGTAGCTTAGAGCCTCATCAAATCTAAATCCGGCCCTGGAAAGGACTCTTGCCCAGATTGAGAAATGGTTCCTCACCCAAGGTCACACCATACGCTTCATGGCTGATGGCAGCCTGAGTCTCCCAGGTCCTAGTCTGACATGTTAACCCCCACACCACATGGGCTCTCAACTCTGGCAGTCTTTATACTTCTCTGTTGGTACCACATTGGTCCACTAGCCTCTTTTACAATCCTAGGTCAGGATGATTATGAGCCCAGCTGTAATGGCCTCTAGTCCCCTCCTCTGATTAGCAGCTTCAGTGGAACCCATGTCACATTCACAGGGCTCCCAGTCATTGCTTGCTTGCTGCATGTTCTTTTGGTGGTGGGGAAGCTTGGCCAAAACACCTCAATACTCCCTTCTCTCTGTGAGACTATCTCCTCACTCTCATTGTTGCCACCTGCTGTTCCTCATCACTGTTACACCTGCTTGGCCTTTTCAGATGAGGAAGCAGGCAGTAGCTGCTACATTTCCTCCTCAGCATCAATACTGTTATTTGTTTGTCATAGTGAGAGGCATGGTTGCCATGGTGAAGAGTAGGTCCCGGTCCAGGCTTTCACTGGCCCCTTGTCAGTGGGCCTCCTGTGGGGTGTCCCCACCCTTAGTGGGTGCCTTACTATGCCAGCCATTGACAATGGCCCTTAGCCCATTCTCATCTCAAGCCTTGAAGCCATTGACAGGCAAACACGCTCTCTGTTCATGCAGAGACAACATGGAGGCATTCATAAGGGACATAATAAGATAAACTATTTCACTTTGACTTGTCTGCTGAGACATTCCTGGGTGTTACATACAAAGGATTTTGGCTAATATTCTAGAGAGCACATTTTTTTCAAGCAAGGTATGTGTCCTAGGCTCACCCTTGTCATGTTTCTGCATTAATCAAGTAGGGCTATTCGTTTTTTTGGGAGGGAACTCCAGTCAGAGCCAACTGGGACACTCTAACAGCCCAGAACGCTCTTGGTCAGGTGGCACCACAGGACCCATCCAATACCCCAAACGTTTCTTTTTTTTAAAAAAAAATCTTTTTATTGATTTTCTATGCCAAACAACAACAACAAAAATAAAAATAAAAATACACAAAACACACCAATGAAAAAAAAAAGAAAAACATCAGCCAAAACAGAAAATATAAACAAACCAGAAGACAAACATCGGTTAACACAAATAATAGTTGACTTCCCTCCATCTCGGTTTTGGGTTATGTAAAGTAATAATTCCAATACCCCAAATGTTTCTAATATACTTCCTTCTCTCTGTCTGAGTCACATATCACTGAGACTGATCAACAGAGTGGACCGCTGTGCTTCCAGACTACTGATCTAGCCTTCTCATCTACGGCCTGCATTCTCTTGGGCCTGAACACTTAACAACTCCTTGTGGCTCTGCATTGCAGTGGTGGGCAAGATCACATCTGCCTTTAAGGGAAGTTTGTTCACCATTACTCATCATCTGCTCACTAATCAGAAGTTTCTAAGGTTTCCAAGGGAAGTGTCCAGCAGTGTTAGGGAAATGGGAATGGGATGAGAAAGGGAGAAGCAGAAGCTTTGGCGGGGCCCGATGGGCAATGTTTGTGGCTTTGGGTGATCTCTGTCATGTGGGAATAAATCCAGAATTCTTACTAATTTTTTATTCATGTGAAGTTCACTGGCTTTTCTTCCATTGCAGAAACAACTGTTTCCAGTTTCCATGGTGTCTGTCAGAATTATAAAAGCCAATATCATCCCCTCAGGAATTTCATGTAAGTTTTGTGCATCCTTCATTGCCCCACTGGGCTCAACTCTGCAGCAAGATTATTGGATAAAATAGCAATGTAGGAATAAGGAATCTTGGATTGGATTAAATAACAAAAGATCTGAAAGAGCACAGGTGGCGCTGTGGGTTAAACCACAGAGCCTAGGACTTGCCAATCAGAAGGTCGGCGGTTCAAATCCCTGTGACGGGGTGAGCTCCCGTTGTTTGGTCCCAGCTCCTGCCAACCTAGCAGTTTGAAAGCACGTCAAAGTGCAAGTAGATCAATAGGAACCGCTCCAGCGGGAAGGTAAACGGCGTTTCCGTGCACTGCTCTGGTTCACCAGAAGCGACTTAGTCATGCTGGCCACATGACCCGGAAGCTGTCTGCGGACAAACGCCGGCTCCCTCGGCCCATAGAGCGAGATGAGCGCCGCAACCCCAGAGTCGGTCACGACTGGACCTAATGGTCAGGGGTCCCTTTACCTTTTTAAGAGAATTGGTATCCAGTTCTTAAACATTACTGAACATGTCCCCAGTGTTTTAGGTGGAACAGAATTCACATCCATGCATACATTCAATCTTGTAAGAGCCTCTTTCCCATGGTATGATCCTGCACCCCTACAAACTTTCATAGGCACTGCCAGTGGGACTCTCTTGCCAAAAAATAGTCTGTCACCCCTAAATGCTGGATTCCTGTCATCACTGGAGGTAAGGGAATTTTTCACACACTCAGCTCACTTTTCTTAATTATCATGATTCAGTTTATCCCCTTAAGTAATTTTGGTATGCTTAATTGAAAATTTACCATCAAAATAAATAGGACATACTTTTTCAAGGGTTATTCAGGATGGTATCATGAATGAGAAATATATAGTTCTGTTTCAGAAATGTAACATTTCCCGTTCCCTGAAATGCACTCTGCCATTCTATGCCCCACACTCAATATATTTTCTGCTGCTGATGGCACAGTGCCACCCCCCATTGTTGCACTTGCTCAGAACTGGTGATGGTTCAGTCAAAAGGACCCAGTTTTTTGGTCTTGTTCATCAATTTGCACAGGTGTAGCCTGTGCATTTTGCACAATGCTGCAGGTGTGAGAAAGAGGCCTCCTAACACTAGACATTGCTTTCAGCTGCAACAATTTGAACAGCGATATTATGTAAGGCAAAGGACCCCTGGCGACTATGGGGTGCGGCGCTCATCTCACTTTCAGGTTGAGGGAGCCGGTGTTTGTCCACAGACAGCTTTCCGGGTCATGTGGCCAGCATGACTAAACCGCTTCTGGTGCAAGGGAACACTGTGACGGAAACCAGAGCGCACGGAAACACCATTTACCTTCCTGCCGCAGCAATACCTATTTATCTACTTGCACTGGTGTGCTTTTGAACTGTTAGGTTGGCAGGAGCTGAGACAGAGCAATGGGAGCTCACCGCGTCATGCAGATTCAAACCGCCAACCTTCTGATTGGCAAGCCCAAGAGGCTCAGTGGTTTAGACCACAGCGCCACCCGCATTATGTACCAATATCGGTAAGAGTAGTACTAGGTGTTATAACTGCAAGAATATTGGTTTATGTTCTAAAACGTCACATTAGGTCATCTAGTTGGTGCCAGAGGCTTCACCACCACCACCAAATTTCTCTGTTCCTTATATCACTATATATTCCAGCTCAGACCTCCACTGCAAAAATATATTCAGAAATAGATGCCCCTCCCACAGTTTGTCCCATACAAAGTGACGTGGCATCCCCATATTTGCCCCTAAGGCTTAAGACACAGTTGAATATACAATCACAACTGTTAAAAAGCTTTTTCCATTCCTCGCTGCAGTGTTTCCATCTAATTGCTACGTGACCTTGCATCTGCCGACAGCATCGCCTGAGAAATTTAGAACCCGAACTATGAAGAACTCTGATAAACCAGTCTGGAATGAGACATTCTATTTTAGAATCCAAACTGAGATCAAGGTAAGGTAAGCTATTCAACATGCCACCACTTGTTTGGAAAACCTGCTGGGCAGATAAAGACATAAAACATTATTGCAATAAGATAAAATAAATGGCTTTTCCAAACAAGTCTGATTTAGGAACGTTCAGGAAAAATGAAATTGTTGCCTCTAATGCAGGGGTGCTTGTGTGACAAAAATGCCTGTGTGCAGGTAGTTTTGTGCTTAGCTTGTGCTTAGGGCCAAGCAAGGTACCGTAAATCACATTTCACATGCAGGGCTTAAAAGTACTATTATCATCGGCTGAGGGCAGGCCTGATAATTAATGGGATCCGAGCAGGAATGGTGGTCAAGTGGTGCCCATGTGCTCTACTTTACAGAGGACTATTTTGAAGGGGTCCTTTCTTTTAAGGAAGAAAAAGATAAAGGACACTAAGAAAAGGGAGCATTAGGGGCCTTGAAGTTGCAAACATCTGGGGAGCAGACTAAGTAGCCACACAGCTCACCTGCTCTCAAGTCTTTCACACTAGGGTAGCATGTACTGTTTTTTAAATTTAAATTATAGTAATTATATATAAATTTGCAACTATACATATGAATCACCACATGCAAAAATTATGGAAGTCAGTGTCCTCCTTTGCCTTTTTTTTTTTTGGTGGTATTATTATTATTTATTGAATTTATATACCACCCTATACCTGGAGGTCTCAGGGTGGTTCACAGAATAAAATCAAAATATAAAACCCCAAAGTAAATAATCAAAACAACAACAACAACCCAATACCCCCCACAAATCAACCAAAGGCCTGGTTAAAAAGGAACATTTTTGCCTGACGTCTAAAGGTGTATAATGAAGGTGCCGGGCAAATTTTCCTGGGGAGAGCATTCCACAGATGGGGAGCCACGGCAGAGAAGGCCCTTTCTTGTGTTGGACCTCTTGAGGAAAAGGCACATGAAGATGATCTCAGGGTCTTGGTAGGTTTATATGGAAAGAGGCTGTTCTTGAGGTATTGTGGTCCTGAGCCATTTAAGGCTTTATAGGTCAAAACCAGCACTTTGAATTGGGCCCAGAAACTAATCAGTAGCCAGTGCGATCGGACCAGGATCAGTGTAATATGCTCAAACTGTCTTGCTCCAGTGAGCAGCCTGGCCGCTGAATTCTGCACTAGCTGAAGTTTCCGAACCATCTTCAGAGGCAGCCCTACGTATAATACATTGCAGTAATCTAACCTTGAGGTTACCAGAGCATAGACAGCAGTAGTTAGGCTTTCCCTTCCAGATAGAGGCATAGCTGGGCCACCAGCTGAAGCTGATAGAAGGCACTCCGGGTCACTGAGGCCACCTGAGCCTCGAGCGACAGCAAAGGATCCAAAAGTACCCTCAAGCTACAAGCCTGCTCCTTCAGAGGAAGTGTAACCACATCAAGAGCAGGCAGTCTCCCACTCATCTGGTCTAGGGAACTAACAATGTCTCAGTCTTATCTATATTGAGTACATTTTGGACAATGCATAAGTGGCCACCCTAAATGGAGGAAGGGGGGATTAAACCGCCCCCCCCGGAAGTATTAGCTTTCCTGAAACAAAACTAAATCCGCCCTCCCTAGTCATTAGACACTTTGGTCTCAAGTGTCATAAGAATGCCCTCAGCTGGTATGTGCAAGTCATAATACATACCAACTTGTATTGAATCTACCAACAGAGCAGTTTACTTCAACCCTCATTTAATGGGAAGGTGGAGATTAGTTTTGTCATCATCAAAGATGCTAAATTCATAGCACTCTCCCACCAGCTAATCATGCTGGTCCCATAATTACTTTCAATTCATATGGAAGCTTTCCCACTAAAGCTAACCTCCAGGCTTGCCTATACCTGTAATCCAACCCTTTAAATCCTCCCAGAATCTGGTAACAGTTAGGTGTGGCAGCCTTTTGTACACATTCAGAGATTCTGCAGTGGATACGCTTCTTCTGTCTCTCAGAAGATCTGTTGCTCAGTGGTGGAGCATCTCCCTTTCATGCTCAGTGACCCAGGTTGAGTCTCCAGCATCGGCCCGTAGAACAAGGAAAGACTCCCTGGCTGGAACCCTGCTGAGCCGCTGCCAGTCAGTGTAGCTGGCGCAGGGATAGATGGCCCAGTGTTCTGATTCAATATAAGGTGGCTTCCTGTGTTCCTGTGAATCAGTAGATCTCCCCCTTTTTTTCTCCATGCAGCAGGATCCATCTTGCTTTGTGTGTGTGGAGCAGTTCTCCAACATATTCACCAGCCACTTTGCCTGCGGCAAAAGAATAGCTATGTCAGGTGATTCTGTGTTTGGCATTGCGTGGACAGGCGGAGTCCCCAGATCCCGAGCGGTCCCCCCGTCATGTGGAATAACGACTCAAGACAACGTGCTATGGGATTAAATTGGTCACAACTTTATTAAATTCAAATGTGGGTAGACCTTGGCTCAGGCATTGGGCGTTCTCCCTCCCCAGTCCCCAGCTGGGGACCTAGGGAGCATCAGGGTTATCCAGTGTTTGTGTGGGGGATGGGCCGGCTCTGGAGAACATATGTTCAAGCAGAGATAGCCGCCCCCGTTATGCTGCCGCCGCAGGGGAGAGCAATGACGACCTTTCGGCGTACGGTCAAAGCCTCCCTTCAGAAACCCCTTTAACGGGGAACCCTGGTATCGCTGCTGCAAAGAGGAAGATGGACAAAAGGATTCCGCCCAAGGCCTGATACCGCCAAAGTTGTGACGTTTTGCTACGGGAAAGGCGAAACCTGCCAATGCAGGGAAATTCCTTTCCGACCCTTTGACAGCGACCTTAACGTAGCAGCGCCCACATACCTGTGAAGAAAAGTTAACCTGCAAAACCTATGAAGAAAAGTTAACCTGCAAAATAATGCATTAATTGAGGGTGGGTAGGGTGGGAGAAGCTCTGGAGCCAAGTGAGGATTCCCAGGTAAGATCCTCCCTCTATTGTGTGGGCAGGTAATCCCTCCCCTACCTGGCCTGATCTCCTTGGCAACGCTTCCCCCAGGTGGGATTGGACAGCTGACTGGGGTAGGCAGAGACCTCCAGGTATCCCACCTGAGGGAAGGCGAAGCCAAGCCTATGCTGATGGAGCCGCTCCAGATCCAGGGGCTGCGCGCGTCCACGCAAAGGTCACCCCCCGTTTTATGCGGGGAGCGGTCATTCTGCAGAGTCAAGGCTTGTTATATGCTTATGGTACGTTGCGTTTTAGAGTGTCAGAATGGCACTGCTGCAGAAAATGAGACAAGGGGTAGAGTTTATACCTTTTAGTTGGAAGTGGATGGTTTGTGTGTGTGTGTGTGTGTGTGTGTGTGTGTGTGTGTGTGTGTTTGTGTTTGTGTGTGTGTGTGTGTCTGATATGCAATACAGGGGGGAAAGGTGCTCATGTTAGAGATATTGTTTTACCTTTGATGTTTAGCTTAGACCACGCATGCACATACCTTTCTAAAGCCAATATTGGTATTCCAGCAGTCCAAATTCAGTTTGGTGTATAGTGCAACTTCTGCTGCATGGGGCTTCCTTTTAAAAAGGGCTTGGAAACTTCACTTGCTGCTGCTGGTTTTGACTGCAGCCAGTTTTTCAGATTACAGTGGTACCTCGGGTTACAGACGCTTCAGGTTACAGACACTTCAGGTTATAGACTCCGCTAACCCAGAAATAGTACCTCAGGTTAAGAACTTTGCTTCAGGATGAGAACAGAAATCGCATAGCTGCGGCACAGCAGCAGCGGGAGGCCCCATTAGCTAAAGTGGTGCTTCAGGTTAAGAACAGTTTCAGGTTAAGAACGGACCTCCGGAACGAATTAAGTTATTAACCTGAGATATCACTGTAATGCTGTTCCAGTAGCTCCCTGTCTGTGTCCAAGACCAAATCAAAGCCCTGATTACTTATGCTTTTTGAAGTCTTATATTGTTTGGGGCCAGGAATTCACCACCTCCTGTGATGCTACCTGATCTCTCAGGCCTTTGATGCAGGCAGGCTCTTCTCAGGGTTCCACAACCAGCAGAGTCTGATTGGTGAGCATATGAAATAGCTCATTAATCTAGTGCTTTCCAGGTATTTTTGACCCCAACTTCTTTCAGCCCCAGCAAGCACAGCCATATAATGTTCAAGCTGATGGGAGTTGTAGTCCAAAACATTTGGAGAGTACCAGGTTTGGCTTTCCTGCTGAGACTGTGCAGCTCTCTAGCATGGGGAATGAATTTTCTGACTTCCCTAATGGCGTTTAGATTTCCAATGAAAACTGGTGTTCTGTATATCTTTGGCATTAATGATGATTGAATTTCTCCCTCCTTTTTAATGCTGGTTCTGTTCTTATTGTTATATCTACACTTGTATTTCTTACCGAATTCAGATTATTATTATTTTAATTTTTGTTTTTTAAACAACATACTAGCTGCCTTAGTGGTCCCTAAATATGTAAATATATGACATACATAAGTACTTTCAGATGTTGCTTGATGTATGGATGTTGGGGGGCAGGGTCACTATGTGTGATTTGGGATGGAAGGGTGCATCCATTTTGGTTTTCTCAGTTTGGAAAAATGATAATCTTAAATTCAGTTTACCACATTTTGCAGCAATTTGCAAACTTTCTTTAAAAAAAATGCTCATGAAAATTCACCAGCATTTTAGTGCCAATTTCTTCCATTAAACACAGCTATATATGCTGCTTTTACTAATGTACATATTTTTTGCATGCAATTTCCTCTAATATAATGCATTCTTGTCAGTTATCTTCACCAGATATTCATTTTCATGCACACTTCCCCCTAATATATGCATTTTTGCAAACATTGGTTGGTTGGCAAACTGTTTGGTAAAATTCAGGTGAGTGCAAATTTCAAAGGATAGTTGTGTTTGGGTTTGAATATTGTTTTGAAATGTGCTAATTTGGTAGATTCTGTTTTAAAGGACACCTGAACTGAATTTCTACTCTATCCCTATACAATTCTAACCTTCCTTCTCTTCTGTTCCTAGAATATATTACAGCTGGAGGTCTGTAGTGCCAATCTAACCGACAAAGATGATGTACTTTTTGTGATCTTTTTTGATTTGGAAAAAGTCCGGCCTGGCACAACAGCTCTTGAGCTATTTTCCTTAAAACCAGAGGTGAGGACAGAAAGCTAATGTATTGTCTACACATTTACGAAACTAACTAACTAACTAACTAACTAACATGCAGAGAACTGAAAAACCATGGAATAGCTAGCAAGCAGAGCAGACAGGTGAGGATGTCTTGGGTGTCCCATGGCCCACTCCCAGGTCTTGGCTGACTGCTTGAGAATCACTTCCTTAGAGAATTACTTAACTGGGTTTTGTCCAAGTAAAAATGGAAGTGAATTTGGAGGTTCTTTCTCAGGCAGTTGCAGAAATGTTGAGGGAACCCAAAAGACTTTAGGTAACACTAGCAATAATAAATAATATGATGTGGATGTTCTTTTCCCTTGCTTCAGAACAGCTGTGCAGAGCTACTAATTTCACTAGGGAGTGACACCTCATCCCTTTCATCTGCCCTGTTTCCCCAGTCTAAATTCTTCCCCCACCTCCAATGCCTGGATTCCAGGTGTGCTTAGTTAGATTTTGCCAGATTGAAGGGTTTGGGAGTGCAGTGGCAAGTGTCCATTATGTCCTTAATGACTGAAATTACTACACTGAGTAGATAAATGAGCATTAGTAATTGGTTTTTGTGTTATCAGAAAGAAGATTGTCCTCATGCTTATGAATCTCTGGAAGTGGAATTCAAGTTGGCAGAAACGTAAGTGGTTTGTTAGATGCAAGAAAAGGATTCTAAAAATAGTATATTTTTGGAAATTCCTACTTTTCTTTTGTTATCTAGTGTGTTTCTGCTAATCTCGTGGTTTTAATATGTCTCCACCACTATTCCTTCTTTCTGTTTTGTCTACATTTGAATCTTAATATTCTGGTTTTGTTTATGCTGCCATATTTGGGTAGTAGTTCTATATTATATTGAGAATAATGAACTACCTTTCTTTCTTTATCATTCATGACAATACATCAAAAATAGGAAAGGTACATCCTTGCATTTTTGTGTAATTGGTCACATATAGTGTCAAGATACCACCTCTGATGAACCAATATTCTCCTTTGCTATAGCAGCATCTTTAACCAATATGGCCTTTTCAGTACTCCACCTGATTTGTGGAATGCCTCTCCCCATTGCTCTTTTTATGTATTGCATTAAATCGACTACTTTGAATTTGCCCCATAAAAAAATAGAATGCAAGTTACTAAATAAATAGCAATTCTCCCCAACTTCTCCATATTATAGTACAAGAGCACTTTGTGATTTGCCTGACTATTTCATTTCTGGTTTGTAGGGTTGGATTCCAGCAGCTATGTGGTCAGACTTCCATGTACAGTGGTACCTCAGTTTTCGAATGTCTCCGTTGACGAACATTTCGGTTTTTGAATGCCATAAACCCAGAAGTAAATGCTTTGGTTTTCAAACACGCCTTGGAAGTTGAACATGCCACACAGCTTCTGCTGAGTGCAAGATCCTGAGGCCTAGCTGTTGGCTATTGAGTTTTTGGTTTTCAGATTATGTTCGAAAATGGAGGTACCGCTGTATTAAGTACCTTGAAAACTACAGTGGTGCCTCGCAAGACGAAATTAATTTGTTCCGCGAGTTTTTTCGTCTAGCGAATTTTTCGTCTTGCGAAGCACGGTTTCCCATAGGAATGCATTGAAATTCAATTAATGCGTTCCTATGGTCAAAAAAAGTCCAATCAAAGCCAAATTTGGTACAACAATAGTTTATTAACTACTCTTTAAAGTCACACATACTTTAAAGAGCATATCAAAAATTGAAGGAACAATAAATTAAGTTTCTAAACATGACAGGAAAAACATTTAAAAATCAAAAAAGGGTACATTACATTTTCTAAGACTCTGGGGGACCACTCGAAGAAGATTCCTCTTCCACTCTTTGCTTCTTGCTGAGGAACCTGTCCATGGTCTGCTGCTTCATCCGCCTTTTCAGCAGCTCCCTGAGAGGCAACATGACCGTCGTATCAAAAGTGTTCTCTTGGTCATGTGCCACGTGCTTGTTCGGGTGGTGCCGCTCTGCAAAAGCCTGCACCTCCTTCCACTTCTGGCAAATGTCCCTCAGTTCTTTGGAGGACGGCCGTTCCTCAGTTGCTTCCTCGTCTTCCAGCGAGGCCTGCTCCTGCGCAACCTCTGACTGCAGTTCAACCAGCTCCTGGGTGGTCAGCTCGTGGTCGTGTTCCTCCACCAGCTCGCAGACGTCCTCCTCTGTGACCTCCAGGCCCATGGTCCTCCCCAAGGCAACAATGTCCTGCACCACTGTTGACTCTGGTGCATCAGAGTCACTTGGTGCCACACAGTCCGGCCACAGGCTGCGCCAAGCGCAATTCAAATTTCTCTGGCTGATCCCGTTCCAGGCCGTGGTGATCATCTTCAAGCAGGTGACGATGTCGAAGTGGTCCTTCCAGAATTCCCGCAGGGTGATGGTGGTGCAATCAGTCACCTCGAAGCATCGCCTGAAAAGCTCCTTGGTGTAGAGTTTTTTGAAATTGGCGATGACCTGCTGATCCATCGGCTGGAGCAGTGGCGTAGTGTTAGGCGGCAGGAACATGATGTTGATGAAGCTGAACTCCTCCAACAAGTCCACCTCAAGGCCTTTAGGATGAGCAGGAGCATTGTCCATCAGAAGCAAAGCCTTCAGCGGCAGGTCGTTGTCCAGCAGGTACTGTTTGACAGCAGGGCCAAAAGCAAGATTGACCCAGTCCACAAACAGCACACGTGTGACCCAAGCCTTGCTGTTGGATCGCCACATGACACTCAGCCGCTCCTTGTCGCCCTTGTGTTTCTTGAAGGCCCGTGGGTTCTCCGAGTGGTAC
This sequence comes from Podarcis pityusensis, assembly GCF_964106645.2. Classification (NCBI taxonomy): domain Eukaryota; kingdom Metazoa; phylum Chordata; class Lepidosauria; order Squamata; family Lacertidae; genus Podarcis; species Podarcis pityusensis. The sequence continues at coordinate 44,352,970 of NC_138028.1, forward strand.
ACCAGCAGGGGCTTGATCTTCAGGTCACCGCTTGCGTTGGCACAGAAGAGCAGGGTCAGACGGTCCTTCATGGGCTTGTGGCCAGGCAACTTGGCCTCCTCCTGTGTGAGGAAAGTCCTTTTGGGCATCCTCTTCCAAAACAGCCCGGTCTCGTCGCAGTTGAAGACCTGCTGTGGAACGTAGCCCTCTGTCTTCACAGCCTCCAGGAACTCCAAGGCAAAGTCTTCAGCCACAGGAACATCAGAACTGGCAGCCTCTCCATGCCTGACCACGCTGTGGATTCCAGATCTTGCCTTGAACCGGTCAAACCAGCCTCTGCTTGCCTTGAAGACTTCTGGCTCGCCTGAGGTTCCTGGCTGTTCCCGGATGAGGTCTGCGTGCAAGGCCTTGGCATTCTCACAAATGACGGCCTCAGTCACTGTGTCCCCTGCACGCTGCTTCTCTTCTAACCAGATGAGCAGCAACTTCTCGACCTCCTCCAGAACAGCTGGGCGGTTCTTCACGATCCTGGTGACTCCCTTGGCTGCATCAGTCGCAAGGATCTTCTCCCTCATCTTCAGGATGGTCCCGATGGTCGATGGGTTCCTGCCGTACTCCCTGGCGAGGTCCATCACACGCATTCCACTGTTGTGCTTCCAGATGATCTCCTTCTTCACTTCCAGCGTCACCTTCTCCTTCTTCCTCTCGCCGGCCTCCGCAGCAGCAGCAGTCTTCTTGGGTCCCATGGCAGCACAGCTCTTACCTTCGTAAACTCAGAAAAAGAAAACAAAAAACCAGCAATTCAAACCCAGAACCAAGTCCTTGAATTCCAAACACCCAACCCAAAATCCAAACCCCCCCAAAAAAGTTTAACTTACGAAATGGCTGCAAATCACCAAAGTCTTCAAAATCCTCAAATGGCTGCAAAAGAAGTTTTGGGAAAGCTTTAAAAATCACCAAAGTCTTCAAAAACCTCAACTGTTCCCCCAGCCCCTCCCCAACTGTTGCAAACCCCTCCTCAACTGTTCCCCCATCCACCCAGCACACAGAAATTCAAAACCCAGAAATTTTTTCAAAAAAAACCAACATGGCCCAATGGTCACAGAAAACCATAAAAATTCAAAAAAAACCCCACACAAGCTCCCAGATTCTTGCAAACCCCTCCCCAGCTGTTCCCCCAGCCACCCAGCACACAGAAATTCAAAACCCAGAAAATTTTTCAAAAAACAACAACATTGCCCAATGGTCACAGAAAACCATAAAAATTCAAAAAAACAACAACAACAAAAAAAACAACCCACACAAGCTCCCAGATTCTTGCAAACCTCTCCCCAACACCAAGTCCTTGAATTCTAAACACCCCAACCCAAAATCCAAAAACCCCCCAAAAAGTTTTAAAAGTTTAACTTACCAAACAGCTGCAAAAGAAGTTTTGGAAAAGCTTCAAAAATTCAGCAAACTCTTGAAAAAGCTCAAAAAGGCCACCACACCACGTGCAATGTGTTGCTCCTCGAAGTCAAGTCGCAACTGCACTTCTTCCAGCAATGCACCCTGGGTTTTAACGGTTTTACGAAAAAGGAAACAAACTTGCAAGACATTTTCGTCTTGCGAAGCAAGCCCATAGGGAAATTCGTCTTGCGAAGCAACTCGAAAACGAAAAAACCTTTCGTCTTGCGAGTTTTTCGTCTTGCGAGGCATTCGTCTTGCGGGGCACCACTGTATTGCTCTTTGTCAGTCATTTCCAAAATGTTACTTTATTAAATATCAACGACTTTACCAGGCTTGGATTTAATCACCCTTTCCCCTCCTCTCTATCTTCCAGTTCAGGACCTCTCGAGCAACTGATTTCCAATGGTGTTTTAGTGGTAAGATTTCTTTGTATTGAAAGTTATCTTGATTCATATTTATTTATTCCATCTTGTTGGAGATGCTAACTCTTTAGGAAAGATGACACTCTTAGTAATATCTAATTCCTTCAGGATTATGCAAGCAATTGAGAGTACATCTTTCCATAATAGTAAGCTGATCTCTGATTTTAAAATATTTATATGGCTTTTATTGTGTGGTTTTATGTAGAACTGTTGTAAACTGCTCTGATACTTTTTATAAGTATTTTTAGCAGTATATAAATATTTTTATTAAAGGGATGGGTGGATGAATAAATGAAGTCATATTCAGGGTAGACACACTGAAGGCTCCTCCAGGTGACCTTTTTACTGAGCATTCATTGCGATTTCCTTGCACAAGGCTTACAGAAAGATTAGACTATGCCTGGTCATTATTGAGCTCTTGTTTTGATTTGTTTATGTGGAGATTAAATGATAAAGAGCATTTGTCCTTATTTGCTGCATAGTGTTCATATGTCAAGAGGGATGCGGGTGGCACTGCGGGTTAAACCATAGAGCCTAGGACTTGCCGATCAGAAGGTCGGTGGTTCGAATCCCCGTGACGGGGTGAGCTCCCGTTGCTCGGTCCCTGCTCCTGCCAACCTAGCAGTTCGAAAGCATGTCAAAGTGCAAGTAGATAAATAGGTACTGCTCCGGTGGGAAGGTAAACGGCGTTTCCATGCACTGCTCTGGTTCGCCAGAAACAGCTTAGTCATGCTGGCCACATGACCCGGAAGCTGTACACCAGCTCCCTCGGCCAATAAAGCGAGATGAGCACCGCAACCCCAGAGTCAGCCACGACTGGACCTAATGGTCAGGGGTCCCTTTACCTTTACCCTTACGTTCATATGTCTCCCTGTTAATCATTTCCCCCCTGTCACTTTCCTAACCACAAAAAGCATTTTCTTTTAAAATAAAAAAGTGGATTTGTCATGCTAGGGCAATAGAGTGCTTCAGCATACATTTCCAGCGTGTGTTGGAACCCCTCCTGGAAAATACTGAAAGTCTAGGGGGGGACAAGCAGTGGACATAAATTACTTGTCCATTGATTTCAGTGGATCTTTTCTGAATATGACAAACACTGAATATCACCTTTTGGGATTCTATGAAGTGCTAGCAAATAGAGAGAGAGAGAAATTAGAGAATGGCAAGAATGGTGCAATTAAATAACTGGCAATCATATTACTTAAACAAATTGCTTGGATGAAATAAACAGATGGCTTTGATTGTGGAAATACTTTGTATTTTCCTCCAAGCATTCAGGCATCAACATTATTACTTTGTGCCCTTGTTTTCATAGGCTCGTGAACTTTCCATCTTGGAAGTAAAGGTGAAGAAAGAAGAGAATGAGAAGCTTTTGAAAGGTTGGCCTCTCTCTCTTAGGCACGTAGCCAGCTAGTGTTTTACCACTAATATATGTTATTAAATATATATTGTTTACTAGGGCTGCAACATTTAATTGACTGTATTATTTTTTTACTGATGTTGAGATTGTAATTTTAAGTGATGTAAACTGTAAGTTTATTTAGAAGATAAATACGGCAGAAGGCAGATGCTATCTTAGAAGAGTAGTAGCTATAAATATTCAACTACTTTAAAGTATTTCTAAGTACTTATATTAAAAAATAATAAACCTGCTGCCTAATTGGCGACTGTCTAATGACTGTTGCCTTTTAGTCAGTTAAATAGCTTCTTAATCCATTAATCACACTGAAGGGAATTCCTCTTCTAAGACTGCAGCTGTGACTCATTAAATTTGCCATATGTATGCTTTTCTCTTCAAAATTATTGTTTTAGAGAAATAATTTTCTCTAAAGAGAAATAGCAAAAACCACACAAAAACCACCCCTAACTAGGTCAAGTTTAGAGATGCAATGAATTGTCTCCTCAATATCCTCCTCTATCTGCAAATTTTGATGTTGAATGCTTGCCTCATATTTTCTGAAGGTTCAGATATCTGCATAAAAGGTGGAGCTAAAATATGGGTTTCTAAACTCATGTTTCTTGAGGGGGAGGATTTGTAAGAGAGAACTGACAAGAGGTGGATGCTTAGTAAGCAATTATTTCCAGAGGGGTAGCCATATTAGTATCTTACAAAAGAAAAAAGAGAGAGATTATGATACCCTAAAAACCAACAAATGCATTATGGCATCATAAATTGTATATAATACAATAGGATGATAAATGTATCAAGATTTTCACTTCTCCAAATTTTGCAGTGTGGTTCTCTACCCATTTAATATGTAAAGAAATGTATATGCGGGGGTGTAGTGTGAATAAAAATGCATATATTCCTGGGAATAACATACAAAATGCATTTTATTAGGGAAAATTGCTCTTTAGAAATGTGTATATTAGGCAAAATTGCACAAAAACACATATATATTAGGAGAAATTTGCACTACTTCATAGCTGATTTGAAATGCTAACAAATCTGAAGTGCTAAAGTTGTGAGGTAAAAGTGAGATTTTAAATTTAATATTCAGATCATGAGTGGTGACTGTTACATTTTTGGTGGATTTTGAATATTTGCTTGAATTTTAACCCAGGCCAATTTAATTTTCTTAATAGGCAAAGTATGAAGTTTAGCAGACCAAAATAAAATAAAATAAAGATAACCCGTTATTTGTGGATGTTAGTCATATTGAGTATGTATAGTTTATGTATAATGTATCTGGAATATAGCAAGGCTTTTGACGTAGCCTCACTAAGCTTAGATGAAAGTTTCATACAAATATGCAGTTAGCTGCTCTCACACATGCAAAGGAACAGTAAAATATACATAGAGAGAGAGAGCGCTGCAGATCAGGATTGTATAGAACTATGCTAAACAGAGTTTAACTGGTTAATTAAAAACTGTCTGTGAACAAAAATGTGTAACTTATGATTAAAGTATTAATTTTTTTAGCCAAGAAAAATGTTGTGCTTACCATGCGAGAGTCTTATGAAGGGACACAGAAGACGTCCGAAGATGTAGATTCCTTCTGCTTTCATTGCATAAAGAGCTGGGGGCCAGTGCTGAAAGCCAACATTCAGGTAAAAGCCACTGTCCTTTATCCTGTACCCACAGGTAGTATTAGAAAAGTACAAGGAGGACTCAGCAAATACAGGAGCATATGCCTGAGGCTAAAGAATCCTGAAATGTTGTGCAGTGGTACCTCCGGTTATGAACTTAATCCATTCCAGAGGTCTGTTTGTAACCGGAAACCGCTCGTAACATGAGGCACGCTTTCGCTAACGGCACCCCACCCCTCACTGCTGCCACGTCACCCGTATGCGACTTCCGCTCGCATCCCAGGGCAAAGTTCGCAACAAGGGGCATCTACTTCCGGGTTAGCGGAGCGCATAACCCGAAGGATTTGTAAGGAGGGTGGTATGTAACGAGGTTCTACTGTACTGAAAATAAATATTTCTGCCAGCACAAGAATTTCTACTCGTGCAATGGAACATTCCCTCCCTCTCCTCCCCGCCATGTGCCCCCTAAATCTGTTTTGGGCGTTCCCCCAACCCTCTGGAGCAGATTTTAGGTGTGTGTGTCATGCTTGGGGGATAGGAGATGGGGGGGGGGAGTTCCATTGCCCTAGTAATTATTCTTGTGCTGGTGGTACAGTTGGATACTATCCATAGTTCCTGAAAATCCAAAATGTATTGATGTTGAGATCTCCAGTTATTCTACTTGTTGCATGTCTAACTAGCAAACCTGTCCTAATTAGCACAGTAGCCAAAGAATGATAAAGTGCTCTGCCTTGATCTAGTAATTCAACCCATTATGAAAGTCAAATAGGATAGTTAAATCAAATAAATACATTTGTAATAGTTGTGTGCTATATTGAAAAGCACTTCATCATGATCCAGCAATGGTCTTATTTTTGACTTTGTCAAAACCATTGTTGAGGATATGTTAGTGAACAATAAGAGGACAGTATGAAGGGAAATCCGGGACAATGCCTCTGGTTCAAAGAGATGGCTGCTCAGCTCTCTTTAGGCTGGATGCTAACCCTAAGGTGGTCCCTGCATTAACACATAGCTTCCCTTCACTCATTCTAAGGCCCATTTTATGGCTGAGAGGCAGGTTAAACATAACATGACATGAAATCAGTGACTGCTTCTTAACTGCGACCTTCATTTTTCAATGTAGTTTCTACGTCTTGTACCTTTGGGTAAAAACTATACAGTATGTTTTCCTTTCTTCCCCAGAGTATTTCATGTGAGGAGAAGAACGATTCAGGCCACGCTTTAATTCTGCCTTTGAAATTGCTTCCAGTGGGACAACAAGTCAAAGTAACTCTACCTGTGCTAGAGGCAAGTGTTGCTTCTGTTTTATAAGAGCTCTTCGAAACAACCTTTCTATTCCTTTTTCAATGTGTTTCCACATCACTTTCCAAACTGCAAGAAGACATCTTCATTTTTTTAAAAAGGGTGATATGTTGCAGTAGGGTGACACTCTCATTTAGACAAGGGCAGGGCAAATGTCAGAGTGGTTGTAGCTACTTTTGCTCATTTAGAATTAAACAATAAGCTGCCTTTGAGAACATGCTGAGCCTAGGAGTTTGTTTTCAGTACCAGACGTGGGTGGAACCAGGGGTGGCTTAGCTGAACGCTTTCCATCCCTGTTTTCTGGCAGGTGGCAGCATGTCTATCTCCCTTTAGATTAGGTGTCAGTAACCTTTTTCAGCCATGGGCCGGTCCACCGTCCCTCAGACCATGTGGGGGGCCGGACTATATTTTGGAAAAAAATATGAATGAATTCCTATGCCTCACAAATAACCCAGAGATGCATTTTAAATAAAAGCACACATTCTACTCATGTAAAAGCACCAGGCAGGCCCCACAAATAATCCAGAGATGCATTTTAATTAAAAGAACACATTCTACTCATGTAAAAACACGCTGATTCCCAGACCGTCCACGGGCCGGATTGAGAAGGCGATTGGGCCACATCTGGCCTCCAGGCCTTAGGTTGCCTACCCCTGCTCTAGATAGAGAGTAGCATAATGGAAGCTTTATTCTGGCTTCTAGACATGACTGATGAGAAGAATTACTCCTAGTAGGAAGAAGGGACTAAGGAGACTCAACTTCCTGAATGGTAGGCAGAGCAGTGTATTTTGGCCTGCGCTTTTCTATGCATCAGTCTGATGACAGTATTGATATAGAAGAGTTAAGTTACAAAAATGAAGTAAGAAACAAAAAAGATTCCACATTCCAGTGTTTTGACTCTTTGAAGACAGCCCTAGCATGTGAGTTTATTGGCTTCACATTCCTGCCAAAACAATCTCAAGAAAGACCAGCAATGCAGAAAATCATTTTCTGTGGTTGGTATTGGACTTCAAGAATAGGAAAAAAGGGCTGCTACAAAAGTTTGCATTCCCCGCCCCACCCCCAAGGAAGTCGCTGCCATGTAGTTTCAAGAAAACACAGAATCCAGAGCAAAGAAGAATCTGTCCATTTCAGTTTCTCATTTTTCCAAACTTAAATTCAGTTCTCCACATTCCTGTAGCATGAAAATTTATCAGCTACGTAGAGCAATTTTCTCTTTTAAGAAACACAATTTTGTATGTCATTTTGACATATGCACACTTTTTTGCAAGCATATCTCTTTACTGATATTTGTATGCTACATTTGCAAATGTGTGCATACTTTCCCCTAAAACATGCATTATTTTGTATTGGTTCTTGTATTGGTCTGGGAAGTGTAAACTAGGTAGTTTCTCATTAAAATGCGAACAAACTTTGATTTCTCTCCCATCTTTAATTGTTTTTATAATTGCTTTCATAAACAGACATAGGGCAATTGCAGCTCCTTAGCACAGATAGCTGCAGTGATTCATTTGTGATTCATTTTTTATTTAATTTTGCAATTACAGGATCAGATTTAAGGTGCTGCTTTTGACCTTTAAAGCCCTTCACGGCCTAGGACCCTCGTACCTACGGGACCGCCTCTCCCGGTATGCCCCACGGAGAGCCTCAAGGTCCATAAATAGCAACACCCTAGTGGTCCCGGGCCCTAAGGAAGTTAGATTAGCCTCAACCAGAGCCAGGGCCTTCTCAGCACTGGCTCCGGCCTGGTGGAACGCTCTGCCTCATGAGACCAGGGCCCTGCAGGATCTGATTTCTTTCCGCAGGGCCTGTAAGACAGAGTTGTTCCTCCTGGCCTTTGGCTTGGAGCCAATTTGATTCCCTCCCTCTTTCTTTTTTCTTTTCCTTCTCCTCCTGCGATGAGGCTACATTTTAATATTTTAATGTTTCAATATTTTAATGTTGTATTTTTAATTTTGTTTTTAAGTTGTAATCATTTAACTTGTTTTTATTATTGCTTGTAAGCCGCTCTGAGCCCGGCCTTGGCTGGGGAGGGCGGGGTATAAATAAAAATTATTATTATTATTATTATTATCTGTTATCATGCATGATCAGGGCTTTTCCATTTTATTTGTCAGGTTGTGTTCTTTTCCTACATATATTGTTTCATTTCAGGGTGGAGCTTTGGAGTTGTACCTCAAGGTAATTGACTGGTAAGATACTTGCTTTTTCTCCAAAGTGCTCTGTCCTGGCTACCTTGAGGACATGAGGAAGGGACGGGAGGCAGTTTGCTTCTTTAATAAGCAGGTGTCTCTACAATTGTAGAACTGCTGTGGTTCAGCTAATGGCATGTCATGCCATGTCATGTGAACTTGCTTGGGTTGATGTGGCATTTCTTAATTGCACTGCATCATTTGAGTGTGATGTGCATTTGCATCTTCCCAGTTGTTCCTTGTATTAAAGCCGATTCCTTGCATTTGCATGCTGAATATCTCTCCCATCTTGCCACAAAACGATATTTGCTCAGGAGCACCAATATTTCTGATTTTTATTTTAAAAACTAAACAGAGGTAAAGCTCTTAAAAGAAATAGAAAGCACTACTTCTTTGCTGTTGCCATTTTTAAAATGGAGTATGTCCCACTGGAGTCCTTGTAGGGAATCTTCCCTCTGCCCCCCCTTCCCTCTGCTAATGCTGCCCCTGCTTCCTTGAGGGTGGCTGGTCTGCTTCCCAAGAAGTCCTCCTCTGTGTAATGATGTATGTGGTTGTATTTTAGTTTACATTATGGTGGTGTTTGGGTGAATTTGCTCAAGAAGATAAAAATAAACAAAGCCCCACTTTTGTACCTCACAGTTAATTGCTTTATTATAAAGTTCATAAGACTTGCTTCTCCCCACACTATATGTAGCTTTCTTTGTTGAAACAGGGAGAAGTGCAGACCTGTGTCTGTACTAGTAGACAACGGTTGTTAATACATCTGGTTTAGTACAGACATAAAGATTGAACATGTTACAATGAGTGCACATGGGGCTGAGTGGGTGAGTGGGATCACATCTGCTGGCCTCATTTCTGTCTGGGTTTCCAATGTAACTTATAGAGCACAGCTGGATTTTATATTTTATATTTTTTAAAAATGGGGCGTCAACCATTATATACTCCCTTCTTCCCGGACAGCAGCCCTACAAAGCACCTAATAGAACTTCATTTGAATGTCCGTGAATTCCTCTCCTATCTTCCCTTCAGTGACTAAGCACAGACTTCATCAGCCAACCTTCTCCTCCCTCCTCCCTCCTCCCTCCCTCCCTCCTCCTCTTGCCCACTGCCATTTTGTTTACCAAAAAGCCCAATTGTCAGAGCTGCTTCCAGATCCTAGCTCACAGAGGATCACGCTAGCCAGCGATCATTAAATAAAAGTCTTTATTGAGTTACAGTTTCCATTCTCAAGCTGCTGCGTGCAACTCTACGTCTCATGGTTAGATCGGCGAAGCCCCATCTGAGTCTCCGCCCTTTGTACACCAACTTAATATCCTAGCCTTGCTCCACCTTTTCCGCCTGACTGTTCTTCTCTCCCCGATGGAGGTGTGGCCACTCCTGACTCGTGCCCTCCCCCCTGTTGTGAGCTGCCAGCGCTTGATCCCTGGCGCCCTTCCTCTTCCCTGCTCTCTGGCGGTGACGCTGGTCCTGATTTCCAACTGCTCCCCTCTGAGTCCCCTCTGGCTCTATCTTCCTGGGGTGTCCCCCTAGGCTCCCCCCTTGCCCTGGCCACTGGTGCTCCTTTCTGTGAATCTTCTGATTCACTGGAAAGACTCGGAGATCTCGGGTCGTCGTCATCACTCATCTTTTCTTCTGCCTCCTCTCCCTCGCTCTCTGTTTCCTCCCTTGCCCTTGCCTCTGCTCCTGAACCCCTGACATCCATCCCCCCCTCGAAGCCCCCTCTTCCCCCCTCCCCTCCTTCCGGTGCGGGATCTGGGTGCTGCCGTGTCAGGGGGACGAATGTCGGATACAGTTCGCTTCCCGTGGCGGGCCGCCATCCGGAGTCTTCCGGTTCTTCCTCCCTGCTCTCGTTGACGACGGTCACCTCCGCTTCCATCTCTGTGCCGCCGTGCTCGAAACCCGGGTCGTCCCCGAAAACGTCCATGTCCGTCTCTCCTTCGTTGCCTTCAGGAGACGTTGCTCGTCCTGGACCCTCCAGCCACCTTCTGCGGAACTGCTCCTCTGGTCGATCATCCCACCAATACGAGGGTTCTGAAGCAGATCCCGAGGGTGACCCCTCTGGGGAACGGGCGTCTCGTGTCGGTTCCTCGTCCGAGTCGAACCCCCGGAACGTGCTGGCTGAAAGCGTGGGCGTGAAAAGCCAGTCGTCGAAAAAGTCTGCTGGCATTGGCCTATGTGGGAAGAGGGCATGAAACTCTTCTTTGAGCAGAGGTTCGTCTAAAGCGTAGCCCGGCACCCAGCTGTTGGCACTGGCCGGGGTGCCCTCCTTGGCGAGAAGGTATTCTACCCCCTCTTCCCCCCATCTGGAGTCCAAAATCTCCGTGACTTCGTTGATGCGCTCCTCCTGTGCCACTCCCCCTTGCCCGGTTCTCTCTCGGAGCGGACCCGGTGCCGTTCCTGGTTCCTGAAACCTGTGAGGTGCCTTGTAGGGAGTGAGCACCGATCTGTGGAACACCGGATGCATTCTGGAACCCTCCGGAAGAGCCAGCCTGAAAGCCACCGGGTTGACCTGTTCGTCGACTTGGTAGGGCCCCAGTTGTTTATGCCCTAGTTTCTTCTTCGCCAACGACCTGGCCGGCACTGCGTGGGCTGCTAACCAGACCCAGTCTCCCACATGGATCTCTTCGCCAACCCTTCTGTGTTTGTCCGCTTGTACCTTGTATGCGTGTTTAGCCAGCTCCAGGTGCCGCCGCAGCTGATCGTGGACCTCCTGCAACTCCGACGCGAACGCATCTGCTGTCTGCGGCTCCCCCTCCCCCATTCTTTCCAGTCCCGGGAAGGTTCTAGGGTGCCTCCCGTTGTTGGCGAAGAACGGCGTGACCCCCGTGGACACGTGCTTCGTGTTGTTGTAGGCGAACTCGGCGAGAGGCAGGTAATCCACCCACGTCGCAGGCTGCTGATTCGCATAACATCTCAGGTACTGCTGCATGATGGCATTGACCCGCTCCGCTTGCCCGTTGGTCTGCGGGTGTCTAGCCGACGCCAGGTTGATCTTGACGTTCAGGAAGCCCATCAGCCTCTGCCAGAAGTTCGAGATGAACTGTCGCCCTCGGTCGGACAGAATAGACCGCGGCAGACCGTGAACCTTGAACACGTGGTCTATGAACAGTTTGGCGGTTTGTTCCGCCGTGGCCACCTTCGCACACGGAATGAAATGTGCCATCTTGGAGAACAAATCCACCACCACCAGCACAGCCGTCTTGCCCCTCGAGCTGGGCAGATCCGTGACAAAGTCCAGGGCCACTCTCTCCCATGGCTCGAACGGAGTTTGCAGCGGTTCCAGCAGTCCGGCCGGCGGTCTGTGCACTGGTTTGGACCTCTGGCAGGTGTCACACCTCGCCACGTAGTCCGCGACTTCCCCTCTCATTCCGGGCCACCAGAAGTCTCTGGCTACTAATTCCACCGTCTTCTCCTTGCCAAAGTGCCCGGCAGTGGGCGCGTCGTGCAGCTGCTGCAGTACCTTGGCGCGAAGTTCGTCTCCCGGCACGTAGACGGCCCCTTTACGGATGAGCAAACCATCTCGCAGCTGGAACTCGTCGGTCGCTGCCGTGCCCCTGTGCACCTCTGCCATCTTTGCTTGCGCGAAGGAGTCATCCTGCAACGCTCGTCGCACCGCATCCAGGTCAACTGTTGCCGCCGCGCACGCCCACACTGTCGGTGCGAAGATGTGCATGGCGGCCGCTGGCGTTGCCTCCTCCAGATACTGTGGCTTACGGGAGAGAGCATCCGCCATGATGTTGGTGTCCCCCGGGACATACTCTATTCGGAAGTCGAAATTCGCAAAGAACTCAGCCCAACGTATCTGCCTCTGGTTCAGGAACTGTGCCGTGCGCCAGTGCTCTAGATTCTTGTGGTCCGTGCAGACCTGCACCGTGTGCTTGGCGCCGATCAGGAAGTGCCTCCACGCTTTGAACGCTGCATGAATGGCCAGCAACTCCCTGTCCCAGATGGTGTAGTTCTGTTCGGACTTGCTGAGCTTCCTTGAGTAAAACGCTCCCGGCCTCCAAACCCCCTGCGGGTCTTTCTGCAGCAGGACTGCTCCCACGGCTCTGTCCGAAGCGTCTGTCTCCACCCTCATCGGCCTGCTGGGGTTGACATGAAGCAGCTGCTCTTCCGACGCGAAGAGACGCTTGAGTGCCTGAAAGGACTGCTCCGCCTGCTCTGTCCAGATGAACTTCTTTTTCTTGGAGCTGAGCGTGTCCGTGATGGCCGCTGTCTGCATCGCAAAGCCTTTGATAAACTTGCGATAGAAGTTCGCGAAGCCGACAAACCGTTGGACCTCCTTCCGGTTGCGTGGGCTTTTCCAATCCAACACTGCTCGGACCTTGGCGCTGTCCATGGCGAGCCCTTTATCAGACAACTTGTAGCCCAGGAAATCCACCTCGGTCACGTCGAATTGGCACTTCTCCAGCTTGGCGTAAAGCCTATGTTGCTGTAGCCTGCTCAGCACTTCCTTGACGTGTCTGTCATGCTCCTGCTGCGATTCCGAAAAGATCAGGATGTCATCCAAGAAACAGACGCACGTCTTGTAGAGGAGCCCCGCCAACACGTGATGCATGAAAGCTTGAAAAACGTGGGAGCCATTTTGCAATCCAAAAGGCATAACTCTATATTCGTAGGTGCCCAGGGGCGTGAACATGGCTGTCTTCCACTCATCTCCCTCCCGCATGCGAATGAGGTTGTATGCCCCTCGCAGGTCCAACTTGGTGAACACTCTGCCCTTCCGTACCTTTGCGAGGAGGTCGTCGATTCGGGGCATGGGGAAGTCCGATGGCTTGGTCACACTGTTCAAGATGCGAAAGTCCACTACAAGTCTTTTTTGGGGCGTGTCCCGCTTCTTAACAAAGAATACCGGACTGCCCCCCGCTGCCTTGGACTCTCGGATGAAACCGCGCTCCAAATTATGATCTATGAACTCTTTGAGTTCCTGCAGTTCGTCCTCAGACATGGAATACAGCTTCCCTTTGGGTAGCGCCGCCCCCGGCAGCAGGTCAATTTTGCAGTCATATGGTCTGTGGGGGGGTAGCCTGTCTGCCTCTTTCTCGCAGAAAACCTCCAAAAATTCTGCGTACTTGTGGGGGACCGCTTGCAGCGTGCCTAGCTGCAGCTGTGACTCCTCTTCCCCTCCTTCCTGCCTGGGCACGATGCAGTGTTCAGCGCAAAAGGAAGAGCCGAAGGTCAGCCGCCTCTGGTACCAAGCCAGCGTCGGGCTGTGCTTGTCCAGCCAACTCATGCCCAATACAATGGGCGTGTCCGATAGTTGAGTGACATTGAAGCTGATGATTTCCCTGTGATTCCCAAGTCGCATCACCATTGGTGGCGTCTGCTTCACCACTTGCCCCCCTAGCAGCTCCCTGCCATCCACCGTGACAACCTGCAGGGGCAGCGTGGCAGGCAGCAACTGTATAGCGTGCCGGTCGACAAAGTCCTGCCCTATAAAGTCCGCATTGCTTCCGGAGTCAATGGTGATTGGCACGTCCATGGTGATTCCATTGGGCAGCTGGAGCGACGCGGTGAGCTTCACTACCGGTTTGGGCGGGAGGGGGTCCATGGGCTGTAAAATCTCTGGGGACTGCTTCACTGACACGTCTGGTTGGGCCCCAGTGCCTCTTCCTCCAACCAGACTCCTTCGTTTCCCTGCTGTGGTTGTCCTTGCTGCGTTGCTGCAGTTACCATTGCTGAGGCTGCAGTGTGCTTGTGGAGCCTCTGGGGACACTCTTTCGCCATATGCTGTGGATCATCGCAGATGTAACACTTCCTGTTCCCTCTAGGAGGCTTCGCTTTCACTGCTGCCGGTGCTAGGGCTCTGGCTGCTGACTGAGCCCTTGCACCTCCAACCTCCATAGGTTCCGCTCCTCCTCCTGGCGGAGGCGTGGATTGCGCACGCGCTGCTTCTCTGGGAAGGAAGGAGGAGCCCCTGGCTGGTTCGCGCCCTCCACGCCCTTCGTCCCTGCTCCACGGACGTCCTTCCAGCCGCACCCCCACCGCCAGCGCCCTCTGAACGATCTCCTGCGTGGTCCGGGGTCTCTCCCCCCTCGCAATTTCATCTTTAACCGAGCCGTGCAATCCCTCCCAAAACAGGTCTCTTACAGGAGCCGAATCTCTGTCCCATTCCAGGGCACTGACCAAAGCGAAAAAGCGGGCATGGTACTGCCTTACGCTGGCCCTCCCTTGCTTCAGTCCATGTACCTCCTGCCGAGCAAGATCCACGTCAATGCTTGATAAAAAGCACCCATCCATCGCTTTAATAAAGGCATCCGCATTTTGGAGCGCTGGATCATTATCTCTCCACAAATTGCGCAGCCATGCTTTAGCATCTCCATGCAAATGGGACATGATGAATCCCACCTTCTCTTGCTCATCTCTAAAGTCTTTGTTCAGCAGTTGCAGTGCACACATTACATCTGCTCTAAAGTTGGGGTACTGTTGCAAATTCCCATCGAAGTGAGAGACCAGACCGCCTGTTCGTCTCCCCAACCCAATCCCCTCCGGTTTGGGTGTCAGTTGCCCTTGCTTCGTAAGCACTTCCAACCTGACCTGGAGATCCCTGTAGGCGGCAGCTGCGTCCTCCTCTCTCTTCCTGGATGCAAGAGCCTCGGCATTCAGTCGTGTCACTGCTTCTCTGAGTTCCACTATCTGCTGTTCGGCCGTCATGTTGTCTGCCGTTCGTGAGCTCGCTAGTAGGCACCCGCTTTCTCTCCTCTCCTCGAGGACGTAGATGCCCACAATCTTGAGATGGGGCTTACTGTCAGAGCTGCTTCCAGATCCTAGCTCACAGAGGATCACGCTAGCCAGCGATCATTAAATAAAAGTCTTTATTGAGTTACAGTTTCCATTCTCAAGCTGCTGCGTGCAACTCTACGTCTCATGGTTAGATCGGCGAAGCCCCATCTGAGTCTCCGCCCTTTGTACACCAACTTAATATCCTAGCCTTGCTCCACCTTTTCCGCCTGACTGTTCTTCTCTCCCCGATGGAGGTGTGGCCACTCCTGACTCGTGCCCTCCCCCCTGTTGTGAGCTGCCAGCGCTTGATCCCTGGCGCCCTTCCTCTTCCCTGCTCTCTGGCGGTGACGCTGGTCCTGATTTCCAACTGCTCCCCTCTGAGTCCCCTCTGGCTCTATCTTCCTGGGGTGTCCCCCTAGGCTCCCCCCTTGCCCTGGCCACTGGTGCTCCTTTCTGTGAATCTTCTGATTCACTGGAAAGACTCGGAGATCTCGGGTCGTCGTCATCACTCATCTTTTCTTCTGCCTCCTCTCCCTCGCTCTCTGTTTCCTCCCTTGCCCTTGCCTCTGCTCCTGAACCCCTGACACCAATGAAGAGTTCTGGAGGACCTGAAAGCTTGCACAGTATTTTGTAACAAACATGTATTGTTGACTCACTAAAAGTATTCCCCTAATTTGGACTTTGGAATTATATTTAAAATTATGTATATCTATGTAATGTTCTGCCCGATTTATCAGTTCATCTTTTTTTTAAACGAATTAAACACTTCAGCCCTACAAATAATATGTGAAAAGTAGGTGGAGTTCCCATTTAAAAGTTATATTTATACCTGATGTGTGAAAAGAGGAGGCCACCAAGGCAACACAGCAATTCCATATAAATAATAACATGCCTTGAATGGGAGTCTTGTTTTTCTGGTTCAGAATTTGACTGATGAGTCTTAGTTGTTGATGGAAGCTTGTGTAATTGCAGCTACTGTAAAAATGACCTGTCATCTGCTCCACAGTGACATGGCTCTGTAACTCTGTTCCAGTCCACAGAATCTTGATGTGCGTTTGGGATATGAGCTTTGTGCTGATGAGCAGGACTTCCTTCGCAAAAGGAAGAAGATCGTTGCTGGTGCCTTGAATAAGCTTGTTAATATGCGACGAGGACTGTTTGAGGACGAGGTGCGTCTTAGCATCCCATGATCTGTTTGGAAGTTATCTGGTGACTCACATGTTTGAAATTGTTGTTTGCGTGGATTTGTATTTGACATAGGACTACCTGTGAAGTGTGAAGGTTCATGTACTGTAAGGGAGGTCCTGAAAACTCCAATTCTGATGTCACTCAAACTTCTTGTCTTGTGTGAATTCCCGTTAACTGTCTGCAACTTAAATAAATCCAGAAATTCAGTGGGGGCCCTGTTCCATAACCTCTGCACTCGTATAGGATAGCACAGTTTTGCACATGCAAAGTGAGAGCCAAAATGAGAGATTTGAGACTGAATCCCACCTTAGCCGTGACCAGCCTTGTTCTTGGCCAATGTTCCACATTCCATCCTCTATAAAGTCAGGATTTGCCTCACAGGACAAATGAGATTAAGAGAGCAGGACATTCTGTAATTTATTCTAGGGATCAAACAAAATAACCTTTAATTCACAGATCACTACCATACTGTATTTCATTGTTTTCCAACCAGTATTTTGTTCTGTATGGATGCTGGAAAGCCAAGATTTTGAAATTCTTATCTAATTATTGGTCACATTAAGCAGAGTCTTATAATGCAATCGTTCGGGTTTCTGAGGTCATCACTTATATTTTTGGTGATGCCATTGCTTATATATTTTTAACAGGTCCCCGTGATAGCTGTTATGGCAACAGGAGGCGGAGTCAGAGCCATGTCAGGATTCTATGGTCATCTCCTAGCACTCCAGAAACTCAACCTTTTGGATTGCATTTCATATATCACCACTGCTTCTGGGTCAACATGGTAAGGAGTTAGGAAAGTATGTCACATTTAATTAGAATCCCAGCTGTACTGGGCACAATCCATTTAACATTCTACATTCTGAAGGTCAGTGGAACAAATATACACCTCAGTGGGATTTCCCATGACTAGTGTATTTTGGTTCACACTCCAATAAAATTTTGCGATGTGGGCCAATAGATACAAAATTAAGGAACCTGAATTTCGATTCTCCTTCAGCCATAGTGGCACCTACAGCTGAGGGAGAGCCGGTGGGCGAACCGTTTCGGGAGCGGGAAGCCTGCATGTGCCAAAGCCACAGCATCTCTCACAGACGTTGAGTTCCGCACAGCATTTTGTCACCCCCCTCGGAGGTGACACCCGGGGCGGACCACACCCACCGCACCCACCTTGCTACACCTCTGGGGTAAGGTGAAGTGACCCTTTGCTGGACTTCATCAGCCTCTGCCACTATGGAAGTCCCCATGGCACCCAGGGGCGTAGGAAGTTCCTGTTAGTGCCAGTGCCCTGAAATGAAGACATTTTGAGGCCACAGAAAAATCCCTGTCAGGAGGGACAAAGCTGGGGTATACTGTATTTGGTCCGAATGTAGGCAGCACCTGAATATAAGCCGCACCTTTAAAATTGGAGCGGGGGGAATAAAAAAATAAAAAAATACCTGAATATAAGCCAGTCCATTCCTTGCTGCTCCTGGCTGCATACTGGGGGGGGGGGGAGCCGTGCAACGTTGCCAGCAGCCTTTCCCCTCTCTCCTTTCCCGGCCTTGGGGGGAGAGGATGCGCGGGGCAGGCGGCGCTTTGCCACGCTCCTGGCGCTGTTTGCCCCGCGCTCCTGGCTGCATACCGTAAGGTCGTTAATATAAGCCACACTTTAACTTTTCACAGTCGGAATTTGGGGGCAAAGTGAGGCCAATACGGTAAATAAAATCATCATCATCATCATCCTTGTTCTGTAAATGCTGTTTTTTCTCCTCCCTTTCTTAGGACTATGACAGACTTGTACAGAAATACTGATTGGTCACATGAAAATTTGGAAGAAGCTATCAAAGTAGTTAAACGCAGCATGTTGAAGAGCAAAATAGATATTATTTCTATCGATCGATTGAAGTATTATCACAAGGAGCTGGTTGAGAGGGTTAAAAGGGGGCACCTTCGATCTTTTACAGCTCTCTGGGCCCTTGTTCAAGAAGCTTTCTTACATGATAAAGTATGTATATTAAATGTTTTGTTATTCCTAAACTAGGGGCTCTGATGGATCTCTGTAGTCACAAGGGCTTACCTGTTGACAAATCCCTGCGCATGGAGGCAGTTTTTTTCCCAGTTAAAGAAAACCATGAAAGACTCTCACACAGCTTTAGGTTACACTGTTTGCAAGAGCCATCTTTTCCCCTTTGACAATATTTTAGGTTTTGCAAGTGCTATTAACTTTGCACACCACAGAGCACTCCCTGAGTAGTGGTTTGAGCACTTTAATAATTTTTACCCAAGTATAAAATGTTCAGATATGGGACGCGGGTGGCGCTGTGGGTAAAACCTCAGTGCCTAGGACTTGCCGATCGTATGGTTGGCGGTTCGAACCCCCGCGACGGGGTGAGCTCCCATCGTTCGGTCCCTGCTCCTGCCCACTTAGCAGTTCGAAAGCACGTCAAAGTGCAAGTAGATAAATAGGTACCGCTTTATAGTGGGAAGGTAAATGGCGTTTCTGTGTGCTGCGCTGGTGCTGGCTCGCCAGAGCAGCTTCGTCACGCTGGCCACATGACCCGGAAGTGTCTTCGGACAGCGCTGGCCCCCGGCCTCTAGAGCGAGATGAGCACGCAACCCTAGAGTCGGACACGACTGGAACCTAAAATGTTCAGATAAAAAAAGAGCATTGAAAGCAGCATTTGAAAGGTAGTGCTTATATTTATGCTGACTTAATCAGCACAGGATTGAACCACAGATAAACTCAGAAGTAGGCGTCACTAAGTTCAATGGGACTTACTCCCAGTAAATGTGCATTGGATTGCTGCCGCCCATCATATCTTAAGAACTGTACACAAGGAAATGGTGCACAAGGAAAACCATTCTGAAACTAGTTACTAGTTCCCCTAAAACATTTCTACAAGAAAAGAACAGAGTGAAACTCATAGAAAGATTGGCGGGCTAGGGGTTGTTTCTCTATTCATCTTAAACATGAAAATCATGTTCTTGGTTGGAGTGGGGAGGGAAATTTTAAGCCAAGCCAATTCCCATGCTACCCTAAACTCATCTGCTAAAGGCTAGCACCAAACAAGGACCATCTAATTGTTGTGAAATGCCCTTGGCTCAATTTTTGGTGAGCCTGCAAGAGGCCAAGACTTATGGTACATAACAGCAACTAAGCATCTTTACTGTCATGTGCTATGAAGTAAACGGGGAGAGAAAGTTGTATTCCTTGGGGCATTTGAGCTTTCCCTATCTTATCAGTGAAGAAGTGGTGGTGATGGTGTGTGTGTGTGTGTGTGTGTGTGTGTGTGTGTGTGTGTGTGTAGAAGACCTATAGTTCAGGGGTAGATCACATTATTTCCATGCAGTAACTGCTATACTCAGTCTTTGGCCTATCCAGTGAAAGGTGATAGTTAGGTGATTGGAAAATCCCTGGAGAGCTGTTGCAAGTTTGGATAGAGAACACTTGGACCAACAGTATGACTCCATAGAAGACAGATTCACATATGGTAGGAGGTGAATGGGCACACCTGCTATTTCTAGATCGGATTTTTCTTTTCGGGGGGCAGTGGGAAGCTCATTTTCCTATTCCAGCATTAACCTTTCACTCAGAAAAAATGGCCAGACAATGAGATTTAATAACTATCTAGACCTATTCATACCCTCTCCATCTGGCTGGGTTTCCCCTGCCACTCAGGGCAGCTTACAGCATATATACTTGCAGAGAGTAAAGTCAGTATTAGATTGCAGGGGGCGCGGTGGGGCGGGAATCAATATGGTTTCATAATCATCCTTTTGATACTGGATGCTCATGAGATATTGGCTTCAGTGTTGTTTTTTTCATTTACTTTGATATTAGTTTAATGACAGTAAACTCTCAGAACAGCGGCAGGCTTTGGATCAAGGCCAGAACCCTTTGCCTATCTACACAGCTGTAAATGTCAAAGACAAAGTCAGCACCTTTGATTTCAGAGGTAGGTGTTGTCATGCTAACCTCACTGTTGTTGAATGGAATCCTTGATGCTGCTGCTGAATGCTTTGAGCATTTAAAGACAGAGAGAAATGTCATTTGGTTTTGCAGTTGAGTTGCTTCTATTTGTAGGGGAATCCATTTCTTAGAGTAGACCTTCAGAAGGCCAAATTAAACAAGAGTCTCCTTAATTTGTAATTGGGAGTTTGGATTGCATTTTTCTTTCAGTTTAAAGCTTACAGTCATATCAAACTGGTATTTAGAGTCCTAATGTGAATAATATTTATACGTCTCTTCCTATTGGCTTCTAGGAGATTCCTTTTCAATGGCTTTAACCCTGATTTGGAATAATCTGCTTTCTTTCCCTGAAAACCTGAGCCTGTTTCCATGTTAACTTCTTTAAAAATTGTAATGAAAACCAATGGTTCAAAATTTCAAATGATGATATGTGAAATAAGAAGAAATTACCTTGTATCCCATGTTGACTTTTTTGTAGGTGGTGTTTTCTGTACCCATATTCCAGATGTTGCATAAAATTGTCAGTGTTTTGTCATCCAAAATCTTGCTTGAATGAGCTTAGGTGATTCCTTTGCACACCTTTTGTTGCTCTCTGCTAGTTGGCCTTTTGTTCTTTAAATACAGTGCAGGGTAAATTATTCTATTTTTAATTTAGACCACGATTTACTACCCTAGTTAGACTTTACATTAAGATACAAAAATGGGACTCAATGGTTTGCTGTCTGATGATGCTAGTTCTTCCACCAAGAATGTTCACTGAGGATGTTTGCTTACTTCTTTTCTGCTTCTTTTTATGCTAGTGACCTAGCTATAAAGTTTAGAGGCATTTAACCTTCTGTACACCATTTTGTTTGCAGAATGGGTGGACTTCTCTCCTTATGAAGTAGGGTTCCAGAAATATGGTGTCAACATTCGTGCAGAAGATTTTGATAGTGAATTCTTCATGGGAAAGCTAGTGAAGAAGATCCCAGAATCCCGGATTTGTTATCTGGAAGGTGATCTGTTTATTCATAAGCTAAACTAGAAAACCTATCACATCCTTGCACATCTCCTTTCTTCAATGTTATCAATGCTTCATGACAACCAAATGATGCCAGTGTACAAGCATATCTCTCATATTATTTTTAATAATGTTATACCTCATTGTTGATATATGATGTAGCTTATACAAGATTCTATCTCTGTGTAAAGAACAAACTCAGTTTCCCAAGACACCACACTCCTGTAATTGAGTGTGTCATGGTGTGATTATGCTCTTACTGCATTCCTTCCAGCTGTTGTTTAAAAGTATTGTTAGCAGTGCTAATAGAGGCAACTAATGTATGGAAGAAAGAACAACCAATTCCTTTCATGCTTTCATTGCAAACCAAAAATGCACAGTGTTAATTTTCCTTTGCCACTCACAAATTACTTTCAAGAGCAGCAGACTGACAAAATGGTTGAAAAAGTAATGATCTGAATCTACTTCCTGTGATTCAGTGATAAAGCAACATTTGGCCTCGCTTGTGGTAGTGTGACTAATAACTTGGTGCTAAGGCAAATAATTTGCTTATTCATTGAGCATATAGACACTGATTCTCCTGATTCTGGTGGTTAACTTGGGCTAGTACAATGATTTTTCTGTGTGTTTGGATTTACAGGTATCTGGACTAACATCTTCTGTGTGAATCTTATGGATGGGCTGTATACTGCTTCAACGACAGAAGAATTTTGGGATCAATGGGTCAAAGACCTGGCCAAGAGTAAGAGCTTCAGTACTGACCTCTTTATTCTTGCTTGCACAGTTGTGGGTTGCATGCAGCTCCCCCAACGTGCTTATTCCCTTCTCAGATTTGTCACATAAATAATTAACTTAATGTTAAAATTAATGTTTAAAAATGTTTTTGACTGCTTCTTTGGGCCATTCTCTGTGATGCCACAAGCCAGGTTGGTTCATAGGACAGAGGACACAAAACTTTGAAGTCTCGATTTGGCAGACTTGCATCACATCCCAATTCCTCAATTCCTTCCCCTTCCCTTCCAGGGCAAAAACAGTGGCATCCAGGAGCCATGTTGACCATGGCTTCCATTCAACATAGCTCAAAGGCTAAGGTTCTGTCAGCACAAGGATCATCTGCTGGCTTCTGCTAGCACAACAGTTTAATTGAATAAGGCTCTGCGAGTTTGAAGAGAAAACCATGAAACTGAGAGCGGAGGTTATAGTATAGCCTTGCTGGTAGGAACCCTGAACAGGAGTACCCCTATCAGGGGGATGAGGATACACTGCAACTTTTGGTTGTGAATCCCACTTACAAGCATCAGTGATTGGCTTTTGTTTTCATTTTCCAAGAGTGTGCCAGTTGGATGATGCCTTTATCAATGGAACATGGTTGTGTGGAAAAATACCTGAAGTGTTATGTTCTGGAAAGGGAAGGGAAAGCTTCCAGAAATTAACTTCCTCAATATTTTATTTCAGGTGAAGAACATGAAGGATATTTCTCGATCTATAAGCCTCCAACTTGTGGGCCTGGAAAACTTGGTGAAATCTTTAATGATATTCTAACTGATCGTCCTTTAAAAGGGGAAACTCACAACTTCCTACAAAGTCTTGACTTTCATAAAGACTATTTGCAACAGAAAGAATTTCTTGAATGGCGAGGTAACTAATAACTACGGTTCCCTAAAAGGTTTTGGCCCTTCACAACTAGCTCAGTTTTCTACAGCCAGCAGAAAATTCATCAAGACCCTCAGCAATTTTCAACTGGTCCATGAGTTTGGGAACCACGGTCCTATGTAATTTTCATTTTATAGCAAGGGGAGTGCTCTTGTGCAACTCCTGCTCAGTTTATTGGGTTTACCCAGTAGAAGCAAGGTGAATTATTATGAAAAGACAATACAAATCTTACCAGTGATGGATGTTAATACCTGCTACCATGTTACTTTGACATAATCATCTTTCTCATGGTCATGCTGATAAGAAACCTTAAACCTTGTTTTTTTCAGACACTGTGTTTGATGCTTCTCCTAACAAGCTGACACCAGTGGACAAATCACTGTGCTTAATAGATATCGGCTTTTTTGTTAACACCAGTATTCCACCACTCCTTAAGCCAGAGAGGAATGTGGATGTCATCATCATAGTGAATTATGACGTTAGTTCACCCTTCAAGGTAAGAAGAAATGAATTCTATATGGCTTTTCCATCCCAGTGTCTGCAGCAAGGTGGCATCCCAGGAAGCTTTGAGACGGTTGTGGAGAGGAACAATAGTTCAGCAAGTTCCATCCTTGGCGTTTCTGGTTAAGGATCAGGTTAAACCACAGAGCCTAGGACTTGCCGATCAGAAGGTTGGCGGTTCAAATCCCTGCGGTGGGGTGAGCTCCCGTTGCTCGGTCCCTGCTCCTGCCAACCTAGCAGTTCGAAAGCACGTCAAAGTGCAAGTAGATAAATAGGTACCGCTCCGGTGGGAAGGTAAACGGTGTTTCTGTGCGCTGCTCTGGTTTGCCAGAAGTGGCTCAGTCATGCTGGCCACATGACCCAGAAGCTGTCTGCAGACAAATGCCGGCTCCCTCGGCCAATAAAGCGAGATGAGCGCTACAACCCCAGAGTCGGTCACGACTGGACCTAATGGTCAGGGGTCCCTTTACCTTTACCTAAAGGGGTAATGGGAACCCCAGAGAACTGTTGTCAGAGTATTAGGCAGGGTAGACAAATTATCGGATCGACTTTAAAGCAGTTTCAGTGCTTATAAGGGAAGCTGCCATGCTGACTCTGGATCTGAATATCCCACATACAAAAGGGGGGGGGGGCCTTGCTGAAGCAAACATGACACCTAAGAGAGGTGGAAGTAGATTTAATGAGAGTCATAAAATCAGCTTTTGGAACATGATGCAGGTATGTATGTAAGCGGTTTATAAGGACAAGTTAGTGGAGTCCCTTCCTTGCTAATGCAGGGAGTTATAGTGGTGTGGGTTTGGTATACTCACTCCATCCCTGAATCCACCTTGCTATTCAAGAATCAAGCACCACAGTGGGGGTGCCTTTTCCACTGGCTCTGAAAAGAATTGTGTGGTCCCTGTAAAAAAGTCACCGGGCTGGGATTTAAAAGGCTGTTGTTATTGGGTGTTCTCTCTCTCATTAACAGAAGTAATACACACACATAAAGCCTATTGGACACATTTGGTAATAATAATAATAATAATAATAATAATAATAATAATAATAATATTTGTACCCCACCCATCTGGCTGGGTTTCCCCAGGCACTCTGGGTGGCTTCCAACAGAACACTAAAAACAGAATAAAACTTCAAACAGTAAAAACTTCTTTTCACTTTTAATTTTAAATTTATGAGATGGGTGTGATATAAATAAAGTAATCATAATAATATCATTTTTCTATAACAATTGCTGTCAAAGCATCTTAGAGAATAGAACAGTAGCCTGTATTTTGTATCACAGGTATGTGTTTTGTATTCACACCCCACATTTCAGCCCTCTCTAGGTGGCCAATCATGGGTTAATTCAGCGTGCCGTACTATTGACTTAAATTCTGATAAACAGAAAGTGTTGATTTGTGTCTTCTCCAGCAAATACGTTTGACAGCCAAATACTGTGAAGAGCAAAGTATTCCTTTTCCAAAAGTTGACCTAACCGAAGAAGACTGGAAGAATCCCAGAGAGTGCTATGTGTTCTCAGATGAAGATAACCCACAAGCGCCAATTCTGATTTATTTCCCTCTAGTATGTGCCTCCTTCAAGGAGTACAAGGCACCAGGTAAATTCAGCGTCCATTGCCTAATGCGTTTTTAATAGCAATCTCTAGTCTGAACTTCTCAGTCTTTTCCCCCCCATTTAATTTTTTTGTTTAATCCATTTGATGCTTCTATCACTAGGAACCCTCGCTGGTGCCTGCCATCTCCCCCCCCCTTGAAATGTTGGTGCATGTTGACATAGCATCACTTGGAGGGAGTTCTGGGGAAAACTGGCACCCACCAGGATTTTTTTCCATACACCCACTTTCCCCTGCCAGCAACACAGAGAGGAAAGAGAGAGGTTTGCTGATTTAGACACCCACCCACCCACTCACTGAACACAGGTCTCTGAAATAACTAAAAACCTGTCCCCACCCCACCCCATCCAGATGAGAGGTGGAAGGGGAGTGTGTACACCCTGGGTGAGAAGTAGGAATGGCTTGATTGATTTTTTTGTATCTTGCTGTGTAGTAAATTGGCATTCCCAATATATATCTGGCATAATTTATATGCATCTTACTATGTTCTATGCGAATATGTCCCAGAATTGGGAGCAGTGGTGGCATTTAGTTAGTTGGGTTGTGGAATAGCTGAAAGGGTGGGGAAGAGTCAAACTTTGACCCCTGAGTTATCCAATAGGTTTTGTGGCAGGAGGTTTATTATAGAAGTGCTAGGCCAGCTATTGTTTACACATAATAGACTCTGGCTGTGTCTTCCAACTTTCCCAAGCAGCTAAATAACACAAGAAGCAAGTAAGCAATCTGTTTTTAAATAGCCATAATTTGAAATTTGTGTGTAGTGAATCCATCACTCCAAATTGTAAATGTGGGAATGGGTTGGACCTAACATAAGATTCCACTTTCCTTCCAATAAAAGGCCAATGAGAGTATATGGAAAGAATGCTGGAGCCAAGATTTGCAGTCTTCCACCTTGGCCCCAAACTGTTAATTGGAGACAAGCAAACATGAATCCCAGACAGTAACACATTTCTGAGCTACAGGCTCACATGGCAGCTGTAAAACTGTACAAGCAGGAGGCTTGCCAATAGCAAAATATAGTAGGGCTTCATACTGCATAAGATTGGACGAAATTCAAAAAGGGAGGGAATGCTCTGCAATTATTTTCAAAGCTTGCCCCAGCCATGGTGAGATTCTATAGGTGTCATTTCCAAAATTGTTTGCAGAAACCACACACTATTTATTCACTATGGACATTTTCACCCTTTTCAGAGGCCTGGGAAAAGAATGCCCCTGGCTTCTACCTCTGCCCCTATGGCTGGGGTGGGGAGTTGATTCAGTGTGCTCCTAAAGGCCAATTTATGTAATCTGCATTTTCTGAAACAATATGCGAACCCAAACACAGTCATCCTTCAAAATTCCATTCTCTGAATTTTGCACAGCAGTTCCCCAGCCAAGTAGTATGTACAAAAATGGATGTGCTAGGGTAAAGTGAGCATATGAATGCATGCTTGGAAGAGCACGGAGATGCAAACAACAACAACAAAAGAATTTGCAAAGATGCATTGTTGCTATCACAGGAGAAACTTTTCTTGGGACTTTTAGCTGGTTGAATGAAAGTTTCAAGGGGATGCTGCTTGGATTTGCAGAAATGAGTATTGGAAAAATACCCTAAAAGTGCAATGTTGTCTTGCCCAAAAGAAAAGAAAACCCTATAGTACTTTTGGAATTTCTTACTGCTCAGCAAATTGGGTCGTGCATAACAAGGAGAGCATGGAATAGGTAGAGTAATGTGGAAGCGTTTTGTTGCTGTTGGTTGTTTCCAGTTTAGCAAACGTTGACACTTCCAACCAAAATGCAGTACAGAACTCTGAATGAAGTAAGGTTTGCTTACCAGTGGTATTATTTTGTTTCTTTCTTTCAGGAGTGAAACGCACTCCTTCTGAAATGAGTGGATGTGAAGTAAACTTGGGTAAAGACTCGCCTTACAAAACAATCCATTTAACCTACAGTGAGGAGGACTTCGACAAACTACTAAACCTGTGCACCTATAACATCCTCTGTAGCGAAGACCACATCCTCCAGGCCATCCAGCATGCTATACAGAAGAAGAAAAACATTTGGTCTCAGGCTAGAAAGAAATTCTGTCACCCTGAGCAGGGCACCAATTAGCCCCCAACACTTACATTGTTGGAGGTTATGCTAAGGCATAGTCATACCATACAGTTTGCAGTGAACACTAACGAGTGTAGTTCCCACCCTGCCTAGTTTGAACAGATGGCTTCTTTATTTATTAATATTCCTATTTTTTGAGCCATCCATGTTCAAGGTCACATACCTGGTTTGTAGCTTGTGAACAATGCGAGGAACATAGCAGGAAGAGCTTCAGGAGGTGATTCTGATGGGGCTGGACGACACTCAGTTAAAGTTACCAAGTCAGTAAGTAGCTGAGATTGTATTGCAAGGAGTGACATTGTTGATACGTTAATTTGAGAGGTCACAGGGATTTGTTTATAATACTTTGAATGGTGACCCTCTGCAACTCTAATGGAAATGAAGGAGTACCAATGGAAACTGTGAAGAGTGGAGCTTTCTTGCATCAATTCCACTATGAGCAATTACATCATACCATACAGATATTCTTGCTGTTCCTTTGCTGATCATTATTGTTTCCATTTCCTATTCTAAAGAGGACTGATGCATTTCAGCTGTGAATAAAAACCACCATTGCTAAAATAATTTAGTATTATAACTTAATGAAACCCATTATAATTATTTGCAATATTGCCTTGTTTGCTTGTATTGCCTCCGTGTTTAGTCAGATCTGCTAGTTAAATTCAACAAACTCAATCCACAACATGATGGCTTTTGCTTGTATTTGATCCTTTTAAACCCAAATCTATAGCTAAATTTGCCACAATAGAAGTGATTCAGGAGGGAGTTAATTGGAGATTTATTGAGGGTAAGGTTACCAGATTTTTTTCAATGAATCCGGGGACACTTTTCAACTTCAGTGGATTTTGTATGGGGACTGATGTGTAAATCCGGGGACGTCTGGTAACCTTACTCTAGGGCTGGGAATAGCACCTACCTGATACGCTCAGAAAATGGGTCTGAGACATGCTGTGGTCAGCATTCACAGTGTTAGGCTAGATAGATGAACTGCTAATCTGACTCAATGAATAAATGTTGCTCTTTTGGTGCTTTGAGGCAGCTGATTCTACCAATGGTAGTATTTTTAAAAATAGATTGGCACTATAATATTGCTATTTGGACTGGCAGAGATCAGCAAAGCCTCTATATGAATTGTGATGTCAGGTGCCCTGATTCCACATGCCTGGTTCTTTGGTGAGGCAACCTCTTACACACAAGCAGTGCACAGTTGGTGATTGTATCTTTGCATGCAAAACCTTCTGGGGGATGCAATGGCAAACAGTTATGTTGTATAGTTAAAATGGAAGCCTTCAACTTGTTTGCTGTAAATTGAACATACCCTGTAAAAAACTGGTTTCCATTGCTTATGAATGCTCTGGAAGATGTTACCATAAACCTGAGGGTAGGCATGTCAGAGCCTTAAATAGTGTCAGAAGAATTTTGTCTCCACAGAACATTAAAAACCAGATCTTCAGCTGGAGCAAATTATATCCACTCTTCAGAAATTATTTGGGGTAATATGATTTATACTGTTTCAGAATCTGGTTAAAAAGTATTTGCATCTCTCATATAAAAGCAAGACCACTCAGAAATGGTATATTTTCATCATCTTGTCAAGAAATTTGAAATATAAAGAACAGGGACTTGAGAGACAAAGTATGACCAATTTTGTTCTAAAGCAGTCAAGGTTAAACATTTTGGTGTGTTTTAAATAAAGCATGGCCACATTTAATAAAGGCAAAATGAATAGAAGTAGCTGTAGTGTACTAGGAAGGAACTCAGGAATTTATTATTTTTGCTTTAAGAGTATCTCAGGAAGAACAAAA
The DNA here is from genome assembly GCF_964106645.2 of Podarcis pityusensis. Taxonomy (NCBI): domain Eukaryota; kingdom Metazoa; phylum Chordata; class Lepidosauria; order Squamata; family Lacertidae; genus Podarcis; species Podarcis pityusensis. The sequence continues at coordinate 44,381,872 of NC_138028.1, forward strand.
AATATATGCAGCTACTATGTGGTGACTATAACTTCATAATAAAACAGTTGCAACAGTAAATCTTCGTGTGGGGTTAGTTTTATTTAAAGAGGTACGATATATGAAAAAATGTTTTCCATTAGTTTAAAACTAGAGAAACATCAGTATAAAATTTGGTATTCTATGTATTATCTAAAACCGAGTTCTCTCTGGAAAGCAGTTTCTAAACATTAAAATGAAGGAACGCAAACAGTTTCATCCTTTTCTCTTACTATAGTGCATTTTTAATGCGCAACCCATTGATGGTGACAGCCTAATGTAAGGGGATGGGCCAGCAGTGGGGAGAGGCTCTTTGTAGTCGCAAAGACCCTTTCACATGCTTAATATGTGAAGGAGGCTTAAGTACTTTCTAGCAGTACTTCCCTCTAAAAAAATAAGTATGCTGAGAGCAGCCAGTCTACAGTCGCTTTTATGGCTTTTCAATCCATATGGTTTACAGTCTAAAATATATTGGTGCTGAATTATTGACAGTGGCACTGTTTTGTTGTTTTATTTACTTAGTGAAGGCAATAGGGTGTAGTCAAAAGAAGAACCCAGCACATCCACAGAACTGCAGCACTCGCTTCCATTTGCTGCTCTTATTTCTTGCTAAAAAGCTTTTTGAAGACATTCTTCTCTTTCTTTTTCTTCTGCTTTGTGACATCAATCTCTGGCTCTGTTCTCCCCGGGTTCTGCAGAGTGTCTAGGCTCTTGGTTACTTCAGTTTTTGGTTCAGCTTTGGCTCCTGAAAAACTAACCATTGTCAGCACCTGCCTAACCTCAGGAGAAAGCATATTTCACAACCAGGGTGCAACTGCAGAGATGGCCTTATTATATATTGCTGGGGAACTACCCTTTATTAGGCAATGGTGCAACCAAAAAGGCCGCCTAATGGAAAAGGGAAATTCTTCTACCTGAGATCTTAAAAATCTCGTGCTGGTCAGGATCCTTGTATTCTAACTGAGCCAATAGCCATCTCCATGTTGCCTACAGAGACTGACAGTAGCTCTCCATGGTTTCAGACAAAGGATTTTTTCTCAGGCTTACCTGACTATGCAAGGGACCGAACCTGGGCTCCTTACCAGTGCAAAAATACGACTGAGCTATTACCTTTCCCCATCACACTAAAAAGCTGTCATGATGCACTCCTGGAAAAATAACCACTCATCAATGTGACACCCTGCGCCAAATTCTATGTCTGATCTCCCTGGGTTGCCACTACTCAAGGAGCAGAAGCAGAATTTATAATGGTAAAAAAACTAAGGGGCTATCAGGCCTTATACTACAGCATCTGCTAAATCAACTTGGCTCCTATTCTGGTGATTTAGGAGTGGTTGTTTTGGAACTGACACAGCATTTTACAGAGCTGCTTTACTGAATGCCTTGCAGGCTCAGTTGGCGGGTGATTTGTCTGTGTTTGACATACATCCCCAATGTAGGAATTTAAGTTTTGGGGAAAGGCCAAATATGTAATGAGAACAAGGAGGAATTTCACACAGAGGCGTGTAATTGGAGCAGATTCCTCAGTTCATTATTCCAACCCCCTAAGAATTTGATATATTTCCTAGCCAACCCTGTTTTTCCACTCGATTCCTCCTAATTTATAATCTCACATTTTAACCAACATTTCCCATGGACTATATCATTTTCTTAGTTGATACATTCCACACCTCCTCAGGGATAAAACAGAGATGGAGGGTGGATGTGTGTTTAAATGTGTTAAATTGAAATTAACATATGCACAAAATGAGTGCAACCACCCCTTCAAGCTGATGTTTATGAATTGTATAATTGTATCTCAAGTTACCCAGAAAATTGCCCCCTTTTGCCTAACTGCAGTTAAACTTTACCTTGGACTCCTTGATCCAGAGTTCCTGTCTTTCCTCCATTAGGATAAGGCTGTGCTTTATGATAGCTTTGAGGGTGCTCTGATAGACTGGACATCAACAGTGTTACTGGATCAGACTCCACGGAGTGCACAGAAGAAGCATCTGAAATGAGTTATTAGCACATCTTTAATGGTCCTGTAGGACGCGGGTGGTGCTGTGGTCTAAACCACTGAGCCTAGGGCTTGCCGATTGGAAGGTCAGTGGTTCGAATCCCCGTGACGGGGTGAGCTCCCGTTGCTCGGTCCCAGCTCCTGTCAACCTAGCAGTTTGAAAGCAAGTCAAAGTGCAAGTAGATAAATAGGTACAGCTCCGGCGGGAAGGTAAACGGCGTTTCCATGCACTGCTCTGGTTTCGCCAGAAGCGGCTTAGTCATGCTGGCCACGTGACATGGAAAAACTGTGGGCAAATGTTGGCTCCCTCGGCCAGTAAAGTGAGATAAGCACCGCAACCTCAGAGTCGTTCGTGACTGGACTTAACGGTCAGGGATCCTTTACCTTTAATGGTCCTCTGGCTGAGTAAAGCTACCATCAAAACTCTAGAAATATTTATAGATCACTATTGATTTATTCAAGTCACAAGTAAGGACTTGAAAAAATCTGTTGACTTGGGACTGCTGGAAGGTTATCAAGCCTCTAGCACAGAGCTTTCCAAACTTTTCATGTTGATGACACACTTTTTAGACATGCATCATTTCACAAGACAGTAACTCAGTTTTACTAGCAAACCAGAGGTTAAACTAACCCTTTTCCAGTCCCGCAAGGAGCACGGGGAGCGTTCATGCAATACACTTATACCCTGCAGATGACTCACGAATGTTGCGACACACAGTTTGGAAAGGTCTGCTCTAGAAGGCTACAGTATGCGTCTGATGAGCTCTGTTCACCAAAGTGGGTTATAAATTGGGGAGGCCTGACCTAGATAAAGTACAGTTCTCATCTCCTAATTGAATGAATCATTTATCCCACACCTCTATTACTCTCCACCACCTTGAATGTTTTCATAATGAAAGAAGATATGAGAACTGATAATAGAATAATAATAATGCTTTTAATTCTGTTTATGGAAGCAAGAGGAGGTCTGTATCAAATTTACGTATGTATGTACCATGAAGAAAGCAATTAATCTGTGCACTTGACTGGTAAGAATTTTGCATATTGCTATGGTCAATGGCCAAAATATCATTAAAATATTAGATTAGTAAACTGGATTATACTATATGGCAGAAGAATATGGTGTATTTTTATATGTTAGCTGCCCTGAGTTCCTGTCAGGGAAAAATATATAAACAAACAAACAAACAAACATACAACAACAACAACAACAACAACAACAACAACATTACACAGCATGTTTTCATTTCTATATTATGTAGTTTCCCCCTCTTAGGTGTATTTTTATATTTTTAATAAAAGAAAAAATGTTCCAGTATTACCAGAATCTTCAGAATCCTGAGCAAAGATTATACTAAAATCCTGTGTCAATTCTCCTGATTCCTGGGGATTTCCAACAGGTTTTTTTTCTTTTGCAACTTTGAAGGAAGGTGTTCTCCTATCAACAAACAGTATTAAACAGATATTAGCTTTCCTCTGCTGAAAACTTAGATAACAAATACAAGTTTAAATTAATTACAGTATATCACACCCTTAACTGTAAATATATTAAGGGCAAGAAACAAAACAAAGAACCATCAATCATTTTGTCGCAAGTCCTGTGGAGGTGTCATGCAGGGGATGGCCTGATCCAGAGAAAGAATGGGTAGAGATTTCAGTGAGGTATTTGGCAGAAGTAAGTGCTGGTTTTAAGACACTGGCATTCCTGATCCTAATAATTTCCACCACATGATTTCCAGCAACAAGCCCGTCCATACTTACCTTTTGTCCCGTGTTTTCTAGGCACAGGTCTGCGCTTTAAAGCGCTGTCTGTTTTGTTTTGTTTTTGCCCCAGTGCTTTCCCTGTGAAAACAAGAATCAGAACAAACAGCAATTCAGATTTTCAGCAGATTGCCGTTTGCTCTGATTCAGTGGAAGAGAGTGGACTTTTGCAGTGAAAGTACTGGGGGGGGAGTGCTGAAACGTGGCACTTTAAAGCATGGACCTGGGCCCAGAAATGTGGCACAAAATGAAGTCTGGATGACCCCTACGTATTGGCTTCATTTCTGATAGAAGTGTTTATAAGATGCAGAGGCATATCTATGCCGTAAAAGACAATCTATGTTACTTAGGTTACTGCAGTCTTTACAAAGATAACGGATAAGTAACATTTGACCCGACATATACAAAATCAGTGTGTACCTGAGAAGCAGACTTTTGGTAATCTCCTTGTTGGCAGAACTCCCAGCTGCAGAGATCCAAGGTTTTATCTGAGGCCTCGTTGCATTTGTAGTGGCTAGAAGTTCATTCCGCAGAGAACGCAGGCTGTTATGGCGGCCTTGTAGAACCCAAGTAAAAAATACATAATATGGATGAAAGACAATTAATAAGAAGGATTAGTTTTTAAACACAATATTGCTCCTGAGCTACAGCCCTTATCCAGTGTGGTGTAGTGATTAAGAGTCTCGTAATCTGGTGAACCGGGTTCGCGTCTCCGCTCCTCCACATGCAGCTGCTGGGTCACCTTGGGCTAGTCGCACTTCTCTGAAGTTTCTCAGCCTCACTCACCTCACAGAGTGTTTGTTGTGGGGGAGGAAGGGAAAGGGGAATGTTAGCCGCTTTGAGACTCCTTAGGGTAGTGATAAAAGCAGGATATCAAATCCAAACTGTTGTTCTTCTTATCTTCAGTCAGTAAAGCTTCTGCTCTTTGAGCTGGATAGACCAATGGTTTGATTTGGTATAAGGCAGCTTTCTATGTTGTATCTGGGGTACTTCAGTATGTGTGTCTTTTGCTTGTCCAATTATGCACCTCTGTTGAGGCATCTTGTGGGAATGTCACATGGGCAGAAATAGGGAAATGCTGCATAAAATGAATCAAACAGCCTTACCTAATGTAGTCCTTAATGCTTGCACCCAGTCTTCCATTAGCTTCTGAGAAGGTGCTGCGAAGTAGTACTCTGATCCATCACTCAACCTGTAAGTCACAGATTGAAGAAGGACTGAGTTCTGGGGTAGCCTTTCCCAATAAGTTATGTATAGGAAAACCCAGAATTCTCTTCTTTTGTTTTCAGTTGGGTTTTTCTTTTGAGATAAAGTTAAGGATACAGACAACAAAAAGGACAACTAATATGTAATGATACAAAAAGATCACTAATTTCTGCAGTTTCCCTGGGATAAAGGAAACGACATTCAAATGAGTCTAGACACAGAGATGCATGTTTTAGATTGGGTGTGTGATGTGTGGGATAACCAACCTCATTTAACAAACATGAAGGAGCTAACTGTTCTGTCAGGCTTAGCGAGGTCACTCCCTCTCACCTTGAGAGAAGAGGAATCAATAACTTAGTTACAGTGATGAAAGTTCTTAAGTCAAGTTTTACTGCCTGTGCAACTTTTCCTGAATGATGTATGGAAAAGCTAATGAATTTGACCTTTGGAGAATTTGTAAGTAAACAATTTTTAACGTACCAAACATGTGGTCTTTTTCTTTGCTAGGGGAAATGGGGAACTTTGGGAGGAACTTAGAAGGGGAGATTTTAAAGGTCTAACAGCCTATATTTCCTTGCTTTACTTTGCCACATGTTTTGTGATTTTCTGGGGTTCTCTCACCAACGAGTACTTGCCCCAAACTTGGATCTTTGCATCACCGACTTGATGTACCTTAGGCTGAAGGCGTGTTCTTTCCTAGAATACTCCGTCAACTTCTCACACTTGGCTCCAGCAATACTAAGTGATGAAATTGGAGTTGTATTCTGGCAAGGCAGAAGAAGAGATGATAACCAAAGACTTTCAATCCTATTTTTTCTGGTTTAAACACTTACTCATCCTGTATAGCTGGGGTGTCAATAATGCAGGAAAAGTTTCCTTGAAAAACTGCTCATCATTCACTATGAGGGTTTATCCACACTTCCCCTTGTCCTGTACCTAGAAAGCATGGTCCAAGTGATTTCCTGCTTGACCCATGCTTTCTTGGCATGGATCTGAGTGGGTTTCCCCTTGTTCTGTTCCTTTCCTAGGAAAACCTGCTCTTTAACTCTAAATAGGGGCAAACGCAAATATGGAGAAACCCACATTGACATTAGGTCCTATGGAGCGCTAAAGAGCAGTTTTCCCTGAGGGAAAGCAGAGGGGCAAGAGGAAGTGTCAATAAGCCCTCAGTGTTCCTTTGTGATGTGCAGGGGAGCATCTGGTACCTCCCAGGGCTTGTTCTCCATATATGTGGAGTGACAGTGAGGCATGGCTAAAGCTTCAGGTGGACTAATCCTGAATATGCCACAGAACCTACTTTAGCATAAAGGAGTGTATTGGCATATAAACTGATATGGAAGGGAACATTAACAGCAGAAAGTTTGAAAGCCACTACTGTAGGGTTATATGCCAATATCATGTTTCTCTGCACTAACAAATGACCAAGTATCATAACCTTACTGGCTCTGTCTGTCTGTCTGTCTGTACCATGGATCATCACTTACAATACTGAACATTGTTGGGGTCACGACCCAGCTCCTATTTTTAAAGGGACAGATTTCTGAATCTTGCTGCCCTAGGATATATTCATCTACAACTGTGTCCAGCTAATATACCAAAGATGAAGACTACCTCACCTTCAAGGCAGATTTCTATTGCTCAATATTTCTTTGCCAGGAATGTGGGTTTTTCAGCATTTGTGTGTGTGTGAATTAGAAGACATTTTGACATGTATGTAGTGCATAAAATACCAAATACTACTAATAATAACACAGTCTTTAATAAGAACTGAAATATGGAAACACAAATTACCTGGAATGCTTCCTTTTCATCCCTGTAGATGTCAAGTTTTTGTCTTCCAAGTTTAACGTAATATCTGTTCCAAGCTCTTGACATTGGCTACAAAAGTCATAAAACTAAGTCAACCACCTATTACCTCTAAACATCAACTGTGCTGCTTATTACTGAATCACTGGGGGTTATTCATCACTTCATGGTTTGCTTTTACTCTGATTACATTCATCTAATGTATTGTACAGTGTTTTGTTTTTAGCCTCAACCATGCAGCTGGATAGTAGGATACGCTTTGCAATAGCTGAGCTATACAGTTCAGGGAGAGAGTCTTGTAAGGCAGGGATGGCGGAACCTGTGGCCTTCCAGATGTTGTTGGACTCCATCCTCCATCGTTCTTAACTATTGGACGTGCTGACTAGGCCTGATGGAAGTTGGAATCCAACATCTGGAAGGCTGCAGATTCCCTTTCCTGGTTGTAAGGGCCAAGCTTCTCCACAAATTATTAAACATATAGTAATTAACATGGGCAAAGGTGAGATTTCCAAATGTGTTAAAAATCTGAAGTATTTTAATCCTCTCTGAGCTTTAAAATGCATCAGTGTGAAAAGGGTAAGTAAGAGAATGAAAGAAAATCAACGGGATTTTTTTGGAACTAGCTGTATCAATGTCATGTGAACCAATCAATGTGATGTGAACCTAATGTGATGAGGCTACTTAGGATGTAGGCAAAGGGGGGAAGATGGGATGTGGAAAGGTTGGGTAAAAGATGGGTGGAGCAGTATTCAACTAAACAATCGCACCAGCAGAATGACTTTTTATTGCACAATTGGACTCCCCTCCCCGCTCTGCATGCCCCCAACATCTGTTCTGGGGTTTCTCCCAACCTTCTGGAGAAGGTTTAGGGACTGTTGGGGAGGAGAGGAAAAGTCCTGATGCAAAATCCTTCTGCCCATGGAATAAGAAAAAATGAGCAAGGAGGGGAAATCTCAGGAAGGGATAGGTGTATGGGGATTAGCAAGGGTAATTCCACAGGCATTATATCAAGAGTTTTCTTGATTCCCTCCACCCCACCCAAGAATCCCTGTTACAATCACCTCAAAATGGGAAAGAAGATTAGGCTAACATGCTTTGCCTTTAGTGAGCCTGTTCTGTTTATATATTATCTCATCTTTCCCTTGGCAGTTTAACTTGTGGTTACCTGTCTTCTTCCTGGAAGAATCTGATCCCTCTTTTCTAGGAAACCCTCCATGCTCTGCTGATTTGCAGGAACCTGGAATCCACAAGGCAATTTCAGAGATCTTAAATTGGTTGGAAGAATGCTTGATTATAGCACTAATTAATATCCCATAGTTAAGGGCCACTTCACGTATTGCAGAGTTATCAGCTGCCAGTGAGTATTTGGTGTGTCCAGTATCCCCCCTAACCCTTTAATTTCTAACATAGAAAAAACAAATTATAGATTTATGTAGCTTTCATTTAGTGTAGGGGTTGCCGTGGGCACAGATAAATGGCAACCTACCTGAAAAGCAGTTTCTGATCTCTGAGGAGGTAAACCCAAGGATGGCAAAGTTGGATAAATGTCAAATGATTCACTCGTGGGCACAGTCCTCACTTTTTTGGTTTCTACATCAGAGAGAGTGCCATCGTTTGTGTTTTTCATATTTGATGGTTTGAAATCACTAGCGTGTGGTACCACCAAATCACCGTCGGTTGGCTGGATTTTTAGGTTAGAGGGTAACGAGGACACCGAAGAAGTCTGAGTTCCTAAATCTGAATTTTGTAGGCTAAGCGACACTGGTGAAGGAGGAGAACTGACATTGCTGGAGTCGGTCAACATTAGATCTTCTCCAAGGCCACATTTGTGCAAATTCTCTTTGGACTTTTGCGTAGGAGACACACCACATTCTAGGGGAATCTTTAATGTGTCCGTCGAAGAAATAGATGGCAATGGTTGAGTTTGCTTCGGATCAAGATGTTTCGTGTGAGATGTTCTCCTGTCTGAATGTCTTCTTCTTAAAGAGGGAACCTTGATCACTTTCCCTTTCTCTCGTTGCCCACTCTCCTTAGCATCAATTTGTTTCAGTAGTTTCAGTTCCCTCTGAAAGAAACAAAAAGTGTACCTGAATGAAAATGAAGTAAAAAAACAAGTAGTTGTGAGCCATGGACATACCTGCCACAGATACTACTAAATTTGAGGTGAAACCAGCAAGATCAGGCTATAATTTGGGCAGGTATACGGGTGTGTTACATAAATCTGTCAATTTTGGTTTCTCATTTGCTCCATTGCCACATTAGTTTGCACCTTTTTTAAAAATAATGTTCACAGTATAATTTGTCTGCATGCCCTTCTCCTAATATATTATCACATTTGTATGTGATAATTTCCCCCTCATATAACACCTTTTGGTATGCTTTCACTAAACGTACTTTTAAATACACTTTCCCCCAATATACGCTTTTGTGTACCTATATTTTATTTGGGAAACTACAAAAGAGAAAGCAGGAAAATCCCAGCAAGGTGTTTGGCAGCAGCTGCATTTCCTCACCATGTTTTCTCTTTCAATTCACCCTTTTCTGCCTTGACCTTCCTTGGCTGTTATATACACCTGGGGAAAGGCAGAGGATACCTGAGGGCTATCCATCTTAACAAGAAACTCAGCTGTGAAACCACAGGGTCCCACTCTTTATTGGGAAAGATAATGAGAGGTATTGATATCATTTGCCTTTGTGCAACCTGGCCTGCCCCAGGAAGCATTCACCAGCTTCTGTTACATTACCTTTGTCTTTCTGTTCAGCTGCGCAAATTTCTCCTCTTGGGCCTTTAGAATTTTTTCAAAATCTTGATGTTTCTTCAAGAGGTTCTCCACATCAGAGACTGAATGCTGGGGATGGGAGCAAATCAACAGAGGCGACCATTTGATACAGAAATACCATGAGAGAAGTGTTGGCAATGATGGGAAACGGAAGAGGCTGAAATTGTTCAAAGTTGGTCGAGGGAATAAAGCTTCATTTGAAATTGATGAGGCTCGTGTGACATTTTAAGTTTCCTCATTAAAGGGGCTGCATCTTGATCTTGAACATTTTGGAGGCAATAATATTTGGGCATTTGCTCATGCCATGTGGCCGGAAGAGTCAGTCATTGTCTACAATCACAGTTTCCGTTGTACTAAGTATTATGCAACAGATCAGTTGCAATGAGTATTGTGCAACATACTCATAAGCTGCAGCCCTGTGCCATGATATATTCCAAACACTGGCAGAGGAAGAGGAGTGCAGGGGGAGTGCACCACCCCCGGCAGCACGATTCCTGTGGGGTGCCATCATGGCTGCTCCTCTGCCCGCGCTGGGCGCCACGCCCTGGGACACACACCAGCCCCGCCCACACCCGTTCTCTGCCCCCCCCATGAAGCTCCGCCACTGATTCCAAAGGTGTTTTTCCTGCTGTAGGACAGGGGTGGCTAACCGTTTGTGGTCTATGGGTCACATTCCGTCTTGACCATGGACCACATGCCAGCAGAGGACATGGTGACCGCACAGTGCAATATGCATGCGCGTGTACACACACACACACACACACACGGCACTTTTTCTTTTTAGCATTTGGAGGGAGCAGAAACATTTGCACAGGGAGCTGGCGTAGACCCCCCTGTGCTGGGAATTAGCCTAGCAATTGCCTTGTGCTATGCTAAGCAGGCTGTGTATCCAGAAAAGCATGTCAGCATTTAAGTTTATGTTAACCTAACTCACCCCATAGCTAGGATCTGACAGAAAACCCTCCTTGGTTGTCATCCAAGCTTCAGCTAGGTCCAGCTCTCTTCTCAGTAACTGGATCTCCCAGTTTTCCTCGTACAAATCCTTCTTCATGTCCCAGCATTCCCGCACCATTCTCATTAGCTCCAACAGTTCTGAGAGCTTCTCTTCAATCTGCAGTAATAGTAGTAATTAACAACAACAACAACAACAACAACAACAATAATATATTACTTATACCCTCCCCATCTGGCCAGCCCCCCCCAGCCACTCTGAGTGGCTTATAACAGGATATTAAAAACACAGTAAAATATCAAATATTTAAAACTTCCCTAAACAGGGAACAATTCACAATTCCCAAGATTTAAATTGAAGGAAGGGTGGAGGAAGATAAAGGAACTGAACATTTTTATTTGGCATTCACAAGGTGGACTGAATATATGACCTCCCCTTGTGTCCATTTGGAAAGTATGGTTTTGTATTTTGCAAAACCACAGAAAGTTACTTATAAAAAATGATAGATTTAAACAAATGAATCAACCAAATATCAGTAGATATTGGAAAGATAAAACATCTGTATTGTCAAAAAACACCACCGCAAAGGTTCCAGTTAAAATGTCTGCTTGAGTGTTGCTATTGTTCTTATTAGCAGGATTACGCTATTAAAAATGAAAATGGATTCAAGAGGAGCAAGAATGATGGGAGTTATATCCCTACAACACCTGGAGAGCCACCCTTGCTTTACAAAGTCTGTAAAACAGACTTTGGGCACCTTTACTCATCCAGACAAATTTCAAACATAGCAATTTTTTCAGTGAAACTGCATGTACCTGGAACACACACCATTGCATGCAGTAAAAAAAAACCTTAGGCACACAAGCTGCCCAAGCTATCCTCTTTACAAAGAATGCTTTCTCCTAGGCCTGCCATGCACTTTCAGGTTTGCTGGTTGGATAAGACAAGCCCATCTGTTCTCTTGCTCTGCGAGTAGCATTTATTTTTATTTTCGAAACAGAAACAGAAACACAGTGGGGTTTCTCAAAGTATGTAAAGTGACGTCCATAAGAGCAACAGGATCTTTTAACAAATTCTGAAGATGTTCTTACCCCCATGATCTGCAGATCTCCTTACAAATTATACACAAGGCAAGTCGAGTATCATTGTAAAGGTCAGTGTATGAAGTTACATAGATATCAAGACCGTGGGGTGCTTTTCAAATGAAGCTCTCTCCTCTCCCCCCTTTCCTAATAGTCTGAAAAAGGACCACATGTCTGAGGAAGCCCCAAGGCCCTTAAACCCGACCTGTTTGCTCCATATCAGGTTGCACTTCTGCTCTGCTCAACACAGCTTATGCTTTTAGATCACAAGATTGGAGATTTACTAACTTAGTTTTTATTTCTTTTTGAAGTCATGCCTAAGTCAAGAGAACCTTACCCACCACATCCATATTTTATCCTCCTTGCAATAACCCCAAACAGAAGGGAATGCTTGCAGATAGTGATATGTGTTCAAGTTCACTCTGGGAGCTGCTGTTGCTGAGAATAAACTTGAAGTTGGCTCTTCCATGTTGTGTGGCTGAGGCTGCCAACTCCAAAGTACATACACCCACATCATGTAGAAAGCACAAGAGCAAGCTTTGCTGTAGTAATTTTAGATCTCATTGGCAAACTAGGTTTAAAAAATCTCTTTGAGGTAGTCCTGAAGCAAATTAGTGCTAAAGAGAGTCTCCTCCCAGGCTAATTGCAGCATGGAGGGTATTTTTTAATCACATTTGTGGTTGAGGATGGAAGCCCTGAGGTCCTGATGAAAATCGGTATTCCTGCACTTAGTACTGCATTTGTAAAAAACCCAAACTGGACACAGTTGTTAGCTATGCTGTTTAAAACATCTAGTTATGTCTCAGTTGTGTTTGGGAGGCACAGCAGGAGGTTGAGGACAAAATATTTCCCCTTGATGGAAGGGGTGGTTTGAAGGTGCCTGGCATAGCAACTTTGCTGGTCTGGGTAACATGGGCTCCTGGATGAGAGGGAGAATTCATTCCAGAGACAAGACTATGGGATAGGGTTTTTGATCATGCAGCCTGCTCAAAACCATTTGAGAGATGGGCCACATTACAGTGGTACCTCAGGTTACATACGCTTCAGGTTACAGACTCCGCTAACCCAGAAATAGTGCTTCAGGTTAAGAACTTTGCTTCAGGATGAGAACAGAAATCGTGCTCTGGCGGCGCGGCGGCAGCAGGAGGCCCCATTAACTAAAGTGGTGCTTCAGGTTAAGAACAGTTTCAGGTTAAGAACGGACCTCTGGAACGAATTAAGTACTTAACCCGAGGTACTACTGTAAGTGTTACTTGGCCCTTTTCAGTATCCCGAGTTGCTGTTCCTAACTAATTTCTTCTCAATCAGTTCATTCAATAATATCTAACCCATGAAGAAGAAGAAGAAGAAGAAGAGTTTGGATTCAATATCCCGCTTTATCACTACCCTAAGGAGTCTCAAAGCAGCTAACACTCTCCTTTCCCTTCCTCTCCCACAACAAACACTCTGTGAGGTGAGTGGGGCTGAGAGACTTCAAAGAAGTGTGACTAGCCCAAGGTCACCCAGCAGCTGCATGTGGAGGAGCGGAGAAGCGAACCGGGTTCCCCAGATTACGAGACTACCGCTCTTAACCACTACACCACACTGGCTTACCTCTATGGACATAAAGTGCCCAGCCTTCAATAGGTTGTTTCCGGCTTGTTCCAAGTCTTCGTATTTCAGCCATCGCATCTCTATATCACGCTTGTGTTCCTCATGGCGTTTAATAAGCAGCTCAGCACCAAGAAGATCATTGGCCAGTTCCTCAGATATAATCAGGGCTTGCATTTCCTTGGCCCAGGCCCTAAAGGAGTTAACCAAAAGGGAGGCTCTGAGCACCAATGTTTTCTCCACGAATAAAAGTGGAAGGGATTCCACTCATTCAAAGGGCAGGTGGAAGTTTTTTCATTCACAACATTAGTGCACACACAATAGCTTTCTATTGTACTTAAAGTGCATTCAAACAATTCTCAGAGGGATTATGGCAGCTCGGAATGGTGCTAAAATGTTCTAGCACCTTTCCTGGTATCAGTGTCAAGCTGACTGACTGGTAGTTACCTGGGTCTTCTCTCCCCCCTTTTTTAAAGATGTGGACAGCATTTGCCTGCATCCAGGCTGCAGGGACCTTACATGTTATTTATTTGTTTGTCTTTGTTTTTCTGATGGATTGCATTTTTTATTGTTGAAATGGTTATCTATGTTGTTTCTAACGATTTCATATGGGAAGGTCTGGAATAAACCCAGAAAAATTGGGGGGGGGGACCCAGTCCCCCCTTTTTTTCTCTTTTCCCACAAAGCTGTTTAATTTTTTTTTGGAAAAAAACCAAACAGTTCAATATAGTTTGAATATTCCACACACTCCCCCCCATTCCTCCCCAAAAAGCTTTGGAAAAACCTGGAAACCCCCCACGCCCCCCCTGGCCTTCCCATCGACTCTATTTTGTTGCTGGAAAAACAGCATGTATATTTTAAATTAAGTACACACACAAACTGCTCTGTTACAATCGCATATTGGTCCCATTGACATAAACTGATTTTACGGTGCCAATGTTCCACCTTTATTGCTTTAACACATCCAGGGATCTTCATACTGTGCATTTGTTCAGCTTGTACGTACATTAGTTCTCTGCAGTCATTGAAGTAGATCTGAACATGTTCTGCCTGCTGCAGCTTCTGCTTTCTCTCCAGACACTTCTTGTCCAGTAGCTCCCAGCACTCATCTGCCTCTGCTAGTCTTTTCATCATGTTGCTCCTGGGCTGAGGGTATAGGCGGCCAAGACGCCAGGCCTCCCCCCTGATCCTTTCCAGCTCTTTTGCAATGACGGCTAATTCCCTCTGGAACACAGCAAGGGAAGTTAACTGAAGTCTGCAGGATATGGTTTCTCTTATTATTTATTTATTTATTTATTTATTTATTAACTGCATATGAATTCTTTATAAAGTGGAGTGAACCTAGAGAAGTTCTGAATTCTAAAAATAAAAAAAGTTGGTGGAAATGTGCAAATTACCTTTTTGTCTCACAAATATTGCCCCCAATTAACTTGGCTTAATGGGAATTGCATGAATTCTAGGCAGATGTGGGCCTGCAACTCTAAATTTAGGTGGCCCGTAAGCTCAGAGACCAGCCTGAACGTGTAGTTAATGTGCTCAAGGATTTTGTTCAGTCCACATTTTTGAAACAAACTAGCCTGATTTGCAGTTCTCATACTAATTTACAGATCAAAGAGCAGTTCTCATTTGCTTTTTTCTACTTCTTCAAATTTTGAAAAACAGCTCTCAGCCCAAAAAAGCTACAGAGTATCAGGTCGTTGATTAAGAGCAGAGAAGGGAAGTGAGGCTATTCAATCACCTCTGTAGTGAGACCATCTGCCTGTGGCCTTCCCTGCAGTGTCTCCCAGCAGCCCATTCCATTAGGCTATCCGAATAGTTTCCATCCCAGCTAGTCATTAAATACAACTTTAGGAGTGGGGTTAAAATGATTTTTTATTTTTTAAAAAGCCAGATTGCACACAAAAATGTGTACTTCAAACTAAAACATGCACACAAAATCCAAATCTTCATGCAGTTTAACAACCGCCCCCAAAGAATAATGCAGAAATGGGACAGAACAAACTTATGAACCAACAAAGAAAACTGACATGGACCAAATAGAAACTGCTTTTGTCCATCCATAGTAGTGAAGTGTTTTCTGTAAAAGTGAAATAAGGACTTATTTCTGGAAGGGAACGAACAACAAGAGTACAAGAGCTGGAACCTCTGCAAAGGAAAATGCAGGATCTTTTGATTTCATTCATCATGCAGCCAGCTCAGGGGTAGCCAATGTGGTGCTCTCCAGGTGTTGTCCCACCATGCCTGATCACTGGCCACAATGGCTGGGATTTGAGAGAGCTGATGGGACTCCAACAACATCTGGAGGCCACCATATTGGCTATCCTTGATGTCGTTTTTTCAAGGTGGTCCATTCCACTTACCTCGAGTCCCTCATGTTGGCTGAGGAGGATCTGCACACCTGGCAGGTCATAGCCATAATCATCTCTATCCACAACCGCCTCTTTCTCCTGCATCCAACCCTTTAGGTCATCCACATCACGGTCATATTGGTGAACCTCATGAGCAGCTCTGAGATTCTGATGAAGGGAAAGATGTGTTAGCAATGCCAGCCTTACGGTCACAGTATTGCAGCAGACATGAAAACAGGAAAACTGACTTGTGCAGCTAGAATGCTATGCATGGTACAATCTTAAATGTCACTCTAGATATTAGGTAAAGGTAAAGGGACCCCTGACCATGAGGTCCAGTCGTGACTGACTCTGGGGTTGCGGCGCTCATCTTGTTTTACTGGCCAAGTGAGCCGGTGTACAGCTTCCGGGTCATGTGGCCAGCATGACTAAGTCGCTTCTGGCAAACCAGAGCGGTGCATAGAAATGCCGTTTACCTTCTCGCCGGAGCGGTACCTATTTATCTACTTGCACTTTGACGTGCTTTCGAACTGCTAGGTTGGCAGGAGCAGGGACTGAGCAATGGGAGCTCACTCCATTGTGGAGATTCGAACAGCCGACCTTCTGATAGGCAAGTCCTAGGCTTTGTGGTTTAACCCACAGCACCACCCATGTCCCTTACTCTAGATATTAGATCCTATGTAAAACCATGCCCCTGCATCGGTTTTTTTTTTTTTTTTAAAGAAATTAAAGGTCATGGAACTGGCTCAGAGATTCAGAAGTTAGGTTGGTTTGCCAAGCAGATCCATCTTGTTGTAGAGGACCACATGGAGGAATCAGTTGTATCTACTCTTCAGTGATATGCATTATTGATTGAAACTGGCAGCCCTATTGGTAGTTGAAATGACTACAGGAATTATAAACATGCACAGTGGGCGGGCTTCTCCATGTGATTTGTGGGTATTGGCAGTGCTTTTCTTTTTTGAGCTTCTGAATAAAAAAATGAGGTGCTGGTACTCATTGGTGCCAGCACAAAATGGCTGACATGGGCAGCAAAAAGGAAAAAAAAGAAAAAGAGGTGACAGTACTCCATATTGGCAAGTACTGTCACAAAAAGCCCAGGGTATTGGATTATGATGATTAACTCATCACAACAAATTGTATGTCTGAATAGGCTCATAGAGTATGAATGCACTTCAATAACAGCAGTGTCGTAACGAATCAGTCAAGACACCAGAAAGTTTAGGACCTCACCTCCGCCCTTATCTGGATGGCCTGCTGCAATCTCTCCCATGTGTCATTGACCTGTTGAGTCTTTTTCTGGATATCACTTATCTGGCTGTGACACGCTCCTTTGAGCTGAGATGCTAAGTCATTTATCAGAAGAACCTTGGCACGTCCTAGAGATCTTACTTCCTTTATAAAATCTTCAAACTTTTTCTCCAAATTCTGTAGGATAGGGAGATAAATTATATCCCTAGCTTTTTCAGAACCTCTAATACCTACAAAAGCACAATACTATTGGTATAATATCAAAGAAGTGGTAAACTGGAGTTTGGAAACTCACTTGATTTAAGAACAAGCAAACAAACTTTAAACCTACGGGACTGCCTCTCCTGGTATGTCCCACAGAGGACCTTACGGTCTTCAAATAAAAACATCTTGGAGATCCTGGGCTACAGGGAGGTTAGGCTGGCCTCAACCAGAGCCAGGGCCGTAGCCCCTATCTGGTGGAACGCTCTGTCACAAGAGACTAGGGCCCTGCGGGACTTGACATCTTTCCGCAGGGCCTGCAAGACAGAGCTGTTCCACCAGGCCTTTGGCCAAGGCACAGTCTGACCCACTCCTTTGGTAATCCTCACAGAACTCTAGCCCAATGGTTGCCATTAATTTGATTTTGAATTGATTTTAGAATGAATTGGTTTTAGAATGCATTTCAATCAATTGATTGTGATTTTATGTAAACTGTTTTACTTTTATTGCTGTTAGCCGCTCTGAGCCTGGCTTTGGCTAGGGAGGGCAGGATATAAATAAAATTTTATTATTATTATTTATTAAACAAATCTTTCTGGTCCAGCTGCATGGAGGTAAGGGGGATTTCTTTTTGGCACCTACATAAGAGTTTGATGACAGCCGAAAGCTTGGCTATTCCATTACTTTTCATAAATGTTAAATGTTACTGCTCACAGGCTGCAACCCTAACTCCACTTACCAAGGAGCAAGTCCCACTGCAGTCAATAGGACTTACTTCTGAGAAGAAATGGCTAGGGCAGTTTTTGAAAGTGACCAGCATATGCCATCCAGAGCTCTCTATGGAGCTATGTCAGTCTCTAAAATGTATTTCATTTTTTAAAATTATTTTTTAAATGATATTTATTGAGAATTTAAAATTACAGAGAAAGAAAGAAAAAAACAAGAGAAAAAGAAAAAGAAAGAAAAAGGTAGACAAAAATAACAATTGAACAGTACAAGTCAATAAAAACCAAAGTCAAAGAAAAACAAAACAAAACACACAATACATCAAAATCAAAAAACAAAAATAAACAAAAAATTAAAAACAAATCCAATATTCCAAAATCCTTATTTTCCATTAACTTATTTCATCGACCTCCTCACACCTCCCTTTTTTGTATTCTAGTTATTAATTATCTCAGCAAATCCTTTCCATCTTTCACAATATTCTGTCATTAAATTACCTTAATCTATTTTAACCTTATCTTACCATAAAAAACCCTAAAGCTTAAAACTTAAATCTTATTTATACCTAATTCTTTTAAGCATAACATATTCTTACATAATTCTTTTTCACATTTCTACTAAAGCCAAATAATTTCATTCCAACATTTTTCTAGTACTCATTAATTTTACGATAATTTTCTAAATAATTTTTTTAAACTTTCTTCCACTCTTCATCCATCGTCTCTTCTTCCTGGTCTCGGGTTTTGTCAGTCCTTTCTATCCCATCCATCTAGTCCATCAACCTGGTGACCTTCTAAAATACATTCTAAAATGTATTTCAATGACACAGTGATGTCTGTAGCTATAAAATGGCCAAGGTCTTCCTGCTTGGCAAGAGATAAAATCTGCTTTACCTCAACATCCTCCAAATCCTGACCGTAGTTATCTGATTCAGCCGTGCTCTGCTTTTTCGAAAGCCAGGCGTCCACCAGCTGGGTCTCCCTCTCAAACTGATGCAGTTGATATTGCTCCTGCAGCGCTTTTATCTGGCTCTCTGCTCTCTGCAGGAGAGAGAGATACTCTTCGAGAACACCCTGGAGCTTGGGAAGGATAGTGGAGCTGTTAGGGGGGAAAAGTTAACAGCCTTAGAGGGGGGAAAATCTGTACTGATTCACGTCACAATTACTGTATCCTGCACCTTTCACCAGTATAGCCCCTGTCACTACCAGTGAAAGTATCAGTCTTGATCTGAAGCTTAGTAATACATCAAGGTGAAACATGCATTGTCTGTACCAGTAGCATAAATGCCCAGCTCCCAGGCAGAGTATTGATTTGCAGAATGAGTGCAGGTGCTTTCATTTTGGTTGAAATCCTTTGTAATTTATGTATGCTGAAAGACCAGTGTATATCAACGAAGAAAGGCCCCTTTTCTGTTTCTGTGATGGCATCCTGCTCATGGAAAATGGGCTATCTAACTCATTCAACACAGGTCAAAACCAAAATAAATTTATTGGTGAATTCAGGCAATATGATATGAGGGATGTGCCCCAACCTCCCTTAAAAGGTTGCTAGAGTATGATCATTAACACGGGATATTGAAAAAACAACTTATTGAAGAATAAAAAGTCCCCAAAGAACTGTTTGGAGAGCAATGATACAGGAGAGACAGCATGGACTGTATTGCATGAATTAATAATCTACAAAAGATGGTCATATGCCATAAAATTTATTTATTTATTATTAAAAGCCATTGTCTGTGCATTTTAAGACAACTGAGATAGAACAATTGTCTAATGCAGTGTGGCTCATAATTGCTGTGTTTTATGAAGAGGGGGAGAGAGAGAGAGAAAAAATCAAGTTATGGGACTTTTAAAAGGAATACAGGGAACACAGGCACTATAATAATAGTCATATAAGTGGTATAAAAAGATTCATGCACTGTGATTCAAAGCTGCTTGTGTGTGCATTCTGATTTATGCACAGAAATGCTCTCCGCACAGCAGCTTCCATTCAGTTAAATAGGAACAGCTGACCAGCACATGCAAACAAATGTGCATATCTGTTGTGGGAGGGAGAATTCCATGGCTCATTTGAGATCTACCACCCAGAACAAAGAGCCGGCTCAGCTTAATGAGCTACTAGCCCGCTTCTATAGTTTCGCACTTTGCAAAGAGAGACAGCCTTAAACATCATTCACATAGTCAGTATGCATTTACGTGTGTGAAGAAGATCGGTAACCAGTTCGACTCGCCTACCTCTCTGGGTTGTCGCTTGTTGAGAGGCGCATTCCTGTTTCCCTCAGCTTCTCCATTCTGGGCTTGAATCCTTCCAGGTCTAGCTTGGCAGCCTCCACTTTTCGGAGCAGTGCCTGAGTCGATTCTTCATTCCTCCCATAATCAGGGGTTTCCAGGAGCAGTCCTCTCTCTGCCACCCAGGATTCCACTTCCAAAAGCTTAAAAGAAATGCAATGGTGATCAAACTTGAATGAGAAACAGGCCCCGGCCTACAACCCAGCAAAACAAATCTATATTTAACAGTGACATAAATCACTAAGGACTAAATGAGATGTGGCATTAAATGCATCATTAGAAACTATGGGCTTGTGCATACTTCCGCTTGTCCCGTCACTTTCCCCCAGGAAAACTGCTCTTTACTGCTGAATTGCAGCAAAGGTCAAAAGGTTTTTCCATGGAAAGACGTTTGCTCCAATTCAGTGGTAAAGAGTAGTTTTCTCAGGGAAAGCAGCAGGGCAAATGGAAAACCATTTGGACCCATGCCTTTAAAGCACAGGACTAGCAGAAAACCTCTTGGACCCATGCTTTCTAGAGCAAGGGACAAGCCGTGGATGAGCCCTGTGTTAATAATACCAGACATGGGGTAATTTTCAGCAGAATCATAGCACTTTGGGAAATAGGATTTAACTGCTTGCTCCCCTGCTGCACCACTGACAAAAATCCCCCCCCCACAGCACTTTTATCAGCTTTAGGAAAAAAGCTCCCATCAGTGCCATTTGCAGAACATGGACAATTTTCATTGCGCCTGCAGCTGGGGAGGAAAAGTTAAAACTACTTCTCCCTGTGTACTAAAGTCCTGATAAAAATCTCGCCTGTGGCCTATTAAAGCATTTTTAAAACCCTGATGCAGTTTCTAATGACACATTTAGGCATGCCTAGTTTGATGTCAAGGCTACAGCCTAAAGAGGCAGAGGGGTATCTGCTAAATACTAAATTATATTAGATTTATTCCACATGGCGTTTCCCAAAGAATCCTTGGGATTATAGTCTGGTTAGGGTGCTGAGAATTCTGTTAGAAATCTATGTTCTCTGAAATGAGATATCCATCACTGGCTCTCCCAATGTCTTTTTCTTTCATTAAAGGCCGTGGAGTGTCAATAGGCTGATTGATTGTCTGATAAAAGAATTTATATACAGTGGTACCTCGGTTTAAGAACAGTCCTGTTTTCGAAAAATTTGGTTTATGAACTCTGCAAAACCGGAAGTAGTGTCCCGGTTTGTGAACTTTACCCCGGTCTAAGAACGAAATCTGAATGGTGGAAGGGCACTGGCGGTGGGAGGCCTCATTAGGGAAAGCACACCTTGGTTTAAGAACAGTTTCAGTTTAAGATAAGGTTACCAGACGTCCCCGTTTCCTGGGGACAGTTCCCAGATTTACAGCTTTTTCAGCATTCACATGTACGTAGCGAACAATAAGTGTCCCTGGATTCATTGAAAAAAATATGGTAACCTTAGTTTAAGAACATACTTCCGGAATGGATTAAGTTCGTAAACTGAGGTACCACTGTAAAACATCAGGGCAGTGTACAGCAACATAAAAACATTGAAAAGCAATATAAAGCAACTATGAAAACAATGGATTTGGATTAAATCTGCTGCTGGGAGATAGGAGGTTACACCGACTCTCATCCCAGGCCGCAGCCCTGATTTAAATTGCTTGTCTGAAACTTGGGAAGGAGGAGGAGAAAGGACAGGTATGATATTGGGACACATATCCCATCTATCCAATGACTAATAGAAACATGGAGTTGATTTAAGTCAGGGAAATGGCAAACGAGGGCATTTCCTTACAAGAATTTCATATCGACTTACCCTGTTTCAAGCAACCAACCAACAATAAAATAAAATACAAATTATTAGAACAGGCAGAACAGTAAAATCTAGCAAGGTAATGGCTTCCATGTTTTAATTATGCTTCAAGCTCTAATAATTTATCAACCAAGCTATCAGAAAACTTTCGATCCTTTAAAAGGTATCAAACCTGAACATGAGATCCCAGCCCTATCTTACCTCAGTGAGGAAATGCTGAGCTTCGTAAGATTGCATGAGTCTCTTTCTTCTCTCCTGAGCCTCACCCTTCAGGTTGTCCAGGGAAACTTCCAGTTCTTTCACCTGTTCCATAATATCCCGTGAGGCAGAGTGGCCTCCCTTCACCAGCTTCTGCCCAGTGCTGATCACCGCTTTAGTTAAGGCGTTGTGGCTGCTAATCTCATTTTCTAAATTCTGATAGATACAACAAAATAAAGTATATTTTGAAAATGAAGATGTTTTCTCTTTTATATAAGGTAAGGTCAAAACCATGCATCCACCAACACTCTTAAGAGATTCCAAAATGCTCAAAGAATGAAGTAGAGGAATTTTGCCCTCCCTCCAGCAGAAGGAGCTATTCATTTCTTGTCTCTTTTATATCGAAATAGAAGTGTTCATGCACCTTGCTGAAGCACATGGGGGATGGGGGGGGGGAGGCGGCAAACATGCTTGGCAGTGATACTTTAGCAAAAAGATATGGTTAAGGAACAGTGACAGAGAAACTCCATTCTCTCTATTTCCAATATTCCCTGCCCTTACTATAGAACCTTACCTGGTGCTTCTCTTGTAAGCTCTGAACAGTTGTAAGGGATTGGCCGTAGTCTCTGGAGGATGCCAGGGAAAGTTTCTCATGAATCCAGGTCAACTCCTCACTGACATCCTGGACGAATTGGTACTGAAGTCTGCTGGCCTCCAAACCCCCCCGCCTCTCTTGGAGTGGCTCCCTAAGGCTTTTGTACCTGGAGAGTCAAAATGAAGCCTCCACTTCAGTATTAAGGAAGGTTGTTGGTATCCGTCTATCTCAAGAGACAATGGAGTGTGCCTCCAGGGGTGAAGCCAAGCCACTGTGTTAGCAGCACTGAAGTGACCTCCCTGGGGGACAAGACTGGGCAGTGTGTATGGAGGTCCTGGGCTGCCCAGGTGACAAGACCACCCGCCCCCCCAGCTTTGCTGATGTGGTCCAAAGGAAAGCTGAGCAATACGTTTGGCACCAACTTGGCTGCAGGAGTTGCCAGAAGGAGACGTACAAGGAAGATTATGGGATAATAAACCAAGACGAGTGCCAAGACGAGGAATGCAATAATAATAAAAAGATGGAAAGAGGAGGGTGACAACAGAAAAAAGTGACAATAGAAAGGAGAAGGAACACAGAGAGAAGGAAAGGAAAAAGGAAAAACTATTCAAGCACCTGTGCACCACATGGTCAACCCTCTCTTCTATCTCATGTGCCAGAAAATGCTTCTCTTGTTGAAATTCTTGCACTGCATTGATAAGGCCTTGCACCTGGTCTCTATAGCTGACAAAGCTTTCTTCCAATTCCTCCTGCTTCTTTAGGAGATCATTCAGAACCAGTAAATTGTTGCTGCCTTCTGGGGCTTTCATCTCGCTTTCTAGATCTTCCAGCCATTTCTCCACATCGTCCACAGTGCGTAGGAAACGTAAGGCCTGAATCCAGAGGAAAGAACGCAGATGTAAACAGACATTTAGAAGCGCGCGGGGGGGGGGGGGGAAGAGACCAAATGAGGATTCGTCAGAGCCCTTTTATGAGTGCAAGCATAGACACCACACATTTGTTAAGTAATTCTTTCGTCTCTCCTCCTGGCAAATAAAGAAAACCAAAGCCGTCTTCTGATGGCTCATCCTTCTGAACCTGAGAACACCTTTCTGAACCAAATTATTCAATATCAGCACCTTCAAGCGACCCTATCTTCCTTGTGATTCATAATTATGTTCACATTATTTATACCGCTGGTGGCAAATCCTTCCTTTGGCTAACCTTGACTTTTAAATTGGCAACCTGTCAATCAAGCAAAGGTGAGGAATGTGTGGTCCTCCAGGTGGCAATGAACTGCACCTCCCATCAACCTTGTCAGCATGGCCAAGGGTCAGAGATGTCGAGGGTTGTAGTCCAGGAATATCTGGAAGTCCACAGCTACACCACCCTTCCTCTATTGTCACTCCCCCCCCCCGTGTTTTGCTTCACCTTGTAGGCATCCTGCATCTTCCTTCTCTTTTCATGGCAGTTTTGCAGCAGCTCATCCCAAAGCTCATCTATTTCCTGCAGCCTGGACTGGATGGCATCAGAGGCACAATGACCCTCCTGGATCATTTTCTCTCCTTCCTGCAAACAAAGAAAATCAAAGTCTTTTCTCTTGTTGGCTCGTCTTTCTGAATTGGGCAACATCTTTCTGAACTACATCCTTAAGTATCAACAGTTTCAAGCAATCTCATCTTCCTTGGGACTCATAATTAAGCTCAAGTAATTTTATTTCTGATGGCCAAGCATTCCTTTGGTGAACAAGACTTCTCTGGCAGCCCCTCTTCACACTTACAGCTTTGATACTATCTAGGTGGCTTCTGTTGGCCACAATCTCTGCCTGGAAAGTCTGCTGCTTTTGAAGTTTGGCTTGAAGGTTGCTTGGGTCTCTCCAGCTCTCATCCAGAGCAATGCTGTTTTTTTCATTCATCCAGGCAGCCACCTTGGGGGAGAAACAACAAGGAAGTGAACAAGCAAACAAGGCTGGCAGTGTCTTTTCTTCCTCCATCAGGCTTCCCACTTTGGGCACTTCCAGGCTGACGGTATTTACTGGGTGGGGCTCAGTCACAGACCACAAATTCAGGTTGCACAGCAGAAGCTGATTTGGAGCTCTTGCATAACGAGTGAGCTTCCCCCAAACAGCAGATTTTTTTGTGATAAGGAAAGTGATGAGAGAATGCAGTAGAGTGGAAGATGTGGGATGACACTGGCTTTGGACACAACGTCATCTGGCTTCCTTGCAAACCAATCAGAGTGACTGCTCAATAACAAGTTGCCTGGAAGCACCCTTAGGAAAAGGAGACTCACAAAGAAAATGTTGTAGGTCACACTCCAGCATTAATACCCAGGATGACATACAGTTAAGAGATCCCCTAGAGTTCTTTCAGAACTATTCCTCTATCTGCTTTCCTCAGGTATTGTAACTAATTAATGTGTGGAATTGGTTGATGGCAGGCTCCAGCCTTCTCCGTCTACATATACACCGAATGCCTGGAAGGAGCTCCCACACGTACAACTGTCAGAGAAAGGGCTCTGTCCACACAAGCAGGTTCCCAATCAGTAACAAGGCCCCATCTCTCATGGACAGATCTCCATTCAGGCATTCATTCTGGTAGTGGCTCTCTGGAGTTTCAGACAGTGGTCTCTCCAAGATCAAACCCTCTGGAGATGCAAGGGACTGATCCTGGCATCATTTGTATGCAATGCATTTGTATGTTTCCATAAGGGGTGAATTATCTCACTTGTTATCTACACTTCACAGAGTATCACCCACACCTGTAGAAAGGCTTTAGAAATACAGTTCATGTTTGCAGAGCCCATGAGGTGCCATTCTCACTCCAAGGTGTTCCATGACTCGCTCCATTTTCTTTCTCCCAGCTTCCACACATATTACTTCATATCAAACAATGCTAATTGGATCTCACATCATGGCTTAAGTTAGTCTCGGCAAATAAAATAGATTATACCTCAAAGGAATCCCGTAGAAATTTTTGTAGTAGCCACGACTGCTCCAGCAGACGTCTGCGAGCTAAAGCAACTTCCAGAAGCCTCTCCTTTCTAAGAAGAAGAAACATTGTTGGTGATAAGATGGCACGGGTGGTTAACTGAACCTTCTCACAATCTACTTCCAAAACGAGTTCAAAATATATGCTTAACTTTTGGGACAGATAATCTCACTAGAATCCAAGAACCACAGAACTGAGCAGGGCTGGCAAGGAGGCAGGAAGGTCACTAACAGAGTAGCATCCCAAAATGAGCAAATCTGAAGCACATATTCCCAGATATTCCTAGCGCTATGAACATCTGTAAATATTATGTACATTTCCCAAAGTGGGGCGCTGGTAGCTGAGTAAGTGCACTTTTATCTGAAAGAACTTCTGAAGAACTGGAATACCATAGGATGAGTGGTAGGTAATCAAGAAATTGTTTAAAAGATGGGTCTCTGTTTGGGGTGTACAGCCTTTTTCAGACAAACAGCCATATTCCTCCATGGGGAACCTTCCGGGGACACGTGCAAATAGCAGGGGGCACGAGAGGCAAACATGAGCAGAGCAACAGATGTAACACACTTTCCACTCAAAAGTCAGAACATACCCCAACACACACATCTTTCCATCACCCATCCTGGTAGGCAAGAAGCATCAGCACAATTCAAGGCCACACTCCCACTGAGCAGAAGCACTCAAAGGGGCTGGTGAGTGCGGTCTGGGGCCAGAGAGAGAGGGCCACAGTGGTTCCCCTGAGCCTGAGATTCTCAACTCTTGCTAGGAGAGATTTTACAGACACCATGGGAGGAAAAGGTTAGGTGCTACCTTCTGAGAACTGCTTGGCACTTGTTCATGATGTTCTCGGAGTCATAATGCTGGCTGTCCCTCAGTTGCTGGGCACGTGAGGCCATCATGTCAATCTTCTCCAGCTGGGTTTCCAGGGCCTTTTCAAACTGCATGTGTTTTTGATGCAGGCTCTCCACGCTGGATACCGAATCCTGAAGAGGATGGCAAAAATCGTTAACATAGGAAACAACCCTGTAACAGTCCAGCCATTGGACATGCTTGGTGAAGTTGACAGGAGCTGTAGTTCAGCAACTTCTGGAGGACCAAGGGTTCACCTCACTTCATCTAGTCAGTGTCAGTCGATTTAACTGGATATACCCAGGGTGGAACTTGGCACCTTCTGCATTCAAAGCAATTGTTCTTCCACTGAGCTTAGGGTCCACTGTCTAAACTGGGGGATGCTTTTATTTCAGGATTCAAATGTCCATCGATCTAAACTTTCCAGCGGGTCAGGATAGTTTTGCTTGTTGAATGCAAGAGCACAGAATATGGGGGTATCATCAAAAGCTCTGGTTGACTACGTGGCTTTGAAATTCATCAGTGTTTTCAGAGGCTGTCCCAATACATGTGCATTAGAAAGAAAAGGCAGACTGGAGGACGGTGTTAGAGAGGAGAGAGTGAGGAATAGGAAACTATTAAATAAAGCCAATGGTAGCAGGAGACAAAAGGTGAGGAATCCCGTGTGCCTTCTGGCAAAGAAAGCTAAAAGTAAGATTTCCTAAGGGTGATTTTATTTAAAGGAGGGTTTTTACACTTTCTACTCTGTGCCAACGTCTTCTCCCTCTAGTTGAAAATAGAAAACATACAGCTCATTTTTCTTACCCCCAAGTCTTTGTTTGCTAAGAAGGCCTCTTTGCTGCTAAGCCAGCTTTCATTCTGCTCCACACAACCTAAGAATGTCTGTGTGCGGGAGAGAGAGAGATGGTGAGCTCTTTCCCAATAAAATCAAGTCAGCACAAAATACAATGAGGCTTACTTGCAAGAAAATATGCTTAGGATAGGTACCGGTGGAAGATCTAACATTACTTATAAGCATCCAAGTCATTGCTAATATTAAAAAGCAGCACAGCAGACAGTTCTAGGATTCAGAGTCATTACTATATCCAGTGGTGACTGGATTTCCATCCCACCCCTTGCACCAGGAATTAGGAAGTAGTCTTATGCCAGAGGATACATCTGCTGAATCCAGTAATGTCTACTCTGACTGGCAGCTGCTCTCCAAGATCTTAGGAAGAGGTCTTTCACATCTCCTGATACCTTATCATTTAGCTGGAGATGCCAGGGACTTTCTACATGCAATTCAAGTGCTCTGTCAATTATCTAAGTAAACCACTAATGAATGAAAGAGTGCTCCTCAATGGATGCTTTGTGCCATAGTCTCCTCAATGAGAAACAGAAGCCTTTTTCTACATACAGTATCTATGAACAGAGAAAATAGCTTCCATGTGAAAGGGAATAAACACGACTATTAGACCAAGATGAGTTCCAGCTATTCTCATTTATAAATCAAGCCATATCAAAATATAAATAATATAAATATAAATATAAATATAGCCTGGCAAAATATCTTTGTTTTATGCATTTTAAGGAAACACACAGACACACACTGTCTGTGAGTGTGAGCCAGTGTGGTGTAGTGGTTAAGAGCGGTAGTCTCGTAATCTGGGGAACCGGGTTCGCGTCTCCGCTCCTCCACATTCAGCTGCTGGGTGACCTTGGGCCAGTCACACTTCTTTGAAGTCTCTCAGCCCCACTCACCTCACAGAGTGTTTGTTGTGGGGAAGGAAGGGAAAGGAGAATGTTAGCCGCTTTGAGACTCCTTTGGGTAGTGATAAAGCGGGATATCAAATCCAAACACTGCCCAAAATTGAAATAGGAGGATATATCAAAGTTAACTGATGGTTTCAGTTTGAGATGAATATAAGTTTAGTGTAGGGATGTGGGAGAACTGCACTCATTCACATTTTAATGCAAACCTACTTAATTTGCTTGCACTTTGGATAATAAACGAATCAAAACACAATTTTGCACTTTTCTGGATTTTGCAATACCATTCTCCAACAACAACAACAACAACATGTGCACATGTATACATTTGGAGAAAGTGTACACATTGCTGAAAATTGTATGCAAAAGTGAATTATATTTGAGAGGAAAGGCATTCAAAAATGTGTATATAACAACAACAACAACAACAACAACAATTTATTATTTATACGCCGCCCATCTGGCTGAGTTTCCCCAGCCACTCTGGGCGGCTTCCAATCAAGTGTTAAAAACAATACAGCATTAAATATTAAAAACTTCCCTAAACAGGGCTGCCTTCAGATGTCTTTTAAAAAGAAGATAGCTGCTTAGTTCCTTCACATCTGAAGGGAGGGCGTTCCACAGGGCGGGCGCCACTACCGAGAAGGCCCTCTGTCTGGTTCCCTGTAACCTTACTTCTCGCAATGAGGGAACCGCCAGAAGGCCCTCAGTGCTGGATCTCAGTTGAACAATGGGGGTGGAGACGCTCCTTCAGGTATACAGGACTGAGGCCGTTTAGGGCTTTAAAGGTCAGCACCAACACTTTGAATTGTGTTCGGAAACGTACTGGGAGCCAATGCAGATCTCTCAGGACCGGTGTTATGTGGTCCCGGCGGCCACTCCCAGTCACCAGTCTAGCTGCCGCTAGACTGAAGCGTAAACAAAAATGTATATGAATTTTCATGTGGACTTTAAAACAACAACCATGCAGAAATGGGGAAAACTAAGATTAGAAAAAGAAGAAAGTAACTGACATTAATTCATTTTTAGTTTACTGAACCAAGACAAAAGCAGCAACATATTCCAGTTCTTTAAGTGCATTCTTTCCTTCTTCCCCTTTGAGTCCATAATTCTAAGGCTACCACTTTCTCCATCTATCAGCCAGAAACAGCTACTGACAGATGTTTCCTCACAGCACTTGCTCTGGTCTTGGTTGGCTGTCTCAGACCATTTGTCCACCTACCTGCAAATCCATGGCTTGAAGCAGTTTCAGATTCTTTTCTTGCCAGATCTGGATCATTTTGGTCAAGGCCTGTTGAAGTCCAGTGAGGGAATGGTGGATCTCAGGGGTTGCATAATGACCGGAGTTGGCAAGTGTTTGACCGTAGCTGCTGAGCGCCCCGAACCTTTCCCCTCGTGCTTCAATTTCTTCCTATAAAGATGTTGGGTAGATTGATGCCAAATGTTCATGCAGAAATACAGCTATCCAGAATTACAGGTCATTGGGGACAAAAATAGGCTGTGTAGAGTACCTTCCAATACTAATATTTATATGGAAAGTCATTAGTCTTTGAGTTGTCACTGAAACTGCACAGGAAACTGTGAGAGCTAATAAATATAGAGAACAAATGATCCATTCTCTAGCAGCCCAAGCATAGAGTTGGTCCCACTCCAAGTCAATATATTTTTGTTGTCGTTGAAAAGTTTGCAGTAAATGACAGAAGTTTTAATACTGTTGCTGGCATTCATCTGTCTCAAGAGACAGTGTGCCTCTGAGGGTGAAGTCAAACTGCTGTGTTATAAGTACTTAAGTGATCTCCCCTCCCCACAGTACCAAGTCAGAATGGCTCCTTGTGCTTGCTTCTGAGTAAGAAAAAGGCACAATATGTAGATGCGGGCTATGTGCTAAATATACTATGTAGCTTGATCCTGAATGAGGCAATGGAATCCATGATCAGGATGCCTATAGCCAGCTGATGTGATTCATACTTGCCTTTCTTTCCTGATGTTCTTCGATCATACTTTCTGCTTCAGCGAGACTTCTAGGAAGACCACCAGCCTCCATTCGACCTTTGACCTCTTGAATCCAGTCCAGGAGTTCCTTCATTTCAGAATTAAACTTCTGCAACTGGTAAGAGGCTGCCAATTTCTCACCCCTGTCACACAATGAACAATCTAATAGCAGTTCTGATTGGATCTAACTGTACCATTTCCCAGCAGTACTTCTTGCATGGAAACAATTCCTAAGCATATCTTTGCTGGAACAGAGCCAGGTTCAGTGGAAATAGAAGGCTTGCAAACTGAACTCAAGGCAGCAAGGAAAATATATATTTTGCCATGTGTGGAGAGCCTTGCATATCCGTTACCTATAGAATTACACTTTCTCCTTTAGCGACATTCACACACACAAACAAGGAAATATGCAAGCACATTACACATACCTAAATGCAACTCAACTCATGTACATTCCATCCAAGTTCTGCCCCTAACATCTTTTGTGGTGTAGACATATTATGGTACTCATGGTAGCAGGGCTAGAGTGGTACTCAATTTTTTCCTGAATCTGGAACCTGGATACCACCCCAAGTGGAGGCTACATGCCAGCAGTGGGATGGAGCAGAATTCTACCTTTGTACAGTAGGCAAGTTTCTATATTGGGTTATTGCTTTTATTTTTCTTTTTATATATTGTGTTCTTCTCTATGAACAGTCCTGAGACCTTCAGGTATAATATGGGATATTAAATAAATAAATAAATAAATAAATAAAACCACCACCAAAGAAGAAACATTATGAAAAGTTCAAGGTCACATTCTAGACAGGAAAAAAACATTCAAGAGTGCAACTCAGAACTGGTAAGAAGTACTGTATGGCCTAGGGAGAGCCCCAAAGGCCAGACCGAAAGTTCTAGAGGGCCACATTTGGCCCCTGGACTGGAGGTTCTCCATTCTTGGGATAACAATGTATACAGGATGGAGGTGGCCATGTTCTAAGTATTTTTACCTTTGCTTGGTCTGACCCTGAAGTCGTAGCCAATTGTTTTTCATTTCCTTTTGCTTCATAGTCAGTTTGTCGGTTATGGAGGACGGATTCCTCTTGCAAAGTGGAAAGGATTCTAGATCCAGAGCCTGAAAGAAGCATAAGCACACTGTGTAATGGTCCCTTCTAAAAAAACTCTTGATTTAGGACATTTATACCCTACTTTTCTGTTCACAAAATATAATACACAAAGAAAGACAAGAAAAATAATCTTAGTAATGAAACCATCCATGGAAGATCACAAAGTAAACTACTGGGAACATAATATGGCAAAACTAGCCCCCCCCCCCGATCCTCTTTACAACACCATGATCCATTGTAAACTGATGCGACATGATTACTGCATTAGCTTAAAATTGTCTGCAGGACAAATGTCAATGGATGTGTCCATATAGTATTTACCATTTGCATTTCAGGATATTAACTATTTATTTATTTTTTACCTCTATCTTGGATTGAATGACACCAGTTTCCCTCTCCATTTCTTCATGTTTTCGAATTAGGTTTTCTACACTTTCCATATCTTTCCCATAGTCCAGTGTTTGTATCAGTGTACTCTTAAGGAAACAAGACATTTGTGGGGTGGGGGTAGGGGAAGGAAAGAAAAGAAAAGAAAAGGTCACAGCTCAGTTCTTTTAAGCACCTTCAACTTCTTTCCTTCTTTTATTTCTAGACCATTTTCATTCAGAATCTCAAACTGGTTTAAAGAAAAAGCAGTAAAACAAAAAGTATTATAAGACGTCATGGAATATGCACTTCATAGCATGGGTGTCCATAAAAAGCTAGCATCAATGGTTTGCAAACGCCAGTGTAAAAAAGGCCGGTTATTCATAAACAATGGAAATAAACCACCATTGGTGCCTGCTATATTGCAGGAAGAAGTTGACACTTTTTACCTGCCTTGAGGTCTCTCTGAGAAAAGGGCAGGGTACAAATAAACATATAACAACAACAACAATAATAATTTTGGATCATTTTATATACACTATCAAGTTTACAGAACAAGTTCAGTTTAAACTGAACCTACTTATGACAAGATGTCTCTAGAGAATAGGCTATTTTGCTACTTTGTGTGTAACCCCAATCACAAAGCAGAGAAGTACTGCAATAGCTGGGACTGGCAGCTCTCTTTTTCCACGTATTCCAATAAGAAAATGCTACCCCTGCATTTCTCAGTTTATTTGGGTCACTGGAATTTCAATCACTTTAGGGAACTCACCAAGGGGATAATAGGAATGGAAATTTTATAACAAAGCAAATCACCTTTTCACTTATTCTTTCGGTGATATCGTCCATTTCTCTGATCAAGCTATGGACCTCCAGAGCTCCTTCCAACTTCCTTCTATATGATTTGAGATCACCATGGAAACTGTTCCACCTATTATTCAAAAAATTCATTTTATTGGAGCAGATCACACTGTTCAAAGATGGGAATCAGAAGCTGCTTTCAAAACCTGCACTTTGGTTTATGAGACTTCTCAGTCACTGCCCTGCTTTGCTTAGGTAGATGTTCAAACAATTGGAAATGAAGATATGTAAAAAGTGGTTAAGAGAAAAGTTGAAGAATACATGTGGAGTTATTAATTAAATGAAAGTTGTCATGATTATAACTTTTATTGGTACGGGTGGCTTGGTGGCCTAAGTTTAGTTGTTCTAAGACAGAAGTTTCTAATTTTAGCCATAAGAAAATACATTTTAACAGCTGTATTCTGCAAAGTTATAGCCTATTAGAACTTCTCTATGGGAATTTTTTTTGTCTCTCCAAGCTACAAGGTAAACTTAAGTTGCATTCATGAATCCCAAGTTGCTCTGTGGGTTATCTTAGGTCATGGCTGGAAACCTGCCAGATGCAAAAAGCAGCTGTCTTAGGAACAGCTTGAGAAAGTACAGTACATGGCTAGGAAGATAAAAAAAAATAATAAAACAAAAAATTCCTTCCAGTAGCACCTTAGAGACCAACTAAGTTTGTTATTGGTATGAGCTTTCGGGTGCATGCACACGAAAGCTGATACCAATAACAAACTTAGTTGGTCTCTAAGGTGCTACTGGAAGGAATTTTTATTATTATTTTGTTTTGACTACGGCAGACCAACACGGTTACCTACCTGTAACCGGCTAGGAAGATATCATGCTGATTGATCTCCACTCATAATTTTGTTGCCTTTTGTTGTTCACCACGTATTTCTCTGCCAAGCTTGGAGGTACTGGCCTAGAGACTAGTCTGACCTAGTACTGACACCACTGGCATCAGCATGCTAACTGGCTGCCAAGCTCAATTAGCAAGACATTATGGGTTGTGCTCAAAGCATAGCATGGTGCTGCGAAAGACAGCTTTGGAAATGTTGTCATAAAGGAAGCCTCATCACTTGGGAGTTAATAGGTATGACAGTGGACACTGATGACAACTGAAGATCATTTATCCTATGGAATAAACCTGGGTTTAAGAATGATGGTTGACTTCTCCTTTGGCGTACATCTTGTAGTTCGCCCCACAGCTTTATTTTCTTGCACTCCCCCTTCCCTTTGCTAAAAGCTGAAAACTCAATACAATCCCTGTGGAAAAAATGAAATCTTTGGACAGAGGAACTTGCCCAGTTGAACATCACATTTGTTCTAACACCACCTGTCCATGATTCTATGAGAGTATGGTTAGGATAGTGAGGAATGATGAAAATACATATATGTTAAGATCAGTCTTGTCTCTTTTTAAATCATTGCAGGTGGCACTACCAATTCCTCTTGGGCCCTAAAGCTGTTCAGTTTTGATTGTCCTGTTCATCCCCCATGTGGACATCATTATAGATTCACATACACACACCTCTCATTCAGCTGCTTTCGGCGCTGGTATATTGTTTTCATCTCTTCCTTATTCTCCCTCTCCAGCCTCACAGCAAGGACATTGATGGCTTTGATGTGGGCATCGTCCACTGCTACTCCCTACATGACCAACACCGAAGAGAAACAGCCAGCTTATATATAAACAGTTATTAAGTAAAAGTTATGTAATTCTGCCAGAGTATCTCAGTAATACAACCTCTGCTGTTCTGCTCACATTGCTGAATGAATGTGACCCTTGACAAAAGGGACAAACTAGACATAACATCATTAGTCACTGTATGAATGGTGTCTGGTTTGTTTTAGTGTAAACAGCAGATGCGGGCACTGGCAATCAAGATCACAGCAGAGGGCCTGGAGGCCTTAACCCTTTGAGCCCTGCTATAGTCCTATTTTGATGCCCCCTGCATTATGGCCATTTATTTTGTAATGGAAATTCCCATTGGGACCATTGCAAACAGCACAGGAAGAGGGGGAGAATGGTAATCCAGATAAGGATCACAGTGAGGGGTTGAGGTCTCCTATTGGGGCCCTGATCTCAATTGGCCCCCAATGCCTGCAATTTGCTCTAAACAAAACATGTATGTGGTTGTTAAATGTGTGAATGGTGTTATGTCTTCTTTGGCCCAAAGGTGCAAAGGAGGAATCTAGCAGCACTTCCATAACACGGAAGAAACCAACTCAGTTCAAATTGCACAGCAGACAGGCAACATATCCCCCCCCCCCTATTTTAGATTAGGCCATGTAGTTTTGAGCCCTGTAAAACCACTTCAAGAGGAGGACTAGTTAGTGCCCACTCTTTTCTACATAGCTATTATCGCTTCACAGTGAAAAACAAATCAGATCATCTCCATGAATAACATTCTTCAGAAACCACCACCTCCTGTCTGTTTCAATGCGCACTGGAAATGAAAATATTTGCTTACAACACAT
Source organism: Podarcis pityusensis (assembly GCF_964106645.2). Lineage (NCBI taxonomy): Eukaryota > Metazoa > Chordata > Lepidosauria > Squamata > Lacertidae > Podarcis > Podarcis pityusensis. The sequence goes on from NC_138028.1 coordinate 44,416,816, forward strand.
CAAACACAGATTACATTGTGACGAACCTTTTCCTGGATCATGATCAATATCCAGCTCTGAAGAGTACATAGTTTCGAAGGCCAAACTGTTCCGTTGCGGTACTCAGATTTTCAGCTTTGCAGTAAGTACAATAAACTCACACAAGGAGCAAGGAGACATTAATCATGGGTTTAGCAGAGCCTTGGGGGTGGGTAGGGATCAGTTAAAGAAGTGTTGATTCCTTATGCACTGTGATACATACATACCACTATTCACTATTCATTCTGGGGTAGGCTCACATTTTAGACTCCACAGCTAAGCAAGTATCAAATGAGCAAAATAATAAGAAATAATGCAACAAAGAACAGAGATAGAGGTGATGAAAAAGGTAAAATATTTAGGAATTTGGTTAACTCCTTGTCAGGGAACTGCCATTGGAAGGAAGGGAGGTGGAAGGGCTCACACAGGTCGGGAGAGACTCAGCAGCTGAAGAGGGAACCAGTAGGGGGAGAAGAGCTGAGCTGAGGGAAAGTGAGCAGGAGGGATGGCTCCGAGACACTTCCAGCGAAAACAGTGGGGAGGTTTCAGGACCTCCTGTAGGGACACCCACTCCTCGCCGGAAACTGTCACGCAGAGAGTCCAGAAGACGTGTTTCCGTTAAGGAGCTTTTATGTTGGAAGCGATTCCGAAAGCAACCACTGTCGGAATCTGCAAGCGACTGACAGAGCCATGTTTAAGGGGCTCCGTTACAGACAGAGGTTTGCAAACTTGACCAAACTCTGAGGGACTTGGATTTTACGCACAAGCAGCTCATCGTCCCATCACAGCATTCCGACAGTCTCTGTGAGCAGTTTGTGCAGGAGAAGGCATCATGAGCAACCCAGCCGGAACCGGAGAAGCAGGAGCTGGAGCGGGTCCAAGCCTGGAGGAAAGGTACCGGGCGTTGGAGGTCCAGCTAGCGCTGCAGACGGCGAGGCTCGAGGAGAGGAGGGCTCAAGATGCAGAGAAGGGGAAAACCACCCCGCTCGCCAGAAAGTTGCCAGGATTGGTGCAGAAGTTTGGGGGGGAGGCCAAGGACTATCATGCCTTTAGGACAGAGATGCAATATGCCCTTAATCTGCAGTTTGATGACTTTCCCGACGAGGAATCGCGGGTGGCTTTTGTGATTGGGCATCTCGAAAAGGGGGCGAAAGACTGGGTGAGGCCCCTGATGGCAACAAACAATGACATCCTGAAGGATACGAGGAAGTTTTTTCGTGCAATGGATTTGATGTTTTCCAGCGATATTGAGCAGGGAGTGGTACGCAGACAGTTAATGGCGTGCAAACAGGGGAGCCGATCTGTGCGTGAGTACTGGACTGAGTTTACCATGTTGATCCATAAATTGGGGTGGGATCTATCGGCGGAACCCATTCAAATGCTCTTTGAAGAAGGGCTTGCTTCGGCGGTAAAGGATGAACTTTCCCGGGCGCCCAGGGCGGAGTCTATGGACCAGCTGACCAAATCAGCGCTGACCATAGGAGCGCGCCAAGAGGCGAGAGCCTTGGAGAGGCGGGAAGGGAAGGGGGAACGTTGGAGGGAGCTTCGCATTCCAGAGATTCCAGAGCCACCGTTCCCGCCGGGAGAGCCGATGGAAATTGGAACAGCGCGCGCGCGCGCAGTTTCAAAGCCCAGTGAAGAGCGGAAGAAGGAGGGAAAGGGCGCCAAGAAATGTTATCTCTGCCAACAGCCAGGTCATTTTGCCAGAGTCTGCCCCCAAAGAAAGGAATGGCAAGGAATGGCGGGAGCTGTTGGGGAGAGGGAGGAAAAGGTACCGGAGCAAGTAAAAGCCAACGCCTGGCTGCCACCGTCGGGGCACAGCAGCCAGGCCAAAGAGCAGTGAAAGTGCCCACGCTGGAACCTCCTAAACCCGCCCTAGTGATAGAGGTGTTACTAGAGCTGCCTAACGGACACCCACTAAAGATAAAGGCGCTATTGGACTCAGGCAGCTCCTGCAATTTCATGAGTAAGGAGTTTGCTGCTGAGCACCAGATACAGACTATCCCTTTAAGTAACCCTTTGCAGGTGACCACGATCGATGGAAGGGAGCTGCTGGGAGGAGAAGTCAGCCAGCAGACCGTCCCAATGATAATGAGGGTAGCAAGACACACTGAGCTAATAGCGTTTAATGTGGCTACCTTGGGAGGAGCTCCCATTATTTTGGGGATGAGCTGGCTAGCGTTACATGATCCGCTAGTGGGCTGGCATCAGAGAGTGGTCTCCTTTGGGTCAGCACATTGTCTAGAACACTGCAAAGAGCGGGAGGCTCAAGGAGGGGCCAGAGCCACTCTAGCAGGGACGGAAGTAACGGAGAAGGGGAAGGTTCCCCAACAATACGCCGACCTGAGCAACGTCTTCAGCGAGCGGGAGGCAGACAAACTACCCCCACATAGGCCCTTTGACTGTCAAATCAATTTACTCCCTGGGGCACAGCTCCCTGTAGGCAAGCTGTACGCCATGTCAGACAGAGAGATGCAGGAGCTAAGGGAGTTCATTAACAAGAACCTGAAGAGAGGGTTCATCAGAGAGTCCAGGGCGGTGGGGGGCAGCCCAGTGTTTTTTGTGGACAAAAAAAACACGGACAAACCCAGGCTTGTAGTGGACTTCAGGTCCTTAAATGCAGTGTCAGAACCAGTGACTTTCCCGATGCCCAGAATTGATGACATTTTGACAAGGGTCAGGAAGGGAAAGATTTTTACTAAACTGGACCTGAGGGGGGCGTACAACCTGATACGAATAAGGAAGGGGGATGAATGGAAAACCACCATGTTCACCCCTTTGGGGGCATTTGAATATTTAGTTATGCCCTTCGGCCTACAAGCAGGCTCCGCGTGCTTTCAATCGTTTATGAACCACGTCCTGGGGCCTTTGCTTTACAAGAATTGTGTGGCCTTCTTAGATGACGTGTTAGTATATTCAGAGACTGAGGAGCAGCATGTAAAAGACGTCAGGGAAGTGTTGGGCAGACTGCAAGCCAATCAGCTGTGGGTGAAGCTAGAGAAGTGTCAGTTTCATGCCAAGGAGGTGGAATTCCTGGGGTACCGCTTGTCGGACAAGGGATTGGCCATGGATCCTGGCAAGGTCCAAGCGGTACTGGAATGGAAAACACCGAAAACAAGGAAGGATGTGCAAAGATTCCTTGGATTTGGAAACTTCTATCGGAAGTTCATCAGAAATTTTGCCCACTTGACGGCTCCCATTACGGACTGTCTCAGCAGTAAGAGGAAATTCGTTTGGACGGCGGAGGCGGAGCGAGCTTTTGAGGAACTGAAAAGGGCGTTCGCTTCGGAAGAACAGCTCCTGCATGTGGATTTACAAAAACCGATGCGAGTGGAGACGGACGCATCAGACCGGGCTGTGGGGGCGGTGCTTCTGCAGCCTGGGAAGGAGGAGTCAGAGTGGAGACCGTGTGCCTTTTTTTCGCGAAAGCTGAACAAATCTGAGAGGAACTACACGGTGTATGACCGAGAACTACTTGCCATTCATGAAGCGTTCAGGAGATGGAGGCATTTATTAATTGGGGCACAACATAAGGTGCAAGTGTGCACGGACCACAAGAACTTAGAGTATTGGAGAACGGCACGAGTGCTCAACCAACGGCAAGTGCGATGGGCCCAGGAGTTCTCCAAATTCCACTTTGAAATTTGTTATGTGCCAGGTCCAGAAAATGTTAGGGCGGACGCTCTCTCACGCAAACCTGAATATTTGGAAGGGGAGGGGGGACCCGAAGAGAGACATGTCATCCCAGAGGACCGCTGGGTGTGTGGGGCGGCATTGGTGGGGCAAAGAGAACTGGTAGAGGAAACAGAGAATGATGAATATGCCCAGAATAAGCTCAGAGGTCTTAGGGGTGAGGGAGAGGAACCAGGGGGTTTTGAGGAAAGAAATGGAGCGTTGTATTACAAAGGGGCACTGTATATCCCCGAAGGAGACTTAAGGGGGAGGGTACTCAAGCAGTTGCACGACAGCTCCACGGCGGGGCATTTTGGACAACACAAAACCATGTGGTTGGTCACCAGGGAATTTTGGTGGCCTAAGGTGAGGGAAGATGTACGGGAGTATGTAAGAGGGTGTGAGCAATGCCAGCGAGCCAAAGGGGAGAGGCGGGCGCCGGCGGGGCTATTAGAACCCTTACCAACCCCAGAACGACCTTGGGAGGCAGTGTCGATAGATTTTATGACTGATCTGCCGAAGTCCAAGGGGAAAACAGCCATCATGGTGGTGGTAGACCTACTAACAAAGATGTGCCACTTTGTAGCCTGTTCGCATGCAGTCACAGCGGAAGAGACAGCGAAGTTATTTGTAGAACACATTTTTAGGTTGCACGGAGTGCCATTGAGGGTGGTCTCAGACAGGGGAAAACAATTTACTTCCAGGTTCTGGAGGAAGCTCATGAGCTTACTGCAGGTGGAGGTCAACTTTTTGACTGCCCGGCACCCTGAAACCAACGGGCAGGCGGAAAGAGCAAACGGTGTCCTCCAGCAATACCTGAGGTGTTATGTCAATGACAGAGAGAATGACTGGGTAGAGAAGTTGGCGCTGGCGGAATTTGCCTACAACAATGCAGAGAATGTGTCCACAGGGATGAGCCCCTTCTTGGCTAATTATGGGTGTCATCCCAGGGCATTCCCAGGGGGAGGAGGGGAGAGATGGAGCGTTCCGGCAGCCGAGCATTTTGTAGAAGAAATGGAAGCAATCCATCGTCAGCTCCAACTCAACTTAGAAAGGGCGAAGGAAGAATACAAGAGGCAGGCAGACAAGAACCGAAGGGAAGGTGAAACCATAAGGGTGGGAGATAGGGTGTGGCTGTCAACCCAAGGGTTGCCGTTCAAAGGAGGTTGTAAGAAATTAAGACCCAGGAGGTTGGGTCCCTTTGAGGTCATTCAACACGTCAACCCAGTGGCTTTCAGGCTCCGGTTACCCAACCACATGAAACTGCACCCAGTATTTCACAGGTCGTTACTGTCACCGTATGAGGGGGGACGAGAAGGGATGTCCACTCGGGGACCGATCATAGAAGAAAGGGAATGCAGCAGCCATGTGGCAGAAATCCTCGACGCCAGGTGGAAGGGGGATCAGGTGGAGTATTTGGTAGCGTGGGAAGGAGAACCGGAGTCAGAAAACACTTGGGTAATGGCAGAAGATATCAATGACGAGGTATTGATAGAAACGTTCCATCAAAGGTTCCCAAGGAAACCTCAGCCTGTGGAGAGGTTCCGGAGGGAATACTTTGGGACCACCGATGAGGAGGAGGAGTTGGAAGGATTCACGGATTCGGAAGGGGAAGGGGAGATGGACTCTGAGGAGGAGGAGTACTTCGAGACCAGGAACCGCAACAGGTGGAGAGAAGTGTTCGAGACATCAGAAGATGAAGGAAGTTCCTTCCGGGGTTTTGCCTCCTCACCGCCCATAGAGGAGGGGGCGGGAGGGGGTGAAGGGGGCCCTGGAGGGGAGGTGGATGTCAGGGAACTGCCATCGGAAGGAAGGGAGGTGGAAGGGCTCACACAGGTCGGGAGAGACTCAGCAGCTGAAGAGGGAACCAGTAGGGGGAGAAGAGCTGAGCTGAGGGAAAGTGAGCAGGAGGGATGGCTCCGAGACACTTCCAGCGAAAACAGTGGGGAGGTTTCAGGACCTCCTGTAGGGACACCCACTCCTCGCCGGAAACTGTCACGCAGAGAGTCCAGAAGACGTGTTTCCGTTAAGGAGCTTTTATGTTGGAAGCGATTCCGAAAGCAACCACTGTCGGAATCTGCAAGCGACTGACAGAGCCATGTTTACAGACAGAGCCTCCGTTACAGACAGAGGTTTGCAAACTTGACCAAACTCTGAGGGACTTGGATTTTACGCACAAGCAGCTCATCGTCCCATCACACTCCTAAAAATATTGATTTGTTTCAGAACAATTATATACCGGTCTGGAATGGAATAAGAAAAGATCTGGAGGTGTGGGGCAGAATGAAGTTATCTTTTTGGGGTAGAATTTCTACGATAAAAATGAGCGTTCTTCCAAAGATGTTATTTTTGTTTCAGACTATCCCCATAATAAAGGGGGTAGCAATTTTCAAAGAATGGCAAAGAGTGTTTTCAAGGTATATCTGGCAGGGCAAGAAGCCGAGAATCAAATTTAAGTTACTAATGGATGTAAAGGAAAGAGGGGCCTTCACTCTGCCAGATTTGAAACTATATTATGAAGCATCAGGTCTTTGCTGGCTGAAAGAATGGATAAAACTAGAAAATAAGGAGTTATTAGATTTAGAAGGGTTTGATAACAGATTTGGATGGCACGCGTATTTATGGTGTGAAAAGAAGAAAATCCATAAAGCCTTTGGGAACCACATATTCCGGAGTTCACTAATAGAAATATGGGATAGGTATAAAAACCTATTAGAACCAAGAGTTCCACACTGGCTGTCTCCATTAGAGGTTATGAGTGTAAAGAAAATAAATATGAGAAATAAATGGATTATATATGGTGAATTGATTATTAAAGAAGGAGGAAAATGGAAACTAAAGCCATACGAACAAGTCAGAGAACATGTCTATGATTGGTTGCATTATTTTCAGGTTAATGAAATGTTTAAAAAAGACATTAAAGAAAGTGGTTATGCAGAAAAAGACATTTCTTTACATTGGAAATGTAAAGAAAAAGAAGGAACGTTTTATCATATGTGGTGGGACTGTAAGAAAGTGAAGGGTTTCTGGGAGATGATTTATAATGAAATGAAAAAGATGTTAAAATATACATTTGTAAAGGAACCAGAGGCCTTTCTTTTAGGGATTACAGGAAGGGAAATAAGAAGAAAAGACTGTAAACTCTTCCAATACGCAGTTATTGCAGCAAGAATTCTACTGGCCCAGAAATGGAAACAAGAGGAAATTCCGACGATAGAAGAATGGAGATTGAAACTGACAGATTATGCAGAACTGGACAAACTAACTGGGAAAATTAGATATCTTCGAGACCAAAAGTTCATCGAGGACTGGGGAAAATTTGTTGAATATCTGAAAAGTACATGTGATGTGCAAACAACGCTAGTGGGGTTTCAAGAAGCACTGTGAAAGTTGAGATCTATTGTTAAAAAGAAATAGATAGTGGGAGGGAAGACTAATGGCAATAAAAACAAAAGAAATGCGTAATTGAGAGGTAAATATGGATGATTGTCAGTGAAGCTGAAGGAAGTCCAAATAGAGTTAAATTTGTGAAAATTTTGATAAGATTGTATACTTGTGTTGAAAATTAAGAAAAATTAATTTTTTTAAAATGAGCAAAATAATAATATCTATTGTAGGCTAAGGGCTAACAAGTAGTAGCTGGAGATTGGAATGGGTGGTGATAGCAGCCAACAGTGCAGGAGGGGGGAAAGATGGGAAATATGGTGTAGAGGGATGGCAGCCACATTTGACCTTGCAGACTTCACTTGTATTGTGTTTCAGGAAGATGTCTCATATGCCCATTAATACTCTGCATCTACACATATAGAAAAACTCTGATATGTGAAGTGGACCTCAGCAACAGAATCCAAGCTGAGAACCACCTTACTATGCAGAACCTACTACGGTACTTTCCAGAAGCTATTGGGAGCCATTTTTGTTTTGATAAGCTTTTCCAGCTGGATGAAAAGGTCTTTGCCTTAAGTGTTAATTTTGTATAGTTTTAAAAGTTATATTTAGTTGTTTTTCCCTTGTACTGTATTGAACATTCTTTTTAACTCTGGCAAGTCACTATGAGATGCATGTAAAAGGTGAGTCATGAATGAATGAATGAATGAATGAATAAATAAACAAATAAAAGTTCGGTAGCCTTGTTCTAATTATGACATAAAGCAAAAATGATCTCCATCCTCATCTCTGCATTATTTTATCACGGAGTGTCATGGATTTTATTGTTCTGCTATAGCCAACAGGTTTCTCTTGAAGGCATAAGGGACCAAGAAATGTTTAGCCTTGCCTGGTCTAGCTCTGCTGATTTCCTGCAGTTGAAATGGGACAGTTCTGGCATACTGCCCAGAACTGCCAGATGCATTTTCACTCCAATATTTTTGGGGAAGAGGGAAGCACTGTAGAAGGAAACTTAAGTTTGTAAAGATCCCAGCTTTCTAAGGGTTGTTATAGACACAATACAGATTTTCCTTCTGCCATTGGAAGCAAGTGGCCCATAGTACAAAAATGCTTGGATAACAGGAAGAACTCTAAGTGAAGATGAAAAGAAGGGAAGACCCAGAAAACATAATCCAGCTTCAGATTGTTCCATTTGTTCCCAAACCCCGCTTGCTAGAAAACTGAGGCTCTTTCCAAACTTTCTGTTTCTGTCAAAATTGATGCCATGCACTGCGGTTGTGAACTCTGTTTATGACTGAAAGATGGCCACACATAGAAAACTGAAAGTGGCAGCTAACGGGCCACTATCACCACACAGCAACTGGCCACAAGTGCTCAACTCAGTTCAGTGCCAGAGTTAGCAAAGCCCCGGGGAGCTATAAGTCAACTCGGTTGTGATGACTCAGCACCAGAGATGAAGAAACTGAGAGGTCACGGCAGAGAAAGATGACACAAGCAGCTGTCATGTCATGCTGCCTTTGCTCAAACTGTTACTATATTTTCCTAATGGCTTGTATTGTTTTGAAAGCTGATCTTGCCAGGCCCACATTATATTACATTAATTATATTATATTCAAGCAATTAAATGTATAAAGGAACGGTATACAATATTTAGAAATAAGAAAGAGTTTTGCCATGGTTAACTTGACTGCTAAATCTGATGTGTATAACACATAACATGGTCTTGGCTCATCAGAGGCTGAACTTCAAGTTACAGGACATCTCTAACTTTGTTATGACCAGCGTTTCTCTTGGCAAACATGAAGTGTGGGTGATATCCTGACATCTGTAAGCATTCAGACTGCATGCATCTTGGAAGCCTGATCTGGCCAGGGCCCCCAGATTCATGTATGTGATTATTTTTAAAAATACAGGTACATGGTTGTAATGTCATACATACTTTATGCCTTTGCTGTGAGAAATACTGTTGTAATGTTGGTGTAACAAGTAGTTTTGCTGCACAAATGGTAGGACTTCCCATAAGTATCAAACAAAGCTAGAAAGTCCACATTTGCCTGGTTTGGGCATATATCTCACTTTGAACTCTTGGTGGTCATACAGTTTCCTGCAGAGCAGGAAAGGGTTTAATTCCTTGTTAGCCCCAAATGCTCAATGTAACGGGACTGCAACTTAATGCCAAAATTCCAGTCAAATGCTCAGTGTTCCACCATACAACTAAACATGAGTGTCTGGCTGGATGCTTAGAATCACATTTTCATTTTCTTGTAGAAAATATGTGGTCGGTTTTTCACATAAAGTTTACATTCAGTTTAACATTTTAGCAAACATATGCTAGGCTCATAACTTTGTAGGTTGCTTCCCGTTACAGGATAGCTGACTGATGTTGTAAGAGAAACTGACCTATGCCAAATGATCTTTATGGCAAATAAGGTGGATTCAACCTAAAACAGGTAGACATAAGAGCTACACCGACCAATCTAGCATTGTATTAACTCACACCTGCAGCAGCCAAATAGGTCTGAACAGCTCGCTGAAAAGTTAGATTTTTTCCAGCTGTGAAAGGTGAATCTGGAAATGTATCTCTTACCCCTGATGCTCCTCGGAACTCATTCAGCTTTTTCATCAGCTGCAGACAGTGTTCATAGTCATTCCCCACATCACCAATATTAATCATGACTTCCTGGGAAAAGAAAAACAGTAAAATTGGCATTCCATTAATATCTCACACACAATGCAGGCCCAGGGTATCAACAGATGACATCCATCACCTATCACCTGGATATTTTCCCACTCTGTCCCCTATAAGTCATTCCCATTCTGAGAGTGGCAATATGCTTTTTACAGTATCAGGTAACATCACGTCTGCTGTGTTACATTCTGCTCTGGTAAAGGTATTAACAGAACCTGATGTTTGATGCAGGCGCTAATACAAAGGAGGACAACTGAATCCCCACTGTCTCAAAAGGCATTGGGTTTATGAAGCCAAAACAATAGAAGTCTAAGTCACAGTTATCTGTGATTAAAGCTTTGTGCCTAAGGATTTCCATGCATGCGCTGTACTTATAGGAAGAGGTACCATTTTCCATAACACAAATGAATTTCCAGCATGCTCCTGTAAGTAGCTGGCAAAAAGCTCCATATCCATCAGAAAATTCACATGACAGCTCTTTAGAGAAGGAAAATGGAGACCACTTCAAAACGGATACTTTTTGATTTGTTAACGAGATTTCCCATATCTTCATGATGACCATCATTCTGAATGTTCAAATGTGTGCATTTTGCACTTTTGAAATATCACAAACACAATTTTATATTGCAGGAAAGGCCAAATTACTGGGAGAAGAGCCCTGTCACAAAACATTGTATATCCACTCCTAATACTAAACCCATGGTCTGTTTAACAAACCATGAGTTGTTTCATGGATGAGCAAAAAAGCGATGGCTGGTTCTTCCAAAGTCTGGCTTGTTTTCCATTTTCTCTTCACTCATGCCTTGATGATGATCTACTGTGAGGTAGCCAAAGAAACCATGATTAAGCAAGGTTGTTGGGATCAGATGCAACACCAAACCATGGTTAAAACAAGCCAACAACAAACAATGGCTTCAATCATGGTTTGTTGGCAGAAAACAAACCATTAGTCTGCTGGGTTGGACAGCTAGGTTACATAAAACATGGTTTAGGTTATGCGTGAAACAGGCCAGAATGTGTTTAAAAATGCATGTGCATGTTTGATCTGCATACTAAACATACTTTATGCATTTGCTGTGGGAACACTGCAGAGAAATGTTCAAAAATAAGTAAAACTATGTGACTCTTCTGTAGACTTTGCAACTACAGAAAACTTGTCAGCTATAAACGTATGAAAATGGTAATAATAGTCTACAGAAGAGTCACATAATGACTAGTTTGCAACTAGCCAGTAAAAGTCACTGACCTTGTCTCTGATCCAAGCCTCTACATGGTCCACTTTCTGCAGAAATTCCAGGAAATCCCTAATGTCTTCCAGCATCTTTCCACGAGCAGCAACAGCACATTTCAGTGTCTCCCACCGTTCTTGAAGCAAACGAGTCTTACGACGGATTTCCCCTGATTTCGGGTGATTCTGGCACAATAAGGCTTCTCCTTGCTTCATGTAATTAGGAAATAATTAAATAAGAAGAAAAAGATGAAACACAATATTTCCATATTTTTCTAAGAAAAGCTCAACGCCAGGGAGACACAGGGCCAAACTATCAGGGATGTGGGCCTGTAATAGCAGGTTACCTGCAGCAACAGGAAACAGATTGGACGACACAACTATTGCAGTTCCATATAGATTTATGACTCTGTGAAAGTGGATAAGGTTAAAAATGTGTGACCACATTTTTAAGAAAACAAACTGCTGTTGAGAGAGCCATTATTATTTATGAATAATTTCCAGAGGCTTCCTTATAGCTGCTGCTTCTTGTCAAGGACAAGGTAGAACCAGGAATTTGTACTTATTTTTATATTATTTTTTGCAGATAGGGAGAGAACTGGCCTCTCTCAACAGCAATTACTGTAACTACTGTTTATTCATACAGGCTGTAACAAAGCATTTTCAGTACATGGAGACAAGCAAACTCCAGAGTCCTGAAGAGATCTACACATTGGGGGATAACAATAACTTTCATTTCAAGGCTCTTTAATCTTTTTCTTCTTCGGTAAAAGATTTTAAGGCTATTCCATTTTTTGATCTGACAGTTGCAGAACCTAAAGGACCTAAAGATCACAGCACCTCCATTCAATACTCACCGTGTTAACAGTAGAAATTAGATCCTTGTGAGCCAGAATCTCAGCCTCAAATACTTGATGTTTCTGCAGAAGCTTCATTTTGTCATTCAGGTTGCTAAGATTTTGGAAAGATGGATCCTCCAGCTTTTGCATGCGCTCATCAATCCAGCTCTCTGCCTGTCACCAAAGAATCAGTGTGGTTAGTATTTCACACATATTGCTATTGCCTTCCATGTAACACTGACATCCTTGTATCTTAAGCCACATGAATTTAACACAGTGGTTTCCCTATCAATCAGAACACATCTGAAGGACTAACAAAGACTAAGATCACCCTAGTCGTGTTTTGATAATCCAAGGGCATATTCAAAATAGGCTAAAGTGAGAGTTGATCCTTGGTTGTGCTAACAAAAGTACAGATTCTTTCAGAATGGCAAGTTTTAACTTCTTCATATCTCCATGGCAAGAATGGGGAACCTGTGACACACACACCCCAACATATTATTGGACTTAGAGATGACAGATAACTCTGATGAAAATAGAAACAGGGGGAGAAATTGCGCGTTTGCTTATTTGTCTCATGTCCAGAACAGAAATCAATCTAGCAAATACAGGACATATTTGTTGTCTTTTTGCTTTCACATTTGCATTGTGTTTCCTTTACAGTGAAATGAACGGGGTGGAACAACACATTGACAGTGTAACTTACCTAATTAATAATATAAACTACCTAAGTTACATAATTTTGCTACACTAGTCACTGAGACAAATAACGCAGCTTCTTGTGTTAGATGAACGGCAGCTGGACAGAAATAGTGCTGCATGAAGGCAATACAGGGTGGAACAGAAAACAATGCCTTATTACGTCCCTAGTTGGACTACAATTCCCATCATCCCTGACCATTGGCCATGGGGGCTGGAGGAGATGTGCACAGCTTTTCCATACCTGATCTATGGAGTTCTCAGACTACTGATAGAGCTGGTCCACATAGCAAGCCATTCTATCAGAAAATGCAGCAGCCATTGGGTGATTGCTGTGAAATTATGTTCAGCCTCCTGCTTTTCATCCAAAGGGCCATAACCATCTGGGTAAGGCCAATGATGTGTATCCAATTAATGGAATAAAGGTAAAGGGACCCCTGACTATTAGGTCCAGTCGTGACCAACTCTGGGGTTGTGGCGCTCATCTCACTTTATTGGCCGAGGGAGCTGGCGTACAGCTTCCGGGTCATGTGACCAGCATGACTAAGCCACTTCTGGTGAACCAGAGCAGTGCACGGAAACGCCGTTTACCTTCCCACCGGAGCAGTACCTATTTATCTACTTGCACTTTGACGTGCTTTTGAACTGCTAGGTTGGCAGGAGCAGGGACCAAGCAACGGGAGCTCACCCCGTCGCGGGGATTCGAACCACCAACCTTCTGATCGGCAAGTCCTAGGCTCTGTGGTTTAACCCACAGCACCACCCGCCCCCCTAATTAATGGAATAGGCACCCCCAAACCCAGCTGGATGCTCATTCTGTGTGATTGGCCCTCCCTATATGGTTATCACTCCCAAAATGTTACAGGAGCATTGTGGGATGACCTCCCTCCCCAATAAATAAATGTGGCTCTCATAATGTAATACTCTTTATTATGTACCACATTCTTTGCACTACCATGGGTACATGATTAAAAGAATTGGGCTTTATGGTACTTGGGAATTACAAAACATAATCTTGGCAATAGCATCATTCTCACCTCTGACAGATTTTGGTAGAAGAGAGCCAGCAGAAGGGCTATCTGCAGTTTTTCTTGCCTACTTTGAGAGAGATCTTTGATGCATCTTCTTCTCTCTAACATGGCATTGAGCTTGAGATCGATCTGTTTTTTTTCCAGTTCACTGTCCTGCTGCAGCCTTCTTGATTGTTCCTGAAGAGACAATTCCTGAGAAGGAAACAAGCCTAAAATCAAAGCTGTGTGTTCATGTGATATACATAATCAATCACGGGTTCCTGTTCTGTTCACAAAGTATTAATTTTTTCTACTGGAAGGAAATATAGGTGCAAAAGAGATCCTTAGAACTGCAAGTTCAACCTAATGAAATTGGAGGGAATAAGAAATGCTGGATATTTGAAACTGCTGATTCTCTTTAGCCATCCTGGCTGCTGTGCCAGTAAAAACCATGTATTATACCAGTGCTATTTTTCAAGAAAAATAAGTTCTGGAGGTTGCCATTATCTTCTCCCTTGTTCTCTTAGAATAGCAATGGCGCCTACCCGAGAGGTGTCGGAGCTGAGCTCCAGCTGAAAAACACCCTTATTACTCTTCCCATTCCTAGGGCTATAGCTGTTGAAATTATTTTGTCTTCCCTCAAAATTTAGCAGATGTTTTGTCTCACGAAGAACTTCCAAAGACACTGAAAAAAACAGATCCCCCAAATGGTGGTGTGAATCATCTCTTGTAGCCATGATTCTGATTGATTTCACTTAGCACAAAAATTATTCCAATTATCTTAACCAGTTCTTAAATTCTTAAGAACCAAACTGGACATTTGCCTATAACCTAAATACACCTTCCTTTAAGGTCAGGATCGTATAAGTGTTTACCTTTTCAACCTGAGAGGCCAGAAGCTTCTCAAAAGCCTCGTGTTTCTTGATCCGCTGTTCCACCTCATCTACTGTGCTCCCAAAGTCACTGCTTTTCAAATATGTCTGTGAATAATGAAAATCACTTTTGGTTAAGATTGTTATATTTGATCAAGGAGTTATTGAGACATATCTTGTTACTTCCCTGAATGTGTGTCACCAAAGGCTAGGTGTTCAAAAGATTCCAGTAACCTCAGATTATATATTTTCTAAAGAACATACATAGTTTGTCCGATCCATTGAAAGAGTAGGAACATCTGGGTACTCCTTGAAAACCCCCCACAACCTATCTTTTCTGAGACTATTTAAAATGAGGAACAAGAAATGTCTCTCATCACTCAGTGGAACGCTGGCATGGAGATGCATATTAATGGAAAGGCATAATTCTTCAAATCACACCTGCAGTGGAATAGCAGTAGGCGGTAAAAGGGTTGTAAGATGGTAAGGTGTCATTGTACTACATTCTGTCTTTTGGCTAAAATGTCTTCAAGGGATAAGGAATGTTGAGGAGTGAGAAGCTATCAGGCTGTATTCATTAACAAAGCTGAAAGCATATTTTAAAAATAAAATTAAGATTGTGGATATTTATTGCACTATCAGTCAAATCAATCACTCAGTGAGGCCATTCTAGCTGCAGTGCTTGCTCAGGGAAATCTGGATGCCTGGAAGTTACAGTAGTGGATTTGTTGTTTGAAAATGCTATTTAGCTGCTGCCATTTATCAAAGTCTGCCTGCTTTCTTTTGTGATAGGACATGAAGTTGAACTCGTATGACTCAAAGGATGCATAACAGCATCTGTCTGAAGGTATGAGTGATAGACCCAAAAGTATGGCAGTATGAAAGCGTCCTTTGGAGCCTGATGTTTTGTAGTTCTACATCTAAAACTCCAGTTGTATGCGGAAAAGTCAATTGCAGATGGACTGCTGGTCTAGTTAAGCAAAACTAAACCGCTACCAGCTTTATACGTCTGTGGAGTTTTAAATGTCACCCTGAATGCTGTCAAATCTCTGTTGTTACTAAACATTGCATGGCTTCTGCTTGACCACAATTGCGTCAAAACAAGATGAGCTATATTAGCAGTAGCTCAGTTTTATACAGCTTGTGGCCTGGCAAGTTGAACGCAGTCCATCAGCAATATATTATGCTCCTCTTGATATCGTCTGCTTTTTGCACTCCCTAACAGCATGCAATGTAAACAAGGGATCTATTGAATCCGTGGCAGCCAGCCATGCATGCTTGGTGGGCTGCATTCGGCTTGATACAGACCACAGGTTGTGCAAGTCTGCAGTAATAAATCTAGCTAGTGTTGATGACATGCAGAAAAATGTATTTACTAAGTTGTCCTCAATAACAGGAACGGATTCAGCTAGATCCTGTGCATGCTCACTTGGAATCCAGTCCTGCTGACTTCACTGAGACTCAGGAGCTGTACACCAGATCTAGTATTATATCAGATTGAGGGTGGAATAAGGCACATATTGATATTGTTAGATGCATTTTTAAAATGTAATTATGTGTGTTTTTATTACTATTATTATACAGCTTAGTCCCCAAATAGGCTTCTAAGCAGTTTGCTGACATAAAAATCAGTTAAATAAGCTTTAAAATATAAGCATTAAAACATAAAATAAAATTAAACTACAGAATAAAGCATTTCCATAAAACACTAAAATTTGCTTCCACAACATATCCACATCAGCATGTACCTATGATTAAAGACTGCATAACATGTTGCCATTTTCCTATACGGAAATAATATTTGCACCATATCTATCCAGCTGATGTGAAATGCAACAAATATTCACAGAGCAGCACTTTACACATTATTATAAATGGGATTTCCCACTCGCCCCCTGCCCCCCACTTTCATGGTCTTCAGATGCCACTTTATCTCAAGCTGAGTAAGATTATAATGTGCTTGTCTGGAATAAACATGTGCGCTTTCCAAATAACGATGAGTGGTGACTCAACACATGTATTGGTCCTGTGTGTCAGCCCTGTCCTAACACTCCACACAAGTGCCTGCAAGTGTATAAACTGTATGCACATATGTTGTGGGCATGGGGTTTATGCCCTTCTATTTTTTCAGGGTACAGACCCTACACTGAAAGCCTACCTGCATAAAAACTTGCATGCCTTTAGGGTCTCTGTGCACAAAGTCATATGAATGTGTAGAGCATTGGGACAGGGTAGTGAATGAGATTCCGCTTCCTTCCCGCTTTCCCTGCATCCATTCATGTAGCACAGCTGTTTGCATCTGGCTATGGAGCAGGGCTTTCCCTGCTCCATTCCAGGGACCACAACAACAGAATTAGGTTTTAATAAACACGCCGAGTCACATTTTTCTGTCATCATAAGAACATTTATTTTTGAAACATTTTTCCTAGGAAAATGAAATATTCTGCAAGGTATGGCATGGTGGCAATGTCAAGATGCTTGCATCTTGAGCCTGCGTATTGAGATGTAGAATGCAGAGCCCCAGAATCATGACCTAAGATTAAATTCTACCCTTTGCCTCTCTGCTAGTCTCACTATGAAAACATTATGAAAAAAGACATAAGAAAAATCAGGTGATCCTTCCCCCCCAAAACACACACACACACACACACACACACACACACACGAAACAACCTTTTTCATAAGCAATGACAAACATAATGAGATTACACAATGGACTATGGATGAGTAGAAATGTCTTTTGGTTTGGGGCTTTTCAACAGGTTTTAGCTGAATCCTGAACCTTTTTGGCAGCCACTCTGAGTCCAATGGTATAGGTGGGTTGCTATCTATTTTTAAATTCCAGCTCCCAATATGCTAGCTTATATGCAAGGAGTTGGGACACTTGCAGGCAAAAGAAAATGGTGGTGTTCTTTTTAAATTTTCATAATAACCCCCATCAACCAGGCTAGTAATGACATTAGCGTGATATAGATTACCCACCACCACCAATGATATAATGACCAGTTTTCAGGTCACACACCCCTTTCTTCAGCTGGCTGACAGGCTAATATAGCATATACAGAAAGAAAAAGAAAACTTCCCAAGCACTTTAGCTTTTAAAGCCTCCAGACTTCTTTTCGATTATACCATTTAATGGGAATCTGGCAGAACCAGAAACTGATGGGATGAGAGAGCCTGTCAGTAGCCAGCCAGCTTTCAAGCCACATTTTAGTCAGGGGAAATTCAGCCATATGAGCTGAGTTTTGAGATAACCAAACACACACAAAATTGTTTCACTTAAAACTCATATTTTTGGGTCGTTCTTACAACCCACATTTGTTTTGTTCCTGGTGAAAGCTAGAAGAAGTAAAATTCAAGCAGCAATTGACAAGTTAGCATCTAAAATTAGGAACACAGACAAACCTATCTAAAGAAAGGAATGAATCTGCCCCCACAGTCTCGCTGTTCATAGGAAGAAACAAATAACTCCACTTTAGGAAAACAAAACAGAATTACATTGGGCGGCCTTATTCACCACTACCAGAAAAAAGCAACAGCAACAAAGAACAACAGTTGAACAGATACTAAATTCAAATTAAACATAAAAAATCACGGTTATGCTTGTTTTCATAGGTTTCTAAAATGGAATGGAAATCTTCACCACTCTCCGCCCAGCTCCAAAGGAAGCAATTTTTACAGAGATAGATGGACACCATGCACTCTCACCAGTTCTGCGGGATGCTGTACGTGCCTGCATGTTTGTCACAAGTGTATCTTGATCCACATTCCTTATAGTGTTTGGCTCCTTGGAAGGTTTTGACTGTGAATTCGCATCATATTGTTGCAAAGGTTGGAATTCAGGACAGCAAACAGGGTTTATTGACAGTGAGAAGCCAGAGCCAATATAATCTGTCTGGAACGCTGGAACACCTGTGTTTGAACCTGATGCTCTGATGAAGACCGAAGGAGCTGGGCTTTTCCTGAATTCCTTTATCACTTGAATAGGGAAGGATGTCCAAGGGGTGGCAAGTATAAGGGTTATTTTGGAAACCTTATGGCAATCTGGAATTATCCTAGCGCTGGAGGTCCTCCCAAACTCTTTGCTGGTTGAATGACGGTTCTGAAAGACAACCAAATCAGGATCTAAATGTGCATTTGCAACAGTCCTTTTGCCAACAGGATTATCTCCTTTATACACTGTAGTTGGAGATAACCATATCTCTCTGGAAACTGTTTGCTGGGGAAGACCAGGGCACTTAGCCGTGGAGGTGACATGAAGCTGTGTAATCTGAAGATCTGCAGAGCTTCTTGAGGGGATGGCTTGATGGGTCATCTGAGGATCTGTTGCAAGACTGGAAGATGCTGACGACATGTTTTTTCGACAAGGTAAAAAAAGACTGGAATAACCATGGCTGCTCGCTTGAGAAGCAGTCCTAAATGGCTTTACTGCTATACTGCAAGTTGAAATATAAAGCTTTACTGAAGCATGGAGATCTGGAAGCTGAGCTTTGCACGGGCTGTAACCATGCCGTACTGGCGGCTCTGAACTACAAGGTGTCAGAGCTGTATGTAGCTTTTTGCTCTGAGATGGAATTGCACACAGAGAAACATCCAGACGTGATGTCCAACATGGTAGAGCTCTGGAAGCAGCAGCGGGTGGGAAAGGTACTGCAAACTGCATGGAACCAGTGTGATCAGGAGAAGAATGACAAGCACTCCAGTCACATCCTGAGCACTGCTTGCTGGAGATGAGCGATGACTGGGCACCACCACTACTGTAACCATTGTACTGAGGATCTCTGTGAAGTGCAGGGCACGCCGACTTGATGCCAGGAGGATTAACACAACTGTTGTCTTTCCCGAAACCATTCCCCGTATCTGTATGTGCCAAGACTATATCCAGCCTAGAGCTGTAAACCTCAGAAGATAGCGAGTGAGACGGTGAGATGTCATTTCTTGGCAAGGTATCTGCGGGTGATGAATGAGTTGGAAAATACCAGGCTGAGTCTGATAAAATTGCTGCTGGTGGCATCCTCTGGAAAGAGCTGCCCCAGACAGCTGATTTGGGGGCCAGCGATGGGGTCACTTGACTGGAAGACAACATAACTTCCACAGTTGAAATATAGATGGGTGTGGTCGAAGTCTTGCTGCGATGGTCCGGGCATGACATCCTGCAGTTTTAATCCTAAATTCGGAAGACCAAAGCTGGAGACGCTTCTGTGCTCTGTATTTTAAAACACACTTTTCATCCTTTTTCTGTTGGCACTGGAAATTTCCATTCTCTCTTGAGTGTGAAGGAGAGGTGAAGAGCAAATAAATATTTCTCCAAAAAAAGAAGTGATACAGAATCTGTAACTGAATGAAGAAGGAGAAGCAGTATTCCTTCAGCACAACTGGCAATATTTATCCTGTTTGCAGCATGTCAAGAGAGTGTAGGAAGCAGACAGAGAGATGAACGAGAACGAGTCTCTAAACTAGTAGCGATGAGGCAGAAGTCAAACCAGAAATGCTATCCAAAGATGGATGCTGACCTTATTACAATTTCTCCAGATAAACGGATTAAGCGCCTAGCTCACCAGCACTTCCATTGCCTTGAGAACAGCAGATCGTAACAGCTCTGCTGTTGTTAAAAGCAAGAGAGCTGTATTCCTCTCCCTCTCTCAGTCACTGCCTATCTGCACTCAGAATAGCAAGATCTCTGTTTAACAGGTCGTAGAAGAATTTCCTACAACCGTTCCAAGTAATGGCACACCAGAAAGTCAGTAATAAAAAAGATAGATGTTTGCCTAATTTCCTCCATATGTGCTCTTATTTACTTTAGAACTAAGCAATCCTAGGCTAAACCTTGCTGAAATCCTTCGAAGGCTTAAGTAACTTGGATGTAACCTAAGATGCTGGCACACAGTCAATGCCGTCACACTGGCACAGGGAACGAATGGAGAAAAGTTCTCGTTCAGAATACTGCTGAATGCTTTTCACTATACACCACAGCAGGGGTAGCCTCTGTATCAAGGTATGCACAGCACGGCCCACGTGCAAAATGATGAACAGCTTGGGCTCTGCTTGTATCTACAGTGATTATTTTTTTTTTAAAAAAAACCCTATTCACATTCATGTGACTGTGTTTGTGACACCATCAACACCCCCTACCAAAAATACAGAGAATGACAAATTGCACACGGCCGAGTAAGAATGTTTTTCAAAAAGAGGATCACTTGAGCCAACCAAAACTATCAACCTTTCTGCTAAAAGTAACTAGGAAGTTCCACCTGAAACCTTTGTGGATGCAGTGAGAAAATGCAAATATTTAAATGCAACTTGGTCTTTCTAATGTGGGGTGGGGGCAGGACGGGGTGGGGGGAGTCAAGGTCATATAACCAGGACTGGTTCCCCTTCCCCCAATTTCAGTTGTGCAAGAACATTTTTTTTACTTGGCAAATGTCTAGCATCCTGAGAATGCAGTCCTAGTGAGGTCTCAATGGAGACCAGTGTGAGACCAAGGCTAGGGCCTCATACTTTCTCATTACCCCTCATCAGTTCCTTTCACCAGTCCTGGAGCGTGTTATCTTCACTTTGTGATGTAGCTAACCGCTGCTATCAGTTTAAATAGCTGCTTCCTTCCCAAAGAAGGGTGGCCCTAGGACTTGCCGATCAGAAGGTCAGCGGTTCGAATCCCTGCAATGGTGTGAGCTCCCGTTGCTCGGTCCCAGCTCCTGCCAACCTAGCAGTTCGAAAGCACGTCAAAGTGCAAGTAGATAAATAGGCACTGCTCCGGCGGGAAGGTAAACGGTGTTTCCGTGCGCTGCTCTGGTTCGCCAAAAGCGGCTTAGTCATGTTGGCCAAATGACCCGGAAACTGTACGCCGGCTCCCTCAGCCAATAAAGCGAGATGAGCGCTGCAACCCCAGAGTCGGTCACGCCTGGACCTAATGGTCAGGGGTCCCTTAACCTTTTACTTTTCCTTCCCAAAGTAAGTAGCAGTTTGCGGGGATTCTTGTCAGGAAGGAAAAGGTTAATCCTCATCTAACTGGGTTATCCTAATCCAGGCAGAGGGCCCTGAGGCTCTTTAAAACAATAATCTCAGGGTGGCAAGGTCCCCATGAGAGAGATGAGAAGCACAACTCAGCAAGTCTAATGACTAGATTAAGGTTCTCTACATAATGTAGCAAATAATAGCATTAGTATCATGGGGGGTTCCAATCCAATTCAAAAGTTCAGGTTTGTAAAATGAAAATAAAATAATAAACCTGACAGAGACAGTGTTGCAGCTATCAAACCATCTTGTAATGAGACCCTCACAATAAGACTAGACTAACCAGACCAATCTGGGTCATGATCCAAACTGAATCTGGTGAGTCCTCTTTAGCATCCAAGTTCTATAAACTCCTCATCATTCCCTAGGCAGAGGTAGTGCTAATGGAAAAGTAGGGTTATAAGTGATACACCATGCGTTCATTGCATTTTGCAGCAAAGGTCCAACATGGTGAGTTGTATTAACATGGCATCAATGGCATGAGTATGTTAAATACATTAGCAACAGAATAAATAGATGAGAATGCGGAAAAAACATGGCATTGGTGAACAAATGCACTATTACATCCTTAGTACGTAACTGTTTAGGAACTTTCCATAAAACGTTCCACATTTATAAGTCTGGAATGTGCAAACGTTTCTCTAAGAAATGTTTCTCGTTTTATCAGAACTGTTTTGGCTTCCTCCGAAATTCCTCAGATGTTTTGCCCGAGGGGAAAACTTCACTTTGAACCCAGTGAAAACTTTTACGTACAGATGTAGTAGGTTTCAAAGTCACCACCCACTGTGAATCATAAAAAGGTACATTTTATCTAATAAACACTCTGCATTTGAAGGTAAGTTCTTGGCTAAGCCTGATCAGTAAATGCCGATTAGTGTGACACCATTAATATATCTATTTTTATGCACGCCTTCTCTTAATATATGTATTTTTGTAAACATTGTTTGGTTGGAGAACTTCATTGAAACATTTGGATAAGTGCAAATTTCAAAGGACAGCTGTGTTTTGGTTCTCATATTGTTTGGGAAAGTCTGAATTTGATACATTTGCCTCTAAATGCAAACTGAATCAATTTTCTCTCCCCCATTCGCTAGAGACAGTCTGCCCTTAACCATCACTGGGATGCTGTTTCTGCTAAGGCAGGGTTTGGGAAAATGTGGTCCTCCAGAAGTTGCTGGACTACAAGGTGTATTATCTCTGACCATGCTGGCTGGGGTTGATGGAACTGCACTCCAAAAACATTTGGAGGGCTGCAGGCTCCGCATAACTTTCTAAGGGCTGAGAAAAGGCAAGGAACAGTGGGGCTCATGCAGCCCAACCAGAGGCATCTGGTGAAACATGGGCGATTTCCTATTCTTTCACTGGCAGAGCCCTGCAGCCACTGCTGGGCCACTTCCACTACAGATTATGTGAGCTGGAATCAACAGGATTCCCTAGGCAGCTTCATCTGAAGCTTAATCCTCTGAGGTTCCAGTGGCTCCTCTGTCTCAGGGACAAGGACTTGATTTCAGTGTATGCATAGGTGCAACATAAGTTATTATGCTTAGGAATTGGAGCCTTGACCCATTCCTTCTAGGGATGGTGCTAGACTGGATGAGGCAACTGCTGCCTGTCAGATTCAACATTTCCAGAGTTGTAGTTGTGTTAAGTTTCCTGAGGCATAAATGCCCCAAAGCTTTATGCTAAAGGCAACGGGGCCCTCAAGACCCCTGCTGCCCAGGAGGACTGTCTGCTGAGGGCCTGAAGGGCCCTGCCCTTGCCTCTCTCCACCTGGCTTGGGGCGGGGCTTGCCAGGCTTCACAAGGACTGCAGTTGCTGCTCAGCAGAGAGGGCTCCTCTTTTAAATTGTTTTTAATTTCTATCTGTGCTGTTTTAAATGAGACCATCTTGGCTGTGAGCCCTGGAAGACCTGCACCCTGCCTTGCTGGCCCTTTCCCATCTGGGCTGGGAGAGTGGAGTGCTGACTGACTCCAGCTACAAAAGCTGAGGCTGTTAAACAGATTCTTGGGCTGGAGTATTGTTTACGGGGAGTTGAGAGAGCTTGTTGCTGTTATTGATATTATTATTGTATCTTTAGTTTTAGATCTTATGATTTACATGGAAATTGTTTCCATTTGGTTGTGTACTTTTTGATGTGTTTTATTTATTGTTTATGACTTCTGTTATGTTTGTAATTATGTAAATCTTGTCATGTTGTAAGCCGCCTTGAGCATAGTTTCAACTATGGAAAGTTGGCATACAAATAAAATGATGATGATGACTAGGCATTGATTATTATTGGTGCTCATGGTGCCTTGGTCAGTGGAGGTGCACTAGGGGTGGGGAACTTCTGGCCTGTGGGCCAAGCTTGGTCAACTAGGCCTCCCTTTTGGCCCACTAGGCTATTTGGGGCAAGTAATGATTGAAAGATGAGTAGCCCTGCCCACCTGCCAGGGGTGTGGAGATCTGACCCTCCAGCCAGAAGAGGTTCTTTACCTCTGAGGTAAGTAATAGCCATTGTGGATACCAGCCATTGATAGCCTTATCCTCTTTTAAAGTCATCCAAGTTAGTGACCATCCCTACTTATTGATGGAGTGGATTCCATAATTATACACTGTGTGACTAATTTGTTAAGTCTTTCAGATACCACGAGATTCTGCTGTTTTATGTCCAACATTGCCACCACAAGCATGTGTGTGTATGTATATACAAGGGAGATGACAAGGCTTGCCCCATCCAGCTCTTCTTCGCATCTCATCATACTGCCACCGTTTACCTACCTCTTGTGAGTTTGAGATATTTTCTAGGTGCTCACAGTCCCTGTAAAACATCTGCAGAAGGTGGATCTTCTCCAGCCATGCCTTCTTCTCTGCCCACTTGCGGTACACGTTGTCCTTTTCTTCCAACAGTGCCTGCAATGTGCCTTGGATCTGATATAAGAAAACAACAGAAAATGTTCATGATAATCCACAAAACACTGTGAGTGATGCTTGTTATGTGTCAGACTTGGCTATGCTACTAGGGCTCAAGATTTTGATAAAAAGGAAACAACTGTCTGTTTTCACAAACCCGGATCTGGATATGTTTCAGTAACCCATTTTCCCTCTGAGGAACATTCAGTCATCATGATTATATCTTCACAGCTGTTTAATTGCAGCACATACACAAAAGGGATTACTGGGTAGGAAGGCAACTTCTAGAAACACTGGTGAGCAATGTGTGTTGATGATGAGTCCACATTATGCCTACGTACGTCTTTCGTTGGCATTTTCTGTTCCAGCAGCAGTTCTTGTCCTAGCTGTAGCACCCGTTCATACATGTCATCACGGGCCTCAATCTCTGCCAACAGCTGCTGGTTCTGAGTCAGCTTCAGATCACTAGTAGATATGTCTCGAATTTTGTCCTCCATCATCATTTCTCTCATCATTTCTGATGCCCAGGAGGAATAGTCTCGTGCCTGAAAGCCAAGACAAAAATAAAAGATGAAGGTCAAGGATTATGGATTGCATCCACCTGTGCCATACTCAGACCCACAGAAAACAATGGGAGTATCTGAAGTCCATTGATTTCAATGGGTCTACTCCCAAGTACGATTTAACCACCATAGCTTGGATTGGCAATGTTGAATAAATGCATGGGAAATGAAAATGACAGCTAGAATAAGCCACCTGTGGCTGCTTGTGGCACTGATGAGAGTTTCATAGCCTGCTGCTGGGAACAGACATCCCTTTCTTTCCATGGAACTTTTGTGGTCACTCTGTTTTGCTCAAAGTATGCTCTTGCAGTTTCTCTGAAGCCAGAACTAGGAAAGGGTTTTCCTATACTTCTTGCAGATGGATTAACACCCATGTTAATGTCATGACGTGCTGTTCCATAGAACACACACCTTGGTAAACAATATGCAAGAAGTGCCTCTCTGTATTTTTACAGTGATATTCTGGGATTTTCTGTTTGCAATTGTGGGAATAAATCATCCAATTTTCTTTTCTGATCCGCTTAAAGTTTCTAGGGGATGACTTTTGCTCTATGAAAATTGTTTGTCCATCCGTCTCTTTCTCTGTATACATATGAATGTGTGTTCTCTACTGATTGCCACTGGTGTGCAACCTTTGACTGCCTGTCTAACACTTGCATGTTGTTCTCAGAGGCCAAACAGTGCATTTCCTTTGCTATAGAGCACCACCAGTGATTGATTGATTTATTTAAGATTTTCTTGTTTTACAGAAGTAAGTGTAATGTCTCGTATTTTTTCCATGTAACATTTTTACAAATCCGTTTCATTTGTTGAGACATTAGGGGGAGAAGAAAAAAAAAGGGGTGGTAGAGGGAGGGAAGATGGGTGGGGGTATTTTAAAGAAAAAAGTGGTGGTACTCACCAGGAAGTTGTTACAATAAGTGCCACACTTATTGATTTGTATGCTGTCGGTGGATTATTGTCATTGTCCTGTTGGGCTGTGTATGTGATAAAGGGGAGCCATAACGGGGTGAAGGTGTCTTCTTCTGTTTGTCCCCGTGTCAGTTTCAGTTTATTAGTTAATTTTTTCTAGTAGGGCTGTTTCCCATACTATTTGGTACCATTGGTCCATGCTTACTCCTGACAGGTCTCTCCAGTGTCTGGTTATGGTGTTTCTGGCTGCTGAGAGCAGGTGGGTTATGAGTTCTTTGTGGTGTAAATGGGCATTGTTGTCTTGGAAGATGTTTAGTAGGGCCAATTCTGGGGTGATGTCTATTACTTGCTTAGTTATTTTACATATTTCTTGTATGGCTGTTGTCCAGAATAGTTGGATTTTGGGACACTCCCACCACATGTGGAGGTATGTGCCTGTGGAGGTGCACCCTCTCCAGCATTTTGGTGAGGTTCCTGGGTGTATTAGCTCTAGTTTCCTTGGTGTTAGGTACCACCTGTAGGTGAGTTTCAGTGTGAGTTCTTTTCTTTTCGTTGATATGGATTTAAAGGGGGGTTTAGACCACATTCTGGTCCATTGAGTGGGGTTAATCTCATAGCCTATGTCATTCTCCCATTGTTTTTTGATTGCGTCTAGGGGATTTGCGGGATTTTGGAGTAGTATTTTGTATATTGCGGATACTGTCCCTTTACCGTTTCCCTTTGTTGTTAGGAGGAGGTTTTCGAAGGTTGTCAGGTGCCTAGTTGCTGCTGATTTTATTGTTGGGTTGTTTAAGAGGGCATGTAGTTGGTGTTGTGTTAACCAGGGCATTTGGGTGTCTTCTAGTTTGTCTTGTATTTCTTGTGTTGACAAATGAAACGGATTTGTAAAAATGTTACATGAAAAAAAAATACGTGGCACTACACTTCTGTAAAACAAGAAAATCCTTAATAAAATATATATAAAAAAGTGCCACACTTTTAGCATTTGAAAAAAAAGTGCCGTACTGCATATCCTTGAATACCCCCAGAAAAAAAGCATTGAGCATCATTGATATAAGCATGTATAGGCCTCATGATCTTCTCTGTCCCCTAAGCAACCCTTACATGTCTCCTAATGCAGATTACAGTGGTACCTCGGGTTAAGAACTTAATTCGTTCTGGAGGTCTGTTCTTAACCTGAAACTGTTCTTAACCTGAGGTGCCACTCTAGCTAATGGGGCCTCCTGCTGTCGCCACGAGGCCGCCGCACGATTTCTGTTCTCATCCTGAAGCAAAGTTCTTAACCTGAGGTACTATTTCTGGGTTAGCGGAGTCTGCAACCTGAAGCGTCTGTAACCCGAGGTACCACTGTACTGCATTAGATATATTAATACACCCACCTATTAACTCTGTGAAATTAGTTTTTGTGTGTGTAATTGAGAAGTGTGGAAAGAGTCTGATGAAAGATTGACTTCAATTTCTACCACACTGAAATGCTCACCTGTGTTTGAAAGTGGTACAGTCTGCAGGCTTGTTCCAACTGCTCCCTGCATTGCTCCACTTTGCACCTCAAGGACTCCCAGTTCTCTACCACTGCCTGCTGCTTTTCTTGTATCTCCTGCATTTGACTTTCGGAGCACCGGCAAAGCACGCCATCTGCAGCATCAATCAGTTCTTGCAGCTGCAAAAAAAGAATAAGGAGGATGCCATAGCACATGCACAGGAAGGGAGGGCACCAGAGAGTCTCATACTCAGCCTTCTTGAAAAACCTAACCTAATAACGCAACTATGAAATCATATTGTGGAGAAGTGGGCAACCCCCCCCCAAAGAAGTGTTTTTATTCTAGTTTCACAACAAGAAATTCAATAAACTCAATGGTGGCAGGTCTGATGAAAATAAAAAAGCAGTAGTTTTGTCATGCAAATGGGAAGACAATCAATTTATTTATTTATTTTTACAAATGTCTAGTTATTGTTTTGGAATGCACCATCTTACAAGATAATCAGCAAATTATGAGATGCCAGAATGGGCTTTGGCTTCCAATTGCCATCTGCGAACTGCTATGTATCTTACCTGTTGCTCATTCCCAGACAGTTCATGCTCGAGGGTTGCAAGTTTGCGTAGCTGGGACTGTACACCACCCAGGTCTCTAGCAATGTCATCAGGGATGGCCTTGGACTTCTCCTAGTGAAATAGTATGGGGAAGCTTGCTGTTAATGGGTTGATTATTTGAAACAAAGTGTAAATATATTATTGTTTTTTCATTCACAAATCACTTCCTATGAAGCATCTTGAAGCATCTTGATCCCGGCGCCAGCAGCAAACCGCTAAGTACAGCGATTGTGCGCCGTCGCATGCATGCGCAGTACGTAGCGCTGCCGCACATGCACTGTATAGTGGTTTGCTGCTGGCGCCGCTCCAGTGCCGTACGGACAGTGACAGGATCCTCTGCTCGTGGCTGCAGCCGCGAATGGAGGATCCTCCACATGCGACTGTGGTGGCGACAGAGGGATCCTGGCACCGTCCATACGGCGCTGGAGAAGCGCAGGCAGCAAACCGCCATACAGCGCATGTGCGGCGTTGCTACGTATGGCGCATGCGTCATACATAGCGATGCTGCACATGCGTCCTATGTAGCGATACCCACCCTGGGTGTCACAACGCCTTCCTTCGCCCCTGCCCCCTCATGCAGTGTACATCAACCAGTTTGGTATGTAAGGGATGAGATAATCTTACAGGCATCCTGGTCCCAAATGGTATAGGGAAATGTAAAGCTAAGCCACAGTATATGTGTCAGAACAGCCAGGTGTACTTATGCACATATTGTTCCCATTCACATATAGTTTGGAGGTTGGAGGCTGGGTTGTGTGCCTGTTTTTCCCCCATAAAGGGAAGCACACTGATGAGGAGAGCTAAACTCTTCCCACCTTGCCTCACAGCACCCCATTGCATAAAACACTTTGTTCCCCAGCCCAGCCCTATTGCTGGAATTGAGCCAGTCTGAACGAGGTTAGGGAGGGGAGAGTTCAGCACCTTCATCCAGGCAAACCAATTACCAAGCTTGGGATGTGCATGGAGCAAGTGTGTGAATAAATAGCTTATTTATATTTAGTTTATCGACTGCTGTTTTTCTGTTTTGCTTTTACATGTTTATGGCCTATCTAGCTATCTAGCTATCTAGCTATCATTATCATCATCATCTGTCATCATCTATTATCTATCTATCTATATCATACTGTAATTTTACATTTTGTTGCTGTTACTGTCATGGCCTGGTTGGACGCAGAGGGAGAAACCAGCTGGGGAACTATCAAGGGAAGAAAGCTCAGAGCCCGGGTAATGGTGGTGGGACAACAATGCGTGGTCAGAGGGAGAAGACTGGGAAGAGGAGGTGTCAGAAGCTGAAGAGGTAACAGGGCTTAGTGAGCTGGGAGAGTCTGTGGCAGAGAGTAGCTCAGAATCAGAGGCAGAAGCTGAAGCAGCAGGAGGGTGGGATGAGGGAGGCCAAGAGGCAGAGATGAGTCAGGCTGCTTAAGAGTCAGAGGTGCCTCCCCTCCTGCTGTGACAAGCTCCCCTCCCTGCTTGTTTCCCAGAACAAGGAGGCATGAAAAGGGTGGAAAGGTTGGCGGCATGCAGGCACAGTCTCCAATTGCTTGGAAAAAGCCCTGGAGAAGAGGGGACTTAGACGGCCATGAAGAGATGGGGACTTTCAGTCTTGGCAAACTGATTTTCATGGAGGAAGACTACCAGGCATGATCTGCTCTGCTCACTAGGCCTGACGCTCGTCCACATCTGTGGAGGTTGTGTTTTTGCTAATAAAGAGTTAACTCCATTTTTGAACTGTGTGATTTCTGACTAGCACACTCCTGTGACAGTTACCCATATAGGGTGCCAAGTATGGGAAAGCCGGGATAGATTATGCTAATGCATATGCATAACACTCTTCTCTTCACACCTAATGTGGCCCTCAAAGGACACAGTAGATGGGCAGAAACAAAATACCCAATCCATATATTTCCCAGCATGATTATAACCTCAGTGTGGACAAGGGCTTCCATCAGGTCTTGCAGACACTTGTGTATTAACTCAGCATCTTGTAGTCGTTCGCCTTGAAACTTTATCATCTCCAGCAATTCATCCCAATTGTTCCTGATGAGGGAAACAGGTTGAAAAACGTGAAATGGAACCAGTGCTGGTTCTAGTTGTTTATGCATGCTGAAAGCATCTTTAGACAACTTAAAATATTGTCGATCCCAGACTCATGGCTTAGCAGTTCCACAACAAACACATGCTATAATCCAGCGATGGGGATCTGTCAATAGGCCAGCTCCTTATCTCCTTTATAAATACACCTTGCATCATAATTATATCAGGTGATGGTCACTGAGACTTCACAGCAGCATGCAGGATTGCAAACAGACCTGCGTGGTGCTTTGGAGTGCCACTGATTAGTAGGCTTGAAGTCATCACCTATCAGGTGATGGGCAGTGACTTCAAGCCTGCTTTTTGCAAGGAATGACTACATAATCGGGTTCCTCATGGGTTCCCACTGCACAGCTGATCCAGCCACATCTCTGCTTGCCCCACACCTGACATCACATATGATGTCACATATGATGTCCGGTGTGGGATAAATGGGTGTGGTTTGGGGAAAAACAGCCTCATGGGCCAAATTGGCCCGTGGTCTGGAGGTTCTCGACTTCTACTATGAACCATGAGACAAGCCTCGGTTGGTTACAGTTCATGGTTTGTCTGGAGATATTTAAACCATGAGCCTGAGATTGAACAACATGTTAAGTCAAACTGTGGCTTAGTGCAGCAGCAGAATCACTAGGGGAAGAAAGCAGCCATGGTTTCCTCTCACCCATACCCATGTCCTGAGTGTTTGCATTTTTCCTTGTTTGTGCCAAGCCATTGTGTTACATGAAAACTGGGCTGGTATGCATAGTTTTGTACAGTATCTATTGCTTGCTTTTCCTTTAAAGAAGAAGTCCCAAACAATGCAACCTTTCTTCAAGGTAACACAGTTAGCTAGAAAAGGTCCAGCCTCCAGCAGCTGTAGCTAGTTCTGTCCTTCTTTACAGCTTCCTGTTCCTAGTCATAAAGTGGTGTTGGGAAGAAGACTCCCTTCCACTGTTGTCTTAGAGGTCAAGGTCAGTCCCCTATGCACACAACTCTAAAGGGTCAATGAAACAGTTCTTTGGAATGCTCAACTGTCAGCTGATCAGTATTTCACAAGTTAGTGATAAATCAGAAGGACCAGCTTTGTGTGTCAAAGGAACCAGAATGAAGATCATTTTAGAAAGCTTTTGGTCTTTGAGATCTTTCTTATATATTATTTAATTAGCAAGGATCTGGCTGTGGCCATTTCCTATTTCCCTGCCAGAAGAGAAAGCCAAGGTGACAGAAGATCTCCTCTTACCGCAACTGTTTCTGTTTCTTCCGAATCTCCCGGGATTCAAAATGGCCACGATCCACCATATCCTCTGCTAGCTGATAGGATGCAACAACTCTCTTGGCAGCAACTTCCATCTGGTGCTGGAGCGTTTCATATTTGCCACAAAGATGCTTTCAGAGAAAACAATGAGTGAGCAGGCAGAAGAAATACACACAGTTCTGGGACACACACACACACACACACACACACACACACACTTAGCTATCAACATTGTTCCAAACATTCTGTGTGGCTCTGACTTTTCATTCAATTAAATCTAGCAATAGCTCAGCCTTGCTCTCTCCCAATATATCCTTGCCCAAGTGCTGACATCTTCAGGTGAGTTAGTAGTCTCCTATGGCTCAGATGCATGACTTCTACCCAGCAGGAGCTGTGTGTTTAGTATTGTGGCCACAATTTTATGGAAATCCCTCCCAGTTTAGGTCAGACTGGCCCCAATTAGGTCAGACTACTACTACTACTACTACTACTACTACTGCTTATTCTTCTTCCAGCAGATGGGAAGTTTCATTGTACTGAGTCTCCTGTGCACTGCTTAGAGACTGTTGTGATTAAGGAGCATACCAATGGTTGAAAATAAATAAATAAGTAAATAAATAAAGTTAGTTGCTGATCTCACATGTAAATTCAAAGTACATGGGAGTTCAATGGGCTAGTCCAGACATGTTCAACCAGTCGACCACGATCAACAGGTAGATCCCCGGGTTATCCTGGTGGATTGCGGTCAATCGCGGGATCCTTATCGATTGCGGGATTAAAAAAACTAGGGAATGAATGTCTCCACCCCCCGCCCCCTCACTCTGTCCCTCTGTCACATCACGTGGGCAGTCGTTTGGCATCTGCTTTTGCCCGTTGGTTAGTGGCGGATTTTTTGTTGAGCGATTTATGGGCACTCGCTCCTAAAAAAAGCTCAATAACTCTGGGCAATCCTCCCCTTCCACCCACCCACCTCACGCATGCTAATCCTCCCTCCAATGACAATGGGTAGATCCCTGCCAGTTTGTTTTTTTTATACTGGGAGTAGATTGCAGTCTCTTGGGAGTTGGACGTGCCTGGGCTAGTATAATGACTCGAACACTGCCTTTGACTTTTAAAGCCCTTCAGAGATTGGGAATGGGATACCTGAAGGACCACTTGTCTCCACATGTCACTGTCTATCAACAAAGGCACTTTGGCAGGTGCCTCCATGATCTAAGGTGTGACAAGGGGTGGCTGAAGGGGAAAAGAACTCACTTGCAGAACCCTGATTATGGAATGCTATCCCCAGGGAGGTTCTCCTAGTGCCTTCCTTGATGTCATTTTTGTGCCAGGCAAAGATCACTTTTATTTTCCCATAAAAAAAATAAAATCTCTCTACATTGCTTAAGCTGCTGTTGTCTTTTTTATTTTGGTAGATTGTTTTTATACTGCTACTTTAAAGGTAAAGGTAAAGGTACCCCTGACCATTAGGTCCAGTCACAGACGACTCTGGGGTTGCACGCTCATCTTGCTCTATAGGCTGAGGGAGCTGGCGTTTGTCCGCAGACAGTTTTTCCGGGTCATGAGGCCAGCATGACTAAGCCGCTTCTGGTGAACCAGAGCAGCACATGGAAACGCCATTTACCTTCCCGCCGGAGCAGTACCTATTTATCTACTTCCACTTTGACGTGCTTTTGAACTGCTAGGTGGGCAGGAGCTGGGATTGAACAAAGGGAGCTCATCCCATCACAGGGATTCGAACCGCCAACCTTCCAATCAGCAAGCCGATCAGTGGTTTAGACCACAGCGCCACCCGCGTCCTTTAGATTATGCTACTTTAGTGCTACTTTAGATTATGCTTATTTAATATTCCTGTTTTAATGGTTTTTTTAAAAAAAATATTTAAGTTATCCTGTGGAAGTTTTCAAAGGTGAAACATAATACAAACACAGCAGTTGCTGCTTTTCAACTTTGGTTAAACCACACACCCGCAAATTACAAACGTTTGTTGGGAAACAAAAACCGAGAGTGTTTCAGAAAGGATTATCAATCAGGTTAATTATAATCCTTCAAATTTATTTCAACCAGGCGTACTGTTTGTACTTTTCTGAGTGGCTTATTCTGTCATTTGAAAAACATCCCTGAAATTATCGTATCATTTCTTCATTGACATCTTACAAAGGATTTGGCATAATGATTAACCACAAGTCGGCCACAATGGTTTCATCACTTGCACAATCCATCTTAAGTCTGCTAGATTCCTAAATTGTCAGCTTGCGAAAGGTAACAAAACTAATTCACTTCTTGATATTACACCCAATCCTCTTTATGAAGGCTCATCAGAGCTTGGTAGTTGTTTCCATTAAAATATTTTGGTGTAACAAAGCTTTGTTAAGCAGGGTGCATTTTAATATATCTTGCTGTCTTTATAATATAACTCACCAGGACGTGTTCATAACTGGTCCCATAGCCATTGGAACTGGCTACCTGCTTCTGCTGACTGATCCAGTCTTCCAGATCCTCATATTCCCTTAGAAAGTCATGCAATGTAAGAGTCTCCTCCAGCCTTTTGCCCCTTTTTGGAGAGAGAAATAGATAATAGCAGCAGTGCTGTCAAGGCAGGACTTTTGCAGCAGATGTCCAAGGCTCCACTCAACAGAGTGACCAGTTGTGCTGGCTGATCACATTTTGAAGGAAGTGAAATAAATGAACCATCTAAAGGGGCTGGAGGGAAATCATAAGACCATTAAATCCAGTGTCTAAAATTACTTGGGGACTATACAAAATGCAGTTGAGATATGTACGTTCCCCAAAGCCTTTTGGGGATCTTGCATAAAAGCTAGAGAATGTACTAAATTCAGCTGAGATATACACTTTCTCCTAGGCCTGTTGGATTGTGCATATTGACTGGGAAATGTGAACAATTCTCTCTTCATGGGTGTATTATGTATACATTCTCCTGAGGTCTGGTGAATGTGTACAGTGGCCAGTTAATATGCTCTTTAACCCCACCTTGAACTGCATATATATCAATATCATAGTTATACTTAAGGAAATTGATTCCTGTGAATTTTCAAGAGAACTGACTTGAGCTGTATATCCAAGACTGAAGTATGAATCACAATGCAATTATATTGGTATTTCTTATATTGTACCTTTTTTTACTTTTCTGTAAGCTACTTTGAGATACGTAGTGAAAAATGGGGTATAATTTCCTGAAATAAACAAACACTGCAACCTCTGTCCAACAAAGTCCTGTTAGCACAAGGACTTTCATTTGCACAGTGGGACTTCCGCTCCCTGCACACCCACCCCACCAATATTTTCTGGGAGTTCTGTCTGGAACAATGCCTCTTTCTGGAGATTTGATGGAGGAGGAGTACATCTGCTGCCTTCTAAGAGTGCTTGCTATTTGTCTCCACTTGGTAAACAAAACAAAACAAAACAAAACTTTATAGGTTTCCCATACTCTCTCATTCACAGGAAACCAACTCTGAGTAGTACTAATGATTCAGGGATTGTCCAATGTTCTGAGAAGTAGGAAGTGTGCAACAATATGTACTGTATATGCATTCATCAACATTATATTGTGAACCACCCTGTGATCCTTAGATGAAGGATGGTATAGAAATTTAAGAAATAATAATAAGCATGATCAAAAGCCAGGGCCAGCTCAAGATATTTGTGGCCCATGATGAATTATGATATGTCCCCCACTCCCATTCCTTTCTAGAAGCTGACTGGACTGCCAGCTGGATCTTACTTCAACACTTGGTGTCAATGGGATGACATCTTCCAGCATACCCGAAGGCAGCAGGCTAGTTTAGGGGTATCTGATAGGCCTGTGGCACACATAGCTCTGATCTCCAACAGAGGACAACAGCTGAGTTGGCAGGGCTCGGGAGAAATTACTGCCTCCCAGCATCTGCTGCCTGAGGCAATGGTTTCACTCTGCCTAATGGTAGGGCCATCCCTGCCTAAAAAGCCTCTTGAAGGGATCAGAAGTTTTGCTATTGATTTTCATATGGTTTGGCAGAAGATCAAAGCCCAACAAAATACCATGCAAAGAACCTGGGACTGTTATTTTCTTACCTTGCTATGGCCATATTTTGCAACTCCTGAATCTGTGATTGAACTTGTTCCTGAGGTGCGTCAACTTCATCATAGTGGATGGAGCCAGAGAGGGGCAGCGTTTTGGCAGTTTCACCTAGTTCCATTACTAAATTCTGATAGATGTTGATTTCATGCTCCAGGGCCTGACAGAAAGCAAAGTTCTAGCTGAAGTAAGAACTTAGGTGAGGCCAAACATACAAAGTTGAGAAGCAACAGCTGAGGTGCCAATGTGAGGCTAGAACTTTTATTGATAATATTATATTCATCATCATACATGTTATATATTATGTATTTCTATACAGTTCATATTTGATTTGACAAATGCTTCAACAAACATCAAATAGATTGAGACTAAAACAAGGATATCGAGGCCAGACATTTTCCAGCAGATTTATTCCTGGCAAAAGCAAACAGTCTGCGTATTTAATTTTTGCCACCTTCAGGCAAACTGCAGGAGCCAATTAATATACCAAATATATGGATGACTCATTATTGGAAAGGCTAAGCTATTGCCAGAAGAATTATAGCTGTTTTCCAACTAAGGAAAGCATTATCACTTCATGATTAAATCTTACAGAACTGGTTCTGGGGGCAGAAATCTTACATATGGCAGTCCAGCAGGGCTCTATAACACAGGCCTGCAGCAAGGATTCTCCTGGGACAAAGGGAGAGATGAGGGGGAGATTCTGGGGACTGGGGTGCACTTTGAAGGACCACATACAGTTGATTCACTGTGTTGGAATATTATATAACATTGACCTGCTATACCTTGATCAAGACACAGCCATTTTAAGTTTAGCCTCCACAATGTGTGTGGCCATTGGGCAGGTATCCTTAAGGGTAACCTCAGGCTAGGAAAGAAACTATTCAACCTCTTCAATAATACCTGCTACATTCATTGGGGCAGGGGTGGTGGGGGAGGAAGACTGTGCACAGAATTACCTTATGTTTCTTAATGAGTTTTTGAGTTGCAGCGCCATCTTTGCCACACTCTTTGCTGGTTACCAGTGGGAACTTCTCTGCTACCCAACTCTCCAGGTCCAAGATATCTATTAAGTACTTTGTAATTTAAAATAAAATAAAATTGTTATTATTATTTTTCTCCTTAGGGAAACTTTTTGTGCAAAATACTATTGTTACAAGTTAAAAAGCAATTGATTCCGTAGGCAAAATGAGAAGCTTGTTGAAATACGCAAAATAGAGGGTGGAATTCAACGTGGTGCTAAGAAGATCATTCTGTAATCTCTCCTTTCACCCAGCATGTGTTGTTTTGGGGGTTCTGACAACTCTCTGGAGAAAATCTGAGGGAAGGATGTGGAATGGGAAGAAGCAGGGAAATCACTCTGGCAGAACCCCTGCATCTCCATTCCAGATTGCAACTAAGCCTAAGAATATGTGATTGCAATAACACAGATTCTGTTCTGTTTACCCCTGCCTCCACTTCCCTTTTCTGTCACTGTCTCCCTTTTGTTAATTTTTTTTTAGATTGTAAACTCATTTGAACAGGAGTATGTCCTCTTGAACTTTATAAAGACAACAGTGGTGACCCCACATTTGCGAACTGGTCCTCAGTTGCAGCAGACACACAGAGTTCATTCAAATCCTATAGACCTTTGGCACCTTGTGCACTTAAGGTACATGGCTTGCAAACTGAGTGAAATCAATATATAGTGAAATATACCTGATGGAAGGCAACAGATTGCTGTAGCTGCTTGATTCTTTCCTCACATGCTTCCTCCAGCTCCTGCCAGCTTTTGCTCAGTTCCTGGCACTTTTCCTTTACTCTCTGAGATGGGACAGGCTTGCCATCTGTCATGGCTCTTCCCATCTCCAAAACCCTAGAGACCTGCTGCTTGTGACCATTCACTTCCACCTGCAATTCCTAGTAGAAGAAAAACATGCAGAAATGCCATGAAAAGGTGAGAGGTAAGGGTTAAAAGTAGTAAAAAGAGGCATTTATAACAACTTAGAAGGTGCTTTCCATTTTTCAGAGCCACTGGGTTATTTCTGGAGTAAAACCCCCAAAAGTCTAAAAGGTCAAATACTATTTAAAAAATAATAATGTAGGTGTTGATCATCCAAATGCCTGGAAATTCCTTTTGGGAAGGCGAATCTCCTTGCAAATTAATTTTGGAAAAGGAACTTATTGTAGGGAGATATATGGTAGGAAAAACACACATTTTGTGGGGCTGGAGTTCTGTGGGGTCTAAATGTTATGGGAGTGCAGAAGTGAAATAAATTTGTAAACAGAAAGATCTTTTCAGCATGTGTGGGAAAGAGGAGTGAAAATCATTTGCCATGTAAAATAAGAACATAAGAAAAACTCCGGTGGATCAGACCGAAGCCCTATCTACTCGAATATCCTGTTTCCTGCATTGGCCAATTGGGGTATGAGAGCAATAGCACTTCCTTTCTCTTGATCCCCAGCAACTAGCAATTGAGAACATATTGTCTCTGATCAGCTTTCTGACTAGTAGCTACTGATAGCTAGAAACAGACAGGCAACATTTAGTAGGATAAATTATTCTGGAAAGCTGAATGCTTGATGGATTAAAGTTACTACCCTATTTCTTAATTCCTAACAAAGAATCAGTGGTTTTCTATTTGTTACACATTGGCTTTAGCACAGGGTGCTAAATATGGCCTTTATCCAGCAAAAATAAAATCAGGAAATATGTCTTTTGGTTTCTGAAATTTTAGAGAGGGATTGCCATCCTGCATTGCCTTTTTCAACCATATGTGGGTTTTTTAATTGCTGTCACGTTGAAGCATAAACTTTTAAAAAAACTTCCTGTCACTCGTAACACCAGAGCTAAGTTTAAACATGTGTCTTATGTTCTGAATATTGTCAAGCTGAGGTGTTTCATTCTGACACTAATTTTCGAGAGAAGAAAGTAAAAACAGATTATTCAAGTAACTTCTAAAATATGTTGGTAATGCAAGATCACCCAGCCAAGTAGGAAGGGGAAAATAGCCATTATTTCATTCTTTATTACATTGATATGGAAGAATTCTTGGGAAACTGAGTAATGTCCTCAGCTTGGACCCCTATACCTGAAGGGCCACCTTTCCCCCATTTGAAGCTGCCTGGATCCTGAGCTTGTCATGTGAGGCCCTTCCCTACATGCCAGATCCAGAGTGTGGTGATTGAGGCCTTTTCTATATGGAACGTTGTCTCCAAGAAGGCCTTCCATGTGCGAACATAAGAACAGAGCAAGAGCCTGATGTATCAGGCCAATGGTCCATCTAGTTCAGCATTCTGTGCTCACAGTGGCCAACAAGATGCTTGTGGGAAGCCCAGAAGCAGGACCCGATGCAACAGCACTCTCTTCTTCTGCGGTATTCAGAAGCATTAGTGCCTCTGACTTGGGAGGCTGAGATAGCCATCATGGCTGGTACCAACTGATAGCCTTATCCTCCATTGATTCATCCAATCCTCTTTTAAAGCCATCTAAGTGGGTGGCCATCAGTGGCTCCTAGGGAAGCGAGTTCCATAGTTTAATGATTCACTGAATGAAGAAGAACTCTATTTTATATGGCCAACATCCATCTTCACAGAATGTCCATGAATTCTAGTCTTAGAGAGGAATAACTTTATCATCATTTAGGTGCCAGGCATTTTAGATTTCTTGGGCATTTTTTTAAAAAAATACTTTTTATTAAATTTTCAAAAGCAAAATCAAATAAGAACATAAGCCAAATTTCCAAAAACAAAGTCCAATTAAACATAAACTCTTACATCCAGCATCTTAGTGTTTTCTTATTTACACTGCGCTTTGTCACGCTCAGACTTCCTTCCTTCCCTGCTACGGCTTTCGCAAATTGACACCCACTCCTACAGATTCTTATTTACCCTCCACCCACATCACAAGATTTAAGTTAGATTTCTTGGGCATTTTGGAAGCACCAAATGTTTGGATGTTTTTATTCTATGCTTTTAAAATACTACATATTTTCATTACTGCATTTTGTTCCTGTTGTAAATTGTTTCTGAAGTTTTTGTTGTGGAAAGTAATAGATAAAGTCAACAAACCTACCCTAAGGAAATTTGGTTTCTTTTTCCTCCATTTCCACTGCAAATTCTATGCTCGCTAATCTCTGTGCAGTGCAACTAGTAAATGATCCAACTTTTCACTAAGCACATATTTGCAATATTTTCTCCATCCCCTGGAGCCATTTAAAATGAGTGTCTATAGCAGGGGTATAAATGCCTGTAGCCCTTGAGATTTTGTTGGACTCCATCAGCTCCAAGCCACATAACCAAATGTCACTGGTGATGAAAGTTGTAATCCAGCAACATCTGGGACGCCACAGGCTCCCTAATTCTTCTCTCTCTCTTTCAGTGGCTGGGCTGATTTGCCAAGAGATCCTGCTGTGAGGAAGTAAATCCTCAGATGATTCTTTGCGTTGGCATAGTACATTTGCTGTTCATCTGTGTTTACAAAACACTGCTGTGGGAACACAGTCGTCCAGTCCAAAACCCAAATGTAAGCTCCTTTCAAAGGCATTCATCTGCACACAAAATTTATTATGCTTTCAAGAGCAGTAACTTGCAACAAATGCATAAAATACCAATTAATGTAATAATATCCCATTACTCCCTCCAGTTACTGAAAACCAAACAATTAAAAACAATACTAAACATGCATACCGTAGCACTTCTGTAAGAACTTATGGCTCATATTTTGTTGAGTCTGCAGGAAAAGGGAATTCCAGAAACATAGGGAAACAGCCATTTTATATTCCAGTGCACAGCTGTTATATTCAGGGTGGCACTCTCTTTTTTCACTATTAATAGTTTTGATTATTCAAGGCAGAGGAAAAGTTAACAAAAAAGCAACAGCCTTTCTAAACACCACTTCACTTATGTAAAAAATATATATGAGGTGATACAATTATGGAATAGTTCCTATATGCTATCAGATAAGCTCGAGGATATCCCTCTTTTGGAATGTGACGGGCAGCAAAAATAATTCATTAAAGCCATATGTTGGAAGGTTGGAAGGTACCTTGTTCCTCTCTCTGCTAAGCACCAGGCTCTCTGCATCTAGAGTTGCCCAGTGGTCTCCAGCTTCACTATGCTTTTGGAGGTCACATACATACTGCTAAAGTACAGAACAATCAAGCAAGCATGTTGCCATGGCATTAGGAAGCTGCCACTTGTTTACCATTACAGATCTCAACCCTACAGCTAGGGAAAGAAGCAAACTCTCCTGAAACATCTTCCAGCTGGTTGGAGAATCAGCTATTAATCTCATCCTGAAATAGAAAACATGCTGTAAACTTGTGACAACGGCTATCAGAACTCAGGAGTTACCTTGTGCTTCTGTAGAAAGCTTTG
This sequence comes from Podarcis pityusensis, assembly GCF_964106645.2. Taxonomy (NCBI): domain Eukaryota; kingdom Metazoa; phylum Chordata; class Lepidosauria; order Squamata; family Lacertidae; genus Podarcis; species Podarcis pityusensis. Next base: position 44,457,461 of record NC_138028.1, read on the forward strand.
AGCCACATTCAAGGACTGGCCTCGGTTTGTGGAACTGGCCACTGACATCCGCTCACTAATCCACTTCATTTCCATGTCATGGTAATGGTAGAACTGGAACAATTCCACTCTGGCCTGAAGCAGCTGGCCTCTCTCAGCAAGAGGTTCCTGGAGAGAGGCAAACCTGTGAACCAGATGTTAAAACAATGAAGTTCACACACTCAGCCCAAGAAAATGCAGGATCCCCTCAATAAGCAAACATTCTTATTAGTCAACATAATTGATGAGTCACAAAGAAAAGGTCAGTGATCCAGCTGTCAGTGAAATATCTTCCCCTCTACAGTAATGTATAATTCTGAAATGTTGATTTTAATCTTGTGCACCCAGCTTGCTTTCTACACCCACATTGCCAAAACTAATTAGAAGAACCAGTGTAAAATTGCATGTTGGGAATGTTATGAATTATAGAAGCCAGCAGAGTCACTTCTCCAATCATACTTCGATGCAAATGATTTTTATGTGTTTGTGTCCTGCTAATAATCTGGTGAAGGAAGCAAGAAAGAATAGTGGCAAGCTAAGAATACCAGGGAAGCTGATCAGCATTTTACCGTTGCAATAAAGCCTGTGAGATACTTTAGGCTGAGATAATGATTTGGTCATCCCTTCATAGTAAAGTGGGTATTTGACTCTTAAGTTTTCCACCACATCCAAGCCCAGTACTCTTTTCATTGCACCATACTAGCTCTCTCTGCATTACCTGCTTATGTTATGTTAGGCTTTATTCCAGTGTTATATTTCTAGAAAAAGAGGTGCCAAAACTCACTATGAATACCTCTCTCATTCTCTTAGAATGGCAATGGCGCCCACCTGAGAGGTGCCCAAACTGAGTTCTGGCAAATTCCAGCTGAAAAAAAGTTCATGCTTTATTCTATTGTTAAAGAAGAGAAGAAGAGTTTGGATTTGATATCCCGCTTTATCACTACCCGAAGGAGTCTCAAAGCGGCTAACATTCTCCTTTCCCTTCCTCCCCCACAACAAACAAACACTCTGTGAGGTGAGTGGGGCTGAGAGACTTCAGAGAAGTGTGACTGGCCCAAGGTCACCCAGCAGCTGCATGTGGAGGAGCGGAGACACGAACCCGGTTCCCTTAAAGTAGTCTTCTGAGTTCTGTGGAACAAGCAGTATCAGACTGTGCTTGGCTGAGATATAAAAGTAAATCCTTATGGACAGGAGAATAATGAAGCCTTGTACAATGCACTATGTTTACAGAAAGAGCAACCCACCATTCCAAATACTTCTGTGTCTCATCCAGAATCCTTTCACTGTCAAAATGATTTGTAGCCATTTTCTTGGCATGCAACACAATCGAGCTCATTTTCTCAGCCAATCCCTGCATCTCATTTTCCAGCTGACTGTGTTCCTTGAGCAAATTGCGACTAGAACGCAAGTCATGGCCCATCTCTGCATCTCGAAGACTCTTCTCAACCTTCTCTATCTTCTCTTCAGCATCCTAAAGGGGAAATATTGACATGTGGATGATTCCCCGCTTTGCTCTCTTTCCTCTGGCATAAATTCTCTGTGGCGCTGATGGAATGGTGCAACCATTCAGCAAGCTCTGCACCTTGGTTTTTATTCCTTGGTGCAGAATCTGCTATGAGCACTGCGAATGCTCATTTTCTGCTGTCATAGGAGGAACATAGGAAACTACATTATATAGAGTCAGATCATTGATCCATTTAGCTCATGACTGTTGACACTGACTGGAAGAGGCTCTTCAGAGTTTCAGACAAGGGACAATCCCAGCCCTGCCTGGGGACTGAAACTTGAACCTTCTGCATGCAAAGCAGATGCTCAAGTATTCCGCTACTTTACATTTTCTTTACTAGTTTGAGAACCTAAAACTATTCACTGGTTAAATACTTTAAAACAGGAAGAGGAAACTGTAGCCCTCCAGATGTTGGGTTTCAACTCCCATCAGCCCCAACCAACATGGCCAACGATCTTTTAAAATTTATGAACAGTGGCAATGGCACTCAGTTTAGCCCTAGCCTTCCTGGCGGAAAGGCATTTGCCCCTGACCTCAAGAAGTTCCATAAGTTGTTCTTGCTGTCCGGCCTGCCTCAGTTTGTCTCCTCGCTCTATCATCTTGCTGTACAGCTTCTCCCATTTCTTCTTCAGCTCTGACATTTTATCTTGAATGGAATCTGCAGCATAGTGGTCATCCTGAACCAGCTGTTTTCCAGCCTGGAGAGAGACAGTGCATTTGGTCAAGAGAAAACTCCTGTAGCTCTGGTTACTCCTATCTGCCTCTGTTTATGTCAAAGTCATTGTATGCAGAAGAAGCCAGTATCCTAAAAACTGCAAAGCGATGCTCACCAACCAGTCACTGAACAAACCAACAATGCTGTACATTGGTGGCCCTGATTTCAGAAGGCTGAATTCAAGCTGAACTTAGGGGCAGTGTGTTGTTTTCATCTGTTTTGCTGTAGGAAAACTCTGCTTCCCATCAGTCTTTTGCATGAACTTTGACATCTCTTAACACCATATGATGGGAAAGTGCATGCATGCATACATGCAAACAAACACTTGCTTAGAATGTTCTTCCTAATACATTGCTGTAACTGTTGTGCTACTAGACTCTTTTATTCTTAAAATTCAATTTCTGCTTTTTAGTGTTATATGCAGGCATCCTAAGTGATATTACAAGCAGCAAAGTAAGCAATATACTTGATAGGCACAGTTCTTTGAGGCTATGTACTTTGCTTCCCCTGAAAGCCTAGTTTTAGGCTTCTGCAGAAAGCACCAACACATTTTCAGTTTTAATATTAGAAATATAATTTAAAAACAAAAAATTAATACTAGCTTTTCAGAAACACAGAATTTTGGATCCAGTGCTGTGTGCTGTGCATGTGAGTTGTTTGCTATTAGAATCCAGAAATACCGTATTTTTCGCTCTATAACACGCACCTGACCATAACACGCACATCGTTTTTAGAGGAGGAAAACAAGGGAAAAAATATTCTGAATGAAACAGTGGACGTATCATTTTTGTGCTTCATGCTGTGGCCACAGACATGTGATCTGATGGTGAATTTGGGGTGACCCAATGCAAAAATCCTGAGAATCCCTGTGGATCCATGCTTTGTAACCACGTTTTTGCACCATTGCAGCCCCAGGCAACAGTGGGTGCGTGATTTTGGGGGGGCAGGCTGTAGCCATGGACATGCTATGTGCTCTGATGGTGAATTTTGGCTGACCCAATGCAAAGATCCTGAGGATCCATGTGGATCCATGCTTTGTAACCACGTTTTTGCACCATTGCAGCCCCAGGCAACAGTGGGTGCGTGATTTTGGGGGGGCAGGCTGTAGCCATGGACATGCTGTGTGCTCTGATGGTGAATTTGGGGTGACCCAATGCAAAGATCCTGAGGATCCATGTGGATCCATGCTTTGTAACCACATTTTAAGTGGGGAGGGAAGGAAAAACACAGAAGGCTAAGAATGCAGGAGAGGGCTATAACGTGAGGAAAGGAAGGCAAAAGTCCCCCCCCCCACCCACCCACACAAGCCAGCCAGCGCTCTCTCTCTCTCTCTCTCTCTCTCTCTCTCTCTCTCCCATCTGCATGTTTTCCGGCTGCCTGATATTTATTTTTTTTAATTGCCTTGACAGAAGAAAGCATTTTAACTGCATTAAGAACTATTTAGCAGCGAAACCTAAGCTTTGCCATCCCTTAAGAGGTACAGACACTGTAATCTTCCAGATCGCATGAATTTACAGGCAAAACACTGTTTAAGGATTTCATCCTTTTAAATTGAAGAAAGCATATTTGAATGCTGTGTGTCCCCAAAAACAAAAAGCAGGAAGTCAAATCAGAATTTTAAGCTGAACCTGTAATCTCTCTTCCCTTCACAAACATTGTTCCCTCCGAAGCACAGAGAGGAAAGCAGACACTCTGCTTTCCCCTCTGCTTGCCTGGAGGGGAGGGGCTTTCCCTGCTCTTTGTTCCGTTTCAGCAAACACAGCAACGAAACAGAGCGGGTGGGCAGTAAGACCCTGAGGCAGAATGCAGGAAAGCAACCACTTCCTCTTTTCCCCTCTGCTTGCCTGGAGGGGAGGGGCTTTCCCTGCTCTTTGTTCCATTTCAGCAAACACAGCAACGAAACAGAGTGGGTGGGCAGTAAGACCCTGAGGCAGAATGCAGGAAAGCAGCTGCTTCCTCTTTTCCCCTCTGCTTGCCTGGAGGGGAGGGGCTTTCCCTGCTCTTTGTTCCGTTTCAGCAATCGTGAAGCCCGATTTGATTTTTGTCTGATTTTTCGGCTCCAGGGACCACACATTCGCTCCATAACACGCACAGACATTTCCCCTTCCTTTTCAGGAGAAAAAATCTGCGTGTTATAGAGTGAAAAATACGGTATGCATGGAACTCTTGTCCTTAAATTTGAAATGTTCTAATCAAACAAGGAATTGTTGGCTATTCTGCCAGTCATCAATATATCTCCATGAGACCAGCCTTACCACCATCAGCTCCACATAATGCTTCTTATTGGCCATCATTTCTTGTTCTGCAGCTTCATGCTTTTTGAGCTTCCGTAGTATGTTTGTTGGCTCACGGTAGGACTCATCTGATGCTATCTTGTATTTCTCCTCCATCCACATCAAGAGCTCAGCAGTGTCATGAGTGAACTCCTACAATTGCATTAAATCTCTTTTTTCCCCCATGTACATTTTGATACATTGGAACATATATTTACAGATAAGACAATAAAAACATACATACATTAAACATAGTGTGTATTCAATTACAACATTTAATGTCACATTATGGGATGTTCCTGTGAACCTGACCCTTCGCAGTTACAGCACAGAAAAACATTATGGTTGATTCTTATTTTGAAATTTCTCCTACAGCTGCATACTGGTCAAAATACTCTTTTTAGAGCAGGTTAGGTGAGCCCTTTCTTATCAGAAAGTTGGAATATATGATGCAGTAGGCATTAAAGGCAAACTTGGGCCAATCCCTCAAGAACTTGGTGTGGTAATATGTCCCTGCTGACCCACAATGCCTCTTATCCCTTACATATGAAAGTCTGCTATAAACATCACCAGCATTTATTTCATGCCAATGCAGAATACAAAAGTGGCACACTCCCTGCAAAGAAAGCTTAAGAACAACATACCCATCCTTTAAAACAGGCCCCAGGTGAACTCTTCAGGTTACACTTTAGAACACCAGTGAAAGGTCACAATACCTAATATTTCCCTGCGTCAAAGAATGATCTGCTGTGGAAAGCAAACATATCAAAGAACAGTATCCAGGCCTAACCTTCTCCCTGATATGGTAGTGTCTACATGCAGGTCATTTTTTGTGTGGGGAAGCTTTTAAACATGTGTTATTCCATCCACATTCTAGGATAAACTATATGCTCTTTCTGAATCCAGAGGTTTTTCAACCTTTTTGAGTCCATGGCTCCCTTGACCAGCTACATTCTTTCTGCGGCACCCATGTGGGGCTCGGGAGCCCAGTAATGTCACCCCTTGCCTACAGAGCTTTTTGAACACCCTCCCTTGTGGAGTGTTCCCTCAGCCTCCTTGCCTCTCCCCTCTCGTTGGGAGCCCTCCGGGCAGCTGCTGTTGCTGCACCTGGGCTTTGAACTGCTCCCCCTGCCCCAAAGAGAGGTGCCTCCTCACCCACAGGGCCAGGCCCAGAAGCACCATTCACCTGGGGAGCTTGTAGCCAGGGCTGCTGCAACAGGAGGGAGGGAAGGAAAGAGGGACAAAGGCCTGTGTTGCCCGCAGCACTAACTGACCATCATTCAAGGCACCCCAGGGTGCCACAACACACTGGTTGCAAACCACTGTATAATCTGATGTCATGAACTACAGCTGCCATCACCCCTGACCTTGGCCATGACAGCTGGAGATCATAGGAGTTGTAGTCCAAAACAAAAGGAAGCCACCATGTTAGGTACTCCTGAACTGGAGAATACCCAACCTAGGTAAGCAAGCAAGCAAGCAAGCAAGCAAACAAAGCAAACAAGCAAAGCCCTTCCAATCTCTCTACATATGGTTTATGATACACTGCCCTCTAACCTGTAATAGAAGAGAAGCTAGTAGCCTCTTCTTCCTCTGTTCATTATTATTAATTAGCAATTTCCATCTTTCTCGTATGGCAGCCATTCTCTCCTCAATCCTGTAAATGAAATAAGAGGAGATTCAACTTCTCCAAAAGGTATTACATGGGTTGTGGGCAAGGAGCTCTATCAGAAATAATTTGCAAAGTTGGTAAAACATTTCATCTCTTTGTACCTTAGTAGACTGATCTACAGGGTGTTGTGGCAGTTTAGGATAGCTGAATATCTAACTCAAATTAATCCACAGTTTACTCTGCTATTCAGTATAAGACATTTGGATTTTTCTGGCTAAAGGAAGGCAGGCTAATGCTGTATAAATTCCTTTTACAAAGGAATAAAATCTAATAGCATTAATACATGACACAAAAAATGTAAAGGGCATTCTAATGTGTTTCTTAATATCATGCATGAATAGGCCTTGGTCTTTCCTGTCTTCCAGATCTAAATAAATGAAAAATGAAAATCAAATACGTACGTGTCAGAAGCAAAATGGCCCCTTTCCACCAGCTGATATCCATGCTCATTGACTGCATTTATTCGCTTTTTCAGCACCAGTAGCACTCGTTCAAAATCCTCATGCCGCTTCAGGAGGCTCTGAATAGAACCAACGTGGTCCTGAAGATATGGAAAACAAGCATGACCACACCCCACGATGGCTGAGCACGACCCTACCTCCCACATTCACTGGACCTTCAACCTTCAAATGAAGGTGTGATGAGAACTTCTGTGAACTTGGCAGATTCCCACAAAAATCAAAGCACTTTTGAGTGGGTGGAGTATTTACAGATGGATGAGGTGGTCAGGTGACTTAGCATTCAGCAGTCAGTTTGCAAATGGTGCTGAGAACGTTGATATGTGAGGATGCAAGACTGTCCGTGGAGATGGTCATCTTGTCCCACGTACGATGTTCCCAGGAACTATGCTCCAACATCACAACATTCCCAGCACCATTCGGTTGGCAGCAGGTTGTTGAATGCAGCAGTTTGCCTTCCCTTAATGTTAAGGAGACAGGGGGAATTGAAAGATTGTCCTCAGCCTTCTCTTCAAATAATAAACATCCTCTCATTCTGAATTTTCACTTTCTAGTTCTCCTGCACTGCATGTCCATTGCATTCTCCTGATCTTTGGGTAGATTTCCAACCTCCCTAGAATCCAACCAAACACTGAGAAGTCCAGGAGGTGGGGTATGGGTGTTCAAATTAGCCCTAATCCCACATCACGGTGCAAGCATATTTATTCCTTCATTTATCATTTTATCTATTTCATAATATTTATACACTGTTTGATCATGTAAAAAACCTCAAAACAGTTTACCAGAAGTTAAATTACTAAAACAGATTAAAATTCACAACTTCATTATTCTTACAGCAGTTTCGGAGACGGCATCAGATATGTTTTAAGTCATAATATACTACAGCTTATTTTGATGGCAATGAACCAAGGCAAGTCTAGGGCTGAGGCCCTCCATAGACCCCCCTCTTCCTCTGGCACAGCCGTAATCAGGAGACTAGAATATTTCATTTTCTTTCTGATTAACCTAAGTTCAGCATTATATTAAAAGCCTAAACTGTGGTTAATGTAAACCTTAGTTAATTGAAACAAGGTAGCTTCATAAACCATGGTTTAAAGTTTCAAATAAACCATAATTAAGGGTAACTACATTTTGTTGGGTTTAGAGCACATGACAAACTGTGGTGAATCAAAAACAGAAGAAAAAGTTTCTGATCTCCTACTTTCAGTTGTGTCAGGAAAGGGAAGGGGAAGAGGGGTATACAGGCCCAGTGCTGAGCTAAGTTAATTCTCACCACAATAAACCATTGCTTACATGATGTTCAAACACAGCTACAAGGTTTTCCATGATATCAGAACACGTTATCCATGAAACCAAGGAATTTTCTCTACTCATACAACTCATATGTGTATAACAGACGTATATAAAAATACATATATTAATTTTCTGCAGAGAAGAACATTAAGATTTTTTTTAGTGGGGGAGGCTTAATAGCATGGCTTAATAACCCCCATTCTCAGATATATGCAAGATTAAACTGCAAAAAACCAAGTGTGTTTTGTATTTGTTGTGGTATTTTTATATCTCATCCTAACTTTATAAATATTGGATGAGATCCAACGTAGCATGGAGGAGGTTTTTAAAAATATTTTTACACCAAGAATTTATTACCTCAGATACAAATTACTAACTTCTACTCTGAATTTGAATATGATCAGCTTTGTAGCCATAAGTATTTACCTCAATATTATCAGTTCGCAGAAAGGCCTCATGGCTCGAGAGAGCAGCATGGATGCCATTGATTTCTCTGTTGAATTTCTGAAGTTCAACATCTTCCTGGAGCTTCTTCCGCCGCTTTACCCACAATTCATCTAGCTCATTCCTTTGCTGAGCAAGCTTTTGCACAGACTCACAGATTTCCAAAGCCTTGGTGTTGAATGGGCCATCCATTATCTTCTGACCCAACTCTTGCAGCTGCTTAAACCTGTGAAAGTTCCATGGAAATGGCATGTATTATTGTCATAAGTGAAAACCACATCTTCATCAAGAAAATGCATATTTCCTTAAGAATAAACTATTTTAATGACCAGTACTTTATTCATGGAAACCTGTCACTTTTTCAGTCTTTCTTCAATTTTCTTTTTTGGAAACTTGCAGAAATGTGATCTATAAATAGCTATATTAAGGACAAAGCAATAAAAAGATGTTTTCTGAGGAAAGACCATGGGTGGTATCCAATTAAGTCATACTCAGAGTAGACCCATAAAAATAAGTGGACTAAAGTTAGTCTGGTCCATTAATTTCAGTGCATCTACTCTGAGTTTAGCTTAGTTGGAAACAACTTTGTTTTTAAAGTTCCTGAAATTTAAATTAAATACAATGCTTGCGCTGATGATGTAAATAAAGTATGCATTTGGTTATGATATTCAATGTCATTTTGCTGATGAGTCTAACTTCTTTTCATACAATGAACTCTTGAAATATCATTCAATTCAAACATGCACATAGCATACAGTACCAGAAGTTTAGTACACATACAGTACCAGAAGTTTAGTAAGGACAGCCATCATAGGTATCTCATGCTCTTCCCTCCCAAGTAGAACAGTATTTGGTACCATGTAAGAGTGCTAAACATGTTCTGGGACAAAGGTTAATTAACATGGTGCCCTCCATATATTGTTGGACTAAAACTTCCATCTGTCGCAGCCAGCATGGTGAGCAATTGGTGAGGCTGTGGGATAAATCAGCCTCATATAACCTAAATTATTCTGCCTGTCTTTTCTTGCTGCTGTATAGAAAAGCACACAAATCTGACCTTTGAAGAGTTTGAAGCAAACCTTTGAAGTAAACCATTTTAAACTTATGCAGTGTGTGGTCTCTTTCTATTCTAAGGGAAGTGACTTTGAAAGCAACTTTGAAGGGTTTTTTTAAAAGGTCTAACAGACTATATTTCCACACTTTACTTTGCTGCACGTTCTGTGATTTTAAATCTCTGCTGAGGCTCTTTCACCAAAGAGTACTTGCCCTAAACCTGGATCTAGGCATCCAGGGAATTCTCTTTTTTCATTATACCCATATCTAGTATTTTTCCCTTTTACCAATTGTAAAGGGGAATTGTAGTCCAACAATGTATGAAGGACACCATATAGGCTACCCGAGTTCAGGGTCTTCTCCTTTGCAGACTTCTTTTATGCCTCTCTTGCAAAATATGGAATTGGTACACACTCATACACCTTTGAAGAAGGTCTTTACCTGTGGTTTTGACTGTGTATCTCTTTCAGCAAATCCTGGTGTTCCTTTAGCAGCAGCTCTGCAGAGGCCACATCTACCCCCATTTCCTCGCTGGCCATTTTCTCTCTCATGGCATCTGCCCACCAAAGAAGTCGACGGCTGTCTTGCAGGAAGGCCTGTTGGTCCTGTGCTACTTGCAAAGCCTTCCCCTTCTCATCTGCCTTTGACTTTAGCAATAACAGGAGCTCCTCCATATCTTCAACCTGTTCTGTTATGGCCCTGCTCTCTGCGGGATTGGTATCCTTGATCCTGCATAATGAAGCCAAGACACGTTTTTGAATTAGTGCTAGGGCTCAGATCAAGTTCATTATGACCTGAACTGTATTCCACCAGTATCCATCAAGGAATGTCAGCTGGGAGATTTGGTTGGATGTGCTGGAGAAAAGCAAAAACATTTCCTTCTCTTGAGTGCTACCCTCAGCTCCTTGGATGAAAGGTGGGACAGAATAATGTTTATCATCATCAAGAGGAAAAGGAGGGAACCCTATTCTGCATGCTATGGGGCTCTGAACATATGGGTGGCTTCCAAGAAAATATTAAAAATACAATAAAACATCAGACATTAAAAACTTCCCTAAAATGTACCATGATTCTCTACAAATTCCACTGTACACAGTTAATGTGTGTGTGTTTTGGGGGATGCCTATGGGTTGTTGAATTGCATGATATGTCCTAAATCCTATCAATGACCGCAAGCGCTGTGGATTATTCATTCTCCACAACCAAACTAGATCCAAGTTCCTAATAATTCAATAAGGTAGAAGACCTGTTTGAAAAAGAGAAGGAAGCCATTACTGCACCCAGAGACAGCAATTCTTGCTGCTACCCAGCAAGAACAGAATACACGCCTACCAAAGTAGTCACCAGATCTCCCTCTTCTTACTTTAAATCCCCCTGAAATCAGGGCCCCCAGGACCGACTACAATGCACCAAAGGGCTGGTTTCTTACGATTTGGCGACACTCTTCAGGTATTCAATTTTTCTCTCCAGCACTAAGACCTCTCGCTCAAAGTTTGTCAGCTTGCGCGCCTCAGCCGACAGAACAGTAGGCATGTTCCCATGTCCTAAGTCCTCAAGGCGGGCCATCTTGTCTTGTAGCAGCCCTTGAGTATCCTGGCAATCCTGAAGGAACGTCTTCACGTCAGCCACGCCAATCAGCATTGAGCCCTTCTCCTCTTTCAGTGCTTCCAAGCGCTCCCACCTAAGAGCAGAAAAGTAAAGAAGGCTGCTGCAGTGGCGACTATGCTGTTGGACTATGATGAGAGAAATGAACTCTGCACATGCTCAGGGACATTTTACTCTAAAGTTAATGTGTCTCAACATGTGTATCATATTCTTATGAAGAACACGATGGTGGTTTCAGTTTGTAGCCTGCTCTCGTCTGTGCGAGCAAACAGGCACCTCAAAAAGAACAACACAATTGCAACTTAAATTATATAAAATAATTAACAATTCATCAATAAAACAACCACCTTCTAGAAAACACTATGTCTAAACCAGAAGTTACATTTAAAGTAAAGCTCATCCCTCAGACATCACAGGGCTAACTCTATATATGAACCACCATTTACCTCGCATTTATCTCTTTCTGATGGACATGAATCTCATTCTGTTTTCCAGGACTGCTCTTTGAAAACATATCTGCTAAGCAACTGATCTCATCCAGTTGCCTCTTCCCAGTAGCCAATTCCGTTAGAAAACTCTGAACAACAGAAGTCAACAAAGACAGCAGTAATAATTTATTGTTTAGCTCTTTGACGTTATAGAATTTAACTAACAAAAAGAATCTTTGGTAACCTGCTTTACACATCAGTATCTAGAGTTTTTCCCCTTGAAATTCTAGCATGAAACTGCTGAATTAGAACTGAATAGGGTGTTTACTTCTCAGGAATCAGGCATGAACTGAGATCACCAACTGCTGCTTTTGTGAATGGTCACTTTGCTTATGTAATGGTTTACAAAGAATGGTCACAGACCTTTTTTTATATTTCACTGCTGTTTGATGCACTGATTACAACATTTGTGTGTAAGCACCCACCAGGGGCGCTCACTTGCCCACCCCCTTTGAGGGGACGTAGCCATATGACGCGTCACATGACACCACCTGGCATGTGCCGGGTGGGGGCAGGATGCGCAGAGGACAAAAGCAAAGATCTTTATTGTCCCAGCTGCTGCCTGGCTCCTGGCAGCCCCCTCAATATCCGGGGGGGGGGGGTGAGCCCCCTCTGCCCCCTATACCCGGCACCCCTGGCACCCACACACCCACATCCCTGCCAGCTGAGTGTATGATGGAGTGAACTGAAGCCCATGCTATAATAAATTTCCTAGTCTTTCAGAAGCCACAACTCCTGTTTTTGCTGCTACAGACTGAGACATTTCTGGAAGTTCTCTCAAGGTTATTATCTTCAGGTTACTTTCCCAAACAGATTTAATTTATTTCCCACGTTAACTTCAGTGGTGTGATGCTTCACTTTTACCTAGTTGTTCCTGTTAACACTGAGAAGCAAACAAGTGGATAGTCCACATTCTTTTTTTAGTGAGCAAGTGATGTGAAATAATGTTTCCTTTGAAAATCCACACTTTGACAAACAACAGGAAATTTCAGAGTGATTCAAAAATGTGTCTATTAAGAGAAATCCACACAAAAACACTGAAAAAAATTCACTTATGCAGAAATGTGGAGAACTGGATTTAAGATTGGAAAAATGAGAAGTTAAGCCCGGTTCGAAAACAATTCAAGACCTCTTGATCTTCTCAGAGTTTATTGATACTGTTTTAACGCACTTCAACTTCTGCTCCATCCAAGTGTCTTCAGCATGGGTCAGGGGTATCAGCATAATACCACCCTCCTGGGATTTTGGCCCACATGTGATTATTTTCCAAAGTGCCTATATTTATAGCAATTGACTACCGAGCAACTATTGTTATCAACAATAAAACGGACCTATGTACTATGTAGGTTTGCAAGTCAAAGGCACAACTCCATTTCTAGGGCTAATTGTTTAGCCTGTGCTCCTAATACTGCCTTGTTTACGAGGTATTAGAACTGCAACAAAGTGAATTTGAAATAAATAGGGTTGGTCTCCCCCCCCCCCATTTAACCTTGCAGGCTTTTGACAGTTGCTGGGAGTCCCCCCCCCCCCCCAATAACATATCTCTGTCGCTTTTTACTAAAATCAGAAATGGTTCCTCTAAATTCAACCCTGACTGACAGACTGAAGTAAATTATGACTCTGAGTAAGAATGCCAGGGAAAATGTAGGTGGAAACAGCACCTGGTATTTATGCTGTGTAGTCTCCACATTATCTGCTGTTGGCTGAATAGTCTGAACAATTTTCTCTTTGTCATCCATCCAAGACCGAAATTCTTCACAGGAACTGTAGAACTGGTAGAGTCGGATCCTTTCTTCTAACTCTTTTCTCCTGTGCTGTAGGAATAAGTATCCAAACACTGTATGAGAATAAATATGTTCTGATACAAATATATCAACACAAAGGCAGTATATGAGGGTAACAGATTAAAAACAAATTCAGAGCTGAGGCACCAACAAATCACCAAAAGTTAGCTATTTGTGTAGTCCTATGCCATGATTTGTGCATTAGTACTGTCAAATGTGAAACATGTGGAAGATGGGAGTCATGATATATTTGAAATTCTGCTACTGTCCATAGATTTCAGATTAAATTCTTCTCTCAGGAGAAACTGAGAAGGGAGTCTCAGGATATAATGGCTTGGGCCAGCATACCCAAACATTTGTCTTCACTCATGGATGAATTTAAGAATGACATGAAACGCTTTGTTAATAGCACCATTTGTTGTAGAGAGCTATTCTTGGTGGTTGCCCTAAAACATTTCCCTGCTATAAGTCTGAGCATTTTTTTTTTTTAAAGTCAGCCTTTTCCATTTGAGCTGGTTTTCTTCATGACTGGAGGAAACTGGCAGGGATGCTGTTTTTTAGAATTTGTCAGGTTTCTCACATATTGCCCACCTGGAGGTTTTGCAATAGGGCAATTAGCACATTCAGTTATATAAAAACCAGTCTTCAGCAACACATTTCAGGATTCTTGGTATTTTCTCTGCAGAGTAAACTCTAAAAGCTACATTAAGTTTTCATATCTGGAGCCAGGATAGCAAAAAAACAGAAACCAAAGGCTGCAATGCAACTCTATAAACAATTACTCTATGTCTTTAAAAAAGAGAGGGAGAACTCAAAATATTATGAGAAAAACTTGATACCTCAGCCATGGTCTGCAGTTTTTCATATAATAAATTAATCTTATTCTGAGCTTTCCAGATGTTTTCTGTAACAAAATGAGGATCAGAGCCAAATGGACTTGTTGGCGTAGTTTGGGCAGACATGCACGACACAGAAAGACTTGCTGGCGCTTTTGTTACCCTCTGGACTGTGCTGCCATGGATCTTTGTGTTTGCTGTTGGCACCGATACCATCTGTCAAAAGAAATATACAAAAAAAACTGAATTCTGTGTTTTTGGGACTGGCATTGCTCACAAGTTCAAATTAAATTTACTTTCAGTTTTATTTCAATACGTAGCCTTAGCTTAAGATGCCGATTTCTGTCCATGTACACATTAGACATTTGCACACTGCTGTGTGCACCAGAGAGGGGGTGGGGATTTCTCTCCCCAGTGTGCATGACCTGTTTGCACCACCACCACCCCTGAACTCCTATTCATGAAGCTCTCATGTGTGTTTACATGATGGCTGTCTCAAATGTACATACCTCAGCTCATGTTTTCAAATCAGATGGAAGCTGGTTTGAAGGGAAACACATCAAACTACAGGTTAACATATGGATTGTGGCCAATGTCATGTGTTCTTGGCTTCAAGCATCAACAGTAGGAGTGCAGTGGAGCCACAGTAAATGGTAATGGGAACATAGCCTAAGTTGCATCTAGGATAGCAAGGTCTGAAGATAGCAAAGACCTTTTACAACTATAGGAATGTTGTATCTTACTTTGCTATTCCCAGAATCTCTAAATAGCCTGTGAACAAACAAATTAAAAGTGTTTCTGAGTTTTAAAAATGAATTCACCACCAGATGTTGCAGTAGAAATACAATGGCTATTCTCTAAAATGGCTGCAGTTAAGATGTGACAAGGCCACTTTTGTGTGTGCATTTGAAAGAATATTTTTCAAACAGCAACAGATGTGAGAACAATAGCTGAGAATGTTACAAAATTGCTATCACGGTTTTAGAGCAAATAGTCACATTATCAGAGTTAAAAATTTAAATCTGAACTTTACATCTTCCAATTAGCTCCCAAAACTGGGCCATGGCTCCTATCATTTTCACCCAAAGAAATTTTCCAGCACTTCCAGGCTGGCTGGTGAGGACAGTTTTCACAAAATATTCAAAACGACTTTACCTCATCTGAGTTACTTCTATGAGGATAGGGCTTTCAGGTGGTTTAAAATACAAATACTTCACGTTCTACAAAGTCAGTATGAGATATTATGGGACAACAGTAGGCTGATTAGCATACAATTCTAGGACATTGAGTAAACATAAAAATAAGAAGATTGAAGGCACAATTCTACAGAAAGAAAAAATGGTGTTTTGAGGGAAATATCACAACACAGGAACTGAAGATGAAAGGAATTGTTTAATTCAGTCTAACAGACCAAATTGTGTCTGCGTCTGCTTTGGTTTTATTTGGGTTCATCAGCAATAACAACCATATTTGGGCCAAACTGATATGTAACTTAATAGAAATGCGATAAAAAGATAGGATAAGGGCTACCTACCACTGATGCAGCCTGCTTTGCTACAGAATGAGCCTGCTCATCCAAGTGGCTTATTTCGGAGGAATACGCAGCTATCTCTTTCTCCAAACGAACGTGGCGATGCAACAAAGCTTCTGCACTGGATTCATCCTTCCCGTAATCTTTGCTAGCTAGCAGGGTTTGTTGCTCCTGCATCCAAGACTCCACCTCATCAATATCAGCAAAGTACTGAGGGGGGAAATAGGGCAATTGTGTTGTTATATCTTGCCTGCTTGTGACATACTAGCAATATCACATTAGGAGAGTAACAAATCTGAACGAAAGCAACAATTTCTTCAAGACTCAAAGGGAGGAAAGACTGGTTCTTTTTGAGCATTACTGTTATTGCAACCTTGTAAATAAGTGACTTGCCTGAGAAAAATTCAGCTAGGCTTCTGGGAGGTGAAAGAAGAGGGGCAGAGAGAACCCTACCTCCATCAATGACTTGCTGGTGGTGGCCTTCCTGGTTTTTATGCCAGGTGCAAATGAGAGACCAAGAATTCCACCTCTCTTTTCTTAGCCTGCTCACTCACCTGTGTGCAATTCCTTGTCCCCAGTGGCAATTAGACAAGTGCTTAGATGCAAGGCTGTGCTATTGTTGTTGCTGTTTTAACATAACAAGACCTTCCAAGCTTAATGGACAGGCTAAGATCTTGTTTAGACTTCTTAATAATAATCAGTTCAGTTCAATCTGAACAGAGCTGCAGACCAACGTACCTGTTTGACGAGAGAAGCTGCCTCCAAACTGGTTTTACGTCTGGCCACCTCATCTTGGAGCTGCTGCCACAATTTCTGGATATTGTCAGTCTCCTTCTGGATGCTCCTCTGATTTGAAGGGTTTTTCTGACCTAGCTCCCGGCCCTTGCATATGATCTTAGAACAAATCAGTTGGTGGGAGTCACACTCAGCTTGCAAAGCCTGCCAGGTGGAAGTCGGAGGGTCATAATTACTGGATGTCACCATGAAGCCAAACCCAGTCATGCTAGTTTGAATGCTGTTTTCACTTCTTTTATCCACTTTATTATTTCAGGAGTGATAACTATAAGGAATAACATATCTCACCATTCCACTCGCATGAGTCAAGTGATCTTCTCTGGTGAAATCATTTATGCAAATTGTATTATACCTACCACCAACATTGACTGTGCAATCAAATATAGCTGAGCATCATTGTTTTCAGCCATACAATACTTTGATTGGAGGCAGCAGGAGGAATTAACTATGTCACAATAGCTGGCTTATGACTGGGTCGTCATAACTGGCAAAGCAACTGTCGCAGAAAATAAGAAGATAAACGATGGAGCTATGACACTAATCCCTAATGTAACATCAGCAAGTCCGCTTAACCACTTTTAGGGTGTGGTGGCCTTGCAGGGCAGCCAGTACCTCCCCCCCCCCCCGATGCAGAGCTGGGATGCTGGGAATGCGCACTCTCCCAGCTTGAAATCTGGCTCCATGCCAGCCTGCCAAATTGGCCAAGGCTTTGAAAACGGTATAGGTACAATTTACTCTGAACAAAAGGCCAAGTTAATAGTTAACAATGAGGTGACGGAGGAATTTAAGATAGAAAAAGGGACACGACAAGGTTGCCCAATCTCCCCATTGCTTTTTATATCAGTCCTGGAGGTTTTGTTGAATATGATTAGAAGTGACCAGTTGGTTAAAGATATACAAGTCGGAGCTAGACAGTATAAATTGAAAGCTTTTGCAGACGATTTAGTATTGACATTACAGGAGCCAGAATCTAGTACTAAAAGAGTTTTGGAACTGATTCAAGAATTTGGTCAAGTTGCAGGATTTAAACTGAATAAGTTAAAAACTAAGGTTTTAGAGAAAAACTTAACACCGATTGAGAGAGAGAGGTTTCAGAATGAGACAGGTTTAACAGTGGTTAAGAAAGTGAAATACCTGGGGATTAACATGACAGCAAAAAATGGGAATTTATTTACAGACAATTATGAAAAATGCTGGGCTGAAGTGAAAAAAGATTTAGAAATTTGGTCAAATTTGAAGCTTTCATTGCTGGGCCATATTGCTGCGATAAAAATGAATGTATTGCCTAGAATGTTGTTTTTGTTTCAAACATTGCAAATTTTGGACAAAATGGACTGTTTCAAGAAGTGGCAGAGAGATATCTCTAGATTTGTCTGGCAGGGCAAGAAGCCTAGAATAAAATTTAAAATACTAACAGATGCAAAGGAAAGAGGTGGATTTGCCCTGCCAGACCTTAAACTTTATTATGAATCAGCAGCTTTTTGCTGGTTGAAAGAATGGCTGCTTCTTGAAAACGCAGACATTTTGGATTTAGAAGGTTTTAATAATGTATTTGGATGGCATGCATACTTGTGGTATGACAAGGTCAAAGCACATAAAGCATTTAAAAACCATATTGTCAGGAAAGCATTGTTCAATGTTTGGATAAGATATAAGGACTTATTGGAAAACAAAACCCCAAGGTGGCTGTCACCGATGGAAGTGAAAGCTCTGAAAAAGCTCAATATGGAGGTCAAATGGCCGAAATATTGGGAAATTTTGGAACAAGATGGATTGAAACTGCAGAGTTTTGAGAAACTAAAAAATAAAGTGCGAGATTGGCTTCATTATTATCAGATAATGGAAGCATATAATTCGGACAAGAAAATTGGCTTCCAGGTGGAAAAATCAAAATTAGAAACAGAACTGTTAGAACCTAAAACTAAGACTTTATCAAAGATGTATAACTTGCTGTTGAAATGGAATACTCAAGATGAAACGGTGAAATCTGCTATGATTAAATGGGCACAAGACGTTGGACATAACATAATGATGGCTGACTGGGAACAGTTATGGACCACAGGTATGAAGTTTATGGCATGCAATGCCTTAAGAGAGAATATTATGAAAATGATATACAGGTGGTACATGACACCAGTCAAGCTTGCAAAAATCTATCATTTGCCTGACAATAAATGTTGGAAATGTAAAGAAACTGAAGGTACATTCTTTCACCTTTGGTGGACGTGCCCAAGGATTAAGGCTTTCTGGGAGATGATCTATAATGAATTGAAAAAGGTATTTAAATATACCTTCCTGAAGAAACCAGAGGCCTTTCTCCTGGGCATAGTCAGCCAATTGGTGTCAAAGAAGGATAGAACTTTCTTTATGTATGCCACAACAGCAGCAAGAATACGTATTGCAAAGCACTGGAAGAAACAAGATCTACCCACCCTGGAAAAATGGCAGATGAAGGTGATGGACTATATGGAATTGGCGGAAATGACTGGCAGAATCCGAGACCAGGGAGAAGAATCGGTGGAAGAAGATTGGAAAAAGTTTAAAGACTATCTACAGAAACATTGCAAAATTAATGAATGTTAGAATGATGTTGGATAGAAATTAAGTGGTTTTTAGCTGTAATATTATAAGGGAATATGAAAAAAGGATTATTAATAGGTTAAAATTCAATGTCACAATATTTTAAGATTAAAGATTAGGATAAAAAAAGAGGGGAAGAATTTGCTGAACTAACAAACTGAATTGGAATACAAAAAAGGGAGGCGCGAGGAGGTCCGGGAAACAAGCCAATGAAAGATAAGTAATGAAAAGATTGAGTTGTTTTTAACTACTTTTATTTTGTATTTTTTTCTTTTTTCTTTTTTCATTTTGTAATATTTTGAAAATTTTAATAAATATCCTTTAAAAAACAACAACAAATTGGCCAATGGCCGGCTGGTGCTGAGGGCAGGGCTCTTCGGAGGCAGGCCTGAGGGAAAAATCAGGCTTCCTTCAGGTCAGCTCCCAGGGGGGATTTAAACAGTTTGCACCGGCCCCCGACACCCGCTCTTTTTCATCAGTTCTGCTACCATATTGGGAAAACTCTCTGGGCTATCAGCAGCACCCGTCCCCAATCTCTGAGTGTCCTCCGGTGAGCATAGCTCTGGAAAAGCTATTCTTCTCCAGGGTGCTCTAGTGACATAAACCAACTTGATTTATGCACACTAGCCGCCTCTCTTGACACAGTAAAAGAAAGAGGCATCGTAGTTCTGAACTACTACAGTGGTACCTCAGGTTACATACGCTTCAGGTTACATACTCTGCTAACCCAGAAATAGTGCTTCAGGTTAAGAACTTTGCTTCAGGTTGAGAACAGAAATTGTGCTCCGGCGGCACGGCAGCAGCAGGAGGCCCCATTAGCTAAAGTGGTGCTTCAGGTTAAGAACAGTTTTCAGGTTAAGTATGGACCTCCGGAACGAATTAAGTACTTAACCTGAGGTACCACTGTATTTATTTACACTATATCACACAGACAAGGAATCATGGTGCTCTCTCTCATCCAGCTCCGAGAGAGAACAGGCAAAAGTGAAAGTACATCACGTAATACATACAGATAGGACTGTATCCGGTTCTCATGCTTCCTCTCAGACAGACTGCGTGATTTCCACTAATCACAAAGTGCAGCCTCGGAGGTGTGAAATTGCTAACACAACCCACCCACCCACTCCATTAATTTTGCATTTTACTTATTGATTTGACCTTGCTATGGCTGTGGTGGTTGCTGTATTAGCGGGGCCGGGTAGGAATTTGGCTATCAGGCAAATTGGCTATGGCCTGGGTTTTTTTTAAACCAATTTGCATATCACAAATGCAACAACAGGGATATACTGTTCCACATAAGCAAATTAAACAGTGTTTCTAACAAATCCAACCCTTGCAACCCTTAAGGAGGCAAACAAATAAAATAACATTTCAGAAAGAGAAAGCAGAAAGAAAGAAACAAGTCCCTTTTAGAATTTTATTGTTAACTAAAGGCTTCTTTGTTCTTGTCACATCAAACTAGCTAAACCAATCAAGAGGCAAATAGGGTGGTACCATTGTCTGCCTAGACCTATTGAAAAACCACAATATAATCAGTCAATTTCACTGGCTCTGGGCTGATTATGTCTGCACATTTCAAACAATATTGGTAAATTTGTAAGTTACTTTGACCTCATATCTCTAACAGTTTTCCATTTCATCGGTGAAGAGTTTTATAATATTAAGCTCTTACATCAGTTCACCACCAGTTCCCACCCCACCCCTTTTTAGAACTGTTATAAATCTTTTGGATGTGTACGTTAGTATCTATGCTACTAGAAACAGAAACGCTAGTGTTATGTACTGAGCTTGGATCCTAGAACAATAGGCAGGTAGGATCCTAGAATGCAACAACCTGATTGACCTGCAGGAGCAAACCAATCAGACCCCAGGAGGGAAGCAGAATCAGCCAATCAGACGGAACCCATTGTGTAAATAATGTATATAAAGCCTGAGGTTTGGGGGGAAATTCATTCACTGTTTTACGAGTTGCAATAAAGAGCATGAAATCACTACGTGACTCCGAGTATATTTCAGCTAGAAAAGTCTGAAAGCCCTCTAAAACCTGCACAAGCAATCAAGAATTTACACATCACTAACCTTATGGCTTTGAAGAGAGGCTGCAATGTGACTGAGATCGCGCCCTAAGTGTCCCGCCATCACCAGCTTCAATTTGTCAGACAGCCAAAGCTCCTCTTCTTTGCACTCATGGAAAAACTCAAAAAGCTTTAAAGCACTTTCCAGCTGATATTGTCTATTCCAAAAAGGGGGGGGGGGGGAGAGAGATGCATTTGGTAATGTTTATAAAACCACATCATGTTTTTTCTAGTACTTCCTGCATACTGGAATCTGGATTACTCAGGCTTCCTTTCCCTAAGCTGGACCAGCCACCAACGTAGGCCACATTTGAAATATTTATTTATACTTAAGTTGTGCCCTGGACACTTCTCTGCATTCTCCTTGGTTTCAGGTAAAATCCATACAGTGGTACCTCAGGTTACATACGCTTCAGGTTACAGACTCCGCTAACCCAGAAATAGTACCTCAGGTTAAGAACTTTGCTTCAGGATGAGAACAGAAATCGTGCTTCAGCGGCGCGGCGGCAGCAGGAGGCCCCATTAGCTAAAGTGGTGCTTCAGGTTAAGAACAGTTTCAGGTTAAGAACGGACCTCTGGAACGAATTAAGTACTTAACCTGAGGTACCACTGTACTTGGTTTTAAGGAAGTAGCTTTCAATTCTGCTTCAAAGCAACTATCTTTACCTAATGAATTTGAGCAACACAAAGGAAGCAGTGAATTAATTCCTTTGTAACTTTAAGATAAGAATCCAAAGCCAATCCAAACAGAAGGCAGAGAAACCCCAGTGTGTGAGCTCAGGGTTCTCAGTTGGGGAGTAATGCTGAATGTCAGTGGGTGTGCGGGGACCCCTTCTCACTAACACCAAGTGTTCACAGCTGTGGGAATTGGGACAGTATCCATGCTGGCACGAGAGGGGCATGACCAGCTGTCCACTTCACAGTATACCTGAAGGAGCGTCTCCACCCCCATCATGCAGCACGGACACTGAGGTCCAGCTCTGAGGGCCTTCTGGTGGTTTCCTCACTGTGAGAAGTGAGGTTACAGGGAACCAGGCAGAGGGCCTTCTCGGTAGTGGCACCTGCCCTGTGGAATGCCCTCCCAGCAGATGTCAAGGCAATAAACAACTATTTTACTTTTAAAAGACAACTGAAGGCGGCCTTGTTTAGGGAAGTTTTTAATGTCTGATGCTGTATTGTTTTTAATATTCGGTTGGAAGCCGCACAGAGTGACTGGGGAAACCCAACCAAATGGGTGGGGTATAAATAAATTGTTGTTGTTATATGTTCATTTTGGGGGTTCATACAAACACCCCGGCATCCCACAATTAGGATATTCTATTCCTGAATTTCTTAAATAAAAGAATTGGCCAGCCTCCTCAGGAAGAACTGAGTCACAAAAAAAGAAATTTACCGTGTTTTGCAGAGATCCACAAGGTTTTGATGCAGCTGCTGGAGCATCCGATGTTTAGATTGAAGCACATCTGGCTTGAACGATTTACTTTTGACAATCACTTCTGTTCTTTCAGTGATATGCCTGACCCTCTCCCCAAGGGAAGAGATCTGAGAGGCGACCAGTTTATGCTTCTGCAGTAAATCTACGGCTTCCAGGAGCTGTTTACCACAATCCTGGGAACTCACTAGACTCTGGAAATTAAATGAAATAGAAATGATGTTTATTGTCCTCAAGAACTTGCGTGAAGAAAATGGCTAAGTTATAGATGACTATTTATCAGATGATAAATTTACCATAATGTGCATGTAGCCACTTATAAAACTAATAATCCTTTCAACTTCTGAGAGGAGTTTTTACAATCAGAAGAATAAGGGAATGGTGACTTGCACTAAAGTGCAGGAGTCTACACTATTGGCAGGATATTACTGATGCCCAGTTTATCAAGTTGTTACATTCATGCAATGGTAAATTATCACCCAATGTCAGCTAGCAATCATCATATGGTATCCAAAGCCCACTAATATCAAAGGAAAGATGCAAATTCCATCCACATACAGTACATATTACAAACGGGTATAGCGATAATAAGCACAGTGCTTAGTTTCCAACATGTACTGTGCCTGGTTGCTAGACTGCCTAGAAGTCATGCCCTTTGACCTGAATTCTCCTAATCCCAGAAGTGTGGGACCAAATAGGTTACGATAAAGGAAGGCAGTTATATGGTCATAGGTACTCCTGGCTTTGAAACCCATGCTACTTAAGCTCAAATTAAGCCTGTATGCACTGCCTCTGTACGAATTCAGTTTTATAATCTATATGTAACTGGCTTTCACTGCAAGAAACAGGCCTTTTAACCTAATGTAAAGGAAAATGAACAGATTTGTGTGCATGCCGATAATCTATAGTTCTTAGCCTCAAGTCCATATTCTATTATTCTGGCAAGTGGAATATTTTTCATTTAGTTGTCCCTGGAAAATCAAGTTTGTATTGACAATCGTAATCCTACGACTTATTTATTTCCAGTATTATTATTATTATTATTATTATTATTAAAAATAAGCAAGCCTGGGATGTCAATGACTATGTGCCTATTTTCAGACCTGAAAACACGATGTTCTTTCACAACATGACATCAATTGCAGTCTTTAGTTGTCACTAAAACAATGTGCTTGTTAACATGCAAAATGTATAACACGAGATACCTTCAGCCCTCTCAGTTCTTCTGTAATGGTATCGATGTCCCTCAAAAGGACCAGGCCTTCCTGCATTGCCTGCAAGGAGTGTTTTTGTCTCTGGAGCTGGGTCATAAGGTCTTGCCATTGATGCGCAATGTCATTTTGCCTGGATGGGAGGGAAAACAACAACATGGTATATCAAAAGATTCTGAGCAGAACTACGTATTTCAAGGGATGCAGGGAAAACAATTAAAATGGAGGCCCTTGTCAAGGTCCCTCATGATTCCCATGTGGCTAGTTTATTTAACTAAACCACTGAAAATGTCTGGGGAAACAGAAAGGTCTTTCTTAGCTTGGCACTGAAATGATAGAAGTGTTGGATCTAACCAGTGCTTTTCTTCTAGAAGAAAAGGAGCCGGTGCTGTGTACCCTTGATCACCCCCAGAAAAAAGCACTGGCTTTAACCACAATTCTAAGAGGATTGTATTCTGCCAATGGGAAGACACTGTACAGAAGGCCCTTGTGTCACCCATAACAAGCCTCACCCAGTGCTGAAACATGGAGAAGGGTTTTCTCCCAAGATTTTATTTGGAAAATCTTCTTATTTGAAAAAAACAACAGAATGTTTCTCTTTTTTTTAAAAAAAATCAGTCCACTGTCTATCCAAAAGCACGAATGTGAAGCATGGTGGTGAAATCCATCGCCATTGTTAATCTCTATTGTTGCTGCCTTTCTGAAAAGGGGAACTACATTATTCATGCTATCAACACAACTATTTTCTATGTGTCCTTCTAATTCTCCTTAAAGCTATTCCTGTTTCTCCCACCTCCCAAAACCACACACCGCCGCTTTTCAGCTCACTTCTTTTCAATCTGGATCTTGCCATGGTAGTTCTCCTGCTTGATTTCTGAAGCCATCTTAGATAGTGCTTTGAAGCGTAGGTCTCGGGAAAGCATATCTGCCTCAATGGCTTCAAGCTTTCTTGTGGCTGCCTGATGTGCCTCCACACTCTCAGGCTGCCAGTCGTTCTGCTTCTTTATTATCCCTCTCATGTCCTCCAAGTAGGCCTCACGAACAGCTGCTTTCTTCAGAAATCTCTGGACCAGTTGCTCAACTCTCTCCAGCCTCAAGAGCTCCTCCTGGATTGCTTTTCCTCGGTTGTGCTCTGCCTTCTCCAAAACAACCCACTCCTTCTCCAAATCTCTCAGTGTCTTTCCTTCAGGAGGCAGGTAGGCACGTTGGTTGTGGGCTCGCTGTTTGGTTCTGATGTGGAAGAAATTGGCTTCAATGATTCCCTTCTCCCGGTACTTGGGAGGCTTCTCCACAATGCGGAAGGTCTTAAAGCTGCCCATGAGAAGACGCATCTCCTTGAGGGAGTTGGGAAAGAAGCGATCATCCAGTTCCACCACTTTGAGCTTTATCCATTTCAAGAGCTCTGAGACCATTTGCTCATACTGGAACTTCAAGTCATCCGTCTCCTTCAGGAAGAACACAATCTGCAGGGGGGGGGGGGAAGCAAAAGAAAATACTTAATCATATAACCTAGCATAGTTTTATGACTGACTCCAGTCAATCCAGGCTTTCGGTGAGACTAGGATGACAGATTTGTTCCTTAGTCACAGATAATAACCACATCTAAATCTGAATTTGTGTTTGTGTTTGTATGGGTGGTATGAGGTGTTTATTGGGACTCCTGAAGGGGAGTGAAAGGCGGGATATCAAATCCAAACTCCTCCTCCTCCTCCTCCTCCTCCTCCTCCTCCTCCTCTTCTTCTTCTTCTTCTTCTTCTTCTTCTTCTATCCCACTTTATCACTACCTGAAGGAGTCTCAAAGTGGCTAACATTCTCCTTTCCCTTCCTCCCCCGCAACAAACACTGTAAGGTGAGTGAGGCTGAGAGACTTCAGAGAAATGTGACTAGCCCAAGGTCACCCAGCAGCTGCATGTGGAGGAGCGGAGACGCGAACCCGGTTCACCAGATTACGAGTCTACCACTCTTAACCACTACACCACACTGGCCTGCTCTTTCATCACTACCACAGCCCTCCCTGGGGCCCAGATCTCCTTTCCTCAGACCGCTGGGGGATCATTCCCCCAAACTGCTGCTAGGATCAGGCCCCTCTTGAAGCCTAGAATTGAAGACCTGCTGCTAACTGGAACCTTACTTAGGATATTCCAGCACCCACTCTCAGAGCACCTTCCATGTCTTTTCTGGATCTACTCACCCCCTCCACAACACTTCCATGGGACTCACGGCACATTTTAATACCAGAGAAAGAGGCAAGTACTTCACTAAATAGTGCTGCTAGTATTTTAAGGTGCAGGGTTCAAAGTTATCACCACATGTTTTACCATAAATAACCAAACTCTGATAATCACCCTCTGCAGTTCAACTGCTGAGCCTTGTTGTTACTACGACTGCTACTATTTAAACAAATATCTGGAAATACACCCCCTCCACCAGTCTGCAATTTTCTGTTTTTGACTATAGTTTAGGAATCCACAACCTTACTGAAGACTCTTGGATTCATTCATTTCAATTTAAACACGAGCCCCAGCTACACTGGCAAAGAAAAAAAAACACTTTATATGCGTTGTTTGTGCATTCTAACACTGTGACACCAGATGGCGCTGTGGAGTTCCGTCTTTGCTAACCTGATTTCTCATACAAAGTTTGTAACGCGTTTAATTGCAACACTTCTTTGATGTGAGTGGATCCAGTTTTATAGTAGAGCATTTGTTGCCAAAACTCTCTGATAGTGGCCTGCAAATAGTTGCTTCCCGTAACTAATATCAGAAGCACCCATCAGAAAATGGTGAAAGGGACTCTGTAACATGGTACCATCCAGCACAAGGTTTGGAGTTACCAGAGAAAGCCTTGATTCTGTTAGTCAATTTGAACTAACAGCATTAAGCATAAAATACCTGCACCTTCCCTGTGTGGACTGATTGACAGTCATGTTCATTCAGCACCGGACACAAACCCTATGGAAGCATCGCCAGAGTGCAAAAAGTAACCATCTTTCTCACATTGCCCTCCCCTTTCGTTTGCTATTTTTGGTTTCGACTTCTTAATCCTAGCTTCGAAAGAGCTCAAAGCGAAATGCCCCAAACTACAGCAAACTACAACAGACAACACAGGACAATGCTCCATGTCACTCTCGAGGAGGCCTCAGCCGGCCCCCAGTTGTTTCCTTGCGTTAATGAGGAAGGTGCTGAAACCGAACAAAAAACCAATGAGCTGGAAGTGCTAATCTGCTTGCATCCATTTCAGAGCACACAAATAACAAAGCAAACCCAGCTATGGGCAGGAGAAGGAGCAAAACAGCAGCACCAACCTTGAGTGCAGGAAAAGCTGCCTGGGGCATTAGGGCTCCGTTCTGTATGTTCTGCCATCGCACCCAGTTCTCGCTGAAGGATCCTAACAAATGCATGGTCACTGGAGAGGGGTGGGGGAAGGGAGATTTACCTCACCGCATGGATTTCCTCTGCACTCCCTGGTCACCCACTAGTCTTAGCGCATACTGAGGCTGCTTTGACACAAGGGAGGCTTCCCTGCCACAATCCTATTAGGGAACTCAGAGCTGCCTTATTGAGGGTGACTGAGGTCAGCGAGAGATTATCATGTCTCCCTGTGTTTGTTTAGGAAGGGAGGGAGGAGAAGAAGAAGGAGAAGGTCTCTGCATGAAAGAACCCCGAGAGAGAGAATCCGAGTGGGAAGGAAAACCATTAAAGCGAGAAGCACACGAAGAGCAGAACTCTGACACGGCCACTGTCAGAGGCAGTATGCTTCTGAATTGCAGTTGCACTCAGGTCTTGCTAGAAGTCTTCCAATAGGCACCTGGTTGGCCACTGTGAGAACAGGAGGTCAGACTGCATGGGCAAGTGGTTCAATCCAGCAGAGCTAGTCTTAGGTTCTTCTAAAACTTGCAACGGGAATATCATGGAAGCATAGAATTGTAGAGTTGGAAGCGACAC
Organism: Podarcis pityusensis; assembly: GCF_964106645.2. Lineage (NCBI taxonomy): Eukaryota > Metazoa > Chordata > Lepidosauria > Squamata > Lacertidae > Podarcis > Podarcis pityusensis. The sequence goes on from NC_138028.1 coordinate 44,485,175, forward strand.
AAAGGTCCAACCATCTGCAATGTAGGAATATATGGGGATATGTAGAAGAGCATGTGTACTAAGTGTGTGTGTGTGTGTGTGTGTGTGTGTTTCTGTCCCTTTGCATAGTCACTGTATCTGTGTCTGTACAATACCCAAGCTAGCTTTGGCCCCACAGAATGGAACAAAACAATTACAAAACTTTGGTATCATTTTGAAGGAGATCCCAGATTTTGGGATTCCTCTTTAATAAAGCTTCTGGCTGTCCCCTTTGGCTCTGGCAAAGATATACCTAGTTCTTCAGCCAGAACTTATCCTATTGGACTTGCCTGCTTGTCCATGGTGCCCTTGAATTTTTTTTTTATGAAGGTGAGCCAAAAATGGTGAAAACTTACTGAGATTTGCCCTGCGCAAAGGAAACAAACTGCAATGAATTTTCCTACTGCATAAGCATTTGCCTTTTGACCATGGAGGGCTTTTCCTTAAGCTGAATGTAGAGGAGTATATTGACTTTTATTCTTCCTGTGAAAAGCCCTTGGCATTATCCACAGATTACATACGTACATTAGAACTGATCCACCATCTGATTTAGCCTGTGGAGAGAATTTACTTGAGAGACAGGGCATGCTAATTTATGTGACCGCAGTGCACTGACTTTGGTGAGCCTTTTCTGGACAGTCTGGTCCTGCTTCAGCCTGGAAAAGTAATGGTAGTAGAATGACACATAAGTCATGATGGATCTCTCATCTGGAAATGGCACGGCCACATCCTCAGCATCCAGCAGCTTTGTGATTCCCAGCTGCTTCTCTGCCACAGTGAAGGCATTATTTAGGTTACTGATGGGCTGGTCATGCCTCAGGGAGCTGTACTGGATGAGATCAGGCCTGGGGAGATGAAAGAAGGGGTGATGGGGAAACATACAAGGAAGGTTATGTTTCAAAGTGCATGTCAATCTTCCTTTCACTACCCTTTATTTATTCAAGCAATTCTTTTGCTTCGCTTTTCAGTCAAAAGGGCTCACATCAGATCAAATGAAAACAAGGCAGCCCTGGTCCATGGGTTTGCTATCTGAAAGACATGGCACATAAGGAAAACTGAATGGGTGGAAAAGGGAAAACAAGCAGATTCAGGCATCTGTTCTCAGATGGCCATCTGAAATGGAAGCGGTTCAGAAAGAGGAAGACTCCATTGAAGCTGGTCTCTCAGCAGAGCCCAAAGAATGGTGTTGGCTGGCCATTTCTAATCTCTCCCTCTGGTTCACCTGATGGAATTTCCAGTACACATAGTTAAATGAGGCAAGTGAGGTTGGGAGGAGCATAGAGCAGCCACAACCGGATTTAGAAGACTTGAGTTCAATCTCCAGTTAGCTAGGAAGCTCCTGGTGTGTCTTGGGTCAGACCACATTGTTGGGGGTGCTGCTGGGGCGAGACTACGGCAAGCAGGTCTAGGGACCAGCTCCTCCCAGTAGGTGAGGAGGTGAGCATACAATGACACCATTTCAATGACAGTCATCACAACATCCTTCCTGTAAAAAAGGACTTTATTCTTTAACACGGGGTGCTGTCGTGGAGCAGAGCTCCAGACAATCTCCTTCACCACCTTCACTGCTCTGGGCAACTGAGGCTGATCAGGAAATCTGATCAGGCATTAGCAAGGGAATAAATGGGCCCCTTTTCTTTCTCTTTTGTTTTGAGGGAAAAGAAAGCATAAGGGTTCCATCTGTTCCCTTCTTGCTGCCTGGGAAGTGGTGGCGAGAGAGAGGAAGCACAAAGGACACCATGGGAGGTGGAAGAGAAACTGAAACCTGAACTTTAGAAACAAGCCCTATTGCCCAGTTCAAGCCCCTAACAGCTTATTGCATCATGGAAGGTGGGTTTTGGTGTCAGGGCATGAACTTGGCTTCTGATGTTAAGGGCTAGGTGAGAGAGAAACCTATTTTTGGGAGCTCAGAAGTCCTGCACCAAAGGTTGTGGAAATTCCCTATTCTTTATCCCAACCCATCCTAATCCTTGTGGAATCCAATTTACATTTTTTGAAAAGCACCTTTTTATCTCTAGTAACTTTTCTGAGCTCATTAATAAATAATTTCCATTTGTCTAACATGAGATTGTCCGCAAAAAAATTATTCAGCTTGTCAGATTTGATCACCTTCTCCATTAAAGAATTACAGGAAAGTCTGAGCTACTGCTGCAGGATCTCCTAGTTCTCCTTTACCTGTGAGCATGAATGAGTGCATTGAAGGCTAACCCGTCACTCCAGCTTTTGGAGAAGTCTTTCACATTGACATTAGGGTAGCTGGCAGTCTTATACTGGCACCAGACCAGCAGAGCATCATTGGCAGAAAGGACATTGGCTTTAGCTCCAAACTCTTCCTAGAAACACACCAAGGAGAAAAACCTCAAAGGACAATTGCATATATAACTGAAAATCTGCCATGCAACAACATATCCAGATTTGAAAACTTCTCACAGGTTTGCTGTAGGATGAAACCTTTTTTTTTTTTTTACAAACTGAAATGTAAGGATTTATAATTATAAATTTAGTGAGGTATTTTCTATCTACAGTTTATTAACCACTTATAGATGCATGTTACAGTTGGTGGTGGTGGTGGGAGTTACTGTGCTAGTTAAAGTTAAATTACCCTCAAGTAAAGAGGCTCTAGGGATGCGGGTGGCGCTGTGGGTTAAACCACAGAGCCTAGGACTTGCCGATCAGAAGGTCAGCGGTTCGAATCCCCGTGACGGGGTGAGCTCCCGTTGCTCAGTCCCAGCTCCTGCCAACCTAGCAGTTCAAAAGCACGTCAAAGTGCAAGTAGATAAATAGGTACCGCGGGAAGGTAAACAGCGTTTCCGTGTGCTGCTCTGGTTCGCCAGAAGCGGCTTAGTCATGCTGGCCACATGACCCGGAAGCTGTACACCGGCTACCTCAGCCAATAAAGCGAGATGAGCGCCGCAACCCCAGAGTCGGTCACAACTGGACCTAATGGTCAGGGGTCCCTTTACCTTTTTAAAGAGGCTCTCTCTCTGCCACTTCCCCTATTCACATGTAAACACTTGAATCCTTTACTTAGACTAGATTTTCAATCTAATTAGAAACCCAAGAGTCAAATTTCAGTTTGCTGGGGATCAAGGACATTTTGGAACAACAGAAGAGCTGATCATTCTCACAAAGCAAAGAGCACAAAGGCTATTAAAGAACAGTTTTACCTTATCAAGTCTGATGGATGCAATTTGAAATCTGAGGATAATTATCCACATTAAACCCAGAATGAGAGTTCGGTCCCCATCTACAATGTTCTCAGGTCCAATTACTTTCACCTGTACCTGTCAAATGCACAAATGTAGCTTTTCAGCAATTATTACCATTGTCAGTTTGTTTCTATAAACCCCATGAGGTTCCAGGGCAGGTTACAACAATGTAAAAACACAACTTTCTACAACTTGAGGCTTTAAACTTGTTTTAACTAGTTTCAATGTTGTATTTTTACATTGTTGTAGCCTGCCCTGGAAACTCATGGGGAACTTTTTAAAGAATGAACAGATGGAGGGATGGATGGATAAAGCAGAAGTGGTCAGCCTATGGCCCTTCAGATGTTGTTCAACTGCAACTCCCATCAGTTCCAGTCAACTTTGCCAATCTGCGGTTGAAGGATGGATGGTGGCTAACAAATTGAGGTTGAATCCTGACAAGACAGAAGTACTGTTTTGAGGGGACAGGAGACGGGCAGGTGTGGAGGACTCCCTGGTCCTGAATGGGGTAACTGTGCCCCTGAAGGACCAGGTGAGCAGCCTGGGAGTCATTTTGGACTCACAGCTGTACATGGAGGTGCAGGTCAATTCTGTGTCCGGGGCAGCTGTCTACCAGCTCCATCTGGTACGTAGGCTGAGACCCTTCCTTCCCGCAGACTGTCAGAGTGGTGCATGCTCTAGTTATCTCCCGCTTGGACTGCAATGCGCTCTACGTGGGGCTACCTTTGAGGGTGACTCGGGAACTACAACTAATCCAGAATGTGGCAGCTAGACTGGTGACCGGGAGTGGCCACCAGGACGATATAACACCGGTCCTAAAGGAAATTCACTGGCTCCCAGTACATTTCCGAGCACAATTCAAAGTGTTGGTGCTGACCTTTAAAGCCCTAAACGGCCTCGACCCAGGATACCTAAAGGAGCATCTCCACCCTCATCATTCAGCCTGGACACTGAGGTCAGCGCCGAGGGCCTTCTGGTCACTCCCTCACTGCGAGAAGCGAAGTTACAGGGAACTCGGCAGAGGGCCTTCTTGGCAGTGGCGTTCTCCCTGTGGAATGCCCTCCCACCAGATGTCAGGGAGATAAATAAAGAATTATACATCTTTTAGAAGACATCTGAAGGCAGCCCTGTATCAGGAGGTTTTTTAATGCTTGATGTTTTATGTTTTTAGATATGCTATAAGCTGCCAAGAGTGGCTGAGGAAAAGCACCTGATTCACACAGAACACACGCAATTATCAAAATATATCAACTATCTCCAACATTATAAAAGAAATAGGGGGAAGACTTTAATCTTTCTATGGAACTATGGTTTAAAACTGTTCCATTACTGCTAATTAACATTACTCTTAAAGAGAATTTCTTTAAATTTGTGTACCAATGACACCTGACGGACTATAGATTAAACATAAATTTATAAATATGCAACCTCACACTGTCCTGCAACTTGACATGTCTGCATTGTACCTTTACGTTCTCACCTTGGTTTTGAGGAATTGGATAGCTTTGCTGTTGTTCTCCAGAAAATGAACCCTCATTTTACCCTTGTTTGGTCTGGGCAGTTGCTCAGCAGACAGCAGCTCTAACAGCTGCAGGAGATAAATGCCATCTTTCAGTTCAGTATAGAGATCATGAATCCTAATGTCCACCTGCAAAATGAAGCATCAAAGAATTCAGCCAAAATTTCACAGCCAATGACATGGACAGATGTCACACAAGGATAGATAATGGCAAGCAAGTGCTGTAATTGCTGTTTGACTGGCATGAAGAGAAGAGAAGAGAAGAGAAGAGAAGAGAAGAGAAGAGAAGAGAAGAGAAGAGAAGAGAAGAGAAGAGAAGAGAGAAATTATTTGCTTCTGAGCCAATTGAATTCACATCATTTAATATTCTGAACAGGACTTCACATGGAAAGAAACTATGGGTAGGTCTGAACAACTTCTCTATACTCCTTTACCTACAGCGTCCTTCGTGGAGTCTTGACAAATATCCCCTATTCTAGTCAGCTAAAAGGGTGACTGGAATATTTGCAGCCTTCAATCCATTGGCTGATACGCTGCCAGAATCTTCATTTAAAACACATTTTTAGCAACAGTTTGGAGCTTCTGACTGCAACTTTAAAAGGTCAATCTTTGTTCCAGAAGCTGCAACAAAAAGCAGTAGCTCTGGTTGCCGATTCGCTACCAGGCTAAGTTCAAGCAGTTAGCACATGTATGCAAAACCTTGATACCAGGCTTGGTACCTGGATATCTGATCTCGCCCCTTATAATTCCCAACCAGTCACTGTGCTTTTACTGGAGAGGGCCTCCTGCAGATACCATCTCATCCAGAGGTCTGTTCCCTACAACTAGGAATCAGGCCTTTAGTGTGGAGGCATTAACTGTGAACCTCTCTCTCACATATCAGACAGGTGCCACCTCTAGCATCTTTTTGGTGCACGTCAAAGCCTTTTAAGTGGAGATTTTATTGTCACTGCAGTCTTTATCTGTACTGGATTTGAATTGGGTTTTTTTAATACATGGAATTGCTTTTACTGCTTTCATTATTGGTGCGGTCACTGTTAATCACTTTGAGATGTTTCTGAGGGAGCAATTAATAAATGGAATTACTGTAAATGAATGAATGATTAAAATGTCTTGGTCCAGCTCTGACAGCTGAAATACCTTCTGGGTTGATGTTAAAACATTAACTGCCTAGTCATAAATATTATATTAGCTTGTAATTGGTGTAAACTAAAGCATTAAGGATGACACATACATCTTGAGAAGTTCAACCTGATGACTCACAGCTGAATGGGTAAAAGGCCTTGACTGAAACCCTACAGAGTTTGAGAAGCTGTGGAAATTCTACCTGTACCAGGAAATTGCAGTTGTCAAGTCACTGAAATGTTTAAGTAATAGCAAATTGTGCTAAGGCACAATGGTTCCAGGTGCTACACTAATGCTTTGCCCAGGCTGGTGTTTGTTTTGCAGCCATCTTGAATGTGGTAACTTTAGATGTCAATGGAAGTTCAAAATGCATTGTTTACACTGTTTAAACTCACAGTTAATGATATTGTATGGATAAAGTTTGTCAGGGGCTTTCCATGAGTTGTTTGTCACTCCACCAAGGAAGTTTTTAATCTGATCACATCTGAAGGAGCTTGAGGAAAGTACCTACACCATGTTTGTAGAACACATTGTTGATCCAGTTGGTGAACGTTTTCTTCTGCATGGTCATACGCTGCTCCTGCAGCTTTTTGAACTGTCCTTGTACATATTCTTCCTCCATGGTGCCCTAAACACAGAAACATTCCAACATGACTCCTCCAAAAATAACCATGCATCACCCACCCTAGCTTGCTGCCAATTCTGTTGCATTCTTGAGCTTTCTTGTTCTCCTTGAAGCCAAGGAATGTGCACCAGATTATGCATTCAACAGAAAACTACCAGCCAAATCTGAGAGCCCACGTTCTTCCGTTTCACTTCCTCTCTGGTCAGAGCCAATTTCACACCTCCTGCAATGCATTTCTTGCCAAAAGGAAGTGGGTGCTGCTACCCATCAACTAATAAGCTGAGAACAACCAAGGAAGATCTCTATTAAGCTGAATACATTTTGGAAAGGTATCAGATTAAAGTGTTAACAAAACTGTAACGAGAAAAACTTAAAATACTAGTTTTGGCTTTTCAACATTGAAATAAAAGAAATACTGGGGGTGGGCATGTCTTGCTTCTATTCTCTTTCCTGGTTTTATTGGAACTTCAGATTCCACCCAAAGAATGCAGTGTTAGCAATTTTGGGGAGTGGCCAATCTCAGTGGTAGTGTGCTTTGCATGCAGAAAGTTCCAGTTTCAATCCCTGACATCTCCTGGTAGGAATGAGAAAAACTACTTACCTGAAACCCTGAATAATAATAATAATAATAATAATAATAATAATAATAATAATTTATTTGTACCCCGCCCATCTGGCTGGGTTTCCCCAGCTGCTCTGGGCGGCTTCCACAAAGACCAAAAATACACTAATATGTCATACATTAAAAACTTCCCTGAACAGGGCTGCCTTAAGATGTCTTCTGAATGTCAGGTAGTTGTTTATCTCTTTGACATCTGATGGGAGGGCGTTCCAAAGGGCGGGCGCCACTACCAAGAAGGCCCTCTGCCTGGTTCCCTGTAGCTTTGCTTCCCGCAGTGAGGGAACCGCCAGAAGGCCCTCGGCGCTGGACCTCAGTGTCCGGGCAGAACGATGGGGGTGGAGAAGCTCCTTCAGATATACTGGGCCGAGGCCATTTAGGGCTTTAAAGGTCAACACCAACACTTTGAATTGTGCTCGGAAACGTACTGGGAGCCAATGTAGGTCTTTCAAGACCGGTGTTATGTGGTCTTGGTGGCCACCCCCCAGTCACCAGTCTAGCTGAATAGATGCTGCCAGCCAGTCTAGACCAGAGGTTTCCAAGCTCCCCCTGTCCCCATGGACCACTTGAATATTTCTGAGGGTCTTGGTCGAACACTTCATGGTTTGCCTGCTTGTTGTATGTAACAGGCCATACTAGAAGCTGCATGGTTTATAATTTTATTTTTACAGACATGCCAGGGACCACCTGAATGTGGTTCACAAACCATAGTTTGGGACCCTTGAAATAGACAATACTGAGCTAGATGGACCAAATGTCTGGCTCAGTATAAACTTCCTGTTACTAACAAAGAGATCTTGGAAGCAGTTCCAGAGATTGAGTTGAGGGCAAGGGCTCCCCAAACCAGTAGCTGCCTCTTATTGATGGGCCGCTACTTGAGGAGAGGTATCTTTTGCATACGCAAGAGTGTTGAACTCCTTAGTAAAGCACATATATTAACCTCATGTATCAGTTTGCTCTTAATGACAGCCTGCTTTTCTGGTTCCACTTGCACTAGTTTCTAAGTAATTGTGCTTTCTGAAGAAAAACACCAGCATTCTGCATGCCTAATTTGTACACCAAGGAGTTGCTCCTTGTTTTAAAGCCATTTTCCTTACCCCCCCCCCCATTTCTAATTTGAACTTGGTTAGGTTAGTTAATATTTGATATAAAAAATAATTTCTTTGATGATTAGCTTCATCAAAACTTCAGAAAAATTAGCATTCGTGTGAGATGCCATCATTTCTTACTTAACAAATCCAACACTCAGGACACAATTGGTTCACCCAAAAATGTACTTGGGCTCCCCACAACCAACTTTTATGGTGCAGTGACTGAATAGTGGTGCTTGAAAGATCTTTGTGGTCAGATCTGGTCTTAGGGGATGTGGTAGATGACCCACAACCAAAGCCTCCTCAGACCTGATTCACTGTTTATGAAGTGTGCTCAAATATTGTTTAAATGATGACGGTCCCTATTTGCTGGTGAAATATATCCCAGTGATATGTACTTCTGGGAAGACAAAATGTTGGGACCCTACTTTTCAGTTCATACACAGGACTCCACAACAAGTTCAAGGGTCCTCCCGCACAATGGGAGAATTAACTGTTTTCAAAAAGCTACAGAAATCTAATTTTCTGAAGCAGCCCTTTCACCCTTCAAGGCAACTACCAGAAGGAGGGATTTTTGTCCACAATTTACCAGCTCCCGCACATTTCGGGAAGTCCTCAGTACTTTTTTTCTTCCTGAAGAAGATACATTATCCTCCTTGCCTTTCTCTTGCTTAACCTCTGGTCCCAGCAAAATGGCTGGATCATTTGTCAGCCAAAATCAGCTTTCTGTTCAGTTGTCATTTCTTCACTTACTTTTTTTTTGCACATGCAGTACCATACAATAGGACTGTCAGTTCTTTTTAGAACATCCCGTCTGTCACTTGTAAGAACATACTTTCTCGCAAGGATAACATTTGTCTTCAAGCAATTCTGAGATGACTCAAACGCCTATACCCTCATCTGCCCCATCCACAGAAAGCCAAGGAATTCCTTGAAGTCTAAACTTACCCAGCCTTGTCAAGATGTCCCTTTGAAAGCCAGCAAGACACCATTCAATAAACACTTTTACTCCAGAACTGCTGGTTTATTCTGGCATACAAAGTGACCTTTGAATACTGTGACAGTGAGAAAGTATTTATAATCTATATGAAAACTCTACACCTGGCCGGGGAGGGAAAAGGTCATTAGAATATTGGGGGTAAAGGTTCTCAGCAGAAGGGTTATGATACATCTGCAGCAGTTCAAATGCTGACATAATGTACTAGAACAGGAAGTTGGGCTCCGATGCCCGCGAGTGCTCATGATAAAGAAAATATGTACCTCCCACGCTAAGTTGGAGTAGATGATCCCAGTCACTACCTGGCCCATAGTACAAGGCTGTAAATGACAACGGTAATTCCAATATAAGTTTAAAAATAAATGCCAAGTGTTGGAATTAGAAAGCCTTCATTTCATAAATTAATTTACAATATTGGGCCATTGGCTGCAGCTAGCCTGCCAAAGGTTTATTCCATGTAATATGACCCTTTGGGCTGATGTGAATAAAATAAGACATTATACACACACACACACACACACACACACCCTGCTTTTTCCCTGACAAAGACTCAAGGCAGCTTACAGATAAATATAAGAATTGTTTTTCTATATAAAAACACAGAAAAATAAATCATATAAAAAGAACCAAAGAAATTTGAGCATTCCTTCAGGTTCATCAAACTTTGTGCTAAGGCAGCTGATTTTCAGTAGTTAATGGAGCACAGCAGGACCTGAGAGTAATGATCAAAAGAAAACAAGCTACCCAAATAATCCTGGGGACCCCTAATTGTCACTACTTGTGCAACAGGCTTACATTCTTCAAAGAAATGGCTGCCCTTCCTGTTTCCAATAAGTGGAGTGATGTTCTGCTCTTTTGTACCTGAACTATGTTAGGAAATCTGTTTACAGTTCCATAATTAAAGCAATAATTGTGACTCAGTACTTCAGGCAAAGGGACGTGGGTGGTGCTGTGGGTTAAACCACAGAGCCTAGGACCTGCCGATCAGAAGGTTGGTGGTTCGAATTCCTGTGACGGAGTGAGCTCCCATTGCTCGGTCCCTGCTCCTGCCAACCTAGCAGTTCGAAAGCATGTCAAAGTGCGAGTAGATAAATAGGTACCGCTCTGGCGGGAAGGTAAATGGTGTTTCCGTGCGCTGCTCTGGTTCGCCAGAAGCGGCTTAGTCATGCTGGCCACATGACCCGGAAGAACTGTCTGGGGACAAACGCCGTCTCCTTCGGCCAATAAAACGAGATGAGCGCTGCAACCCCAGAGTCAGTCATGACTGGACCTAATGGTCAGGGGTCCCTTTACCTTTACCTTTACTTCAGGCAAAAGCCTCAAGATTTGACACGTTTATTGCCTCCTGTGAAATACCAGTTGGCAACCTTGCATTGTGAATCAGGCAGCCATGTGTTATAGTTTCCATAATACCTCTGATTTAATCATTTTCTAAATGGCTTGTTCACATAACTGATTGTCTCATTAGCTCCTTTCTGCTCTTAAAAGCCAGAGAGTATACTTCTCCACCCCCACAGAGATTGTACAATAAGTGAATGGCAGCGGGCCTCACTGGGAAGAGATAGTATTTCACTTCCTTTCTGGTTTCTTCTTGCATGCAGCCACAAGCAAAATGTGATGCTAGCAAGGGCGTAGCATGGGTGTGTGTGTGTGTGTGTGCAGTAGGTGTGGCTTGCCCTGGGTGTCCCTACTGAGGGGGGTGACAAAATGGCGGGCAGCACTCACTGCAGGGCCTGCAGTGCACCCAAACCACGTGTCTCAGGCGCCCACAGGCTCCATGCTGTCTACCTGTTGCCTCCCCCCCAGCTGTAGGGCGGCTGAGGCCTTACGGCATGCCCTGTCCCTGTGGGTGCCACACGCCCTACCCCTATGGGCAGTTCGCCCTGCCCCTGGGCACACTGCCCCAGGTGCCCAAGAGGCTTCCTCCACCGCTGGAGATGGAAGTTGCTGGTGGAGGAGGAGAATCTAGCATTTTGAATTTATGGTGCCCTTCACGGCCACCTTGAGTGTGAGGTTGATGTTTGTGGCTGCTACCAGTCCCAACTGTTGAGGTTGTGCAGTACCACTGCATGTTGATTATGCAGCTGGGAGTAAGTGGACAGAAGCAGTTCCATACCCATATGAAAATGATGTACCATTGGTATTTGACACCTAGTAAAATTGCGAAAATGTTTAGAACCAGTTCAAATGTGTGCTGGAAATGTAAAAGGAAGGAGGGTATGTTGTATCATATGTGGGGTGGTAAAAGCTTTCTGAGAAATGATATATAATGAGCTGTAAAAAAATGTTTAATATAGCTTTTGTTTAAAAACCAGAGGCATTTTTTGTTAGGCATTACAGGTGTGGAACTACCAAAAGAAAACAAAAGACTGTTTATGTATGCAACGACAGCAGCAAGGATGCTTCTTGCCCAGAGATGGAAAGAAGAAATACCGACCAGAGAGGAGTGGCAGACCAAGCTGATGGAATATGCAGAAATGGCTAGACTGATGGGAAAGATCAGAAATCAGGAAGACCAAGTATTCTTAAAAGACTGGAATAATTTCCTAACATATATGAGAGACCACTGTAAACAGTTGACAGGAATACAATGACACTTGTAATGTAACATGGATTTTGGATACTTATGATTATATAATAGATTACAGGAATAGATGCAGGGGGGAAAAATAGAATTGGAACCCATGGAGGGGAGAGGAGGAGGTCTCAAGGTTTGAAAGAACCACTTTTTCAAGGTTTGAAAATGTTATGTTTATGGCGTAAAATTTTGAAATCTTCCAATTTCCTGTCTATAATTTGGCAATAATATTTTTGAAACTTAAATCCAGAAAAGGTACAATGCAATAATACCAAATTACCAAGTTCAGTACTGAGTTTGTATCAGCTCTAGAACTTTTATATAGGAAATCCAGCTCCTGCAATACTACCTTCTAACCACTGGAGAGCAGCCCTCCACAGGAATAGACAAATGAATAAACCAACCACAAGCATGAAAGTAACTTTATTAAACAGCGAATTTTATTTCCCAGAACTGTTACACACAAAAAGGAGAAATGTTATAAACATATACAAAAATATATTACAGCATCTGTAATGATTCATGCAGATAATCAAAGTGCAACACCAATGAATTTAAGCTCTTGGGGAGAAAATCAATATTTCTACCAAGAGTTTTGTTATTTGAACCTTAGCAAACAAAAAGCAATTATATATATTCTCTTGATGACACTTGAAATATTTCACAGTAATATAAGGATTGGTCAATCATTGTTATTTATTTTTTAAGTGACCTGATCTTGGATCTATAAATATGTAACAATAATGGTATAGAGACTCTGATTAAATAAAGTGGTTCATATCCTTGAGGATGTTTATAACTATTAGACTATGGAAAGAAAACTAATTACAAACAGGTATAATGAAGATGACAATATTTGAGTGATAATGAAAAGGAGTTGAAGAAAGAACGATTCTTTTCTAAATCCAGATTTTACATCTTTTCAAAACTTCAAGGCCACATATATCCTGGAAACATGCGGAAACATGTCATTTGTGAGTAGCTAGTTTCCAATTCAGTATCAAGTTTTATGTTTCTGAAATACCCCAGCACAAAGCAAAACCCCAAATGCATGTCATCATTTATTTTCAGAAAGGCGGAGTTCTGCTGGATGGGATTTCACAGAACCATTTTTCTAGGGATCAGCTCTCCCTTGCTGGGTGCAGTGGCTGGTCCACCATCAGTTGCAGATGTTCCACATCTGGATGTCCTGCATCCAGCACTACATGGCATACAAGGCCCCCTCCAACAATTATTGTATTCCTTCTAGTGTAAGTAGAAGCGCTCTCCCTTTTGGGCTGTGGCCTCTATGGATCCAATAGCCAATTTAGCAATCCTTTAGTTCAGAAAAACACACTCACCCATAAGGGGTTCTGTTAATGGCCATGCTGTGCTGCCCAACTAGCCTAGCTTTGGAAACTAAGGATTAGGCTGCATTACATTGCAGTGTGTGTTATAAATGTAGGATGCAGCTCGCCACAAGGGAGATTTGCATAAGGGCAACTCACAAAAGACTCTAGAAGCATGAAAAAAGATGTCCAGATCAGTCATGTTTCATATTCCACTGATTCTTACACCAAGTATGAAGCCGCATGAAGAGGCTCATGGATCCAAACTTCGGGTTCTTGAAATAATAAGGATCATAGCCAAAACAAGCAAACAAGTTTCATTATTTGTGTGCCTTTACTTAAAACCGCAACTCTACCACGTTTAAAAGTCATTCAAAAATTCTGACACTGTAGTTGACAAAAAGATGGTTGTTTTGACTTAGCCGACTGAAATTGCAGCACATTTCAGTTACAAAACCTCTAAAATCACTGCAGGATAATAAATAACAGGAAAAATGATTTCATGGTGGGGAGAAACAAAGATCTGAGGAAATTGCACAAGAAAAGCAGATGCTTAGATAAATACTAACAACTGTTCTAGAGAAAGCCAGTGCAGCAAGAGAGAGACACTTTTCTCCAGAACGTGAGGTCAGTTAAATAGAAGTGAAATTGGATTTCTGAGCTGCAACAGAAAAAATATATTCTGCCTACATGTGATGCAACAGATAAAATCTGATCTTGCAGTATCTTATCTTCTAGCATCCAGTGACTTCAGTTTTCTTTTGAAAAGGTAATAAAGCATTGTCAAAGAAATAAACACAAAGGAGCAGGTAAAGACTCAAGGTGCAACAAGAACATAAACAAACTTCTTCCTGAAGTCTGGCCTCTTGACTCATTTGTCTTCTTTCCTTCCTTCCCCCCCTCCCCCATAACCCTCCCCATTCTTTCCCCTATCCAAACACAATCCTGGCCCAAAAAAAAAAATCAACTATTTTGAAAACCATAAGCCCCAGAAAGCAAGAACAACACTAAGTTAGCCTATGCTACTTATCCCGAGTGATGTCTGTGCCTGTAAACAAATACACACAAACCTAGTAACAGTAGGAATAGAGCTGTTAGTTTGTTAATTGATTTCTCACTGAACTATAGCATTAAAAGGATGCACTAAGATAATGACTGCATCAGTCTTAAGTTTCTGAGCTACTGTATAGGGATAGGCTGATCTCCACATAACACATGGAGGGGCCTTCTGTTTTTTAAGCAGGTCCAAAGTTTAATCCCTGACAACTCAGTTTAGAAAGATCTGAAGTTACTAGTTTGGGAAAGACCCTGCCCCAGACCCTGGAGTGCCAGAATAGATAACAGTAGATAATACTAAGACAGATGGACCAGTAATATGTATAAGGCAGTTTCATATAAAGTGTAAAGATTTCTGGGTGACATCATTTGTTGCTCCGACTGAGTCCACAGGTGATAGCATAAGTGATTAAGTCAATCAATAGTACTTTGCTGATGCAACAGGAGAAACTGACTCATTTGCTCTGTCTTTCATGAAAGGACACCTACAGGCCTTTTGGCTAGACTGCTGTAGCCCTCCCTTGATGCATTCACTGTACAGGTTTCATGCCACAAGGCAGTCATAATCTAGTGGCAGTCCATAAATGAAAGAAGTGAAAATAACGCTTTGTAGGTTATATACTGGAAGGTTTCCTGTGGATGTTAAAAATAAAGCCTTAGAATTAGTAGATCAAACTGCTTTAACCTGTGCAAACTATAATCAACTAATTTGTCACCTCACCCTCTACTGACACAAGTGCGCATATATATATATATATATATATATATATATATATTCTGCAAAGTAGCTCTGTCACGTATGTAGGTGTGTTTTCAGCCAAGTCGTACTTTGGGATTAAGCCCTCCAAATGGACTTTTGCAAATCATCATTGCCGTGAACAGAGGTGTCAATATTTGTATATAATGCACATTATTCTTTTTCTTAAAAAAAACAACCAACCAACTACCAGGGGCTTCACAGTATTACAACAAAAATTAACTTATGGAATTCATTTCCACAAGATGTGGCAAAGGCCTCTGTATTTGATAGCTTGAAAAATGCCTAAGATAAATAGAGACTAGTTCTATCTAGTAGGCATGATGCTAAAAAAGAATCTCCATGTTTAGGAACAGCACACCTCCAACTAGCAGATGTGAAGGTAAACAATGCGGAGACTATTGCCTTCATGTCCTGACACTGGGTTCCACTGTTGGACCCTTGGCCTGATCCAGCAGGGCTCTTCATATATATTCTACTTATACAGAGACAACAGTGATAACCTCAACAGTAGCTAAAGAGCAGTAAGATTTTTAAAATGTCAATTTAAATATATATAACTTTCAAATATAGTAATTTGTTGATTTTCTAAATACAATTACATATTCTTATGAAAGCTCTTTCCATGCATACGTTCCCCTTTTCTCCTTCCCCAAACAAATACGACTTTGTAAAGAAGCCTAGTCCAAGACAGGCCTTTAATTTTTGGCTAAAACAAAAAAAACTGAACTGAAGCGCATTCTTACAATCTCTAAATGGAATTGCAGAAGGTGGATTTTCTTTTCAAGTATCATTAGTGAACAAATTCCTGCCTCCTTGGAAGTGTAAAATGTTAGATTTCCTTTTGAAGAATAAAGGTAGTTTTGCATTGTGTTATCAAAGTATTGTTTAGTATATAGTTGCAACTATTTTTACATCTGCTCAATCCCAGTTTAGTATTTTGATTGTAAACACAGTGGAAAAAAATGTCAAAAACCTTACCCACAAAAACCAGAAGGCAATTTTCAAAGGCACTTGTAAGAAACACTCCCCCTGCTGTCCTTTTACTGAGGGGCCTTCAGATCTATTAACATAGGTTTATCCCTGTGCTATGTTGCCAGTTCCTGTAATGTGCACAGAATGCAGCATCTAACTGAGGGCCACTTCAAATGCCAGAAAGCATATGGAGCCTGTCATGACACATGCCATGACTATACATGTGTTTATTTTACAAGATATACATGTTGGACAAATGCACATATGAGAGAACTGCCACTAAGCATCGCTCCCCAGTGCATGAGGTACAAGATAGCTTCTGTGCTTTTTCGTGTGCAAGTGGTATCCATACAGGACAGATTCAATGTTTGAAGTGGCCCTAAAATGCTTGACAAGAACCCTACCTTCAAGTGTGTTATACAATCTTTAACTGTAACAGGTACTGAACTTTTAACATTTTTAGAATGCGTTTATCACTGTGCCCCACGCAAAGGTTTTCTATGCGATGGAGGTACCAGATGGACAGGCAAGCTACTGGGGAGTTCATATCCCTCCAGTTTTATCTTGATAAGATGCTTTGCTAATGCAAATTCCTCCTCATCCAACATGCCATCGTTATCACAGTCAGCAAGCTTCCAGATTTTTCCCAGGACACTGTTGGGCAGTTTGGAGGTCAACATTTCCTTCTTTGCATTGGCCCCAGAGACTCTACCATTGACTGGCGAGAGAGTGTAAAAGATTTCATCATATATAGGTTTATCTTTGGCAACAATCCACTCCTCCTCGTCGGCTCCTTCCTTGGCACCTTCCCCATAGCCCTGGTCAAATGGTCCTACTGTGGTGCCATCAAACGCCCCACCTTGAACCTTCTGCGCAGGCGTGTTACGCTCTTCCTGGCTCACCAGAGTCATGAGGTAGGCAACTTTGTTTGCCAGCATATTATCTACAGCTTCAATCAGCTTTGGCTTCAGAGAATGGAATTTGGTGAAGTCGTATTTCTCCAACTGCTCCTGTGAAATGGAAAAAGAAATGATTGCAAGTAAGAACACTGTTCAACAATTCCTTGATAAAATTCTTGGCATCTGCCAAGTGTGAATAAGGATGATTCCAGAATGAATGTTGCATGAAAGAAGCCTTCAATTTAGGAAGCCGTGTTCATGTTTATAGTTACCCAGGCTGCACCATAGAAAAACAACACAAAAATATAGTTCTGTGAAATGCTTTAGATAGAAGGAAGCCAAGGTACTTGAAGAGAAACAACGGAGTGTTGACAGTAAGACTGTGTACTTACAAACCTTTACCCTGTACCAGCAAAGACACAGATATAATACTTCTTCACATAGTGCACATTTAAACTATGGAATTTGCTTGTGCAAGATGTGGAGATGGCAACAAACTTGGGAAGCTTTAAAAGGGGACTAGATAAATTCACAAAGGCTCAGGTTATCAATGGCTACTAGTCATGATGGCCATCCATGGACTACTCCCAGAACCAAGACAAGATGCCTCTAAATATTGTCCTGGGGATCATAAGCAGATAATGCTATTATACTCATGCCTTCCTTGTAGGCTTCCCATAGGCAGTTGCTTGATCACTGTGAGCACAGGGAGTTGGGGCTAGATGGACCTTTGGTCTGATCCAGCAGGGCTGTTCTTATATCGCACCCCTACTTATCTATTTACTTTACAAAAGAGGCTCTCTTAGGGTCTGACTGGGTTGTTCTTGCATAACAAAATCACCCTAAATTGATGTTTCCAGGCAGTTCTGGCACAGTGGAATCATCTAGTGTGAGTCACAGCTTGTCATAACACACATTTCAAATGGCTTCCAGTTTGTGGCCAAATTATGATCTGAAGAGGCGCCTGCATGTGAATCCAGAGAGAATCTTGCCACTCTGGGATAGCCTGCAAAAAATTCAGCTTACCACAATACAGCCACAACAATGGCTGTGTAGTCAGCCTTAATTACTGGATGATATTCTTAAAGATACACCTTTTTGTGTTTGTTCATGGAGTGACAGTTTCAGTTAGCAACTCATTTCTCAATTGTCACAGCTGTTCTCTGTTTCAGAAGGGTATTGAGCAACTTGAAGAGAAACAGAGATATGACTAACTTTCTGGTGACATTCTCATAATCTACATACCTTTCAATGCCAAACTTGGAAGTTCTGCCATAAGCCCCAACACCACCAAATGCAGCTGCAGAGGCTACAATATCAAGTAGAAGACCAGTATGGGGAATGGGGCTTTTGACCCCTTACCCTTTCAGTAACTCTCTCCCCCAAAGTCCCCCAGGGAGGGGGTACTGGTATCTGCACCTACAGGGTTTTGATTTCCCCCACTACCTCTTGAGATCCCAGGGGAAAAAACACTGGAGATGGGAGCTTTTAAAGCCTTCCCCCTCCTCCCTCTACACAGAACTTCGGTTTCACATAAAGACACCACCACCACAAGATAGATTTGTAAAGTAAAAAATCCCACTTCAAGGCAAAAAACTATATGCAACTCAGGATCATGTGTAGCTTGGCTCATGTGTAGTCCAGGCTTATGAAACCTGAAACAACAGCCATTTTTGAGCAATGCCTTATTAGTAATCCCACTGATGTGCCTTCTACATGGTTCTAATTTCGAGCCAGATTCAACTACGAGGTTACCTATTATCTGTGAGGATTAAAAAAAGGAGTGGGGGATAACTATGCATGACACCTTGAAAGGCAGGAAATAAATGTACTGAATAAACAAATTAAGTGTCTGATTTCCTTATACAATAGATAAAGCTGTTGTTTTTTTGGTAGAGTTTTTTATGATAAAGCTGTGGTTGAAATAATTAGAGATAAACAAACTATCCATCTGTTGAGGTACTGCACCTGCATTTTCTTGACATCAGGGAAGTCCCCTGGAGAGATCTGGTACTGTTGCTGCAACTGAATATAAATCTCAGGTAGCTTGTTGATTAGTTCTTTCTTCTTATTTTCTTTTCCAAATACCGAAGGCATTTCCTTCTTCAGGTGACTAATGATATAAGCATGTACCTAAAACAGAACAGCAGGCGATTCAAGTTAGCAGTGATTTCCATGCCTCCTACCTTACAACAGATGTGAACAAGAAAAACCCTCAAGAGACACCAGTTTAATGTTTGTTGTATTGTAAAAAATGCACAAATACTAAATATTCCATATAACTGACACACTCATTTTAGCTTTGCAAAAACTCCAAAAGAAGAAAAAAAGGGATTATAACATTCTGTCTCTTGAAGAAAGAGAGAAAAAAGTGGTAGCCAGGAAAACTACTGAGATGTCGATTTGCAGCTTAGTGCAAATACAGGTGGCTGAGATGGCAGATAATGACTACGTTAAAGAAAGCTAGGGCCTCCTTAACGGAAAGCATATTATTTGCTCATAAACTTTTATGAATTTAACCTATGTGGTCATTGTCATCCCCCTCCAAAAAAATACAAATCTATCAGTTAAAATGTCTGGTTTTGACATCAGTTTTAAACCATAGTTAAACTTAGTTGTGCATGGGGCTAAAGCCACACGCCTTTCACTCCTCCCCTGCTGCTGCTAGACAGCCAGGAAACTAGCCATGGTCAGGTTGAGTGTTACACCCAAAGCTGGGCTTGTGATTTGTCTTTCTCCAAAAAACCACAAGCTGTAACCAAGGTTTGTTCTTAGCTTTCTGCTTATGGTTTGTTTGCCCAGGTTCAGGTATTGCCCAGGTATTGCTAAGCCAGACCATAGCTTACTTAAGTTTAACTATGGTTTAAAGTGGCATGTGAGCAAGGCCAATGATATCGATTAAATGAAACCAAAATAGAAGTGTGTGTTATATATTTGCTGCCTCTGTATTTAAAGACAACCACAAAGAGATGCCATGAGGAAAGCAGAGCAGTTCCTGTCTATGAAAAATTAAGCTACTATTTATGTATCATACAGTAAACTGTATGAACTGTATGAACTGATTGAAATGAATCACTTTAAAAGTTTATTGAATATTCACTTTAGCAAGAACAAACCCTACAACCCTTCTTCCTACCCATCACTTAATCACCCATCTAATACAATGTGAAGCAGGAACATCAAGCACTTAACTACATAGACAGACAAATACAGACATAAGGAACATAGAGAAGAACCAAGCAAAGATCTGAGAAAGCAAGCAAGATGTGAGCGAGCTACTGTAACAGAATGAAGGTGAGGATCCAGTTAGGATGTATTGATCAAGTATGTGCAAATGCGCTTAAAACATGGTGTCTGTATATTATTTTTATGCAAATTATGCCACTGATCCACCAGGTTTCTACATTCTTACTGAATGTGATCCATGATAGAATGACAAGATTTTGATGCATAGAGTATGGGAAGTCAAATGCTGAATGTCTTCAATAGTATTTCCCCCTGTCTCATTTAACCAATTACATTTCTTCAAAGCCCCCATTGTGCTTTTGCAGATGAGGTTTTCAGCCTTCAAAGCATTTAAATATGACCTATCACACTGCGCACAAGGAATACCAGAGCGGCTGATAAGACCCTGAAGTTGATAGGGAGCTGACAACTGACTTACTCAATTATTCTAACATGATAGGAATTTCAAGAGTATGCTTAGGAGGCGAAGGCAACATCAAAATGAGAACCTACATAATGCTTTTGCTTTTCTATAAAAGAAAACAAACACCCACAAAAAGAAAGAAAGAATGTGGTGCTCTAAAAGAACTGCTGTATTGATTGGAATCCATTTAAAGTCATTTCAAACTTCCTTTTCAACTCTGTTTGCCACTTAGACAATTAACAGTTTGGCTTAGATTCTATGTTAAGCTAAGGAAGTTCAAGGAAGCAAAGTTTCACCTCTCATCCACGCACCCTTGCAGTCAGCTACAACACCCCCTCAAGCCCCACGAGACTGGGTGGGGTAGGGAGCATTGTCCAAAATTGGACTTTGATCCTAAGATAAGGATGTTTATAAAAGGAATGTTTCCCATGCCCTCACCACCACCCCATCCCAGATAGTTCAGGAGGGCCCCAGACTCTCTGGATGAGCTTTTGAGGGGCTGATGATGATTGGAGGAAGGAAGATGGGTTGAGAAACTGTCCTTTTCTTTCATAGCTGTTGCACACTAGGTCAGAAGTTTCACTGGGTGTCCACTAGAATCTTCAAGATCTTTTTAGAGCTAAACCACTACCAGTTCAGACTCCACATATGGTTAGGATTTTTTGCCCCAATGTGCATAACTTTATAGCTGCTTACACTGAAACGGCATTTGCCATTTTAATGTTCATTCACCCAATTTGGAGAGATCTTTTGGAGTTCCCTGCAATCCCCTTTTTAATCCCAACCTGAAAAAATTGTTGTCATCAGCAATCTTTTTCTGTCCATACCTAACTCCAAGTCATTTATGAACAAGTTAAGGACCACAGGTCCCTGTTTCCTTTCCTCCCATAAAAGTAAAACAATAATTACCTTGATTTAATACTGTCAGCTCAACTCACTTTACACTGCTGCACAGAAAGCGGAGAAGATAACAAAAAAGGCACTTCACCAAGAAGTGCTCAAGGAAAGCCAAGCTTTATCCCACAATTTTACCTTTGCAAGTCGTGATCTCTTGATAAGGTCATTCAGTTTTCTCACTGTTGCCTTTTGTGGTAGGTTCTGGATGTCCTGGAACAGATCTTGTGCTTCCACCTCAAACAGCTTTCGGTTCTCTGAGTTTTGCAGGGGCTGAGACCAAAAAGAGCCAATGTAGACACGCAACACCTCTGGAGTGTTAATCACTTTCCCCAAAGACCACATGAGTGCTCCATAGACTCTCATTAACTGCTGGGTGTCTACTTGGTCAGCCTTATTCAACACAACCCGGATCTTGTCATCCTGACCCCGGAATGCTTTGATTGCTTCTGAGAACTCGTCAGAAATATCAAGTTTGTGGGCATCAAATAAGAGGATGATACGATCAACACGCTCAGCAAACCACTGCAGAACCTGACAGAAGTCATAGCCTGAAAGAGAAAGGGGGGAAAGAGAGGGGAGGGTATAAAATCTGATGTTGCTTAGAATTATTTAGAAGTAATTTTAATTTTCTAACATAGGTACTTTGAGAAGAGTCTGGACATAATTTTACAATGCTTGGGAAAACAGTGAGTACAGATGTTGCATTGGGGCAAACTCAAGATACCTTAGATACATTCAGTGAGACTTCTTGCAGGTTCATGCTAGCTTTGATGATGCAAAGGGTATTTTAAATCACAAAATGTAGAACTTTTATCTGACAGAAATTCTGTCATCAGTTATTACAGAATTTCAAAGTAATATTTTATCATGCACCTAGTTCTCCTATTGAATTTTGTTTAAAAAATTGCCATTAATTTTGGCTGGATCACTTCTAATGTAGTCACTGTTTTTAAGTTAATTAAGAAATAGACCTTCTAAAACACACACACACACAGAGAGAGAGAGAGAGAGAGAGAGAAAGAACCCTAGATTAGGAGATTTCCAGACAGATGGAGATGTTGTATGAGATCACTGGCAAATCAGATATCAGCCAAGAAGAGGAAATGGTAGGAAGAAGATAACTATGTAAGTGCTCAACGAAAGCAGCTGGGTGGTCTTTAAAATAAACATTTTCATTTTGGAAAGCAAAATGAGGCTTCTCTCTCTCTCTCTGTGTGTGTATGTGTGTGTGAGAGAGAGAGAGAGACTGATCCAACAAGTAAAATAGTGAACTTTCACACAGAGTTGACATCTAAGAGCTCCCTTGCATTTAACAATCCAACAGATTCTGCTTCAGTTATGAAATTAATATTATCCTCCAGCCTGGCATTGGACAAAAATGCAAGGGGAACAGAAACTTCAAGTTTTATCTTGTGCTTCTCCAAAACAGAATAAACCATGGGCTTGGTTTGTTGGGTCAGGATGATAAAAATAAACCATGAACTCACATTCAGACATCACAACAAGCCAGAGCTTGATTCCCAGCAGCTGTAGGAGTTGGGGAAGAGTAGCACTGCACATTAAACCACAGCTTGTTTTGAACTGTGGTTTAATGTGACGCGTGAACTGGATCATTGAATAAGCCTCCATGAGGAGGAACTATGATAACTGGGAGGTCAAGCATTGAAACAGACCTTTATCCTGCTACCAGTATATATTCTGTTGTCTCTTTGAAAAAATGAACTCTAGTTGTATAAAGATGAGGGCTGTGAGTTTTCACCTTATAGAAAGCAATACCAACCCATGCACAACAGAACGCAAAACATGGATTTAATAAAACCTGGTCCCTATCCATTCAGCAGGCATTAGTTCAAAACAAGGCACCAGAGACTTCCAGGACTGTTACTGGACCATGCTGTTGCCAAACTGATAGAGCAAGCACTCAAGAGATTAGCTGGATTAGCCTGTACAGCAAAACAGGTCACTAGTCCCTGCAATTATTTTTCTGCACTACTTATTTAATTAAGAACCTGATGTTGTTTTGTTTGTTATAAGCGCTCTGGGATGGGGAAAGGGTGGGACATACATTTTACTATAGATAAAACAAAGCAACAAGCTCACCTCTGCGTATTCGCTGTTTCTCTCCTGAAAGAATGCCGGGGCTGTCTATGATGCTAATGCTCTTCAGAACCTGATTGGGCAACTGAGCACACATGAACCTGCA
Source organism: Podarcis pityusensis (assembly GCF_964106645.2). Classification (NCBI taxonomy): domain Eukaryota; kingdom Metazoa; phylum Chordata; class Lepidosauria; order Squamata; family Lacertidae; genus Podarcis; species Podarcis pityusensis. The sequence continues at coordinate 44,508,720 of NC_138028.1, forward strand.
GAGAAAAACAAAAGGGCCCAGTTATTTTAATATTAGTTTTCAGACCTCTAGGAAAAGCAAAAAAATCCTTTTCTGTATCTGAACAACAAATGAGGGACCCCCTAAGTATATCAGATAACATTTCTGTTAGATTAAGTTATATACATACATACATATATATATATATATATATATATGCCTGTTTCTTGGGAGAAAAGCAGTGACAAACCTAGACAGCATCTTAAAAAGCAGAGACATCATCTTGCTGACAAAGGTCCATATAGTTAAAGCTATGGTTTTCCCAGTAGTGATGTAGGGGAAGTGAGAGCTGGACCATAAAGAAGACTGAGCGCCGAAGAATTGATGCTTTTGAATTATGGTGCTGGAGGAGACTCTTGAGAGTCCCATGGACTGCAAGAAGATCAAACGTATCCATTCTTAAGGAAATCAGCCCTGAGTGCTCACTGGAAGGACAGGTCCTGAAGCTGAGGCTCCAATATTTTGGCCACCTCATGGGAAGAAAAGACTCCCTGGAAAAGACCCTGATGTTGGGAAAGATTGAGGGCACATGGAGAAGGGGATGACAGAGGATGAGATGGTTGGACAGTGTTCTTGAAGCTACCAGCATGAGTTTGACCAAACTGCGGGAGGCAGTGGAAGACAGGAGTGCCTGGTGTGCTCTGGTCCATGGGGTAACAAAGAGTTGGACACGACTAAATAACAAGAAGTTATATATGTTTATGGATATATGCAGAGAAAGAAACCACTCTGAAAGTTAAAGAAATGCAAAAGGGGGTTGTGGATTTATGTGGACTAGCACCTCCCCTTCAGCCATACATGTGAGAAAGGGCTCTTTCATGTAGGGTTGCCATATTTCTAAAAGTAAAATTCCAAGAGCGAATATCCCGAGATCCCCCCCTCACATGGAAATACTCTACTATGCCAACATTGGGGAATGCAGGGGGCACTTCTCATGCTCATTGACTGCATGGCTGGGTGTAACCCTTCTTACCATCCCACTACCTTGCAATATGTGAGGGGTGTTATTCTAAACTCCCTTCCTGCCATACAAAAAGAAGAAAAGCCTTGCTGTATTATATTCTCTTCTCTGTGATCAAGTAATGTCAGTACAAATGATCAGTTGTCAAGACGGACTTGGTTCTTTCCTGAGAACATTATCTCAATACATACAGGATTTCCTATCAAAGCATCCTTGTACAAAAACAAAACTTATGTAGTTTTAGGAAGAGCCATGCCACATAGAGAATAATCATTGGTTACAGTTGTGACTTGGATGTGCTGAATTAATGTTACAATAAATATGGGATGGGCTAAGGGAAAGGGGGGGGGGAGAAATAACAAATCAGTTCATGATGGAGTGGGTATCTGGACCCCAATTTCTCACATACCAACCACAGCAAGTAGTGAAGGAGAAGCAAGAGTAAGATTTCTTCCTCATTCTTGAAAGGGGAAAAAGTGACCAAAAACTATAAAACACACATGGCTATTGACAAATTCTAACCCATATCCTAGTTAAGAGAGTCTTTTCACACTGGTGCACAAATTAAGAAAACACAGCAAGCAAAACATACCAGGTGGAGTAACGTATGCTGCTTAGTTTCATCCACTTTTAATACTGCTTCCCCCATTTTAAAAAAAATGATTCCTAGGGTGCAATCCTATTGGTTGTCCTTGTGCTGTTGCTCAAACAGAAATATTTGCTAACAGAAGAGAAGAGAAGCAGCAGCAGTTTTTGCAAATCCTTCTCCTCCTTGCAGCTCTCAATGATACTCACCCCACAAATCTGTTCTGGGGGATTGGCTGACCCTTAAGAACAGATTTTGCAGCATGCTCCAGGCTGCAGGAGGAGGAAGACATGGCAAAAATCTCTCACCCTCCTGTTAGCATGCACTGTTAGTGAGAGCACTGCATCTAAAGTTGGATGCAATCACTGATGTTTTGTATGGTGTGGGCTGCAGATTTTTAAAAACCAGATTGTATAAAAAAGAGCTTTAAAACCAGATTTAAGATTGAACTGGGGAAAAAAATGTTTTACAATGTATTCTAGAGAATGTGATTTTCCTCCTGCGCTATCATATTTTCTGCAAAATCCTTTTGACTTCAGCTGAGTATTACTAGAAGCTAAAGAAGCCAGTATTAGGAGAAGACTGAGCTCTTTTATTCCAGCTAAACAATGACACAATGTTTAAAATTTTCCGGAAGCCAAGCAATGAAGAAGTAGGAACAAGTTTTACAAGAAAAACAAGAACTGCAGTGATATAAGGAGATAGCACTGTGCAATACAGCTAAGCTATTTATAGGAAAGGGGATAAGGGCAGCAAAAAAGTAAAAAGTGGGAAAGACATTATACAGCAGTATAAATGCAAGGTGTCTGAAGTTTTAATATAGACTTAGTAAAATTAGCATTCTACAAACCTTTTACAAGTGAGAAGCAGCCCTGTGTAACAATATGTTTAACAGCACCTATCTGATTAGAAAGAGCTAGGCAAGTTTGTTTCTATGTGCATTGGGAGAGCGGAAGAAACCCCACAGAGAATGACTGAAAACAACCAAAGCCGAAGAGGGGTGTGAGTACACTTGGTGAACAGGATGCACCCCACCCTTGTCTTCCCTTTCCCATTGCTCATGCCACAAAAGCAGAACCAGAGTTTAGAAACTGGTTCCACATATTGGGGGTGGGGGTGCAATGGCGTGGGCCTGGGGAGGGGGTGCAGCGAAGCTAACAAAACTTAGCAGCATTGTTTTGCTCCTGCCAGGGTAGCAGAATTGGAGCTTGTAGCTCTAACTCTGTTTCCACGTCAAGAGTGAGAGAGGTATGGAAAACATCTGCCTCACAGTAATACTTCATCATAAAGCTCTCTCAGTCTCTTACTTATGCTACCAGAAACAAACACACACAATGGTGACCAATGAACCCCTTTAGGGCTCTCCTTGATCAATGGGTGGTGGTGGAAACCTGAAGAACATTATGAACTCATTGGCATGCTGTACCTGCTGATAACTACAGGCAAAACAGAGTAACATGGTACTAAAAATGTAGCTTATCAGTCAAAACACCAATGCCCACAGAGAGCAGCCAACGTTTAGCAGATTAATGGCAGTAAAGTGAGATTGTTGTTGTTTAGTCATTTAGTCGTGTCCGACTCTTCGTGACCCCATGGACCAGAGCACGCCAGGCACTCCTGTCTTCCACTGCCTCCCGCAGTTTGGTCACTGCCTTGCCGTGGCAAAGGGGCTTGAATAACTCAGAGAAGCTATGAACTATGCCGTGCAGGGCACCCAAGATGGACAGGTCATAGTGGAGAGCTTTGACCAAACGTGATCCACCTGGAGCAGAAACTGGCAAGCCACTCCAGTATCCCTGCCAAGAAAACTCCATGGACAAAGTGAGATACAGAGCTTAAATTTATGTATTTAGACACTCAAACTTCCAGGGTGTCTTATCTGGAGCAGCTCTGGTATTTGGCAAGCTAGAAAGCAAATGCCTACAAACCATGCAAAGCCTGAGTCATTGCTATGGGAGTTGGTCTAATATTTTCACGGCCCTTTCCATAGTGTGAGGCTCACCCACAGCCAAGAGAGAAGTAGTTTATGGCTCCCACCCCCAAATAATATTCTTCTTGGCTCATTTATTCATTTTTCAAAGGTTTTCATTTACTATTTGGAAAGTTTTGAGTCATCATCCTTGAAGGTCTTCCAAACTCTTCCAGAAATCACTAGTCAGAAGCTGTTTCAACCACTTAAATGGGTGCATTCAGAACTTACAAGGGGTACTGAGAATACAGCAGAGTAACAACAGAATGACAACTACTAATACGGTACAGATATAATGTGGAGCAGTCTTGCTCCAGTTACATCCGAGGAGTGCCCATTAAAGAAAAGCACTAATATAGTTTGCATTTGGTCCCCCTTAAATATTGTACTTGAAAGTACTACATGGGGCTAGATAAAACTGCAATTCTTATTTACACTTAGAAGTCTCATTGTTTTCTGAAAAACCCACACATTACTTTCAGCATGTACCCAAACTTTGTGTTGGTCTTTACTCAGTGCTCTAAGGCAGTGCTGGAGAACCCACAGCCAGCAGGCCTAATCAGGTCTGAGATGGGTCCCAATCTGGCCTTGTGAAGCCTTTTGCCATAGCTATGTCTGCCTGCCCCACCCCTGACATCATATGCTGGTCCCACTCACCTGTCGAAAGCTGGCTCATAGGTGGGCAGGAAGGCATTAGGGATTCAGGCTGTCATATGGATCTAATTCTCCAACCCTGCTCTACAAGGACATTCATTTTGTGAGCTTTTGCTTTAAAAGCATTAATATTAGATGTGCATCACAGCAATTCTAATAATGTAATTTAGTCTAACAGAGAGAAGTTTTCCTTTTAAAAAACACACAACTGTTTTGATCACTTATTTTTCTACATTTCTCATGGGAGTAGGAGACAAATGAAAAGAAAAATGGTGAAGGAATAAATAAATAAATATGCAATATGCAGCCGCCTCTCCACCATTGACACACACCTGCCATTATTTTAATCAAAACTAAGGAATGTAGACATATTCTACTCCCAAGATAGCAAACAGCAGGGACAATCTGATCAATGGAAGAGGGCTGGGCACATATTTAAGATCATGCCCAATAATTTATAATTTCTGGATTTTCTTGTTTTTAAAAACATTGAATTCAATACTTTGAGGGAGGAGAAAGCTTCATAGCTGCAGCCAACAAGCAACTCATACAATGAATACTTACAGTACTCTAGCACTCCATCTTGGGAGTATTCACTGAGTGCAATTCAACCCCAAGAACAAAACAAGTCTGCACACAGCATCAAGAATTGTTCTCCCACCCACCATTACTTACCTATTCAAGAATGCATTTCCAAAACGGCTGAGCTTGCGAAACGGCTTTTTAGGGTCTACTACAAGAGCATTCCCTGGAACACTCCCTTCGGTGTCTCCATACATGACAGCAATGAAGGAATCTGTAGTTGGTTCTGGACCAATCCTCATTCCTGGAAAATCCTGCTCCAACAGATACCTGTGGAATGGGAAATAAGAATACTAAAATTGAAACAATCAACAAACTGAGACACAAAACATGAAGGGCAACCCTTCTAACAGTAAGTAGGGAGATCAGTAGCCAACTCTCCCTGAATGGGGATTTCTACAACTGTCACCATCACTGAGTCACCCACTATATTTCCACTTCTGTCTGCTGCAGGCTTGTAAGTTCACCATTATCTGCAAATAAAATCTATGGGAGTGTACAGAAGTAAAAAAAAGGTTAGGCCCTACGGCTAGATGAAAGAGATTTGGTTAGTTAGCTGGTTGATCAAATTTTTGTAAAAGAATGGTTATGTATAAGAACAAAAGAGCCAACAACCCTTTAATCAATCAGATTTGAAAGTTAGACTGATTACAAAAACAAGTTTGGCTGTCACCCACATAGCAACATTTTTGCCTTATGGAGTATTTGATCATGGCCAACTAATAGGCAGACAAATAGCAATATTGGACTAGTCAGTTGCCTAGGTTGCCAGTCCTAAAGAGAAAACATGTAAAAATCACTATGTTTGTTCAGTGTTTCCCTGAATGATATAATTCACTTATTTTAGTAACATAAATGAAAAATTAACAGACTTTGACAGCCACAATAAAAGCTAGATGAATTCAATTATAGCTGGCATGCCAAGTAGCATTATTTCCAATCTGCTCTCAAATAAACCATGTGACAATTATTTTTCCACTACCCACATCCATAAACAATTACCTAGCAACATTTTATTGGGCTATCCATTTCCTGCTTTACACAGGGGGGAAATAAAGGCAGGATAGAAGATACGAGGAATTCTTTATTGTTGCAGGACAGAAATTCTGTATTTCTGTTGCACACTGTCAATAAAAGAAAAGCTTCAGCTCCTTGTAATTGTGCTCTATTAACTTTGTTCTTGTTTTTAAAAGGCAGTCCACCCTCCCTGCTACATTTAGGCAACCATACTGCAACCAGTTTCACATGCTATCTGTGCTAATAGGCAATTCACTAAGACATCAGCTCTGGGTGCTATAGCAACAAGCCAAATTCAAATATTGGGAAAGGGAATGAATATTTAATTTCATGTATCATGGCGCATTGTAGTGCAGCCATATTTAAAACACTGTGAAGAGTTCTGATCAACAAATTTCTAAGAGACATGGTACAGAAAAAGGCAACTAAAATGATTTAGGGGTTGGAGCCTGTGTTGTGTAGTGCTCAGTGTTCTATTCTACAATATGTCAGGCTAGGTAGGGCCTGGGAGACCAGGGTTCAAATCCTCATTCAGCCATGAATGTCACTGGGTGACCTTGGGTCAGTCGCTGTCTCTTAGCCTACCTCACAGGTTTGCTGTGAGAATAACATGGGGTGGGAGGGAGAACTATTTATGCCATTTTGAGGTCCTTGGAAGAAAGGTGGGATATAGTAAATACATAATAATAATAATAATAATAAATAAATAATCTTCCCTGTGGAAGAAGACTGAGCAAGACAGGTCTATTTTCATTTAGAAAAATATATAAATATAGATAAATATGTACATGGTTAGGAATGATATATTTGGAATGGATACAGAATATGAAACATTTCCTTCATTACACCTCATGTAAGTACTTTATGGGATTAATTAACCACCATATGGCATGATAAACATTAGTCCCCCCCCCTATTGTTTTTTATTAAAAGTTTTAGGATAAACCAAGGGATACCGAACAAAAACATCATGGACTCGAAACAGTTGATCTCTCACTCGTAATGTGTGAACACTTCTGCCACCTGTGTACTTCCCAAGGTATACGGCTAACCAATGTTGGAGAGAGAATGCTAGACAAGATAGACCTGTGCTCTGATACAGCATTTCAGGCTGCAATCCTAAACACATTCAATAGCATTTAACTCAGCAGGACTTACTTCCAAGTAAATATGAACAGGACTAACTTGAACTAAATTGCTCCATGTCAGAGGTTTGCGAACCTAGTGCCTTAAGAAGTAGACACACACACACACACACACACATATTACCATCTTCCTTCTCAACTTGCAAATTGCTCATAAAAAATAGAGGCAGAGTACAATAAAAGCGGACAAAAGTGAATTTTCCCCACTCCACTCCGTTATATTATTAACACAGGAAAAGCAAGGATTTATGTGGCCAGTAGGTATCAGGGGAGCAAAAGTTCAAAGGCATAGAGTGATATACAGGAAGGCTATTTTAAGATAGTCTGCAAAATGTAGAGTAGTTCACACAACAGACATCCTGAGGATATTTGAAGATTGATTCTTTGTCTTCTGCTCACATTTCATTCCCACCCCCATCCTCTTTCAGCTCAATGGAGTCAATTTTTCCTGAAGCCCAGTTCAATTTGAGCTTCAAACTAGAGCAGTGCTAAGAGTTATCCTTGAGTCCCTGCTGTGGTAATCACAGAAGTACTTTTCAAACTCCACTCCGGGGAATGTTGGGGTAAGTTCATCAGGGAATCCACAGTGGGAAGAATCTGTAATGCCAGACAAGCCTTCCTGCACTTGCTCTGTGGCAGCAGAGGGTATGGTGTGTCCCAGGTGGAATGTTAGTTCACACAGGACAATGATGAGGCCCAGTTAAGCCCAACCAGTGCTCCACATAAGTCAACCATGGAATGCCTACTCCTAGGAAGTCATAAAAGGGCAAGTGAAAGGAAGCAAATAGACTGCTGTAAAAGAGGAAGGGAGGGGTGGGGGAAAGATGTGGGGATGGGGGGTAACTTGGTGACAATTAGGAGGGGAAGGAGAAACTGAAGACAGAACCTTAGGAATAAAAAAGAAAGACAGCTGAAAAGGCATCAGGAAGCAGAGGAAGAGCTGATTCAAGCTATCATATTTTGTGTCATAAGCTTGTTTGAATGTGGTCAACATGGGCAAGAGAGCCAATAGACTGATATGAACTTCTTATGGCTAGTTAGAAACAACTTAATGTAATAAAATGGCTAGAGGCTAATTTCATTTGTACTTTGGTTTATTCTAATTGTTAAATTATTGTTTGGGCCAACGCTTTTAAGCTGTAATCCATTACACTCTAGAGAGGTTGCTAACCAGTCATCTTCCTATTCATAATTAAAAGCTGCACAATGAAAACATTTCTAATACACAGAGGTTCCATTACAGACAGGCAGGCAGGCAGAGATTTGCAGCCCACTATGGAAAGGTTATCCTGAAGGGAAACTATTTGAAAACAACCAGTCTGAAGCATACTTGCTTCAGCAATATGGAAATGCTTCACTTGCACCGCTGGGCTTCTAGGATGAGGTGAGTTGAATCCATAAATTGTTCTGATGGGCAGTGCAGAGCAACAGGGCTGATCTCTTTCCTCTGTTATGATCACTCCACCCTGAATTACCAGGCTAAAAACTATTTTTTACTTACAAGCAAAAAGGAAAAAAAAAGAAAAAGCAAATCCTGTGGTACTAGATTTGCTGAAGAGTAGAAATCCTGTTTGAAATAAAACGCATGGCATTTGAAACCAGTAAGGAGGAATAGAAAGTGAGGTGGTTAAGGAGCGCATGAAATCTCAGCAGTACAGCGAAATGTGGGCACTCTCTGTTCTGCCTCACAATCAGACTAAAAAGGTCAAAGAGAGACAACTGTTTCATACTCATTTCTCCACATTTTACATACATGAAATCACGGAGGAAAAATACCGTAAACTGGAAAGTGCATGCAACAAACCAGAAAATATTTATGTGATTATGCCTTCTGGTAGAAGCATAGCCACAATCAACCCAAACATGTACTGTCTGGTTCACAAACTAACCTTTCTCTGTACAATCAGGGAGTGAGGAGAGAAGAGGTGAACAACTACAAGGGATATGGTATTTCTGGTGCTGGCATATCAGATTCTTAATCTCAGTTACCTGGTGCATAACCCAATGACCTTCAGGTGCCAGGTTAGAACAATTTTGTTTCTCCAGGCTTCTAATTGGCCATTAAAGAGTTTGCTGCTTCTGAACAATGCTTTTTTGTTTTGTTTTGAAGGCTGACTGGTTGTTCAATGCCCCACCTACATACAAACCATTAAGTCATTTTCAGAAACAACAGATGCTACATGCTCTGTGTATCATTCCCCTGAGCTGACCATGAAAAAGTTAACAAATAAGAATGGTCAAAATACCCAAAAACCATTTTTAGAAGAGAATAGAGTGGAGTGTCTAGATTTTCCAGATATTCACATATATCCTGTGGCACTAGACAGCTGAACAACTGTTACTTGTATAGCTTTACAATAAAGACAAATTACATTGCACTTTTGTTTGATGTGAATATCTGTCAAAAAGAAAACACTTTATGAAAGAAATGTCTACTTGTTTGCAAACTAGTAAGGCAAACTGGAATTCTATATAATTAAAAATTGTCTCATAAGAAAATTGTTATTAAAAGTAATTGGTCAAAATCTTATTCCATTAATGCCTACAGTTACCTTTGCAATAATTTAAAGTGAACATTTCAGACAAGTTACAAGTCTGAGCAGTGTGTTGATAAATGAAAGAAGAATGCAACTAAGTAATGTATAGTATAATGCATATACAATGTAATGTGTACCATATACAAATCGTTCAGTTGTGTTTTTCCTGTACAAGGAAAAGTAAAAAGGAAGGAAGGGAATTTCCCAGAAATACAATTATTTGTTCTACATGAATTTTAAGTTCTGTCTGTAAAATAACCTAGTTATTAGGGTTTTGAATTAAAATTAGATATTCGTTTCGAAGCTGTCTAGGCAAACACTAAAGAAGAAAACACAGCTATAGTAGAAAAACACAGTGGCAGAATGAAAGATGTGGTCTGAAGTCAGGAAAGCTGTTACTGCAAGTGTACTGTACAGCTTTGGAATATAAAGAAATTCAAAGATGTGGTTTAAAGGACACTTTTAAAAAATCCTGTGTTACATAATTTCAGTCATCAATATTGTACACTCCTGCACAGCAGTAGGCATTCCTTATTGTATCCATCACAACAGCACCTAAAACCTCAAGGTCACTATTTTCCTTAACCACCTCCCTTTCCTTCAACATCTTTACATCTAATTGCCCTTAGGTGTTGAAAGCAAAATTGGAAAGTTTTGTGGTACCTTAAAGCCTAACTAATTTATAATGGCATGACTAAAGTCCACATCATTTGTTAGTAATGCATGTGCTATTGTCACAAGACAAAATACTAACACATCTTCTCCTCTAGAAGATATTTGCAAGTGGAAATTTTTTTTTGCAAGTTAAGGCCTATTAAGAAAAACTTCCTGGGATATTTACCTATGGGGTGTAGCACTGACTTTGTGAAGGTAAATATTAAAGCTCAGGATAACTGGACAATGAGATGTCAGAAAGGTAAAATGCTGAAAGGGCTACACTCCGACATACCAACCAAGGGATGAGAAGCCTCAAGCATGGGAACCAAATGTGACCTTCCAGGTCTCTTTCTCTAGCCTCTGAGATTCTCCCTCACTGACCCTATTTCACACCTTTCTTGAGTGTATTTACCTGGCTAGAATATGTCATTGAACTATGACAATAAGAGCTAGTACAGCCCATATACTCTCAACCTGAACTCTTAGTCTGCAGAATGGGAACATTATTTTACAGGTTATTTGGAAAGACGAATTATACTTGGATTACAAAGCATTAAAAATATTAGTGGGCTGGCCTGTGCTGTTCACTCAGACAGACAGAATATGGTAGTTACGCAGCAAGACCCTAACAATAGAACAGACAGAACACTGAAGCTTATCCTAGTTCAACACACCGCCCCAAAAGGGAGGCATATCCACACAGATACAATCGTCAACACATTCACAACAAGGCAGTGATGACAGAAGCGGAATGCCTCTCAAGTTCACCCATGTGTTAGTTAGGCTGGCTGGGACAAACAAGAGAACCCATCACCATTCGCTACTACAGACCCTTCTTTTGAAATTCACCAAACCTCCACATCTTATGGCAAGTTCAACTATTTGCTATCATAGTTAACAGCATACATAAAAGGTAAAGGTAAAGGGACCCCTGACCATTAGGTCCAGTCGTGACCGACTCTGGGGTTGCGGCGCTCATCTCGCTTTATTGGCCGAGGGAGCCAGCGTACAGCTTCCGGGTCATGTGGCCAGCATGACTAAGCCTCTTCTGGCAAACCAGAGCAGCACATGGAAACGCCGTTTACCTTCCCGCTGGAGCGGTACCTATTTATCTACTTGCACTTTGATGTGCTTTCAAACTGCTAGGTTGGCAGGAGCAGGGACCGAGAAGCGGGAGCTCACCCCATCGCGGGGATTCGAACCGCCGACCTTCTGATTGGCAAATCCTAGGCTCTGTGGTTTAACCCACAGCGCCACCTGCGTCCCTCAACAGCATACATACATTTATAACCCCATGCCTTCCAAATCATGACTGATCCAAGGATGTTATCATTGTTTACTGAATTTTCATCCTGCCCTTCCTTCCAAAGGAGCTGAGCAACCACTGAAGAGATTAAAAATACCGCTATAAAACAAAAATGTATCTAAACATTTCCAAAATGTGGCAATATACATACAAGTACCATTCACAGGGTGCTGACTTTATTTCTCCCCACTTTTATGACAGGGATGGATAACAGTAATCAAGTGGACCCCACAGCAAAAGAACAAAAAATCCCTACAACCCAAACTTGCTAATCATTTTTGGAACTAATGGGCAAGGTGCAATGGTTCAACTAGGCCCAGGTTTAAATTCCCACTTGACCACGAAATCCTCTAGAGTTTCCTTGGGCGAGTCACCTCCTTTCGCCATAACCTACTTTACAGGGTTGTTGTGAGGACAGATGGTGAAGGTCACCTTAAGCTCTTTGGAGGAAAGAGAGGCTATAAATATAAAGGACAATATAACAAACTTTGGCAGGTGTCACTTTTTCAAAGGACTGTGGGGCAATGACCTGGAAGTTAGTCATATTTGAGTTACTTGCTCAGAAATGACAAGAGGGTTGCCTCACCCCTCCTGCACTTCCAAAGGCAGGTCAAGGAGACACTGAGCAGCTGAAAGATTTCCCCCTTGTGGTTGCAGGCACAGGAGCCCAGCCAAGGCATGTGGCGGACCTTATAAGAAGACCTCCATGTACATATATATATATCACCTTTAGACTAATAACAAGAAGGAGGAGGAGGAGGAGAAGCAGCAGCAGCAGGAGGAGGAGGAGGAGGAGGCGCCTGGGGCTTCACAAAGGGAGAGATGGGCCAGTTTGGGCCAGAAGGGAGACGTGCGTGCCTGAGGTGACGCGCCCTTCGCCGCCTGGCGAGGCCGGGAGGCGTCTCCCCCAGGCGGCGAGCGCGCGCGCGCGCCGGACCTACCGGATGAAAGTGGTCTTGCCGGTGCTGTACTGGCCCACGAGGAGCACCATGGGCTTGTTCTCGAAGTCGGCGGGCTCCAGCGCGGGCGAGTGGAACTCGTGGAAGTGGTAGTGCTCCTCCAGCGGCAGCAGCTTCTTCGCGTAAAGCTCCTTCAGGCCGCCCGTCACCGTCTCCACCACGTCCTCGCCTTCCCCGGGCCGGTGGCGCCCGCCTTGTTTCAGCCAGCTGAACATCTCGACCGCCTCTCGCAGCAGTAGTAATAGTAATAGTAATAGGACGCAGCCGCCGTCCACCCACCTCGCTCGCCTCGCCGCTGCCCGCACTGGAAGGCCGAGCCGGCAGACGGCGAGCCCCGCCCTTCCTCCCGGCTTCCGTGCCTTCCGCCCTCGCTCTGCGCCGGCCTCTCTCGGTCGGCGGGGCGGAGGCTGGAAGCACCTCAGACTCAGTTTTCTCTCGGTCACCCAACAGAGCTGCTTTCGAGGGGCGGGGCTTGGCTCCGCGTTATGGTGAGGTTACTATAGGGATCTTGCTCTTCTCCATGAGCCCAGTTCCCCCTGGTGCTGACTGGAAAGGAGAGGCGAGCAAGCCAAGGCGCTCCGAGCACAATTCAAAGTGTTGGTGCTGACCTTTAAAGCCCTAAATGGCCTCGGTCCAGTATACCTGAAGGAGCGTCTCCACCCCCATCGTTCTGCCCGGACACTGAGGTCCAGTGCCGAGGGCCTTCTGGCGGTTCCGCACTCCGAGAGGCAAAGCTGCAGGGAACCAGGCAGAGGGCCTTGTCCGTAGTGGCACCCGCCCTGTGGAACGCCCTCCCACCAGATGTCAAAGAGAAGAACAACTACCAGACTTTTAGAAGACATCTGAAGGCAGCCCTGTTTAGGGAAGCTTTTAATGTTTCATAGGTTATTGTATTTTAATATTGTGTTGGAAGCCGCCCAGAGTGGCTGGGGAAACTCTGCCAGATGGGCAGGGTATAAATATTTAATAATAATAATTGTTGTCGCTGCTACAGGGAGCAGGCTCCTCCGGCGCTCGCTTTCTGGATGGCATAGCAATCGGGGAGGGGATCAAGGTTCTGTGCATGGCTCTCCCCCCTCGTTATTTAATCTCCACAACAACCCTGTGAGGTAGGTTAAGCTGAGAGGCAGTGACTGGCCCCCAAGGTCAACCAGTGAGCTTCATGATTGACTAGGGATTTGAACCTTGGGCCTTGGCAATTCTCAGTGATGGTGACAAGGGGCAACTACTACTGCTTGCCTGTCTTCTCTGTACAGTACTTTCCTGCGCTATCCTACTTCCTCACTGTCTGCTTCTCAAGGTGTAGGGGACAATTGGGCTCCCTACGCTCAGCTCCCACCATTATGCCACCCAAAGGGGAAGTGCACAGGTGAGTGAGAGGCGGCAGCAGCTGTAGTTTGCATGAGCAGCTGTCTTTGCCCACCTGGATGCCTGTGTGCAGTGCCGGATTTACGTATAAGCTAAACAAGCTATAGCTTAGGGCCCCACTCTCTTGGGGGGCCCCAAAAAAATTAAAGGGGAAAAAAGATGCACATTTCCAAAATATAAGATAAAAAGCAAATAAAACAAAACCTACATACAGCAACAGTGTATTGTGTTGTGTAGGCTCCTGTGATGTAAGTAATGGACCCTGCCTGCTAGCCTGCTCCCTAAAATATCACTGGTTTGCTCATTTCTATATATAGGGTGCCTACATTCTGCATGGACTGGTTGCATGTGTTTAGATACCTATTAGGTCCATAAATTACTATATAGCATATATTCAACACAAAAAACAGTGACAATTTGTTGTTGACAAAGGACAGCTGGACATATAAAGGGCCACATTAACTTCAGTAGCTTATGGCCTCATCAAACTTAAATCTGGCCCTGCTTGTGTGCTCCCTCTAGGCTATGAAAATCAGGGGGTGGGGAGAAGTCTGTTTACAGTCCCATTAAGGAGTGGGGCCTTCTTGGTGGCTACATCTGGGGAACATACTCTGTGGTCGAAATTGGTGGTTCTCCCACATGGACGTAATTAAAAATGTAATTTGTTTTACCAGGATAGGACAAATTGGACAGGAGCCTAACTGTTTGATTTTTCATTGTGTTACGTTTTAATTATTCATAATATATTTTACTGATAGCATAACTATTGTTTTTATTGTGTTTGTATTTTGTAGTGGTTAGCCATCCTGGGGCCCTGTGGAGGGAAGAGAGGAATACAGGAATGAACAATAAATAATTATCTCGACTGAGCCACCAAGAGAGAAAAGTAAACACATAGGGCTACTTTTGATAAGGAGCCATTGCTGCCTCCTCTGTTTTTGCCCGTTTTTTGGGACAGGTTTACTAGTCCCAATCCAGAAGCCTTTTTCTTGTGCTCCTTTTTCTTGTGCATTCATTATTTCTCTATCTGTCACCAACCAAGATGGTAGAACAGAGTGGTTATCCTTGATCCCGCTCTCAATACTGTTTGCACCTGCAAAGATTTTGGCGCAGACCTACTGCTTCATTCTGGAGCAGCTTTTTGCTGAAGTCCTGTAACTTTTCATACCACAAATGCTGCCGGTTTTGTTTTCCCAGACTTTGTTGTGCCATAGAGGAAGAGTGACCTTCTGGGTAGCAATAGTGTGTCGTCATTTGGGAAGCATCACATAACTTAGTAAAGCAGAATGATGTGTGGATGGTCAACTATAAATCTGCTAATGGCTTATTATTGCATCAGTAACATGTTGCAGAATACACCTGGGCGGGGGAACCCCACCAGTCTGGAGATGCCCCAGGTATCCAGAAAAATATTTGTTTTTAATTTAAAACAAAACAACCTCCTGAGGACTGAGTTTTCTGGAGTGTTGAGGGTTCAGGGAGATGGGGAGTGGAGGGAGAGGGAAAAACAGCATGGGCTGGAACATAATCAGCCTGATCAAGTGAGTGACCATTTATCGTGCCCTGGAAAAGGGTATTAGGTTAGCAAATGTATACCATAAGGCTTTCACCCCTTCTCTTAGTTCAAAATAGGCATTGGCCACATTGAAGTAAAAAAGAATTCTGGGTGAGAGAAATTTAATTGGCATTGGAAGAAAAGCAATTCCTAGTTGCTTAATTTATAACTCCTGCAAGGGTTCCCTAGTAGCTTCTTGAATTATCCTGGAAGGCTTGGTGAACTTACGGTAAGTTTGGGGATGCACACCAAAGCTTCCTGCTCAGTTTACCCCAAATCTCTGCAGTCAGTGCTTTACAGTAATTGGATTGCAATGCTGAGATTCTCAGGTTTGGTGTTGGGTCCTATCTAGACCCTAGAACGTAGCAAAATCTCATACTATTGCACAATGGGCAACTTAAATCATGCCCTTCCCTGCAATTCCTGTTAAGTCCTCAGCTTGTCATAGTACATTCACCAACTGCAACCATTCAGTGATAGGAATTGGTGACTAAGAGACTGAGCTACACACAAGGATGTTCCTACTTCAAATCTTCCCTCTACCCTGAATTAACTAGGTGGCCTTTTCAAGTCAATCTCAAACTTAAACCTCCCCCCTTATTTATTCATGTTATTAAAATATTTTTATATACCACTATTCATAAAAAAAAACCCCATCAGGGTGATTTAAAACAGTTATAAAGAAAACCATATGAAAAATTTAAAATCAGATCTGATTATTATGGAAAGATGTGTTGTTAATTGCCTGCGTAAGCCTGACAGAATAGAAAAGTTTTCAGCAAAGTTGAAATAGAGGCCCCTGCTGAATCCCTCTTGGCAAAGGGTTCCACAAGGCACAGCTGATGGTGCTAAAGGATGTTTTAATAATGGTGTCACATGTCAGGTGCCTTCTGCAGCCCCACACTGAGCACCTTGCAGTAATCCAGCCTCAAGGTTTCCAGTGCATGGACTACACTGGAAAAGAACATCTGTAGCTGGTAAACCAGACAAAGCTGGTAAAAGGCACTCCTAGCCTCAGAGAGCATGGGTCTCTAATGAAGTACCCAAGCTACACACCTACAATGTGGGATAACAATAATAATTGACCTTACAGCAGGGGCAACTGTAGTTGTTGAGATGCTGGACTGTAATTTCCATTATCCCTGACCATTGATTAATTATGCTGGCTGGCTGTTGTAGTCCAATAACAGCTGGAAGGCCACTATGTTCCCCTTCCCTGCATTGTAGGGTTCTTGCAAGGCTTGTAGCTAGATGCATTAGCACTGAATATGAAAGTTTCCCACAACAGCTTGCAATTATGGTGGCATCTCAGAATCTGTATTCATTTTGAATACCAGTTCCTTACATCTCATAAATGTAACACTGCAGCATATCCCCAAAATTATTGATATGGCAGGTGAAATGTTAGGCATCTTGCTCCGGTACTGAATCTAAAAATGTTAATATTGATGCTTAATAATTTGATAGTATAAAAGAGATCCTTGTTACCTAAGATTTTTATGCCCTGCCATCCTATCTCTCTTACTTGCGAGAACCCAGACATCTTCCCACAATGGAAGAGCTGATGTATCTTCCTGCAACAAAAACCATAAAAGTTTGTTGTTGGTACAGTACAATTCCCATCCCTATCCAGTATGGACTGGCAATATGAATGCTGAATAATAGTAGTAGAAGAAGAAGAGTTTGGATTTGATATCCCGCCTTTCACTCCCTTTAAGGAGTCTCAAAGCGGCTAACATTCTCCTTTCCCTTCCTCCCCCACAACAAACACTCTGTGAGGTGAGTGGGGCTGAGAGACTTCAAAGAAATGTGACTGGCCCAAGGTCACCCAGCAGCTGCATGTGGAGGAGCGGAGACGTGAACCCGGTTCCCCAGATTACGAGACTACCACTCTTAACCACTACACCACACTGGCTCTCTGAAAAGTGATTCAGTCTGTTTCTGAAGATGGGCACAAGGCATCCCATGTAGAATTAAATCTACTTTTCTTTTATTTGAAATCTTGTGCATTCTGAAAACTACTAGTGCACCAGCTGGTAAGATCTTCAGTTAATGAAATGTGCTTGCAGCTTTTGTACATGCAGAAAATGATTTCCTGAAGGCGCAAAACGAAACCCTTTATGTTATAAATTTTAGCCATGCAATCTCTGCATTAAACCCGGGACTAGTTCTCTTAAATAAAAATCATTCATCTTTCTTTTTTCTCAGTCTCTGTGTGTAGATACAGAATTTTTTGTGGGGGTTGTCTGTTGCACTGGGTGCTATATAAAGAATGAGGATGGGATAGGGATGCAGGTGGCACTGTGGTCTAAACCACTGAGACTCTTGGGCTTGCTGATCAGAAGGTTGGCAGTTCAAATCCCCGTGATGGAGTGAGCTCCAGTTGCTCTGTCCCAGTACCTGCCAAGCTAGCAGTTCAAAAGCACACCAGTGCAAGTAGATAAATAGGTATCGCTGTGGCAGGAAGGTAAATGGTGTTTCCATGTGCTCTGATTTCCATCATGGTGTCCTGTTGCACCAGAAGCGGTTTAGTCATGCTGGCCACATGACCCGGAAAGCTGTCTGCTTACAAACGCTGGCTCCCTCGGCCTGAAAGCCAGACAAGCGCTGTAACCCCATAGTCTCCTTTGACTGGACTTAACCATCCAGGGGTCCTTTAACTTTACCTTTATATGAAGAAATCACCCTTATTCCAGTAGCCAGGAATCTTTGCCCCATCATCCTGTTGTGTAAACACTGATGTGTAAGGATTCACCACCACCACCCCAGCATCAAAACATGATCAGCACCATGTTCTTCGACAGTTTTGAACAGCTTTCCCTCCTTCCCTATCAAATCATAGGACCAATCAGATTCATCCAATGAAGATTCTTACATAGAACAGTATGAGTACTGCCTATTCCTGCACATGGAGACTTTTCCAGAGTGATACTGTTGCATAGGTACCAGAAACTGGTTTTATTTGTTTTAATAAAAATCATTTAGCACTACTCATATTTCAGCAAAACAATTTTATGCAAAACACTTGTTCTTACATAATTTGTACAGAAACCATGAAACAATACATAAAACACCTCAAATGCATTGGCAAAGGGAGTGATATGTAGAGCATAAATAGCACTGTAAGAAAGAAGTTTTACAGTGTATTTCTACAATAATTTGTTCAGAGCACTTAAAAGTAGCTTCCAAGATGATAATGTAATGTACGGCCACAGAACTGTCTATGAAGAACAAAAGTAGAATGACTTACAGTATTCATTAATAATTTCTAATATCCAGTATTTCCTCCTGAAGGGGTTGAACAGCGACTTTAATATTTGTTTGATTGAGTTCTTTGTTTTTCCTTCTGGAATGAAATGCCGATTACTCCCTAGTACTGAACAATGTCAGAGGTTTGAGGCTCTCTTTCCGCTAAAAGGCTCGCCATGGATTTTGAAATTGTTAACTCTTCTTCTGCTGCTTCTTCCGTTCCACAGCTATACGCAAAGTTTTGAAAATCAAATCTATGTTATTTTGGATGTTGTACTCACAAAGTTTTACTAGCTTTTGGAAGTCCTTTTCTGAATACCGCAAAGTATATACATCATATGGGCCAAAGGAGCTGGTAAGACCACCAATTTCACCATCTTCCATCTCCTCAGGGCTTCGTTTCACACCTAAGATTTAAAAACAATATATAAGTAGGTAGTTTTATTTCAGAGGGATAGCCTGGTTTTTGTTGCAGCAAACACCACAGAGAGTCTTGTGGTATCGTAAAGACTAACAGATTTAATTCAGCATAAACTTTTGTGGGCAGGAGTCCACTTCTTCAGATATATAAATTGTTAATTCTCATGCATGAGGTATATGTACATGGGGAATAACCCGGAAAGAAATAAAGATATCATCTTGGTGAGGAAAATAGGGAAGGCTTATTATTGTCTTCAATAATTTGTACAGCAAAATGCATTACAGACTTTAAAGCGTCTCTTTTGGAAAACCATTCTGTTGGAGTGTAATTACTCTTCCCTTTATTTCAGTTTCTCCTCAGTACAGAAGCAGTGTGCCCGAATCTTCTTTCGGAATGTGTGGCTGAGACCGGACTCAATTAAAACTGGGTCTTTAGGTCTGAGTGCAATACTTCATCCAGCTGACTGTGCTATCTCAAAAATCAATGCTTTGGTCCAAATGCTGGCATAGAAGACCTATGACATCTCCCATCTCCCAAGTACAACTGCAGAAAAAAACTCGATAGCTTTTTGGGGTGGCAGTATTTTTAGAAGAGCACATGAAGCCACATGTAATCTGGGACATGCACAGGCCAGTGTCACCTCCGATGTTGCAAAGAATATGACTGGTGGGGAAAGGGGGGGTATCCTGAATTGTGTACTGCTTCTGTTTAGTAGTAAGCATGTCTTACCCCTGCTTCTTCATTTTCCTTTTGAAACAACTCTCTTAGATTTCCAACTTAGTCAAAGAACAGAATTGATCATAATGTAATGAAAAGCAAAAATTATCAGACTTGTACAGACTTACCAGGCGCTTTATACTCTTTGAATGTGTCACACACTAAGGGGAAAAGAAGCACTATTGGAATTTCAGGGCCCTCTTGATCTCCCACCAAGTAGCATTCCTTCAGATCACCATCTTCCTTTGGTATAATTTGAGGGAATGGGACTCCTTGTTCTGAGAAATACTCTGCGGCTTTTTCCAGAGGCTATGTAAGGGGGATAAAATCCAAGCATGATTTTAATAGTGGAGCCATTACTTGATAGACTGGAAGTGCATTCGCACACGCCTAATTCGTAGACTTTTTTTAAAAAAAATATCTCTGGTTTCCCCAATCCCAGCAACATGGAACACTGCAGAGTTTGCACTTCACCTGTGACCAGAAGGTCATCTTAAATTCCCCATTAAAGGGCTTTGAGATTCTATCTCAGTTGTGTGGAAGGCAAATTATGCTGCAGAACGAACTAATTATATTGTTAACCATCTCTTTTTGGGGAGAAGGGTGCCCTTAGTTGCCCAAACTTAACTATGTGAACAGCTTGTAGGGTGATTGGAAACCTTAAAGAACCCCACCCATTAATATCAATTTTGTTCAACCTTGCTCAACTCCCAGAACTTCCATCTCTGTTCTGAGTAAATAAGAGGAAGAGTTGGAGAAAGGAGTGCTGAGGGCAAGAGAAGAAACCCCCCCCCAAAGCCCTTGAGAAAGTAAGTCTTCAAGGGGATTAATTGCTTTGGGACCTTTCATCTGGTAAAAAGTACTATAAAAATCTCATAAAATAAATCAATCCACAGTTGTCCCAGTGGTAGCAGCAGTATCAAAGCAAAAGGCCTTTTCTTTGCAACTGAAAGAAAGAAAGGATGGGAAAGAAGTTTTTCTCAGTGTGGTCTGGAAACTTGGCTGGCACTGTTCTTGCAAACAGGACTGAGAACATACATCCTGTGTTGTTGTTTAGTCATTTAGTCGTGTCCGACTCTTTGTGACCCCATGGACCAGAGCACGCCAGGCACTTCTGTCTTCCACTGCCTCCCGCAGTTTGGTCAGACTCATGTTTGTAGCTTCGAAGACACTATCCAACCATCTCGTCCTCTGTCGTCCCCTTCTCCTTGTGCCCTCCATCTTTCCCAACATCAGGGTCTTTTCCAGAGAGTCTTCTCTTCTCATGAGGTGGCCAAAGTATTGGAGCCTCAGCTTCACGATCTGTCCTTCCAGTGAGCACTCAGGGCTGATTTCCTTCAGAATGGAGAGGTTTGATCTTCTTGCAGTCCATGGGACTCTCAAGAGTCTCCTCCAGCACCATAATTCAAAAGCATCAATTCTTCGGTGATCAGCCTTCTTTATGGTCCAGCTCTCACTTCCATACATCACTACTGGGAAAACCATAGCTTTTACTATACGGACCTTTGTTGGCAAGGTGATGTCTCTACTTTTTAAGATGCTGTCTAGGTTGGTCATTGCTTTCCTTCCAAGAAGCAGGCGTGTCTTAATTTCGTGGCTGCTGTCACCATCTGCAGTGATCATGGAGCCCAAGAAAGTAAAATCTCTCACTGCCTCCATTTCTTCTCCTTCTATTTGCCAGGAGGTGATGGGACCAGTGGCCATGATCTTCGTTTTTTTGATGTTGAGCTTCAGACCATATTTTGCACTCTCCTCTTTCACCCTCAATAAAAGGTTCTTTAATTCCTCCTCACTTTCTGCCATCAAGGTTGTGTCATCTGCATATCTGAGGTTGTTGATATTTCTTCCAGCAATCTTAATTCCGGCTAGGGATTCATCCAGCCCAGCCTTTCGCATGATGAATTCTGCATATAAGTTAAATAAGCAGGGAGACAATATACAGCCTTGTCGTACTCCTTTCCCAATTTTGAACCAATCAGTTGTTCCATATCCAGTTCTAACTGTAGCTTCTTGTCCCACATAGAGATTTCTCAGGAGACAGATGAGGTGATCAGGCACTCCCATTTCTTTAAGAACTTGCCATAGTTTGCTGTGGTCGACACAGTCAAAGGCTTTTGCATAGTCAATGAAGCAGAAGTAGATGTCTTTCTGGAACTCTCTAGCTTTCTCCATAATCCAGCGCATGTTTGCAATTTGGTCTCTGGTTCCTCTGCCTCTTCTAAATCCAGCTTGCACTTCTGGGAGTTCTCGGTCCACATACTGCTTGAGTCTTCCTTGTAGAATTTTAAGCATAACCTTGCTAGGTTATACATCCTGTGCATACATCCTGTGCATAGGCTTTTAACAGCTCTCACACAAAAGTCACCTCCTTTTTTGTGTATTCAGAACTGACCTCCAAATATATGTCTTGTGTACATGCAAACAAAAAGCAGCAGAACTTGTATAGAAGAGAAAAAACTGATTTGGTGGACCTGACTGCTTTCACAGAAGCCGTGGTGCAATGTGAATAAAGCTAGCAGAATATTTATCTTATCTCTCTTCCATCTGACAGGGAAGACGTGTGAAAGACAGCATTTGTCAGTTTCCCCTTCTCACAGCCCTGGTATTGCTGATGGCAGAGGAGGAAACAGCTGCAAGAAGATGATTTCAACAGAAGAGAAGGCACAGACCATCAACTTCCTCTTTGTATGATAGGGACAGAAATGAGTAACCGACTGTCAAAAGCAAATAAGTTATGCACACTCCCATTATTTGTGTTGGGGGGGGGGGGGAAGCTGTGCTCAAGATTACTTACCATTATTTGTGATCCTGAGCTGTAATTTAAGTGTATTATGAGATCCACATTTCTTCCCTGCCTCATGAGTGGTGGGTAGCTGCTATCAAAGGCAAATGCATTATCTACCAGATACAGGTAATCTTCAGCTCCTGTCAGCTGGTTCGGAAAGGTATCAAGATCACAGTCTGAAAGAAATGAATTTGTGGTCAGAAACTGGCAGTGCTGCTCCTACGGGGAACATAAAGAAACAGAAAATGCACTCAAAATATAGTTCTCCCCACTCATGACATTTCAAGAGACTGTCCATTTCCAGTCTCTGAACTTCTGTCTTTCAGTAACTGGGTAGAGCACACAGTTTCTGTTGCCTACCCAGGAAGTCCTTCCCCTCTGGAAGAAGAGGAAATGGTCAGTCCTTAAAGACTCCCTGCTTACCATATGAAGGTATTGGCCAAGCAAGCTAACCCAAGGGAACTTTCATTTAAAAAAGAGCTCTTGTTATACCTTTCCACTTTGAAAATTTGCTCTCTAGGTATTCGTTGTGCATCGGGCAGCCTCTCAGAAAATTAGGGACCACCGAAACTGCTGGTCGCCACATAATGACATTTTGAAAAGCATTGGCAAGGCTGTCCGGAGGATACTGCATACGGGTAGGGAGTTTATCTGTTGACGGATACCAAGGACACTCCTCTGTAGAAGGAACAACATATGAAATGCATTTTTTTCCTATGTTAGAAAATAGTAACCATGCTATGAGATCCTTGGAATTTACAGTGCTTCATTTCCCCATACCACCTTGGCTTTCTACAAGTTTGGTTTTGTCTCAAATCTACCTAAAACTCCAAAATACTGTTCCAAAGCTGGTCTGCTTATATATGGTCTGCTTCATATATGCTTTCTTAATGTGATTATGTGCAACATTTCATCTGCCTGCATCATGTAGGTAGACAGCTGTTACACCAGCTCTGTTCTGCACCAACATATGTCATAGGTGTCATCTATTGTTGATATAACCTGCACTGCTGTGTAGGGCCAGCATTTACTAGCCATTTGGACTAGCAGCGATAGCCATGAGATCCAGCCCAAAGCCTATCTGATTTGCAGGAGTTAAGCTCAAAAGTGTTATCACTGCTGCAGGAAGCAAACATTGGGAAACACCTTTGTTGGTAGTATTCCACTCTAAGCTCATCCAGTCAGTATAATACTCACTTGTGCCCCCACCCTTGTGCTAATTGTCAGTGTTGGGTACCAATAGGGTAAACTGTTTTTAAATGAGGTTTTGAGTCCTTAGTTCCTTTTACTTAGAAAATCAAAGTCATACTTTACCAATATGTCCCTGTTACCACTGTCATACTTTATTTAAAAAAAGAAAAACTATTTTGTTTAAAGTGTACCTGATTAAAAAAACATGTCTTTGCTAACACAGGCACCATATAGGGTTTACACTTTGTTGCAAACTTGTGTTTTGGAACCACCGCAATAAAAACAGAATAACACCACAAAAATATTTAAAATGCTATTGTAACAACAAGCAGCAGTGATACATGATGCAACAAAAAGCTGTGATCCCAAGGAACAGAGTATTAATCTAAATCAAACTGAATCATAAGCAGAATGCACACAAAAAGCTAAAAAGGAGGGAGCCAGATGAGCCTTTTGAGGAAGCCCATGGCCTGCATATCTCAGATGCTGGTGGCACACAGAACAAATGTTTCACAACAGATCTTAAATCAAAAGCAGAATTCTGGGATTCTGGACCTGAAGCACTTGAACTTTTAAAGGTGAGGACCAGTGGTCTGAACCAGTGGTCCGGAAACACACCAGGAGCCACTGCAGATCAAACAGCAATGGTTATATGCTTTGAATAGCAAGACTCTGGCAGCAGCATTCTTCACCAGCTTCCATTTCCATAGTTTTCAAAAGCAACCTACTGTAGAGAGCTTTGCATTACAGTAGTTGATAACCAAAATGTGCCCAGGGAAGTGAAACTGGCCAGATCTGTCTTTTCTAGAAAATGTGTAACTAGCACTCCAGCTGAAGCTATGCACTGAAGTTCCTGGCCACAGACATCCATTGCTCCTCTAAGAGCATGGGTGGTCCAGTAGCATCTCCATGCAATGCACCTGATTGTTCAGACACAGTGCTATCCCATCAGAAACTCTGGGTATCACCAATCGTAGGCTAGCTCTCTTCTGGTCATTTGTATCTCCATTTTATCTGGATTTAGCCTCAGTTTCTTTGTCCAAATCCAGTCCAGTATAGATCCCAAACACTGGTTTAGAATCCCCATTACTTCTCTGGAATCTGCTAGAACTAAGAGATGGAGTTATGGGGGACAGTAAGTACTCCAAAACTCTGGATGGCTGCTCCCATTGGGTTAATGTAGGTGATGAACAGCACAAGGATAACAAGATGGACCCATGACAAGATGGAGTCCCTCAGAGGCACTTTCTGGAATCAGGCTCCAGATAGGGCTGGAATCATCACAATACAGTGCCATCTCAGCCCCAGCCTAGCTAGCCAATCCAGAGAGATCCTGTGGTCAATGATACTGGAAAATTCCCAGAAGGACAGCAGAACAAACAGGCACACACCATCCTGTTTCTTTTCCAGTAAAGGTCACCTAGCAGGGCAACAAAGTCAGTCCCAGGGCCAAAACCAGGCCAAAGTAAGCTTGTGATTATTTTGTATATGGCACTAATAATTACTGGTGTGTTTTGTAGCATTGCCTTAAAGAATTGTAAAATACATCATTGAAATACAAAAGGCCCAGTGATGTGTTGTGCACATGTAGGGCATAGTCATGTTCGTACTTTTTGCCCTGCCCTGACATCAGGTCTCTCTCTTCTGATAACCACAGGTTGCCTACAGTTGTCTGTGAGGTCACCCCAAAAAGCAAGCTCCTGCTTGTGTGCATGATCTGAACACCTGTACAGGCAGAAGCCTGTGTGTTAAGAGCTGCTTTATGGGCAACTGTGATGGTTACTGAAAAGAGAGAGGCAAGGCTAAAAGCACTACTCCCAAGTAAACAGAGCTATAACATACACACAAATAGCACATAAATAGGACTACAGAAGGAAAGTACATAAATGTTTTGTCCCCATAAATAAACAGAGCAGAAACAAAATGGAACAGTAACTTACCAAGCTCAGTTATTCTATTTCGTGTCCACATCTGCCAAAAATCTTCTGTACTAACACTCAGAAACCAGGCATCCATCAAGTTTACAGAAAATACACTACTCCAGATTCCTGTGATAGGGAAGAAATTGGGAATAATTTTTGTAGTTTTCATGTTTGAGATGCCCATGTTACATAGTGCCTAAAAGTGGGTGAGCTGTGAGTCTATTTCTTGGTTCAAATCTCACCTCAGTCATGAACCTTTAGGAAGAGCCTCTACTCAGCCTTCTGTTTATGCTAATATATTAATACTGGTACACATTACAAGACTGATAGGGTATACTGAGATAATGTATATAAGAGACTTTGGACAAGAATTGAGCCAAAACTTCTCAGAAGATCACCCAAGAGTGCTAAGGAACAAAGCTGGGCTGGGGACATTGGCCAAGCTGCCAACACAGTTGCCACCGTAAGCAAAAAAAAGAAAAAAAAAAAAAGAAGAAGGATATAAATGCTGGAAGGGGAGAGAGAGAAGAAGCAATGTTGATGCCACACCTAATGGTGAGGCACACTTCCTAGAAACTGGATAATTTCTTATCCCTCCAGAGAATAATTGACAAAATGGTACCCATTTTTGCTGCCTATGAATAGGGTGAAAAAATCCGGGAAGTTGTTTTTGCTCTGTTCTAGTTATGAACACATAAAATGTTTTAAGATTGCTACGTCATTATAATTTATAGTTTCTTAGTATAAGCACACAGAGCCACCTACTGGTAAATTAGAACAGAGCACATGATGGGATTTGAAATTATTGGTTATCAAGAACATCTAAGTAAGTAGCTCATTAGTAGCAACACTCCAAACGCTGCAATTATGGAACTATCATAATTTATTTTGCGTCTTTGGTGCAATCATCAAATGCATTCCCACCCTCTTGCTAATTGCATATAGGATGTGGAAGTGCCTATTTGCCAGCAACAAGATATAGGAAATGTTTTGTGCATGCTCTTCTAATACATATTGGTCACAGTAGATGATAATTAAGCACACACTTAATTTAAATGTGCTTTATAATAAGATAGATATGTCCCAAATATGTTTAGTCTTTCAGTGTTTTATGTCAACATAGGAAAATTCTAAATAGAGTAGGTTTTATGTGCTCATAGCAGTGGCAAATAGATTGTTTATCAAAAGAGCCTTACTGTACACAGAACTATTTATAATCTGCTAGAGCTCTGTGCTAAAGACGCAAATACTCCTAAAAATAAAAATATTTTACTATTATTGGCTACAATCCTGTGCCAATTAATCTGAACTAGATGGGCCATTGGTCTGATTCAGCCAGATCTTCTTATGTTCTTAACTCAATGGGACTTACTCCTGAATAGGTGTATATAGGACTGCCCTATTAATTACCTTCCAAGAAGCAGATCCGTGATTCTGGGATTTTCTTCATCAAATGACCCATAAAGAATTCACTGCCAAAATGTTCAGCACGAATGTAGGCTCCATATTTTTGAAATCCCACTTCATATGGGGTGAACTCCAACCATTCTGAAAAGGAAGCCACAGAAGAGTATCTTTTAGTATTCCTAAATTACATGAATCAGCCTTTCTAGTCCTCAGTTCTACTGTTTGAGAATTAAATGCAAGCATATATTTATAAAATATTTGCAATTACCTCTAAATCCCCGATTACTTAGTTTTTCCTTTACATTGAGACAAAGATACACAGGCAGAGGGTTCTGGCCATTAGTCAACGCCCGCTGCTGATCTGTGAGTTTATTCTGATCTACCTGTTTGTGAAAGGCAGAAAGAAGCAGTTAATGTAGCTGAAAAGGGTGTAAGAGGCTGTTCTAGAATTTATACTCTAGTGATGGCATCTTACTCTAAACCGAAGCCCAAACTATTGTGCTAAGTTAGTGTGTTAGCCTACTTTGATTCAGCTGTTCTTTCTAAACAAAAAGGGATACGTGCAATTAAATTCTGCCCAACCCCATTCAAAATGAACATTAATGAAAGGTTTTTGAAAGAGCTTGAGGCTTCCTGCATTGAAAACTCTTTTCTTAATGAAAGGTACAGATACTCAAACAATGGACACAGTTGTGAAGAGCATATTGCTAAAATTTTCTGTACAAGCAAATGTTTCTTTGAGAAGCCTCCCTAGGAAGCTGCCTTATAACAGGGTTGCCATACGTTCGGGATCCAAATGGGAATTTCGAAAATTTGACAAAATGTCAGGGTTTTTGCCAGAACAGAACCAGGAAATGTGTGTTTGTGTGCTTTTTACTTCTTGCAATATGGCCACCCTACCTTATAATGAGCCAGACAACTGGTCCATTTAGCTCAGTACTGATTACATTGAGTGGCAGTGACTGTCCAGGGTTTCAGGCAGGGTTTTCT
Source organism: Podarcis pityusensis (assembly GCF_964106645.2). Taxonomy (NCBI): domain Eukaryota; kingdom Metazoa; phylum Chordata; class Lepidosauria; order Squamata; family Lacertidae; genus Podarcis; species Podarcis pityusensis. The sequence goes on from NC_138028.1 coordinate 44,536,716, forward strand.
ACCTGGAGATGCCAGGAATCCCCCCCCCCCCCCGGAGATGCTGTTACCACTGAGCGATATCCCTTCCGCCAATATCATTTGATGGGAGTGATTAGAGGAGGCTCATAAGCCCCCATTCACACTTCATTCCATGCAAAGGGACTGCACATAATTAAAGGGTAGCATGGCTGTCCCACAATCCTTATTCCTGAAGTTGTGCCTGGTCCAGTTCCATCCTTGGCCTCTGTACATTTAAAGTGTGAACTGGTTAGACTTGTGATTGGGAGCAGTGTGGCCCCATGACCCTTGCACCCAGTGGCGTAGCGTGGGTTGTCAGCACCCGGGGCAAGGCAAGTAATTTGCGCCCCCTAACACGTGGATTTGCGCCCCCTAACCCTAACCCCCAGATGTTGCGCCCGGTGCGGCCGGGCCCCCCTGCACCCCCCACGCTACGCCACTGCTTGCACCATATGGAGTTTCTTCTTGTGGGATAACACGTGAAAGCTGAGGGATTCCTATATGCATCGAATGTATGATAAACACCCAACTATTTGCAGTGCACGTATATCCTTTTCTGACTTCAGACACCAAACATCACAGTGTACAATGAGGATTGATATAGATGTTCCATCAACACCTCCACAATATGGCGCTCAGGCAGAATTTACAGTGCTCCCACCTCAGCACCTACCGGTAGGTGCCAACTCCCTGGGGCCCTGGGGGCCCAAGCACCCACAAAATTCCCCATGAAGGGGCTGGGCACCCACAAATTTGGTGCCAGGGCCATGCATGCTGGATGGCACCCACAGCCCCAGGGCCAAGCTGACACTCCTATCTGAAATTATATTTTGGTATGTTAAGAAGCATAGTTGGGATTGTGTTCAATGAAGCACTAAGCAGCTCATTCCATCAGCACAATGATCATCACAATCCTTGCAAAACGTAATGTTCCCTCCTCTCCTCTGTCTGCCCACTCCCTAAATCTGTTCTGGTGTGTGTGTGTGTGTGTGTGTGTGTGTGTGTGTGTGTTCCCACAATCTCTAGAGCAGATTAGGGGATGGAGGGAAGTCCTATTCCACTACCAGTAATTCTTGCACTTCTGCGATTATTTAATTGAATACCATCCATTACCGAGCGCTTTTCTGTGTGGAGAAAAAACAAAATGGATTTTACTAGTAATTTAGGATTGCTGTCTTTGGGTAATTTATTCTTATGGAATCAAGCACTTCTGTGATATACGCTACTATTTTGTAACTAAAAAAAATTATCCTGCCCAGATGCCTCACTTCATCTTACTGGGATGCAGTGTTAGAAACTGAGATATGAAAGCTAGCAGCTAAATGGCACCTTAAACCTTGGTTGTGGGCACAACAACAGAATGTCTAGGCATGCTTTTTTATAACAAGATTACAAAGCTGAAAACGAATGAACTACAGCTAAAATATTATGTTCATTTTTAACATGGTCTAGTCCTTCCCCTGCCCACCCCCCACCCCTCACTAATATTCTTAAGAGGGTCTCTTCTCCAGTCTTCGGGCAGTAGCTGGAAGTGGGAAGGCAGAAAAGGGTCCTCTTTTCCTTCCACTCTGCAAATCTTTTAGTCTGAAATCTTAGGCGCAGTACTGAGCCCAGAGCTCAGAAATTGCTCATGCTAATGAAATTGCCTGTCACAAAAATGTGCCTAGAACAATGAGAATTTTGAACACTGTTGGGATGTATTTGACTTAATCAGAGTAAAGCTGTTGAAACTATTAAGCTTGTCACAACTAATTTAAGTTCATTGATTTCAGTGGGTCTACTCTGAGTATGATGGAACTTGAAATGCTAATCAAAACTAGGCATTAGCTAGTGTTTTTAGAGTAAAGTATATAATACCGTATCGTGTAGCATGGCTTCAATGATAAGTCCCCAAAGATCTGTAAAAGAGATATGATGCCCTTCTTGATAACGCTGCCACAGCTCCTTTGAATAGTATGCTAGACGTTCTGGGGAAAAACTGGCAAGGAACTTGTTTTTTTTCATTTGTTTTTGGACTTCAACGAGTGGCTCTTCTAAATTTTTATGTGACCAATTAGGATCATCATACAAATTTGCCATTGTCCTGGAAAGAAACACAGTAAATACAGATTTGGGTTCAGAAGAGGAGAGACATGAAATGTAGGTGTTTGACACTTTGTGGCTATGTCTTTACTTGAGTTCTAGGTTTGGGGGATCCATGTGAACTGTATTGAGAGCAGCAATTATTGGAGCATTCCCAGTAAAAGATTGGCCATTTGTGCTAGCCAAAGATGATAACTCAGCTTTCACTACTTTGAGAGCCAGTGTGGTGTAGTGGTTAAGAATGGTGGACTCGTAATCTGGTGAACCGGGTTCGATTCCCTTCTCCTCCACATGCAGCTGCTGGGTGACCTTGGGCTAGTCACGCTTCTCTGAAGTCTCTCAGCCCCACTCACCTCACAGAGTGTTTGTTGTCGGGGAGGAAGGGAAAGGAGAATGTTAGCCGCTTTGAGACTCCTTCGGGTAGTGATAAAGCGGGATATCAAATCCAAACTCTTCTTCACTAATGACCACAATCAAGATTTGGATATGGAATAATAGACAAAGCTTTACCTAATGATTTCTGCTTCTTATGCAGTTGTTAAAAGCCCAGCACTTCCATTTTAAAAAGTGGGATGGGTAACCAAAACTACATCAAAAAAGCTACAGAATTAATAGCATGAGATGATTCAAGCAACATTGACCATTCTACAGTAGGAAGGAAGGAAGTGCATTTCTGATCCCAAACTTGGTGATCAATCAGTTTTGGAAAAGAATCAAAATCCATCCACCTAGACTGCTGTAATTCACTCTACCTGGAGCTGTGCCTGAAGATAGCCCAGATGTTTCAGCTGGTTTTGGCTAGAACCAAATTAATTAGATAACATTACAGCGATCTTGTACCAGGTATACTGATTGCCAATTTGTTCAAAAGCTCAATTCCAGCTGCTAGTTTTGACCTTTAAAAGCCTATATATGGTGTGGTAAACCTGTGGCCTTCCAGATGTTATTGGAGCCCTTTCCACCAGCACCAGCTAGCTTAGTAAATGGATGGGGATGGTGGAAATTACAGTCCTTCAACATCTAGAGGGCCTCTGGTTCTCCATCTCTGCCCTAAAATTGTTTGTAACCAGAATATCATAAGCATTGGCACCTGCTTTTTCCTCCTGCCTTCAGAGCTATGCCAGTGAATACTCACAAGTACTTTTTTCAGTTGTGACCAAGATTTGGAAAAACCCTCCTTAGAGGCATCCACTTAATCCCATTCTGGCATTCTTTTAAATGAGCAGCAATAACGTTTTTGTTTTTGTTTTAAAAAAACAAATCAGTGAGATTTTGCAGAATTTGCTCTCAATTTTTTTTATGTTGCCACTGTCTTTCAAGCTGCTTTTAATCCATTGTATTGAATGGGTTTAAATTGTTATTGTTTTTAATACTGTGTTTTATTTCTCTAGACTTGATTATACTACGGAAAGACAGGGTATTAGTTTCAAAAACAAACAAGTTTCTCCAAAGGAACCAATATTTACTGAAAGTTGACTGTAGCTACCACTTCCCCATCATGCAAAGGTTGATAATAATAATAATAATAATAATAATAATAATAATAAATAAATTTTATTTGTATCCCGCCCTCCCCAGCCGAAGCCGGGCTCAGGGCGGCTAACAACAATAAAACAGTACAACACAACACAACACAACACAACACAACACAACACAACACAACACAACACAACACAACACAACACTCTAAAATCATTCCTTATAAAATTAATTCAAATTAAACCACTGGCAACCATTGGGCCAGAGCTCCGCGAAGCTTGCCGAGGGAGGGAGTCAGGCTGTGCCCTGGCCAAAGGCCTGGTGGAACAGCTCTGTCTTGCAGGCCCTGCGGAAATATGTCAAGTCCCGCAGGGCCCTGGTCTCTTGTGACAGAGTGTTCCACCAGACCGGAGCTACAGCCGAAAAAGCCCTGGCTCTAGTTGAGGCCAGCCTAACCTCTCTGTGGCCTGGGACCTTCAAGATGTTTTATTTGAAGACCGTAAGTTTCTCTGTGGAACATACCAGGAGAGGCGGTCCCATAGGTACGAGGGTCCTAGGCCGTATAGGGCTTTAAAGGTTAAAACCAGCACCTTAAACCTGATCCTGTACTCCACCGGGAGCCAGTGCAGCTGGTATAGCACCGGGTGAATGTGATCTCGCAGCGAGGACCCCGTAAGGAGTCTCGCTGCAGCATAAGGAACATCTTGTTATATTAATTCATTTCATTGCATCGTGGCCATAAATATGGGTTACTTAACTCTTTAGCTCACATTTCCTTACCATGTTGTGCCAGATAAGCCAGTCAAATATGAAACACAGTCCAAAAGATCATACTTTTGGAGAGTCAACAGGTGGGAATATAATGCTGTAAGTGCTCTCATCCCCCCTCCTGTCGTCATAATTGCCACCACTGGCACCTGTTTTGATATAGAAAAAAGCAGAACATTCATTAGGATGGTTTATAAAGGGAAGGGGTCTTATAATTATATCAAGGATAGAAGCTGCTACAAAATATAGATACAGCTGGTACTTCAATATCTGGAGAGCTACAGCCATAACATTTCAAAAAGAACTCTGTGCAAGTCACTGCTCCCTGGAGCCATTCCCAGGTTCTTGGCAGAGCCCTTACATGCAGGCAAGCCAGTAGGGCAGGTATAGAGTAGATTTGTGGATCTTCAAACAGCGTGTCAATGGGAGCAGCAGAAAGAAATGCAAACGTAAAAGCCTTCCAGGTCTTGTTCCTGGAATCCAGGTCACAAGGAATTTAGCTGACTTGGGGAAACAGCACTAGCCCAGCTTATTTGCCCAGCAGTGACCTCAGGGGAAAGATGGGATATGAGAGTACACATTGAGGTAATATTCACTGCTGGCATAAATCGTAAACTTTGTTAGAAAAAGATTGATGACCTTTTTTCCTCCAAAGAATCAAAGTAGGTCATGGGATGAGTCCAGATTTTTAGAGCACACAGGTAGGTATGTGTGTGCAAAACTGCTACACCTGTTTGTTTGCCAGCTAATCTGCTTGCAGAAGTAGATCAAATCAAATGTAAAATGTGAGTCCCCCCTACCTCATCTTCACACAGATCCTCCTCAAGCTGTAGTGCCCTTTTAAAGGCATCAGCAGCAACCTTTTTCCTTTTCTGCAGGAATTCCAGTTCCTCTGGACAGAGATCAAACCCCAAGCGAACATCTAAGCCCGATGTGCTGTAACACAGGTGAAAATGTATCATACAACAGAACTTTCAGAATACACAAGAAGAGCCCTGATAGATCAGACCAAAGGTCCAACTGGTCCAGGGCATTTTGCTCTCTCAGTGGCCAACCAGATACTTGTGCAAAGCAGTATTGAAAATGGGCAGGTCTGCATCCAGTTCATTGATCCTCAAAAATGTAAAGCACTTTGCATAATGTGTGATGCTGGGCTGTGGCCAAACTGATAGTGATGCTATGTTAATTTAACTCCAACCAGAAAACCTCAAATCCAACTCACGATAGTGCAGAAATTTTTTAAGTACATTTTTTAGTTGCAAAAAAACTCTTCCTCCACTTCTATAATGGTGAGCAGAGCACATTGCGTGTTCAGACCCAGAGACCTCCCCCCTAAATAAACACACATTTGACTCAAATTTTAGTTTTGGTTTTTGGCAGAATTTAGGCCACAACTTTATTGATTACAGAAGAGTGGTTGCATAGGCTCTGGTTTGACTAGCTCCCTGCACCCTTGCAGGCAGCGCTGACGCAGGGCACCAGAATAGGTCAGCCAAGGGTGAACACCTGAGGTAGGTGAAAAGCTCAGGAACAGACTATGTTCACTCCCCAGATGCTCCCCTGGACTCAGGCATGGGCGCAACTCCCTCTCAGGGGTTGACCAAACCAAGTTGAGTCCCTGGATTCCTTTAATGGAATACCCTTCACATAGGGATGGCGAGACCGTTCTCCCATCCCTATCACATGAACCAGAGCCTATCCGTAACCATACAAGTTGTGACGATTTGCTACATGGCAGGCGAAACCCAAATGGCAACAGCCAATCAGCCAAGTGGGGAAAATTCCTGCCGTGCCCCTGTCCCAACGACAGACGGCACACGACAGCATAGGAAGGCCAATTGCGAAAATGCCCTAAAAGTAGGGAGAGGTGGGCGGGTGTTCCGATGCACAAGCTGAAAGAGGAAGCTCTGGGTCACGTGCATAGGTATATATAGGTCCCTTGATCTGTTTAGACTGCACCCCATGGCCAGATTAAGCCCAGTAACAAGGGACCTACCAATTGGGGGTTGTGGCTATCCAATATATCCACCCACAACCAGGAGGTCAGTCTCCAGGTCTCACCGCAACACGTGCCCTCTTTTAGGGAGGACACGATTTATTGGAAGAGGACTATAATTCTGAATGTAATGACTCTCAAAAGGGGTTTGAGAAGTACAATTTCAAAGTCATAGTGTTAGTGATAAACATATTCATTATGATCCTAAATTTACTTTTGGCATATGTTAAGATTTTCCAGTTTTCAAGTCAAAACTATATACAAATATTTGAGAGGAGATTTCTCAACTTGAAATTGAAGGCCCAAAATTTGGTTCCTTGAATCTAAGCTTCACAAAGCTAAGTTGTTCTGTGAAGTAGATATGCGGGGGGAATTGGTCACATCTTTTAAAAATGGATAAAGCGGAAGAGCCAAAAACCACATTATTTTATTTCAACTGAATCTTACCAGGTCTTTGCTTTGAAGTGTAAATTAACTTCTTTGTCCTAAAAGTTAAGAATTTAAATACAATCAGTTATGTCATATCATAAAAGCCTTCCCAACTTCCAAAAATAGACAAAATATATTTCCTGTTCTGTGCCAGGTTTGCATATGCTGTTGTGAATGTCAAAAATCAGAGATGGTTTCTGTGTGTTGTTTTTATACTCTTTCTAATGATTGTTGACAATCTCTAAAATTTGGAATTCACAACATCATGTACATAATTTTGGTTTCATTCTGCAGTCGGTGATTCTAGTACCTTTACTGACTTGTAAAGTGACCTCAACATATTCTGGAAAATGCGACTGCAGTTTATATATTGTGATAATATTTAGGAAGGATGTGGGCAGGGCATCTCCCATGTATTTAAGGTTGCAGTTATTCCACAGGACCATCCATTTCTCTAACTAGTCCCACACACTATAGTGGTTTTCTTTCATGCAGCCAATGAAGACAGCAGCCCCATGTCAAGCTTTCCTCCTGTTCCCATTGGGCAGTATTCAACTACTGCACCCCATTAACCCAACGTTTGTGAAACCCAACTGTTTGTGCAACACTTCTCCTCCTGCATGCACCATGCTTCTCCCCAAATCTGCTCCAGAGGTTTGGGGGAACCCCTAGAACAGATTTATGGGGCACATGGGTTGTGGGGGAAAAGAGAAGGAGAAAATTCTGTGGTGCAATAATAAATCCTTGCTCTGACAGGGGGGGAAAAAAGCTAAACAGTCGTACCTTGGTTCTCGAACGGAATCCGTTCTGGAAGTCTGTTCGACTTCCAAAAACGTTCAAAAACCAAGGTGCGGTTTCTGACTGGCTGCAGGAGATCGGAACTGTCACTTCTGGGTTTGTGGAGTTCAGGAGCCAAAACATTTGAGAACTAAGCTGTTCGAAAACCAAGGTACGACTGTATTGGATTCCACCCATTATGGTACCCTTATGGTACTTTTCAATGCTTGCTTCACTTGGGGGAAACGTAATGTGATGACATCACAACACTGGCCTGGGACCCAAGTATTTGAAAGAATATTTGGCCAGCGTGATATATAGCAATTCATTCAAATACAATATAGCACTTAACATAAAAATCATAAAGCCAGTAAATAACATCAGCATCTTAAAACAATAAACACAGCAAGGTGGTAATGCCACAGCAAAGGAAGCAATCCTTAAATCAGCTATTTCTGTTGGCCTGAATAAAAAGCTACACCTTAAGTTGATGCCTAGAAGCAATGAATGTGAGGGACAACCAGATCTCTAACAGAAGCAAGTTCTAAATGTGGGTTGCCACAAGAGAGAAGGCCCTGCTCTGTGCTGTCATACAACAAACTGTACCCACTGAGGGAACAACAGGCAGTGCCTCCCTAAATAACCTTAAGGAATGGATCAGCAGGTAGTGTGAAAGGCATTCCTTCAAATATTTGTATCCCAGGGCATATAAAACTTTTAAGTGTTAACTCTGGAATACAAACTGGGACTAGGAGTGAATAGGCAGCCCATGTAACTCCTTGAGGATCTGTGAACATTTAGTACTGCTGGCTAATAACATGGTAGTCACATTCTGTACCAGCATAGATCACACTGCAATAGTTTAAAATGGGGGTGGGAACCTCAGGCCCAGAGGTCAGATCTCCCAAGGCTACACCTCCTCAACCACACCCCATCTTCCCAGACCACACACTCCACCAGCCCATCTGGTATGCTGAGAGTTTGTTTGGACCCTGGGTGAGGAGAGGGAGGGTGTGACAGAAGGAAAATGAATGGATATTGATTTGTAGATATTAGTAACTTCATATTAATGCAGTATTTTTTACATGTAACTGTGTATTTTATAATATATAGCATTATAATATATATAATATATAAAATATAATATATAATATGTTGTTTAAACTGTCTGTGGTTGCTTCAGTTCTTTTGTACGTTTTGCTTAGATGGAGGACAGAGGTGTGGAGTGTGTGTGTGTGTGTGTGTGTGCCTGCCTGCTGCACAAAGGTTAAGCTTATATTCATTGATCTGTCAATCTTCGCCTCTGGTCCCCCCTACTCACCACTGGCATGTGGCTCTCAAAAAGATGTTCAGAAGGGAAAGGTTTCCCATTCCTAGTCTAAATGTAATGCTATTTGAGCACGTACCTCTATAGTCAGGTTATGGTGGACCAAGAAGGGCCATAGCTGGACTAGGAATAGCCTCTCATAGCCACTGAGGCCAGCTGGGTCTCCAGCGACAATGATGGCTAAAGGTGCACCTTCAAGCTATGCACCTGTTCTATCAGGAGGAATGCAATTCCGTCTGGAACAGGCCCTCTGCACAGCTCCTGGATCCAGGAAAAGCCCCCATCTTATCAGGTTTCAGTCTCAGTTTATTGGTCCTCATCCAGCCTGCTACTACCTCTAGACACAGTCCAGCATCCACACAGACGCTCCTGCTTCAGATGGATGGAATGGACATACGCAATAGACAATCTTTATAGAATTCCTTCAAACCATAACAAGTACAAAATGAAATCTTTAGTCTCAAAGTCTCTGAAAATCTTTAAATGAAGCGAGGTACCAGACTTTGTAAGATGAAAGACAAGCTGTGAAGCTTTGTTCAGCAAATATGATGTCCAACACTGAACAGTGATTCCGGATATTGACTACTGTTTCGTAGAATTCTTCGTCAGCATGGTGGGAGGATATAGAATTGCTTCATAAACCCAGTGACTACATTATTACATGAGCACTGTTCCTCAGCATTTGATATTTTCATTTACATACATTCATTCAAAATAAGATGGGTTTATGAAGCAATTCTACATCTGCCCACCACGCTGATGAAGAATTCTCCGAAACAGTAGTCAATATCCGGAATCACTGTTCAGTGCTGAACATCATATTTGCTGAATACGCAAAGCTTCACAGCTTGTCTTTCATCATACAAAGTCTGGTACCTCGCTTCATTTAAAGATTTTCTGAGACTTTGAGACTAAAGATTTCATTTTCTACTTGTTATGGTTTAAAGGAATAAAGATTGTCTATTGCGTATGTACACGTGTCATCGTGTTGCCTAGACATTGCTGACCTTCTCTTTGCAACACAGGGGTTTGTTTGGTTACTCAGATGGAATGGAGACAGAGCTGGGTGCCATTCACACACTGATGAACACCTGACTTCAAATAATTGGATGATGGCTCTCAGCGGCTTCCTATAGATGTCCAAAAGCATGGGAGAAAGAATAGAACCCCGTTGAACACTGCAGCGTAAGTACAGAGGGGCTGAGAAGGAGTACTTACTTCTTTGATTATATCTTGATCAGTGGGAAGTGCATTCAGAGGCAGAGTCAGGTTCCTGTTTTTGTAAGCGTTAGCTCCACATGAGTTGCAACAACAACACTGAAAATAAAGAGATTGCCTCTTTAAAAACAGAATTGCTTTTTAAAAACACCTCTCCCAATAAAAGGCGCGACTAACTAAAATTATCCAGGTTACTACCATGCTCAGCTATGACATACAAAGGTGGGAAGTGACCTCTTCTTTGGGAGTAGAACATCCAGTTCTGCTTGCTTAAACCTGGCATAGTGGAAAAGGGAAGGATCAGTGAAATGCAAGTTGGAGACACAGCCTAATGAAATGTTTTGAGTTCCTTCAAAGGATCCTTTCAATGTACATCTGACATCTTGTTCTAAAAAAAGAAAAGAAAAAGAGGACATTATTGAAAAAAGAAAGCAGAGCAGTTTAAAAAAGCAAACAAAAAACCCAAACATCAGAAATAATAAAAGGTAAGGTAAAGGACCCCTGGACGGTTAAGTCCAATCAAAGGCGACTATGGGCTTGCGGCGCTCATCTGGCTTTCAGGCCAAGGGAGCCGGCGTTTGTCCACAGACAGCTTTCCGGGTCTGGGACCCTCATACCTACCGGACCGCCTCTCCTGGTATGCCCCACAGAGAAACTTACAGTCTTCAAATAAAAACATCTTGAAGGTCCCAGGCCACAGAGAAGTTAGGCTGGCCTCAACTAGAGCCAGGGCTTTTTCAGCTGTGGCTCCGATCTGGTGGAACACTCTGTCACAAGAGACCAGGGCCCTAAGGGACTTGACATCTTTCCGCAGGGCCTGCAAGACAGAGCTGTTCCACCAGGCCTTTGGCCAGGGCACAGCCTGACTCCCTCCCTCGGCAATCTTCGCGGAGCTCTGGCCCAATGGTTGCCAGTGGCTTGAATTAATTAATTTTATAATGAATTATTTTAGAGTGTTGTTTATACTGTACTTTTGTATTGTTTTATTGTTGTTAGCCGCCCTGAGCCTGGCTTCGGCTGGGGAGGATGGGATATAAATAAAATTTATTATTACTATTATTATTATTATTATTATTATTATTATTATTATTATTATTACTATTATGTGGCCAGCAGGACTAAACCACTGCTGGTGCAATGGGACACAGTGACAGAAGCCAGAGCGCACAGAAATGCCATTTGGTGTGCTTTCGAACTGCAAAGTTGGCAGGAGCTGGGACAAAACAACAGGAGCTCACTCCATTGCAGGTATTCGAACTGCCGACCTTCCAATCAGCAAGCCCAAGAGGCTCAGTGGTTTAGACCACAGCACCACTTGCAACCATATCAGAAATAATATCAACCTCCATGCCACTGAGATCTCTTCATGTGGATTGAGACATGCATTTCATGAAAGTTTTTTATGCTGTTTTGTTCATTATAGTGAAAAATGTTACAGAGGTTTATGAATAAATGACAGTGCAAGCCTATACATATTTACTTACAAGTAAGCTGCACTGTGTTCAGTGGGTCTTAGCTCCAATTAACTCTGTTTAGCATTTTGTTCTACATCCTGATCCCAGAAAAGTACATGGAATGTATCTACAGCTAAGACTTTAATCTTATGCACACTTGCCTATGGGTAAGGTCCATTTAACTCAATGGGGATTACTTTTGAGAAGACACATGAGATCGCACTGTAAGTATGCTTAGAAACATAACCTTAAAAACCATTTCATGGAGCCTAACAGTTCATCTCTACATCAAAATCTGCCTTGTCCCAATCTGGGGAAATGGGCATTTCAAGAACGGGGGGGGGGGGGGGGGCACTCTGGAGTTTAATAAATGTGACAGACTCTTACGAATGCTGCTATAGTCCAAAAAGTTCGGACTATAGCACTTTCAGAAAAATTGATCCAGGAAATTAAAGCCTTAACAGGAAGGAGAGACAACAGGGATTTTATAGAGAAATGGTACCAGAGCTGGCTCAGCCATTAAGGAAGGTGAGGCTGCTGCCTCAGGTGGCAGAAGTTCCTGAGGCACCACCGTCATGGGCTCCCCACCTGCCCTGCCACCTCAACCGCTTTCCCCATACAACCCTCTGGTGGCAAGTCAAGAACAAACCTTGGTTTTTGAGAGAGAAACACACCACAGGCTCAGGCTCAGATTTGTTTCATAGGTGTGCCATGGAAGCTGCTTCCTCACATTAAACCATGGTTTGTTTTACACCATGGTGTAATGTGGTGTGCTCACCAGGACAGAGGTTGAAGACATTAAACTTGACTCTTTCAGTCTGGGCTGTTGACATTTCAGAGTATACTATAGTACCATCTAAGGTGGAAGCCACGTCAGCAAAATGCCTGAGTGTGTTTGCTAGCAATTTTACCCATTCCAGACTGGACCTAGCACCTGAACTCCAAACCTGAGGCCTCTATCATCCGGTCTAATGGGTGGTAGTGTGGAAAAGCATTTAATGAAGGAATAACCCTCACGTTTAAAATACGTATTCTTTTTTTTCTTCCGTTTCCTTTGATCCGCCTGAACCTCTAAACAGCAAAGTTCACGACACTGCAACAGAAGCAACCCACAAAGTAGTGAATAACATTTTTCATCTCACAGTTTGCGCCATGAATGTTATGCAACCACAAACTTAATTTATTTGGCCAAATGCCATATATTCAGTGCTTTTTTTCTTAACAAAATGAAAAAAAAATGATTAGGGGTACTCTCATTTTGACTCAAGAAAATCACCATTTTTTAGTTTAAACCAGGGAAAATAAATACAGTAAATGGACAAAAGTACAAAGATTCACATAATGTTTAGGGGTATGTGTACCCCTGCGTCCCCCCAGAAAGAAAGCACTATATATTCATGTTCTCACATGATGCTTTTAATTGATTGGATTAAACTTATGAGCTCTGGAGATTCATCAAGTTAATAAATGACTTAGCAACTGTTCTAGAAAATGTGAACCACGCCCCACCCCCAAGCAGATATTACTTGACAGCAGTAGTTGCATGATGCAGGGCCTGCTTTGTGAGGAGAAAGACATGGCTTTTTCCTAAACTAAATTCTCAGATGTGTGAAGGCCCACTTTCACAATTACCTAATTATAAGTGGGCTTTTTTGGGATGCAGCCACTACAAATATTGCCCAAAACCTGAAGGCAATTTTATTGCTAGATAGTATAATGTGATACCGTCCAGATGTTATTGAACTCAGCTCTCATCCGGTCCAGCTAGCATGGCTAATTTTCAGACATATGATGGGAATTGTTGTCTAACACCTAGAGGGTCCCATGTTAATTACCTCTCCATAACTTACTATATAAAGAAGAGTTAACAAATGTACACAGACAGATCCCAGAGTTCTTGTGCCTAGTCACTGACTGCTTTTCAAAGTGAGATCTCAAAGAGTACTTCCGGTGTTTAGAAATGACACTTTTAAAAATAGGGTAGCTCTAAAAAAAAACCTGGATGTGCACTCTCTCTCTCTCTCTCTGTCTGTACCTCTTTGAAACCTAGTGATGGCATTGAAAGGAAAAGATGATGGGCGACATTTGCAATGAATTGTTCATCATGTCTTGAAGATTTTAGTCCATTGCAGCTGCTTGGTTTTGCTGTCTCATGGTGTCCTAATACTGAGATTCATTCATTTCACTATTCCATACATCAAGGTTCTTTTGACACGGTTTGGGCATTTATCTGTATGGGCCAATGCATACATTCCATTTCTGGTATATAACCTGTTGTGAGCACTTATCACATGATTGAGTCAACTCACATGGGAAGCCAATTCAAATATTACTGTAGCCAAGTTGAGTTCTGACCACCCAAAACTTATTTTTCTGATTTGGTAACATCTGATTTGGCTCCCATGGTATGCATATCATAAGAGTGTGAATGAAAAAAGGGGGGGGGGGGGGAGGAGGAGAGAAAGCTGCAGTTTCTCCCATACACTGTGTGATGCTTGCATTTCAGTATTCAATATTCCACCATACCCATATCTAAGATTTCTCTTTCACACTTTCACTCAGGATCTTGTTCAGTCAACATTAAGTAGAGGTAGCTTACAGAGTTCCTGCAACCCAGATATATTGCACAGTAAATACATGAAGAAATGGAAATTACCACTATTGTTCCATTTGTAATGATGGTTTCAGCTGGACCACATCTAGGAAATAAATATACATATATATAGATGATGTTACAACTTGAATGATTTAAGGCACAATTGTTCAACATAACTTAGAGCTGAACAGTCAACTTATGTCTTAGAATTTAACTTTGCCCTTTTCCTTTTGCTGTTTACCACCCCCAGCACTAGCCAGCCCTGCTGCTTTCCCAACAGAGACATTGCTTTTGATCACCAGAATGGTGTGGGGCTGGGAGAGCAGTGAGGTCAAGATGCATGTGAGTGCAGGTGGGATTGGCTCTTCCAGTCCTGACCCCCTCCGCTGCCCTGCTCCTCCCTAGTTTTGGTAAGTAACATCAACAACACTATCAGGAGACTGGTGGTGTGGCATCACCCCTAGGTGGAATCTACACACACATTAAAAAAAATATATTGTTGTGAAAATGCTTTTTTAAAAAACGTTTTGAAAAATAAATTGAATTTGCCATAGCTCGCCATCGCCATCTAGTGTCACATCTGTATAATGCACTTTACAAACACACTTAAAATGTTTCATTTGCAGCTGTATAGCTGAGTCCCTGGTCACTCTGGGAAAAGAGTTCCTAAATTCTGACTGCTTAGCAGGAAAGGTTTGGTTTCAGCCAGAGGGCAAGGCTGTGCTTGTGAATGGCAGCAACGATGGCAATCATCATATTAAGCAGATTTTAGGCATGCTCTACTGATGAGGATTTCAAAATACAAAAGCCAAGTGACTGGGTTAATCAGGTCAGTGTTCTAATTCGTAGATCCTTCAGATCATCTTACTGCCACATCACCGCAATCTAGTCCGTTTTGTCATCACCACGTTTCTTTGCCCGTGACTCTAGCATGACACACTACTTATTCTTGCAAAATTCCCAGGACAAGGAAATTCAGAACCTTGTAGCAATATGACCCATCCCTAACTTCTGCCTTGCATCGACAGCTTAGTTCTTGTAGGAGACACCAGGCAATTATTTCAAAATAATACTGCTCTATTTTTTTTTAATTGTTTCCAGTACATGCATGCCTACTCAGATGTAATCACCACTGAATTCAATGAGACTTACTGTTAGGTTGAGTATGGCAGCTTGAATACTCTTCTTAGTAGTAACCCAATAGTAACCCAAGGGGAAGACTCTGATGAAATGGTACAAATCCCTGATGTCAATTTTATCCAGCAATCATAGTGCTTTTGAGCAATACATTATTGTATTTGTATGCCAGGCACATGCAAACTAGACATCTGAGGGAATCAGTACTGATGAAGAAATTCTGGCCTCTGCTAATCCAGATGCACAGGAAGGATTAGTGCAAGGAGAAGAGGAAGCATTATGTAAATCAGAGTTCTTATGAGGAAGTCGTCTTTTGCTCTCCAGTTTATGGAAATCATCACAGGCAAAGTTGACATCTGAAGGCACGCTAAGGTGCGTTTTATTTGCTACGTAGGCACATGTGTTGAAAGAAAGGAAAACATCCCCCCATTAACAAGTTCCTCACTTATACCAGGGAAGGGAGATGGATAGCTAATTTGAATTGCATCGCCTTGAATTTTTATACAATTGGGCTCATTCTATGGCCATTAGCTGCTGATGGTAACTTTTAGATTTAAAACATTTCTGTCCCACTCTCCAACATACAAGATGATCCCACGCTGGGCTACAAATTATTGCCGATGAAATACCAAGCGAACATTAATACACCGAGTAACACAAGATACCTTATTCTTAATAAAATAAAATAAAAACAAGAGAATACAATTCATTGCAGCAGACAGGCTTCTATAGCAATTGGTTTCTACAGTACTTGGGTTACTTACATATTCTCCAGTGCGAATTCAACCTCCAATTGTTCATGTGTCTGAAAATTAGAATGCAGCATAAATGGCACAAATTTTGCAAATAGTTGTTCCATAGACATTGAGAATTTGTCTTTCCTGGCATGGAATGTGACATATCAAAGATCAACACCCCCCCCCCCCCCGATCTTATTGCAGAAATTAAAACTGAATGTTGAAAATTGAACTTGAAAAAGAAAATGAACTTGTTGAAAAGCACTCCTCTCTCTCACACCTTTTTTTCTTTCATAGAATCACAGAACTGTAGAATTGGAAGGCACCCAAGGGTCATCTAGTCAAGCCCTTGCAGTGCAGGAATCCTGCCCCCAGCCTCCCTGGGTGGGCTCAAACCACCAACCTTCTGGTTAATAGCTGGATGCACTGACCCATTGCACCACACCATAGGGCAGTTGAAAAAACATGCAGAACTGCTGCTTTCAGGTCTGTTTTCACCCTTTTGAATATGATGCCCAATCGCAATTTGCAAGGCTTAACAATCCCATGTTTGTTTAAATACAGAGGTTTAAAATCCCATGTTTGTATGTTCAGATGTGCACAATAAGGTCAGGTTTGTTGCTGCTGTTAAACTATGAGTCCTATATATTAGCTTTACGGATTCCTCTTTTCATATTTGTTTGCTGTCTAGGTCATCAGAAACAGTGAATATCCCAAATTCTTCACACTCAGA
The DNA here is from genome assembly GCF_964106645.2 of Podarcis pityusensis. Classification (NCBI taxonomy): domain Eukaryota; kingdom Metazoa; phylum Chordata; class Lepidosauria; order Squamata; family Lacertidae; genus Podarcis; species Podarcis pityusensis. Next base: position 44,553,446 of record NC_138028.1, read on the forward strand.
GCAGCTAACCTGTGGTCCTCCATATGTTGCTGAACTACAACTCCCATCACCCCTGGCCATTGACCGTGCAGGCAAGGGATGATGGGAGTTGTAGTTCAGCAGTATCTGGTGGTCCACAGGTAACCCGCCTCTGGTTTATGTAATTTTTTTTCACAGTGTGCACATTTTCTTTCCTTTTTTAAAAGATGGCCTTTTCAAATAAAGTGTTTGGATTTAAGGATCCGGATGGACTTCCATGTGGTAATCTCACCTTGATATGTAGTACCACTCTCAGCGGCAGAGGAAGCCGCTCAGGTGCCTGGGGCGGTGTGCCCAGGGGCGGGGTGAGCCGCCCATAGGGGCAGGGCGCACCACGGGGCCTCCGAAGTCTGCCTGCCTCCTCCCACTCAGCTGCCCTACAGCTGGGGTGGAGGCAGCGGGCGGACCGTTTGGGTATCGTGGAGCCTGCACACGCCCAAGCCACTGCATCTCTGCAGCCTTGCGGTGAGTGCCGCCCGGCATTTTGTCACCCCCCTCAGTGGTGACATCCGTGGTGGCCCGCACCTACTGCACCCCCCTTCCTCTGCCACTGACCCTCTTCAGCCCTATCAGCAGACTTAGTAGGCTGAATGGCCATTGAGCAGACATGTCCCACATATTGCGATAGCTTGGTATCTCTTGTTGGGTTTTGTATCTAATGAGTAGGAAGCTCTAATTGTTAGAGGGTGCCAATTTCACGAGGGAGGCTAATCACATATGAGGGTGTTAGGTTGCATGGCAAAGATGGTTTGGAGAAGAGAGCAGTTCTGGGAATATAGGTTCCTCATCCTTGGTCTAGAAGTATCTGAAGAAGTGTGAATGCACATGAAAGCTTATACCCAGAACAAACTTAGTTGGTCTCTAAGATGCTACTGGACAATTTTTTTTATTTTTTATTTTGACTATGTCAGACCAACACGGCTACCACCTGTACAGTGGTACCTCGGGTTAAGAACTTAATTTGTTCTGGAGGTCCGTTCTTAACCTGAAACGGTTCTTAACCTGAGGTACCACTTTAGCTAATGGGGCCTCCCACCGCCCCACCGCCGCCACACGATTTCTATTCTCATCCTGAAGCAAAGTTCTTAACCCGAGGTACTATTTCTGGGTTAGTCTGTAACCTGAAGTGTCTGTAACCTGGAGCATCTGTAGCCTGAGGTTACAGAGGCTTGACAACCATATGTCAGGAGTGCTCTGATGGTGCTTCCTGCTTGGCAGGGGGTTGGACTCGATGGCCCTTGTGGTCTCTTCCAACTCTATGATTCTATGATTCTGTGATTCTAGGTACCAGAGCGTCTCTGACTAGCAACTTCTGCGTTCCTGTGGACTACTTTCGGCTGAAAAAACCTAATGAAAAAATTCCCGGAAACCTTGTCACTGAAGAAGCCCGATGGGCAAAACAAGGGTGTGTCCTAAGAATTGGTCTATCATCAGCTGCCTTGTTGTCACTAAGTAGTTCCATTTGTTACACTCTCAAGACATAGGACAATGCAGAAGGAAGTTTTGTTTGTTACACTTTTAAGACATAGGATGATGCAGAAGGAAGATATCAGTATGAAATGGCATTGCCAACAGGAACTGTACGTTGTAATTGTTGGACTTGACAATCTTTGGACTTTACGACAATAATACATATAGAAGGTTAATAGTAATATGATATGTTATTGCCATCAGGAACTGTGCTTTGCAATTTTTTGATATGACGATTAAATTACAGTTTTATTACATATAATGTTATGTTACTTTACAGCCAGTTACGTGTGTGTTGTAGTGTTCTAAACCTACCTGTACCTGGCAGGACAATATGCGAGAAATGCAAAGAAAGCTCAGTTAAGGATTGATCTCTATGCATGCTCACCTGGGGATTCAATTCAAATTTCATAAAAACTGATTCTCCAAAGGGGACTTTAGCTATGTCAAATAAAATGACACGGTAGTCATCATCTCGAATAACATCTTCATCCCATACGGTCAATTCTAAAACATTCTGGAATCAGAAATTAAAAAGTATTATGAATGAATAATGGAAACCCAAAGCTGAGAGGGAGGGAGGGAGGGAGGGAGGGAGGGAGAGAGAGAGAGAGAGAGAGAGAGAGAGAGAGAGAGAGAGAGAGAGAGAAGGCTATTTTAGTCCAACCGTGGGCTACAAAGGAGAAACAGAAGTGTGCTACGTATACCTGTGGGAAGGCTCTATCAAACAGGAGTACTCGCTTACATGAGAAAGGGCCCCAAATTGAATCATAGGGCATCTCTAGTTAAAATAATAATAATAATAAAAATCTCAGGTAGTAAAACTGAAAAGACCCCTAGAGAGTTACTTGCTGCCGGACACTGTAGGTGATATTGTGTTAGATAGGCCACTGGTCTGACTCCTGTGTAGAACAACTAATAATGTGGAGATCTGTATTGCATTGCATTATATAATGACCGTACAGCACGTGTATACGTGAATAGCAGATACTTTTCAAAATGGTGGCAGCAAAAGAAAGGAAGCTGTGATAAAGGAGAAGCCAAGATCCTAGCCTAGGTTTATTTAGAAGGGACTCTTTAGTACATAGTTTAAAGTCAGTGACACAAAGAAGTAATCACCGATGCAGAAGAGCAATAACTAGGGCAACATGGAGATGCTTCTCCTAGAGGAACCTATGCATATACCATCTTTTATCCTACCTTAACTTGGCTCTGGATCCTGAAGTAGAATGTTTCATTCCATACTGGATCTTTGCAATTTGCCACTGTTTTGGTCCGAACTTTCTCACATGAAGCCGTAGGCAGCCACAAGGTCACATAACAATCTGTTTCACTTACTGTAGGGGAGAATATGGAGTAATTCATAGTTTTAATTATGGCCAAAATGAGATTAGCATACTGGATTAGACTGAAGATTTAGTTCAATCTTGTGGGGGTAGCAGATTCAATGTTTTCAAGGTGTACCACGTGTCCCTTAACTATTGCAAGAGGAGAGCTTGATCTTTGGGAGCAGTGGCCCAGTTCGTAAATCATGGTTAATGACTTACAACATAGCCTCTAACATTTCTGCAATGAAAATAGGGATGTCCTATTCCATAATGATGATAATAATAATAATAGTAATTTTACTGTTTATAACCCGCCCATCTGACTGGGTTGTCCCAGCCACTTATACAAAAACATAATAAAACATTAAACATTTCAGAACTTCCCTATACTTTAGATATCTTCTAAAGGCCTTTAGATGTCTTCTAAAGGTTGTATAGTTACTTATTTCCTTGGCTCAGGGATTGCATAACTCTATACCCTTCAACATTTCTCTGATGAAAGTAGGGCTGTCCTAAGGAAAAGTGGGACATTCCGGGACCAAAACAGAAACTGGGATGGCTTCTGTAAATCCAGGACTAACTCTAGTTGCTCTTGATTACAATGCCTAGTTGCTCTTGCTTTGCTGTTTCCCAATCATGAGCATGAGAAGCAAGCTCTGAAAACTATGCAGACACATTTTAATTCTTGAAAATGTATGGCAAATCATTTTTAAAAGAGAGAAAGGCTGGGCAGGGAGCAATGTTTACTTCTGCAAATCTCATTCAAGAGGTCATTACAGTGGTACCTCTGGATGCGAACGGGATCTCTTCTGGAGCCCCGTTCGCATCTTGAGTAGAACGTAACATGCTGAGTAAGCCAGGCACTATTTTTGCCACAAGAGACAAAAACAGTTACCCCACTGGAAATATAGGCGATGAGATTATCTCTTGGCTAACTAAAGAAACAGCTGTTGCTCTTTTTAAATTCCTGTGTGGGTTAAGAAGCAGCAGGTTCAATTAGGCACTTTTCCTGCCTATTTGCAACCATCCTACTGAGCAAAGGCTTGTGGTTGCACATTTGGCATTGTCAGACATTGCCAACCAGGAAATGTGCTCTGTTTTGTGCCTCATCTGCATCTTATCAAGATCCAGCTGCAACTTTGCTGTGGTCACTCTTTTGACCTCCTTAGTGCCTTCCTAGCCAAAGAAGCTTCTGAATGAATGACCTATTTGGTGCCCATTTATGACTTTGTGAAAAGAAGTTGGGGACCGTGCAGAGCCATAGCTATGTAGGGTGGGTCTAGCCAGGATTTTTGCCCCAGGGGAAGCCTCCAGAGGGGCACCATTGAGGCTCTCAGCCTGTGTGTGTACGCAAATGTGTGTAGAGAGGGATTGCCAAATTGGGTCTTTGACCCAGGTGAAATAAAGCCTAGTTTCGTCCCTGGGTTTAGGGAGGCTTCCCTCTTTCTATGTTTGTGCACTAAACACACAGATTGGCTCCTTTCCAGCACATTATTAGGTGAAAATCAGAATCCGTTTAGAGTTTAACAAAGTTATACTCTGATGTGTAACAAAGAAGAGTCTTGTGGCACCTTAAAGACTAACACATTTATCATGGCATAGGTTTTTGTGGACTATAGTCTACTTCATCAGATGCATGAAGTGTATGGATTGGTGGGAAACCAGGGGTCAAATTCCCCACTCAGCCATGAAGGCCACAGGGTGAACTTGGGTCAATGACTGCCTCTCAGCCTAACCTACCTCACAGGGTTGTTGTGAGGCTCAATGGACAGGGGGATAAGTGTGAAAAACACCTTGAGTTCCTTGGAGAGAAAAAGCCTGAGATATAATATAATAAGTTTGCAGACATTTTGCATTTGCATGCACGCACATCTATACACAAAAGAACATCTATTGTACGCATACATACACACATACCTCCCAATTTAGCATAACATTCCATGCATCGGATAAAAGTGGGCTCTAGTTCTGGGTCCCTCCAGATTTTTGGACCACAACTCCCATCAGCCCCATCAGCATAGCCTGGAGCTGATGGGAAATGTAGTCCAAAAACATCTGGAGGTTACCAGGTTGACGAAAGCTGGATTGTGTCCTAATAAATTTGCATTTAAGAGGCATAAAGAATCTATATTCTTTATGCTGCAACAGAATAACATGGCTATCCCTCTGGAAGTTCTGAAGCAATAACAGGGATTAGGCAAGAGGTCTGCGTTTCTGGCACTCTGGAGCAGGGTGTGTGGGATGAAGAGAAGCCTCCAAATGACAGGGCAGCAGAGGAGGGGCGGCCATGTTTCAATAAGGGCAGGCAGTTGGGAGAGAATGTGTTCCCTGTTATTGCTTCAGAAGCTTTCAAAAGCCATTATTTAGGCCTCTACTCTCTGTTGCTGTGGGATGTTGTTCCCCATTCCTCCATTCCACCTTCTTATGTATCTTATAAACCTCAGCTTGCCTTCTTTCTTTCTAACTTGTTGACCTCAGGTGGGAGAGAGAGACAGAGAGAGAGAGAGAGAAGATTCTGGGTGCACTGAAATAATGTTGCTGAGCCCAACCTGTTTCAAAAAAGCATCTTCAGGGATGCAGATGTGTTTAATAATACATTTTCCAACCCCCAACCTCTTTGCATCTGTAGGCATGATAAATTTGTGCCCTTGGCGTCTAACTTCGGCTTGCTGCTTTCTTTTGTAATTTCTACTCATTCTCTCAGGCTGCTAAATGAGGATGAAGGAAATCAGAAGGCTCACTTTACATTCATGCTGTCCTTCCTTCTCCTCTGTCATTTATGTGGCCAAACAACATTACACCACCCTGATCCACACCCCTGCTAACAATCCTCTGGAGCCTCTTCCTTATCTTTGCTGCTCCAGTAACACCTGCCTCTCCTGTGCCACGAACTCATCACCTTCACTTATAAAACTGATACCATCTTCCACAATATTTCTACCCCTCTATTCAATGACCCTCATCCATCTCCCTAACTTCTTTGCTATCCCCCCAGTAAAAAAGGTAAAGGTAAATGACCCTGGAAGTCAAAGGTGACTATGGGGTTGCATCACTCATCTTGCTTTTCAGGCCAAGGGAGCTGGCATTAGTCCCCAGACAGTTTTCCGGGTCATGTGGCCAGCATGACTACACCACTTCTGGTGCAACGGAACACTGCGACAAGTGCCAGAGTGCATGGAAATGCCATTTACCTTCCTGCCTTAGTGGTACCTATTTATCTACTTGCGCTGGTGTGCTTTTGAACTGCTAGGCTGGCAGAAGCTGGGATGGAGCAATGGGACCTAACCACCATCACACGGACTCGAACCGCCAACCTTCCGATCGGCAAGCCCAAGAGGCTCAGTTGTTTAGACCACAGCTCCACCCACGTCCCCTCTTACCCCAGTATCTCATGATGAGAGAATCACTCTGCTGTCCTCACCTGAACTGCCACCCGATCTTTATCCTATTATCTGCTGCCTCTTCCAGAGTATCACCCACCCACATCACCCAACTGTTTCTCTTCTCTGACTCTTTCCTTACCTTGTTCATCTTTGTCACTGTTTCTTCATCACCCCTTTTCCCAAAAGCCTTACCCATCCTCACCATCTCACTGCCAGCTGAGCTTCTTTCCCATTGCATCTTAATTCACTCCTGCTGTCTTGATTTTCTCTCTTCCAATCAGTCTTGAACCCACTCCAATCTGGTTTACCCTCTGCGCACTACTGAAGTTGCGCTTGCTAACCAGAGATCATCTCTTCACTGCCATTTCTAAAGGGCCACTGAAATTACTACAGTTTTGGTGGCTCACTGCATGCAGTAACAACCTTACTAGCCAGCGGTGAGCTTGTGTTTATTATCTAATGCTAAAAAGAAGAGCAGTGCATCCTATACATGTCTACTAAAGATAAATCCCATTGAATTAAGTGGACCTTATTCTCAGGTAAGTGGATATACTCATTGCAGCCTGGTATCATATATCCGTTTACCTGAGATTAAGCCACACAGAACTCAACAGGACTTACCTTGGAGTAGTCTTGCTTCAAAGCTCTACAACATAACTTGAACTGTTGAGACTTTTCAATCCTATCCTGTCCCATTTAACTCAATGGGGCTCACTTTTGAGGTGACATGCATAGGATTGCACTCTTAAACTAGTAGCCTTGTTCTGATTTAGACGAAGATGTGAGATGCAGAAATGTGCTTGGTGGCAGTTGTTTTTATTACCTGCATATATCGAAATCCAGTTGTGCAAGATGGGAATATCTAAAGCATCTGAAAACCCATACAGTTTTAAGTAAGAGGGCACATTTTGCAATACTTGCTGCCTCACCCAGCTGGAAAAAACCATGAAACCGCAAGAATATACTCTGTAAATGCAGTGGCGCTTTTATAGAGATTTTGTCTTGCCTTAAATGATTGAACTACCAAGAATTCTTTACCCTAGTTGATAGCATCCAGCTGATCTAGTCATAAGAGAAGCACTGCTTCCTTTATATTGTCAGATAGCTGTACTAGGGTGAATCTGTCATTTTGGGCTTTTCTCATTCTCTCATTTTTTCCATTCTTAAGTTCAATTTTCCACACTTCACATCAGTTTCTGGGTTGTTCTTTCTTTCTTTCTTTCTTTCTTTCTTTCTTTCTTTCTTTCTTTCTTTCCCTCATGACAATTCATCAGCCTTTTTGCAAAAATTTCTCTCAATATTTGGGCAAAGCAAATTTGCCTGCTAATTTACATATTACTGCATGCTACTTTCACTGTTATACATTTTTATGCATACCTTGCCACACAGTAAGCATTTTTTAACACATTAGTTGGCTTGCAAACTGCAGTGCAGAATTTGGAAAAGTGAAAATGCTGAAGGATGGCTGGGCTTCGATTTACATATTGTTTCAGAAAGCCTAATCTGACTTGGCTCAACATCTATTCACCCAGGCTGGGACTATTGCACAATGAAGTAGCTCAGACTGGGAGTTTATATAGAAGCCGTAGACTCCATCCCTCCCCAGTTCTCAGTCAGGCCCTGATCCAGGCAGGTGTTTCTGTGCACTTTCGCCTCCTCACATGCAGCTAGCCTTGCACTTTAGCAGTGGCTCTGAAACTTCTGCCTGGCTCACTGTCTTGCTCCTGTGGCCCTGTGGCAGATAAAGGAGGGCATGAGAAACAGCCAGGAATCTTAGCAGCTCATATAGGAACTTCCAGTCCTGTGGCAGGGATCACTAAAGTGCAAGAGTTCTGTTTGGCAGGGAGTCCTCCTCCTGCCCCTCCACTGAGGAGATCTCAGGTCAGAGGTCTAGGCAAGGTTGAACCCAGACACTCAATCGAAAAGACACTGTTCCAAATGAACTACAAGATAGTACCTGAACTGCTGAAGGACTGCCTCTTTCCCTGTGAACCAACCCGGGCTCTGAGGACCTTTATTTGTGTGCCTCCTGCGTGAAAGGTCCAGAGGATGGCAACATGAGAAGGGCCTTTTCTGTGGTGGCTCCCCATTTCTGGAATGCTCTTCCCAGGGAGGCCTTCATTACATATCTCTAGGTGCCAGGCGAAAATGTTTCTCTTCAGCCAGGCATTTGGTTCGTTAGCATTCCATGGCCTTTTAAATGTGTTTGTGGGAATGGAGGCATTGGTTTCTTTTCGTTTTGTATTCTGTAATCTCATTTTGTATTCTCAGGTTGTGAACCACTCTGTGATCTTCTGATGAAGGGTGACAAACAAATGAAATAAATAAATAAAAAGACCATCGCTGCTTCTATGAGGAGACTGAAATTATGCACTGTTGTCACAATTCTGCTGCTGTGAGTGCTGGAAGGAAGACCGCTCCCTGCTATAAGGCCCATTTCCACCTGGCCTAGGAGGCAGAGCCCAGACTCACCTTAAACAGCTAAAACAGGCTCCCGGGAGACCGCTGGGACATTGTTGGAACAACTCTTGGGTTGGGGCAACGGGCAAAAATGTTTTTAAATGGTTCTGATTTTGGTTCCTCTGGTTTATTTTTGTCAGGTTGGTGTTGGTTAAATGCTTGGTTGGGGTTGTCAGTTATTTTAATTTGAGTGTAACTGTAAACTGTTTATTATTGTTATTATTGTTATTGTTATTATTGGTTTCTACAGTGGTACCTTGGTTCTCAAACTTAATCCATTCCAGGAGTTGTTTGAGTCCTGAAACCATTCGAAAACCAAGGCGCGGCTTCCAGTTGGCTGCAAGAGCTTCCAGCACTCAAGTGGAAGCTGTGTTGTACGGTTGGCTTCTGAAAAATGTTCACAAACCGGAACATATACTTCTGGGTTTGTGGCATTCGGGAGCCGATTTGTTAGGCAACTAAGCCATTCGAGAACCAAGGTACCGCTGTATTGATTTATGGGTTTGTTTGTTGCTTTTATAGGATATTTCATTTTTTAATGTTTGATGTTTTGTTGTGTTTTTATATATGTTGTAAGCCTCCCAGAGTGGCTGAGGAAACCCAGCCAGATGGATGGGATATAAATTTTAAAAATATTATTTTATTATGTTCTTGTATTTATTTATTTTTTAAGTCTCTAAGTTGGTACTTTCAGAAGGCAGACCAATGTTGGTACCTTTCAGAAGCAACCAGTGTTGGCTCAGTTCAAACATCATGCCAGTGAAGTTTACAATAGTTCAGTATAATGTCTGAATTAGCAAATTGCAAATTGCAGTTGTCCACGAAATCAGAATTAGAAATCAGAATTAGGGTTTGAAGTCTGAAAGTGTTTTGCAAACTATTGTTTGAGACAATCATAGTTTGTCAGGATGACATGTGAACTGACAGACCATAGTTACAGCCATTGTTCTGCCTCCTAGAGAAGGGACCATAGCTCAGTGGTAAACATCTCTGTTACATGCAAAAGTTCCTAGAATCAACCCCTGACACTTTCAGGTAGGACTAGAAAGGCTCCTGTTTGTAACTTTGCACAGCCATTCAGCCAGCTGCCAGCTAGAAGGACCAATTGACTTGGTAAAGGACAATTTCCTATGTTCCTCCACAGATATCAAGACAGAATACACTGCCTCAACAAGCACTCAGAATATGAAAGCAGGCAAGTAGTTTTAAGCCATGACTGTCTAAGGAAGCTCAAACCACAATTTGATGTTCTTACTTGACTAGTTAAGATAGAACTTTAGGCTACTGATAAAATGGATGCTAAACAGTAGTATTTACTTTGGGTACATCCACCACACATGAATTATAAATGCCTTTCTAAAGCTTTAGTTAGGGACACTTTTGTAGCTATGTCCCTATGTTGTCCTTTATTAGAGATGTAATTAACGTGGATGAGAAACATTCTTTGTCTCGATTGTTGGGAAGATCAGATGCAATAATACTCCCACAGGGGAAAACAGAATTAATAGCTACATCTGATAGCTACAGCTTACTTTGTAGTTTTTCAAAGGCTATGTTCACATGTCCAAGTTTACCATAATTACTTCCCACATAGTATATCTGCACATCACATATGCACTTCTAAGTAGAAAAACAACATCATTTTTACCCCTGGTTCATAAAAAGTTTCCCTGAAGTTATATATCCACTTTTCCCTTTTCATGTGTACAACAATGAGGTGAATGTTAGTTGAAGAACCTATTATTCCTGAGTTAACTTTTGCCATAACAATTCTTAGAATTAATATAGTGCTTTAGTATGATCAAGGTATTTCCCACATATTACTCAAACAAAGAAGTCAACCCTGTGATTCAGGGTTGTCCCCATAATATAGACTGGAAATTGAGGTTGAGAGATAGTGGCTTGTAAGGCCACCTAGGACTCGGCTAGATTGGTAAAGAATAAGTGTTTTCTATGTGTTGTATATGCAATATAAGACTGTGATACCACATGGTGCTGTGGAGTCCCAACTTTACAACCAGGGCTGGCGCGCGTCTTGGGGGGTGGGGCGCGGGCAGGGGGGCAGCCACGATGGCACCCTGCTGGGATTGTGTTGCCAGGGGTGGGGCGCTCCCCCCCCCCACTCCTCTTCCTCCACCAGTGCCTATACAGTGGAACCTCATGTTACATACCATCCCCCTTGTGAATGCTGCGGGTTACGAGCTCCGCTAACCTGGAAGTAGATGCTTCTGGTTGCAACCTTTGCCCTGGAATATGAGTGGAAGTCACATGCCAGTAGCGTGGCAGCAGCGGGAGGTACCATTAGAGAAAGCGTGCCTCATGTTACGAGCGGTTTTCGTTTGAGAACAGACCTCCGGGATGAATTAAATTCATAACTGGAGGTACCACTGTATAGATTATTTTTTGAGAAAACCACATAAAAGTTCAGAAATACTAATTTCACCAATAAAATGGCATTAGCAAAGTTATATAAAACTTCGGTTAACATTATAGCTCAAGCATGCTCAATATTTTGGAATAACAAGAAGCCATAGTAAAAGAATGAAAATACTTACAATAATCTTCTCGGCGGACATTCCACATTCGTATGATTCTTACTGTGAGCAGATAGCATGGTGATTCTGTACTCTGCAGAACAAGACAAAATATACAAATGAACCTTTCAAGTGTTGAATGTACTTCTTGTGATTCATAAGCTTTCTGGCCATACAATGCTCATCTCAAAGAAAGTGAACATTATGAGGTTTCAAATTTCTCTCCATTTCAGATTAAAATCCACACTAGAGAAGAATTCCTAGTTTACCCTTCTATCCATGCACACACATTGCCCTTCCTTTTCCCGTTTAAACCATACTTATTCACAGTGGTATCAACAGCAGTGGCAACAATGTCTGTGGAGAGAGGGGAAGAAGCAAGGTCTCCCTCCCAACTCTGGTCACCACATCGAAATAGTACACTGAATAGACCTTAAGAGCCTTTTAAAACTATTTCCAAATGGATCACAGAGTGCATGTGCTGAAAATCAACAACCGCAGGTTCAATTTGTAATTTATGAGTATTTGTATAAGTATTCTATGTGTACAACTTTCCAGGCCCAAATCCTCCTATAGCTCCTAAACAAGAATAATTGAATAAACATATAACAGAGCAGTAGAAAATCTAAATGCCAGACAAAATGAAAGACACTAAAAGGTCTGGGAAAATAAAAATAAATTCTTAACTTGGTGCCAAAAGGATATTAGACTCAGTGACTTTCCCTAGGAAGGGCATTCCAAAATTGGTAGTGCCACAACCAAGAAGGCCCAGTCATGGATTGTTGTGACCAACTGCCAATTGTCACCTTAAAATTGCTATATGAACTGAAAAAAAATTCATTGTTCCTTGTTCCTGATGTAGATTGTTATTCCCTCCTTGTTCCTGATATAAATCCTCTCTCACCCCTTTCTCCCCTGGCAAGGGGGAAGAACCATTTTGTGATTCGCCTCAGGTGCCAAAATGTCTTGGACTCGATAGATAGCAAAAATGAAGAATGTGGAGAAAAACATTTGGAGATGGTTTGTTGTTTTTCTGCCTAAGTGTTCAATATTTGGTCAGAATTGTCACACACCCCCAGTACAGTTGCAGCACTCCAAGCACCATGGGGACAGAGATGGAACAGAGTAGGAAAAGAAAGAAACCTCCCCCCTCTCTTCTACTGCCACCAAAGCAGATGTCACCAGGTAAAGGAGGTGGAAGGGTCAGGAGACTTCTTCTCCTGTAATGTGCATCCTAGTATTGAAGGTGGATATTTTGTAACTGAGCTTCATATTCCAAGTCAAGGAATTACAAACATTGCTGACATCACTAATTTGTGGAAATAAGCCGGACTGATTTCCAACGAAAGATGTATAGGCTGCGATCTTAAGCAGCCAGAAACTCCAGGAAGCAAATGAAACCTGTTTCCAAACAGATGCATTATGAAACCATTTAAAAAGAAAAGAAAATAATCAAGGTGTGAATGCTCAGGGAATTTGGCCAATAAAATTGCTCCACACTTCCAGCTGCAGAGGCCTTGCAAGTAGTGTGCTCAAATACCTCAAAATAAAACCAAACGCTCAATTAAGTCACACTCTTTTGTGTTCTTCTCCATGCAACAGTACCTTGCATTCAGCATCCTGTTGGACAGTATTCTGGTGCATCCACTGAACAGCTACAGTTCCCGAGGTTTTTGTTTTGCTATTTAGAATCTGTCCAAAAAGAAGAACAATGTTGGGTGGGAGGGGTGATAAAGTTTTCCTCCGTTTCTCATAATTCCCATTCTTGAAGGGTGTTTATTACAAATACCCAGTGCTTTTTTCGGGGGGGGGGGTACGCATACGCCTAAACATTTTGTGAATCCAGGTTTGGCATCATTGAGGGGCAGTATTTCAATATGAGTAGGAAAAGGAGAACACCCCGAAACATTTTTTTTAAGGGAAAAAGGCACTGCAAATACCCATCTATTATGCAATGGTGTGAGGGCCCCGCTGTGCCTGCTACATTTGAACACCTTCCTTATAAACGTCAGCTTTGTGTGGATACCTATCTGGCATTTGGAGGACTTATATCAATTCATATGTTTAAATTAAGGTGAATGTATTGGCGGTCACTGTATTTTTAGGGTGAGCTGATAGATTCCCCCCTTCCCATTCTTCTCTCTTTCTTTGTTACATTTGCATTTTTTAAAAAAAATACTTAGGGTGGCTACATATTCATCACTAAATAGATAACAAAAAAGGACACAGAGTTGCATAAAATGTAGACATATTGACGCAATTTTAGAAATTGTGGCTATAATTTAAATAGAAATACAACACTGTCTATGTACTAGTGGTTAGTGAGCAACTTGAGCTCCCCTGCTTTACCTTCTCAGGGTTATTTATCTTTAAAATGGACTTGGACTCAGCCACCCTTCAAATAGAGGAATGTCCTCTGTAAAGCAGGACAAATTGCCACCCTGTGTTTACTGAATCACAGAAGTCTCTGTGATGGAGAGTACAAGTGACTGCTTCTCCCAAGATCACATCAGTTGACTCATGAAAAACATTTGATCCCATTAGAAAACAAGCAGCCAGACATATGCCTAAAGAACCCTATTGACAAGGTTCAGCCAACTGCCATTATAAGATTCTTCAGAGACAAAGAAATAAAATAACATATTTTTCCATCTATAAGACACCCCTGTGTATAAGACGACCCCTATTTTTGGGGACTCAGATTCAAGAAAATGGGGGTAAGAGATGCATCCATGTATAAGACGCCCCCTAATTTTTTACATTATTTTTAAAGGAAAAAACCTAGTCTTATACATGGAAAAAAATACAGTAATAATAATTCTGCAGTTATGCGTCAGTTGTATATTCAGTAATCTGGATGTTAAGTCTCACTGAACCCAATGAGGATTGCATTCTATATTACAATGTTTAAAATGTGGCTTCTTTCCCCATCAGATCTGAAAACAATAATTTCACTTAACTTTCATGAGACAACAAAAAAATCTTAACCTGTCCCTTAAAAGCCAACAAGTTAGGTACCAGATCAACTTCCTAAGGGATGGAAACTGAATAATCAAAACACTAGTAATGAAAAAGCCTGACCTTGTTGTCTCCTGCTTAATTTCAGATGCTAATGGCATTCTGAGAGGGTGACCCTGAAGATATGTGCCCTGCTTGTTTTACTCGTTTCACCTCGCTGTATAAAGAGCACAGTATTACATTTGAGTTTTGCATTTGCAAAAGCTCTCCTTTACACTCTGCCCTTTTTGTACCTCTCAGGCCACAGTTACTAATAACGTGGAAATAGCCAGTCTATTAATGAAAGGCTCCCCCTTGCAAAGGCTTGTGTGATATGGAAGAAGCACCGGCTTTGTATCAACAATCCAGATAAGAAAAAAAGGAAATAGCATGCATACATGTAAGCGCAGCACATTCAGAGCCCCTATAGTAACCACTTGGTTTTATTATGCCTACCTGAGGGAAAACAGCAGGCGATCCCATTGTAGAAACCACTGGATTCCTGACACATGCTATTAAGAGTACTTCTGGTATGCAGCAGTGAAAGATATTTACAGACCTCGGAATGGGTAAAAGCTGTACAGCAGGTGCTATAAGCACTGAGTCAGAGCCCCACCTCTTTTGGGATTTCAGAAGCAGAAAGAATCCCCACCCACTTAGCTTGCACCGTGCACAAGTCTGTTGCAAGAAAGGTGTGTGTGTGGTGTCAGTAGACCTAGAACAAGGGAAACCCATGTTCCATAGATTCCACAATTGCAGGTCACTGGTTTTTGCTCAGGAATAAGTATTTTAAGAATGGCATTCATTGGTGGCACCATGCTAAGGGCCCCCGAAGTCTGGTTGTTGTTGTTGTTAATTAAATTTTATTCCACTATATACCCACAGGTCTTAGGGCGGTTACAACATAAAATCACAAACTACATAATAAAAACAAAACAACCCAATAACTTATGCATTACCAAGGAAGAGTAAACATAAATTTGCATTTTCTAATTTTTCTGCATAGCGATAAAGGTAGAAATAATTGCTCTAATTTGAATAGAAATAAAATACATCTCATGGACTGCAAGAAGATCAAACCTCTCCATTCTTAAGGAAATCAGCCCTGAGTGCTCACTGGAAGGACAGATCGTGAAGCTGAGGCTCCAATACTTTGGCCACCTCATGAGAAGAGAAGACTCCCTGGAAAAGACCCTGATGTTGGGAAAGATGGAGGGCACAAGGAGAAGGGGACGACAGAGGACGAGGTGGTTGGACAGTGTTCTCGAAGCTACCAGCATGAGTTTGACCAAACTGCGGGAGGCAGTGGAAGACAGAAGTGCCTGGCTGTGCTCTGGTCCATGGGGTCACGAAGAGTCGGACACGACTAAACGACTAAACAACAACAACAACTTTGTGGTGCTTGCTCTCCCTTCTTAACGTTCTTGATCTATAAACAGGACTTGGGTAGACTAGCCTGCCAAATAGAGGACTCCTTCAAAGGAAGGGCTCTCCATTGCCAGCCTTTCAAATGGGGGAGTGTCCTCTGTAAAGTAGGACACACTCCCACCCTATCTCTTATAGTTCGGATCACTCCTTCCCATAAAGATGTGCTGACCACAGGACCCACTCAGTCTCACATACCCCCAGTTGGTTTCATTTGTGATAGAATTTCTTAAAAATTGTGTTTGAATGTGCATTTGGCCTTCTTAAACCTACACAAATGATTAGGTGTGCCTATGTGGCCAGATTTTGCTTATAGTTTCACCAACTGGGTTTCTTTATAGTGGTGCAAACACAACGTTATTTCCCATAATGTTATTGTGGGGTTAAAGGCGATTACAATTATCGCCTTTATTTTGTATTTATTAGAAAATAAATAATATTTATTTATATCCCACTTTTTCCCCAGATGAAGCCTCAAGGTGGCTTACATGAATTAGAACAACACAGATAAAATACAAAAAGCTAAAACCTATTAAAGAGAAAAGTTAAGAAGTAATTAAACACTGATAGAATTAAAACCATATTTTAAAAAACCTATTAACAAACAGATAGTTAACAACAACAACAAGAACAATTTTATTATTTATACCATGCCCATCTGGCTGGGTTTTCCCAGCCACTCTGGGCAGTTCCCAACAGAGCACTACAAACAGAATAAAACTTCAGACATCAAAAACTTCCCTCAACAGAGCTGCCATCAGATGTCTTCTAAAAGTCTGATAGTTGTTTATTTCCTTGACATCTTATGGGAGGGTGTTCCACAGGGCAGGCGCCACTACTGAAAAGGCCCTCTGCCTGGTTCCCTTGTAAACTCACTTCTCGCAGTGAGGGAACCACCAGAAGGCCCTTGGCGCTGGACCTCAGTGTCTGGGCTGAATGATGGTACAGCACTATTAAAAGCCCTTTCCTAAACAATCAGCTCTCAAATGCCTGTCAGAATAAAAATCTTTTTTTTAAAAAAATAATACTGTTTTTATTTTCATGCTACAGAAGATAAATTTCGAGAAAACAATTGTTACAACACTAAACAACTGATCTTCATCTGCTGATAAAAGGGCAATCAGAAGGGAGCCAGTTTAGATTACAAAAAATGATTTTATATGAAATATTGTGGGAATAAAGATCTAATGAGATGATAGGACTTGGGGAGTCTGAAGCTTTTCAGATGCGTCAGGGTCAGAAAACATCTGAAGGGCCTTGCTATAGAATGCTTGTTGCACTGACACTGAAATCAATAAAGGTCTTTCTGATTGGCTATTTCAAAACAGTTGGTAGATGTACTCAGCTTCACCGTTTGTAATTGAGCGACATCTGCCAACTCTTTTGAAACGCAATTCCGCTTTGAGGGAACTTCAAAATTTGAACCAAATTTCACTTTTTGCAAAAAATAATAAAATAAAATAGTCTCAGCAGTCACAATATTCCATTATTCACCTCTAATTCCATTTCGTGATCCAAACCCATGTGTCATTTAATGGCCAGTTTACTGGAATTGTCTTGATGTTCATACTATTTGCTAACTTTTTCAAAGGAATAGTCATCCTGAAACCATTTTTTCCAGGTTAATTCAGTTGAGCAATTGGTTTCAGTAATTCAGCTGTGTTAATTACTCACTTGCCTTTAATATTTTGCTTACAGGGCTGAAGTAATAGTGAGAAAGAAAACACGAACACTTCCTTTACATTGTTTAAATGATTAGCTAATTGCTTTCAAAGGAGAAGCTCCAGTTGCTGCAATTCTCCACACCACTTCAAATGCCAGATGTGGCTGGTTACTCATAAATACGGTAACAATGCCTGGGTTAGTCACATGTAACAATCCCTTCAGGTCATAAGCGGGGGAGGGGGGATATTTTAATACTACATATTCTGAAATTACCTGGGAAGCAAAGCCCCAGCATACCTCAGCTACCACACAATTATCTGTTATATTCTGTTTATGATCTTCAAGGGAGAATGCCGACACTTATCTATGTAGTGACAACAACAGCACTCAGGTACAAGAGGCAAGGGTGCCAGTTCCTGGGGACGTAGCTGTTTGGGACCCCCAGGAACCGGCACCCCTGCCTTTTGTACCTGAGTGCTGTTGCAGGGGGAAATCCAAAAACCAGGGGGAGTGAAAATGGAATGGAATATCCTGGAAAAGGGCTTGCAGGCTCCATGAAAAGGAGCACTCTACACTGCAACATTTTCCTTTTTTACAGGTCCAACTTGTTGCTCTGATTTTCAAAGCCACTCGCAGGATCAATTTAATGCTGGGCCCATAAGATAGTTGGCACTATTGTTAGCTATTGCAGTTCGTCTTAAACTTTGGTTGGCAATTCTTTGTGGCAAGGAAACAAAATGTATTCTTTTGCCATTGCTCCCATGTTATCACAGCCACATTACAATAATGTTTATTATTTTAGCCTGTCACAGTATTGTGAAACACATAAATGTAACAACAGGGGATTGGCTGTAACTCAGTGGTAGATCATATGTTAGATTTACCACTCCTCACCCAACTGAGCCTCCTCAACCCCTGTCCCCATTTTGAGTCCTGTTCCCCCACCCCCCACAAAGCATTTCCTTTCAGAAGAAGGGCGAGTGTCGCCACCACCACGCCAACAAGACACAGCATACATGCCTGAGAAAACCCCTTAAACCCTATTTTATATTATTTTATTTATTTTATTTTTCATTCTCTCTCTCGTGTGTGTGTAACCAATACAAATGCATGCAGAAATAGTAAAAAGAAAAAGAAAATAGAAACATTTTTATTCTTTGGGATTTACAGAAAGAACACATACCAATACAGTGGTATCTCAGGTTAAGAACTTAATTCGTTCTGGAGGTCTGTTAACCTGAAACTGTTCTTAACCTGAGGTACCACTTTAGCTAATGGGGCATCCTGCCGCCGCCGCACAATTTTTGTTCTCATCCTGAGGTAAAGTTCTTAACCTGAGGCACTATTTCTGGGTTAGTGGAGTCTGTAACCTGAAGCGTCTGTAACCTGAGGTACCACTGTAAATAAATTTTAGAAAGGGGCAAGATTAGATGTGGACACACAAAGCGTTTCCCAAAATAATCGAGATTCCTTGTGCTCCGCTCCCTCTTTCTTCTGGCCCTCTGCCTGCCCCTCAGAGCCTGCGTGGCAGCCCCTCCTCCTCCTTGCCTGCTTTCTAGCAGCTGCCACAAGCTGCCCAAAGGAGGAGGCCAGCAGCAGCAGCCATGAAGAGGCAACAGGATGCTCCCACAGCTGCTGCCACTACCACCACTTGGGACAAATGCCAAGCTCATCCTCCTTCCTGAACTCGGCGGTGGCAGCACTGTTGGGGTAAATAGAGTCATTCCGGGATCCAATCAGAAGCCAGGATGGCTTTTGTAATTCTGGGACTGTCCTTGGGAAATAGGGACAATTGGATGGTATGCAAGTAGAGTTGGGTAAGGCTCCTGATTATAACCATGAATGCTCGCTGCAAGTCAGTGTAGACAATCCTGATGTAGACTGACCAATGATCTGGCATTAATATTAACATTAAAATATTAATGTTAATGTTAGGCAGGCACCTTCCCGGTTCTGCATTGCTTTTGGTGCCTGGTAAACACGTTTTTGCTTAGGCAAATATACCCAGACATGTAATTTCGTTCTGGAGGTCCGTTCTTAACTTGAAACTGTTCTTAACCTGAAGCACCATTTTAGCTAATGGGGCCTCCTGCTGCCGCCGCGCTGCCGGAGCACAATTTCTGTTCTCATCCTGAAGCAAAGTTCTTAACCTGAGGTAATATTTCTGGGTTAGCAGAGTGTGTAACCGGAAGTGTATGTAACCTGAAGCGTATGTAACCCGAGGTACCACTGTACATGAAATTTAATCAGTCTCATCTTTTCTAAGCACTTACTATCTGTTTGAGTTTCTGTTGCTTCTTCATATTTTAGGGTTGCCATATGACCGGAATTTCCCAGCCATATCTGGGAGAATCCAGATGCATGGCAACAACTTTGAGCAACCTGCCCCCCCACAAAAAACTAAAAACCCTAAAGACTTTCTGTCCAGATTTTCACTGTTTGAAATACGGCAACCCTATCATATTTGTCATCATCATGTTTATCACAGATTTCTAAGAACTGATGGTTTGCCTGTATTGAAACAAGTTTGTCTACCCTTTCACAAGCAAAGAAGGCACTTCCTTGGATCAGGCCCTTCACCTGATCTAGCAGGCCTCTTCTTGTATTTTTACATGAATGCTGCTTTCTTTCCTTTGCTAACCACTGCATATTCACAGCCATCCTTGCCTCAGGAAAAGAAGACAAAGTCAGCTGCCCGGTCTCTGTTGTTGTTCCTGGTGAGGCAATATTTCTACCCTCCCATTTGCTAGGGGAGACTGGCTGCCCTGCAGCAGACACCTCCTTCCTTGAAACATAATAGCTGTTCTGGCATGATACAGCGGCAGAGCAAGCCAACCGGGCACCTGTGGGGGCAGGAAACTCCACGAGGCCTCCAAGGAGTCTGCCTGCCTCCTCCCACTCAGCCGCCCTACAGCTGAGGGGGAGGTGGCGGGCGGACTGTTTGAGGCAGCACAGAGGTGGCGGGTGCTCAAGCCACTGCCTCACTCCCAGGAGAGACATGTGGCTTGGGCGCTATGCAGGCCCAGCGGTGAGTGCCGCCCGGCATTTTGTCACCCCTCTCAGTGGTGACACCCGGGGCGGCCCGTGCTGGGAATTTCATTCCTCCGTGTTGCAGATGTGTGATTGTTGTTGTCACGCGTCTGTGTTTACATTCCGCAGTGTTGGGTGTCAGGGGAACGGAAGTTCAGATATGCTGTTCTGTTGTGTATTACAGCTTTTGCTTTTCCCTTCTCTCCGAGGAAGAAAGGGAGAGAGGAGCCATGTTTTCTTTGTTTTGTTACGTTTGATTTTGTGCATAATAAATTAGGCTTAGATGTCACACCTCAAGGCTCAGCTTCTGTTTAGACTCTGCTAGCCGTGTGCTCATGTCCTTGGATATGGGTCACATCAGCATGACAGGACACAGGAGTGATGAATCATCCCGGGCGGTGCTGCATTGGGGGAGAGGCCTCGGCCTCGGCGTTTCCCAACAGCCCGCCCCACCGCACCCCCCTTCCTCTGCCCCTGGCAGGATAAGTACATCATAAGAACGCAGAAAAGGCCTGCTGGATCAGGCCAATGGAGCATCTAGTCAGGCATCCTGGTTTCACAGAGGCCAACCAGAGGAAATTGCACAAGTAGGACCTTTCTCCATGCCCATTTATAAACATCTACCATGTCACCTCTTACTTAACTATTCTCTAAAACAAAAAGTCCCAACCATTCCACATCAGAGAGTTGCTCCATTCTCTAGATCAGTGGTTCCCAAACATTTTGAGTCGTGAAGCCAAAGGCAAGTATTTATTTTTATTTCCATCCTCTACACGGAGCACTTGGAGATGCTTTGTGGAGCACCAAGTGCTCTGTGGAGCACTGATTGGAAACTGCTGCTCTAGATCATTATGGTTGCCTTTTACTGAACTACAGTGCTACCTTGGTTGACAAACTTAATCTGTTCCAGGGGGTCTGTTCGACTCCTGGAACTCTTCGAAAAACAAGGCGCGGCTTCCGATTGGTTGCAGAAGCTTCCAAAAAACGTTCACAAACCGGAACACTTACTTCTGAGTTTGCAGCATTTGGGAGTCGATTTGTTCAGGAGCCAAGCCATTTGACATCCAGGGTACCACTGTATTTCCAACTCTACAATATCCTTTTTGAGGTGAGGCTACTGGAACATGACACAGTATTTCAAATGTGGTTGCATAATATATTTCTATAACAGCTTTATGTTATCAGCAGTGCACTACAAAGGTTCACTCTTTCCCCAGGAATATTAGGGTAATTTTTTTGAAGAGCTTAGATTTATTAGTTTTATGAGGGGATGTGGTCTAAACCACTGAGCCTCTTGGGCTTGCCGATCAGAAGGTTGGCAGTTCGAATCTCTGTGATGGAGTGAGCTCCCATTGCTCTGTCCCAGCTCCTGCCAACCTAGCAGTTCGAAAGCACACCAGTGCAAGTCAGTAAATAGGCACCGCTGCTGCAGGAAGGTAAACAGCGTTTCCATGTGCACTGGTTTCCATCATGGTTTTCTGTTATGCCAGAAGCGGTTTAGTCATGCTGGCCACATGACCCGGAAAGCTGTCTGGACAAACGCCGGCTCCCTCGGCCTGAAAGTGGGATGAATGCCACAAACTCATAGTCTCCTTTGACTAGACTTAACAGTCCAGGGATTCTTTACCTTTTACCTTTACCTATTAAATTTATATGTTGCTTCCCACTAAGAAAGTCCCAAAATGAGTTACGATCAATTATTATTTTTTAAAAAATCACCTCAACATTATTAAAAGCGGATTTAAGAGTACAACCATATCATTGGTGCTGCCCAAATCCCTGTGAAAGCAAAAACAAACAAACAAACAAACCAAAAAGGGTGGGGGGCTGGTGCCAAAACAATGACAAGGTTGGTGTCAGGGAAAATTCATTTTCATTCCCAAAATAGTGTGATTTATCAAACGTTGACTGTGAACAAAGCCATCCAATATGCCACATAAAGGGAAATTCTATTCGGCTAATTTTACATACCACCCAATCTTGTACCCTTTGGTCATAACAGAGTTCCTCAGAGTACATGTGCATGCAATATTGAAGGGGGATCCTGCTCATTTCAGTGGGCTGCATTTAATGCCATGCCAATATATTGTGCTCCAAATGGCTGAACCACAACATTCAGATCTTTGAGATCTGAAATGCACTTCTCCAATAAAGCATAATTAAAAGCTTCGGCGAGAGAGACAGCTCTAGAACACCTGGTGACTATATTAAAAGAGAGAGAGTTTAATTTGTTCCTATGTCTCCACCCAGAAATAACTCTCCTAACCCAGCATTTTAGGCAGAGCCTGTAGCATCTCCTCCCTTCTGTAAGTTACTTATCAAAGGCATCATCGGGCGAAGGAGGGAGAGAGATTTTATGTGTTACCTAGATAAAGTAAGGACATAGGGCCTCTCTTGCCCCACAACTCCCATCATCCGTGACCACTAGCCCTGCTGGGAGTTGGAGTCCAACAACAGGGCTTGCAGGGCAGCAGTTGAAGAAGGAGCAAAAAGGGTTTTCTTGTGTGTGTTTGTGTGTGTTTCTTTGTGGCTGATTGGCTGCTCTCCCTGTGCAAAGGTCAGAGGGGGCAGGGTTTCTGTTGAGGCAGGTGATTAGCTGTGGGAGGAGCTTATCAGAGCTTGCAGGGCAGCGGCACGCGCAGTTTGATCCATCTTTTAGATTTAGGGGAGCTAGTCTCAAACGTTTGTTGGGGGAGACCTAGGTTTTTTTTTGGGGGGGGGGTTATTTTTCCTGTCTTCACGCTTTTTATGATGGAGGACCGCTGTAGCCACCCCCAACGACACGTTCTCAAGATGGAGGGGGAGGGAACAGCTGCAGTCGCCTGCAGTTCCTGCACAATGTTTGCCATCTTGCCAAAGGTTGCAGGCAGCTTTACCTGCAGCAATTGCATGTTGATTGCCCTCTTAGAAGACAAAGTCCAGCAACTGGAGGAACGTGTAGCTACGCTCCAAAGAATTAGAGAGCTGGAGCTCTTCTTGGAAGCAACAGAGCACACCGTCTCCACCAAGGAGGAGACAGGGGACTCCCCTGAGAAGGAGGCTAGTTCACCAACACAGGAGCCAGATATATGGTGAAACGTGACTCAAAGAAGTAGGAGGCCCAGGGTTCGCTCTGATTGCTTAGAAATACACAATCGCTTTGAGGTCCTCTCCCCTAGCATGGAAGACGAAGAGCAGACTCCATTTGAGGATCTCTCCCTCATTACAGTCGATCAGGTATATGAAGACGAGCAGCAAAGTCAGTCCTCAGGGAATGTGCAGGCAACCTTGGAGCGGACAGCTCACGGAAGAACCCCGACCAAACCTAAGAGGAGGCATGTAGTGGTGATAGGGGATTCCCTACTGAGGGGAACAGAAGCAGTGATCTGTGGGCCTGACAAGATGTCTCGGGAAGTGTGCTGTCTCCCCGGGGCTAAGATCCAAGATGTAACTGAACGACTGCAAGGAATCATAAAACCCACTGACAAATACCCCTTCCTCTTGGTTCATGTGGGAACCATTGACACTGCAAGCAATAGCCTCCAGAAGATCAAAAGAGACTACGAGGCTCTGGGCAGGAAATTGAAGCAATTAAATGCACAAATTGTGATCTCATCTGTCCTCCCAGTTGAACGACGTGGCCCAGGGAGAGAGGGGAAAATAGTGGAAGTGAACAGCTGGCTTCGCAAATGCTGTAAACAGGAACGGTTTGGATTCTTAGATCACGGACTGCAGTTTCTTGAAGATGGACTTCTGGCAAGCGATGGGCTGCACCTCACAACGGTTGGGAGAAATGTTTTTGCCAAAAATCTCAGAAACCTCATCAGGAGGGCTTTAAACTGACTAATGTGGGGGAGGGAGACAGTGCTCCTGAAGGTAGGAGTCTATCAATTGATGAAGATGATCATCCAAATGTCATAGACCAAATGGAGCAAACAGCACACAGACCTAGTGGTGGGAGGAAAAAATCCTTAAATAAGCGTCACGGGGGAATGATTAATGGACTTCAATGTCTGTACACCAATGCGCAAAACATGGGAAATAAACAAGATGAGCTTGAACTCTTGGTACAGCAAACTAAATATGACATAATAGGCATCACGGAAACCTGGTGGGATAAGTCCCACGATTGGAATGTAATAATGGGGGGATACAATCTATTTCAGAGAAACAGACCAGACAAGAAAGGAGGAGGAGTGGCGTTATATGTCAGGGATGTGTATACCTGTGAAGAGATCCAAGATTTAGAACCTCAAAGCCAAAGTGAGAGCATTTGGGTCAAAATTAAGGGAGAGAAGAATAACAGTGACCTCATTGTGGGAGTTTACTATAGATCCCCAAGCCAAACGGAGGACATAGATGATGCCTTCTTGGAACAGATGGCCAAGCATGCAAAAGGAAGGGAGATAGTAGTAATGGGGGACTTCAATTACCCGGATATTTGTTGGATGTCAAACTCAGCCAAGAGCATAAGGTCAAACAGATTCCTCACTGGCCTTGCAGACAACTTCATTGTCCAGAAAGTGGGAGAAGCAACAAGAGGAACAGCCATTTTAGATCTGGTCCTAACCAATGTTGATGACCTGGTTAGTGGGGTAGAAGTGGAAGGATCATTAGGCACGAGGGATCATGCTCTTCTGAAGTTTACTATACAGCGGAAAGGAGCAGCCAAGCATACTAGGACTCAATTTCTTGACTTTAAGAAAGCTGACTTCATAAAACTTAGGGAAGTGCTGGGTGAGATCCCATGGACAGTAATACTAAAAGGAAAGGGAGTTCATGATGGCTGGGAGTTTGTTAAGAGGGAGATACTAAAAGCACAACGTCAGGCAATACCAATGAGACAGAAACATGGGAGGTGCCTAAAGAAGCCAGGGTGGCTATCTAAAGAACTTTTAACAGAGTTAAGATTAAAAAAGGATGTGTACAAAAAATGGAAAAGGGGGGAAACCACCAAAGAGGAATTCAAACAAATAGCCAGCACGTGTAGACACAAAGTCAGAAAAGCTAAAGCACAGAATGAACTCAGGCTTGCTAGAGAGGTTAAAAGCAACAAAAAAGGCTTTTATGGGTATGTCCGTAGCAAAAGGAAGAACAAAGAAACAGTGGGGTCACTCAGAGGAGAAGATGGTGAAATGCAAACAGGGGACACAGAAAGAGCTGAACTCCTCAATGCCTTCTTTGCCTCAGTCTTCTCCGATAAAGAAAACAATGCCCGACCTGAAGAATTTGGAGCAAATGATTCAGCAAAGGAAACACAGCCCAGAATAACTAAGGAGATAGTACAAGAATACTTGGCTAGTTTAGATGTATTCAAGTCTCCAGGGCCAGATGAACTGCATCCAAGAGTATTAAAAGAACTGGCAGATGTGATCTCAGAACCACTGGCAGTCATCTTTGAGAATTCCTGGAGAACAGGCGAAGTCCCGGCAGACTGGAGGAGGGCAAATGTTGTCCCTATTTTCAAAAAGGGGAAAAGAGAGGACCCAAATAATTACCGCCCAGTCAGTCTGACATCAATACCAGGGAAGATTCTGGAGCAGATCATTAAGCAAACAGTCTGTGAGCACCTAGAAAGGAATGCTGTGATCACCAACAGTCAGCATGGATTTCTGAAAAATAAGTCATGTCAGACTAACCTGATCTCGTTTTTTGACAGAATTACAAGCCTGGTAGATGAAGGGAACACAGTGGATGTAGCCTACCTTGATTTCAGCAAGGCATTTGACAAGGTGCCTCATGATATTCTTGTAAAGAAGCTGGTAAAATGCGGTCTTGACTATGCTACCACTCAGTGGATTTGTAACTGGCTGACTGACCGAACCCAAAGGGTGCTCATCAATGGTTCCTCTTCATCCTGGAGAAGAGTGACTAGTGGGGTGCCACAGGGTTCTGTCTTGGGCCCGGTCTTATTCAACATCTTTATCAACGACTTGGATGATGGACTCAAGGGCATCCTGATCAAATTTGCAGATGACACCAAATTGGGAGGGGTGGCTAACACCCCAGAGGACAGGATCACACTTCAAAACGACCTTGACAGATTAGAGAACTGGGCAAAAACAAACAAGATGAATTTTAACAGGGAGAAATGTAAAGTATTGCACTTGGGCAAAAAAAATGAGAGGCACAAATACAAGATGGGGGACACCTGGCTTGAGAGCAGTACATGTGAAAAGGATCTAGGAGTCTTGGTTGACCACAAACTTGACATGAGCCAACAGTGTGACGCGGCAGCTAAAAAAGCCAATGCAATTCTGGGCTGCATCAATAGGAGTATAGCTTCTAGATCAAGGGAAGTAATAGTGCCACTGTATTCTGCTCTGGTCAGACCTCACCTGGAGTACTGTGTCCAGTTCTGGGCACCACAGTTCAAGAAGGACATTGACAAACTGGAACGTGTCCAGAGGAGGGCAACCAAAATGGTCAAAGGCCTGGAAACGATGCCTTATGAGGAACGGCTAAGAGAGCTGGGCATGTTTAGCCTGGAGAAGAGGAGGTTAAGGGGTGATATGATAGCCATGTTCAAATATATAAAAGGATGTCACATAGAGGAGGGAGAAAGGTTGTTTTCTGCTGCTCCAGAGAAGCGGACACGGAGCAATGGATCCAAACTACAAGAAAGAAGATTCCACCTAAACATTAGGAAGAACTTCCTGACAGTAAGAGCTGTTCAACAGTGGAATTTGCTGCCAAGGAGTGTGGTGGAGCCTCCTTCTTTGGAGGTCTTTAAGCAGAGGCTTGACAACCATATGTCAGGAGTGCTCTGATGGTGTTCCTGCTTGGCAGGGGGTTGGACTCGATGGCCCTTGTGGTCTCTTCCAACTCTATGATTCTATGATTCTAACATTTGGAGTTCCACAGGTTCCTCATCCCTGCATTAGAATACACTAGTGCAACTTTCTGTATACTGTGGGGATTCTGGTGCTATTAAGTGCCTCTTGCCAGTGGGATCTCCTGTCCTCTAGTGGAACAACATTTATTCCACTTCCTTCAGCCATTTGTAGAGACATGAGGTGTCTTAAGGCAAGGGTAGGCACACCTTAGGCTTGCAGGATCAACTTTGTTTTTTACTCTAGATTGAAGTCTAGTGCAAAAGTAATACACTTTAAAACAAAACAATCCTGAGCCCAGGGGTTGGTTTTGAGTACCAAAACTGAATGGATCTCACAGTCCGTCTGCATGAGAATCCACCCCTGGTCCACCCCCCCCCAGCTTTCTTAATTTCAGCATTATATTCTTTATTGTTGCTGCTGTTGCTAAATAAATAAGAGCCAGGAGCCCTTGCCAATCTATTGAAAACAACCCAGAGATCTACTCTGGTAGATTCCAATTTACCTTCTGGCTCTTCCAGCTAAATGGTTGTCTGTTCTTTCTTTTCATATATTCTTTATTGAGTTTCATTATTTATACAGTTAATCCATACGTTATTGAAGACATAATAAGCTACACACCATGAATCCAAAATAATTCAACATCAGATAATACTGCTACATTAAGTCTTAGTCTTTAGTATCGACTTCCCTCCACTTCATTGCTGCTCCATGCTTCTTCCTTATCTTTTTTTACTGAGTCCTTTTTTTCTTTCAGTACATTGGCTTTTCATAATATGCATTATCTATCTGTTATCTACTTTGTGTAAATTAGTCAAGGCATATTAAGGATTTCTCTTGGGAACAATGTTTTTTCCAAATACACTGTAACAATCCCATTCATTTTTGAATTTTTGGTTTGATTGTTCCTGATTGCCTCTGTCATTTTGTCTAGTTCTAGGTATTCACATAATTTAATTTGCCATTCTTCCTTTGTAGGGGTTTTCTCTCCTTTCCAGTTTTTAGCAATTAGCATTCTCACTGCTGTTGTTGCATATAAGAAAACCCTCCTCTTATCATTTGGTACGTCAGATGTCAAAATATCTAGCTAGAAGAAAGGCTTCCTGCTTTTTCACAAATGTTTGTTTAAACATTTTTTCTAACTCATCATAAACAGTAAAGGTAAAGGTAAAGGGACCCCTGATGATTAGGTCCAGTCGTGACCAACTCTGGGGTCGCGGTGCTCATCTTGCTTTATTGGCCAAGGGAGCCGGCATACAGCTTCCGGGTCATATAGCCAGCATGACTAAGCCGCTTCTGGTGAAACCAGAGCAGCACACGGAAACGCCGTTTACCTTCCCGCTGAAGCGGTACCTATTTATCTACTTGCACTTTGACGTGCTTTTGAACTGCTAGGTTGGCAGGAGCAGGGACCGAGCAACGGGAGCTCACCCCGTCGCGGGGATTCGAACTGCCAACCTTCTGATCGGCAAGTCCTAGGCTCTGTGGTTTAACCCACAGCGCCATTCATGTCCCATGTCATAAACAGTATCCCATTATTATTTTTTTAACAACCCCGTCACATGTGGTACATTGTTCCCTCCATTTGCTTATACCTCCTGCATATGTTTGAGTTTGTTTTATATATTTTGGCAATTTGCTGGGGGTCATGTACCATCTATAGAGAATTTTCATTTTAAAAATTCTTTAATGTGTACCAAGCCGTAAATTTTAAATCTCTTTTCCATAAATTTTCCCAATCGTCCATCTGAATGGAGTATCCAAAATCCTTTGCCCTTTTAGTCATTACATCCTTCACTTCCTCCTTAGTCTCCCAATCCAGTAGTAGTCTGTACATTTTTGATAGGATTTTCTTCTTGTTCTGTAATATATCTTTTTCCAACCTCGATACCTCTGTTGCAATGGTTGTCAGTTCTAATCACACTGACATTAGCACTATTGACAATTCTATCCCTTGTACTTTCTCTGCTGCTAAAGATCCCATGATCTTTGCAGTTATTTGCCTCCTTGATATAACTTCTTCACTTTTCAATTCTGATTTTCAAAAAAACAACAGGCTGCAGTTTGGAGGAGAAGGAACAGTAGCAAGATGATGAGAGGCATGCAGGCAGGAGAAAAATGAGGGAAAAGGCAGTACAGAAAGCTTTCTCCAACACAAAGTATAATTTTATGCACTCTTTCATGCCCCCGTTACTTGCATTTTTCTAAGCTAAGAAGTCCCAAATGCTGCGACTCTCAACTCCTTTGAGGCCAAACAATCAGAATTCTATGCAGTATTCCAAGTGTGTTTACGTCATAGAACTGTATTAGAAAATTGCAATGCTGCCGGTTTTAGTTTTGATTCGTTTCCTATTGTTCCCTAACATGGAATGTGCCTCCCATTCATTTTGCCTTTCTGAGAAAACATGTGCAGGATTAGGGTGTTCCATACCAAAACTGCCTGCAAAGTTATGAAATGTTTATTCAGGAGCAGTTTACACAACATATATCGCAATCGCAATATTGCAGATGAACAACTAAATAACCCTAAGGATGGGCTGACATTTGACCGATATTCATCATTGCCTGAACACCTCTGCCAACATGTAAAACACTTTACTCCATGCTGATTAGTTGGGGGGTGGGGGTCATGACAATAACTCAGAGAGATGACACATTTATAGGCATGCACAAGTCAGAGAAATGGCAGTGACTCTTCATCTTTCAGACAACAAGCCAGAGCCAGTCATATATTTCAGGCAAAAGGGGAATTACTTGCTGAAAGAACTTGGGACCAATGAAACATTTCCTAGTGGGTGGGAGGGCTGTCTCCTCAGAGGAAGCATATTCTCCAACCATCTTGTTATTATCAACTGTGGCGTTTGCCCTCCTATGTGTGTGACATCATACTGGGTTCATGGGGAAAGGGTTAACTAATTGTAAAATGACTAACCAATTGGAACCCAGGGGGCTGAGTTAACTGTGTATAAGGTTTAAGCACAGAGGTTTTTTTCGTTAGAGTTGTTGAGAAGACAGTCTGGAGTTAGAAGAGACAGAGATGATAAGTCTATGGGTTGGGCTAGTCTGGTGTGAGAGAGTGATAGAATTTGTTAAGAGGAGTCAGTCAAACAGTTGAGATAATCATTCAGAAGGTATTAGCAAGGTATAGGCCCGTAAAGAAACTAAAGTTAAGATACTGACAGGAATATTATCTGAGAAACCATAAACTTGTTAATGTTTGTAAAAGAAACTTGTTTTTTTGGTTCACTTTTAACAACTGACTGGACTCAGTGTTTTACCAGAGAGTAACTGATTGGTGGCAGAGGGGAAGCGAGCACAGTGGTGGCACAGGGATCAATAGACATCCGGGGGCCCTGTGTGATCGCCACACCAACACACTCTTTTGGCAAAAATAAATAAATTTAAAGCATCATGGAAGCCAGTGGTGTGTGGTCATTGGACTAAGGGGACTAGGCTAGTCCCCTAAATGTTCCCCTGGTGTCTCCTTCCAAAAAGCCCAGGAAGCTTCTGCCCGGCTTAGGGAGGGACATGCGAGGCTCCGATGGGTCCAAGAACCATCCTGTCATCTTCTCAAAGCCTATCCGGTGTTGAAGCAATGATGTCGGTGTCAAAGATCATCAGAGTCGAAGCAATGATTCTTCAACATCAGCTTCGTTGGACTGGCCATGTTGTTTGGATGCCTGATTATCAATTACTCGGCTATGAGTGATTGCCAAAGAAGAAGAAGAAGATTCTCTGAGTCTAATTTCTTGCCCACAGGCAACTACTTAGACCAAGACTAGCCAATGCCATGCCCACCAGCTGCTTTCCATACAACTCCCATAATCTCTGACCATCAGCTGTGAGCTGATGGGAGTTGTAGTCCTGAACACCTGGGTGCCATCATGCCTTTCTGCCCCTTTTCCAATTTCCCCCCAATTTTGTTCTGAATGTGAGCAAGTTAAATGTGCTTAAGTAGCACGCTTACTCTATTAAGGGAAACATGTCCCAAAATTCATATGAATTTTCCTGCACCTTTAAAAAAAAATAAAATAAAAATCCACAAACTGATGCAGATATGTGGCAAAGTGAACTTAAGGTTGGAAAAATGAGAAACTGAAATGGATGGATTTGCCCATTTCTAAAAAGGAATCACCGTAAAGCTGGGCCTGATGTCCTTCTACACCTTTCTTAAAGGATTCTGGAGTGGGACTTGGAGGACAAGCACCACATCACAGTCCACTTTCGGTCCCAGGCTGACAGGAAGCAACTGTTGGGTCAGTCCCTTCCCTTCAACCACCCACATGCCCAGCTTTGTCAGCCAACGGCTCAAATCTACACTGCTCTGCTCTGCTGCAGCAATTTTCCCTTGTGGGGAAGTGTCCTGCACAAAAGCAACCTATGGGCAGCGCAAACTTGTTCTGGGACAATATGAGAGGTGCATTAATCTAACTAGCTTTTAAACTAGCTTTTATCCTCTCTTTCTCTTCCCCATCTTCACCCCCAGCACAGAGGATGTCCAGTACACCATAATTCAAAGCAGTTATAATGTAAGCAACACTCCTCTCCTCTCCAACCAAGCTAGACCTGGTGGAAAACAATGGAAGATTCTCCATTTATTTGTTTTTGCAAAACATGGAAGTGGCACCTTTGGGGGGCATTCCCTACCCAAGGCATCTCAGGATGTCATAACACAATGAATACTTGTCAATGGTAAAGTTGTTTGAATAAAGGCATGTTCTGCCTTGAACATTTCCCTATGTTCCCTGAGTCTCTAAAGCGTTTTACACATGCCACTTTACTAACATAGGGAGTGAAAAGGTCACATATTCTTCTGCAGATAGCTGCTGGTTTATTCCTATGCTTGTGCGGGCAAATTTGCCCCTGTGAAGTTTCTGCTGCGGAATAAATTGTCGTGACTAATATCCCCAGCATTCTTAACAGAAAGAAAAAGGTGCATCAAAGGGGAAAGAGGAGGGACTGATGTAGAAGGAGTATTGTAGGCAATAAACTGGCATTTGCATTGTCACTTGGTTTGTCCCATATGCCTTGCTCAAAAAACAAATAGAACACACCAGTGACAAAATCAAGGGACCATACAGACACAGCAGTTAGACGTGATGGTGTTATGTTATGGTTTATTTATATACTTTTTTCAGCCCAGAGGCAAACAGCATATGAATACACAAGGAAAAGACAATGAAAGCGCACTAAATACAGTCAATCAATTAAAGAAATGCAAAATATAAAGGTCACCAAATACTCACCAGTCACACTGGTCTGCATGAGTTTGCGAGCTGCATTCGTGTTATCACCAGAGATGTAGCTCTAGGAGAGTCATGCTACCTTTTAGCAAATTCTATTAAATTTCTGAATACAAATCTAAATGTTCATTTGAGTTTGTGCTTTTTTCTTGACCTCAAATTTCTCAGCTGTGATGGGCAGCTCTTGTATTTTATCAGGGCCAAAACCTCTGCTGCGCCACAAATAGGCTTCTTAACAAGTTATGTCTCTCTGACGCCTTCCCTATCATTGCATCAACATGATGTGTACATGTATTACTGCAGCAAGGTGAATCTAAGAGATCCATATGATAATGGATTCTGTATGTCAGTTGCTGTAGTTCCCTTTGACATTATTGCATTATTTGTAACCCACTCCACCCACTGTGGGCTGTGTAATCCCACATAAACACAACAACATGCAATTTTGTGCATGGAATGTTATCACCGACTTCAAGGAACAGCAATCTTAAGTTTTTCCAACACGTTCAAGCTGTGGCTAGAATCATATGATGGCTACAGCAGCTGCCAGAATTACTGGACAACAGTCTAAAGTAAAATAACCATTGATGTTATTATGAGTTTGTGGATGCCAGACACTTAATCAAATTCTGAAAGCCAAATAAGTCAGGCCAGCTTCCTTATGAGGTAATCACCTTGGATGATGAAAACAAAAGGGAAGATGATGGCCTGTGAAGAAAGCTAAAGGGAGGCTGCTTTGGATGGGGCCACTCCTCCAGCTTAGAGTTAAAGCAGGGGTTTAGAGTTGGCTGGGATGTGACCTGGAGGAAAAAGGGACTCAGCTATACAGCTACAAATAAATCGTTTTGTATTGCAAAGTGCATTATACAAATTTGACACCAGATGGCGATGGTGAGCTATGGCAAATTCAATACATTTTTCAAAACATTTTTTTATAAAGCATTTTCACAATATTTTTTTTATGTGTCTAGATTCCACCAAGTGTGGTAGTGTGGTAAAGGTGGCAAGCTGGAGAGATGGTAAGAGCCATGGCTGATTTCTGCTGATATCCAAGGCTGTGGATATGGGAGAAACAAGACCCTATTGGGGTGTAAATCCTGTGTACCCCTCCATCCTAGGCTCAGGTTGTATATATGTGTAAATAAACCATATATCATAAAGACACCACAGTCTCCACTGTGCTTCACTTCCAAAAGGATACGCGAACCCTGAGTGAGTGCCTGGAACCTCTGGAATCTCACACTGATAGGAGTTTGGGGTGGCATGCAACAATAGCATTCCCTTCCTGAAATATAGATTAATTGGCTAGAAAGACAATTAAATGGGACACACCAGTTATTTCCAAAGGGAACATCAGTTCTTCACAGTAGTCCTTTCTCTGGGCTATACCTCTCTGGTCCACATCTGCAGCCTCCTTGAGGCTGAAACAGGTCCTTGAACTTTGATGATGCCTCTTGCTTGGATGGAGGATGGAGAGTGTGTGCAGATGGCTTTCTTGTGGCTGCAGTGTCACTTATTGTAGTCTCATAGGAAGCTCCACCCACCAAACATTGTTGCCCACCAACCACTTGCAGGATGCAACCCTCAGAAGTTTGCACAAGCCAACTCACCATTTGCGGGCTGTGGCTTTGCGGGATGGAGGAGGCTGTGCCCTTCCTGATAGGGGAGGGGGCATGAGCCCTCTCTGCCTATCAGGAACCGGATCCTAGCCTGAACCCTGCTTTGGCAAAAGGGGATGCAGGCTGGGACTTGGGCTGTGCCGGGGGCGGAGCCAATGGAGCTGATTGTGGGCCTCCCTCTGATCTGCCCCTTGCCCGTTTAAGCAGCCAGCACCTGGGGCTCAGCCTGTTTGTTCCTCCCCCAGATGGCAGTCCCTGCGGGGGTCACCCTATTGGATGTAAGTCTTAGGAACCGCCGCCTGGATTGACCACACGTCACTTCCGGCGGGCGGGCCAGAAGTATTTCGATTGCCCCATGCCCAAGCCAAACCTCTTTCATCTGTATTCAATGAAGTTGTGGCTTGTTTTGACCCAAAACCAGTCTTATTGGTCTCTTATTATACAGGCTGGGGTATAGGAAGTCCAATGCCTGGTCCTGCAAGAAGAAATCTTAGGCCCTCAGGCTGAAAACATTTTCTCTCACCAATGAAGGGCTGCCATATCTTGAAGAGCAAAATAGAGCCTGAGCCACTGCCCATCCAAGAAGGGAATAGAGGTGCGTGGGGCTGCTGTCACGCCTGTGTGCCTCTTTCCCGGCTCGGTCCGGCCACGGCATGTAGAGCAGCCCAAGCCCAATCTGCTTACACCTGAGCCAACCCCTTCCGAAATAAAAAGACCCCAAACCAGGACATTGCCTTTAAAATGTAAACAAAAACCCTGATGGGCATGTTGGCCCCTCAAAAGAGGACATGAGGACATGTCTGGGATTTCTCGGACACATGGCAACCCTACTCCAACATAACCTTTGTAGAAGCAATCATATGCATTGCTAGGTTCAGTGCTAATAGTCTTTTCAAAATCGAAGAAATGCACCCCCCAGATTTAATTAGCAGATAGTGGGTGATGGACATCTGCCAAATTTAATTAGGAAAAGTTGAGCGATTGAGTAGATATTTGTGCTGGGTAGAAAGACTGAGGTGATACTGATGGATGAACATGAGACAGAAGCATGATTCTGTTGCACAACAGGACATGTTGTCCTGAGAATAATTAAGCATTCTTAATGGGAAGCATGGCTGCATCCAAGAGATTTTATTGACTTCCATTTTATTTGGCAGTAGTTATGTGATACTCAGAGTACTGAGTCAGCTTTCAGGTTGCTCTGTTACTGCAATTGAATACTTGAAGAAAGCTGCTAGAAATGTACTGCTCATAAGAACATAAGAAAAGCCCTCTTAATTCAGGCCAGTGGCCCATTTAGCTTAGCAACCTGTTTTCCCAGATGTTCATGAGAAGCCCAAAAGCAGGAAGAGCATTTCTCAAGTCAGAAACTAGATACGCTCCATTACGTTCATCATTATTATCCAACTGAACCAACAGGTTTTATTTTTCTAATCTTACAAATAATAACTTGAGCCAACAAGCATGTTTTCTTTAATATTGATGAATTAACCACAAAAGCCAAACAGAGCAGCAGCAGAAGCACAAGCCACACTGCTGAGTTCAGGCTGCTGTCAATAAATTAAGTATTAAAATAATCTAGTCGCGTTGACTTTGAAAATGCCATTTGCTACTTAGAGATACAGAATCATGTGTACAGTGCCAAGCCTTCCGTTTCAGTTATGTGTTTCTACATCATTACCAGAATTCACAGGATGTTCCAACGTTCCTAAATCATTACCAGAATTCACAGGATGTTCCAACGTTACAAGCAAATTAGTTCTGTAAGATTGCCACCTTTGTTCTGGCAAAATACAGGATAGGGCAGGGTGGGGCGGTTGGGGGTGATTCCCTCCCCCCCCCAACCTGGTGCTGAAGTGACTCAAAAGCAATCCATTACAATCTATTGCAGCCTAAGTGGATGACCCCTCTGGAATTTAACACAAATGCACGCATGCATGCACGCACGTGCACACACACACAAATTTGTAAACCTGTCTGTGCTTGGTTACCCAGAGGTTAAATGCATGTCCTTTCCCACACCCATTCAAACACATGCATTTGGAGAGGATCCCTAACTTGGCAGAGAGAGACAGAGACAGAAACAGAGAGGGAGACACACACACACACACACACAGAGAGAGAGAGAGAGAGAGAGAGAGAGAGAAGACATGAAATACAGGACAAAACTGTATCAATGCAGGACACAGCATTTTACATTGAAATACAGGAAAAATCCTGTATTATACAGGATAGGTGGCAACTCTAATGGTGCCAAGCACTGTGCATTCCCATGCAAAACACTGCTTTTCATGTGGCACAGTCTGAATCTGCCACTTAAAAGCCTCCTACAAAGCAGCTGCAGCCCCACATTGGCACCCAATTCCTTTTGTTATTGGACTATCTCAGAATAGGCAGGTTAAATAAACTCCACATCTATAGCAGTTGTCAAGGACAGGTTGGATGAGGAGGAGTGGTGGGAGCCTGCCTCCCAAAAGCCCCCTAGGAGGGCTCTGAAGATGATACCTTAGAGTCTGGAGCCTGGCGGTGGGACACTGAGGAGCAGTCAGCAGAAGGGATGAGCTGGGAGCTGCTAGAAACAGGAGACTTGAGTCATCAAGGGACCTCAGGAGAAGGAGGGCCCTCCAGGACAGGATTAGAAGCTGAGAGTCACAGCATGCACACAGACAGTCCCAGTCTGCTTTTTTGGTATGGTACAAGTGGAAGTGTGGATAAGCTCCTACGCTGGAGTAAACACACACAAGGATGTGCTGGGAGATCACTGAAGGTTGCTTTCAAATGTCAGCACCTCCCCTGTCCAATAGTAAATGCAAACCTAGAAATGAAATGTAAGAGATGATACCTGTTACATAAGGGATCTGGAGCTATATTATAAGTTTTACATGACAATTGGTTTGTTCCTGAGATAAGAACATAATAGTAGCCCTGCTGGATCAGAGCCAAAGTCCATCCAAGTCTGCCACCCTGTTCTCATCTTGGCTAACTAGATGTCTATGGGAAGTCCATGGACAGGATACGAACACAATAATCCTTAATCCTGCTAAGTACAGATAGATTCACAGCAACCAACTTGGGAGAATCAGCACAGCTGATGCTGAGTTTTCAAATAAGTGACATGCTGATTTAGAATCTCAGTTGCTCAAAAAAGCACAAGCAGTCTTGGGAAAAGATAACTTTTGTTGACATCCTGAATTGCTTGGCTTATCCCGTAGGGCCCCTTGGTCCAAACCAAAGTTCAGTGAGATTTACGAGCACTCAGAGAGCTTGGGTCCATATTCCAGCATCTCATTTCGTGCATTTCTTCAGTTTTTTTCTCTGTTCCACTGCCATATGCAAAGCTTCCAGGATCATACGTTGGTTATTCAGAATATTGTATTCACTCAGTTTCACTAGTTGATCGTACTCTTCCTCAGTGAATGTCAGTGAGTAGGTAGAGTAAGGGGTGCAGTTACTGGAGACATCGACTTTGCCTTCTTTCATTTCTGATGGAGAGCGTTTAACACCTATGAAAAAATTGCAGTAAGGTAGTGCTGTAAGAATGGGATTTACCAAAATTAAGTTCATACATGCATATTCAACAGCTGCTAAGGCACACAGATTTCCCGTTGAAATTGTTCTGTTTGACTGAAGACATGTTTTCTTTTCTGTGAACTGCCCTGAGACCTCCCAGTATAGGGTGGTATATAAATTCTACTACTACTACTACTACTACTACTACTACTACTGTTTAAAAACTGAATTTCTTGGACTGTATGCTAGTGGTACTGTTATTGAGGCTTGATACATCCATGCTAGGAAATTAAGACCCTTCATATATTGTACAAGGGGCTTTTCTGCAGTGAGTAGCAAGTAATTATGTCTCCCCCCCTCTACTTATCTCTATCATCTCTATCTCTATCTCTATCTCTATCTCTATCTCTATCTCTATCTCTATCTCTATCTCTATCTCTATCTCTATCTCTATCTCTATCTCTATCTCTATCATCTCTATCTCTATATCTTTATCTAGAATTGTCATCAGGACCGCAGTGCACAGGGAGAAGAGGTGTATTCCTTCCATCTCCAGCTATGATCTGGACCAAAGTCCTCCTTGGCATGGCTATGAAGCTTAGAATAAAAATGGGAGCTTTTCCCCAAAGTCTTATAGACATCCCTGGGGGTGGGGGAAGGTTGTGGATCGCGGCTGAAAAAGGAACTGATGATCTGATGACAATCTGGGGCCCCTGTGCCTGTAGTTCATTAAATAAAGCAGGGGAATGAAACAAGAATTAGTTGCACACTGTGCATTTTGTGAAATGACTAGTTTGGCCATTGCTGAAAACATTGAAGAAGTGTAGGTTCCATTTACAACTCTGCTATAGTGTTAAGAGAACAGTTTTATTCAATCAAAAGCAAAACAAAAAAAGATTGCAAGGCGCCTGAGTATTATCAGTGTGCTGGTGGCTGACCAGCCACCACTACCAGATGATGAGCAAAATCTGCCACCTGCCAGTGCCAACCATCTGACTATCACACTGCCTCATGAATACAGATTTAACTTATTTATTTATTCAATGTATTTCTAGCGTGCTTTTCTCCCAAGTTGGGATTCAATCAAGGTGGTTTACAACATTTTAGAAACATCCATTATAAAATACAGAATAATCAAAACAAGCAGCTAGTTAAAAATGATAATTAAAATACATCACAACATATCTAAAGCTAGCATTTTAAATATAATTTGCCCTGACAGCAGCCCAATGATCAGCATCGTCTGCACCTTAGTTTCCAAAGGCCCGACCTAACAGCAAGGTCTTAGAGAACAATGGTGGGAAGGATTAGCTTTTAGGAGGCAGGTCCATTCAACTTCAAAAAGCCAGTTTAAGCTCAGCCAATGTCAGCTGGACTTGCCATGTTAAGGCTGGCACTGGCAGTACTTTCTTTGAAGCTAGACTTCCTTAGCTGTGCTAAAGAAGATGCACAGTTGTGGGTCCTCATAAGATATATAACTGAGTTCAAATCTGCAGATTTTGTCATTTCTGAGGACAGACGCTTGACTCTAGTGGTTTTTAGAGGAATTTATTTGCTTCCAAAATGTGTGGGGGAAATGGATTTTCTGTGTTTCTCCCTTTCCTCTGTTATCCTCTTTCTCCTCATCTGTAAACATGTAGATAATAAACCACTAAATACGGAACTGCCTTTTAAAATATAACTTTGTAAATATAATGTACAAATAATAATAATAATAATAATAATAATAATAATAATAATAATGGCATACCGGGTGCTTTGTAGTAACGAAAGCTATCATTCACTTGTGGGAAAAATACTAATATTGGTGCTTCTGGATTCTCTGCATTGTCAAACAAATAGCATTCCTTCAAGTGTTTGTCATCTTCATGTATCACAGCTTTGGGAAATGGGATTCCTTGTTCTGCACAATACTTGCATGACTGTTCCAGGGGCTAGGTGGAAAAAAGTAGTAACTATTATTACTTATACTCCACCCATCTGACTGGGTCACTCCAGCCACTCTGGGTGGTTAGTAATATGATAGTATACTAAATGTGGAAAGGCTTATTTTAAATTCAGTACTCCTCATTTCTCTGTACAATTTCCTTCCAAGAGCAGACACCTACCAGAACTCTCTTTGAAACTCCCCGGGGGAAATGTTAGCTACTAAGAGGTAACACAAAGGACTCATATGTAGGTGAGGGATCAGGGGAAATTATTTCATCTTGTCTCTGCATAGCCTGTCCTACGAGAAACAATGTGTTCCTTGTGTCCTTAGGCTCTGTGTTAGTAGTTTCTCCTGAACATTCTGTGACATCATAGCAATTCAGATGTCAGGGCAGGATGATTCACAGTCAGAGACATTTACAGTAACCCCAGCCTCCAACTTATTCAAGGGCTTTCTCCTAGTCTTTTCTTACTCCTGCAGCTTGTTTCCTGAATCAGTCTTGCTCTCGTCTCTCAGCTTCCTCCCTACCTTCTTTTCTAGACCTCCTCTTTCCAGTACCTTTCCTCTTCTCTCTCCTCCCCCCACAACTGAAACTTGCCTTAGATATGTCCGAAGGAAGATAGGAGTTGGAGGGAAAGGATACAGGGCCCTTGGACTGTGATATAGGGACTGTGATATAGGGTACCTTGGAAGTCAAACAGAATCCATTCTGGAAGTCCGTTCAACTTCCAAAACATTTGGAAACCAAAGCGTGGCTTCTGATTGGCTGCAGGAAGCTCCTACAGCCAATCAGAAGCCATGGAAGCTGCACCAGATATTCAGCTTCTGAAAATCGTTTGAAAATTGGAACACTCACTTCCAGGTTTCAATCATTCAGGAGCCAATTTGTTTGGGAGCCAAGGCATTCGGGATCCAAGTACGACTGTACTTAGCTATAGCCATCATTTATAATACTCATCATAAAGAGATGGGCAGAAATGGGAAAGATGCATTTCTCACCAACTTTTGTGATCCTGCACTGTAATTTAGATGTATGATAATGTCTGCCTTCCGCTCTTTTCTC
Organism: Podarcis pityusensis; assembly: GCF_964106645.2. Lineage (NCBI taxonomy): Eukaryota > Metazoa > Chordata > Lepidosauria > Squamata > Lacertidae > Podarcis > Podarcis pityusensis. The sequence goes on from NC_138028.1 coordinate 44,593,933, forward strand.
AGTATAGGTGCAACGCTTGTATTGATGAAGAATCCAGTATCTACTAGTGACAAGTACTCTTCTGTTTGAGTCAGCTGATTGGGTGAAGAAGCATCGAGTATAGTACCTAAATGGCAAAACAGAATCAGTTTTAAGTGGAACAGAGTAAGCTCGAGTTTTCATTGCCACAGAGGCAATCTTCTCCAACCTGGAGCTTTCTTTGTTCCTACTCAACTTTAAAGAAGAGCCGTACTTAGAAATTTTCTCCTACAACTTCTCTTCTTCAGTTTCAGATGTTGAGTACTTTACAAATATTGTCTAAAGTTTCAGTTATTTGCCTAAGGGTGGAACTATGCTTTGCTTTAATAAACACAGGCCCCCAAACTAGAGCTGTCCAGTAATGACTCCTAAAAATTCTCCACCTATTTTGGGGCAAAGAACTTCTCCAATGGTTTCTTGGGTGTGGGGGCTAACCATTGGCAATTGCAATAGCACAGCTTCTGTCTTTTTTCCTAAGATTTTTTGCTCTTGCTGTAGATAGCAGTGGCAGCAATTGCATGGCAGCCTGGCCACCATTTTGCATCCTACAAAATGCCCTGGACCTAGCATCATTCCAGAGAATTGGGGTAGGAGGGAGATGGAGACTATTCAGAGAAAATTCTGCAAAGTGGCTATCCATTTCTAGAAGAGTGGTGGTGGTGGCGGTGGGGGGGGGATCTCATTTATTTTTGAGAATATTTATATGATAATTACAGCTCTGCTCTTCTTTAAAGGAAGCACTATCAGGTATGTGGCAATTAAACAAATAATCAAAGAGGAACCACTAACAGCAGGGATAGCCAATGTAGTGCCCTCCAGATATCATTGGACTACAGCTCCCATCATCCTTGACCCTTGACCTCTCTGCCTGGGGCTCATGGGAGGGGCACAATAACTAGGCAAAGACCCATTGAAGCTCAGTTAGCACACAGCCACTGCCACCTAATGCATTCAAGCCCATAGCATGATCTAGCATGTGCACAAACAATAACACGACATACCCATGGACTGGGCATTCGGGTGGAATGTTGAGTGAGGAGCCTTGGCAAGCAGTGTGCTTATTCTAATTTCAGACTGAGCTCAGGCAGCATGTTTTTTACATTAGAATATATATATCCCAAATGATAATACCTTTCCATCTACGGAAACTGTCATTCTCAAGGTAGCCATTGTCCAGTTCGAGACCTCTGAGAAAATTGTGGTACTGGGCAACTGATAGGCGATCAGTAAGCACATCTCTAAATGCACTGGATAGCGGTCCAGCAGGGGTGTACAGATGTGTCTTTTGCTCATGTGGTCGAGGGGGTAGATGAGGCTCTGTATCTACAAAGGAAAAGCAGCAACGATGAATTTATAAAATTTATAAATTTCTGAAACTACAATCCTTTCCAAACTACAATCCTTTCCAAAAGAGAAATATTTTGTGGAAGTGTCTGCTCAATCAGCAAAAGCAGAAAATCATTTTGGGCCCTCATTCAAAATCATCGTTTAACATTAAATGCACACACACACACACACACAATTTAGAGCTTCAGTTGTCTAATACAAGGATGACTAAATCTGAAAACATTTAGACAAAGCGTGTTCTCCAATAAATGAGAGCACGTGTTGCGGTGTGGGCCACCGGGCCAGGCCTCTGGTTGCCAGGCAGGTTAATAGTTGTTGCCTGGCATTGTGATTGGATAACCGGGTTGCTGGGGCAAATTGTATGTTGCAAATTGGGTGGGTGGGACCATAGTCTTTAAATATTGGTGCACTCTGGTTTCTCTTTCTCTTTGCAGAGTGCATCGGATCACCCGTCCGCCCGCCCTCTTTTCCGGTTGACCTTGCTTTGCCTGTCATGGGGTCGTCTGCCTTGGCGCAGGGGCCTAGTAGGAATTTTGCCATTTGGTGATTGGCTGTGCCATTTGGTTTTTGCCTACTACTCAGCAATTCATCACAACTTGTAAGGTTGCGGTTAGGCATTGGTTATAATATGCTGGTGGTGGAGGGGTCAGGATAGGCCGTGCCTGCCCCTCCCATTGCGCTGAAGGGAATTCCGTTAAAGGAATCCTGGGGCTTGCCATGATTTCGTCCAATCCCTGTCATGGGACCAGGGCCGCCCAATCCCTGTCATGGGAATCCTTGTCATAGGACCTGGGCCGGCAAGCTTTCGGGGAGCTGCTGGGGTGAGCGGCGTGGGTCCGACGCTTAGCTCAAATGACCCCCAAGTTTGACTTTCCCTTCTACTGGCTACCGATCGGACCTCGGGATGTCAGTTCTGTCCCAGGCGGGGGGACAGATAGTCATAACCAATGTCTAAACAACCACTCACTGATTTTGTATTTTAATAAAGTTGTGGCCAAAATAGTGCCCCAAAACCAAAACTAAAATATGTGTTATGTGTGAAGTTATTTGATGGGTGGCCTGGGGACCTACACACGCAAATCTGAAAACATTTAGACAAATGTGCTTACAAGGAGCCAACACTAATAATATACAGGCAGCAAAGTTCCAAAATATTTGTTCATTGCTCACAGATCAGTTTAGAACACAATCAATAGGTCAAAGGCCACTTAGGAAAATAACTAACCAATGTCAGCTATTTGGTCTTGTGTCCACTTGTGCCAGAAGTCCTCTGGGCTTTGAGAATCATTCCAGAAATACAGCAAATTCAGGGAAAATATACTACTCCACATGCCTGTACAGTGAGGGATAATCGATAACAATTTAGCATTATTCTACTGAAAAAATACTATTTATTTTTTGCAGTAAATTGCACTGTTTAATCAGAGCACACATTTGCAATCTCCATGTTCAAACAGACGCATGCTTAAGAAACTATGATGAAGGCAGAACGGTCCTTGCTTTTAGGAATTCCATTTGTGCCATTGTAGCTCATGCCCCAGAGCAGGCAGTCTGGCAGGCCCCCGGCAGGGCCCTCTGTCCAACTTAGCCCCCCAAGACCTGGGGCAAGTGTGCACCTGGCTACCCCCCACTCTCCGCAGGCTTGCCCTAGAGGACTGGGGCACAGCAGGAATCCTCTACTACCATGTGGTCAGAAGAAGAGATTGACTGTGGGCTGCAAACTATTTGCCAAGGGTCCTGGAGGGCTTCCATACACTCTGCCATATGTGCTGTATCTTCTATGCACTGTGCTCAGTCTTCTCTTTGCATCACACAGCCACCCCTGTAGTAACCTCAGGCTAGGGTGGGGAGGCAGTTCTTCCTCCTCCGCCCTTCCAGTACTGCAGTCTTGCTCAACTCTGGGCATCTCCTTCCTGTCCGCAACCTCATTGGCCTTAAATAGGCTACCACCGGCTGCACATGCTCCATGTCTTGAGACACCCAAGTCTTCTGATGCCTGGCATTGTGCTGACAATGTATCAATTGCCCTGCCGCCATTTGCCTCTGCTATACCTGCCCTTGTGTCAGCAGATTATTTGTGGCGGCTTGCCCATTCTGCTTTAATGGGTTGGCTAAGGCAAGTACAGGGTGTATTCTTTCAGTTGTGTGGGTGTGTAAACTCAGAACATGTTTGCCTTTCTTTCCACTAATCAGGGGACTCTGTGAGCGCTACTGTGATTATGAATCAGAGCCACACACCCACACAATTCACTGGTAGCATTGGACAAATCATTATCCCTTCACAGATTATAAGCATTGTTTCAATCCTTACTTCACCTACATTACCTTAGCATTTGTTACAATGGAAGGGATCCTGACATAACATATGCAAAGTTATTTTAACACTGAACAAATAATGCCAGACATCAGAGTGGTGGCCCAGAGTAGCTCCTGGTATAGGCCTCTGTCATGCACAAATACTCAGTGACTGAAGCTATGAGAGATTCTCTAGCCATCAAAAGCATGAGGCTTGCATCTCTTCTTTCTGCTGTGATATCATTGCATTGTGAATTTCCCTGCCTCCAGAAATGCCAGCCAATGAAGTTAGGTAGGGATAGAGAAATTCACCTGACGATATCTTGTTGGGCTACAAGGCAAAAAAGAGGAGCAGATTCAAGGCTGCTGTTTTCAGTGGCGGAGAACTTACTAACTAGTTTCTGCTTCAGTCTAATGAGGTCAATAGGGTTAAAGGCAGCACAGCAATCTTAGCGAAGTAGTCAGAAGCAAGAAAAATGCATGTGCTATAGTGAGCTAATGCCCTTCTCTCATTGCTTGCGAGCTATGAATTACAAAGCTCCTGGCTCTAATATCAATTCTCCTATGAACTCACTAGGTAGTCACTGTTCCTCAGTTCCAAGTCCCATAGGAGGACAGTAGTATTGGCCCACCCTACAATGTTGTTGAATTACTGAGATAATCTCTGTGTAGCATCCTGAGTGTTCTAAGGTGCTCTTAAGGATTAATAATAATAATAATAATAATAATATTTTATTTGTTCCCCAGCCACTCTGGGCGGCTTCCAACAAAGACTAAAAATACTTTAAAATGTCACACATTAAAAACTTCCCTAAACAGGGCTGCCTTCAGATGTCTTCTAAATGTCAGGTAGTTGTTTATCTCTTTGACATCTGATGGGAGGGCGTTCCACAGGGCGGGCGCCACTACCGAGAGGGCCCTCTGCCTGGTTCCCTGAAGCTTTGCTTCTCGCAGTGAGGGAACCGCCAGAAGGCCCTCAGCGCTGGACCTGAGTGTCCAGGCTGAGCGATGGGGGTGGAGACGCTCCTTCAGGTATACTGGGCCGAGGCCGTACAATTGGGGTACAATTGCATAGAGGTACCTGAACTATAGAAGATGGAGAAGCTCTAAACAGTCAGCAAAAACAAGACCTGGAGCTGACTGTGGCTCAGATCATCAGCTTCTTATAGCAAAATTCAAGCTTAAACTGAAGAAAGTAGGAAAAACCACTGGGCCGGTAAGATACAATCTAAGTCAAATCCCTTATGAATACACAGTGGAAGTGAGGAACAGGTTTAAGGATTTAGATTTGGTGGACAGAGTGCCTGAAGAACTATGGATGGAGGCTCGTAACATTATACAGGAGGCAGCAAATAAAACCATCCCAATGAAAAGGAAATGCAAGAAAGCAAAGTGGCTGTCCAACGAGGCCTTACAAATAGCAGGAGAGAGAAGGCAAGCAAAATGTGAGGGAGATAGTGAAAGATACAGGAAACTGAATGCAGATTTCCAAAAAATAGCAAGGAGAGACAAGAAGGCCTTCTTAAACGAGCAATGCAAAGAAATAGAGGAAAACAATAGAATGGGAAAAACCAGAGATCTGTTCAAGAAAATTGGAGATATGAAAGGTACATTTTGTACAAGATTACCATAATAAAAGACAAAAGTGGAAAGGACCTAACAGAAGCAGAAGACATCAAGAAGAGGTGGCAAGAATACACAGAGGAATTATACCAGAAAGAAATGGATGTCTCGTACACCCCAGGTAGTGTGGTTGCTGACCTTGAGCCAGACATCCTGGAGAGTGAAGTCAAATGGGGCTTAGAAAGCACTGCTAATAACAAGGCCAGTGGAATGATGATATTCCAGCTGAACTATTTAAAATTTTAAAAGATGATGCTGTTAAGGTGCTACACTCAATATGCCAGCAAATTTGGAAAACTCAGCAGTGGCCAGAGGATTGGAGAAGATCAGTCTACATCCCAATCCCAAAGAAGGGCAGTGCTAAAGAATGCTCCAACTACCGCACAATTGCACTCATTTCACACGTTAGCAAGGTTATGCTTAAAATTCTACAAGGCAGGCTTAAGCAGTATGTGGACCGAGAACTTCCAGAAGTGCAAGCTGGATTTTGAAGGGGCAGAGGAACCAGAGACCAAATTGCAAACATGCGCTGGATTATGGAGAAAGCTAGAGAGTTCCAGAAAGACATCTACTTCTGCTTCATTGACTATGCAAAAGCCTTTGACTGTGATGTATGGAAGTGAGAGCTGGACCATAAAGAAGGCTGATCGCCGAAGAATTGATGCTTTTGAATTATGGTGCTGGAGGAGACTCTTGAGAGTCCCATGGACTGCAAGAAGATCAAACGTATCCATTCTTAAGGAAATCAGCCCTGAGTGTTCACTGGAAGGACAGATCCTGAAGCTGAGGCTCCAATATTTGGCCACCTCATGAGAAGAGAAGACTCCCTGGAAAAGACCCTGATGTTGGGAAAGATGGAGGGCACAAGGTGAAGGGGACGACAGAGGACGAGATGGTTGGACAGTGTTCTCGAAGCTACAAACATGAGTCTGACCAAACTGCGGGAGGCAGTGGAAGACAGGAGTGCCTGGCGTGCTCTGGTCCATGAGGTCACAAAGAGTCGGACACGACTAAACGACTAAACAACAACAACAACCTGTACAGAGATTGTTGAACTTAACATTAAATATAACAGTCTGTTTTCCTTTCGTTTCGCACTGTCTTGACTAGTTCTACCAATGCTAAACAATGACTGTGGAACTGGTTGAGTGACAATTTGGGCTACAGTTGTAGCTTATTGGTATTTCTAGTTTCTGGGAATCACAGTTGAGGAAAGTGCAGTTGTGCTCAGGTCCTGGTTTCAGGTTTTCCATAGGCATCTGGTTGGCCACTGTGGGAACTGGCTGTCTCGTCCAGCAGGCCCTTCTTATGTTCCAGCTAGCATTTATGCCTTAAACTGACCTATTCATAGAAAAGGTAATTCATTACAGTTTTGGTGTGGGTTTCAGATACCCTACATGCTCATGTACATCAATATGATTTTAGACAGATCATACAGCTCTGTTACTACCCATACTACATGGACTTGATTGCTAAATCGGTTATATTATTGCTACTTCATTATTAAACAAAAATCATAAGAACCTTGTAGGTAACAGATCCGAGTCTCTGGAATCCTCTTCATCAGACGCCCCATAAAGAATTCACTTCCAAAATCTTCAGCACGGACAAAAGCTCCATATTTTAGTATCCCCACTTCATAGGGTGTGAACTCAACCCATTCTGCAGTTACAATCACATTTACAAGAACATGAGCAAAGTGTTCTCTCTCTCTCTCTCTCTCTCTCTCTCTCTCTCTCTCTCCATCTATGAATTAAGACACATTTTCTTCTTTAGCTTAACTTATAGCTCACCCTGTCCAAAGAAATCACAGTGTGCAGTAGCACACTTGTTGCTCACATTAAAGCATAGCTTGGTTAAATGTCATGTGCAAACTAGGTCATTGCATTATAAGGGCTTAGCCACAGTTACCTTTCTTTCCTCTGTGCTTTCTAGGCATGGTCTGTGCTTTAAAGCTCTATGTCCAAGCACTCTATTTTTTTTTTGCTTTGGAGCTTTCCCTACGAAAACCACTCTTTACTGCTCTACTGGAGCAAATGGCAATCCACGGAAAGCCCAAATTGCCATTCGTTGTGCTCCAGCTTTAAAGAGCAGGTTTTTGTGGGGAAAGTTCTGGTGCAAAAAAAGAGAGCACTCAAACATGGAGCTTTAAAGTGTGGACCTGTACCTGGAAAATATGGAGCAAAATGTAAGTGTGGAGAAGCCCCAGCTCTGAAGCAGACCTTAGGTGGAAACTGCAAGCCAGCTAGAGCATACCCTCCAACATTCCTCAGATGAAAAGAGGGACATTTCTCACTCCCCCCAACTGACCCTCCTTAACCCCCCCCCATTTTTGTCATCCCCACCACCACCACACCAATGGGACACAGAACACATGCCCTCCACTGTCCTGAGACAACCCCTTAACCCCAGTTTTATTTTATTCTTTGGTAGATTTACAAAGTGTGTTCTCCCTCATGGAGAGCACAGGTTGCGGGCGGGGCTGACAAGACACCTCACTGTTACTAGGCAAATGGCTTGGCCATCCTTTAAGCAGGGGCGGGCTGTTACTGGGGAAATCTAGATGTTGCCATTTGCTGATTGACAGCCCTATTTGTTAAATACAATGCTCGCAGCCAAGAACTTCCTCTTTTCGCTGCTTACTTCGGATCACCCGCCCTCCCTTCCCTAATTTTAGGCTGTTTGCTTGACCTTGCTATGCCTGTCATGGGGTTGTCTGCTTTGGGGCAGGGGCCCGGTAGGAATTTTGTCCATTTGGCTGATTAGTGTGTGCCACTTGGTTTTTGCCTGCTGCGTAGCAAATCGTCACAACTTGTAAGGTTTGCGGTTAGGCATTGGTCTTGGAATTGGTTGGTGGAGGGGTATGGATTTGGCTGTGCCTGCCCCTCCAAAATGCTGCTGCTGCTTCAAGGGTTTTCTGTTAAAGGAACCCAGGGGCTCCCCATGCTTTTGTCCGAAACCCCCCTGGCAAGGGGCTAGGGCCACGCAAGCCTCTGGGAGCATTCTGGGGAGAGGTGAGGCATGGTTCCCAGTCCCGTCTCTCTCCCCAGGTGACTTACCCTTGCTGACTTCGCTGGGTGTGTGTGTGCGAATGTCAGAGCTGTCCCTGGGCAGGGTCAGTTAGTGCTACCAATGCCTAAGCAACCACTCACATTGCTGTAATTTGAATAAAGTTGTGGCCAAAATTATGCCAAAAACCTTAAACAAAAATTAAGTGTCAATTGTGTTTTTCTTTGGGGGGGTGTCTTGGGGACCTCGACGCGCAAAAAGAAAAACACACACAAATAAATAAATTTAAGAAAGGGGCAAGATTAGACGCAGATGCACAAAGCATCATCATTATTATTATTATTATTATTATTATTATTATTATTATTATTTTAAATCAAGACTCCTTGTGCTCCACTTCCCCTTTTTCCTGCCCAGGGCAGCCCTGCCCTCAGCCAGCCCCTCAGAGCCAGCACGTCACATGGGCCTGGGCCTAGCAGCAGCAGCAGCCTCTCCTCCTCCTCCTCATCTGCTCTCCAGCAGCCGCTACAAGCTGCCCATGGGAGGAAGTTGGCAGCAGCAGCCATGGAGAGGCAAGAGGATGCTCCCCTCTGCCGTCGCTTGGCAGGAGCTCTGGCTCATCCTCCTCTTTGAGCTCCGTTGCGGAGGAAATTCCGGGATCAGCAGTTGCGGAACATTCCGGGATCAGATCAGAAGCCGGGATGGCTTTTGTAATTCCAGGATTGTCCCTGGAAAATCAGGGCAGTTTTAGGGTATGCTAGAGTGATCTCTTTTATGTTTCTACAGATCTGCAGGGACAGCATTCTCAGTGGGGTTATGATACCCACATTGCCTCTGGACTTCATGTATTTATTACATTTGTACCCAACTTTTGGGATGTGGGTGGCGCTGTGGGTTAAATCACAGAGCCTAGGACTTGCCTATCAGAAGGTTGGCGGTTCAAATCCCCGCGATGGGGTGAGCTCCCGTTGCTCAGTCCCTGCTCCTGCCAACCTAGCAGTTCAAAAGCATGTCAAAGTGCAAGTAGATAAATAGGTACCGCTCCGGTGGGAAGGTAAACGGCGTTTCCGTGTGCTGCTCTGGTTCGCCAGAAGCAGCTTAGTCATGCTGGCCACATGACCCGGAAGCTGTACGCCGGCTCCCTCGGCCAATAAAGTGAGATGAGTGCCGCAACCCCAGAGTCGGCCACGACTGGACCTAATGGTCAGGGGTCCCTTTACCTTTACCCAACTTTTAAATAGTTGGTTAAGGTGGCTTTCCAATCATGAGGCAATACCAAACTCCTACTCCCTCATTTTTCTCTCACAAAAAACAATTGGAGATGAGGATCTAGCGACAGATTAAAAAACAAAAATATCCTACCATTGAAATCCATAGTGCTGTACTTCTCTTTCACATTGATTGCAGTGTAGATTGGTAAAGGATTCTGGCCCTCATTAATTGCTTGCTGCTGATCAGACAGTTTATGGTTGTCTTTCTGTGTTAATTGAAAGAAATATAAGATTGGCTCAGGAAAAAGAAAGTGGTCTAATGCAGAGGTTTTCAAACTTTTTGAGTCCACGGCTCCCTTAACCAACTACATTCTTTCTGTGGGGCTCAGGAGCCCAGTTAGGTCACTCCTTGCCTGCAGAGCTGGCAGCCCCTCACCCTTTTTCAAATACCCTCTTGGAGTGTTCCCTCAGCCTCATCTCCTCTCCCCTCTTTTTGGGAGTACTCCAGGCAGCCACTGCTGCCATCCCTGGTCTCTGAGCTCCCCACCCCAGCTCCAGAGAGAGGTACCTCCTCACATTGCCCCACAGGGGCTTGGGACTTGTCTGTCTATTCCCAACAGCAAGGGCTGGCAGACTGGCTGGCTGGGCTCCCTCACCCACTTGCTTGCTTACTCCAAGGCCACCTCAGCTTCTGGCAATCAGGACCCCCTGGCCAGCTCCAGAGGCACCACTCCCCTGAGGAGCTTGTAGGCAGGGCTGCTGCAACAAACAACTGTGCAAGCCTTGGGGAGGCAGAGATGTGAGAGGGCATCAGAGGAGGGAGGCTAGGACAGAAGGACAGAGGCCAGTGTTGTCTGTGGCACCCCTGGCCATCATTCAAGGCACCCCAGGGTGCCATGGAACACAGGTTGAAAACCACTGGTCCAATGTGATTCTGGCATCACATTGTGGGTGAAATAGAATGTTATACTGAGGAGCAACATCTCTGAGCATAATGAAGGTTTTATTTCAGCATCATATTAATTTGTTTATTTGTTGTTGTTTTTAATGCTGAGCCTGGAGGCAGATTATTTTTTGAGGCAGTTGAGTGCAAGGTGAAAGATGATTGTTCATGCCGTATGCACTCACCCTACTTTCGCCTCTGGCACAACAGGCTTTGTTGTTGTTGCTTTTATATTCTTTCAATTATCCACAAAACTTATTTGAGCATACGGGGGCACGAGACAACAAAATTGTGAGTGTACTATGATGGCAGCAGTGACCCTCTCAAACTCAGTTCCTGTCAGCCTAGCTTTTCCACACTAGCATCTCTCCCAACTCAAAGGCCTAGATTTATAAATGTCTAAGTTATATCCAGTATGCCTGGATGATCTGTGCTATTTAACAGGCTAAAAATAAACTCAGGAAGTAACAAAAGTACTGTACCCCATCATGTAACAAATATTCAATAAGGAGCCCCCATAGGTCTATACAGGATGTCTTTTGTCCCTCTTCTTTCCGCTCACGCAGCTGCCTGTTGTAATATTTCAAACGCTCTATGGAAAAGCCATCCAGCTTGCACTTGGTCACATGTCTCTTCACCTCATTGATTTGCTCATCCAAATCTTTTTTGGACCAACAAGCATCTCTGTACAAGTTCCCCATGGTCCTGAGAAAGGAAAGACATGGAAGGACAGTGTGAGAACATAAGCTTATACAGTTTGGTACCTTCCAGTTGTTTTGCTTGGATGAGGGCTGCTATGTTGCTTGATCCTGGAATCCATTTGGATGTTGTTCCTTTTAGCAACACATCCTGTTTCCAATAGTGGTGCCAGACAGATGCCTCTAGGAAGTCCACAAGTCAACGGCTCTCCTATTGTACCCTAATGGTATTCTAAAGGTATGCTCTCTCTCAACATGGGATTTCTATTTAGTGATCATAGCTGCTAGCTATTGATAAACAGTTATGGAAAGAGGAATTTTCTTTTGTCTATTCCAAACCTACAAATACATTTAGTTGGCAACTTCAGATTCTAGTCTTATTTGCATCACTACAGATTATTGGGGAATTGATGGCTTTTAATGAAAGGGCTGGTGCCATGCTATTTTTTATCACATTTAACTTCTAACATTGATTTCAGTGGGTCTACTGCAAGTTCACTGCAAATAAGTCTAGATCCAGCCAAGTATGTAAATGACTCTACTGACTCCTGTGTCTTCAAGTTAGAACAACACTGGAAAAGGTTCACAAACAATAGCAAGCCAGAGCTTTGATACTGATATAGATCAGTGATTCCGTTTTATGTTCAACCAAGCAGTTAAGTAACCTACAGATCAAACAAGGCTAACTTCTATAACTCCACATAGAACCCAATGTCTCTGTCCTTACCATGTTGTGCCAGACAAACCGGTTAAGTATGTAGCACAATCTAAGAGATTTAACTTCTGAAGACCTCGTAGGCTTCCATAGAACGCAGTCAGTGATCTTGTACTGCCCCCTGTCGTCATAATTGCAACTACTGGAACCTGCAATGCATAAACAAGCAAGCTAGAGCACACGAAGATGCAGGGACACTTCACATATGGACACCATTATGACCTCTGTGCAGATGGCGGCCCCATGAACCCATGAGGGGTCTGGCCTCCCTGTTGTGGTATGATGGGATCTGGCAAAGTAAATCTGCAGCTAATCTATTTATGGATTAGAAGAGACTGGCAGCAAGAAACAAATGTGCTGTTAGGACCCATCATGCTTGATGATGCAAAAGTGGAAACTGATAATTCACTGTTAATATTTTCTACTCCACAGAGCCTTTATAAAGGTGGTAATTAATTAATTAAGCAATATAATCAATAATAGAGATAAATTACAAACTGCAAAGAATGAATCAGCTGTTCTTCATTATTATTCAGGCAGTTATTCTGCCAGTTTGTGATATTAGTAAACGGTTGCTTCATACCCAGTTTCACAGCTAGCCTATTTTTCTTTTAGACATTGCATATCAGTTCAGAGCATTCCATAACCAGGCTAACTGAAAATACGATCTCTCTCACATCCCTCTCATTCATTTGTTTTGGTCAATGCCTTCTTTAAAGTCTCCTCCGTCTCACAACTTCTCCTCCCCAACATAAGCCTATTTGCAGACCACAGTTTCATACACGTTTTACCAATTTGCATAGAAAATCTCATCTATGGTAATGCATGAAGTGTGGCATGACTGTATACATATTTGGACAGCTGTCTCAAATATGTAATCATGACATGCAACACACATGTCACACATCTCATGATATGCATGCCCCCTTTGAAATTAATTTGCATGTAAGCAATATATTACTTTAAAAAACAAACAAACTAGAGATGACTGTGGAAAAGCAGGCTAATGCACAAGAAACTGAAGTATTTTAATTATGCCTGTCAATCAATAAAATAAATTGCAGAATCTGCTTTTTAACCAGTGAACTGATTATTCTGTTTGAAGACATTTGCACATTACAAACACCTTAGTAGGGATGGGGTTTTTTAGATCCTGAAGCAATCTAAACTTGGAATATAACTTGTAATTTTGGAAAACAACAGCTACCACTCCTGAATGGAAGGTCACTTTCAACAACTTCATTCTCTGCCCCACACCCCAATCTGGTCCAGAGAGTTGGGGGTGGGGGAAACAACCCAGAACAGATTTAAGGGAGGAGTGGGAGAAGGAGTGGGGAGAAACTTCCATTGCCCAAGTGTATATCCTTGTGCTGATGGGATGTTTAATTAGTGCTCCACTGGTTTCGAGCAGTCATGTGCTCTTAAAAATCTCAACCCTAGTAATCATCACTGCTCCTTCCTGCACTGATTAAAATTCAAAGAGAACACAGTTGGCTAAGCAGTATAAAAGTATAATGAATCAAATAAATAAAATTGCTCTCTGTGCCACAACTGATGAAAACTTTAGCTGACTACTGATTTAAACCCCTCATTTTTAATTAAGTCTTGCTGATTTCAATGGGAGAGTTTAGTGCATGCTTAAGCAATTACTTTAACAGTCGCTTTACTAATTGCATGCTTAACTCATTACATGGGTCTGAAGCCTGGGAAACCTGATAGATAATAACTATTATTAAATGTCATCACCACTGGTGTTGTCGAGATGAGCAGAACATGCAAAGGAAGGGGCAACAACAAGAAGCCGAAAAAGTCAAAGGGGGAAGCCTCCAACTGATGCTAAAAGTGGAAATGTTTATTGAAACATTCAGTATGCCCAATGTGTCAGGAATATCAAAACATATCAACCATTGGAGAGTCCCTGTCAGTCAGGGTAGAAAATACTGAACTCAATGGGCCCATGGTATCTCTCTCTGTGGTTTCAGACTGGAGACACTCCCAGTCCTATTTGTGGAATGCCCTTCCCAGAGAGGCTCACCTGGAACCTGCATTGAATATTTCTCAGCACCATGCAAAAACGTTTCTCATCAACCAGGCTTTCGGCTGAATAACACTCTATGGCTTTTAAAATGCGTTTGTGGGAGGGAGGTTATTGTTTTGTTTTTATTATGTATTTTGAATTCTCATTATGTATTTTTCTGTTGTGAACCGCTGTGGGATCTTTGGGATCCCGCTGTGGGATTTATTATTTATACCCCACCCATCTGGCTGGGTTTCCCCAGCCACTCTGGGCAGCTCTCAACAGAAAATTAAAAACACGATAAAATGTCACGAGGCAAAAAAGAGGAGAAAAAGAGGAGCAGATTCAAGGCTGCTGTTTTCAGTGGCAGAGAACTTACTAACTAGTTTCTTCTTCAGTCTAATGAGGTCAATAGGGTTAAAGGCAGCGCAGCAATCTGAGCGAAGTAGTCAGATGCAAGAAAAATACATGTGCTATGGTGAGCTAATGCTCCTCTCTCATTGCTTGTGATACTACCGAGAAGGCCCTCTGCCTCTGCCTGGTTCCCTGTAACCTCACTTCTCATTGGTAGGGAACCTCCAGAAGGCCCTCGGAGCTGGACCTCAGAGTCCGGTATGCAAATTTAATAAATAAATAATACCGTATTTTTCGCTCTATAAGACACACTTTTTCCTCTCCAAAAATTAAGGGGAAATGTGTGTGCGTCTTATGGAGCGAATACAGGCTCCATGGCTTCAGGGATAGCCGCCAGAAGACTCCGGAGGCTTCGTGTTGCTTTCGCTGAAGCCAGGAGAGCAAAAGGGATCAGTGCGCACTGATCCCTCTTGCTCTCCTGGCTTCGCTTTGCTGGAGAGGCGCTGCGCAGCTTTCCCTCTCTGCGCAACGCCCCTTCAGCGAAGCGGGAGGAGAAATGGAAGGGGCTCCGTTCCTCCTGCCGCTTTGCTGAAGGGGCGCTGCGCAGAGAGGGAGATAAATTTTTTTCTTGTTCTCCCCCTCTAAAACTAGGTGCGTCTTATGGTCCGGTGAGTCCTATAGAGCAAACAATACGGTACTTGGAAATGCCAAGGACTGAACCTGGGAACTTCTGCATGCAAGCAGATGTTATGCTATTGAGCTACAGCCCTTTTAGCCTGCATTTTATTATGCTTGCTTTCATCTCAGAGGATGAGAAAATAGAACGGGCGACTAAGCCAATTTCAGCAGGGCACATGAATGAATAATGGCATGAATGTGATACCACTTTGGGCAGTTGCTTGGAAAGTTCAGCGCTCACTCAAGCCTTGGAAAAGATGGCATCATTGGTGAATTATTCCTCGTGCGCACACTGGCCAGTTCAGATGCAGCACTCTGACAACGTAATACTAAATCACTGCAGAGAACAGGAAAGCAACTTTGTATGGGACAGTGGTGTGCTGACCATGACACACATTATTCTTGCTCCCAGACTCTCTCTGCAATTTCTGTTCCACATATTGTGATAATTCATACAGCAGCGATAGCCAGAGTTCTGCATCACATACCTCATGATCCTGCAGATCCTGTTCTAGTTTGAGAACATTTTTCAACGCCCCAGCAACAATCTTCTGCCTTTTGCACAAGAAATCTTGCTCCTGTGTACAAAGGCCATATCCCAAGCGCACATCTAGGTCAGTCTGGCTGGAATAGCCACACAGAAGGTGGTAGGGGGAACACAGGCATATTGTATCTCAGAATCTGTTTCAGAACTTTTAAAAGGTGCTACTCATCCAAGAGTCAAGCTTAGAGACTGCTTGCCAACATCCCTGAGCTGACCAATTAACAAAATGTGTGGCAGGCGAAGCCTCACGGGGCATCAAGTCATTTGCTTTCACAAGGCAGCAAGGTTTATGTGGTGGTTTTTACACAGCAGTGATTTCGATTAAAAAGACTAAGCAGAACGACACCACAAAAGTGTGGCTTACTAGAACTCTAAAGCTATAGGGTACATCAGCCCTCTCTGTATAAAATGTGACTCTTGTTATATAGATGTAAACTCTGTTTATTCAATAAATGTTAGGTACAGTGCTCATACTGCATACAAATGACTAATATCCTGAACACATGGCTAATCTCCTGTAAGAATATTTCTCCAACAGACAGACAAGTAGAAAAATAGTTAAGATTATAGCTATCCAACACAGGAAGCATCTCTTACCAGACTTCTGTTTTCACATGCAATGCCATTTTTTTATTCTGAAAAAACAAAAACAGAATGCAAACACAAATTTCACTCCTAGGAATACATTGCCTCTCTTTGAAACAAGGTGCATAGATGCCCTGAGTCAGTTCTGAAGATGCATGCATGTAAACAGAATTCTTTTGGAAGATTCAAGAAAGACAAAAAAAAAATACATATTCAGTATGACATTCACTCACACATGATGTAGTGATGGGCCACCATCAGTGCTATTCTTTTAGAAAAAGAGGCACCAGAATTCACCACCATCCTGTGTAGCTTTAAAAGAGGATTAGAGAATTCCTTGAGAATAAGCCTATCACTTGCTCTTAACCATGTTCCATCTTCAGTGTACCAGTTTCTGGGCATCACAAATGGGGAGAATGTGGTTCCACTTAGGTCCTAAGAACATAAGAAGAGCCTGCTGGATTGAGCCAATGGCCTGTCTAATCCAGCATCCTGTTTTTACCATGACCAATCAGATGCCCGAAAGCAGCACCTGAGCACAACAGCACAGTCCCCACCTGTGAGTGGGCTTCCCATCAGAATCTGGTTGGCCACTGTGAGAACAGAATGCTGTATTAGATAGTTCTTTGGTTTGTCTCGGCAAGGGTTCTTAGGTTCACACATTCCACTTACTGGGTTGGAAACCTTGGGCATAAATCTTAACACAAATTCAGATAAATATTGAAAGGAGGATACAGGGGTGAGGAACTTTTTCCAGCCTCAGAGTCACATAGCCTCATGAACAACCTTCTATATGGCCTAGAAGCCAACAGCGGATGCAGCAATTGACATGGCCTTTGTACAGTAGGCTACATTATGCAAAAGTGAGCCATTTACACCCACACACCCCTCTCTGTCCTTCATCTAGATAAGAGGCATTACCACAGTTACAGAACACATTCCATACAAGAAGATACTGTACTTGAGGATAATAAGGCCTGTGAGGTGCGCAGCCTGGGGAGAGTCCCACAGGCTGAACAGAGAGACCTGGAGGGCTGTACTTGAGATTTCCCATCCCTCTTCTATACAGGCTATATTACTTTGAATGGGCTACACATTCCAATGCAAATCCCCTTCTATGTTCTCAAGCAGCTAAGCAAACGTTAGCATCTTGATTATGCATGACTAGAGCCAGATAAAGGGTGAAAGAAATGCTATAATTTCTAACAGTTATTTCAATTGGCTAGGCAACCCACTTTATGACATAACAGGGATGGATCAGTCTATTGCTGATCTGTGTTAGTATCCCATGTGGTTAGTCACAAATCCATTCCATCCCATTTCCACATTAAGATGCGATCCCCTCTTAAAATCTCCACTGAAATTAATATTTAAATATGCATTTTATCACAAAATACCTTTTTGCATACTCCCCCCCTGCCCCCAATGTACACATTTTAATACATGGAAGTGAGAAATCTGAAGGTTAATTATATTCTGATCAGTGCATTAATCCAGGAGGTGTAAATTGGTTTGGTTTCCTTAATATTGCAGACCAAATGAAACCGTACAACAGTGTCTATCAACCAATTAAGACTGTAACAATCAATAAACTGGCTTCTGGGTGACTCATGAATTAATTGATTAAATTTATATTCACCCCCATATTGAAACATGTCAATAAATTTGCCTTTCTGGGAATCATAAATAAAGGGGAAGTTCTTCCTTCTTTCTACAATTTCTACTCAGAATTTAGATTATTTTTTTTTAAAAAAAGGACTTTTATCATATTTGTTAGTTAAGCAATATGTTAAAAGATTTAAAACTGCCAGAGCAAAGATGCATAAATAGTTATAAATAGTTAGATCCTTTTACATTGTTTCATTATTCCTCAAAAGCAACAAAATAAGAAGCAAGTGATTCAATAAGCCATAAATCAATAATTGATTCAGACTGAAGGATTTAGATAGCTTTGGAATTTTACTTTGGAATTGAAATCTTTTTTACTGCGTTGTACATATGGCCTTGTCCATGATGCAGAGGCCACAGTCTACCTAATCATTATATTAACAATTAACAATGACAACGATAAACTGGCCCCTTATGCTGTAGATTATGGAAGCAAGCAATGACGGCTATTTCTCTTCCAAAAGAATCCATTCAAAGCAATATTCAGGAGGACAGCAACTGATTCTCACCTCTGCGAGCACTATTTTCTTGCTGGTAGGAAGTGAATTTATATCCACTCTGAGGGATCTTTCTTTCCTGTTATAAGAGCTTGGCCCCTGGAAGAAGAAGAAAACCCACATGTTTCTATGAGAAAGAGTGCAAAGTTGCATGTCTAGGAGTTTCCACTTCTCCCTCTGGTAGGGTGGTCAATCAGTGTCTGGGTGAAAATCGGTAAAATGTCTGGGAAAGTCCATACGGCAGGCCATATGTCTGGATTTTCACTGTTTGAAATATGGCAACTCCACCCTCCAGCATCCTTCTGCACACCTTTATATTCTGCTCCGGAGGGTTGGGGGAAGTCCACTCACAAAGTCTGCTCATCCGTATCTTTTTATTTTTAAAAAACTGTATGCTTCTCCCTTTAGTATACACATGATATATATTCTCAGAGTGGCTTTCACAATTAATCCCCTGTCCTCCCCCCTCCCGGAAATAAAACATCAATGAAAAAAAGGAACCTTTTTATCATTAGGGTTTATGCACACTTACATTTCCTCCTCTCTTTCTAGGCATGGTCTGAGCTTCATGTCTGAGCACATCCCCCCCCTTTTTTTTTTGCTCTGCAAACCCACTCTTTAAAGCTCAATTGGAGCAAATGACAATCCATGCAAAATCTGAATGGATGTTTGCTCCAATTGAGCAGGTTATAATGGGGGAAAGCTCTGGGACAAAACAAACACAAAACCACTCAGACACAGAGATTTTAAGTGCAGGCCCAGAAAGAGTGGGACCAATTGGAAGTGTGGATAAGCCCTTAGTGTTCGGCTGATGAATAACGTACAAAGGCATAATCTAGATCCTTCTTCGGTAGTTTAACATCCATTGTCAGGTGCTTATATTTGGCATAGTGGAATGAGGACTGGCCTGAACTAAGCTCCTGGTATCCTTCATGGGATCCTTTCATCATAAGGGATAGTTCACGTTCTGAAAGAAAGAAGGGAAAATGTTCGTGACAGGTCTGTTGTTTGCAATAACTTTTTGTGCTAAACTCAAAGTGGGCCTCTGCAAAAATCAGATTTCTTAATGGCATCCACATCACTAATTTATATATTACTTGCTCCGTTAGTTAACTTGGCCTTGTTATTGCACCATGCTAAGACTCCGAACAAAAGCTATACTTCTGAGGAAATCAAATATGAACAGTGAACTATCTATACAGTTCCTTATTGAACTTGTCTTGCTCATTGCATTCCCATCCATCATAAATATTCATCACCCAGCTGGTAAGCAATACTCTTTGAATGCAAAGGCACATTCACAGCACAATCCTCTCCCTGTATACTCAGAGGCAGTGCTCTTTTTCTAAGAAAAATATGTTTAGGGGTACTCTCATTTTCCTACGCATATTGAAATACTGCCCCTCAATGAGGCCAATCTTGGATTCACAAAAGTTGGAGTGTGTGATGTGGCTAATCAAGGAGAAATGTAATGATCAGAATATATTGATGAAAGATACAGTATGAAGAAATATCAACTTAAGAGAACTAGGCTTTATATAAGATTAGGTAAGTTTTACTAGGCATTCTATATATTTAAAACAATGGTGTTAATTCATTTTAAACATTCTTCAAAATAATTATTACTGGTTGAAAACTAGAACTTCCGGGGTGGCAAGGAACTCCCGGGGTGGCGCCATCGGTAATGGCGGACTCCCTCTGATCCGGAGGGAATGGCTCTACGGAAATTGGGTCTATTCCGCTACGGCGAAGCGGAGACCCTTTAAAAAATCACAGGCGGGTGAAGCCTGTGACCGTGGGACTCGGCGGGCACCTTTCGCGCCCCCCCCAATTTGTAAAGGAACCCAATTACGGGCTCCAGAGCGAAGCGGGGCAAGCGGCACGGTGCTGAGAGTCAACTGCTTCTTCCGTGGAGCGAAGCCGCACAGCCGTTACCGGAGAGCGCTGACTTTTTCCTGTGACAATCTGGCTACAAAAACAACTACCCATGAGTAGGTTAAATTTGGAAATACAGGAAAATAAAGACTTAATTCGACACCGAAGCGGGGAGGCATAAACAGGAAGTCCGCCTTCCGTTTCTTGTAATTAGAGTAAAGGAAAGAAGTTGTAAGCTAAGACCTGGAAAGTCGATTGAAAAGGACTATAATCCTAACATCAAAACAAGTGATTCCCCCCTTGGTTGCAGGAGAGGAGGGGGGAAAGGTGTGAACTATATTTTCCTGCAAAAAGAGAGGAAAGGAATTAAAAATCCACCACTTAAAACCTGGGAACGGGCTGCCAATGGACAATAAGACTGCCGTATTGTGAAATGCGCTGCTTGTGAATAGAGTACTTTTTGACAGCTAACTCTGCAAGAGAGATACATTGTTTCTGGCTGGCACCTCCTGATTTTAAAGTAACTGGAAACTAACTGAAATTGAAATTGTTGCCTATTTTGTGAATTGGGGGATTAAAAAGAGTTATTTTTTACTGCAACAAGCTTTGACTGTTACTGTGTTCCCCTAGAGGAAGTTTGAAATTGTTACAACAACTGGGCCAGAGGAATTTTCCACTTCAAAACAAATTCTGGCCGTGGGATTGACCTTGAGCTTCAACTAGAGTGTTATGGCAGATGGAAAAGAAAAAATAGACTTGCTTCAAGAAAAAACAACGAGGTCTGGTAAATCTTGGCAGCCGCGAAGAGCATCAGCATCTGGCCCTTCTGTACCATCAGGGGCTGCACCTGTACAATTTAAATCAAAAGGAATGGCATCTGAAGATGTTTTAGCTCTGGCATTAGGCAAAATTAATGAATCTTTGGAAAAATTAAGTAAACAAGTAGCTGAAGCATCAACTAAAATTGATCAAAACACTACAAGCATTACTAATTTGGGACAGAAGGTGAACACTAACACAGAAACCATTGATAAATTGCTACAGGAATCTACTTTGACCCGAAAGACAGCTGAAGAAGCAAAGGAAAAAGCAGTTGCTGTAGAGGAGAAGATACCACCGATACATAGGCAACTCGAGGACCACAGGTTGATGTTGTCTATGATTGAATTGAAGGAGAAACAAACGAATTTGAGGATCAGGGCCGTACCTGAACTTGAGAAAGACAATCTGATTGACTTTCTTACGCAGGAATTTGCAGACTTTTGGGATTTAGATTTGGAGAAGGAAGATTTTAAGATAGTGAGTGCTTTTAGGCTTGGAAGAGGGGGGAAGAAGAACAGGGTGAGAGACTGTTTGATCACCCTCCGAACAAAAGAGGAGAGAGACAAAATCTTGAGTCCGCACTTTCAGAAGACTCTGGAAATACATCAGTCAAGAGTGGAGATATTTAAAGACATCCCGAAACATCTTTTGGACCTTAGGTCCAACTACGGAGATTTGGTTGCCCTGTTGAGAAGTAACAGAATTATCTTTAGGTGGGAATTTCCCCAAGGCCTATCTTTTAGCTTCAAAGGAAGAAAGATAAAAATAAGATCAGTGGACGATAAAGAAAGATTTTTGAAAGATCACGGAGAAGATTTGCAGAACGAATCTGGAGAAGAGCTAAGAGCATTAGAAAGAGGAATACTAGACATAGCAACACTACCTTTTGGACTGGACTGCTTAGAGAAAGCGATACCCCCGACGGAACCAGAACAAACACTTGGCGCAGTTGGAGGTAAAGCAAAGTAACTACATCATGGCTCTGCAACTATTAAGCTGGAATACTAATGGTCTCAACTCCCCCCAGAAAAGGAAAAGAGTTTTTCATTTATTAAAAAAGGAACAATTGGACTTGATTTGTTTACAGGAAACATATGTGACAAGGCTACATAGAAAAGTATTGATCAACAAAAGACTGGGTCAAGAGTTTATCTCATCGGACAAAGTTAAAAAAAGAGGAGTAGTGATTTATGCAAAGGAGAGTTTATCACCGAAATTTATCTTTAAAGATGACCAAGGAAGATTTGTGGCAATTGAAATTCAAATCCAAGGAGAGAAATTTTTGATAGTAGGAGTTTATGCACCAAATGAGGGGAAATCTGAATTCTTTAAAAAGTTGCATGAGACCTTGATGGACTATTTGGACTATAATGTGATTTTGATGGGGGATATGAACGGAGTGGTATCTACAAATATGGACAAGGCACAAAGACAGGTAGTCACTAAGGATGGTAGACTACCGAAAACCTTTTTTGAGATGACAGACAACTTGGATTTAGTTGATATTTGGAGAACAAAGAATCCCTTGGGTAGAGAGGGAACCTTCTTCTCTGAAGCCAAAATGACATGGACAAGAATTGACCAAATATGGGTAACTAGAGGAATGGCACCAAAGACAAGAAAAGTGGAAATTTGTCCAAAAACCTGCTCCGACCATAACGCCGTGAAGATGGAGATGAAACTAACACCAACTGGCTCTTTCAGATGGAGGATGAATGACACCTTATTTAGAGATGAAGAAGTGACTAAGAAGGCCCAAAAAACCTTGAGAGACTATTTTGAGACAAACATGAACACTAATGTTGAAAAAAGAGTAATCTGGGACGCAAGCAAAGCGGTTATGAGAGGGTTCCTGATACAACAGAATGCAATAAAGAAGAGAATCCAAAATGAGAAGAAAGATAAAATTTTGGAGAAAATAAAGGAAAGTGAGAAGAAATTGAGAGCAAAACCAAAGTCGCAAGAGATCTTGAGAGAAATAAAGTTATATCAAGTACAATATATGAAAATGATGAATCAGGAAATAGAATGGAAAATTAAACAAATGAGACAAAAGACATTTGAGTCGGCTAATAAATGTGGGAAATTGTTGGCCTGGCAAATGAAAAAAAGACAAAAACTAAACACTATTATAAATCTAGAAGTGGAAGGAAAGAACATACAGAACCCAGTCGAGATTAGAAACTGTTTCCAGAGGTACTTTAAACAATTATATACACAAGGGCCACAGAAAGAAATTGATATAGATCGATTTTTGAAAATAAATGGATTACAAAAAATCTCTCAGGAAAACAAATTAATGTTGAATTATAAAATAACTGAACAGGAGGTAGAAGGTGCCATTCAGAATATGCAATTAGGTAAATCTCCAGGACCGGATGGACTGACTTCTAGATACTACAGATCTTTAAAAGAATGGCTAGTACAACCTTTAAAGGAAGTCTGTAATGAAATATTGGATGGGGAAAGGGCACCAGAGTCGTGGAAGGAAGTGTATATCACACTTATACCGAAAACAGAGACTGAAAAGATGCAGCTCAAGAACTATCACCCCATATAACTGCTTAATGTGGATTATAAAATCTTTGCAGATATTTTGGCTAAAAGACTAAAAAAAGTGCTAGTGGAAGAGATTCATAGAGATCAAGCAGGCTTTCTCCCGGGTAGACACTTGTCTGATAATATGAGAAACATAATCAATATTTTAGAAAAATTACAAGTGAATATTAATACCAAGGCAGTTTTGATATTTGTGGATGCGGAGAAAGCTTTTGACAATATTTCTTGGAGTTTTATGAAGAAGAACCTACAGAGGATGGGGGTAGGTCAAGGCTTTGGAAATGGTATAAGTGCAATTTATTCAGAACAAAAGGCTAAATTAATTGTTAATAACGTGGTGACGGAGGAATTTAAGATGGAAAGGGGGACACGACAAGGTTGCCCAATCTCCCCATTGCTTTTTATATCGGTCCTGGAGGTCCTGCTGAATATGATTAGAAGGGACCAATTGGTTAAAGGTATACAAGTCGGAGCTAAACAGTACAAATTGAGAGCATTTGCAGATGACTTAGTATTGACATTACAGGAGCCAGAATCTAGTACTAAAAGAGTTTTGGAACTGATTCAAGAATTTGGTCAGGTTGCAGGATTTAAACTGAATAAGTTAAAAACAAAGGTCTTAGAGAAAAATTTAACAGCGATTGAGAGAGAGAGGTTTCAGAATGAGACAGGCTTAACAGTGGTTAAGAAAGTGAAATACCTGGGGATCAACATGACAGCTAAAAATGGGAATCTATTTAAAGACAATTATGAAAAATGCTGGACTGAAGTGAAAAAAGATTTAGAAATTTGGTCAAATTTGAAGCTTTCACTGCTAGGCCGCATTGCTGCGATAAAAATGAATGTATTGCCTAGAATGTTGTTTTTGTTTCAAACACTGCAAATCTTGGATAAAATGGATTGTTTCAAGAAGTGGCAGAGAGATATTTCTAGATTTGTCTGGCAGGGCAAGAAGCCTAGAATAAAATTTAAAATACTAACGGACGCAAAGGAAAGAGGTGGATTTGCCCTGCCAGACCTTAAACTTTATTATGAATCAGCAGCTTTTTGCTGGCTGAAAGAATGGCTGCTTCTTGAAAACACAGACATTGTTTAATGTTTGGATAAGATATAAGGACCTACTTGAAAATAAAACCCCAAGGTGGTTGTCACCGATGGAAGCGAAGGCTCAGAAAAAGCTCAATATGGAGGCCAAATGGCCGAAATATTGGGAAATTTTGGAACAAGAGGGAGACAAATTGAAACTGGAGAGTTTTGAAAAACTAAAAAATAAAGTGCGAGATTGGCTTCATTATTATCAGATAATGGAGGCATATAATTTGGATAAGAAAATTGGCTTCCAGGTGGAAAAATCAAAATTGGAAACAGAACTGTTAGATCCCAAAACCAAGATTTTGTCAAAGATGTATAACTTGCTGTTGAAATGGAATACTCAGGATGAAATGGTGAAATCTGCTATGATTAAATGGGCACAAGATGTTGGACATAACATAATAATGGCTGACTGGGAACAGTTATGGACCACAGGTATGAAGTTTACGGCATGTAATGCCTTAAGAGAGAATATTATGAAAATGATTTACAGGTGGTACATGACACCAGTCAAGCTTGCAAAAATCAATCATTTGCCCGATAATAAATGTTGGAAATGTAAAGAAACTGAAGGTACATTCTTTCACCTTTGGTGGACGTGCCCAAGGATTAAGGCATTCTGGGAAATGATTTATAATGAAATGAAAAAGGTATTTAAATATACCTTTCTGAAGAAACCAGAGGCCTTTCTCCTGGGCATGGTTGGCCAATTGGTGTTAAAGAAGGATAGAACTTTCTTTATGTATGCTACAACAGCAGCAAGAATACTTATTGCAAAGTATTGGAAGACACAAGAATTACCCACTCTGGAAGAATGGCAGATGAAGGTGATGGACTATATGGAACTGGCGGAAATGACTGGCAGAATCCGAGACCAGGGAGAAGAGTCGGTGGAAGAAGATTGGAAGAAATTTAAAAACTATCTACAGAAATACTGCAAAAATAATGAATGTTAGAATGATGTTGGATTGAAGTTAAGTGGTTTTTTAGCAGCAATGTTATAAAGGAATATGTAAAAATTGATTGTTAACAAGTGATAATCTAAAGTCATAATATATTAAGATAAAAGATTAAGATAAAATCAAAGAGGGAAAGGAATTGCTGAATTAACTAATGGAACTGGAATACAAAAAAGGGAGGTGTGAGGAGGTCAGGGAAACAAGCAAATGAAAAATAAGATATGGAAAGACTGATTTGTTTTTAACTGTTTTTATCTTGTATTTTCATTTTCGTTTTTTTTTCTTTTTTAATTTTTTCCCCTTATTTTTGTAATATGCTGAAACTTTAATAAATATCTTATATAAAAAAAAAGAAAACTAGAGAAACCATTATTACTATGATGAAAATCTTACTTGATTTCTTTCTTTTTTTCTTCTCTACTTCAAATTCCAAAGAACAAACTTCACGAGCCTGTAGGCATACAAGAAGACAGAAGAACATTGAAAGTTTAGAATCTAGTTGAAACTTCCTTTTATTACTTTCTTCGCCATCTAAAAGTTAGCATTTGGAGGGGGGCATAATAATCAATCCCTTTCAAAACTGAGTGACTGAATCACAAATACAGTACAGTACAGTACAGTACAGAAAATACAAGGATTCTGAAATAATTTTATATAGTGTTTGATTACAATTCAGACTTAAACGTAAAAGTAAAGGTACCAGTCACAGACGACTCTGAGGTTGCGGTGTTCATCTCGCTTTACAGGCCGAGGGAGCAGGCGTTTGTCCACAAACAGCTTCCGGGTCATGTGGCCAGCATGCCTAAGCCACTTCTGGCGAAACCAGAGCAGCGCACGGAAACACCGTTTACCTTCCCACCCAGAGTGGTACCTATTTATCTACTTGTACTTTCGAAGTGCTAGGTGAGCAGGAATTGGGACCGAACAACGGGAGCTCACCCCGTCGCAGGGATTCGAACCGCCGACCTTCTGATTGGCAAGCTCTAGGCTCAGTGGTTTACACCACAGCGCCACTTAATTAAACCCATTTTAAAATTATTATTATTTATTAAATTTGTTAGTCGCTTCATCTTGTCCAAGGCTACCCAAAGCAATTTACAACCAAACTCATTGAAATTAATGAGCCTACACACCTACAACTTAGTTTGGATCCAATGTATTGATTTAAATTTTTTTAACAAGAAGAGCATTTTTTTAAAAGGAAGCAAGTAAGAAAGTTGTGGTCATAGGCTTGCCACCTGGATCACAATTTTTATGGAATGTTTAATTTCAGAACCTCAATCCATGAAGAACAGACAAATGTATTATGGATGGTATTTATATTTGCCCATATTTTAAATTCTCAAAGGAACAAAAACCCAATGTCTGTGGTTAAAGCAACAGGGAATACATCCAATAGGGCTAAGCTGGGTTCTGCTGGGACCTATTCAGTCAGGCTCAAATCCAAATGGTCAGTAAATTTCTGAGGAATGACAAATGACATATTACCCACACTTGACTGGATTAAAAATAATGATTGGATTTATCAATATATTGTCACATTTAGTAACCTGTTTCTTAGATTTTACTAGGGCTGCAATAAACCTTTCAACTGGACTTATTCCAGAAATAAGTATCCATAGGGTTTATCACATGTTTGGAAAGGCCATGATAACTTCAACTGAACCCTCAAGTAATTAAGCATCCCATACAGGAGAAGATGCCTGATGGCTCAGTAGGAAAATTATGTTCAGTTTTATACTATTCCTGTCTCAGAGAGTATATAATAATTCATTAACTTTGATATAATTTATAATCTCTTTGTTTCCCTTGCACTGTATATCTAAAGTACAAGAAAGCAGACAGAAAATAACAAAATTACCACAAGAGTTCCATTCGTAACAATGGTTTCAGGAACACTCAAACTGAAAAATAAATGGAATATAAATGAATATACATTCATATAATAAAATGTTTATGTTCCTCTTGAAAATGGAACTATTGCTGAGGTGCTGTCAGTGTTCAACAGCAGAGAGAGCAAGAGGGGTCCTTGAAGGGTGTGAGGGCAAGTTTGCTGCCATACTTATTTTCCCTTCAGAAAATCTTTTTATTTTCAACGCTGGCAGAAGGAGAAAAAGAAAAAAGAAAAATACACTTTCCAGTCCTGTACTGTTGAAATGGCAACGAGACCACACTGGCCTATTTATTCTGTTTGTATTCTGAATGTTCCTATGTGATGCCAATAAAGGTTACTTGACTTGACTTGACTTTCCAGTCTGCTGGCATGAGCTCAGTAAGGCTTTGAATTTGACAACTTCTCTGCTTTTGATTCTCCTTCCCCATACCAGATACCATAGCTTTGCTGTTGTAGCCTGGGAAATTAAAAAATACAACATTTCTTATGGGGCTTTGTCAAAATGCTGGCCAGGCCTGGAGCATTAATACATGTTTCTTTTGCTGTCATTGGGAGAAATGTTGACAATGTTCCCTGAGTTCTAATAATTAACTCATTTTTATGGATTTACATTCTGTTATCAGAAGGGTAAGGCATGTTGCTTTAAGTAATCTGTAGTATCTGAATTTACTCACCTGTTTCGTAACTCAAATTCCACCTCCAGCTCCTCTTGATCCTGAAATAAGAGGGTGGTCAGTGAATTAAACCCTTTTAATAACAGATTCTGCGCTGCTAGACTACAAAATACAGTGGTACCTTGGTTTTCGAACGTCTTGGAAGTCGAACGTTTTGGTTTTCGAACACTGAAAACCTGGAAGTAAATGCTTCTGTTTTTGAACGCACCTCGGAAGTTGAATGGCTTCCACTGGGGGTCCCCCCCCCAATTTTCTCTATTAAATTTGCAGACCGCCCTTTGTGCCTTGGCTTTTGAACATTTCAGAACTCGAACGGTCTTCCAGAACAGATTATGTCTGAAAACCAAGGTACCACTGTATGTAACTGCAGACTAGTGAGACCTGACATATACTGTCAGCAATTCCTCATAGCCACACGTGTGACAGTTGTCATGGAAAATTAGAAGGGGGAATGATGAGGTTGGGAAAAGGCATGGGAATTATAATCATGTTTTCCTCTTTTGATCACCATTTATTTTCTATATACCAAAATTCTTTAGTTTGACAATGTTTCCTTTCTCACCAACTTTTTAGGTGCAACCTAGTTCCATTAAAATCAGTTTAAATTTCCCATGGGTTACTTTGGCTAGTATGTTGTTGTTGTTGTTGTTGTTGTTGTTGTCGTTGTCGTTGTTGTTTTATTAGATTTATTAAATTTTGATCTTCATCAAAAGATCTCAGTGTGGTTCACAAGATAAAAATACAAGATAAACCCCCCCTCCCACAAACACATATTTTATTTAGTACTATGCACCCCTGAACTTCCCTGATCGCCAAGGCCCAAATCTATCTATCAGTTCTTGTTGGGGAAAGAGAACTGTGGTGGTTGAAGGACTGAATCCAGTTCTAGTTTCCTCTCCTGAACAGCTGATAGCTGGAAATTTAGCTTCTTTAAAGGTATGCATGCATACAGCACAAGACTCTGGATTAAAGAAGAAAACTGCATGTACCTCATCTTGCTTGACAAACTGTTTCTCATCCAGCTAGGAGAGCCAACTTCCTTGTGAATGGTACCAGAGCTGGATTGGGGCAATGGGTTTTGTGTGTGTGTGTGTTTTGCATTTGTATTGCAAGAGAGCACTATAAAACCAAACTACATGTAGTACAGATATGGATGTACACCTGTTCATAAACATGAGAAACTCTTATGTTTACTTTGCCCCATTTCTGTATTATCCTGTAATTTTTCGTTGCTGAAAATTTGTCAGCGTTGAAATTTTTTCAGCATTTTGTATGATTTCTCCCATTATACATATTTATGTATGCAATTTTCCCCAATATACTCATCTTTGTAAGCAATTTCCCCTAATACAACTCATTTTTGTACATTATTTTCACAAATATAGGCATTTTTAGGCCCCCTTTCCCTATATGCACATTTCTGCATCAATATCTTACCGGAGAACTGATTCACAAAATTCAGAGAAGTGTGAATTTGAAAGGATAGGTGCATTTTGGTTCAAGTATTGTTTCAGAAAGGGCCAGTTAGGTGGGTTCATACTAAAACACGAACCAAATCAAAATCCCTTGTATCCCTAAATAATACACACATTACAGCTAAGTTATTTTACTTAATTACCTATCAAGATTGTGAATTCTGGAACTTAGACATTTCAGGCAACAAATACTATTCACATCACAGTACAATCTTAAACATGTTTACTCAGAAACAAGTTCCACTTAATAATAATACTTCCTTTCTCACTGGGCTAAACCAGCTTATTGGTGAGTAATTTTTTACTGAACTTCTGAGTGAACATGCATAGGATTGCCCTGTTAAACATTCTTTCTGCTTATACAGACCTTTGGATTGGACTTAAAGGACAAGAGCACTTTTTCATTTAGTGGGAGTCCAGCTATATCAAAGCGAATCGTGAAAAGTAGTTCGTCTTGGCAGACATCCTCATCGAAGACACTCAGCTCCAGTATGTTCTGATAGGAGAGAAAAGACCTATAAATAAATGCTAAAAGAACTGTACAGCTTTCCTACAGTTCTGTATACCCCAGACCGAAAAGGAAAACATTTTACAATGGCATGGAATCCATGCAAGAAGAGACCAAACATGTTCAATTTAGAAAAGAGTTGGATAATTGGGAATATAAATTAGGCATGGGGTACATTTACTTTCAATTCCCTGCTCTTTCAAAAATAGGCATGTATTCCATCAACAGCTTCATTGCTTCTGTGGTCTTTGGACCTTGGGAAACTGCTGACCCACGCCTTCCCCACTTGACCTATGGCATATCTAAGGACTGTTATAAATGAGGTGGCAATCATGTAAGGTGGCATCTCCCTGTGTACTGACTCATCCCATTCATATGCAACAGTCTTGCACTAATGATGAAGTTGTGTAGACATTTCATGCATGTAGCCAGTGCATGGGATAAAGCATTTTAAATGTTAAACCAACTGTGTGCATAACCTGAATAAGTACTTTTGGGATCTTCTTTAGGGCCACTGGCAGAGGAAGAGGAGTGCGGGGGGAGTGCACTGCCCCCGCAGCATGATCTCGGTGTGGTGCCATCGCGGCTGCCACCCCACCCGCGCTGGGCGCCACACCCCTGTGGCTGCGTGCCATGCCCCTGGGACGCAAGCCAGCCCCGCCGCAGCCTGCATGAAGCTCCGCCACTGTTTAGGGCTACTGTCAAATTTAAATCAGTCTTGGAAGCAAATTCAAATATTTATGTGAGCCTATGTGCGTGAGCGACTGCTCATCTGAAATCATCCATGCATCCAAATTTCCCTGCACATGGAAAACTCACACATTAGGGAGAAGACTGATGATTCTTTCAAAGAAGCAATCATTCGCATACAATAGGATTTGTGGAAGACTGTATGCATATATTAGAATTGGCGCAAAGCCGCAACAGGCACAGCAACACCAACTGCCCTATTGTGCCAGGTTGTGTCATGGCACTGACGTCGGAACTCTACTGTTCAGTTCTGTGAGCTGGTGATCTTCTACAAATCAAGGCATGTTTCAAATTCACAAGAAATCACTTTCAGTGAGATTATGCTATACCAACAAGGAGTGACCATCAGTTTCTGACCTTCACTTTGCTCTGGACCATGAAATGGAAAGTTTCGTTCCAGACTGGGTCTTTAGAATTTTGAACAGTCTTTGTCTGGAACCTTTCAGAAGAAGCCGTTGGCAGCCATAGGGTCAAATAGCAATCAGTATGGCTTACTGTTGGGAGAGAAAGTAGCACTTTAACTGTGTGATAGCTGATATAATACAGTGGTACCTCTGTACTTAATTCGTTCCGGAGGTCCGTTCTTAACCTGAAACTGTTCTTAACCTGAAGCACCACTTTAGCTAAAGGGGCCTCCTGCTGCCGCTGTGCCGCCAGCCAGCGATTTCTGTTCTCATCCTGAAGCAAAGTTCTTAACCCGAGGTACTATTTCTAGGTTAGCGGAGTCTGTAACCTGAAGCGTATGTAACCTGAAGCGTATGCAACCCGAGGTACCACTGTATACCTTGCAACTATTTTTTTAACAGGTATATATATATCACTTTGTGCATTGGGCTGATATCTGTACAGAATTAATTCATACCCAATGTTGGCAAATATCCTTTCAAAAAATTCTCTGTTTGAACACAGGTAGGGATTCTGTGGCCTTCCAGGTGTCCCTGTATTACAACTCCTTTTTATAGTTTTTTTTATTTATACTTTTCAAATTTATACATTTTATTTATTTTACAATTCATTTAACATTTCAAAATTTGACTTCCTTCCCTTTCTTTCTGCGATTCCTTAAATTTATTTTTTAATATCTTCTGCAGATCCAAATTCATTTATTTTCCTCATTTAATTATCTACTGTAAATATATACTCTTATAAAACTGCAGGTTATTACAATATGTAACCCGGCTCATGTTTTTATCTGTTTACAATTTATCTGCAAATATTCAATAAACCATTTCCATTCTTTTATAAAAAGTTTGTTATCTTGATTTCTTATTCTTCCGGTAGGTTTCACCATTTCTGCATATTCCCCAAGTTTTTGTATCCATTCTTCCTTTACTGGGACTTCTGCTTCTTTCCATGTATTACAACTCCTATTATCCCTGATTATTTAAAGTGCAGCATGCAGATTTAGTTAATTAGAATTTGTAGAAAATTCACAACATCATATTAAGTGAAATGTCCAGTATCAATATTCCAACACAGGGATG
Organism: Podarcis pityusensis; assembly: GCF_964106645.2. Classification (NCBI taxonomy): domain Eukaryota; kingdom Metazoa; phylum Chordata; class Lepidosauria; order Squamata; family Lacertidae; genus Podarcis; species Podarcis pityusensis. The sequence continues at coordinate 44,626,227 of NC_138028.1, forward strand.
AGGAACCAGTGGCTGTTTGAAAGTTGTTGGACTCCAGTTCCCATCAGCCCCAGCCAGCATGGCCAAGGGTCAGGGTAATTGCCTTTTCCTTTTCAGTAAAAGATTGGCCTATTAAAGCCGTATTGGGCACCATAGTCTCATTGCATTCCAGCCCACCACAAAGGAATAGAAAAGCTACTTACGGGTATCTGCTCGCCGGAGATTCCTTGCTCTGATCATTCTTACACTAAGCAGACAACAAGGTGATGTTTCTATCTGCATGCAAATCGTGTACAAAAATCAACATGAAAATGTGGATTGAAAGCAGGGAATCAAAGTGATGAGGAAAGAAGACCTGAGCAGGCAAAAACCACAGACGACTATTAAAGTGTGTTTAATGGCTATTGGAGGGACGCGGGTGGCGCTGTGGGTTAAACCACAGAGCCTAGGACTTGCCGATCAGAAGGTCGGTGGTTCGAATTCCCATGACAGGGTGAGCTCCCGTTGCTCGGTCCCTGCTCCTGCCCACCTAGCAGTTCGAAAGCACGTCAAAGTGCAAGTAAATAAATAGGTATCGCTCTGGCGGGAAGGTAAACGGCGTTTCTGTGCATTGCTCTGGTTCGCCAGAAGCGGCTTAGTCATGCTGGCCACATGACCCAGAAGCTGTATGCCGGGTCCCTCGACCAATAAAGCGAGATGAGCACCGCAACCCCAGAGTCGGTCACGACTGGACCCAATGGTCAGGGGGTACCTTTACCTTTAATGGCTATTGGGGGAGGCATACAACTGCCCCATCTCTGGCTAATTTTAGAATTCAATGGTATAAACATTAATGGTCTCATCCTCTGTATTCTGAGAGCAGGTATGTACACCAATGCAAGGAAGTGGGGCATTGGATGCAAGTTATCTTGAACAGTGAATAGTCTGGGCATAGTTTTGTCTACAACTCTGGGAGTGAATCATAGAGTCGAAGGGACCCTGAAAGTCATCCAGGCCAATCCTCTCAATATAGGATCCCCTCCAGCTTCTAGCCATGTCCCCAGTCTGTTCCACTGCTGGTCAGCTTTTACTGTTAGGAAGCCTCTTGTAATGTTAAGCTGAAATTGACTTCCTTGCAATACCTGACCGATCTTTCTAGTCCTGCCCTGAAGCAATAGAAAACAAATCTCACTCCACCTACTTAGTGGCTGACACCTTTTCAGATATTTGAAGGCAGCTATTGCACCCAACATGGTTCCCTTCTGATGTTGTTGGACTATAATTCCCATCATTCATTGGCCATGCTGGGTGTTTGAATCCAAGAACAGCTGGAGATCATGATGCAAGCTACCCCTGAGCTAGGCTGTAGAAATCTCACCCCTAGGAGATGAGAGCCCTGCTCATGAGAGCAAATTTTCCTATACAACTGGGGATTAAGGTAAAGGTAAAGGGACCACCTTACCCCTTTACCTAAACAGGAGTGCCTGGCGTGCTCTGGTCCATGGGATCACGAAGAGTCGGACACAACTAAATGACTAAACAACAACAACAAAGGGACCCCTGACCGTTAGGTCCAGTCACGGACAACTCTGGGGTTGCGGCGCTCATCTCGCTTTACAGGTGGAGGGAGCTGGCGTACAGCTTCCGGGTCATGTGGCCGGCATGACTAAGCCGCTTCTGGTGAACCAGAGCAGCGCACGGAAACAGCATTTACCTTCCCACCGGAGCGGTACCTATTTATCTACTTGCACTTTGATGTACTTTCGAACTGCTAGGTTGGCAGGAGCAACTGGGGATTACATGTAAGTAATTTTCCTTCCCCTAGATTGTAATGCACAGAAGCCTGTACTAGTGCAGAATAGGATTGAAGTGCCCGTAGTCTGAGGGCTTACCCACACTTACATTTTGCCCCATGCTTTTCTGGCACAGGTCTGTGCTGTAAAGCTCTTTTCTTTGCCCCAGAGCACTTATTGCAAAAACCCACACAACAAATGGCAATTTGGGTTTTCTGTGGATTACTTTGATTCTGCACTAAAAAGAGCTCTCAAATAGGGAGCTTTAAAGCGTGGACTGTGCCTGGGAAGCCTCCAGGAAAGGTAAGGGTGGATAAGCTCCAAGTCCCTGCTAAGAAGAAAGTGTATCCACTTGTTGCACTTAGGAAAGACTAGTGCCTCAATTATGAAATAATTATAAAATTGCTACCATTTAGAGTAAGACGCAGGAGTGGCAAAGGCAAATAATAGTGTAATTTTACTCAACAGATCTTTGTTATTTGTTCCCATTGGCATAATTCAAAATAACATTTTTGAAATATCTTTGATCAGGGCAAGAGCAACAACAAATGGTCCTAGGTTTGAAATTGTTGCCACTATGTTTCACTCATATATTTTCATCAATTAGGGTTGCCGTGTGTCTGTGTTTTCCTGGACATGTCCTTTTTTTCAGGGCTAAAATTTCTGTCCAGGTGGATTTTTTAAATTTGGCAGAATGGCCAGGGTTTTTTGGTTTTTTAACTTAAAGAGAAAGGCAGCACCCAAATTAAACATGGCCCCTTTCCCTCTTCGTCAACTAACCGTCCCACACAAGCACTCCCTTGTGACAAGGACACTACATGCATCTAAGCATCATGCCAGACAGCCCACTCATGGCTGCTGTGGGGAGCCAATCTGAGTCTGTGAGGTAGCAAAGTTATCACCGGCCCCCTTTAGTGCGAGGGCCTCCTTGAACTTTGCAGCAAACAGACGCTGGGGATCCGGCCCTCCTCCGTTCATCAGAACAAAGGGAGCTCACTCTTGTTCTTCCTCCTCACTCCTCAACCCCCTCTTCCTCCCAGCCCTCCCTTTTACTGTTACCGTGAGTAACAGTATGGCACCGTTCGGCAAGCATGCTAATCCTCCTGCGCACTCCCCCCTGCCTTGCCAGGTTCCATCCCCACCTCAGGGAAGAACACCATGTAGAGCCACACTCCCTCACCCTACCCCATTCCACCCTTCCCCAACGCTCCCCCCTCTCCCGCCACTGCACACAGCACTGGACGATGTGGAGCCAGCGGGACACACCCGCCACTGCTTTAGGATGTTTCAGAGACAAAGGGGCTCTTAAATATGCAGGAGTTTCGACGCTGACCCTCCCGTCTTGCAGTGTGGCTGAGGGCTGGCAATAGGAAAGAGAAGCCTCATGAATGTTGCTGCTCTGCGATGGCCTCCCAAGACAAGAGAAGGGGCAGCAGCTAGCAGGTTCACATGCCCCAATGTGTAAACCCATGGGTACACATAACAATAACAATAACAATAACAATAACAATAACAATAACAATAACAATAACAATAACAATAATAATAATTTATTATTCATACCCTGCCCATCTGACTGAGTTTCCCCAGCCACTCTGGGCAGCTTCCAATCGAGTGTTAAAAACAATACAGCATTAAATAATAAAAACTTCCCTAAACAGGGCTGCCTTCACAGGATTCTTTTTTTTCTTTTGCAGGAGTGCTTTAAATGTATGTTGTGTATGTAGTCTTTCTCCTCCCCACTCTTCTAAAATGTTCTAGAAAACAGCCTCTGAATTTTTCTTGTTTTTGATGTCATCTAGAAAAAAGATCTCAAAGCTAGAATGGTCTACACAGAGGAGATCCTGCTTCTGGCATCCTAGGCTCAGACCATTTAGCAGTTTAAACACCACACTCAAAGCCAATACTTTATGTACTTTCTATCCAAGAGAGGGGGAAAACCCATTTCCCACTATCCTAATTTATTTATGATTTGTATCCCACCCTTTCACACACAATGCCTAGACTGCTAATGACTTTAAAGATAACAAAATCGCAGAATCAAACATTTGGAAGGGACCACGAGGGTCATCTACTCCAACCCCCTGCAATATAGTAATCTTTTTGCCCATCAAAGGGCTCAAACCCACAAACCTGAGATTAAGAGTCTCGTGTCCTCCTGATTGAGCTGAGCAGCTGCCCCACTATTCAAAGAAAAGACAATAAAAACTAAAAAGAACAAAGACAAAAGAACCAAAATAAAAACAAGCATCTTCGCTATGAAATACCTTGAGACTTAAAGCATGAATTGGTTGAACAATCACTTTCTGTCCCCAAGGAATATTGCAAACTGTAATCTGGGGGGGGGGGGGGCAGGGAAAGACTCATGGAACAGAATCCTCAGCCATAAGAAGAGCCCTGCTGAATCAGACCAAAGACCAGCATCCCATAATGAAACATGCCTATAGAACACCATGCAGGAGAATGTGAGCGCAACAAGTTTCTCCTGCTGTCATTCCCTAGTTAATTGGTACAAAACCAATGTCATTTTGTAGTGTGTATATGCTAACAAACAACAACAAATGCACCACAATTTTATAATGAAAGAAAAGAACATACACAATCTGCTTTTTGCTCCGCCCATCTGAACCGGAATACCCATGATGCTTACCAGATGTGATAAACTTCCACATGCTTCCATTATTGTTTTCCGTGCAAGTTTGTACAGGCTAAATGTTCTCAATGGAGCCAAGGATAAGACTGTAAATATTCACACACATTTTTCAGGCTTTAAACCGGCAGAGGTGGATAAACGCCTGTTTCAAAAGTGATTCAGAGCCACACACCCTCTCGTTTCAGAAACAAAAAAATATTCCCTCCCACCTCCGTTGTTACGTTGCTATGCGGAACAAGAGTCAGCGTGAAGTGTCTTTAAATGTGCTAGGGCTGGTGCAATGAAGTTGCTAAGAACAGGTGTTCCTTTTCCTTCTAAACTACGCTATTGCATCTCCTTCCACCCTCCAGTTTTCTTTTGAAATACAATATGCATGTGTTTTCCTAACACAGATTTGGATCAGAAATGAATGTCCTCTCTCCTGGGTTAAACTGGCTGAAACTATGTCCTCAAGAGCTGTCCTTTTTATTTAATTATATTTGTTTATTATTGCATGTCTCTTATATGCCACATTTCCTCCAAGAAACTCAAGGCGGTCTAAGTGGCTCTCTCCATCTCCATATCACCCTTACAACCCTGTGAGGTAAGTTAGACTGAGAGTTGGCAAGTGGTTCAAGGCTCCCCTGTGAACTTCATGGTGGAGTGAGGATTTGAACCCTAGATCCTATTCTAACTCTCTAACCACTATGCCATACTGGCTCTGAGCAGCAGGGTCTGGAAGGGTGAGCATTGTTAGTCATGTAAAAAGGTAAAGGGACCCCTGACCATTAGGTCCAGTCGCGGACGACTCTGAGGTTGCGGCGCTCATCTCGCGCTATAGGCCAAGGGAGCCGGCGTACAGCTTCCGGGTCATGTGGCCAGCATAACTAAGCCGCTTCTGGAGAACCACAGCAGCGCACGGAAACGCTGTTTACCTTCCCGCTGGAGCGGTCCCTATTTATCTACTTGCACTTTGACGTGCTTTAGAACTTCTAGGTTGGCAGGAGCAGGGACTGAGCAACGGGAGCTCACCCCGTCACGGGGATTCAAACCGCCGACCTTCTGACTGGCAAGTCCCAAGCTCTGTGGTTTAACCCACATCGCCACCCAATGCTATAAATGCACACCTCCCCTGGCTCTATGCATGGATTTCCCTTGCTGGAAGGTCATCTTTCCATGTCAAAGTATCTGTATGCATGTGCCAGGCAGGAGGAGGGAATCTCTTAATTCCAGTCTTATAATAATAATTTATTATTTATACCCTTCCCATCCGGCTGGGTTTCCACCATTCTGGGTGGCTCCGAACAGAATATTAAAAACACAACAAAACATCAAACATTAAAAACTTCTCTAAACAGGGTTGCCTTCAAATGTCTTCTAAAAGTCAGATAGTTGTTTATTTCCTTGACATCTGATGGGAGGGCAGTCCACAGGGCAGGGGCCACTGCTGAGAAGGCCCTCTGCCTGGTTCCCTGTAACCTCACTTCTCACGGTGAGGGAACCACCAGAAGGCCCTCGGAGTCTTCTAAAATATGTTGTTCAGAACCCATTGTAAGTTCTGGGCAGTGGGCATGGTGGGAGAAGTGATATCCCCCCTTTTCCCTATAGCCTCCCCCCCCATCCCTGTAGGTTGGAGATCCTTCCAGTATAGCTGGTGGTATCAAAGGATGCAAGGGGAAGATTAGATTGGGAAAAATGGCCTTTCCCACTTCCGCTGGAAGGAATCTCCACTAGATAAGAGGCGATGGTTTTGTCATAGAAGAATGTATTTTTGAAACAAATTGATTGAGTTTTGAAGATTTTTGTTCCTGTTCTATCCTGTATTTTATGTTACAGAAATTCTAGCAGGATAATATGCATTACTGGCAAGAATAGTTGCGTGTTGAGGTCCCCAAGCCACCCCTCAAATAACTCACATATGATTTTTGTTTAAGGTTTTTGGCGTAATTTTGGCCACAATTGTATTAAAATACATATCTGTGAGTGGTTGCTTAGGCACTGGTTAAGACTATCTGTCCCCCCCCCCCGCCTGGGGACAGAACTGACCTCCGAACTCCCTCGGAAGCCAGTAAGGGAAAACAATATTGGGGAGCAATGGAGCTGAGTCACAGGCCCTCAGCACTCACCCGCATGCTTCCCGGGGCTTGCCGGCCCTAGCCCCATTCCAGGGATTCGGACAAAATCGTGGCAAACCCCTGGATTCCTTTAATGGAATTCCATTCTGCAGCAGCATTGGAGGGGCAGGCCCAGCCAATCCTTACCCCTCCTCCAATCAATTTGATAACCAATGCCTAACCGCAACCTTACAAGTTGTGACGATTTGCTACGCAGTAGGCAAAAACCAAATGGCCCAGCCAGTCGGTCAGATGGACAAAATTCCTACCAGGCCCCTGCCCCAATGGCAGACAACCCCATGACAGGCATAGCAAGGTCAAAGCAAAACCTTCAAGACACAGGGCGGGTGGATGGGTGATCCGGTTCACACATCGAAAGAGAAAGCACCAAGCTGCGCGCCCAGAATTTAAAAGGTTCGATCCCTTCCACCAAAATTGCAACAAGTAAATTTCCCCAGCAATCCAGCCAACCAATCAATTGCCTGGGGTCAGTTTGGGCCACCCTGTCTGGCAACAGAGGGGTGACTCAGCGGACCCCACCGCAACACGTGCTCTCCTTCAGGGAGAACATGCTATGTATTTAACTGAAACACACCTATGTCCTGGCTGACTAGGAGCTACTAAAGTGAGGAGGACATAAGAACAAATAGGTGTACATTCGGAGAGTGGGCAGTTGGCAAATTCTACATGAAACTAGAGAAGTAGGGTTTGTTAATCATTCAGATCACAAGGCCAAAGAACTGAGTGTGTGGAAGATGATGTACCAATCTGAGTTTGACTTCTGCATGCACAATAGCTTCAAAATTAGAAGAATCACCTGCTTCAGATTCATCTGATAATACCTGTATAACAGGTTTTGGGCACCTCAAATACCACAATAGAGACATAATCTTAGTGTGTTCTCTAGACATGCAAGCAATTGCAATTACAGCTTACTTTTAAAAGCTAATTTGAAAAGAGTGGCTATAACAAAGTCATCCCGGGTCACAGGAATTGGAAAGGAGAGTTTAGACACATGATGGAGAAAGGCAGAGATGGCTCAGGCCAGCATGTGCCCAACAGAGCCATCTCTCTATATGAATGGATGGTTCTGACGCTAGAATTGCCTTAATTTTCACAATCTGTTTTGCCTTCAGCCTTTGGAGTAATATCACAGCAAAATTATCTATGTATGGAAGTGCATCACAAGTTAATGTGACTTTGAAGCACAAAACCTGGTTAAAATCACATCACTTGTTTTGTTCTCACTTGTGCCTGAGCCACAGTACCAGTAGGCATACCTGGAGATTTCTAAAATCAGACTTGGCACAACTTCTTTTTACCTTAATTGTTGTTTTACATAACTGCTGTGTTTGCTTGTAGTTTTGACTCAAGGTGCTTCTGTTTATTCATTCTGATCACCCCCCCCCCAGCAGCTGGACAATGCTGCATCAGAGTGTTTTGTCACACTTTCCACTGCATTTCCCAGCTGATTTCCTTTATTTCAAAAAGGCAAATATTAGGGGGGATTGAATTTGCTGCACAAGACCTCCCTGTAAAATTTAATTGTACAACCTAAGTTGACCAGTATGTGATTGACTCCCACCCATAGGAGCCAACTTATAATGAAGCAAAGGACAATAGTTGTTGTTTAGTCGTGTCCGACTCTTCGTGACCCCATGGACCAGAGCACGCCAGGCACTCCTGTCTTCCACTGCCTCCCGCAGTTTGGTCAAACTCATGTTCGTAACTTCGAGAACAGTATCCAACCATCTCGTCTTCTGTCGTCCCCTTCTCCTTGTGCCCTCCATCTTTCCCAACATCAGGGTCTTTTCCAGGGAGTCTTCTCTTCTCATGAGGTGGCCAAAGTATTGGAGTCTCAGCTTCAGGATCTGTCCTTCCAGTGAGCACTCAGGGCTGATTTCCTTAAGAATGGATACGTTTGATCTTCTTGCAGTCCATGGGACTCTCAAGAGTCTCCTCCAGCACCATAATTCAAAAGCATCGATTCTTCGGCGATCAGCCTTCTTTATGGTCCAGCTCTCACTTCCATAGCTTTAACTATACGGACCTTTGTTGGCAAGGTGATGTCTCTGCTTTTTAAGATGCTGTCTAGCTTTGTCATTGCTTTTCTCCCAAGAAGCCGGTGTCTTTTAATTTCGTGACAGCTGTCACCGTCTGCAGTGATCACGGAGCCCAGGAAAGTAAAATCTCTCACTGCCTACATTTCTTCCCCTTCTATTTGCCAGTAGGTGATGGGCCCAGTGGCCATGATCTTCGTTTTTTTGATGTTGAGCTTCAGACCATATTTTGCGCTCTCCTCTTTCACCCTCAATAAAAGGTTCTTTAATTCCTCCTCACTTTCTGCCATCAAGGTTGTGTCATCTGCATATCTGAGGTTGTTGATGTTTCTTCCAGCAATCTTAATTCTGGCTTGGGATTCATCCAGCCCAGCCTTTCGCATGATGAATTCTGCATATAAGTTAAATAAGCAGGGAGACAATATACAGCCTTGTCGTACTCCTTTCCCAATTTTGAACCAATCAGCTGTTCCATATCCAATTCTAACTGTAGCTTCTTGTCCCACATAGAGATTTCTCAGGAGACAGATGAGGTGATCAGTCACTCCCATTTCTTTAAGAACTTGCCATAGTTTGCTGTGGTCGACACAGTCAAAGGCTTTTGCATAGTCAATGAAGCAGAAGTAGATGTCTTTCTGGAACTCTCTAGCTTTCTCCATAATCCAGCGCATGTTTGCAATTTGGTCTCTGGTTCCTCTGCCCCTTCGAAATCCAGCTTGTACAATAGTAGGAGTACAATAGTAGGAGAGGCTTAACCCCCCTTTCCGTTCCGTTCCAAGATACCAACTTAGATGTTAATCCTTCTTCCACTCAGACTTTTTTTTGGCATCTCAGTGGCTGGCTTAATTGGCAGAGTAATTTCTCCCTCCTCGCTCGAAGCATGTCCAAAACTTAAATCCAATTTTTCATCTTAAGAAATGAAACTTGATGCGCTCACAGGAGAGCCAGACTCTCTTGGAAGCTTCCATCCAGTGCGCGTCCAGGAGAGCCAGACTCTCTTGGGAGCTTCCATCCAGTGCCCCCAGCCCCTCCTTCCTTACGAAATTGGGACTGGTTTATTGGGCATCCGCGGATGAGACTGTGTCCTCCCGTACCCCGGAAAGATTTTGGGAGGCTGATTACTTCCATCTCAGCCTCTAATTACCCCGTGGTGAGGCAAGGAAGAAGGGCTACCCCTATGCTATCCATATAATCAGTTATCAGTAATCAATATATTCATATATGCTCACACATAATCAGGGCTTACAGTATTTTAAAATCCATTTTGAATCAAAGGGAAGCTGTGCCTTAGCTAACTGCAAACTGCTTGAAACAGCAAAGTTAGGAGACGACCTTTCCCCTACAAACATCCGTGTACCCTGGACAAGGGGAAGATGTGAATCAGAGATACTGGTACAAATCCCCTCAGATACAGGCTAAATTAATCCACAGAACAGGAAGAGCAAAACCACAAAATCTCCAAAACTCCCTGTCCTGTCATAACTAGGGGAGAGGTTAGACAGAGCGTCACTGCAAGCAACGGAAAGCAGAACTGGATCTCCGTGCTTGACCAGTGCTTGACCAGGAGCTGGTAGCGTGGCAAGAAGCTTGCTAATTGGCTAATTTTTGCTGACAATATCGTGAGTCCCTCATGGTTGTCTCATGATCTATGATTTGCTGTGATCTGCTCAGGTATAAAGACCTCTGGATTTCTGTCAATCGGGGTCCCAGTTCCTTTTGGAAGAGATTCCAAACTGGGTCCTTATTGCCTGGCAATAAACCTTACCTTCTTATTCTCCATTGCTGAGTCTGCCTGATCCTTATTAAACACCAAGCGAGTACCTGCTTACGTTCACGTGCTTCATTGGGAGCCGGAACGATGGAATTTTCAGCCATCTTCCGTGGCACCTCAAGTGGAAGTTCAGGTTGTCTCTTCTTATCAGAGATCACCCGGTAAGACCTTCACTAGTTGGGATTAGGTACCCTTCTCATCACAGGAAGCTGCAAGCTACCCTCTTTTCCATATTGTAGCTCTTTCCATCCACAGCCCATACGGTGCATAGTGGTTTTCTCCCACCACAACCCATGCTTCTCCTTCACTCTCTCCTAACTTGTTTCCTTACCTTTCACCTTTAACATTATATCACCTTGCAATCTGACGTTTTCTCCCCAAGTTTATTTGTTTCTCTTGCCTTGCTCTGTAGCCTTTCTGTGGTCTATAAATCCTTCGAATATCTGTCTGTTCTCTGTCTCAGAGCCCTGCCCTACATTTCAGCATCCTGCCTTTCGTGTCACCGCTGTGGGTATCTGTATAATGCTTGACAGCCACTGCCATCCTTTCACATCGTGTCCAGCTCACCTGTATCTTCATTTGAGCTATCAGGGATAGTGCTCAGCTGCGATAGCTCAGCTGGTAGAGCATGAGACTCTTAATCTCAGGATTGTGAGTTCGAGCCACACGCTGAGCAAAAGTTTCCTTCATCGCAGGGGTTTGGACTAGATGACACTCATGGTCCCAACTCTCCAATTCTACGATTCTATGAAAGATTCTATGAAAAGTAACACTAACTCCTGTATCCGTCTGAAGATCCCATTTGGGACTTTCTATTAAATTATCACAAGCCATGATCACCTATGACATCACTTTGCACCGGAATATAAATCCAATTGCCTACTACTCTGGGGAATGATGGTTGATACTGCATGTTGATTCAGGACCTTAAACTGAGCTTTATGCTTACAGTTGCCTACTTCTCAACCTGGGTTAATTCCAGAGTCATGTGCCTATGTACTTTGCAATAGTGGACAGGTATTATTTCATCCATCCTGAAGAAGTTCCAGTTCCAGAAATCATTAATGATGCAGCACTAACTCATCCCTAGGCTGGTTTAGCAGCCTTGGCTGAAACGTATCCCAGCATTGCCTTACTAGTGACTGTTCTGAAGTAATACTGCAATCAAAGTACATGAGACACTGTCTAAAAATATTGCAAAGTCATTCTGAAAATTCCATTTCCAAGTCTATATAATTGCAGTCAAGGGCACAGCTAAGAGCAGGGCTTCTTATTATACTGTGTTGTATGGCGAGGAATGAGAGAACATCGTTTTGCACCATTTTCTTCCCTAATATTTTTCAACACTTTGCCAGCAGGGGAAGTCTCTAGGTAGTTTTAAAAATGTACTGTACTAGCCATTGACCATGACAAATCTGAATAAAAAATAAATACACATAAAGAGATGCCATGCCATGAATAATAGTCTCTATTTAGATCTCTCCCTTACAGTTCAATGCTATATTGTCCAGGGTCTTCCAGTGTGGTGTAGTGGTTAAGAGCGGTAGTCTCGTAATCTGGGGAACCGGGTTCGCGTCTCCGCTCCTCCACATGCAGCTGCTGGGTGACCTTGGGCCAGTCACACTTCTTTGAAGTCTCTCAGCCCCACTCACCTCACAGAGTGTTTGTTGTGGGGGAGGAAGGGAAAGGAGAATGTTAGCCGCTTTGAGACTCCTTAAAGGGAGTGAAAGGCGGGATATCAAATCCAAACTCTTCTTCTTCTTCTTCTTCTGATCTTTCTGGCCACCAGAGCAAAAAGGGTGACTTTGTGAGTCACTGAAATGTTAATATCGCTAAGAAGCCATAGGACCTTCTCTGCCAGGGAGAGACATTTTTCTTGTACTGGCTGTCGGGTGAGAAATGGTCTCTTGGGTCCAAAGTATAGTGAAGCCTCTAGGTGAAAAATCCAAAATCAGACAAGGATAGCGAAATTAACCTCTGAGCAACAATTGATAGTCATCCCTAGGCAAACACAGTAGAATCACTATTTAAAATGGGGACTTGGAAATAATTGGAGTTGTTGAGAATGAGAGAATAACTTTTATACTTTCACTTTTACAGTGGTACCTCTGGTTACGAACTTAATTTGTTCCGGAAGTCCGTTCTTAACCTGAAACCATTCTTAACCTGAGGTACCACTTTAGCTAATGGGGCCTCCTGCCACCGGCGTGCAATTTCTGTTCTCATCCTGAGGTAAAATTCTTAACCTGAGGTACTATTTCTGGGTTAGCAGAGTCTGTAACCTGAAGTGTTTATAACCCGAGGTGTTTGTAACCCGAGGTACCACTGTATTTAGATCGGAGAGGTGGAGAGAACACAACCTGGGAAGTTGTGTCAGGTTCATACTGAGAAGTATGTCCTCTGTTGCCTGTTTTGCCACAGCAAATGTCTTATATGATACATTATATAAAGATATTTCCAAAACCTTCCCAAATTTACTTCCTGAAACACTAATTATATTGCAGCATGATTCTGAAAAGCTGTGGGACATAGTGTATCACTTTATTGTGCAATCATGTTGTGACTGTGCTGCAGTAGTGGCATGATGATATTTGTGTTGCAGATACATTGTGAAATCACTGCTGTTAGGGGAACAGATTTGTCCCCAATGCTATGCACAAGGTGAATCCTTTTCTGGATGCAGCAGAGACCTGCATAGGGTCAATAAACTGAGGCTGAACCCTGCTAAGACAGAGATGCTGGGGGGAGGCGGTAAGTGAGTCCCAGGTTCAAGAACTGGGGTTTTTGCTTGCTCTAGATGGGGTTGCACTCCCTCTGAAGGAATAGGCATGTAATTTTGCATTGCTCTTGAAACCTTCTTTGTCCTTGAAGGACTTGGTGACCTCCAGAGCCAAGAGAGCCTATTACCAGTTTCAGCCGGCAAATCGACTACACCCTTTCTGGACAGAGATAGTTTTGCCACTGTGACACATGCACTCGTAACTGCAGCTGGTGTAAGAATGCTGTGTTCTATATGCTGAGTGGTACATCAAGTTCAGCAAATGGAGCCTCATTAGTCTTGCAAAAACCTAACGATCATTGGCACAGGGATGGGTCTCTTTGCTGGCAGTGCTGGCATTATGGGATCCACTTCCTGCTTGGCATTCTGCCAGCTTTTGAAGACACACCTGTTTACATAGAAATTCCCTTCATCTCTTGACCAGAGTCACCTCTTTTAATTACTGTGTTATTTTAATGGGACTGTTTTATTGCATGTTTGTGTACTTTAATTATGGTTGTTTATATTTCAGTGCTTCTGCAATTTGTTTTTTATAATTGTAAATTGCTTATTTTGGCATTAAGCAGTGCATGCATTAATAAATAACATCAAGATTTATAGGGCCACAAATTATGTGGTAACACGTTAGGAAGAATTCAGTGTCCTTTTCTACTAATTATTCCATCAGTGTAAGCTTGCCAAATGGAACGATGTTCCCCTCTCTTTTCCATGTGCACTATTCTAGGGGTTCTCCTGACCCCTCAAGCCAATTATGGGCTGCATGGGGGAGGAGAAAGGGGAGCCCCATTGCACAAGCCGAAGTCTTTGTGCAGGCCTTCTGCTGACAACACTCACTTGATGAATCCCACCCATTGTTTATTGTGCTATGATTTACATAGCCCTTATATAGTAGCATAAGCCAGTGATTCCCAACCCCCCCCCCCATGGACTACTTAAAAATTGTTGAGGGTCTTGGTGGACCCTCTATGTAACACACTATGCTAGATGATGTTTGGTTTTTAAATATATATATTTTTCTGATGTGCTGTTGACCGCCTGAAATGAAGTTCATCCGCAGACCACAGTTTGGGGACCCCTGACCTAAGCAAAAGGCAGGTATTTGTCCCAGGTCTAAACTAACACTGAGGGAGGGGAGGAAGGCAAGGGTGAGTAAACCCATTTACTTAGGCTTTCTTTCAGTTTTAGATGAAGATGAATGCATTAAGCCAATAGCTTCATAGAAGCAGACCCCCCCCCCCCCCGTAGCTGGGCTGGTGTTTGAAGTAAAAGGGGTGGTATCCTGTAGGTGTTCCTCTTCTTTCTGAAAATTGATACTGTCAACATCTCCACCTAATTACCACTTCTCACAGGGCTAAACAGCCACAAGTTCTATGATTCCATGAAGTTTCTTCACCTAACTAATAACTAATGTGTCCTTCTTGTCCCTTGATCTCTGCACATTCCTCCATGGGCTTTCTAACCTGGTTCGTACTCAGAGCTGAGGTCCAATGATTCAATCAGGGCACTGGCATAGCTGAGCCCTCCTACTAAGATGCTTGCAGGTAGGACTGAAATGAAGACAGTTTTGTTTGAGGCTCATTGCAAGCAAAATAAGTAGGACTATGCTCCCTTGGATCCTATGGGCTCCTGCTGCTTCACCCCAAAGTGTGCATTTAGATGGGGAAAGGTGGAGGATGTTCCTAGGCCTTGGTAGAACAACTTTTCCTGCTGCCTACAAGTCCCAGAAATCCCAATAGGATTTGCATGTTATTTTGAAGGAGAATCTCCAGTGTACAGTGGGAAAAGATACTCCACCGGGGCCTGGCTTGCAACTGCATGCAAGTAGTCCAAACTTCTGTACTCAGAAATATGCAGAACACCCCAGGAGAAATTCTCTAAGCTTATTGAAACTCTCCTTTCTTCTGTTTTGTCAGCTTTTTGCATGAGTAGGAAGAGCCCTCATGTCCACATTGAAATTTTGCCTAAATATTTTCCTCATTTTTACCTTAACACTGCTTGACATCTTATCTTCTCCTGCTCCAGGTTTACACTGTCATATATCCTGCTCAACTGTCCTGATTTAAGCAGGACATCCCAGAATTACAAAAACTATCCTGGCTACTGATTAGATCAGGCATAGGCAAACTCCGGCCCTCCAGATGTTTGGGACTACAATTCCCATCATCCCTGGCCACCGGTCCTGTTAGCTAGGGATGATGGGAATTGTAGTCCCAAACATCTGGAGGGCCGGAGTTTGCCTATGCCTGGATTAGATCCTGGGATGTCCCATTTGGGGGGGGGGGGCATGTTCTTGCACAAGTCACTTGACTTGTTCAGAAGCATGGCCCCGAAAGACACATATCCCAGTTTTCCTCTGGGACATGTTGGAGGGTATGCAATTGTAGGACCGCATGAACCTCCAATGATTCATTTTGTCACAAATTGCTGCACATTTAAGAAGAGTGGAAAGTCAAGCTCTAGGATGCCCAGTGGCTTTGTGTTCTGCTTTACAGAGGACAGTCCTCTGTTTGAAGTCCCAGTTCAAAGATAAAAAAAACCATAAGAAGCAAGAGCAAGGATCTTGGAGCTGCCCATCAGTAGTTAACATCTGAACAGCAGAATAAGAAGCACACTGGTCAGCTTGTCACAGTTATCCCCAGTATGAGGAAATCTGTATACATTTCTGTATACATTATAGTAATTATTTCTAAATTTACACCTAGATATGCACATTGGCACATACTAATTTTATGCAAATCTGTGTATTCTTTTGCCCTCATTTTTAATGTGTAACTATATCCATAACATTACCCTCTCCCCCATTCTATATTTCAGTGTCTATCTCTCAGGAGCATTTATATCTCTGGCCAAACCACGGGTTTTGGAAAAAAATATGTTGGTATTAAAACAACCCTTTCCCTTTGCTTTACAGATGTAGGTTTGTATGTGTGCAACAGATTGACCTGTGCTGATCATTCTGCCATAGAATTGTGTGTGCGTTTAGTAGACAGAACATGCATTCTTAAAATACACTGCTTTTTCCCAATTTTTTATTAAATATATCCAGAAGTGGGCCTTTGTAGCTTGCTGTGCCCCTGCTGAAATATGAAACAGTCATCATAAGAGAGATGAAATAAATTCCACTGAAGCCTTCAGATTAATCAGTAATTGTAGCCAACCATTACTTGATCTTCTGCCTTCCCCACAAGCTCCCCAGTCAATCTATACTGTCTCCATCAATGCCGCCTTTTCCGTTCTACAGCAGAACGCAAAGCCTGCAGAATCAGGTGCTCGTTATTCAAGATGTTGTATTCACTCAGGTTTACTAGCTTGTCGAAATCTTCATCGCTGTATCTGAGGCAGTAAGTATTGTATGGTGTCTTCCAGGTGGAAACATCAACATCTCCTGCAGCCATCTCTGCTTCACCATCGCGTTTCTCGCCTGGGATAAAGAAACGACGAGTTATTAATGGTTAGATATTTGGCTTATTTCAGAAGCATACATGTGTATTAACCCAATGAGAACGTTCTTAGAATGGTTCATTTACAATTTTGGTTTTGTGTTTTTTTATATAAAAAATAAATCTACCACAATTTTAATGCCCTATTTTGATTTGATTTATCAGGCTTGGATATCTCTTTATACTTAAGAGGGTCTCAAAGTAGTTGAGTGTATATAATATAATGAAGTTAATAAAGTATATTAAATAACGCACAATATCATTGTAATTATAAGAACATACACTCAAGGCTGGATTAGTATTTGTTGGCACAATCTTATTCTGACCATGCTAAAGCATGAACAAAAGAAGCAAAAGACTTAGTCATGCTTAGAGGGCTTTTATTTCAATCAGTGGGACTTACATTAGTGACTAACTTAAGTATCATTGATTTCAGTGGGTCTACTCTTAAGCATGACTAAGTCTGGACCCTGGATCCATTCCAGTGCCTTAGAGCTTGTTGTAGTCAGTCAAGACTCAGAGGTTAAAGCTTCAGGGTTGTTACCACAGAGATTTGGTATTTTATATATTTTATTTTTAAGATTCATACGCTGCCTTTCAGTCAAGTGATTTGCACAATGGCTTACAACAGATTGTAACAATTCAGTTCAGAGGAATTAATTGATTTCTCGGTAGTGGGAAAGTCCAGCAAAAATCTCCCCACCTCTAGGAATTGTATTGCCTGACAGCACTGGAAATAATAATAATAATAATAATAATAATAATAATAATAATAATATATTATTTATACCCCACCCATCTGGCTGGGCTTCCCCAGCCACTCTGGGCGGTTTCCCCCCCCCCCAAAAAATTAAAATACTGTAATACATCAAACATTAAAAGCTTCCCTAAACAGGGCTGCCTTCAGATGTCTTCTAAAAGTCTGATAGTTGTTCTCTTTGACATCTGGTGGGAGGGCATTCCACAGGGAGGGCGCCACTACCGAGAAGGCCCTCTGCCTGGTTCCCTGTAGCTTTGCTTCTCGCAGTGAGGGAACCGCCAGAAGGCCCTTGGTGCTGGACCTCAATGTCCGGGTAGAACGATGGGAGTGGAGATGCTCCTTCAGATATACTGGACCGAGGCCATTTAGGGCTTTAAAGGTCAGCACCAACACTTTGAATTGTGCTCGGAAACGTACTGGGAGCCAATGTAGGTCTTTTAAGACCAGTGTTATATGGTCTCTGCGGCCTCTCCCAGTCACCAGTCTGGCTGCCGCGTTCTGGATTAGTTGTAGTTTCCGGGTCACCTTCAAAGGTAGCCCCATGTAGAGCGCATTGCAGTAGTCCAAGCGGGAGATAACCAGAGCATGCACCACTCTGGCGAGGCAGTCCGCAGGCAGATAGGGTCTCTTAGGCAGATAACTGTCACTTAGGGTGGAGTTTATTAGCTATTGTCAGTAACTTACCAGGTGCTTTGTAATAACGGAAGGTATCATTCACTAATGGGAAGAAAACCAGGATTGGACAACCAAGGACATGTGATTGATCAAAGTAGTAGCATTCCTTTAGATGTTTCTTGTCTTCTTCCGTAAGGACAACATGTGGAAATGGGATACCTTGCTGGATATAGTACTTGCAAGCTTGCTCTAGGGGCTTCATTCACATGAAAGTTAAAACAAGAGAGGACAAGAAATGTATGTTAAAAAGCAATCATATGCCACTAAAAAAAATCTATGTGGAAAACTGAGATACCCAGGAAGCACAAGGTAGGAATTAATGAACAATTCCTTGAATGGGGGAAGTAGAAAGCAGAGTCCCTGCTTTTTAACTTGTTCATAAACCATCTAGAGTTAGGAGTGAGCAGTGAGGTGGCCAGGTTTGCTGATGATACTAAGGTGTTCAGGTTCATTAAAAGAAAAAAGCAGGCAACAAAATCTGGCTAAATGACATCGTAGAAGCTATCAGGGATTGGTTGCAGGCGTGAGGGGTTTGGCAGTGAGCTGATTTCAGCTTGGGTGATGGTTAGGCATTGAGTAAGTTGCATGGAAGTGAGGTTGTAGCCCCTGCCTGCCCCTCCTTGGTAAAGAGTATCCAAAAGGATCCAGGAGGAATGGTTTCTGTCCAATGCCTAGGTGGGAACTAGGGCCATACCACTCCTCCAACAGAAACCCCAGGTAGGGGGTACCCCTATTTGATGTAGATCATAGGCACCCCTTCCAAGATGTCGTTTACGCTTAAATGCACTTCCAGCAGATGTGCTGGAGTGGAATAGCAATGGCTTTACTCAAGGCCTATGCCAAACCATTCACTGCTGAAACCAATGAAGCTTTGGCGTTATTCAAACCCAAAACCCAATGTGCTGTTGTCCAGTGTGGTTATTCGTTTCCCCCAGCTAGGTCACAGGGCCTTGGCACATGGATCCTATAAATGAATATTATCTAAGCTTGGGAATTAATGACTTAAAGAGGAGGAGCAGACTAAAATTTATGTGAGATGAATTCCCAGGAATTGCCTTGATAAGATTTTACTTCCATCAACAGAATGTATTTTCTTTCATTGCATTAGTCATTGTTTTCTATCTAACTACCTACTGGAGAATAAAATTTGCATTTAGGGTGTTTTTTTAAAAAAACAACACCCTGTGGTAATGTTTATACTTGCTGCAACTCAAAGGAAAAAAACCTGCTGCAGGTTGGTAGATGTGTGATCAGCCATATCTTTTATGCTATTATAAACCTCGTAGCAGTTTTATTACATTCAAGTGGTATGTATTATTTGTTTGTTAAATAGGTAAATAAATATATTATTGTCTTTTATAAGTTCTCACCAGAATGTGCTCAAGGTGAGATTCAGATATTTTAGAGCAGGAGTTGCCAGGCTGGTACCCACCAGATGTTGGACTCCAACTTCCATCTGCTCCAACCAACATGGCCAGTGGTTAGGGGCGATGGGCACTGTATTCCAACAACATTGGGAGGAACCCCTGATTTATAGTGAGGTGAGGAATCTGTGGCCTTCTGGCTACAGACAGTTAATTAGAGAGGTGACCTTGGGCAATATGTCACAATATGTCCACATAAACCTGAAATATAGCGCTTAAACAAACAAACAACACAAAACCTATTACCAGTGTTTGTGAGCCTGCACTGTAACTCAGATGTACAATGACATCAACTTTCCTCTCTGGCCTTAAAAGTGGTGGGCAACTTGTATTGATGAAAAATCCAGCGTCCACCAGTCCTATAGAGTCTGCATGTTCCGTTAGTTGATTTGGGCATCCGTCTAACACCGTAGCTGGAAAGGAAATATATTTTTTGCCATCAGAAAAGAATATTTCTGCCTAATTTGGAACCCAATTAAATTAAAATACATACGGCATTTTTACCTATGACATTATGGCTGCAGTCATATGCCACTTACTTAGGAGTAAATTGCACTGGATTAAGGAGAATTCAAATATCACTTAGAGCAGAGTGTGTGGTCTGCTTTCCATAATGGTGGAGAATTGTAGTCCAATCAGGTTTCCTGTCCTATGGGCTTTGGAACCTATCAGAACCATAGAATTTCACCTACCCTCTTTTGACCTCTCAAAATATTTGTGGGTAAAGCTTGATCTGTCCAGGTGTCAACTGTAGCTTGTTTGTTAATCCCTCACGAAGAGCTGTTTCTCAAACTGTTTCATACCAATTGTCTATCGTTGTGCCAGAAAAGAAATTCCAGTGTCTGGTTATGTTGCATCTCGCTGCTTGTAATAACTGGCTTATTAATTCTTTATTATGTAAATCCAGATGGGTGTCTTGAGATATATTGAATAAAGCTAATTCTGGTTTGACTTCCATTTTTTTAGTGTTATTTTATTAATTTCTTGGAATATCAAATTCCAGAAAGGTTGGATTTTGTACATTGCCACCTTCTGAGTGTTATTATTAATAATAATTCCATTTATAGGCATCATAATAAAACTGTAAAATAGAACACTGTGAATATAACTAATAAAACAAAACACTAAGTCATTGGTCAGTTTAATCTAAAACATCTGGAGTCTAGAGAAGTCTGGACTACAACTCCCATCAACCCCAGCCAGCATGGATGATGGTCAGGAAAAATGGAAATTGTAGTCCAAAACATATGGAAGGCACCCAGTAGAGCTATCTAGTTTCATACTGTCAGTATCAACTGTGTCTGGAAGTGTATCTCCATGTGCTCAGGCAGAGGTGCTTGATTATGGAAAGCAAGTGTTCTGATACTGAACAGTGGCTTCAATAGACAACTATGTAAACCTGTTTACCTTTCCATCTATTGAAATTTTCATTCTCCAAGTAGTAGTTATGCATCTGAAAACCCTTCAGAAAATTGTGGTATTGGGCAACAGAAAAGCGATCAGTCAAGGCCCCTCGGAGCTTATTGGCAAGTTCTCCGGCTGGGACGTACATACGGCTCCTTATTTCATATGGCCTTGTAGGTAAATAAGGCTCTTCCTCTGCAACAAGATACAAAAGGTGACAAAATAAGCAGTCACTAACTATGCTCTGATTTGCTGCTAAGCCGAATCTTAGACAACTCAGTTACCGGACAGCTATATAGTAGCAAACCCGCTGCAAGAACACTGTAAAAGACAACGTATGGCCCAATTCTAAGCGTATTAACTTGGAAGTAAATCCCATTGAGTTTAATGAGATTTGCTTCCTAACAGAGCACTGTAACTTCATACATGTGTCCATATAGGTGCATAACAGTCTCCGACCTTCATCACTACTGACAGCATTGAACCAGATTGCTTTGATATTGTTTTGGCTTCACATTTTCGGCTGAAGTGTCAAATGGTTAGGCAGTTCAGATACCATGCCAGCAATTCACCTGGCGTGTAACCTCCCTTTAAGACTATATATTGTCAAGTTGTCTTCTGAGGTGGACCATGCTATGTACCTCTGAGACAAATCAAAAGCGAAAGGCATTTTATCCAAAGGTATGGGCACACAACCTTTAACAGGTGGCATGGTAGGATGTTACTCGCCTGACCTCCTACTTACTTGGAGGTAGAAGGGGAGGCAGTTGCAATGTTGGCACAGTGCAAACACGCTAACAGCAGCACAGCACCATGCCAAACTCTCTGCACCCCTCTACCTCCCAGTAAGCAGCAACAACATGACTGGCCAGAGATCAGTTGAGGTAGCAGCACCCCACTGTACCCAGCTGCTATTGCATACAGCTATGAGGCTAGTGGCTTCCTTGTTTTCCAGTCTTGCTATATCAAATACATCATGGCTCATCAGAGACAGGCACCGTCAGTATGCCTTATGTTTTGGCATGTCGCTATTCCACCCATTTAAAGAAGGCTTGCTGCGATGCACACACACACACACACACACACACACACACACACACACCCCGACTGTGCTTACAGTAAATTATTCAGAAGACCCACAGAGAATGAAAATTGTGCATCCAAATCGACACCCAATGGTTGCTGTTTTTAAAGGAAAAATAACTCCCAACCTCCATCTCTTAAAGTAGCATATTGGGTCAACCAATTTAACAGCAGAGAAATGGAGGAATCAGATGCATGAAGAGGAAAAGCTCACCAATATCTATTAACTTGTCTTGAGTCCATCTGTGCCAGAATTCCTCTGAATCATTAACTCTGTTCCAGATATACAACAAGTTTAAAGAAAATATGCTACTCCACATACCTACGAGGGGGGAGAGAGAGAGAGACGGGGAACAAGAAAAGTGAGTTCACACGAATAAATTTAAGTAAGACCTCAAGGCAAACCAGTTGAGAATGACTCTTATTTTCAGCTTGCTTGGTTCTTCTCAGTCAACCATGAATGCATGAATATGAGCATATTTAACTCAAAACATAGTCTAAACTTCTGTTTTTAATGCCCGGGAAGATATACATCAGGCAGATTAACATCTATAAACTGAGCAAATGAATCAAGCTGGGGGATACAGCACAGTCACAACTTTTACTGCTACACTCTCAATGGATGAAATTGTCAGGAGCTCGTCCTACAGTCAAGTAGGACCCTGGGAGAGACACATGCCCAACTGGCATGTTCTCTCCCTCCTGGACGATCGTGCGGGCGCTTCAAAAGCTTTCTTCAGCCCAAACATCACAGCAACCGATGCCAACAGACATCGGCACACTTAGGGATCCACAGAGTCTTCACAGCTTGCGTGACAGACCTCAGCAACTCAGCATTTTGGCTAATCTACTTTATTTACATATAAACACACATGGAGCACTGCAACATGGCTCCCTCTCTCTCTAGCATCAGACAGCAAAGATAAAAGGAACAAGGGACAATAGTCCCACTTCACGGAACACAGTAACACAAACATCCTGTCTCCGTCACTTCCCACTCTGTGGAGTCAAAACATATACCGTCATGTGATAGACAACAATCCCATGACTGCAGTCATGGAGCAGGAATTCTAACAGAAATATCAGTCTGCACTTGCTTTTGGTTTGCAATCTCGAATGCTGAGTCTGATAAGATATACAAAGAGCAGCATAATTTGAGACTGCTCTTTATATGAAGCTGTGCAGAAATTAAGATGAGCTCACTGTTGGGCATGGGGGTGCTAGGAAACAGTAGACAGCGGGTTGACTCTGAATGCTCTTCAAGGCAGGAAAGAAGCTCCAGAGTTTATAAAGAATGACCATGAGTTATCTCTGTCAAAGGAGAAAGGAGGGTGCATTGTGGTTGGTCCTTCTCTTTCTGCCAGAAAGTAAAGAAAGCAGAAAGTAAAGAAGAAAGCAAAAAGTAAAGCAGAAAGAGCAGTTGTGTTTTCCTTGGATTGTCATTTGTTCCAATTTGGCAGTAAACAGCAGGTTTTCCTGGGGAAAGTGGCAGGACAAAAGGAAAAAGGAAAATGCTCAGACATGGACCTGTTCCTATACAGTGTGGCATAAAAGGAAATGGGGGTGAGCCCCATTGCTGGATGTTTTGCTGGGCAAGCAGATCCAAGTTGCATGATGATATTATTATCTCAGGATGCAGCATGACAAAAGCACTCATTTAAACATGCCCCAGGAAGATGTAGCCCTAAAGCTTGATATGCTCTTTTAAGATGGACCAGATTCTTGGCTGATTAGAGCGTGTCCAGATGAGGTGCGGGCCCTCCTGGGGGATATCATCAATTTGTCTCTTGGCACAGGGACATTCCCAGGGGAACTGAAGGAGGTAGTGATGCGCCCGCTCTTAAAGAAAACATCATTAGATCCTTTAGATCTATCCAATTACCGCCCGATTTCGAATCTTCCGTTCCTGGGTAAGGTGATTGAGAGAGCGGTTGCTGAACAGCTTGGTGGGTTTCTGGATGAAACTGTTAGGATATTTCCGTTCCACCATAAAAGGGAGCAGGATGTTTGTGTCACAGCTTGCGTATTTCCTGTTCACAGGATGTTTCTGTTGTGTCTTTGCTTTTGTTTCTCTCTCTGTGCCTGAGACACCGAAGCAGGCAGTCATTTTTTCTTTGTTCTGACCAACGCTGAATAAACTTGTAAATAATGTTCTCCTGCGTGCAGCTTTCGCTGTGCATTATCTGCTGATAGAGCGTGCATCAGCTCTGGAATGTGGCAAGCTATTTCTGGAGCTCGTGTCGCTAATTGCTGATACTGTATCTACGGGAGATCGATGGGTCGCAACGGAGACGACGTAGAGTCATGATGGACTTTGTCTCCCTGGCAGTATCCCAACAACAGGCTTCGGGCCCAGATTCACGTCACTTACAGGAGAGTAAGACTGCGAGAGAGATATGTGGGGGGAAAGCGAAAGTGAGGCTTTTCGTTGCCACGGCAGAGTCTCTTTGAACTCCAGCCGGCTAATTGGCCTGGGAGTCGAGCCAAACAGAACTCAAGATTTATGAGCTGCCGAGATAAGAAGTCTCTGAAGTGAATAAGGCTCACGGCTCAAGAAAAACCCTGGAATGGAGTTTTTACAAGCTTCTGAAGCTGCTCAGTGCCCAAAGTTAAATCAGCACAATTATGAGACCTGAGCTGTGTGGTGTGAGAGTTTACTACGACAGTTTGGAGTGTGGCATACTGTGTGTGAAGCCCCTCCAGTTCCTCTGACAGATAGATGGAGGGCCCAAGATTCAAAGGCCATAGACGCAATAGTCTTGTCTGTCTCTCTGGAGGAAATTGCTATGCTAGCTGGAAATGCGACAGCATGTCAGATGTGGAATGCTTTGAAAGTAGCTCATCTGCCAATTATCCCAGCCCAGAGTTTGACTCCGTCGGAGGTCCTGGCTGTTTCCCAGAATGCAGAGTGAATGCAGGGATGCTGAGGGCACTGGTTGCAAGCTGCAGGGGGAGCTGACTGTGATGTCATCCCAGGCAGCATTCCAGCCTCCAGGGGGAGCCAAGGAGTCGGCAGCTGAGAGCTCTGTTTCTCATGGGAGCCAAGGTCATCCTCACAGATACCGGAAGGCCAGAAGTAAACAGAGACAGATGCCTGCAGATGGCCCGAGGCAGAGGGGGTGTGTGTGGAAAGCCCAAGCCAGGGAAAAGCAAGGCTTTGTTTGCTGGCACAGCTTCACCAAAGGCTAAAGGCAAGTCTGATGGCCAAGAGCAGGGGGGCAAGCAGCAAAAGCCCACGCCTGTGGAAAACAAGGTTTGGCTTGCTGCAAATCTGCTCCAAAGGTCAAGGCCAGATTTATTGTAGATTCTGGATGCACCCGCCATCTGGCAAAAGATAAGCATCTGTTTATCTCCTTCAAACCTCAAGATGGTGAGATCCACCTGGCTGATGGAAAGACGTTGCGAATTGCAGGAGAAGGGATTGTGAAACTGGCAAGTCTGCACACTACCATCAAAGATGTACTTTATGTTCCAGGTGCTGCAGACAATTTGCTCAGTGTCCCACAGCCGACTGGGCGTGGCTTTGAGATTTCCTTCAAGAGGAGCGTCTGTGTCATCAGGAAAGGCAAAGAGGACATTTTGCATGCAAAGTTTATAGATGGTTTGTTCTGTATAACTTATGATGACAATGGTGCTGTTGCTGTGTCTAATGTTGATTCTTGTTGTGTTGCACAAACTAACAAAGTTCTTCATGCAGGACGCATTCATGAAGCACATTGAAGATTTTGTCACATGTCTTGGCAGGCGCTGGCCAAGATGCCTAAGTTGGTTCAGGGTTTGAACATCAAACCCTGTAAGTTTCACATGAAATGTGTATCTTGTGCAGAGAACAAGGTGAAGGTTGCTCCAAAAGGCAAGGAGTCTAGCAGGCAGGCTTCCAAACCCTACCAGCTAGTCCACGCAGACCTGGTTGGTCCACTTGCGCCCTCTTTGGGTGGAGCAAGGTACTTCATGGTTCTAATTAATTCTTTTTCCAGGTACATTCATGTGTTTATGCTTGAGCAGAAATCGCAAGCGTTTCCTAGGTTCAAGGTATTCTGTGCTTGGTTGGAGAATGTTCACAGTAAACGCATTGGCTGTTTGTTTACTAATCGAGAGGCTGAGTTCACTTCTCAGAAGTTTGAAGCTTTCCTGACTGAGAAGGGAATCCAGCATAGCCTCTCAAGTCCTGGATCTCCATGGGAGATTTGTGAGCAAGCAAAGCAAACATTGCTGCAAGGACTGAAAACATTGTTGCATGATGCCAATCTCCCTGAGAAGTTTTGGGGGGAAGCTCTGTCCACTTTTGTTTACACTTTTAATCGCAGATTGTCATCACCTATTGGTTGTACTCCCTTTGAGAAGATGTTTGGTAAGAAACCTTACGTCAAGCACATGAGAATCTTTGGTTCTGACATGTGGGTACACACCCCACAAAGCAACAAGCTTGGGAAGCGTGGGGCACATGGTTTGTTCATGGGGTACGAAAAAGGAGCATACAGGGTATGGATGACTGACTCTAAGTCCATTAAGTTCACAAAGAGTGTTGAGTACAATCCTAAGTGGGGGGAAAATGTGGGAATTTTCCAGAGTTACCCAGAGGAAGATGAAGGTGATGTGAAAAAAGCAGATGATGCTGAGGAAGTTGAGGATGATGATGATGATGATCAGAGTTCGGATTCCAGCTCAGTGGGCGGCGCTGCTGCTGATGTCAGCGACAGTGATGACACAGCAGACTACAAGAGAGCAAAGGCCTCAGACAGACCATCTGCTGCGTCTGACAATGAACTGGAAGAACCACTGTTCACCATTGGTCACTTTTCTCCTAAGAAGGAGGAGTTGAGTCCAGAAGACTTGCGTCTAGTACGCAGATCTGAAAGGGCGACCAAAGGCAGACCTCCAAAGAGATTTGCTGATGAGTTTGCTAAGACGGCAACTGCTGTTCTTAGTAGCTCAGAGAAGGTGTGGGAACCTTCAAGCTTCAAAGAGGTTCAGGAGTTAACCTCTGAAGATGCTGAACCTTGGCTTAATGCCATGAAGGCTGAAGTTGATTCCTTGAATAGGAACCAAACTTGGGAGCTAGTCCCAGTAGTCCCAGGAATGAGACTGGTTGGCAGCAAATGGGTCTTCAAGGCCAAGACAGACCAGAATGGCAAGGTTGTCAGACACAAAGCCAGATTGGTTGCCAGAGTTTTTTCACAGGTACCAGGACAGGATTACCACGAGACCTACTCACCCACCGTCAAGTATGAGAGCATTCGGCTGATGCTCAAGATTGCTGCAGAGGAGAAACTGCATGTTTCCCATCATGACATTAATACAGCTTTTTTGTACGGGGTTTTGGGGGAGGAGCTGTATATGCTTCCACCTGACGGGATGCAGATACAGAAGGGAATGGTCTGTAAACTTCGGAAATCCTTATATGGTCTCAAGCAGAGTGCCAGGTGTTGGAACACAAAACTCACTGAGACATTGCTTTCTCTAGGTTTTCACCAGGGCAAAGCTGATCCATGTGTGTTTGTCAAGGAGGAAGGGCAAAACAAACTGTATTGTTTATGTTTTGTTGATCTTCTGATGTTTTGGAAGAATCAGGCTTTGTACCAAAGCACCCTAGCTCAGCTGAAGGAGCACTTTGACATGAAGGATCTTGGTGAGGTATCCAACTATTTTTCTCTGCAGGTGGAGAGGGACCAAGCAGGTAATTTTCTGGTACACCAAACACAGAAAATTGCTGATGTATTAACCAGGTTGAATTTGATTGATGCAAACCCAGCAGACACACCGATGGTGACAGGTTACCAGGTAGATAGTACTGCTGAAACGTTTTCTGACACTATGCTGTACAGATGCATTCTAGGCAAGTTGAATTTCATTGCTAGATGCTCAAGACCTGACATAGCTGTAAGCACTAACCTGCTTAGCAGACATGCTAACAATCCTACTGTTCAGGATTGGAAAGCTCTGAAGCGCATAGCCTGCTATTTGAAAGGGACTTTGCACTACAGGCTGAGGTTCACCAGTCAGAAGGCTGGAGGTCTGGAAATCTTTGCAGATGCTAGTTTTGGAAGTGACACCACGGATGGTACAAGCACTTCTGGAGTATGCTACATGTACAACCACTGTCTGTTTGACTGGCTGTGCAAGAAGCAGACGACAGTAAGCCTAAGTTCCTGTGAAGCAGAACTCAATGCTCTGTCATTTTCACTCATGGATTGTGAATGGTTGATGCAACTGTTTAAGGACATCAGAGTTTCTGTGAAATGTCCTATACAAGTGTATCAATAGATCCTGTTTGGCTTTGCTGAACTCAGAGAGTTGCAAGCAAAGAACCAAGTACTTGCAGATTAAGCTACATCGTGCAAGAGAGTGTATTCAGAAAGGTCTCATTCAGGTGTCCTACATGCCAGGAAATGAAATTCCTGCTGATCTGTTGTCTAAGGTTGTTAACAGAGAACAACTTAAGGTTTATGTACAGAGGTTGCAATTGGGTTGAACCACAGGTACTACAGGTTACACGGAAAGGGGGAGGATGTTAGGATATTTCCGTTCCACCTTAAAAGGGAGCAGGATGTTTGTGTCACAGCTTGCGTATTTCCTGTTCACAGGATGTTTCTGTTGTGTCTTTGCTTTTGTTTCTCTCTCTGTGCCTGAGACACCGAAGCAGGCAGTCATTTTTTCTTTGTTCTGACCAACGCTGAATAAACTTGTAAATAATGTTCTCCTGCGTGCAGCTTTCGCTGTGCATTATCTGCTGATAGAGCGTGCATCAGCTCTGGAATGTGGCAAGCTATTTCTGGAGCTCGTGTCGCTAATTGCTGATACTGTATCTATGGGAGATCGATGGGTTGCAACGGAGACGACGTGGAGTCATGATGGACTTTGTCTCCCTGGCAGTATCCCAACAGAAACATCGGCTCTGGATCCATTCCAGTCTGGCTTCCACGCTGGTCATGGGACCGAGACGGCTCTCGTTGCCCTAACAGATGATCTTCGTAGACAGCTGGATCAAGGCGGGTCGGGGCTGCTGATTCTTCTAGATCTGTCAGCAGCTTTCGACATGGTCGATCATGAACTCCTGGACCACCGCCTTGCCGATGTGGGGATCCAGGGCACAGTCCTTCAATGGCTGCGCTCGTTTCTCTCTGGTCGGGGACAGAGGGTGGTGCTTGGAGGGGAATTGTCATCGCGCCACTCCTTGGTGTGTGGAGTACCTCAGGGTGCGATATTCTCCCCGATGCTTTTCAACATCTTTATGCGCCCCCTCGCCCATCTTGTCCGGAGTTTGGGGCTGTCAGTATGCTGATGACACCCAATTCTATCTGTTGATGGATGGCCATCCTGACTCGGCCCCAGACACACTGACCAGATGTTTGGAAGCTGTGGCTGGATGGTTACGTGGGAGCCGGTTGAAGCTAAATCCTTCAAAGACAGAGGTCCTGTGGCTGGGACGGGACGGTATGGGATTGGGTGGGCAACTCCCATCTCTTGCGGGGGCGCAATTAGTGCCAGCACCGTCCGTTAAGAGTTTGGGTGTAATCTTCGACACCTCCCTTTCCATGGAGGTGCAGATTGCAGCTATAATAAAGGCGGCATTTTTCCATCTCTGCCAAGCTAAGCAGTTGGCTCCTTACCTCTCTCGCCCTGACCTAGCCACTGTGATCCACGCGACGGTCACCTCCAGACTGGATTATTGTAACTCACTCTACGTGGGGCTGCCCTTGAGACTGACCCAGAAACTCCAGCGGGTGCAGAATGCTGCAGCGAGACTCCTTACGGGGTCTTCGCTGCGAGATCACATTCACCCGGTGCTATACCAGCTGCGCTGGCTCCCGGTGGAGTACAGGATCAGGTTTAAGGTGCTGGTTTTAACCTTTAAAGCCCTATACGGCCTAGGACCCTCGTACCTACGGGACCGCCTCTCCTGGTATGTTCCACAGAGAAACTTACGGTCTTCAAATAAAACATCTTGAAGGTCCCAGGCCACAGAGAGGTTAGGCTGGCCTCAACTAGAGCCAGGGCTTTTTCGGCTGTGGCTCCGATCTGGTGGAACACTCTGTAACAAGAGACCAGGGCCCTGCGGGACTTGACATCTTTCCGCAGGGCCTGCAAGACAGAGCTGTTCCACCAGGCCTTTGGCCAGGGCACAGTCTGACTCCCTTCCTCGGTAATCTTCGCGGAGCGCTGGCCCAATGGTTGCCAGTGGCTTGATTTGAATTAATTTTATAATGAATGATTTTAGAGTGTTGTGTTGTGCTGTATTTTTGTACTGTTTTATTGTTGTTAGCCGCCCTGAGCCCGGCTTCGGCTGGGGAGGGCGGGATATAAATAAAATTTATTATTATTATTATTATTCAAACCTTTTTCCTTGGCTACAGAAGGGGAACAGAGATGCCACAACAGTAACTACTCCTGCTAATGAGGTTATCACAATACTTTGACGTTCCCATAAGGCAGTTAAATACATTACCATGGAGATAGCATATTCGGCTTTCTGGAAGTTTCTTGATCATGCGGCCCATGAAGAATTCACTTCCAAAGTTTTCTGAAGGCACAAATGCTCCGTATTTCAGGAACCCAACCTCATAGGGAGTGAACTCCATCCATTCTACAATCAGAGGAAATAAAATACTGTAAGAGCAGAGAAGGTGACTTTCAAACATAATGAAACTAAGGGCTTACACACACTTAACTTTCCACCGCTTTTCCAAGGCATGGTCTGTACCTTAGAATGCTGTGTTCAAGCAACCCCCCTTTTTTTGCCTTGTAAAAACCTGCTCTTTAAAGCTCAAGTGGAGCAAACGGCAATCTGCAGACAACTAGAATTGATGCTTCCTCCGACTGAGCTCGGACATGGAGCTTTCAAGTATGGACTTGTGCCTGGAAAGAGTGGTGCAAAAGGAAAGTGTGGATAAGCTCTAAATGGGCCTCTGCAGGTCATGTAAGACCAGCTTCCCATTCTCTGTGTTGTCCCAAGTGCATAATCTGTCTGTATGTGCAGCAGGAGGAGAGAAACAGATCTCTGTTGAGCCCAGAGGGCATCACATAGGTGCTGCACCCACACTAGGTAAAAAACAACAACCTACCCCCTTGGTTTCTTTCTGATTCTTATTAACCAGGTATGATTTATCAGAGAACTTCTTTTAAACCAAAAATTCCAGTCAAATAGCTTCACACATAGAGGCTAGTCTATGTGAGAATACGTGGGATGCGGGTGGCGCTGTGGTCTAAACCACTGAGCGTCTTGGGCTTGCTGACCAGAAGGTCGGCGGTTCGAATCCCTGCGTCGGGGTGAGCTCCCGTTACTCTGTCCCAGCTCCTGCCAACCTAGCAGTTCGAAAGCATGCCAGTGCAAGTAGATAAATAGGTACCACTGCGGCGGGAAGGTAAATGGTGTTTCTGTGAACTGGCACTCATCACGGTCCTCCGTGCGCCAGTAGCGGTTTAGTCAGGCTGGCCACATGACCTGGAAAACTGTCTGTGGACAAACGCCGATTCCCTTGACCTGAAAGCGAGATGAGGGTCACAACCCCATAGTCGCCTTTGAGTGGACTTAACCATTCAGGTGTCCTTTACCTTTTACCTTATGTGAGAATAAGTGGTTAAGCAAACACTGGCTAGTACTCTGGCTAGTTTAAGAATGGAATTTTTTTACTCCCCTAATTCTAAGTCTAAGGCTGCAGCCCTAGACATCAGGTGTGGGAAACGTGATGTGTGCTCCAGTCGTCACTGAACTACAACTCCCATCATCCCTGGCCTTTGGCCATACTTGAAATTGGAGGTGAGCAAAATATGGAGAGCCAAAAGCTCCCTACATCTGCTATACATACTTAATGCATTGAACCTGAAGGAACTTACACAGAATTACATCATAAAGGTGCTCTCCTATATATACCTATTTGCATGTAAGCCCCATTGTACGCAAAGCCACTCCCGACATACGAAGGGGGGGGTTGCGGGCTCACGCTCCATTCACACCCTCGCAGGGCTGGCTGCAGCCCCGCGGGACTTGGGGAATCCCGGGGTCATTAAGATTCATCATTCACCGCGCCAGCCAATCAGCTGGCAGCGGGGGCGGTACTTGTAAGGGGCATTTAAGGTCGGGGCAGCCCACGCTCGCCCCTTTCTTTTCTTTCAGCAGCTGTTGTTTCCCACCCTCCCGCCCTTTAGGTTCTCATCTGGACTTTGCTATGGGCTTCGGCTGGTCGCCGCAAGGGGCCTGGTAGGAGTTTTTCCATTTGGCTAATTGGCTATATTTTGGAAGCCACTTGGTTTTTTCGCCTACCTCGTAGCAAAACGTCACAACACCTTTGGTTTGGGCGGTTAGGCATTGGCAGGGGTATTATTATGCAAATGAGATGGGGGGAGGAACGCCATCACCTCCCCCAAATGTTGAAGGGTAGTTCGTTAAAGGACTCCGGGGGGCGTCGCCTCGTCCGAAACCTATGGAGGCTAGGGCCTAAAGCGCGCTCCCGAGCGGTAACCCCTCGGGGAGCGCAAAGGGATGTGCATCTTGGGGGCTCCCCCGGTTGGTGCTTAACCCTTCCCGGTTATACCGGTTAGTCTGATAGGGCCAATGCCTAAAGCCAATACCGCTCTTACCTGTAATCAATAAAGTTGTGGCCATTTTTCGCCCATTAACCTAAATTCTGGTGTCCTGTGTCTTTATTTATTCCATCTTGGGAGGGGGCGGGAATCGCCACGCAATGGGACTTCTGAGTATACAGCTGTATTGCAAGGGCCATTGGATTTGTGGACCTAACTGTGTAATAGTTTGGTTCTCGGGTAATATTTTCTGCTAATTTTCCCAAGATGTCTACTCGCTGCAGCATAAATGTAATGAAATGGCACAGAATCGTATAAACTCATAAAGCAGTCGAAAACACTCACTGCAATCAGCTGCCCACAGTATCACACAAAACAAACAGAAGGTTTGACCCACCTATTTCCATCTCAGACCAAATGAGCCTTTTTACAAGTATAAAAGGGAGCTATGTTCTTCTCACAGATATACCACATGCAAGTGTATATATTTGCACATGTATAGGAAACTTGAATTCAGATTAAATGTTAAAAATAAAATGCTAAGCAGTTAGAAGAACTGACCTCCGATTTTGATGCCAACGTTTGAGTATTTTAAATATTTGATTAGCTCTGAAAAGATAGTGGAATATTGACTAAGAGGCGACCATGACCCTATCATAGTCTAGGGTACCAGATATAATGCTAAATTTCTAGGCTATGGCTTTGTAAATATTATGGGTCAAGTTTCAGCCTAAAACCAGTATTTTATCCGTATGAGGATATGCAAAATATGTGATTTTTGTCATTCACATGTCATGGATTCCAAAGAGCTTCAAATGCAGAACAAGTTATTTGATTTCCTTACTCTTTCCCCTCACCTTTGAAATCTTGAGTGCTGTATTTGTCCTTAATATTGATGGTCACATAGATGGGCAATGGATTCTGTCCATCTGTCAAAGATTCCCTCTGGTCCGAAAGCCTGTGGCAATCTTTCTAATTGTGAAGGGAGGAGGGAAACGTTACTTACAAAGCCATGGAACAGACACATGCAGTAACAACTAGCAAATCATCTTAGTGTTTAAACCAATGCCTAAAATAAACCTAAATCATAAAATATTAGAAGTTGAATGGGAATCCTGAGCTCATCTAGTCCAATTCCTGCTCTGGGTAGGAATCTTGTGACAGCAGCATCCTTGGCAGATGGACAACTGAGATTTAGTTCTAGTCATGCTGTCTGGAGCAACAGAGGAACAAACCTTGTCCCATCTTCGACAGGACAGGATATTTGTGATTAATTATCCTATATCCACATAACCTTCTCCAGGCTAAGTATACCCAGCTTTTTCAAACTGTTCCTCACAGTATTTGGATTCCAGATTCCTCATCATACTGGTTGCCCTCCTCTAAATGGACTGCAGTTTTCAAAGTCTTTCTTAAAATGTGCTGCCCAGTATTCCAGATGCTCTGACCAGTACAGAACAGAGTGGGATGATTGCTTCTTGACGGCTGGACCCCGTGCTTCTGTTAATGCAGACCAACATCTTAATATTGCCTGATTACCACCACCCCCGGCCATGAGTGGCTAAATCAGGCACTTTATCCCAATAGAAGTGATGGTACAATAAGCCTTAGGTTATTGAAATTTGTTCAGAAATGAAACCTGGATATATGTCTGTGCTACACCCCTCACTCTGACCTCAACACATTTATTGTAAATTCTGTTGAGATATTCCAGGAAATATATGGAGATCAGGGGCACCAGTAGCAATCCTGAGTATATGCAAACATGTCACATTAATAAGGTTCTTGGGACATAGATTTGGAACCCCCCCCCCCTTTAGCATTTACATTACTGACATTCCACCCTGGAATGATCATACTATAGATATTTTAAGTGCCTGCCACCCTAATAATTTAACCTTAATATTTTCACATTAGAGTCTTCTGGGGCGATTTTCAACTACCATGTCCTGTCATTATAAGGATTTCCATTTGCAGAACAGGAACCCCCCCCCCCACAAAAATAATAATAATCCCCATGTGTGCCCTTCCCAGATCTACTCCAGAGGGTTGGGGGAACTCCTAGAACAGATTTTGGAATGTGGAAGAACTCCTTGCAATGAAGGAACATTTAGAAGAGTTTGGATTTGATATCCCGCTTTATCACTACCCTAAAGAGTCTCAAAGGCTGAGAAACTTCAGCAAGGTGCAACTAGCCCAAGGTCATCCAGCAGCTGCATGTGGAGGAGAAGGGAATCGAACCTGGTTCACCAGCTTACGAGTCCACCGCTCTTAACCACTACACCACACTGGCCTTAATTGATGTTACATTGGATTCCACCCCTGGTACCCCTGTACTATTTGCAGTTTCCTCCAGAATTCTCATAGCAATGTTGCCCTTCATTTTTTATAATGCAGGTATTAGCAATTGTTTAGAACTAAAAGAAAGATTTGATACTGTACCCCATCATTTATCAAATACTCTATGACAAGCCCCCAGAGATCTATAAATGTTGTATTGTATCCTTCTTGTTTCCGTTGACTCAGCTGTTGATAATAATATTTCATGCGCTCCATGGTAAACATCTCCATCTTGCTCTTGGTCACTTGTTTCTTAGCCTCATTTATTTTTTCATCAAGATCTTTCTGGGACCAATAAGCATCTCTGTACAGGTGTGTCATGGCCCTGGGGGAAAACAAAACAAAAAGATGTACACTTTTTATGACCTAAGCTATTAATAATAGTCATACTGTTATTGATAATAATTATGAATAATAATATTTTTTGATATTATAAGGCATGGGTAGGCAAACTAAGGCCCAGAGGCCGGATCCGGCCCAATCGTCTTCTAAATCCGGCCCGTGGACGGTCCGGGAATCAGCGCGTTTTTACATGAGTAGAATGTGTGCTTTTATTTAAAAAGCATCTCTGGGTTATTTGTGAGGCATAGGAATTCGTTCATTTTTTCTTCTTCAAAATATGGTCTGGCCCCCCCACAAGGTCTGAGGGACAGTGGACTGAAAAAGTTTCCTGACCCCTGTTATAAGGCATTGATATGAAATTAAAAGCGGTGTGTTGTGGCCTAAACTTTCAAGGGCAAAAAAGAAAAAGTAAGCACACAACCACACATATATGAAACACTATATTCCATAGGTCAAAAATTCTAAGTCCAGGGCTAAGAGATCCATGCATGCTGCGCTTGGGTTCACAGCACAGATTTGTATAAAGGCACTATGGTATTGGCAGGTGTGATCAGTATGTCATTTCTTCATTCATTAACAGTCCTAATTGATTTAAAAGACTCCACATGACGGTTCCACTTACCACGAAGTGCCAGACAAGCCAGACATGTACGTTACACAGTCTAGAAGATTTAATTTTTTTAGGCCCCTAATGCAGCCATATGTTGTTGTGAATGACCTTGTCCCACCTCCTGTTGTCATGACTGCCACCACTGGAACCTGTATGGCACACAGGCATAAGAAATCAATATACAGCTACCGCAGGATGAAACGTTTAGGAGGACGGAAGTTAAAACACAGCGGCTTACAATACAGTTGTTGTATTAATGGCGTACCTACACAGGTGAGAAGATGAACGGTTGCAATTTAAGGCTGCATATCTATGCATGTTTATGTGGAAGAAGGTTCCACAGAAGCCGTGTTTAATGAGTTTACTCTCAGGAAAATGTGCATAGGTTTATGGCCTTAGGAACTGTATTTAATTCACTATCACAAAGGGGTTTCAAAAGAGCTAAACCCTGGAAGAATAAAGTTGGCCTACTTGACAAAGAAATCTGTAACTATTTTAGCTCAGTGGAGAAACGTGTTTAGGATTATAGCCTAAGCCATAATGACAGGTCTTGGCTAGTGTTAGTCCTGGCAAACTGCCAATTGTTAGGGCTTGCACAGCTCAAGCCCTGAGGATCAGCTGATAGCTGGGACTTGCATAGCTCAATGCGTGTTACTTTGCAAACCTAGATAACCAGCTTGTGCTTTTTAAACCCTGATGACAGGCTGATTGGCTGTGTGGGTACCAGGAGACTTAAATATCTACCGGTACATCACTGGCTTAAGCTATTGTAGAATGTGGCCAATCCACTTTATTTAGTTAATGTGCTTTTATCTCCCTTCAAAAAAATTTAAAACCCCACACATTTTTAGGGAAGTGATACATAGTACATACCATTCGGTAAGCCAAGAATTAGAATATTGCATTCACAGTTGGCAGTGGGTGGCATTACCCCATTTGGAAATTCTAAGGTGGTGAAATGATGGCCAGAGATGCTTTATACAACATAGGCAGCTACTTGTGAGATACAGTGGTACCTCGGGTTACATACGCTTCAGGTTACATACTCTTCAGGTTACAGACTCCGCTAAGAACTTTGCTTCAGGATAAGAACAGAAATCGTGCTCTGGCTGTGCGGCAGCAGCGGGAGGCCCCATTAGCTAAAGTGGTGCTTCAGATTAAGAACAGTTTCAGGTTAAGAACTGACCTCCAGAACGAATTAAGTACTGTATTTTTTGCTCTATATGACGCACCAGACCACAAGACGCACCTAGTTTTTGGAGGAGGAAAACAAGAAAAAAAATATTCTGAATCTCAGAAGCCAGAACAGCAAGAGGAATTGCTATGCAGTGAAAGCAGCAATCCCTCTTGCTGTTCTGGCTTCTGGGATAGCTGCGCAGCCTGCATTCGTTCCATACGACACACACACATTTCCCTTTACTTTTTAGGAGGGAAAAAGTGAGTCTTATAGAGCAAAAAATATGGTACTTAACCCGAGGTACCACTGTATCCCAGTCAACTGCTGGAAACAATGAATGCACCAGTACACCAAAACACCAGCACTGGACAAAAATTGCGAAACACTTGCCAGTGAGTGCTCCAATTGGAGAACAGCCTTTACCAAAGGTGTCATGGGCTTTGAAGACATTCAAACTCAGGACGTAAGGGAGAAATGTGCTAAGAGGAAGACACGCTTGGCAAATCCACACCGTGATCAATTCCCACCTGGAAACCAGTGTCCCCACTGTGGAAGGACGTGTGGATCCAGAATTGGCCTCCACAGTCACTTATGGACTCATTGTTAAAACTGTGTTTATGGAAGACAATGTTACTCGGCTACGAGTGATCGCCAAAGAAGAAGAAGAACATAAAATACAATGGTCTCGCAATTACAAAGGTGGAATGTGGCAAGATAATAAATTCCACAAGATAATAAATTCACCCTTAGCATAAATCAGCATCCCATTTCACATACCTCATGATCTTGCAAGTCATAATTTAGTTGGAGAACCTGCTTCAGAGCCTGAGCAACATGTCTCCTCCGTTTGTGTAAGAACTCTTCTTCCTGTGAGCATATGTCATATCCCAAGCGCACATCGAGGTCTGCTGGGCAGGAACAATGACTAGAACATACACAGGCATTATATATAGATATCTTATCCAAATATATGAGAAATCTTAGGATTTTATCAAGCAGAAATATAACAGAATAGATTACTGCTTGGGATCATTCAGCGTCATATTATGGGAAATAACCATAGACAATTCAGTTATTGTCCTGCCCCAACTGCGCATTGTGTTATTTGATAGATTGGCCCCTGGTCTCCATATTTAAAACTGGTCTACTTTTCACATTGTTGAGAAACTGATTAAACCTTAGTATTTTTATCAGGCATTAATGCTGAATCCTAATCCTGTTTAGGCCAATTTCAGCAGAAGGTGGAGGGGGGAAGGAGCCCCCACTTAGCTTTGTTTACTGCCATTCCATAACATTTATTTTATCTTGCTCATAGTCAAACTTCTATACAGCTAAGTATTTGATCACCTGCTTTTGTAAGTTGTTTGCTGTCCACGTTATTAATAAAATTGGGTTATTTGAGTTTATTTGGCATAGATAGACACATAGCCTAATGTGTGTTGAGGCTATTTCACACAATATCATACTGAATGCCCAGAAAGGTTTTTTAGAATACTGTTTTATTGTTTATATAACTTTTAAAATTTATAAGAATATTTTTATTTTCTGATGACTGCACATCACACATGATTTACTTTTGTTTTATTTTTGTTTTGTTTTGTATTTTATTCTGTGAACTGCCCTGAAATCTTTTGGGGTAGGAGGGTATAAAATTTAATAAATAAATAAACAAGGTAGCTTGCCGTTAAAACTGCAGTTTCACAGTAAAACCACAGCTTCAGTCAAAGATAATAGACACAAGTATGGCAGATGCCATTCTAAACAAATCTTAAAATGACAGCATTATTTACTTGGCAGGAAGTGGGGTGTTAGGATTGCTCTGAAACATTACCCTGTGTTGCATGTTATATTCCCTGGATTCCCTTTATCAGGCTAATAAAATGAATATGTTATGTACTGAAGTTCTCACCCTGGGCCAGCGGGGGGATACTGTAGATAGTTATGCAAATGAAGGATCGAAAGTGACGTTCAGTGATTGGATAGTTTTAGAAAATGGCAACAGTTACACTGTTCTGGAGCTCTATATAAGCAGGCTGACTGAGCTCCTCAGATCAGTTCTGTTCCAGCTTACAAATAAAGAGCTGCTTTGGAAGAATCGCTGTGTCGTCTGATATGTTCGCGCACAACTTAACAGAATACAATATTCTAATCATGTTCTGGCAACTGTCATAGATCAAATGTGGTGTTTAAATACCTTTCCCCCCTCAAAAAACCACTTGTAACTGGATTTGTAATGGCTTTTAGTCAAATGCAATAAATGATTGATTGATTGGGGGGAAAACCACATAAGAGCATACAAAATTATGAGAGGCAACTTATTTCATATTGTCACTACAAAAAATTAATCATTAAGGATACTTACCAGTCGTCTACTTGCACGTGCAAATTGTACTTTTTCTTCTGAAAAGCAGGAAGTAAATGTCACATAGGGCAATCATAATTTAATATTACTACACAGCTAAATGACTAAACAACAACAACAACAACAACAACAACAACAACTCTCATTCCAATTGTCTGAAGTGAAGGACTAGATGTAAAAACCCCACCCTCTCTCTCACACACAGAAGTTGACTGAAGTTGTGATGAAATATTACTTCAGCACTGGCAATACTTTTTTTTTTGAGATGTTTACACTGTTGTGGAGAAAGCTGTCCTGATTATGTGGTGAGCCACTTCACATAAACAGGCTACCATAAGATAATATGGTATTCCTCACAGGAAGAAAAAACTCTGGAAAATGGCTCCACATAGTGGCCACAGATTGCTTAAGGAACTGAATTTCTGAGAACTCTACTGTGAATGAACTTGATCTGCACCTCCTAGACTAATGCGAAGATCAGAACATAATTATTCTCAATCCTCATAATTATGGTTCTCAGACACACACACACACACACACACACACACTGGCCACATGACCCGGAAGCTGTCTGCGGACAAATGCCAGCTCCCTTGGCCTATAGAGCGAGATGAGCGCCCAACCCCAGAGTGGTCCGCAACTGGCCCAGCGGTCAGGGGCACCTTTACCTTTACACACACACACACACAAACAAACAAACAAACACACACATGTTAAAGTGTGCATTTTTGGATACAATATATTTAGAAATTCATACATTGAAATAAATACATATTTAAATTTGGATTTTAGTACAGTTTTTTTAAACAACAACAACAAACAAACCACAAATTGATGGAGAAATGGGGTGAATGCACACATGCAAAACTGACTAGAAATGGCTTTATTTTTTCAACCTGAATATGTAAGCTGCTCTCTTTTTCCTGCCTCACACTGGGAAGGGGGCACGATGCGGCTTCAGGTCAATTTCAGCCCACAACTTGCAGCCAATTTTGCATGAAAATGGCTTAGATGTGCTTCCCTATGGGGAGCAAGGTATGGCTTTAGGTCAGTGGGACCATACATACCTGCGGCATTTACTACTTGCAGCGCACCACAATACTGTTTGCTGCTGGTTAATGTTAAAATGCACTTGTGAAATCACTTACATTTACTCAGAGACTTAATCAATATATTCACATGGGATGGAGAAACAATTTTGCGTGCCCCTCCCCCTGCCCAAGAGAGTGCATGCTTACTTTTTGCTGCCTTGCAAATGTGACACATACAGAGTTAATATCCCAGTTGTTGTGGTTTGTTTGTTTGTTTAAAAAAACTCTGGCCCCATGGTTTCCTTGTATAGATTTTAATTTTTGTTACCTAGACAAAAAAGTGTATGTGCACACATCATTTTCTCTTGGGAAGGAGGAATTCCAGGTTGTATTTTGTTTTGTGATGTAACTGATGCCCTCTATCCCAATTTGCTTTTCAATCCATCTCATAATTCTCAACTTGAAGCGTGCTCACTTATGGCTAATGTGTGTGGTACGGAAGCTGTACTACCCAGGACAGGATGGGGTTGTGCAGGGTTGTTAAGGCAGCAGAGAGCATTGTTGGCTGCCCACTCTCCACCTTAGAGCAGATTTATGCCACAAGGTGCCATAGGAAGGCACTGGACATAGTAAAAGATCCATCGCATCCTGGTCACTGTCTCTTCGAGCTCTTGCCATCGGGACGGAGATACAGGACGATGAAGACAAGAACGAGCCGTCTTAAGAACAGCTTCTTCTCCAGAGCGATCTCGGCCCTGAATGGGAAGCCCGGACTTTGAAAGTCATCTAATCTCCCTTGCTGTATTATACTGTATTGATTAATTAGTGTTTTTATGGAGCAGTCAAGTAATTTCGTTGTCCCCGAAGGGGGCAATGACAATAAAGATATTATTATTATTATTATTATTATTATTATTATTATTATTATATATTCCAACTATGTAAGGGAGTGTGGGGACCTCTGTGTGAGAGATTGCCCAGGGTAGGTTTATTTGCAGCTGTGGATTGTGATTGCCCCCACCCATTTCAATGAAACAGCACCCCTGTTGCGATAGCTGAGACTTGTACACTTTAAAAAAAATTGGAGGTTGTTAGCTTTTCCTAAAATAAAAATAATCCAGAAAGTTCTTGTGTCAAAGCTCAAAGGAGAAAACAGGCAGAGCGCTTGATGACAAAAAGTACTTGAAACTTGTTGCTGTACAGAAAGGTGGATGTCATCTGCCATCTTACTGCAGCTCTGCCTTAAGCAGTTAAGCTGCAGCAATGCAGCTACACAGTCCAGAGGGCATCTCCATGGTTCCTCCTTATCACAAAGACCACTATTGAAACTATGCCTAGCCTCTGGGCCCCAGTTAGTTTGTAATCTGAAGCATTAATCTTTGGACTCAGCCCTGGTATGAACCAAGTCTTATAAAAGTTACTATTAAAAGGGACTTAAAGGGGATGGCAAGTTCAGAAGACCCTACATTTTAATACTTTGGAGTTCGTTCGTTCATACATTCCACAAGGTAGAACAATGGAAGCGCCCAGAATGTCTTATGCCATTCCCATGGGATTCCCTAGGATTTAGAGTGGACAGAAGCAAGTTTGCTTCAAGAAGAAAAAGTTGCCTCTACAATAGGAACCTATAAAGTGCTTTCCAGAATCCTCAAGTTCTGGGGAGGCAGGTAGAATTGTTTTCCACCATAGTTGTTTCCATATCAACTCAGTCTAGGAATTATTAGCTACTGGTTTAACACTTTCAGAATGCTACTACTGAAAAATGGCACTCACCTCCACTATTGGTACTTTCTCTCCCATGGGCAGGGAATTCAACATGACAGGTAGAACATTGGTTTTGGTGCTATAAGAACAGGTAATCTGAGGAAAAGGAGAAATATTGGGTGAAACTGAACGCAGCTCTAAATAGGGTATGCACACGGAATGGGGTTCAGTAGCACAACATGACTTCCTCACCTTTCCTCCTGTAACCCCCCAAACCTATTCTTTGGTTCCTCACAATCCAGAGCAGATTTAGGGCGTGGGGGGCAGAGGAGGGAGGCAAGGAGGAAATGTCCCGTAGTGCCAGCAGACCTTTTTCTGTGCATGCAACAATTTAGCTGAATCCCAACTGATCATCCCAGTCAGAAAAGCCTTGTACTGTTTTCTTCTGAAGGGAAACGTTTATGGTTTCAAAGTCAGTTGACTTACAGGATTATAGTGTCTCTTCTTTGGTAGCATAATGTCCATTGCCGGATCCTTGTACTTGACATAGTGGAATGTAGTGGGGCATGGCGGTATAATGAGAGCATCCGAACCCATCTTAAAACAGTGAGTGCCTTCGCAGGAACCTTTCACTGAAAGCGCAAGGTCTTTCTCTAAAGACAGGGGACAAAGCATGAAGAGAAACCTGCCATTGCATTTGTTTCCATAATGAACAATTTTGGATGAACACAATTAATTTTAAAAGAAACCACTTGGGAAAGGGAAAGGATCAGCTCTCAAACCACTCAGCACATTAGTGTAAACATTACCATTTTGAGGAAAGTACACTGCAAAGTTCTCCAACATGTGGACTAGGATTAGCCATTAAATCAAGGATGGGTAACCTGTGGCCCTCCAGATGCTATTGGATCTCCCATTATCCCTGGCCATTAGCCATGCTGGCTTGGGCTGAGGAGAGTTGGAGTCCAACAACACTGGAAGGGCCCCAGTTCCCCATCCCTGCTTTAAATGGATCTGACAATGTGCATCTGTCTTCAGGGCTACCATGTTATTACCAGATATTATGCTGGAAAACTAATTTCAGTCATGGTGTTCTTAAACACTTGCTTGGATTAAGTGTTCTATTGACCACCAAAACAGAAAAGAAAATTATAATACTGCAAGCCTCCTTGAGATTTGCTTTTGTCTATTGTTTTTGTCCAAGCAGATGGAATTCAGGTAGATCATTAGTTGAAGAAGGGGGCAGGAAAAAGGCAGGGCACATACCTGAGGGCTATGTTCTACCTCCACAGTTGAAGGAAGCATGCTTCTGAATACCAGTTAATGGAAACTGCAGAAACAGAGAGTGCTGACGCACTCAGGTCCTGCTTGCAGGCTTACCATTGGCAGCTAGTTGACCACTGTGAGAACAGGTTGCTGTACTGGAAGAGCCACTGGCCCAATTCAGCAGACTCTTATTACCCTCTTCTTATATCCACCCTCCACTTCACACTCCTGTTTGGCATAGCAAAAACATTCTGCTCATCCCCTCCCCACAACACAGCCAGGATCTGGACAGCCTCCTTTAAGTCACTGTATCCCATCTTTAGTACACCTCCATTTTGGAACAGCAATAATTCACTGACCTGATTGGCTCTCAGCTTGCAAGATAATGGTCAGTAATGATAGGATCAACACCATAATGACTGGAAAGTACCTCATAAAGCAAGGACAACTTCCCAGACGCTTTGGCACTTGTGCGTAAAGGTACTTTTGCAACCCTCACCGCGAGGGTTGCACTGACAATGGTGTCCTCATTTTTTCTCCTCTAGAATGTTAGTGAAATGCCCACAAAGAGGCTAGAATATTGTAATGTGCTCATAAAGATGGGCTGTACCCACTACTGAGTGAGCAGTGGTTCAACTGCCCTTCTCAGGTGACTTTGCCCCACTTTTCCCTCAGCTCCTCCTTACTGTCTAGTAGGTGTCCCAGGCCTGCTAAATATGCCTAGCAGGCTGAATTGCTGTTTTGAAATCTGAAACCTGGGACAGTTTGATAAGCTGGATTTTCAGGCAAAAGTCAATAGGGTAAAGCCACTTCCGGCCTGCCCAAGAGGTGGGGTTGCGGGCTTCACGCCCACCCCACATGAGCGGGGGCTGGTTTCAGCCCCCGCGAGAGCAGGGGAATCCCGGCCGCGTCGTCCACCCAGCCAGCCAATCGGGTGGCTGGGGGGGCATGGCCTGCCCTATTTAGGGCCGGCGCGGCCGGAGCTCGCCCTCTTTCGCCGGCTAGCCCCCACGTTTTCCCACCCTCCCTCCCTTTAGGTAGGTAGGTTTCTGACTTTGCTATGGACTTCGGTCTGTCGCCACAAGGGGCATGGTAGGAATTTTTCCCAATTGGCAATTTGCAGCCATTTGGTTTTCGCCTACCTCGTAGCAACTCGTCACAACTCCTCGGCATTGGCGGTTAGGAATTGGTAAGAAGGGGTTAAGAGGATGTGTGGGGGGGGAGGAACGCCATCACCTCCCCCCAGAGAATGAAGGGTGGTCCGGTAAAGGACTCCGGGGGGCGTGGCCCTGTCCGAAGACTATGGAGGTGTGG
The DNA here is from genome assembly GCF_964106645.2 of Podarcis pityusensis. Classification (NCBI taxonomy): domain Eukaryota; kingdom Metazoa; phylum Chordata; class Lepidosauria; order Squamata; family Lacertidae; genus Podarcis; species Podarcis pityusensis. The sequence continues at coordinate 44,670,787 of NC_138028.1, forward strand.
GCCTAAGGCACGCCCCCGAGTGGTGACCCGGGGGAGCTCCTAGTTGACGTGCCTCAGCAGGAGACTCCCCCACTATGGTGTTAACCCTTCCCGTGTCTCCAGCAAATGGGCTGGAGCCGGATAGTCGATAGGACCAATGCCTAAGCCAATGCCTCTCATTCCTGAATTCAATAAAGTTGTGGCCTAATTTGCCCATTTTACCTTAAATTCTGGTGTCTGGTGTCTTTATTTATCCTTGGTGGGGGGCGGGAACTTGCCATGCAAAGGAAAATGATTGGTCTACTCTAGCCTGTAATACTATAGCAGCCATTCATTCTGAATTACAACATCCTCCCCCACCCCACTTTTTTATTGCTGTGGAAATGTAGCATTGCCCTCCAATGAAAGATCACATTTTTCAAGTAGTGTCTATTACCTTCTTCTTGTGTTTCTCAGCTTTCAGAAAGCACTTCCATGGTGGTGAAGTGATTGAGGAAAGCAGAATTTGCTAGACTTGCTTGCATTGGGTCTGGTTTAGTCTGTATATCAGTATCAGAGGTTAATAAATCCCCCTCCTTTACCACAACACAAATAAACTCACTTGATTTACGGGGCTTCTTCTGGTCCACCTCTGCTTTCAATTCGCAAACCTCACGACACTGTAGCAGAGATGAGCAACAAACAAAATTAACAGGGATCAGCTGGAATTGGCAGTTTTTGTTACACTGCATGTTATACTTGAGGTTCAGCTAATTTATATCCAAATATCACTCTTGTTTGAGTACAGTTAAAAGCCAGTATAGGAACCTTCACTTACTATTGGGCATTATAATTTTACACTGATCATTGTAATTTTTTTCAAACCTGTACTTACTGAAGATGTTGGCTTTTAACCCTGTCTCAAACAATATTTGGATATCAATTGGCTGAACTCTTAGAAGACGTTGCATAAGAAAATAGTCTACTAAAGAAGGCTGGCAAGATGAAATGTGTTTGGCATTGGCATTCCAGAAAATCTGACTGATGAACATTAGGAAGATCATATATTAGCATTTTAGTTATCTAAAGAGCAGCACTGAAGAAGCATAAGCACAACCCATGTACTGTATAGAGAGGGTTTCATTATATCTATATTATTGTATGGTTCTCCATATGTTGTGGAAATGTTATTTTGACTTATGGTATGTTTATAGATTTATCTGCTTTAGTTATTGTGTTGCAGAGTTCTTATATTTGCTATTCAGATTTCTGGAATTTTGTACCCCCCCCCATCTTTTTTACTAGGAGCAGGTGGTCCTTAAGAGTTGTTTAGAAGCAATCCCGCTTAATAGGATCTTGAAGGGCTTGAGTGTTGATTTTGTGCCTTGGTTTCCTTCCTTGAAGTCTGCGTTGAGGTATAATATTGATAGCCATCGTGGAGCGTATTATCCGGTGATCTGTCCAGCAGTCGTCTGCGCTCGTCATAACTAATGTCCCCACTGTGGAAGGACGTGTGGGTCCAGAATTGGCCTCCACAGTCACTTACGGACTCATTGTTAAAACCGTGTTTATGGAAGACAATCTTACTCGGCTATGAGTGATCGCCAAAGAGAGAAGAGAGATCTTTTTTACTGAAAGCTTCAGCTCCATTTTTAGATAGTAAAATTTAACACATTTGAGTCTGATGTAGCAGAGCACTCTCAGCGGTTGAGCTAGGACCAATAGTTTCTTAGATCACACAGGTATTATCAGCATTGATAAATTGCAGAAATAAAAAATTACCACTAGGACGCCATTTGTTATGATGGTTTCAGGTGGGCCAGGCCTAGGAAACAAATATAAGAGTATAGGTTCAGGGCAAACAAAAGTTTCTTTCCAGTCTGATCCTAAAAAATGGGCTCCCTTCAAAGAAAATGCAACAGATCCATTTACCCTAGAGTTTTAACACTGCTTTAGCTTCCATGAGCCTAAATTGTAGCCCAATTCTTACTTTTAAGTTGCAATATGGTTGCTGCTTCTTGAGGGCTCCAGCATACACTAGTCTGGTAAATGTAGGCATGAACACCAAAACAATACAGCAGAGGTGGATGGCCAATACTTGTGCTGCTTCCCATCCAGGCTCCTTACATTTGACAGGATCAAGCCCTTCCCATATGGCTCCATGTCACATAAAGTCAATGACAGTCAATTATAACTTTTCTGGAGGTTTGATGTCTTAGAAATTTATTTTTATTAATCATGGAATTCTTAAAGGGTAAAATTGCACAGATCAAGTGAATTCTGGCTTTGTGCCTGCACAGATAATTCTTAACCAATCTGATGGTCGGTGCTGATCACCTCTTTGGGAGGGAGAGAAAAGGTCATTTGGGTCCAGTATCCTTCAAGCAAGAGATCAGCACCAACCATCTGTTTATAGGAGATGGAAGTGAGGCATCCTTCCCCGTGTGAGAAAGAGTGGGGGGTGGGAACGAAGGGAACATTTGCAAGCAATATTCATGTTGGTAATAATAATGTTGTGAGTAAAGCTGAAACCTACTAGCGATAACTATGTTTTCAACCAAACAGTTTTGCTCAGTTTGCTCACCAAATTTTCCATTTTTATCCAACTAATTCAGCAGCATTGTATACATTTATATCCCACCTTTCTTCCATCACACAACTCAAGGGGACATGTATCAGATTCTCAGGTAATGCTGACCAGACTCAAACCTTCTTGACATCAATTATCATATTCTTCTAGATCTAATAAATCTGTGTTCTCCAATAATATCCAGTCCCTCAGCCAGCAGAGGCAGGATGCCTCGTAGTATAATTTCAAATCTGGCAGCGAGAATCCACCTCTTTCCTTTATCTGTAAGTAGTTTATATTTAATTCTTGGTGTGTGTCCCCCCCCCCCGTGTTAAACTTCAATAATGTTTTTTGCCAATCTTTGAATTGTCCCACCTCACTGTTAACTGGGATTGTTTGAAATAAAAACAACATTTTACATAGCACATTCATCTTTACAGCAGATATTCTTCCTGCTTCTTAACTTCAGTAAGGTCGTTCTATAGTATGCTTTTGAGTTAATACATAGAACACTTTTGTCCTAACATTTCTCAACAAAATTTATTTATTGTCTTTGGAATCCAAACAAAATTTAAAATCAAAATGGGGAACACTGAAATGCAGCAGAAAAAACAAAATTTCAGATTCAAAAATTAAGTCTGGCTACATTCTGAGTTTGTGTAGCTCTCTTTCGGCTCTATAACTGCCTGTATCTTTGTATACTAAGGTCAGGAATTCTGATCCTCATTATTAATTTACCTTTGCCTTAATTCTGCACCTGATAATTATATTTATTTATTTGAAATAAATGCACATTTTATTTTTATGTTATTTTAAAAGTGAAAGCAATGTAGAAAATTTAAGCGTTTGACATACTTACGCAGGTTCCACCAAAAATTCAATTTCCAGCTCTTCTTGTTTCTATTTCCAAGAAGAAAGAAAAGGAAAAAGAAGAAATGGTTGCACACAAATCCTTTCTTTCTGAAATTAAAATTATCACATTGCAGAGTTGCTGAGGGACACACATAGGAACATAGGGTGCTGCCTTATAGCGAGTCAGACCATTGGCTCATCCAGCTCAATATGGGCTATACTGAGATTTGTCGCCTCACATAGAATCCCTTGATCCTTTGTTCTTCTTAATGGCTCATCACCCAAGCTTATCACCTCAACACAGAAATATTAGCCTAGCTTAATTAGTTTTTAATTCTTGCTGATTCCACGGGAGTCAAAGTGTCTAGCACACAGCCTAATACACATGGGTCTGGCTAAATACACACAGTGTAGAACAAAGTCTTAACACTCCAAGCATTGATTAAAATTGAACACTAGCTTGATCCAGACATAATGGTGGTGGTGGTGGTGATAATATTTATACTCCACCCATCTGGCTGTGTTTCACCATCCACTCTGAGCAGCTTACAACACATTTTAAAAAACATAGTAAAACATTATAGAGGTCTAGTGCCCACAAATTCACAACAGTATCTTGTTCTAACAAGCCAACGTGGTGTTCAGATCTCACCTGTGGTTCAGGCTTAAAATACATGAGAACTCTTTCACCAAGTGGAAGCCGAGCAACATCAAAAGATATAGTGAAGAGGAGCTCATCTGGACTGAAAAGATCTTCATCAAAGACAGACATCTCTAACAAATTCTGTGAGAATCAGTTAAATATATTAGATGCTGGATATAATCTATGTCTATAAAAGCAGCCTTCATCTGCCCCACCTGCAAAAAAACATTTCTCTCCCGTATCGTTCTATACAACCACATCAGGCACTATAACTACAATGGTAGGACTTTACCCCGAAGCTACAGTCTTCCGTTGTCTCCCAAGAAAGATGCCAACCATAAGAGCAGTGAGATACTTGGAATCGTCTTCTAAATCTGAAGTGGGAAACCTTTTTTCACTCCCAGGCTGTCATTCACTTCTGAGCAACCTTCCAAAGGTCACACACTAGTGACAGGCAGTGTCAGAGGCAACAGTGGACAAACCAATAAATGCAATATGTACTCTAGTTTCTCCACAAATTCCATCCTCCATTTAGGCAAGGAAGAAGCGTTATGGGCAGCATTGTCCAGTTGTATGGCAACGTAGATGAGACTTCATTGCTTCCCTGGCTTTTGAACACAGCACATGACTGGAGATTACTGGAGGAACAGGGGCAAGGGGAGAGAGTGCTCGGTGCTGTGCAGCGCAGCACAGCCAATCTGACACACTTAACCATTATTGTCAGGGACTGAACATCGGAGGAATGGTGCACTTCCAGGAGAAGAGGGAAACAATATAGATTCACTCTTACAAGAGTGGTTTGCTGAAGGTCATAGTTCAGAGGTTGCAGAGGGGAGAAGCTGAGAAATATTGGGAGAGAAGCAGGAAGAAGAAGAAGAAGAAGAAGCACCACCAGGGGAGAGATAGCTGACAGACTCAGTATCTTTAGAAAGCATTCCAGATCCCCCCTCTCCCAGGACCTGGCGGGCATGGAAAGTAGGAGAACAGAAAGCTCAGAGGCAGAAAGCACAGATCAGCCGACGCAGGGATGACATATAATAGGAGAGATGGAGGGGATGGGGATTTTATTCAAAGCAATGCCATTATCTAAGAGGCAACGTCCTACATCTCTGTGAATATTGAATAAAATACCTTCTTGTTTTTTTTCCATTACTGGCAGCCTGCCATGAGGGAGGAGGATTGGATTCCCTGTATCTGCACAGTGCTGAGTTCCCCATACCTTGCCCCTCCCCCTCCAGTGATGCCTTGCACAAACACAATAGCAGTCAGTGGGGTGCCATGGGCGGGGCTGCATTGCTCTCCCATCTTCCCAATGTCATGGCCTGCTGCCAGTACCAAAGGGGAGGGGTGGCAAGACAACCAGGAGCTCAGGATGGTGCAGACTGGGCAACAGAGCCAATTGGAGGCTGCTTGCACTGCCCTGCTGATGGATACTACCCATCCACACATATGCAGATGTCTTGCAATCAAAAACAGGCAAAGGATCGTGTATACAGTGGTACCTTGGTTTACGAACTTAATCCGTTCTGGAAGTCCGTTCTTAAACCAAAGCATTCTTAAACCAAGGTGTGCTTTCCCATAGCAGTGGGGGACTCAATTTACAAATGGAACACACTCAACAGGAAGTGAAACATGTTCTGCTTCCAAGGCAAAGTTCACAAACCAAAACATCACCTTGCAGCGTTCTTAATCCAAGTTGTTCATAAACTAAGCTGTTCTTAAACCAAGGTACCACCGTATTAGGAGCAGGAGAAGAATGCACATGTGATGGTATTATCTTGTTGAAAAAGCCAGCTCAGAACAGTGCACAACTGAAAGGGGAATAGCTCAATTTCTCACCTTGACTTGGTTTTGAATCCTATAATAAAACGTTTCATTCCAAACGGGGTTCTTGCTATTATTAACAGTTTTGGTCCGCACTTTTTCACATGAAGAAGTAGGTAACCAGAGGGTCACGTAACAATCAGACTGGCTTACTGTGTAAAAGAAGAATAGCATAGTAAGTAGTATTGTCAGCATTTGTTGTCCCTTTCAGTGCACTTTGATCTGGAGGCATTAGCACAGAAATCTGATACTTTCCTCTCACAAGTTTCAATTTCTTCATTACGAGCTGCAAAGCTTGCATTTTGTCCATATCCTCACTGCATGGTAGTAATTCAGAAGTGACAAAGAAAAAGGGTTTGGTTGAGACTCCTTTCCAATATTTGCCCAAACATGGTTTGGAAATCAGGGCAAATACACCTTAAATGGTTTTGCTAAAGTGAGATCACTTTGGCACACATCTCAAACCCCACTCCTGTCATTGAATGAAACCATTCAACAATTTTCTAATTATGTTGCCAAAACTCATAACTGCCTAGTTCAGAACACAAATTTGTGAGCTTATTAGATATAATATGAATTGAACTGCAGACAGCTACCACAGATAACAATTTAAATAAATCTCCACACTGTGACCAATTGATGTACATTATTCCTTTTTCATTGGCCTTGACAATAAGAAAGTGTTACATTTTACAGTGTGCAGTCCTGGTTTATGTTGTTGGATGGGTAATTCAAATAGAGGCAACACTGGCTACATTTGGATGTCATGGTAAACCATGGTTTCAGATTGGCTTGCCTCAAACAACATTATGATGTTTCAGATTCATTTACATCAACCACAGTTAGTTGATTTGCAAATTAAAGGACAAACTGTGGTTAAACAGAAACAGAAACAAACGCTTCTAGACTTCTCCTTACAGCAATACTGAAGAAGACATGAGACAGAAGGACCACACAAGGCTCATGGTATCTCATCTCAGTTCATTTATTACGATAATGTGGCCACATTATATAAAGCAATGTAGGAAGCTTCATGACAGTGTTGTATCCACCCTAACATTAATGCCAAGCTACTTAAACCAAAATCACAGGGACATAAACCATTAATTTGGGAACACCCAAAACAAAAAGGTATGCAAATAAACCAACTGCAACTCCTGTTCATATGACCATTTCCAATATATTCCCAAATACATTTGTTGCAAATCTATTCAGAAGTTCCTAAACTGTATTTATGCGGGCGGCGGGCGGGGAGGGCGGGGTTGCATGTCAGCCTTTCATATGGGAAAGTGTGAAGAGCGTCCAGAACAGAAATAAATCCTACAGATACAATTGATATTTGCAGCTGCATTGTTTTCAGTCCAGAAATGTAACTGGCTACAACCCCTTCCAATTTGCATTGTGTTTCCTTTTTGCTGAAATGAATGGGGTGGAATAACATCCAACACACATTTAAAGCATTTGACTTCCCACAAAGAATCTTGGGAACTGTAGCTTCCACTTCACAGAGCTATAATTCCCAGTACCCTTGACAAACTATAGTGTGGATGATTTTGCCACAGAGGACAGTGAGACAAATAACAGAAGACAAACTGCAGCAGAATGGAAAACAGTGCTGCATGTTGCAAATGCAGGGTGGAATGGGGAGAACTGCCTTGTAAGCACTTCAGCTGAACATCATGTGGTTGTTCCTGTAATCAGGAGCCTTGCATAATCTCCTTACTGAGGGGAGGAGCAAAACTGTATTGAGCCAAACACACCTATAATTCCTATTCATACCTTCCATGGGAAGTGGGGAGGGAGAGAGAGAGCAGGGCTGGGATGCCTCTTCTTATGGAATTTAAGAATGACCGCTCCCCACATCAAATGGGGGCGCCTTTTGCATGGTAGCGCGCAGCCAGTGCGACTCCTGGTAGTTTGGCCTGGCTTCATCCTCCCCAGGCTGGATGCCTGGAGGTCTCCGCCTACCTCAGCCAATCGCCCAATCCTGCTTGGGGAGGCGTTGCCAGGGCATTGGCCAGGTAGGGGGAGGGATGTCCTACCCACACAACAGAAGGTGAATCTTACCTGCAAAGTGGCAGTCGGCTCCAGAGCTTGTCCCACCCTCCCCTCCCTCAGTTAAGTCTTCTTTTGCAGGTTAACCTTTTCTCCACAGGTACGCAGGCGCTGCTATGTCAGGGTCACTGTTGAAGGGCCGGAAAGGAATTTTCCTGCATTGGCAGGTTTTGCCTTTCCCGTAGCAAAATGTCACAACTTTGGTGGTTTCAGGCCTTGGGCAGAATCCTTTAGTCTAGCTTCCTAAATGGGGGGGGAGGGTGAAGCAGTGATCCACGCCCCCTTGCAGCGATGATACCAGGGTTCCCTGTTAAAGGGGTCTTGAGGGGAGGCATTGGCCATACACCAAGAGGTTGTCATTGCTCTCCCCTCCAGAGCCAGCCCAATCCCCACACATTCTGGATAACCCTGAAGTCTCCCAGATCCCCGGCTGGGGACTGGGAAGGATAAATGCCCAATGCCTGAGCCAAGGTCTCCCTACATCTGAAACTTAATAAAGTTGTGGCCAATTTTAATCCCATAGCACATTGTCTTGAGTCATTATTCTTGAGCACATTCAACTCAAAACTGAGTACTCACTAATGGTTCTTCCTCATCCTTGGAAAAATGTGACAAGTGGAGTGCAACGGGGTTCTGTCCTGGGCCTGCCTTATAAACAACATGGACAAAGGAATTGAGAGGACATCAAACTGGGAGAGGAAGCTAATGTTGCAGAAGATGGAACCAGAAGATTGGAGAACTGGGCCAAAACTAACAAAATGAATTTCAAAAGGGACAAATGCATGGTTCTAGATTTAGGCAGGAAGAACCAGCTGTACAGATATAAAATGGGGGATACCTGACTTTCCAGAAATACATGTGAAAAGGACTTCGGGGTCTTAGTATACCACAAGCTGAACATGAGTCAACAGTGTGATGCAGCAGCAGCAACAAAACAAAGACAAAAAAACCCCCAATGTTATCCTAGGCTGCATCAACAGAATGGCCCAATAAAAGGAATAGCACTGTTCTATTCTGCTTTGGTCAGACCACACCTGGAGTACTGTATCCAGTTCTGGGTACCACAATTTAAGAAGGATGTTGACAAGCTGGAACATGTACAGAGGACGGCAACCAAAATCAACAAGGGTCTGGAAAATAAGCCTTAGGAGGAGCGCTTGAAGGAGCTGGGTATGTTTTGCCTGGAAAAGAGGAGACTGAGAGGAGATATGATAGATATCTTCAAATATCTCAAGGGCTGTCACATGGAAGAGGGAACAGTTTGTTTTCTCCTGCTCTGGAGGGTAGGACTTGAACTAATGGCTTCAAGTTACAAGAAAGGAGATTCCGACTAAACATCAGGAAGAACTTTCTGTCAGTAAGAGCTGTTTGACAGTGAAACAAACTCCCACAAGAGGTGGTGGACTCTCCTTCCTTGGAGGTGTTTAAGCAGAGGTTGGATGGTCATTCACCACGCAGAAGATTGCTGCACAGCAGGGAGTTGGGTTAGATGATTCTCAGGGTCTCTTCCAACTCCACGTTCTATGGGGCAGCATTCAACTAAATTATTCTACATGGGCATTGCCCTCACGCAAGTGATGTCACATTTATAAACTGGTACTCCATGCATAGAGCCCTCCTTTTTGGTATCAATGGCTCCCAGGGATATGCAGAACTGGATTGAATATCTCCATATGATTGGGCTGGACATCGTGTGGTGCACTACCTCCTGGATGCAGGCTTCTGGTGACTTCTCCATAAGGGCAGGAGGAAACAAAGCCCATAATTGCCACCTTAGGTTATTTGAGATTGATATCTCAGATATCCCTTAGATCTGTGGGTTATGGGGCAGTTCATTACTCCATAAAGCAGGGCGGGCTTCAAGTCCTCATTAGCATAGTGGCCAATATTCATGCCTGTCATATAGGTGGCTAGAGATTGATTTATTCATGGAGAGCCCCTCTCTTGAGATAGAGGACATAGCCTAATGGCAGAGCATGTGCTTTGCATGCACAATTCCTCAGGTTCAATTTGTAGCATCTTCAGTTAAAAGAAAGATTAGGTTGCAGGTGATGGAAAAGGCCTTTGCTTAAGACGCTGGTAAGGATGGAAGGATCTGCCAATACCTGTTATTTCAGTTTCTCGTTCTCCCAATCCTAAAACCTGACCTTACCATTTCTGCTGCAATTTGCAGTTTTTAAAAAGATTCTCAGGAAAATTCTTTAGCATTTTAGTGTGAATTTCTCCTAATAAACATGTTTTTGTACACAGTTTTGACTAATGTAAGCATTTTGGCAAGCAATTTCTACTAATATAATGTTGTTTTGTCTGCCATTTTCACTAATGGCACAAAATTCAGATAAGTGTGAATTTTGAAGGCTGTTTGATAAATTCAGCTTTAAATGTGAATGGCATTGAATTTCTTCCCCATCCTTAGACTGGAGAGCTGTTGGCAGTCAGAGTAGATAATACTGGCCTGGACGTGACCTGATATAAGTTCTCTGAGGAAAAGTGATTGTGAGAATATCTGAGGGCTCTTTCTCCTTTACTCAGGAACCTCCATATATTAAAGAGACCAATTTGGTGGACATTTCAAATAAACTTGGGGACTACTCAAATTCCTTTAGCATCACCATATGGGATCAACCTGTTTGTGATTAATGGTGCAATCCTATGCACGCCAACTCAGAAAAAAGCCCCATTAAATTCAAAGGAATTTACTCCTTGGTAAATGTGTAGAGGTTGCAGCCTAAGCCAAAACAATCCCTACCACTCTGCTTTCCCCCCTGTTCCATATTTTCACCAGATCTTTTGCAAGGCAAACCAGGCAAACCAGTTTATTCTCCTGTTCTCCTTTCCACCCACAAACAGTGCAAATAGTTATCTTACCCAACTTAAGAGTTTATGAGCAAGCCATACTTGGGCACTGATATAAATATAGTTTCGTATGCAATTTATCTTGTCAGCTATGAAATCCTGCAGCACATATGAAGCTAGATGTGCAAACTATCAAGAGTGAGTGAACTTTAAAAGCAATATGAAACAGGAACGGAAGAACACTCACAGACATCAGCTTGGCGAAGATTTCTCATTCGTATGACTCTTACAGTAAGCAAGTTGCAAGGAAATTCTTCCAGCTGCTGAAAAACAGCAAAGCAAAGCAAAGGATGAATATTAAATTGTGTTTGGATAATCAAGTACCTAGCAGAGCAGCAAGCTAACCAATGGTTAATAATTCTGCAAAACAACATATAAGTAATTGTCTAGGCCAGGGGAAGTCAACCTTTTTATACCTACCGCCTACTAATGCATCTTTCTTGATGGCAAAATTTCCTTACCGCCCACCAGCACTCGATGGAAGGAGGATTAAGCTTGTGTCCACCTAAATCGCCCACTAGTAGGCAGTAGGGACCAGGTTGACAACCCCTGGTCTAGGCTAAAGAATGAAGCGCACATTCTCCATGACCTTGGCGTGTTCAGATCACCAACTGGCATCAGTTTTCAATAGCAAATAATAATGAAAGCTCTGAAAGATGGAATTAACCACCATTACTCCCAGGTTATTCGCTAATTTCCAAATAGCGAATTCTGTTTGGACCACTTTCTTCCATTATAACTGAACAAACACCATTTGACCCTAAAGCAAATACTTAACAACAACAACAACAACAAGAAGCAAGAATGAATTCAACACTATGGAAGTATCTTTTCTTTTGGGTATTAAATTCATTTTAATACCCCACCCTATTTTTGTTTTGTTTTGTTTCACTTTTAAATAACACCCAGCACTGATGCTTCAAGCAACTGGACAACTGAAGGATGCCTGCTTCAGCTGACATTTATTCCCTGTCTTCTGCTCTCAGAGGTTTAGGGATATTCTTTGGCCAGTTGATATCAGGGTGCATCTTATGAGGAGTCGTGCAATTCCTTTATCTTTCCTGTTCACTCTAAATGTCACATGGAATTCAGCTGGAAGCTATGACGTAATTTCTCATGTGATATTACTCTTTTTTATTTAATGTCCAAAAGAAAGTGCCTCCTACACCATTAAAGTGTGTGTTTTTTTAAAATAAAATAAAATAATGCTGCAGATATCTAGCCATCCTAGATATGAAATGGCATTCATCATTTCCTGTAGGAAAGCTGTTTGATTATAATCCTCGTCATCAGAACTAAGCATTCCCAAGCACTTCTCCTAACTGTTCTTTCCTGTGGGTGGGGTTCTGAGTAAAGTTGATGGGCAGGTTGCTGCTGACATAATTGTTATTTATCACTTATATAGCACTTCAAATGGGGGAGGTGATTTATAGTCCCTATCTGGTTTGTCTTCATAACATCTCTATGAGCTGGGCCACTAATCTTCTGCATATGAGGAATTGCAGTTGAAAGACAATACTTTGCCCGTATCTAATCTCTTCCATCTATGGCTCATCAGGCACATGGAACAAGGTGTTTCCAGTTCAAGTCCATTTCTGTGTCATTTGGACTCTCATGGTTTTCAGGTTGGACCTAATTTTTCATCAACGGGTACAAATCTGACACCAATGTAGTGAATTGCAGCACAATAGAGTCACTGGCAGGATTTAAATAAACATTTGCAATTTTATGTGTAAAGAACAAAGAACATAATACAGTGGTACCTCAGGTTACATGAACTTCAGGTTACATACGCTTCAGTTACAGACTCTGCTGGAAATATTACCTCGGGTTAGAAATATTACCTCGGGTTAAGAACTTTGCTTCAGGATGAGAACAGAAATCGTGCAGCAACGGCAGAGCAGCAGCAGGAGGCCCCATTAGCTAAAGTGGTGCTTCAGGTTAAGAACAGTTTCAGGTTAAGAACAGACCTCCAGAACGAATTAAGTTCTTAACCCGAGGTACCACTGTAGTATGACAATATGGAAGTATATACAAACAGCAGATTGTAATATGAGAGGTAATAAACCAAGGACAGAAGTTGAGGGAAGTCAGTAGGGAAAGGGGGAAAGTGAAACTTGAATGTAATGTAATGATTGCAGATATTGTTATAAGAGAAAAAACTCAATAAAAATTATTTTAAAAAAGAGAGAATAGCAGCACATTAGCTAATGGGGAGAAGTCTGATAAAAATAAATCCCTGGAATAATTATACTTATTTATTTTACTTAACAAGATGTATCTACCACTTGATTATAGTAAAACCTCTACAGTAATCAGTTTACAAGTACATTATAAATAAAACAGTTTGAAACAGTTAAAAACATTTGAACATCATTCAACTTAACAGTAAAAGAAATTAAAACACAACAAAATATACGTTTCTGGGTAGGTTTGCATAAATAAAAATGTTTTAAGCAGGTATCAGAAAACATAGAGTCACTAGCCAGGGAGTTGTCTGAGAAACCAAAACAAATCTGGCATATATTGAATGTCAGTATTTAATGTATTAGGGTACTACAAATGGTTGTAATTCTGATTAGAGATGGAAAGGCCTGGGGGGGAAACAGAAAAATTGGGGTGGGGTGTTGGTTTCCCCCCTATTTTCTTCTCAAAGCCGTTTTTTTCTGGAAGAAATGAGGGGGGGTGGAATATTCAAACCATATCAAACTGTTTTTTTTCAATTTTTCTGGAAAAAAACAGCTTTGGGGGGAAAACAGGATAAAACAGGGGGAAACAGGGGAAATGGGGGGGGGAGCGGGGAAATGGGAAAAACAAGGAAAAAGAGGAATAAAATTGGTGTTCCCCCTCATTTTTCTGGTTCCCTCCAGGCCTTCCCATCTCTAATTCTGATCTTACTTTCATTATTTTTTTATTGTTTCTTTAATTTGTAATTGCTGAATGTGTAATTGTTTTCATAGGTTTTTGGGGGGTTTTTTTAAGGCAGGGAGTTCCAAAGTATGGTTGCTGCTAAACTAAAAAATGATTTCTTATAAATGCTGAATCGCATTATGTGGCACCTGTAGCAGTGCCAGTTCCACAAATCAAAGTTGGGGAGTGGGCACAAATGGAGCTGCAAAACTGATTCCTTGCCCTAACTTTGGACATTTCTTGGCCAGAGTAGCAACAACAGTAGTTGCAAACTCCAGAACACACTGAGGTGCCAGTGGAAAGTATAGTGTACAGAATGATTCCTGTCACTCTGAGGGGAACAGAGGTAGCAGTGTGTGGATGAAAGTCTCATGATTTCAGTTGTCTCTATACTAATGCAGAGTATGAGAAACAAGCAAGAAGAATTTGAGCTTTTAATCAAGGTTGCCAATATGGCCTAATAGGTATTACTGAAACCTCATGGGATGAGACTCGTGACTGGAATGTAGAAACTGAGGAGTATAACCTGTTCCAATGGAATAGACCAAACAGGAAGAGAGGAAGAGTACCATTGTATGCAAATGATATGTACACTTGCGAATAGATCAATGACTTGGTGTATGGAAGGCAGATTGAGAGTAAAAAAAAAAAAAAAAAGAGTAAAAAATGGAGAAGATGGAAACAAGAGCCACCTTACTGCTATAGACCTCCAAGCCAAACTGAAGACTTGGATGATGCCTTCCAACAGCAGATTACCAAACATTAAAAAGAGTTGTGTGACTTGAACTACTATGGTATATCTGTTGGAATGCAAACTCTGCCAAGAATGTAAGGTCCAACAAATTCTTCAATTGCCTCACTGACAATTGCGCTTCCCAGAAGATGGGAGAAACAACAAGGGAGTCATCTCTCTGGGACTTGGTCCTCACTAACAGGGAGGAACTGACTGACAAAGTGAAAGTACTGGGAACCTTAGGAGGAAGTGATCATGACCTCTAGTGTTTAATTATACAAAGGCAAGGGAAAACTGAGTGCAGTTGGACTTGCACTCTGGACTTTAAGAAAGTTGATTTCAAAAAGGTTAAGGAACTACTGGGTGAGATCCCATGGTTAGAAATAGTCAAAGAGAAGGGAGTCCAAGAAGGGTGGGAGTTTCTTAAAGGTGAAATACCGAAGACACAAAGGCAGACAATTCCAGCAAGAAAAAAATGTAGGAACCACTGAAAGAAACCAGTGTGGATGCATAAGGAGCTTACAGATGAGCTGAGTTGTAAGAAGGGGAAGTGTAAGAAATTGAAGAAAGGAGAAATAAGAAAGGAAGAGTATATATAAGTAGCCAACAATTGCAGGGAGAAGGTCAGGCAGGCCAAAGCTCAGAATGAACTCAGGCTTGCAAGAGAAGTTAAAAATAATTTTAAAATGTTTATTTGGCTATGTTCAAAGCAAGAGGAAGAATAAGCAAGGAGTAGGTCTTCTGCATGGAAAAGATGGAGAAATGCTATTGGGTGACAGAGAGAAGGTGGAACACCCAACACCTACTTTGTCTGTCTTTACAGAGCGCCCAAAGTGGTGGTATCAGAATTAACAATGCAAGGATGGAACTGCAGCCCAAGATGGGAAAAGAGAGGATAAAGGATCACCTAGCTACTTTAAAGGAATTCAAATTTCCAGGGCCTGATGAACTGCACTCAAGAGTACTAAAGGAGTTTGTGGATCTCATCTCAGAGACTCTGTCTATAATCTTTGAGAATTCTTGGAGATCAAGTGGGGTTCCTGCAGACGGGAAGTGAGCATATGCTGTCCCCATGAAACACTTACCTACATTTCCACTATCTTGGCAGGATTGAAGCTCAGCTTATGCTCCACCCCCTACTGCATCCAGGCAGCAGCCCAGAGACCGCACGGCCTCTCCCAATTCTCCTGAACAATTCCACGGATAACCACAATGGACTACAAGGTAGTCATATACTACTTTTAATTTGTTTACTATTTTGACTTTTGTATTTTCTAAAGTATTACTGTGAGTTTTCCTTGATTTTCTTGTTTTATCTTTTTGTAAGCCACTTTGAGGGTGCTGCTGCTGCTTACAATCAAGCAGTGTATTTATCAATACTTATTCTCAGTTCCCTACAGCAGTATTAGTATTACTGGGCTACTTCACAAGGTTGGCATAACCCACACTTTCTTAACCATTATAACCCCACCCACCCCTATTGATCGATTTGTACTTGCAGGTTTTGTTTTCATACTGTAAGAATGTTCAGAATTTATTTAACAGTTAGAGCATGAAATCCTTTCATCCTTGCATCCTTTTGCTTTTGAGTGAACACCTTACTACCAAGTCACATGAACACTAAAAACCTGGATTTCTCATTTGTTTTCTACTGGCAACAACCACATCTCAACTAGGGTAGGCAAAAGAAAGTTTTGAAGAAACTTCAAAATGAACCAGAAAGTCCTCTTGCATTATCTGAATGCAGAGAAAAGCTCACGTGAGGTCGCTTCCAGACAACCTGCTTATTAAGCACTCATCCCGATTTGCAGGGAAAATTGATGATGTTGACTATTTAACAAACTTTCATCCTGATTGTTTGAAAAGCAAGATTTGTTGTATCAAAGCAAGCATGATCCCACACTTTCCACTGCCTTTCCCCAACACTTTCCTTATTGCATAAGCCTTATTGTTTAGGTAAGTGGGCTTGTTGCGAAGGACTTCCCAATCAACAATAACGTGAATTTGCCAGTATGTCCCAATTCTAAATGTCCACCATACCTTGTATTGAGAATTACAGTGCACTTCATTGCACAGGTTCATGGGTTCATTTCCCAGGCTTTCCACAGGATATGCATTTATACTGAAGTCCTGTGAGGAAGGCAAAGGGACAGAAAGGAGACAACGTTCAAAAAGATAAACTGTGTATGTAAACCAACAACTTTATCATGTTGCAATAGCATGCACTTCAAACAGGAATAAATGTTGAAATTCTGAAGTAGAGGTGTTGGTTATTAAATACCTGGTTTAGCAAGTAGTGAGAGCCAACACTAAAAAAAAACCTAATCAGTGGATGATTTTGGGCACATATTCTTGACTGGGAATGCTGAGTTGCAGGAAAAGGTCAAAAGAATGTAAATGACACCCTTCCCTTTGGCATAATGCCATCTTTTCAGTTTTAAAGTGCAGTCACTTGTCTACTTAGAAGTAAATCCAAGAAGCTTGCTTGCAGGTAAGTGCATAAAAGTTAAAAGTTAAAGGACCCCTAGAGGGTTAAGTCCAGTCGAATTTGACTATGGGGTGTGGCGCTCATCTCCGCTTTCAGGCCGAGGGAGCTGGCATTTGTCCGCAGACAGCTTTCTGGCTCATGTGGCCAGCAAGACTAAACCACTTCTGGCACAACAGAACACAGTGATGGAAGCCAGAGTGCACGGAAACACTGTTTACATCCCCATCACAGCGGTACTACTTGTGCTGGCATGCTTTCAAACTGTTAGGTTGGCAGGAGCTGGAACAAAGCAACAGGAGCTCACCCCATCATGCAGATTCAAACTGCTGACCTTATGATCAGCAAGTTCAAGAGGGTCAGTGGTTTAGACCACAATGCCACCCACGTCTCAGGTGAGTGTGTATAGGCTTGCAGTCTAAGTCATTAAAGCATGAATGCTTGGGTTGTTGTTTTTGAACAAACCTTTGCTTTTAAAACTTTCCATCTGGATTCCCACCTACTCACTCTCTCCATTTAAACTATGGGAGAAATGAATGAAACACAGTATGGAAGAACTGATGCGTCTGTAGAGAAATGTTGCATTCTACAGAAGCCTTATGTTCCCCTCCTGCTTCTCTGGCATGAAAGCCAAGCCAGGGCCTAACGGTTCTTTCCTCACAGTTCTCAAAACCCCAATTGGCAAGTCTAAGGAATCTTGGTGTTTCCAAGCATTCAGTAATGACTCTACAGTGGACCCTTGGGTTACGTAACTTTCAGGTTGCGAATGTGGCAAACCTAGAAGTGGGTTTGCCGCTTGCGCAGAAGCGCTCTGTGTGCCTCGCACATGCGCAGAAGAGGCACCTCCAGTTACGAAGATTTCAGGATATGGCCTGGCCTCCGAAATGGATCCCGTTCATAACCGGAGGTACCACTGTATTTGTAACCTACTTTCCCAGACAGTCTTGTTCAGAGAACCTCTATTACATCCTATTTGTATTCCATCTCTACTAACTGACTATCTTCCTCAAGGTACACAGTGCAACATAGTTTGGTGGAGACAACAACCTGTCTCTCTTTGCTGTTCTGGTTAGCGGGCAAAACAACAACAACCCTACTTCTTGATCCCTTGGGAACCAGGCTATTCCTGCAATGTAGTGTTTTGTAATGTACTATATTTTTCCGTGTATAAGATGCCCTCCCGTATAAGATGACCCCTATTTTTTTGAACCCAAAATTAAGAAATCAATATTTTCAGCATCACACAGAACAATGTTGGTATTTTATTAAATATTCAAAGCACCGGTATATTTAGTACCATATATTTAAACATCAGTGGCGGAATGGTTGGTGGAAGTGGTAAGCAGCAGAGCATGACCCTCTGGCACAGGGGGCGGACAAGCGGGCACCAGAGGGACACAACTTGAGTTGTTGAGCAACTCCACCCATGCCCGTGCCAGAGAGTGAACCCCAACCTGAACCTGAGATCAGGCCACCTGGGCCACCCGCCCCAGAGCCCAAGCCTAAACCCCTGTGCATTCACCATCCCCATATAAGATGACCTCCAATTTTTGAATAATTCTTTTTTTTTTTTTTTTTTTGCAAAAAATGTCTTATACACGGAAAAATACAGGTATATAAAACAGAGAGAACAATTATAACAAAGCAATGAAAAGGAAAATATTGAGAACAAAACCATAAAATCAGCTCTTGGGTGGCTCAAATAACAGAAAGTCAACCACCCTCAATAAAATATCCAGAGTTGGGTAGGGGGTAGACCCATATACTTTTTTCTTTTATAGAATGCCTACCTGACATGAACTGGAACAGCATGCTGTTTTGGTCGGCACATTGAAGGCATGTTTAGCTGGGAAAGGCAGTTGAGCTGGAAGGTGCTCCTGAAACATCCTTACAGCCTGTTGTGCTGGCAACAATAATTGAGGAGGCATCTTAAAACTAAACTCAAGACCCGCCCTTTAGGAATGTAGATGCCAGCCCATTTTCTCCTACTCAGGTAGAAGAGGAAGTTCATAAGATAGCTACAAAAGGAAGAGGCTCATTGTCTAGAGGAATGGAGTTGTGAAAGGTACTTTCTTAATCTCCCTCCCTCCCATTTCTGTTTACAGTCAAGCAGTAGTTACTTGAGAACTCTTGATTTGTGCTAGATAAAGAATTTAACTTGAGCAACTTCTCTCAAGGCTGGAATACTCCCTCAGGTAGCAGCTGTTTTCTGAGCGATTTCAAAGCAGTTTTCCCTAATTCTAGTGACCCAATTCAGATGAAAAGAAGGAGAAAAGAACACTAATTACGAAGGAGGCTCTGCCTAGAGATGTTTCTCCATCGCCATCTCACCTCCTTTCCCCCGATTTGTGCTAGATAATGAAATCATCAGGTGTTGTTTTCCTGTGAGATAAATTTTGTGGTTTAATTTAAAACTTTTACCCCACAACATGCACAGACTCAAGACACCTTACAATAGTAATCTAAAAGAGGTGATGAAGCTATCCAATTATATGATAATTAGTAGACTGACAGACAGATTGTGAATCATCGGAACCAACTCCTAGGGGCCAAGGTCCCTTCAGTCCCCTATAAAATATTTGAGGGCCCTCCTCCATTGATGGGCATTCCCATTCAAATGGTGTGTGTGCACTGTGTCTTGTGATCAATTATGTGGGTGGAGCTTACCTGCCCCCCACCATATTTTATTGAAGTTGGCACCCCTGTTGTGAATCAAAAATATTTAAAGCACAGACAAAACTTTAAAAATCAATGAGCAGACATAGATTTCTACTTGAGTCAGTCATGCTCAGAAAAGACCCACTGAAATCAGTAAACTTAAGTTAGTCAAAACTGAAGTTGTGTACACATTACCAACTTAAACTGCAGGGAGGTCATCCAGCACCCACTCCCTGCATCTCAGATAGCATTTGCATGTCATTGTAAGCATCTGTACTTTTGATGCATTTCCAAGTTGCCCACTGCCCACGCCTGTGGGTAGAGAGGGGGCATGGATGTCTTCATATGTCTTGGCTACAAATCTAATCTGTTGTGGGCAGGTGGAGAGAGACACATCAACATGCAGTTTTTCTTGGGAGACTACATAATAGATGTGGATTGTGGCTAATATAATGCATACATGGCTTCACAAGGCAATGGTGGAAGCATGCTGGATGCAGAATAGATGGGAATGTGTACACAGTCCAAATATGCCTGGTCTAAAGCATCATTGTATCAACAATGCCAATACACAGATAATTGTTGTTGTTGTTTAGTCGTTTAGTCGTGTCCGACTCTTCGTGACCCCATGGACCAGAGCACGTCAGGCACTTCTGTCCTCCACTGCCTCCCGCAGTTTGATCAAACTCATGCTGGTAGCTTCAAGAACACCATCCAACCATCTCATTCTCTGTCGTCCCCTTCTCCTTGTGCCCTCCATCTTTCCCAACATCAGGGTCTTTTCCAGGGAGTCTTCTCTTCTCATGAGGTGGCCAAAGTATTGGAGCCTCAGCTTCACGATCTGTCCTTCCAGTGAGCACTCAGGGCTGATTTCCTTCAGAATGGATACGTTTGATCTTCTTGCAGTCCATGGGACTCTCAAGAGTCTCCTCCAGCACCATAATTCAAAAGCATCAATTCTTCGGCGATCAGCCTTCTTTATGGTCCAGCTCTCACTTCCATACATCACTACTGGGAAAACCATGGCTTTTACTATACGGACCTTTGTTGGCAAGGTGATGTCTCTGCTTTTTAAGATGTTGTCTAGGTTTGCCATCGCCTTTCTCCCAAGGAGCAGGCGTCTTTTAATTTCGTGACTGCTGTCACCATCTGCAGTGATCATGGAGCCCAAGAAAGTAAAATCTCTCACTGCCTCCATTTCTTCCCCTTCTATTTTCCAGGAGGTGATGGGCCCAGTGGCCATGATCTTCGTTTTTTTGATGTTGAGCTTCAGACCATATTTTGCGCTCTCCTCTTTCACCCTCATTAAAAGGTTCTTTAATTCCTCTTCACTTTCTGCCATCAAGGTTGTGTCATCTGCATATCTGAGGTTGTTGATATTTCTTCCGGCAATCTTAATTCCGGCTTGGGATTCATCCAGCCCAGCCTTTCGCATGATGAATTCTGCATATAAGTTAAATAAGCAGGGAGACAATATACAGCCTTGCCGTACTCCTTTCCCAATTTTGAACCAATCAGTTGTTCCATATCCAGTTCTAACTGTAGCTTCTTGTCCCACGTAGATAATAGGTACGCTTAAAATATCTTGCTGGTTCAGTTGAAAATTGTTCCAATTAACCAATGTGCCAAAAGTTAGGCTTATTTTGCTTTAACAAGGCTATCCAGAAGTTACTGAAAAGAGTTGCTACTTTCTTAACAACACTAGCCAGGGCATGAGCTAAACTGTGTAACACTTTTGCAAAACTTGGATTATAAATTTCAGTTATTTTGATTTTATGTTTGTACATTTTATCATGGTTAATTGTTGCTTACAGAAACGGGACGCGACGGGACGACAAAAGTGAGGGCTGGAGGCTGTCGCCGCAGCAATTCAGGCTGCTGTACACTCCCCCTTGAAGGCACCTGGTTGGGTGCCTGGCCGAGGGCGTGGGCGCCAGCCAGGTGAGTGGGAGGCAGGGGGCAAACGCCCCCTGCTTGAGGCGGAGTCCGGCTCCCGTCCACAACCACTCCCCTCTCTTGCAGGGAGGAGAGTCTTTACAGAAACTAAATCTGAAAACTAATACAATGCCATTTTAAATCTAGGGACACAATTACTTCATTCAAACCAGGGGTTGGCAAGGCTTACTGGGCATGGGTTGGATCACTCCCGTAGAGATCCTCCGTGGGCCGAGGATCGCGCCTGCACATGTCCGCAGTGCCAGAAATCGCTTCTGCGCATGCCCAGATGCCGAAAATTGCGCCTGCACTGAAGCGATTTCAGTCGTCTGGGCATGCACATAAATTATTTCTGGCGCTGCGGACATGTGCAGATATAATTTCCGGAGCCGCGAAAGAGAGTCCCCAAGCCACGCCATGCTGGTTTAGCGCAGCAGCGGGGACTTGCCAAGTGGGCGGCTCGGTTCGGGGGTGGCTCATGGGTCAGTTAAGCGACCCTCATGGACTGCTTCTGGCCCATGGGCCTTAGGTTACCGACCTCTGATTCAAACTAAGTAATTATGCCATTTGTTGGCTCGACTGCCAGGTTTTAATTAAGTTGGTTTTATTGATTTATGTTTAATTTTCCTTTATTTCTCACCACGTTTGTTATATCATTTCGTCTATTCTGTTTTATATTATGATTATTTATGGCAGTCGTTCCCATATTTTTCTCTTCCATGGACCTCTTGAAAATTGCTGGGGGTTTTGGCATATCTCTTATTGATTTTTAATTGCAATGTGCTGTGGTAGATGCAGCATGATTTTTAGTTGCATTTTTACATTCATGCCACGGAACAGCTTAAAATAGCTCACAGATTTGCATATCCTCTAGCTAGGATTATGTATTCAGTAGTTCACTTTAACTGCATGAAACTTGAGTAATTTCAGCCAGGGCTTGCCAGCATCACCTAGTGTTGCCAGGGATGCAGAACGCTGCCTTACACCCAACCAGGCTGTTGGGTACTGAATTCAGTATTGGCAACATCTGACTTGTCCTTGGAAACTTCCCAGGGCTTTCTTCATTTGAAAAATTAGCAATGGAGGTGACACTTCTGGCATTATTGATCTCATAAGAATACTGAAATGGCAACCACAGAGGAGAGCCGGGTGTGTTTTAGGGCACACTCTCAGTTTACAATGGGCTTCAGTGAGAACCCCCTGCAACAGGGCTGGAGGACCTGTCACCCTCCAGATGTTGTTGGCTGCCATCTCTCACCAGCAACAGTCGGGGATGATGAAGGTTGTTGTTGTAGGCAGCATCTGGAGGGCCACAGGTTCACTGTTCCTGCCCTGCTGTGAACCAAGCAAACACCGTAATTCTCTCCCAGAATCCTCTGGAATGTGCAGGGATTCTGTAGTAAAAAGCACAGGTGTTAAATATATATATAGAAACAGTTCCATGACATGAACAAGTTTGAAAACCACAGTACAGTGGTACCTTGGTTCTCAAACACCTTGATACTCAAACAACTTGGAACCCAAACACTGCAAACCCGGAAGTAGGTGTTCTGGTTTGCGAACTTTTTCTGGAAGCCCAATGTGCTCCATTTTGAGTGTTATGCTTCTGATTTGAGTGCCACACTTCCGATTTGAGTGTTACACTGAGGTCTGTCAGTTTTTGCTATTTATTTTGCGTTTGTGTGGCTCTTTTTGTTTTCTTTTTGTTTTTGTGACTCTGTGGAACCCAGTTCAGCTGCTGATTGATTGACTGTGTGTCTGCAGTACATTGTTTATTGCTTTCATTTTATGGATCAATGGTCTCATTAGATAGTTAAAATTCATGTTAAATTGCTGTTTAGGGATTAATCCATTCTGCATTACTTTCTATGGGAAAGCGCGCCTTGGTTTTGGAACGCTTTGGTTTTGGAACGAACTTCCGGAACAGATTATGTTTGAGAACCAAGGTACCACTGTATTAACACACTGACGCAAGCTTCACCAGCTGAACATTACTTCATCAGAACGGGAGGGTGAAAATTAAAGTTATGTTAGCTTAAACAAAAGACATTTTTATTGAGTAAACAGTGGGTTTGTGCTATTACATGGTTCATTTAATGAAAAAGTTAAAGCCACTTCTGTTTTACTACAAAAATTTCATGGCAGGTGATGATCACCTGTTGTTAGTGCTACATTTTACATTGACTGATTATGATGATTAGGAGTCATTCCCGCCTGCCTTATGTGTAATAACATTATCAGAGTTTGCAATGTTAATGTTGCAAATATATCTGAATCACTCTGCAGAGTTGATGGAGTAACTTCAAATGCAAGTGTTAACAAGCATACCATGCAAACCATACAACAATATAATGAGACGGGATTTGCATCTTGGCCAGCATCCTACACTGTAGGGAGGTATCTCATATCTAAACTATCTCATATCTAAACAAACCTGATGGATTAGCCCAAGATTACCCAGATGTTAGTATGTCACATGGATAAAGCAAGAAGTCTTGGCATGCACAAAATCAATGGGGAAATTAAATGTACTACAGAACAAAATGACAAGTGAGCAGTCACATTCTTATTCTTTCAACAAATCCAGAAAAAAATACATAGAATAGAGGAATATGACCATACTTCATGGGAAAAGACTGGTGAATTTTGAGGAAAATAATCAGGCAAAAACAAAGTTTCATATAACAACGTGACAAGGGTGGATGGGCCCTTTACTCATCGACATTGTCACAATATTACTTTGAAGATGCCCAGACTTCCATGGTACACTTTTTCATCAGAAACAGAGTTTTCGAGGTAGATTCTCATGAAAATATTCCTGCCAATCAAGTGTTTTCTCCTTGGTTTAAGTTTTAATGAGGAGAGATCAGTATTTTCAACAGTATTTTCTAGACCTAGCTTTCGTTGCCTTAGAAAAGTTTTCACTGCCCTGTGTTTCCAAACAATGCCTTCAGCCTTTTTGGAAGGAAAGTATACAGGGGATTCCTAATGCACAGTGAGCATTTGTGTTATTGAGGAGGTGAAAGATGTCATACATTCGCTTTTGCAGTGTCCCTTGTATAGAGATCTCAGAGTGCATTTTTCCAGAGACCTTTTGAGAACAAGAGCTGACTGGACCCAGAACCGTAGATAGATGATCTTGCATCCCTGGCAGAACTGTCCAGATTGCGCTCCCTAGCCTCTCCTCCACCCCCCCCCTTCCACCCATTCAATTCACTCTCTATTTAAAACCATTTCTTATGAGGCAATAATAGATATTTATGGACATATTTTTAGCTGATTTTTGCCCCCCTCCTTCGCCTGCACCCCTGGCCCTGACTGGACCCTAACAGATATGACTTGTGATCTGTTGGCAGACCATAATAAAGACATTACAAGTAAGGTGGCAACTACCTTTGAAGTAGCAGCTCCAAAAATTTGCTTCTCTGGTGTTTGTCCTAGCAGGCAGTGGCGTAGCGTGGGTTGTCAGCACCCGGGGCAAGGCAAGTAATTTGCGCCCCCTAACCCTAACCCCCAGATGTTGCGCCCGATGCGGCCGGCCCCCCCTGCACCCCCCACGCTACGCCACTGCTAGCAGGAATCTATATCTGCTACTAATTTTTGGATTGTAGGTATCTGTACTATCCCTATGCTTTGCATAAGACAGAAATAAAATCACTCTATCCATCCAAACTATGGAATTCACTGTCACAAGTCAGTTACAGTTAAATACATTCTTCTGAACAATGATCTCAAGGTTGACAGAAACAGCATTCTTCAGGCACTCAAGGCCTGGTTAAAGAGGAATGTTCTACAAATTCATACTGAAAGTTAATAATGGTGCAAACAGGCACACTTCACTGGGGATGGCATCCCACAACTGGAGAACCACCACTTGTTGTGGGGCAACGTTGTGGGGCAACGTCAGCCAGACAGCTCCCAGTGGTCACACCTCTTTTGGGCTTGGGAGAAGGTGTTCTTTTGTATGCTGCTTTCAGGGTTAAGCAGCATGCCCCTGGATATCTGTTGTGGGGAATAGGAGTGGTAGAGGGTTATTGTCTTCACATTTTGCTTGTGAGCAACCCAGAGGCATCTGGTTGGATGCTACGGGGAAAGGATGATGAGTTAGATAGCCCTTTGGTTCTTAAATGACTAGCATACTTGTCCCACTAAGAATTATAGTACAGTGGTACCTCGGGTTAAGTACTTAATTCGTTCCGGAGGTCCGTTCTTAACCTGAAACTGTTCTTAACCTGAAGCACCACTTTAGCCAATGGGGCCTCCTGCTGCTGCCGAACCGCCGGAGCACAATTTCTGTTCTCATCCTGAAGCAAAGTTCTTAACCCGAGGTACTATTTCTGGGTTAGCGGAGTCTGTAACCTGAAGCATATGTAACTGAAGCGTATGTAACCCGAGGTACCACTGTATGACTGTTATACTTTCCTTCCTATCATCTTAGGTGCCTCATAATTCTAAGTTCATGAATTCCAATGAGTCATTGGTATAAAGGGATATCCTGCACCCACATAGAGGCAATTTAGCGGAGGGAGAGGTTAGTGACATGAAACAAGATTTCAAACACATTAATTAGTTGCTATTTGCAATGTATGTCATGGCAATTAACTGTTCTTTTAAAAAAGATTTTTCAAAAAGGCAAATTAGACCTGCAACACTGTCAAAAGGAGCAGCACAGTCTCCTGCCTAACCTGGATTAGGTTATCATAGCAATCCATTACAATGAATTCAAATTGAATGCCATTGTTTTTTAGAAATATTTCCTGCTAGATAAGGAGAATTCTCCTGTGTTCCTATCGACACCATACATTTAGGGCAGTATCATACCAATTTAAATAGTCATTAATCCAAAGAATACTGGGAACCTGGGAAAGATCAAGGGACACTTGTGGGTGAGTGGTTGCTGCTGGTATAAATACAGTGTTACCTCAGGTTACAGACGCTTCAGGTTACAGACTCCGCTAACCCAGAAATAATACCTCGGATTAAGAACTTTGCTTCAGGATGAGAACAGAAATCATGTGGCGGCGGTGCAGCAGCAGCGGGAGGACCCATTAGCTGAAGTGGTACCTCAGGTTAAGAACAGTTTCAGGTTAAGAACGGACCTCCAGAACTAATTAAGTTCTTAACCCGAGGTACCACTGTACTTAAATGGTAAAGGTAAAAATAGGGACATGGGTGGCACTGTGGTCTAAACCACTGAGCTTCTTGGGCTTGCCAATCAGAAGGTTGGTGGTTCAAATCCCCACAACGGGGTGAGCTCCCGTTTCTCTGTCCCAGCTCATTCCAACCTAGCAGTTTGAAAGCACACCAGTGCAAAGAGGTACCGCTGTGGCAGGAAGGTAAACAGCATTTCTGTGTGCTCAGGCTTCTGCCCTGGTGTTCCGTTGTACCAGAAGCTGTAAAGTCATGCTGGCCACATGACCTGGAAAGCTGTCTGTGAACAAAAACCAGCTCCCTCGGCCTGAAAGTGAGATGAGCGCTGCAACCCCATAGTCACCTTTGACTGGACTTAACCATCCAGGGGTCCTTTACCTTTACCTTTTACCTTAAATACTAAAATGCCTATATGCATGTCAAAGTCTCAGATCCTTTTTAGCTCAAAAAGAAAAAGATGATTGACATGTTTTGATAACATTGTTATAGTTAGGGCTTTTGTGTGTGATAATGGGTCAGTGTGTCTGGCTGTTAACCGGAAGTTTGGTGGTTTGAGGCCACCGAAGGACGGCTGTGGACAGGATTCCTACATTGCGAGAGGTTGAACTAGGCAACCCTCAGAGTCCCTTCCAACTCTATATTCTATTATTCCTTGATTCTGCAATGGACCAGTCCACCATTTTCCATGGTTGAGTTGCCTGTTTATTATTTGTTTATAAAATTAATATTCCACCCCTCATCACATGTAAGCTCAGACTAGGTCACGACAATTTACTGAATAAACAATAAAAGGGACAATATAATTTACTTCAAAATGCAACCATTCCCAACCAATTAACTCTCAGGCAAATAATGATCCTTTCAGAAGATCTAACAGAAGGGGAGAGTCTTCAGTTGATCCTGAAAAATAGTCAAAGTTGGTTCCGCCTTCAGTGATGAGGGTATTTCAGAACTGTGGCATTATCACTAAGAAAGCCTTCCAGGCAGCCACATCTCCTCTTCTGTATCCAGGGAATTATCCTTGTATACACCTGTATTTTCCCTTCTCATACCAGCACTTCACATTAGACAACCTGCATGCATGTGTGACAGAAGAGCTAGCAGAAGTGCAATTGGCAGTGGATGAGTGGGGTGGAATATTGGATACAGTTAGAAGGAATGACTAAGTGTTGGTTGGGAAACGACAGCCATAGTGGGGAGAGTGGGGCTGTGGGAGACAGAGAGGCTGAGGGCATATGAGGCAAGAGGGATAATGAATGCATCTGTGAGAGTTAAGATAGCTGTTATGAATATGAGAAGTGTGGAGGGAAAATAGATCTTACCCACGTGTGGGTAATTAACAAAAGAATCATCTGGGTGCCTAGATTCAAAGCGTGGGGCTTTGCACACTCTCCAGTGGGACAGAGCCCCAAGCAGAGTTAAAAGCACACTCAAAATTAAGCAGCAGTTTAGCATGGAATACTGGCTATTAGACCCTTTTCATATCATGATTAATTTCTTACAGCGCTCTCTACCCCTCTTGCAATGAACAGATCACAAACTGTACAGTTTAAACTGCTTTATTTACTAAATCCAAAGGTCTGGTTCATGCATTGTTCCATGCATCAGCAAGGAGAACACAGGTAGAATACTCTTGGGTGTAAACTGCAGAGCATAGTTTCAAACTTGCGGTTCAAACATTGGAGCAAGTTCAGGCATATCTGTCCTGGTCAGTTACATGGTGTGGAGAGAGTGTGAGAGGAAGAGAAGTAGCTTCACTTCCTCCCTCATGAATGTAAGGGGGTGTGACCTAACTGAGTCTAGGAATAGACCTCTCTGGTCTTAACCCCTTCATTCACATATTCAAGCACATATTCATAGTTACGTTTGACTGCAATTTCTCACAAGTAGGGCAGTCAAGTATGTTATGTCGGAACACCAGAGCAACTCACTATATAATGACTCCTTGTTCTGGAAGTTTCTTAATTAAGAACAAGTTTGCGTTTTAACCATCGATGTTCTGGTCTGGCTGGATTCCTTTGGGTGGATTCCAAAGAAAATAATCTCACACCACTTATCTAGTGTAGATGTAGGAATATAAAGGGAGAGTCCTACTGCTCTCTACATGGCAGTAGGTGGTTGCTGGCACCCGTCTGTCTCAAGAGACAATGGAAGAGTGTGCTATCAGCAGTAAAGTCAATCTCTTTTCTTTTCTTTGCTGCCTAGTGCAGTAGACCGGTCCACTTGTCAAGTGCTTCTTTGAGCTCCCAGAACCCACTGAAGCAGGAAGACAGTGGCAGGTCAGCACCTTATTGACTGGGGTAGCTGACCAGTGAGGCACAATGATCTCTCCCATCATCAAAATCTACCGTATGCCTATCAGGTTGAGCTTATAACTTGTAACTGTTGCTTCCCATGTTGTTTTTGATGCATTATCAGCACTGGATGACCTCTCCTGGGGCCCAAGACTGGGCAGTTTGCCACCTTAGGGACTCCACTCTGGATTTGTGCAGGGTTTAGTCAATGGCCTTTTCTTCTCCAGAAGATGTTCTGCAAGGCAGCAAAGAGAGATTATTCCTCAGGGTTTACTCCTGAAGCCTCTCTCACAGATAAGTATAGCCACAGGGCAGTGGCTAGTTTCTCCTAGATGGGCTATCTTCCCAGGTTGATGAGGCCCACCTGCCCCTCATTTCCCTCTACAGCACATTAAGTTGTTAATTTCCCTCCTTGGTATTATGTTGCTATAAATGCAGCACAGTCTACAAGCATTACCAGCAACAGAAAGAAACTGCTTTTCTTCAGTATTATTTATTCAGTATCACAGTAAAAGTTCTACTGAATTATGAGATTATTTGTCTGCAAAATTTCAAACATTTCAACAGTAACAGGCATTTTATTTCAATTGTCTGCAGTAGGTCACTTGATAGTGCACTGACCTCTAGAGGCTATTCTACAGAATAGAAAAAGAGCAGGGAAACCCAACAGAGGATTTATGGGCTAAGCCTGTGTTGTGAGCTTTTAACCACCACTTTGCTTACTTTCAAGCCTGGCAAGTTTCTAACAGCACACTGGCTATTCTCCATGTTTCCCCTCAACAGCACCAGGTGAAAACTCAAGGTCACATCCTGCTTCCCTGATATTAGACCGCTTTCTTCCAATTTCCCAAGAAAACAAAAAACTATTTACAGAGCAAGTCTGTCATGTCCTCTCTCTAAAAGTTTCAAACTGGGAAAATAGGTGTAATCATAAGAAGCTGTGATGGTAAAACCACCCAAAGAGCTTGGTGGTGTGGGTGGGATACAGATGTAATAAATAATATAGAACTAAACCATCAACAGAGTGATATTAATTTGTGCATGAGCTGCCAGTTGGTGAAAGCAGCTTGAGCAGTCCCTCCTTCTTGCCAGTCGAGGAAGCAAGGAAGGAGCAGAAAACTACAAATTGACTTAGCAGTTCATCCAGATATTTTGAGGGAAATCTGGAACTCAGGAGAGTAGCTGAGGTATCAATCAATCAATAGACTTTATTTGCGTAGCCGACAGGCCATAGCATCAAAGGACAAACACATATAAATATAACCTCGGAGGGATGGTCAGGACAGGGAGAAAGATAATAATAACCAGATGCAGATAAATTAATAATCTCAGTACTCAGTAATAAAACATAATGATAATAATAATAAGATCCTAGGCAAGGAATCCGGGTGACGACACTGATGTCATTCAGATAGCAGCTCTCAGTCTCATTGCTCTCTCGATAAATTTGGCAACCTTCTCTGTTGTCGAGCTGTTCTGGTCGGCTAGGAGTGAGAACAATTTGGCTTCACAAGAGCGACCCGGGATGGCAGATAGGAGCGGCGTGATGGTCTCGTCCCTGAGATCTTTATATAGGGAGCAAGACAAGAGAACGTGTGACACAGTCTCCACGTATCCAGCTCCACAGGGGCAGAGCCGGTTCTCAAATGAAATTTTTTGATATCTACCTTCAAGAACAGCTGAGGGTAACATATTTAGTCTGGCCAGTGTAAAGGCCTATCTGAGATTTGGAATGGTTAAGGTAGACAAATAAGGTGCCCAAGAATCAAAGTGGGAGGGGGGCAGATAAGCGTACCAAGCACTAAATTTCTTAATATAGGCCAGATTATTCTGCTGCTCAGTATCCTTCATGCGCTGGTCAATAATGGTTTTTGCCTTGGGGAGACCCATTTTCAGGAGATGCTGTGCTTGGAGGCCACATGTAAGTAGTTTTTGATGCACTACTTTGGACCACCTACTTCTATGAGCATCTCATGCTACTAGAGGTAGTAGTCCGGATGGGTTTAAATTTAAGCGAAGCCAATAGTTGAATGTTCTTAACCAGGTTTGGGTTTCGACAGAGAGGAGGCCAGTCTCCAGCCGTAGGGCCGCATTTGCTGCGCATGGTGGAACAGCTAGAATCTGTCTTAAGAATTTAGACTGGACCGTTTCAAATGTGCGGCAATGATTTCCCATCCAGATTTGGGCCCCGTAGAGTAATTGCGCCAAGGGTTTTGCTTGAAAGACCTCCAGAGCTGCTGGAATATGTCTGCCCCCCTTCGTAAAGTAAAAGTGAGACAGTATTTTGGCGCTTTGAGATGCTTTTTCCCTAGCATATTTATGATGGGCCTCCCAGGCCCCTGTTGACTGGAAAACTACTCCGAGGTATTTGAAAATTTTGACCTGTTCTATTGGCTGATTGTCCATCTCCCATCTGTGATGTCTGTGTCTCCTAGCGAAGACCATGACTTTGGTTTTTTGGTGATTAACCACCAGTTGATCTCTCCTGCAGTAGGCTGAAAATTCTCTTAGTACCCTTTTGAGGCCTACTTTAGTTCGTGATAAGAGAACTGCGTCGTCCGCATAGAGGAGCGCTGAAATTGATTTTTCAGCCAGTTTGGGGGCATGAAACTCCGGGGATGTTAGGTATTTGACCATGTCATTTATATATAAGTTGAATAAGGCCGGGGCTAAAATGCAGCCCTGCTTGACTCTTTTGGTGGCTGGTACAGGGCCAATTAGTTGCCCATTTACTGAGGTTCTTACATATAACTTGGAGTCTTTATATAGGCTTTTTATCAAGAATAGTAATCTTTTGTCAATGTTGGTAGCATTGAGTTTAGCCCAAAGTTTGACTCGTGAGATCATGTCAAAGGCCGCCTTCAGGTCAATAAATGCTGTGTATCGAATCCCACGTGTTTTATTGACATATTTGTCAATGAGGTGTGCTAATACGAAGCAGTGGTCTATTGTTGTTCTACCCTGTCTGAAGCCGGCCTGCTCCTCTGCCAGAACTGCCTCAGTTTCCATCCAGTCAATTAGTTTGAAGTGGAGGTGTTTGGCATACAATTTGCTGGGGATAGTAAGGAGGCTAATGGGTCTATAGCTCGCTGGATCTGCCATAGGACCCTTTTTATAGATTGGGATGATTACTGCCTCTGTCCAGCAACCAGGGATTATGCCTGTTGAATCGATGTATGTAAATATTGACGCCATTAAAGGAGCCCACCAACTGATATTGTTCTTCATGAGCTCTGCTGGAATGTGGTCTATGCCCGGGGCTTTGTTGTTTTTCAGTTGGGCAATTAGTTTCCCCACCTCCTCTATGAAAACAGGGGACCAATATGGTAAATTCTTGGAGTAGGCACTTGGATCATTGTGCTGGGCTTTGTCGTCATAGAAGAGGGTTTGAAAATATTTCATCCACTCCTGGGGTTCTACAGTACATGTGGGACCAATCCACTCCTGGCCCAGGAGGCCCATAATGGTACACCAGAAGGAGGTTGAGTCTTTCTCATTCGAGGCCTTCACTAAATTACACCAGGCCAGTCTCTCAGCTTTTTGTTTTTTTACCTTTAATAGCTGATTGTAGTTTCGTCTTAAATAAGCCATAAAGTAAGCCATAAATAGCGAGGGTGCTCTGGTGTTTCTGTAATTCTGATAGGTTGATCTCAGACGTTTCCTTGCTTGTCTACACTCCAAATCAAACCATCTCTCTTGATCCTTTGCCCACTTTGTAACAGAATTAAGTATCTCAGGTGTTAGGAAGGTCTTTAGTCTTGCTAATAACTCGTTGAACGAGTCCATGGCCTTTTCCCCGGTATTAGCTGATACAATGGCTGAGTAGATGGTCTTCACGTCTTCCGAATGGAGGAGATGAGTTAGCTCTGTATTGAGCATGGGGGTCCATTTAATTCTTCTGGGGGCCAGTGATCCCAGATTAACGATGGGGGTGTAGTAAAGGTTAGCCATGGGTTTGTTAAACGATGGGCCATTGAGCGCTAAAATTAGTGGGAGGTGGTCGCTTTCGGTGTTATGTCCCACTTGAAACTTCGACACAGAGTTATAGGCAAATCTTGATATCAGAATATAGTCTATCACACTTCCTCCCATCTTTGAAAAATGGGTATACTCCCCTGGGCAATCCTCCTCCTTACTACCATTTAATATCATCAGCTCCCTTCTTTTTGCGACCTGGGCTAGACATAGTCCTGAGTAGTTGCATTTATTATCTTTAGAAAGTTGTGAAAAGCCTGCTTCGGTTGGACTTTCAGGGTCCTGAATCTGATTATATTGGCTGTAAAGATTGTTATCATCAATTCCCATACGGGCGTTGAAATCCCCCCCGATTATAATCGGTGTAGAAGGGTGGGAAGATTCTATGGACTCTAGGAATGCCTCTAACTCTGCCCAGTTAGCTTTCACTATAGATTTTTTTTGGCAGGGGGGCAGATAGACATTGACCACTACCAGTGCATCTCTCTTAAATTTGAGTAGGACTGCCGTGGCTAGTGAATTGCAGTTTGGGAGGGCTTTTAAGGAATGTTCAAGCTCTGTGGAGATAAGGCTAGCTAAACCTCCACTAGGCCTACCTCCCCTCACAGATGGAGTAGCAAATAGGGAGTGACAAGAATACCCATTGAACAGAATGGGGTCGCTGTGCCAGGTCTCCTGCAGGAGGACGATATCGAATCGCTTAAGAAACATTGCAAGTTGTTGATTGTTTTTCTTAGCGCGCCATCCTGCAATGTTCCAGGACAGCAGCTTTAATTCTCTGTCCCTCCATGGTGTAGATTTGTTGGGTCCACGGTGTCCAGTGACCCCTTTACATCTAAAAAAACACTCCCATTAAGTTTGTCAATAGGCATCTGCTGCATAAGGGAGTGATTATCCATAGCTCTTGGGGACTTAAGGGGCTGGTTTGGACTTGGGGGAGTAGCTATTTAATTTGGGGAGAGTTTTAGATAGTTAAACCAGGTACTCGGAGATGTGACAATCTGTTTTAGTTTTGCCTTACCATACACCAGCGGGGGCTGCAATTGGTCTTCCGAATCTACACATTTAAAGGCGCCTCCCACCATCCTCTTGTCCACTAGGCACTTGGGGGATATAGGCCGTGTGTGTGAGCCTTCCGTAGTCTCAACATGGGCCTCCTTTTTGGTCAATCTGCTTCTCAGGGTGTCCAGTCTAACCAAGATTTCCTTTTGGGCTGGCATCTGCAGTGACCAGAACCGATTTATTAGGGCATGTTCTTCTATGTAGAAAGAGTCCTTTCTGTCGTTCAAATGAAGTTGAGTCTCAATAGGGGCTATGTTTTCCTGCTGGCGCACTAGGCTCTGGTTTTGCTGGTTTTGTTGCATGTGCACTCTATTGTTTTGTTCCTCTGTTCCTGGTCTCCCTTCCCCCTTGGCCGCCAGTAGGGAGGTTAGCGGGGCTCTGTTTTCAAAGATTCTTAATAAATCTATTCCTTTCTTTAAAAATAGATTTCTTGTTCTAAAGATGAAGTTGACCAGATTATGATCTGTGAAAGTGATCAGGGCACAGACTGAGTGTCCATCTTGATATAGGTAGTCTATACTGTCTATGTCGGTTGCTTTAACTGCCCCAGGTAGAATGGTGTTTATAATAGTCAGCAGGTGCCTCACGCGGTCTGTCCCTGTGCGAGGACCCAGTGGTTTTGGATAGTTCGTGAATACCATCTTTTCCAGGCTTATTACCAGGATCCATTCTCTCTTTCTACTGGGGGCTTGGAGTTCCCGCGGGTTCCCGTCTATATTGGAGATCCCCGACTTACTTCTGTTTGCAGTTGCTACAGGGGCCCAAGGTGGATTCAAGACAGGAGCATCCAGCTGTAGTTTGGTTGCTTTTGTCAGGCTGGGCGAACACAGGGGGAGAACAGCCGTGGGGGGGTTATTTCTTTGAATGTACTTGGGGAATTATTTTCACATATGGGGAGGGGTTTGGTCTTTGGCGAGTCTCCCTTGTCAATCGCTTTGGTGCCTTGAGCTTTGATTTTTTTTGTGGATATAGGAGGTGATGATAATAAGTTGAAGAGTTTCTGCCACTGTTTTTTACTGATGTGTTGGGTTTTCCTAGACGGCTTAATTTTTTTAATGTTTTTAGTTTTCCTGGTCTTGGGTTCCGGTTTTCTTTTGCGTGAGTTCTTTTTGGGTGGTATGTGGATTCTAGCATCTGAGTCCAGGGACTGATCTGTGGCTCTTTTTGCTTGTTTGAAATTCTCCACAAGCGTCAGGAGTAGGCCATTTGTTACTGCTAGGAAGTTTTTTATATTGTAGAGGTCTGTGCGTATCTGATCTATTTGATCGTGTAATTGGTCACCCCTCTCTTCTATACTGTTGGCATTCGCTGTGGGCTGAGGGTCTTGCTGGTTTTCCCTGAGATTCTGAATTGATTTTTGGTGCTCGAGGTCATTGGGGTTGGGGGAATTGGTCATCAAGGCGTTCTCAGCTAGGTCCAGTTCCTGCGCCCAGCTCATGGAATAATTTGGTCTTTCATGCTCAGTTTGTAAGTCTTTGTGTTGCATTGACCAGCGTTGTATTGACCAGCACAGTAGGGGCAATTTCTTTTGGAGTGCTCTCGTGCTGTAGACTCTTATTCCCTTTTTTATGGGAGAAGTAATTGGTGATTTTACTTTGCTTCCTTCGGGGCTCCCACCCCCCCTGAGGTGATATTGGTGCAATTCCCGGGACCATATAGTTAGAATCATAGAATCATAGAATCATAGAGTTGGAAGAGACCACAAGGGCCATCGAGTCCAACCCCCTGCCAAGCAGGAAACACCATCAGAGCACTCCTGACATATGGTTGTCAAGCCTCTGCTTAAAGACCTCCAAAGAAGGAGACTCCACCACACTCCTTGGCAGCAAATTCCACTGTCGAACAGCTCTTACTGTCAGGAAGTTCTTCCTAATGTTTAGGTGGAATCTTCTTTCTTGTAGTTTGGATCCATTGCTCCGTGTCCGCTTCTCTGGAGCAGCAGAAAACAACCTTTCTCCCTCCTCTATGTGACATCCTTTTATATATTTGAACATGGCTATCATATCACCCCTTAACCTCCTCTTCTCCAGGCTAAACATGCCCAGCTCTCTTAGCCGTTCCTCATAAGGCATCGTTTCCAGGCCTTTGACCATTTTGGTTGCCCTCCTCTGGACACGTTCCAGTTTGTCAGTGTCCTTCTTGAACTGTGGTGCCCAGAACTGGACACAGTACTCCAGGTGAGGTCTGACCAGAGCAGAATACAGTGGCACTAATTCTTTCTTGTAAGAACCATGTTGAGCGTGGAAAAAGGTAATTGGGAGCAGTTTGCTGGAATCTCTTAGTCCTGGGTTTTTTGGCTTCACTTGGCTCAATCACAAGACGGATTATGTTTATCTTCCAGTTTCCCACCTTCGAAAGGTGGGGAGGGTTGTTTTACAAGCAAGGTTTCATGCTTGTCACTTATCTCGGTGGGCCTCTAGGGTTTCTGCTCCCTTTTCCGTCTTTAGTTCTCAGCTTTGGGGCTTTTAACGCTTCTGTCCTGTGGTGCCTTCCCCCTTATCTTTGCGAGCAAAAATACCGAGGCTGTCTCCAGTACCCTCATCACCCTCAAAGAAGTTATAAATGACTAATAAATCAGAATGGTTTACTGCAACAAGGTAATAGGGCTTGTGCCAGGGGATAAAATGAAGCAGAACTTGCCTTCAGTTTCAGCCGCTCCTTGTTTCTCGGCGTTCTCCGTCGGTAAAGTCTAACAAGGCTACAGATTCCCAGAGCCCAGCAAAATGGTTCTTTTCCTTTCCTAAAAATGACCTGCCTTGTCCCCGCTAACAAGTGGAATGGGCCGAGGTACCAGAGGTTACAGATAAAAATGAAGTGGGGTTCCCTCCAGCCTTTTGTCCCTCTCTTCAGCGAGGCATTTAGAGAACCAGCAGTTTATCAACGTCGCCAGTAAAACAATAAAACATTAGCTAAGAAAAACAGGGGCAGTGGTGAGGTGATAAGGCAGCCAATAAATCATTAAAACTGTAAAATTAGAGTCCAGGAAGGCTTAAAAAAACTACTTAAAATCTTAATTGAAGGCAGGGGAACCTGACTATGCTGCTATCTCCGTCGCCATCTTGTTTCCCCTCCGTAGCTGAGGTATTGGCTCAGTACTGCCCAGAAACAGGCTGTGGGGAATGTATTAGCACGTTTGCTCAGAAACATCTTGCACTGTTTTCAGTTGGGCATATCTAGTTAGTAAATTGCATTTGGAATTGAAGCCGTATTATGACATTCTTTCCCTAGGGAAATCCAGCAGGCCTTGCTCTCTTGAAATCTGAGGTTAAGAACAGTTCTATCTCATAATCTTTTGGCACCATACTCTTCCTGTTTACCCCTTCAGAGTTTCTAGATTATGGCTGAACTGAATTTTTATCATGGAAGCCTTGCGTAAAAGAAAAAGAAAAACTCACACACTGTTTTGAGGTCGTACGGCTGAGTAGCAGCCTGCAAGTTTAATTGTTAATAAATAATATGCTACCAGTTCCCTGAAGAATCCCTCCATATGTAAAACTACTGGAGGAAAAAGAGTAAACATAAATTGTTGCCTTATATTGATAATTTACAGTTTGTTTCATAAAGACAAAAGTGTACTTGCTTCAAAAGAGGCACACAAGTATTTAGCCAATGATTATTCAGAATTTAAAACTTTAGCCAAATGAATTGTATGCTCATAGATCTATAGTTATGACACATAAATTACTAAGATGCAATTAAAAACTATTATTTCAGCAAAGCATTATTTTTAACTTCTAACTGCTAAAGTTAGCATTTGAGAAATTCACATTTGATTTCAAATTCATTATTTGCTTTCCCTGGCCTATAAGATCGCACCCTGCTTTATGTGTTTAAATCCCCTAAGTCCTCTTCAATTTGCTTTTATATTGCTGTTATATTAGTTTTAGGCTGCATTTTTCTTAATGATATTGGGTTTGAAAGAAAAAATGGGATGGGGAGGGGTGAGGAATGCACTGCTGAGAGAGTTTGGATGGAATTCAATGCCATGCTCTTCCAGTCATTCTGTCTGCACAAGTATTTCACCTCTCTAGACAGAATGATACCCTCACCTCTCCTCTCCCCCCAGATGCACTGTTCTGGATGTTCTCCTGCCATCTTCTCCAAAATCAATTTGTGAGGGTTACGGGCACAGGAAGGAGTGGGGGAGCCCATTTCTGCAAGCGAAAGTCCTTGTGCTGGGCTTCCACTGACAGGGATGCTTTAGGTGACTCCTACCGTTTAAAAATATTCAGCAGGCTATAACTACTTCTAAATAAATACATACATTTTAAACCAGTGCTTAAGATTATATAGTACAATTACAGTGGTACCTCAGGTAAAAACTTAATTCATTCCGGAGGTCCGTTCTTAACCCAAAACCGTTCTTAACCTGAGGCGTGCTTTCGCTAATGGGGCCTCCCACTGCTGCCGCACTGCTAGCACGCGATTTCTGTTCTCATCCTGAGGTAAAGTTCTCAACCCAAGGTACTACTTATGGGTTAGCAGAGTTTGTAACCCAAAGTGTTTGTAACCCAAAGCGTTTGTAACCCGAGGTACCACTGTACATAACAGGAGGCACAGGGAAGTCCTGAGTAACAGTTAAGTCAAATTCTTTTAGGTTTCCAGAGCAAATGGTTTGCAAACTACTGGGCTACATACATTTTCAAAGTGCAGTAAGACTATATTATTTTAAGCTGAGGTAGCCAGTGAAGATAAACTAATTTGTGCAAAACATAGCACATTATCTCATTTATATATATATATGTATATATGATTAACTTAATGCAAAAGCTATGCATCTATCATTTCTGGATAGGTTTCCCCATAATGCCTATTTTGTTTGGTGTCCTTTTCTCTCTACTGCTCTTCGCAAAGCGTGGAGGATCGAATCTTCATTATTCTGAATATTGTAGCTGGTCAATCCCACCAGTTTATCAAAATCCTCCTCTGTATATGTAAAGCTTTGGAGTCCATATGGAGAACAAGGACCAGTCACATTAACGTCACCCTGCTTCAGTTCAGAGGGGCTGCGTTCCACACCTGCAAAACAAAGGTCATTATCACATGACTGACACTACTCTCTGCATGTGCTGTCTTCTTCTTTGCAAAAGCTGATCAGTGGCACTTTTGAAATGAGATCCAATGAATATGCTATCTCTGCAGTGTGTGAATCACAGGAAAAGTACCCATCCAAAATGGGAAGGTATTTGCATGAACAGGTACCCCAATGTTAATATGGTGGCATATTGGTGGCTGGGGTCCTTGTTTGGGTGAAAAGGTGGTGTAAATGAGAAATGGATGCCTTCCAAGATATCACTGCTAAACCCAGTACAAAGGTTCCCAAGGTGAAGGCGATGACTTTGGTATGACTTCACCCGATTTTTGATGTGATGTGTCAAAACTCAGACATTACACTATCCATTAAAAAAATCCCCACAATATATTTTTTCTTCTAAAAATTCCCAGGCAGCTCTGGGCACTCCCTGCTAGTAAACAAACAAACAAACTTACCTGGTGCTTTATATTTTCTGAATGTGTCATTTATCAGAGGAAAGAAAACCACAATGGGTGCTTTCGAATTCTCGAGATCTTCAAAGACATAGCACTCCTTCAGATTCTTATCCTTAATATGACTCAGATCTATTTTGGGGAAAGGAATTCCTTGCTTTGCAAAGTATCTGGAGGCTTCATGTAAAGGCTGGATTGTCGTAAGACAAAAAGTGAAATGAGACTTCACCCTTACTAAAATAATCTAGTTTGTTTTTTTAGATACAAAGATGCTTAGGTTTGAGACCTTCCCATACACCTCACTTCCTGCCATGATGTGCAGACTTCATGTGCCCCTGTGTGTGTTGGCAGGTGGAAACAAACCTGACTCTACTGAGCCTATGGGAATCCATGAATGGGTGTTGCTCCTCTAGCGGAGCAGAGTGTGTCCTTTGGATTCATTTTGATCTTCTTAGAGTGATCAAACTGCTTTACACACATTACATAAATAAATCTTTCAAGAGTAAGCAAATGAGGATCTGGAGATGAGAGATTCCTGCTTTTTAATGGTTGTCTAAGCGAGTCCACAGTGAAAGATCAAACTTGAATTATGGACTTATTTACCCGTTCACAACTCACTATCTTAGCATTAACTTGTACAGTGGTACCTCGAGTTAAGTACTTAATTCGTTCTGGAGATCTGTTCTTAACCTGAAACTGTTCTTAATCTGAAGCACCACTTTAGCTAATGGGGCCTCCCGCTGCTGCCGGAGCACGATTTCTGTTCTCATCCTGAAGCAAAGTTCTTAACCCGAGGTACTATTTCTGGGTTAGCAGAGTCTGTAACCTGAAGCATATGTAACCTGAAGCATATGTAACCTGAGGTACCACTGTATATCAAAGTATTTTGATGGCACCATATTAGGAAGAGTACTCTGTTCAAACATAAAACACCATTTAAACAATAAAAATACAGATAATCATTAAGATGCCTGGGTAATTCTCCTCTGGTTGACAAGTGAGAGAAGAGCATGATTAACTTTTGATGAGAAGTAGGATGGAGGCAAGAAGAACTAGCACTGGAAGTTAAAACAGAACAGCAGAGAAATCCTCCATTCTAATATAAACCTGTGTCATCAACTACAGCAGAGGGGAAGGCACTGTGGCCCTCCAGATGTTGCTGAACTACAACTCCCATCAGCTGCAGCCAGAATGACTAATGGTCAGGGTAATGGGAGCAACATCTGTAATTCAGCAACATCTGGAGGAGCACAGGTTCCCCACTCCGGATCTAGAGTGTCTGGGATTCTGGAACCCTGCTGGGCAATAACTATTTGGCTTTATCTCGAATCACATTTCCCACTTCAGTTCTTTCTTACAGTATGCCAACTGGTCTGAACTGGGTAGTCCTCATGTAATGGAAATTCCAAAAGCATTATGAAGATGGAACAATTTGGTAAGCAGTTTCTGATTGGCCACCTGGAACATTTACATCAAAGGTGGTTCAAACTATATGCTGTCTTATTACAGAGGCCAGCTTTCCCAGGTTTGAATTTTCAATAAAATTCCAGAGCATTGTCCCAGTGTCTGGACTCCATTGGAAACTACAAGATCTGAAATCCACAACACTACAACTGCTTGAGCCACCTGCTGGATCACTGTATATTGCAATGTTCTCAGTGTCTTGGCAGTGTGAGATAGAGACTCCAGTTCACTGACTGCATCACTGGTATAACTGTAAGTGAGGTCAATAGACATAGACTTTCAGGGACACATTTGACCTCAGTCAGAAGTGGGAAGTTTTGAACCTGGGGGCATACTTGTGGATTTGTCTGTTGCTATATTCTTCTTGCTGGTGCCTTTTGTTAATGTGAATAGAATTATCTGGTCATATATCAGGTGTGAGTGTCCAGGGACAAGGGGAGGACATTTTCTCAGATATCCAAATTTGACTCCCAGATTTTCCTTGGGGTGGGATCTGAATCTAGAACTGAATTCTCAACCCACAAAAAAACAACTCATAGCCTGCTGAACCCAACCCTAGTTACAACCCACATGTTTCACTAATGTCCCACTGTATGATCATCGTCATAGACTGACTAGTCCAATGAATCCCTAGAATCATGAAAAAGTCTAAATCCAGGCAGCAAAGCAAAATCACAAAAACTTAACTTATGTCCACAATTCAGAAGGCCACAGTGACAAAAAGCAAGCCAGGAGTAGGAAGGGAAGCAGGACTAAGACAAAGACTCAATGGTAGTGGGAAAGTAGCAAAGACCAAGGTGAAAAGCAGGAAACAGAGGGGCCATACCCCTGTAATAGTAGATCCTAATAACTAATGAGTAGTCTGCTCCAAGGACTATCTCATTTTGCTGCCTATCATGAAGAATAAGATATTACAGAGAGAGGGAGAGAAAGGATAGAGAATCCATCTAGTCAATCAGACTGGTACTTGAATCTTGGAGGTTTTTAAGGAGAAGTTGGGTGGCCATCTGCCATAGATGCTTTAGCTGAGATTCCTGCATTGTAGGGGATTGGACTAAAATACTCTTGGGGTCCCTTCCAACTCTACAATTCTATGATTCTATTATAGGTCCAGCAGGGCTGGCTTTGACAAGCAGCCAGTTAAATGTTGTCGTGTAGTAAAATGACCTGCAAAATGCTGAAGTTTTTATTTGTTTTATCAACTTCAGATTTAAATTTGGTCATTTTAAATATACTTACAATTGCCCTAATATCAATTTGGGGAATTTATCAGTGAAACCAACTATTGTGAAGACCAAGGGTGAGATGGTTAGAGTGACAGCTGAGTAAGGAAACTGGGGAGTTTGAAAATAAGGTCTCACTTAACTGAAGTTGCTTCTTTTTTAAAGCCAACCAACTATGGACTTCAGAAGCTATGGCTTCCAACTGGAGGCAGTTGAGTAAAGGTTGTGTGTAGCAGCTGCAGCAGCATGTTCTGATCAGCCCATATAGAACAGCTTAGTATGTGTATGAGCTCATCATGTTTCTACTGGTAATGGTGTGAAACGGCTTCACAAAATGGGGGCAACCAGTGAGACAAAGCTACATTACACTGTGACAGGGAGTCATTGCCATGCAGAGCAGAAGCTATTTTCAAGCAGCCTCCAAGTGGTGTTTATAACATAAGAACACATCAACTGATGCTTATCATTTTCTCTAGGGCTCATAATCAATATAAAACTAGAAAGCAATGATTCAAAAACTAAAAATGTCTCACAGATGTTTGTGATCCTGAAGAATAATTTAAATGTATAATGACATCCACTTTCCTCTCAGGCCTCAGGAGTGGTGGGTAGCTGATATCTATATATGCTGCAGTATCTGTGATAGACAGGTATTCTGATGTAGCTGTCAGCTGATTGGGAAGAGTGTCTAGATCAGTATCTGAAAGGCAAATACCATTGTTAACAATTAATAGTCTGCTGCTACTTTGATTAATATACACTTTCACAGTTTTCTGTATTTGTCTGCAGTTCTAAAAAGAGCTTTGCATTCCAAAGCTCAAGATCCTTTACTCCTTCCCCAACA
The DNA here is from genome assembly GCF_964106645.2 of Podarcis pityusensis. Classification (NCBI taxonomy): domain Eukaryota; kingdom Metazoa; phylum Chordata; class Lepidosauria; order Squamata; family Lacertidae; genus Podarcis; species Podarcis pityusensis. The sequence goes on from NC_138028.1 coordinate 44,713,765, forward strand.
ATATCACAACTGGAAAGAGACCTGCTGGAATGTAATGTAAAAGTGCTGTCTAAAATGTATAAAATATTATTGGAATATTGGGATATTATTGGAATGGGAGACAAAGGATGAGCAAGTAAAATCCTCAATGATACAATGGGCAATAGATATTGGTCATCATATAGATATGGAAGTATGGGAAGGGTTGTGGAATATGGATATAAAATTGACAGTATGTTATGATCTAAGAGAAAATTATATGAAAATGATATACTGATGGTATCTAAAACCGAGTAAATTGGCAAAAATGTATAAATCTAAATCAAATAAGTGTTGGAAATGTAAAGAGAAAGAAGGTTCTTTTTAACACATGTGGTGGTCTTGTAGTAAGGTTAAAGCTTACTGGGAAATGATATATACTGAATTGAAAAGGATGTTTAAAATAATGTTTGTAAAAAAATCCCATAAGCTTTTCTTTTGGGAATTATAGGGACAGAACTACCGAAACTGTACAGAAACTTCTTCATGTACGCTATACAGTGGCAAGAATGTTACTTGCCCCAAAATGGAAAGAGGCAGAAGTCCCAGCAAAGGAAGAATGGATACAAAAACTTATGAAAAATGCAGTAATAGTGAAACTTCCCGGACGAATAAGAAATTAAGATAACAAACTTTTTTTTATAAAAGAATGGAAATGGTTTGTTGAATATTTACAGATAAATTGTAAACAGATAAGAACATTGGCAGGATTATTGTAATAACCTGCAGTTTGATAAGAGTATATATTTAAAGTAGATGAATAAATGAGCAAACTAAGTTAATTTGGATATGCAGACGATATTAAAAATAAATTTAAGAACCGCAAAAAGAGGGAGAAGGAAGTCAAGTTTTGAAATGTTAAAATGATTGTTAAATTAGTGAAATGTATAAACCTGAAAAGCATAAATATTTTTTTTTTTTAAAAATCATCTCAATTATCATCAACCCAGTTAAAATTTAAAACTTGGAGATCAGTCAACTTGGTTAGTCAAGCCCTGACCACGTACCTTTCCATATGGCAAAGTTTTTATTATCTATATATCCATCATTTAATTGCAATTCCCTTATGAAATTGTAGAACTTTGAGGTTGTTATCCTTTGTGTTAAGACTTCACGAAGGGTCTTCATGAATTTATTGGCAGGGATAACCAACTGAGTATTCAATTCATCTGCTTTTGGTGGCTGAGGTGGTCTTTCTTCTGCAAGTCAGAATAAATGGTAAATTTTATTTACTGAAGCAGTCATAAGGAACACATGCAATGATATGAACTGATGTATAGTGAAATAATCAGGGTTTCCCCCCGATTATGTGACGGCTGTATATTTATCAAATATATACCATATTGAGGAAGCCATATTCAGGTATCTGTTCATATAAAATGAATGCGTACAGAGGTAGTCTCTGCACATTCAGCTAAACCCTAATAAAAGTAGGTAGGTGAGGTGCAGAGTTCATTCCTCATGATGGGTGCAGTCTGTTCCTTACATACCTTATCATCAGGACTATCCCAAGATATTTTGCTGCCTGAGCTGAAGAACAAGATGATGCCACCCTTCCAAGCCAACCAGACCAGCAAATAAATTTAAATTCAAGCTCAGGGAAAAGTGGAAGAGATCAGCTCTGCACTACAGGCAAATCCCCATTTACGTGTGTTCAATATGTGCGCAACCACACACCTGCTGCCAAGGGTTAATTTGTTATGGGCATAAAACTGCACTGCCTTCCTTTGAAAATACAGCAATGGAAGTTGCAAAATCTATCGCTATATTTGCTGCTGCTAACTTAGACAGGAATTTTGTCAATATATTGGTGCTAGATGAGGGCCAATAAACCAAAGCTTAATCCTGACAAGATGTTAAGTCCTGTGGGTTGGGTTGGTTCTTGTAGCTGAGGACTAGATAGTTAGCATGTTCTAGATGGGGTTGTACTCCCTTTGAAAGAAGGAACATAGGTCCAGAGGTGGTAGAGTCCACATTGTCACTAGAAGACCAAAGTGACCTTAGTGGCACATCAAGCCTTTTGCCAGTTCCAGCTGGTTCACCAGCTACAGCCATTCCTATAAAGCCAGGCGAAGAAGAAGAAGAAGAAGAAGAAGAAGAAGAAGAAGAAGAAGAAGAAGAGTTTGGATTTGATATCCCGCTTTATCACTACCTGAAGGAGTCTCAAAGTGGCTAACATTCTCCTTTCCCTTCCTCCCCCACAACAAACACTCTGTGAGGTGAGTGGGGCTGAGAGACTTCAGAGAAGTGTGACTAGCCCAAGGTCACCCATCAGATGCATGTGGAGGAGTGGGGACACGAACCCGGTTCACCAGATTACGAGTCTACCACTCTTAACCACTACACCATACTGGCCAATGTGCTATTAATCTAATGGCTGGATTACTGTAACATGCTGTGTGTGAGGCTGTCCTTAAAGATGATCCAGAAACCCTGGTTGTGCAGACTGTAGTGGCCAGGTTGCTTAGTGGCTTAAACTATTGGGACCATGTGACACTGATTCCGAAAGAGATGCACTGGGTGCCAATGCACTATACATTGTTTTCTAGTTCTGGGTAGTTCACTCACTATGGCTCCTTTTTGGACAGAGATGACTTGGACATGGTACTAGTAATTTACTGATTGGATTATTGCAATGTGCTGTGCAATGTGAAAGCCAGTGTGGTGTAGTTGTTAAGAGTGGTAGTCTTGCAATCTGGGGAACCAGGTTCGCATCTCTGCTCCTCCACATGCAGCTGCTGGGTGACCTTGGGCTCGTCACACTTCTCTGAAGTCTCTCAGCCCCACTCACCTCACAGAGTGTTTGTTGTGGGGGAGGAAGGGAAAGGAGAATGTTAGCCGCTTTGAGACTCCTTCGGGTAGTGATAAAGCGGGATATCAAATCCAAACTCTTCTCTTCTTCTTCTTCTTGCTAGGGAATGCCATTGAAGGTGACTAGGAAACTATACATACACACACACACACAGCTTTTCTGTTTCATCATATCATCAACACATTCTGTGTTATAGTCATATGCAGGATAATAAGAAGGAAAAAATAACATAAATATAAGACATATATAAATGAATATTAGTAGTAACATTACTTATCCCTCCAGTTTATTTGGCTCTTGTAAATGTTATCTTTAATTCCCCTTACACTCTTTCCTTGGTTTCCTAACTGCTACCTTTTCAATTGTGTTTGCTTACTCTACTAAATTATTTTCATTACCTTATATAATCCCACGTTATAACCGCTACTGCTGAGTTATTTTTGTCAGTCTGTTACCATTATTTTTTTTAAATAATCTTTATTGCTTTTAAAACTTACAAGAAAGAAGAAAGAAGAAAATAAGCGAAAGAAAAAGACAAAATAGAGCAGAGAAGGAAAAAAAGAGAAAGAAAAGAAAAAACAATACAATACAATACAATACAATAAACAATACAAAACACAACCTTAACACACTACACTAAACAAAGCAAAAGAACAACAATTTAAAAACATATATCATACCATTTCATTACTCTATCTTTCATTCCCTTATTTCATCAACCTCCTCTCACCTCCCTTTTTGTATTCGACTTCTATTACTTGTTTCAGCAATTCCTTTCCATCTTTCTCTATTTTTATCATTATGAATATCTTAACATATTTTGTACCTTATTTTCCATTAATACTGAAATACTTATTTATACCTAACTCCTTATAACATTTCTGCTAAAGCCATAAAATTTCATTCCAACAATTTTCTAACACTCATTAAATTTACAATATTTCTATATATAAACTTTAAAGTTTCCCAATCTTCTACCACCATCTCTTCTCCCTGGTCTCGGATTCTGCCAGTCATTTCCGTCCATTCCATATAGTTCATCAACCTGGAGATCTTCTGTCCGAGGTTCTTAAATCTTTTCTAAGTCCCTTCTGCAGTTTTTCTTCATATTCTTTGATGCTGAGGGTGCTGAAGCGCAGGTCTTGGGGGGGGGGGCCGACCCAACCATACCCCCATTCCCTCTCGACAGACCAACCAACTCTCCACAGCTAAAACCAGTGTCCATAGAATATCTCAAATCATGTTTCAAGGCTCCCCCAGATCCAAAGGCCCCCACAACTCCAATCACCTCCTGACCCAGATTCAAGACCCAAAGGTCAGTAAATCTCTGCATGAAAGAGTCTATCCAACCTTCCTTCTTCAATCCAAACAGGGCTCCAATCTTCAAATTCTGACTTTTTCTATATTCATTCATAAAAGGCCTCTACTTATAGTCCTCAGTTTGCCTCTGTAAAACTGGGGCTTCCACTTGTATTATTTTAGGTTTAACAACACCAACATTCTCCTTCGTCTTCTCCCCAGTTTGTCCTGTCAAAGTAGGTTCCTGTGTCAAATCCTGAACAATTTCTGTATTAATGGTCACTTTTTGTTCCAAATTAGTCACTTTTTGTCCCAGGTTCTCAAGTTTGGTATTCATAGCGTCCGTCTTCTTGTGGAGCTGTTCCAACTAATAGCTTATCTTACATAATACAGTCACTAAGGCTCCTTCTGTCAACATTCTTAAAGTCCAAGGTTGATCTCTATTTCACACAGTGCTTATCTTGCAACTGGAAAAACCCCAACTCCACTCTTGTAACTGTTTCCAAAGCTCACTCTAGAGGGAAACAGTCTCCACTTGTATCAATCCTTTCAAACACAGTTTAAACTATAAAGATAGTTTCTTTTCCTACTTTTTAAACGCAGATGAGTACAATGGAGACAATATATTTCTCTTATTGCTAGCTGTCAAAAAAGTCACTCTTTCTGGCAGCCCGTTTCCAGGTTCGGAGCAGTGGTAATTTGGTTTTTCACTCTCCTGCAGGCTCACTAGGTCCAAAATTTCCCCCCTCTTCTCCTGCTTCCAAGGGGGGTTTAGTAGTTTTAACCGATGGAGATTTAATCCTTTACAAAAATAAACTTTCCAAGGCTTTAACTTGCAACTTCTTTGCTTCAATCTGTTTACAAAAAAGGAAGGCGGACTTCCTGTTTAGAACCTTCCCGTTTCGATGCCAAATTAATGAATTTAAGGATCTAATTTTCCGTTCTACTCACGGGTAGTTGTTTAAAATCCAATTGTCCACAGGAAAAAGTCAGCTCTCTCCGGCAACAGCGATGCGGCTTCACTCCGTGAAAGAAGCAGTCAATTTGAAGCACCGCGCCACTCACCCCACTTCGCTCCGTATCCCCAAATCAGGGTTTCCCCGCAAGTAGGGGAGGTGCAAAGGGTGCCAGCCGAATCCCAAGTTCACAGGCTTCTCCCGCCTGTGATTTCAGTGGGTCTCCGCCTTCGCCATGGCGGTCAGACCCTAATTTCCGCGGAGCAAATTCCTCCCGATCGGAGGAACTCCGCCATTGCCTGGAGGCGCCAACCCGGAAGTCCCCTGTTACCATTACTGTATTTTTGTTACAATATTTTTCCATATAATCTATATATAATCCCCAGTCCTCTTTTAAATTCTTGTCATCTTTTGTTTCTAAATCTATTTGTCATGCTGGCAAGTTCTATATATTCTAATAATTTAAGATGCCTAGGAAAACTTCAACTGGCTCAAAATATGGAAAAGGGGACACAATCTCTTAGAGTAAACAAATGAAACTTTAGCACAAGGCATGATAAAAGTCTGTCATTTTATCAGGGCAAGTTACCTGTTTACTGTTGTCACAATTGTTTTTTCAAAATTTATCTTCTGTACCATGAAAATAAATAAAAACAGTATTTAAAAAAAAATAATCAGCAGCCAGATTATCGGCTGGTGTTCACTTTAGAATTCACATATAGAATTCATATGACCCCTGCTTTAAAAACAGCTGCACTGGTTGCCAGTTTGTTTCTGAGGCCAATTCAAGGTGCTTACACTACTGTTTAGAACCCAGAACAATTTAGACCCAAAGTATCTGTACCTTCCCTAAAGACCCTCTCAAGCTGAGATCTGTGGAGTTCCACCACCCTCTGAGATTCATGGGAGATGACCTGGGAAAGGAACATTCCCTGTGGCAGCCCCTAAATTGTGGAATTCCTTCCTCATAGAGGTGTGCCTGGCACCTTCATTGTACAGCTTTTGTTGTATGTTGAAGACATACCTCTGGCCTTTGACACTTGTGATATGCAGTGCTTTTTTTCTAAAAAAAATAAATAGTTCAAAATGGGAAAAATAAATACGGTAAATGGACAAAAGTACAAAGAACACGCATTACCTCATATTACACAGCTGACAGCTCACAGTAACTTCCACAATGGCATGATGTTGTGTGCACTAACATCTTCCTACTCATATTGAAATACTGCCAAACTTTCAATGAGGCCAAACTTTCATCAGCAAAACACCACACATGCACATTCCACACTGCTTCACACATTAAATGCTCACTTCAATCTGAGACTCAGGAAACACCGTGAGAGGAAATGAGGCCACCACTGGGGGTAGCAACGGAACTGATGATTCACCGTGCTAGAGAAGAAACTAAAATTTTTAAAATTTTTAGTTTCTTCTCCCATTAGATTCACAAAATGTTTAGGGGTATGTGTATCCCTGCACCCCCCCCCCCCAGAAAAAAGCACTGGTGATATGTATATTTTTAGAACTCACTCTGGTGGTGATTGTAATTTTTTTATGCTGCATATTATATCACCTGAGGATGTTCTGGCAAACGGCAGGTAATAATCAAATAACAATAATGTGCCAACTCAAGTTGCTAGTGTTGAAATCAGCTTTCTACAATTTGGGACCCAGGCACTTTAAAAATGTGCAGCCCTGGGATTCCTTACCAGGGAGGATGGCCTAAAAATATATTAAGTACATAATTAGCATACTATGGGGAGGGACAGGATGAAGAAGAATTTTAAATTTTATAACCAAATGTAAAACGAAACATGGATGACTAACCAATATCTTGTACTTTGTCCCTGGTAAGCAGGTACCACAGACCTTCTTCCGAAGAATCAAGTGCACGCCAGGAATCCAGTAGGTTATAAGAAAATACATTACTCCACACACCTAGAGAAAAGGAGGGAGAGATCAAGTAAGAAGTGCAAACATCATAAGGGGCGATCTGCATCCCAGTTTGTTGTGACTACTTTCTTTTTCCCCTCCGCTGTCACCACCAAAAGTAATGGGGTCTTGCAGGGGGGGCACCAAAAATTGCTTGGGGTTGGTCTTATTAGGTCTTCCGGCCAGGGATTGGCCACACCTATGTTAAGCTCCAGGTGAGCTACACCTTTTGAGGGACAAGGCATGACAGGAAAGCTAAAAGCAAAGCGAAAATAACCTAAAGCACAATGTTTGAAAGCCCTCACACCAGATAAATAAAATTAAAAAATCATTTTGCATTTTGCAATAAAAAATAAAAAATCATTTTGCATCTTTCTTGGTTCCCTCGGAAAGGTGTGTGAGGACTAACTGAGGTTCAGTGTTTTAAAAGTGTTTCAAAGAAAGATGACATTTTACAATGTCCTTCACAACATTATCAGGGTTTGAATTGGGCACTCTAACTCAAAGAAGATAATTCTTCAGTTGAGTTTCCAACAACCTGCAACCTTCCTTTGACTCTGTCATTACTATTACCGAATACAATCCAGGAAGGAAAGTTAGTTCTCCTCTAGCCACTAACAGTAAACTTTGACTCTACGAGTCCTGTGAATATTCGAGGCAAAAGAGTAATCTTTGACTCTACTAGTCCTGTGAATATTCGAGGCAAAACAATAATGGAGTTGTCTTAAGGAATGAATTAGTGTTGTGGAGGGATAGTTGCTATATAGGCTTCAGTTCACTAATTACTTAGATGACACCGTGACAATGTGCCAAATTAATAGATGATACCAAATTTGGAAGAGATGCTTTAGTAAACAGGCTAAACATTTAAAAATATTTTAACACAGCAGATGGAAACAGAATAAAAGGCTTTAGGAACAAGTGTAAATTGAGGGAGATACACTAAATGCATGCATATGAGATCAGACTCCTAGCAATGTCACTTCCAAGATGCATGTAGGGTTAATGCCCATCTGTTTGTTTTATATTATTTATCTGTGCATGGATAGTTTAATGTGAAATCAGGCTGGTTTTTGCTACACCACTCTGATTTTATCCAGAATGTACTGTTTTGCATACTGATTGGCAACTACATAAGTGTTGCTTACATGAAGAAAACAAGGGATGTAGAAATCACATTGTGTAAATTTTCCTCAGTGAATAAGCTGAACTGGGCAATTATTTGCCTCAGTAAAAGCTCAACTCTTTCACACTATCCTAAAGTCAGTGGAGCTTATTGCTAAGCAAGTATGTAGAGTAGAATAGCCTTTGTGATTTTTAGGCAGTAAACAAACCTTCATGCTACAGTCAGATTTTTTTTCTTCTAATGGGAATTGGAGGGATTTTTAACATTATAGTATCTTGAAAATGGTATCTGCAGCTCATGTTTGTAAAAGTAGAGAATTTAAGTCACCTTTCATGAAACAGATTCCAGATTCTGGAAGTTTCCTCATCAGCCGTCCCATGAAGAATTTACTTCCAAAGTCCTCAGCATGAACATAGGCCCCATATTTTATTATTCCAACCTCAAAAGGAGTGAATTCCATCCATTCTATAACAGGACAAAAGCAATTATAGGTTCAAATTAAAAGTTTGCTTTGGTGAAATCTGGGTTTGTGATTGTTGCATTTTGAGTAACTTATTTATCATAGCAGATATATGACCTGACCTGAATGTCAGAAAAGAGAAAGAAAAGCAGAACCTTATACACAATGTTTTATTAGAACAGATACAAAAAATATTTTAAAAACTGAGGAAAAATTATTTTCAGTTCACAATGAGAGGAGAGTTGTGTTTTGTGGTCCCCATTCTCAGCTGGTGGGCACCATTTTACCTTCCTAGAAAGCTCAAAAGTGATGTCAGATAGCATTGACTTGACTCTCTTTGACTTCATGATGATGCTATGTGATGTTGTGACATTATCTTCCATCAGAATTAGGGCAAAGGTTCATGCCCACATTCTGGGGTTCAACAGAAGAAAAAAAGCACCCCAGATACTGGGAATTCCTGGGAATACTAGTGCTGCAAGTGATAAGTTTGTTGCACTCTTGATCCTCTTACAAGCCCTCCATAAATTGCCAAGATGCTTCCCCAATGTTATAGCATTCAGAAAGAGCAGTGAAGCTGGAGGACCCCGGTTTGGTTAAGTCTTAATTAAATGCATTACAAGATTGTCTTCAAATAATCTGAGATAATTATTCAACTCAGCTACAATTATTTAAAGCGGTAGATGTAGGGAAGCTACCATAAACAGTGGGTTGGATCCTTTGTTTGCGGAACTCCTCTCTGCCACAATAATGAGGATCTGTTGCACAACAGCCTTTTCATTAAAAAGAAGCAAGAGCCCTCTTGTTCAGAAAAGTGAGGATATCCAAGACACTCCCTAGACTTTGTGGATATCCAAGGGCATGGGAAACAAAGCATATTAATCCACGGAAATAAAGGGGCAGTTGTCCAATCACTACCTGCAGCCGTCTGTGTTCCTTGTCACCAAGTTGTCACCACTATCTTTCTCTTATGGTGGGTTGGCTAATTTGACCTTACCAAATTGGAACTGCTATCTAAGCTAACTTTTGAACTTCACCTCCACGAAGTGGGGATCAGGTGGCCTTCTGCTTCCATAGGTCTCCAAGGCTAGAATCACTATTTTGGGTGCAAGTGCAAACATTTCTGGATGGTCACATGATCTGCTCTGGAAATAAGGAAGGCTCCTGGTGTAAGAAGGGGAAGATATTTCTGGCCTCCTGATCCCTGGCCTTACTGGCGCCGTGACATGCAAAGCATAGATCTCACACAGCTCAGCTAGGCTCCCACCTCATGCCCCGTGAGCAGGTACTAGTTTTATCTCGCTCTAGCTGGAAGAGAGACCTTCTTTCTTAGGATGATCAGCTGAAAGGATAGGTAAACACCTCTTCTCAAGACCAAGACCTATCAGGGTGTGACATAAAGGCACAGAAGTGATATTCTGGTCCCCCTTTGCATTCTAAAGGTCTTCAATCTATGAAGGGGTGCTGTTTCTACAGATCCCTCAATACAAGAGGGATCTTTCGGAGCAGATTTTCATGCTTGCTTATGTAACTAGTTTTTATACTTGTAAAACGTTAATATGCCTATTGTGGCATTTAGTGGCATATAAATAAATACATTAAATATGAAAAAGTGTTAATCATAAAGTCAATAGTAAGTCAAGTCACGATGGGAGCTTTTTCAGTTTCAAATCAAATACAATATGGATAACATTACCTTTAAATTCTGCAAGGCTATTGTTGTCCTTGGTGTTGAGTACCATGTATATAGGCAGGGGGTTTTGACTGTGAGTCAGGGCATGCTTCTGCCCTGAGAGTGTGTCGCTGCATCTCTTTAAAAATAATGGTTTAAATAACAACAAATTATTAAAACGGCAAGGAAATCCAATCCTATAGGCAGTAACAAATATTAGGAAGGGGTGGTGAGAAGACAAGCTTAATCCCTAACCCTGATTTCATCCGCATATCTAAAAACGCTTCATCTCCACCATCTCTCAGGCCCTGTTCACATCCCAACAGGCCTCATCTGAAGTGAAAGATGGGTTGAAATTCCTCCAAGGAATTAGCTGAGAATGTGTTTTGGGGGGTCCTTTAAAATATTAAGAGAATTTCAGCCACTGCCTGAAAAATATTTTGTGAAATCACACACACAGCTTTCTGCCAGCCAGTAGGACTGGTGGAGAATTTCAGGAGCAGCTATAGATTCAACCCAATGGCAACTTCTGTTGGCCAGGCTCTGGTAAACTCTGAATTAGATTGCTAAAAAGCATCGTATGTGGAGCTGCCTTTGAAGGAAATTTGGAAACTGCTGTTGGTGCAGAATTCAGCAGGCCGGTTGCTCATCAAGACAATTGTCTGAGCACATTACACCAATCCTGGCATTATTGCACTGGCTGCCACTTAGTTTCTGGGCTCAATTCCAAGTACCAGTTTTGACCGATAAAGCCTTAAACAGCTCAGGACTGCAATATCTCAAGGACCGCCTCTCCCCATATGAACCAACCTGGACCCTGCAATCATAATCTGAGGCCCTTCTTCATATGCCTCCGCCATGAGAGGTCTGGAAGGTGGCAACAAGGGAATAGGTATTTTCTGTGGTAGCTCCCCTTTTGTGGAATGCTCTCCCCAGAGAGGCTTGCCTGGCTCCTTCATTATTTATCTTTAGGGGCCAAATAAAAGCATTCCTTTTTAACCAGGCCAGTAACTGATTAACATTCCAGGGCCATTTAAATGGGGTTATTGGTTTGTGTTTGCTCTTGGTTCTTGTCTTTATTATGCATTTTGAGTTCTCATTTTGAAATTTTATGTTGTGAATCATCATCATCTCTCAGATTTAGAAAATAGAAAATGAATAAAAACAGAAATATATATTACCCCGTTGCTCAATGCTTTGTCAATGAAAAGTCCCCAAAGATCAGTGACACATGTTTTGTAGCCTTCCTTTTGCCGACGTTCCAGTGCAGCACTGTATTCCTCTAAGTTTTGGAGGGAAAGCAAGTCCAGCTTGCATCTGGTGATACTCTTGCGAGCCTCTGAAATTGCTCCTGAAAGGTCTTGCTGTGACCAGTCAGCATGTTCATAAAGATTGGATAAGGCCCTAGGGGAGAGGAATTATTTATTTATTTCTTCATTTTTTCATTTATATTCTGCTTTTCCTCCACAGAGCCAAGGTGGCGTATATGGCTCTCCCTGTCTCCATTTTGTTCCCATAAAAAACTTGTGAAGCAGGTTAGGCTGAGAGATAACGACTTCCCGAAAGTGTAAAATAATGGGAGTGTAAAATAAATTACTATGAGACATACTGAATATTATCAGTAAAGCAAAACAAAAAAACAAAAAAACCAATTCTCTTTATGAAAAACCGGAAAAACAATGCAAAAGTTGGCTGGGTTGTTGTTGTTGCTTGGAAGGAATTTGATACGCCCGTGGGATTTTTTCAGTGCAAATAACGTCAAAGACTAAGGAAAGAGCTCAGCAGTCAGCAAAAGGAAAAAGGAAGACATATCCCAAAAAAACTACAACCCCCCCTCCCAAAACTGGATAAAGGCTAAAGATAAACAAAATGCAACTATAAGGGACTGAAAATAAAAGACTTCCGGGTTGGCCATGCAGCCAGTAGCATTAGATGGCATATACCGCAAGGAGCAGGGCAGCTCCGGTACTGAAGCTCGCACCCGGGCATGTCGGAAACCCATCATCTTAGGCATGCCAAGTGTAGGGACTGAGTAGGACTGAGTAAGCTGTCTGGGTATAGATTTGATTGCTGATTCAGGACCCTAAACTGTGTTTTATATAATCAATTTTTTATTTGGTTCTGTGTACATCGCAATGTTCTTTTGTTGCTATGGCCGATGGCTGACGCAAATAAAGTTTCATTCATTCACTCTGTCTGGGTATGGAACTGGGACTGGGAGAGCGCACCAAGGAGAAAGAGGAAGGCCTGAAGAGATTGTGAAGACTAGAAACTTGCTTTAAATGAATAAGCTGTCCCTGTGTAGGTGCTGGGTTAAAAGTGTAAGTGCGCGTGTAAGCTGAGCTTGAAGCAGGCAGAAGCCAGAGTGTGTGAGAGACTGCTAGAATCCAATGCTGTGACTATGGGAGAAGAAAATACCTTCTGAGGTGTTAATGCTGTGAGCCCCTCCATCATAGGCTCAGGTTGCATATATATGTAAATAAACCATATATCATACAGGCACCCTTGTCTCAGAATAGTGCAAAATTCCAGGGATTTCAGGCGCTTACGCAGAGTTCAGTTTCCTTGGAATGAGGGGCAGCAAAGACTGTGGTGTATCTAGGATATATGCTTCGAAGATCAGCTCACTCACAAACACTGGCTTTTGTCTTTCTCACTACCAAGCAGGTGAGAGAGGCAAGCTACTCATTTGCTCTCTGGCACAAGGCCACTTCCTTTGTCAGAATAATGACCATGCTTAGGCAATACTTTGTCTGGCTAATTCAACAATTGAGTTCTCCATTGCTGGATCCAGGAATTATAAGAGATTCAGGCACCATATAGCTAACCACCGCCTGCCCCCTCACAAAAACAAAAACCACAACAGTATTTATATCTGAATGATTTATATTTGAATCCCACCCTTTCTCTTACGAGCCTAGATCAGGGATTTAGCCTCACCTACACCCTGTTTGGAGAAAAGATAAATGACAAAAAAGATAAGAGAATGCCCAAGGACAACCAATGAGCTCCCTCGATGAACAAGAAATTCCCACATATTAACCAGCATGTCAGTTTATCACATCTAAACCAGGCACTCCATTACACAGGCTCATTTCCTAATCTAATACATTGCGCATGTTTTTTCTCCTCCTTAATCAGAGTTTTAGCATCATGGGTGAGTGTGCAGGAAGCAAATAGATCAGAAGTGGGGAACCAGCGGCCTAGAGATGTTGCTAGACTGACACTAACTCCAACCCTGACAGCTGGCCAGAATGCCTGGGGCTGATGGGAGTTGGAGTCCAACAGCATCTGAAGGGTCACAGTTTCCCCATTCCTGAAACAGATAATATATATCAATAATTTCATTGCCTTTCATGACTAATAATTCATTTGCTGCTCTAGTAATGTATCAACTTACCTCGCTTTCCCTCTCCACTCCCTCAGTCCATTCCCTACCCCATCCAGCACTTTATTCTCCGAGTTTCTGGATGCCTGAGATGTTCCCTCTACAGCACGTTAAGTTGCTTATTTCCTTCCTTGGTATTATGTTGATATAAATGCAGCACAGTCTACAAGCATTAAGAGCACAGAAAGAAACTGCCTTTCTTCAGTATTAGTTATTCGGTATCACAGTAAAAGTTCTACTGAATTATGAATTTATTTGTCTGCAAAATTTCAAACATTTTAACAGCAATGGACGTTTTATTTCAGTTGCCTGCAGTAGCTGGTTGGTCACTTGATGGTGCACTGCCCTCTACAGCAGGCAAAGGCAAACTCAACCCTCCAGATATTTTGGGACTACAACTCCCATCATCCCTAGCTAACAGGACCTGTGGTCAGGGATGATGGGAGTTGTAGTCCCAAAACAATGGGAGGGCCGAGTTTGCCTATGCCTGCTTAGAAGCTATTCTACAGAAAAGAAGGGGGGACCCAATAGAGGATTTATAGGCTAAGCCTGTGTTGTGAGCTTTCACCACCACTTTACTTACTTTCAAGCCTGGCAAGTTTCTAACAGCACACCGGCTATTCTCCATGTTCCCCTTCACAGAAAAGTATCTGGGCAGCTATATATGGACCACTGTTTAGTTACAAATGTCAAAAGGGAACTTGTCATTGCACCATCCTTACCATGTGGAGCCAGATGATCCAGTGATGTATGAAATACAATCTAAAAGATTCAATTTTTGAAGACCATACAGGTTGCCATGTAAAGCTGTGAATGCCCTGGCACCTCCTCCTGTTGTCATGACAGCCACCACTGGCACCTGTTCAACAAAAAACATTTTTTAATAATCAAATGTTAGGGTGCATTAAGAAACCAATGATTAAAAGTAATACATGGGGATAATATGATGAGGTCCTCACAGCCCCTGTTCTTTCTTTCTAAATAGGATGCTGAAGTCACTCTTAATATGATTTTGATATTGAAGTCAGTTGTATATCCTCTGAAGGAAGCAAGGTTCAGATCCGGGGAGGGCAGTGCATGAAGGGTGCAGAATCATGCCACTCGGGGCTGGTGTCACTCCAGCGGTGGCAGGGTCTGGGTGGGTGTGGTGGGCTCCATTCATCCCCCGCGCCTCACTCCAACCCCAGTGCAGGGCACAGACACACACACAAAGGGCGGCATGGAGACATGCTCTGTCACTGCCTGCTAGACCGACTTCCTCTCTGTTTCACAATAAGGATAGTAAGATTAATAAATGGAACCTTGGGAGAGTTCTGGCAAGGCAAGATGGCAAACGCCACAACCGCATGGAGCTCCTGAGGACCGGCAGCACCAATGGCACATCCTTAAAGCCTTTGATTGCTTAGAATGGAAATATCTTCCTTCCTTCCTTCCTTCCTTCCTTCCTTCCTTCCTTCCTTCCTTCCAACTGTTTAAACCAATTCATGAGCCAAGAACCTGTGATTGACCACTAATAATAAAACATACATTGTAGATATTTTTCCAATTTATTATGCTATTTTTGCGATCTACAAATGACATGAGAAAACTTGGTACACTTGTTTGTATAACATTATTCTTGTTTATAAAACCCAATTTTTAAAAAAGAATGACAACATCTATTAGCAGTATTACCTAACATGAAATTTGGCCCCAACTTCCTACAAACCCTCAAACAAATTTATCCCCAAGCCTCAGCAAAATGCAGAATTAACAATATGGACTCCAATAGCACAGCAATCCAAAGAGGCACAAAACAAGGATGCCCACTGTCTCCCTTCCTATTCATCTTGGCCCTGGAACGCCTAGCAATCCAACTCTGAGCAGCCCCAGATATCACGGGTATGGAAATAAAAGGTTTAAACCAAAATTCACCCTCATAGACAAAATACCCATGATCAAAATGATCACGCTCCCAAATCTAACCTACTTATTCCAAACCCTCCCAATCAGGATTCCCCCAACCTAACTCCATAAGTGGCAGAATAAACTACACTAGGTCCTTGACCATCTTTGAAAACCTTCTCCTGACAGCAAAGGGACACAGCAAAGGGATGCTATCCACAATATACAACATACTGCTC
The DNA here is from genome assembly GCF_964106645.2 of Podarcis pityusensis. NCBI lineage: Eukaryota > Metazoa > Chordata > Lepidosauria > Squamata > Lacertidae > Podarcis > Podarcis pityusensis. The sequence continues at coordinate 44,729,551 of NC_138028.1, forward strand.
CAAAATCCCACAAACCCCTTTGATGCAATCAAAACACAATAGGAGCATGACATAGGCTATGAAATAAACCCCACCCAATGGGGTTTTAGATCACCCAATGGGTGATCTAAACCTCCCTTTAAGTCCACATCAGCCAGAAGAAGGAAACTCACTCTGAAACTCACCTACGGGTGGTACTTAACACCATGGAAACTGGCACTGATACGACCAGGAAACTCACCAAGATGTTGGAGAGGCTGCAGATCTATAGGCACATACCTCCACATGTGGTGGGAATGTCCTAAAACCCAACCCTTCTGGACAGCACTTCTACAAGAAATATGCAAAATAACTAAACAGGCATTAGAACTCACGCCAGAACTGGCCCTACTGAACATCTTCCAAGATCATAATGACCACTCACATTATACAGAGCTATACTCTCAGCAGCCAGAAACCTCATAGCTAGACACTGGAGAGACCTGTCAGGAGTAAACATGGACCAATGGTATCAAATTGTATGGGAAGCGGCCTTACTATAAAAGCTAACCAACTGAAACTGACACGGGGACAAACAGAAGAGGGTGCCTTCACCCCAGTATGATTCCCCTTTATCACAAACATAGTCCAACAAGACAACAACAACAATCCACCAGCAGCATATGAATCAATCTGGCTTATCTGACTCAACAAGCCCTCTCCCCTCACAAATGCAAACAAACCCCACTGCAGCCAACCGCAGACAACCAACCACACCCTGCCCCTATATCTTCTGCTTGTCTCTCATGGGGAGGCATTATAGATCAGTGGTACATTTTGTTTGTTTGTTTAATTTGTATACTGCCCTATACCCTCAGATCTGAGTTTTGCACACATTTGCATAAGGTCCACAATTTAATCCCAAGCATCTCCATTGGCTTGGGAGTTCATTAAGACCAACGTAATGCCAGGGACTTGGGAAAACCACTGTCACTCAAAGCAGACAATACCAAGCTATGGGCAGACAAAGGGTTTCCCCAGTGGAACATGTCTACCAGAGGCGGTTTTAGGGTAGCACACCGGTTCAGCCACACTTGGTGCCACACTGCTGGGGCACCACAATGATACTCTAGAATGGAGTGCAAGAGGCAGTGGGTGGGTGTGTGCCAAAGTCTGCCATTGTGTCTACTGATAGTGGGAGGAAAGTTTGACCAATTTCCCCTCTCACCTGCAGCTCCAAGTGCTCTCTGAAAATCTGTTTGGAGGAGCAACAGCATACAGAGCAGCAACCAGATTCCATCCTGTGTTCATACTGTTAGGATATTTCCGTTCCACCTTAAAAGGGAGCAGGATGTTTGTGTCACAGCCTGCGTATTTCCTGTTCACAGGATGTTTCTGTTGTGTCTATGCTTTCGTTTCTCTCTCTGCGCCTGAGACACTGAAGCAGGCAGTCATGTTTTCTTTGTTCTGATCAATGCTGAATAAACTTGTAAATAATGCTCTCCTGAGTGCATCTTTCGCTGTGCATTATCTGCTGATAGAGCGTGCATCAGCTCTGGAATGTGGCAAGCTATTTCTGGAGCTCGTGTCACTAATTGCTGATACTGCGTGTCTGCGGGAGATCGATGGACGTCCGGAGACGACATGGAGTCATGATGGACTTTGTCTCCCTGGCAGTATCCCAACACATACGTGTTCAAATATATCCCTTTATGGTGAATTCGGCCTTTACTGTATCCTGTAAATAGTGGATTTGCTGTATTTTATTTATTTGTTTGTTTGTTTGTTTTATTTGCTGAAAACAGTCACACAAATTAAAAAACACAGTCAAACTGTGCCTACGAAGCATCTTTTGGAAGAAAAAAAAGAGAGAGAGGCTAAATCCTTCATACCAAATATTTATTAAGCAAAATGTTTTCCTACGTACCTCATGATCTTGTAAGCCCTTCTTTAAGCCGAGAGCCCTTTCCAGGGCAGCTGCAACAAACTTCTTCCGTTTCTGTATAACTGTTTGTTCATCCATACATAGTTCATACCCCAAACGCACATCCAGGTTTCTCAGCCTTGCATGTAGGCCAGAGCAGAACAAAGAAAGCATCAGTGCACTGCATCCCCCCCGCCCTCCATTTGTTATCATGTTCTTATGAAGAGCCACAGTCTCAACAAAAAACACATATCCAAAGCAAATGTTTCCATTTCCAGGAAAGCTTCCATTGAACCCTCTTAGAGGCCAATAGCAGCTTCAGGACCTTGGCAGAGGGAGAGTTAAACTTCATTCCCTATATTATCCCCCACAGCTAGTATTTACTAGTTTCATATAAATACTTCATGTACCAAATCTGGCCAAATCCTAGGAGCCCCCCTCAATGTACTATAATCCTCTAATTATTTAGATATATATTTCAGATAGTAAATAGAAGTCAAGTAGGCAGAGCTGGGTAAAATTAACACTATTGTGTTACCATTCTTTCACGTCCACACATAGATCAACTGTTTTGTCCTAGAGAGAGAGAGAAAAGATGGAATGTTGTCAGTAACCTGCCATAACATGACATGCTGTTTGGTCTTCCTGCCTGGTATCCCCAGAGGAAAGCAGGCAGCAGCCACACATCACCCATACCTCCATTCAGGGCTAGCAAAATGGGGCCTTGTATTTGATCCTGGAATGTCCCACTTTTACTCAGAACATCCCTATTTTCATCAGAGAAATATTGGAGGGTATGGAGTTATGTGACCCCTAAGCCAAGAAGATAAGCAACTACACAACCTTTAAAAGGCATCTGGAGACAGCCCAGTAAAGGGAAGTTTTTAATGTTTAATATTTTATTATGTTTTTATAAATGTTGGAAGCCACCCAGAGTGGCTGGGGCAACCCAGTCAAATGGGTGGAGTATGAATAGTAGTAGTAGTAGTAGTAGAAGTCCATGAAGTAATATTAGGAGCTGCAGAACAATCCATGCAACTTTTAGAAATCACTAGCGTGTGTGAGTGTAAGAGAGAGGGGGGGGGAGGGAAGCAGATCTCCACCAGAATTTAATCCACAAGTAGCCACAGCAACTGGACCTTTAATAGTTGTGTGGATGAGGTTACATAAACACCTATAGTCTGTCATCCAAAGATGAGAAAAGGTTTCGCTCATTGAAGCACTTTGTTCTGTTGTTGTTTAGTCGTTTAGTCGTGTCCGACTCTTCGTGACCCCATGGAGTCTTTCTACACAGCCTTCTTTCTACACAACTCTTAAAAGGAGCTAAGTTCTCCCTTGACTGCAGTCATCCTATTCACAAGCATGATAGGCAAAATGTATGAATCACTTCTTCAAGTTTGAAAATGCAGGTGTCATTAGCCGAGAAACGCTTAAGTTGCTGGGCTCCAATTCCTATTTTTTCATGCTGGCGGATGTGAATTGGAGTCCAATTGAATTGAAGTGCCACAGGTTCTCCCTTGCATACTTACTGGTGGTGGTGTGTGAGCTGCTTCCCTTCATTTATTCCAATGGCTTTCTGGCAATGTGTGTGAAGGAATCATACAAATGCAGCAGTGGCACAGTTCCTTTCTGTATGATCATCATAATCCTGCCCACATAATTTCTAGCAGGACCATGTTGGGTGCAATTTCCCCATACCTAAATGTTGAGCCTTCTGTGCCCCAGATTTTGTACTTCCAGACACTGAAGGATCAACAAATTTGTCCTGCCCATTCCAGTTTCTCTACATTTTTGCGTAGAATTATCCTTACCAACTTGATAAGAGCGGAGGTACAGCAGGTACTTTGCACAGAAAAAGTCTCTGGTTCAATCCCTGGCTCTCTAGGTAAGACTGGGAAAGATCCCAACTCTGGAGAGCTGCTGCCCGTTAGTATAGATCAGCTTTCCTCACCCTGATGCTCTCCAGATGTTTTGTACTACAATTCCCATTCACCCTGCCTATTGGCCATGCTGGCTGGGGCTGATGGGAGTTGTCCACAACATCTGGATGGGGTACCAGATTGGGGAATACTAGCATAGACGATGCTGAGCTAGACAGACCCATGACTCTGGCTTGGTATGAGGCAGCCTCATGGAATTATAGATTCTATGGTCCTGCTACAATTAACTGAAGCCCCTTAACACTGTGATGGATAGAGTGGGGTGAAATCCCCAAAAAGGATGTTACTTTTTTCCCTGTATGCCACAACAGCTGCGAGAAGATTATTAGCGAAGAATTGGAAGAAACAAGATGTACCAACTATCGAAGAATGGCAGATGAAGATGATGGACTATATGGAACTTGCCGAACTGACTGGGAGACTCCGGGACCAGAGAGAAGAGACGGTGGAAGATCGGAAGAAGTTTAAAGAATATTTGAAAAAATATGTTAATATTTAAATCTTAGAATAGCTTTGGAAGTGGATACAGGCTGTAGGGTTAGAAGTAGAAGATAGTGTATTTTAAAATAGTATGATTTGCAAGGGATGTGAAGATTTTAAGTAAGTGTGATTAAAAAAATGATTAAAAATTATGATATATGTAAACTGCTAAAGATGAGGTAAAATGAAAATCAGATGGGGGGACTTGGGGAAGCCCACTTAACAATGTTTAGAAAAAATAAGGATAAGACAAGAATTTGTTTGTATTGTTTGTTTTTATAAAATGAATATTTTTTGGGAAAAAACAAAACACTGATGGATAGTATATAATTGCTGACTTACTAATCTTCTGCTATTCATCTTCTATTTGTAAATAGAACAACCACTTGGAGGATTCCCCCCCCCCTCCCAATCAAGTGGTGTATGAATTTTGTTAATAAACCAATGAATTTGGCAGCACATATACTAAAATAAATAAATATATTTCCTCCCTGATTTTCCTCTTCCACTACGAAACAATACTTACAGTACCTTGCCTATGGTCACTTCTTTTTCCATACTAAGTGAATCAAGAGGCAAAGTGAAGCAAAGTCTTTTATTTGCATCATTACTTTCACCAGGAGTACACTAAAAGAGAAAGAAGAAAAATTAAAATTATGCTCACACACTTTCTCCAGACCATATATATGTCTTGAGAAAGTGTAGCCTCCTCAGTATTTTGATGTAAAATGAAAGCATTTTATACAGTGGAGGTAGCTTTACATTGCTTTTTAAATTGAAGAGAAGGTTTAAAAACGTACAGAGCGTGGCTTCTTTGCTGGTTCACTCTCCAGTGCAGATTCCATATTCTTGATGCAGTGAAACACAAGAGGATCAGCAGGGCACAGCTCAGAGCCCAATGTAAAGTCCTGGCTCTCTTCATAGGATCCTTTCACAGAGAATGTGAAGTTTTGCTCTACAAAGGACATAAAGAACCCTGATGTAATTATCACAACATAGCTTTATTCAGTTCATGAGCATGTATAAATTCCCCTAAAAAAAGCAAACAAAGATTCTAGCAAAAGGGTAGCCAACGTGCTGCCATCAAAATGTTGCTGGACTACAACTCCCATCTCCTCTGACTGATGGCCATGCCGGATGAGTATTGACGTGAGCTTCAATCCAACATCTGGAGAGCCCCATTTTGGCGACTCCTGGTCCAAACTAATCTTACTGGTGTCAGTGCCATTCTCATGTGACCTCACTCTCCCTTCCAGATGTGTAGGTATGTAAAATGTGTTCTCCCTAGCAGAGAGCGCGTGTTGCGGTGGGGGATACAAGCCACCCCATTGTTGCTGGGCGGATTTGTGGAGGGACCCAGGCAGTGTATTGGTTAATCGGGTCACTGGGGAGAACTGCTTGTTGCCAATTTTGAAGGAGGGGTCAGAGGTTTTAAATACTGGTCACCCAACTTTGAGCGTTCTCTTGGCTGCTTGCACTGGATTACCCGCCCACCCTCCCTGTATTGGGGGGGTTGTTTACTTGACCTTGCTATGCCTGTCATGGGGTCATCTGCTTTGAGGCAGGGGCCTGGTAGGAATTTGTCCATTTGGCTGATTGGCTGGTGCCATTTGGTTTTGCCTACTGCGTAGCAAATCGTCACAACTTGTAAGGTTGGCGGTTAGGCATTGGTTCAGATTGGTTGGTGGAGGGGTAAGTGCCTAACCCCTCCAATGGTGGTGCGGAAAGGGAATTCCGTTAAAGGAATCCAGGGGCTTGCCATTCTTTTCGTCCTTGTCCCTGGCATCAGACTTGGGCCATGCAAGCCACCAGGAGAATGAGGGTGAGAAGTGAGGGACTGAGGCCCAGCTTCATTTTCTCCCCAAAATTTGTTTCCCGCACTGGCTTTCGCTGGAATCCAGAAGTCCAGTTCTGTCCCCTGGGCAAGGAGAGATAGTCGGAACCAATGCTTAAGCAACCACTCACTTGGATGTATTTAAATAAAGTTGTGGCCAAAATCGTGCCAAAAACCCAAACCAAAATTGATGTGTGATGTGTGAGTTATTGGGGGGTGGCTTGGGGACCTTGACATGCAACTACCACTAGCCCACCTCAATTTCTAGCTGGAGGAGATTTTGTGATGCCTCTGGTTCAATGGAGTCTGGTCCATTATGGAAAATAGGGCACTGCCCCTCTGACTGCAGTCTTGATTCCTCCAAGATCACCTGCCTACCTTCTGACAAAACTTTAAGAAGTTTAGATAAATCCATGAAAGAATAAAGAATGGGCTGCTAACCATAATGGCTATACGTTGGAGGCAGTATGCTTCTGAATATCAGTTGCTGGGAATCACAGGAAGGTCTTGCTTGGAGGCTTCCCATAGGCATCTGGTTGGCCATTTTGAGAACTAGATGGGCCACTGGATTAGGGCAAATGGGGCATTGCCCTACCAACCTTAGTCTGCCCTCAGCCAGCCACTACTTGCCTGCCTTCTTACCTACAACTAGTTCAGAGGGTAACACTGCCTGCCAGCTTCTTCCTCAGTCTCAGTTGTACCCTTGTAGAACTCAAGTGGGAGGAGGATGGGGACAAAAGTAAAATTAATGGGCTTTGCCTGTCCTTGGCTCTGGCTCACCTCCTGTTGGCCTCTCTGCCTTCCGCCCTACCACTCCTAATGGCCACCAGCCACCCCTGCTCTAGTGGTAGGTTCACAGCTCTATAGTTTGCTGCCACATTTGCTCAGTTTTCTGAAGCTCAGTTCTTGACACTGGTGTGTGTGGGACAAGTGCCAGAACTCTGGGGATCAGGAGCCAAGCCGAGAAGATGTGCATGCCAACATCAATCAGAACATTCAATTCCACCATTAATCTTTCACACATATGCTGTTGCCAATGAAATTATGATTTCATAAGATAATTAATTCTGCTAAGGTGCCAATAAAGATTACTGATTTTTTAAAATAATACTTCAATAAACTTGGGCTGGGCCTGGAAATGGACTGGGAGATAGTGTGGCTGATATAGAACAGGCATAATAAGATGAAGTGCTAATTGCAACTGAGCAATATTGCCCAGATGTATTCCATCCTTTAGTTTAAATGCAGTTTTCAAAGGGAACACCACCTTAAATGCATTGAGACCTATAGATTATGATAATCATTCATTTACTTACTATGTAAAAGATACTACATCTATATGTCTTAGTATACACTTGATCATTTAAATCAGCTTTGATTTTTTTTCCCCCATTCGGGCTTCCGCTTACATTTGTGTTCAAAATAAGTATTATTTGATTAGACACTATAGTGGAAGCAAATTAGCACATCATATTAAAATAGTTTTGACCAAACTGTGGGAGGCAGTGGAAGACAGGAGTGCCTGGCGTGCTCTGGTCCATGGGGTCATGAAGAGTCGGACATGACTAAACGACTAAACAACAACAACATTAAAATAGCAAAATAACCAAAGTGTTTGTTTGCAAAGGTCCAGCAATGAGACTTTTAATGAGCAAGTAAAGGGTTTTAATGATAAAACCTTTGAAACCATTAACTGTAAATCTATTTATAGCTATACATAAAGATACATATTAACCTCCTTGTTTCTTCTTCATTGCTCTACCTCCATTCACCTGTACACCCAAGCAGGAAATTTCACGAGACTATAAGAAGAGAAAGGGAAATAAAAGAGCATAAGGTAAAACCTTACTGGTCACGACGTAGCTGTGATGTAACAGGTCCTTTAGAACAAGCCTGGAATATGCCAATAAGTTATAGAATAGGGGTTGGCATATGGCCCTCATTCCATTTCATGGGAGTATGGGAGAGCCCAAAATGGTGGGCAGAGGGGGAAGGGGGGGAGCTGAAACTAGGGGGCCCTGACGGATTACACACTACACGTTAGTGTGTTGATGTAGGTGTGTCACACGAACGCTCCCCACGCTGCTCCCAGGGCTGGAAAGCGGTTAGTGACCCTTCGGTTTGCTAGTAAAACTGAATTACTGTGTTGAGAAATGACGCATGTCTAAAAAGTGTGTCACCAACATCAAAAGTTTGGAAAGCTCTGGAGAAGGCAGCCCTCGACTGAAAAAAGGTTCATCATCCCTGGTTCATCATCCCTGTGATGGTGCCAGAGCTGTTTGCCAGTTGTAAATGCATGACATCAACATAAATGTGCATAAACATAGTGACTGCTAAGCCACAAGAGACATACATGACGAACTCATTTGATGGTATTTTGTTGTGAAATAGCTTAGTCCTCCTGCCCAAATGTGAAAAGAATTGACCAAGCTTCTAGAAATGATCTTAACCATAAATTACAGCTGCAGTCCTAAGCATGCTTACCCCTGAATACAGTGGGCCTTACTTTTGAGTAATTATCATAAGTGCATATTTCTTGGTACACATGCACAGAACCTGGCTGCATAATTTTGACCCAGAGACTCAACACACCAGGGATCCTGCTTCTGTCTCATATAGGCCCATGTCTCTCCTTTCTCTCCCCACAGTGACATCTGCTAATATAAAACAGGTAGCATGACATCATTATGGTGTTCTATCCACAACCCCAGTCAGTTTTATTAGCTACTACTTGCGTGGGCCAAGAGATCAGATATAATGTCATATGTTTTGTAGTAGAAGATGTTACCAAGGAGGAGAGCATGCAGGTATGTGTGCTTCGTAACATCTCATCCCTTTCAGCCAAAGTCTTATATATATGAGAGAGACTCTACTGGTCACTGACCATAATAAACAGATGCTTCAATATATGAATCTACTTTTAATCACCGTATTTAATAAAATTTAATGACTAGAATTTAATAAAATAGAATATCGGTGGTTTTATTACCTTCAAGTATATATTTGAAATGGTCACGGATATTTTATTATTATTTATTACCCATCCTTCACGCAAAGGTCCCAGGGTTAATCTGATAGTTAGGTACCCCTGACTGTTAGGTCCAGTAGTGAAGAACTCTGGGATTGCGGCACTCATCTCACTTTCCTGGCCAAGGGAGCCGGCGTTTGTCCACAGACAGCTTCTGGGTCATGTGGCCAGCATGACTAAGCCGCCTCTGGCGAACCAGAGCAGCGCACAGAAACACCGTTTACCTTCCCACCAGAGCAGTACCTATTTATCTACTTGCACTTTAACGTGCTTTCAAACTGCTAGGTTGACAGGAGCAGAGACCGAGCAACGGGAGCTCACCCTGTCTCAGGGATTCGAACCGCCAACCTTCTGATCGGCAAGCCCTAGGCTCTGTGGTTTAACCCACAGCGCCACCCGCATCCCACAATCTGATAGTTATAGGACTTAATTTTCAGACGAATCAGAGACTGGGTTTGCTTCATGAGCATGTACAGGACAGATTTTGAATCCTTTATTATATTTTAGGGTTTAATATGATCATATATTATTGTTTTTATTCATGATGATGTGTCATGGTTTCATGATGCTATTTCCTATCTGCAGTAACCACATCGCGCTCTATTTCTTCCCACATGTCTAGCCACTTCCACCTTAGAAAGTTGTGTGGAGGAGGGAATTTCTGCAGGCGTAACTTGCATGCCTTTCTGAAATCTCTACTTTCACACTTCTATTACATATGTAGGAGCTCTATTCTCTTTTACAGGGCCAGATTTAGGTTTAATGAGGTCCTAAGCTACTGAAGGTAATGGGACCCTTTATATGTCCAGCTGTCCTTTGTCAACAACAAATTATCGCTGTTTTTTGTGTTGAATATATGCTATATGGTAATTTATGGACCTAATAGGTATCTAAAGCCATTTGCACATGTTGCCATGCAATCAGTCCATGCAGGCACCCTATATATAGAAATCAGCAAACCAGTGATATTTTAGGGAGCGGGCTAGGAGGTGGGGCCCATTACTTACATCATAGTGCCTACACAACACAAAACACTGTGCTGAATGTAGCTTTTATTTTATTTGTTCTTTATCTTATATTTTGGAAATGTACATTCAGTATTTTTTTTCCTTTAATTTTTTTGGGGGCCCCCAAAAGAGTGGGGCCCTAATCTATAGCTTGTTTAGCTTGTACGTAAATCCGGCACTGCTCTTTTGCATCTGATTCCCTACTCACATCCCACAGATTATTAGCTTCAGTGAAGGGTGGCTAATTAATCTAATCATTATCATCACGCTGGTTGTATTAAACTATTCATTCTTTCATTCATTCATTTTCATATACTGCCCTTCATTGGAAGAACTTGGGGCGGTTCACCGAAGCTACATCTTTCGTAACTGTCCTGTGTTACATCAAACTGGGAGTTTCACCGAGGGGCGCATGCTTTAGACCTCGTTTAGAATTCAGCCTGTGCGCCATGCACCCAACATATTGCTGCCCTTGCTAATTTCCCAGGCTGCTGATTGGACTATCTCCGTAGAAATAAGTGACCACATAGCTTGCAGGTTTCTAATGTGCCATGTTCACTGAATATTCTTTTAAAATAAAATCTCTGTAAGGAACACTTTGCCTCCCCACACTAGCCTTCTGACCCAGAAATCCCACCCCCACCCCACCCCGAAATGTGTGGCCGAATGATATTAGAAGCAAGAACTTTTGGAACTGCAGCGAGATACCACAATAATATACCCATAACAGATATGATTTAAATATCACTTTTGTAAAAAGAGAAATCATTTTTAAAAAATGAGATTACCACTAATATGCCATTAGTAACAATATGCTCATCAGGAACTGGGCTGCAAAACAAAATAAATATATTTGACATGTCATATCTGGTCTTTGGTAATGGAAATTTACGTTTCTAGTTGCTAGTTTGACATTCCATGTTAATGTAATTGACTCAACATAGCCCTGATCATGTAATCTAATTACAACAAGACTAGAAAAAAATACATTTATCTGATAGTTACCCTTTGGCAATGCTTTGCCAGATCACAAGAAACCTGAGCTCCAGGTCCATCTGATTTGATATGCAACACAGTTCTGAAGTTTATTTTCTAGTGTTATATATTCTTAAATATATTGCATTGTTTGGGATGTACTTACATGCTCTCCCGGCTAAACTCTACCTCCAGAGTTTCTGGAATCTGTAAAAGGATAATTACATTGTTTTTGTTTGAGATAATGTTTTCCTCAACTGTTAACTGAAAGAAACGGTCCATGTGTAAGTATGATAAATCCCATTGCTGAATGGATCAATTGGGAAGGGTGGACAAACCTCTCCATTTCAGTTTCTCTCTGTTTCACATTTCAGTTCATCTCATTTCCACATCAGTTTCCACATCATACACATTTGTTTGCATTTCTCCTGATATACACATTTTTGCAAGCAATTTCCCATAACATAATGCCTTTTTTCTTTGTTAAATATTCTCGTATGCTCTTTCCCCTACTATACTATACAGTGGTACCTCGGGTTATATACGCTTCAGGTTACATACGCTTCAGGTTACAGACTCCGTTAACCCAGAAATAGTGCTTCAGGTTAAGAACTTTGCTTCAGGATAAGAACAGAAATTGTGCTCTGGTGGCGCAGCGGGAAGCCCCATTAGCTAAAGTGGTGCTTCAGGTTAAGAACAGTTTCAGGTTAAGAACGGACCTCCAGAATGAATTAAGTACTTAACCCGAGGTACCACTGTATGCTTTTTATTCAAGGCGATTCCACCTGTTAATAATGCCCTCCCAGCAGCCTTCGGTTCTACCTTCTTACTTTTGGATCCAATGGAAATGTGAGGCAAACTCTTTCTCCAAGTTGGATCTTGGAAACATCAAAGAGAACAGTGCAGAGATTATTATCCATGAGGCAGTGGTCTTCATCGTGAACAATCATCTCCAAAACATTCTGAGAAGAGAAGCAAAGTTGGTCATTGTCAAGGATAGGACAAAAAGGGCAAGATGGAGAAGGAGGCTGGTGGGGAACACACACACCCTTCTCCTGATGCTGCAGAAGAAGAGGGAGGCAGCCTTGATTTACAGCAGGGCTTTGAGGAGTCTGAGGAAGGTCACAGTGCGGAGACAAACAAAGGAGTTGGAACATGTTAGAAGAAGAGGGGGGAATTGCGACAGGGCAGCCAGCTGACCCATTGTCACTGGAGAGTATTTCTGATCCCCCTTCTCCCAGAACTCGGTGTTCATTAAGGGTGTAGGAACAACAGAATCAGAGACTTTTGGCTACAAACAGCTACTGTAAGGGGGGCTGCTGTTGTTAGAAATGTGGGAGGAGGAGCCCAGTTTGGAGCAATGCCATGTTAAGGCGTGTTGTATTCTTTTGTCTCTTAGGATTGAATAAAAAGGGACTCTCCTTGTTTTCTATGCTCTTGCTGCAGTCAGGAGAGGAGAGCTTTCCCAGAGCCTTGACAGTCATCAAGGCTTGCTTCTGGACCACAAAGCCCAAACAACTAGAAAAAAGAATGGGTCAGCCCATTCTTTCCATACATTAGAAAGGAAGACAGAAAAGGCACCGGAAGGTATGTGGACATGAAAGAGAGAAAACTGGCATAAACTATCTTCTAAATCTGAATCAGTTACTTATTCTTACTCGAACAATGGCTTACATCTTGAAGTAACATATAGCTGCAGTAGTACCCAGTGTATACTAACATAGCAACAGTTGAAGCAACAGTGTGTCTTGTGGCAACTTGAAAGTCTAAGAGCACAATCCTAACCCTAGATCTGCTGGGATGTGGTGAATTTCCAGCTCAGGGAACAGGTTCCTGGCTCTGCCAGAGATATGCTAGCATAAGGGCCCAACCCTAGCTCAGCTAGGGTAGGTTATGTGAGGTAAGGTGCCAGCATAAGCCCTGAAAAAAAGAGCATTTGGGACATTCTATTCCACCTGTCATGACTAATAGCTGCTAATAGATTTAAGGTTAATAACTAACAACCATCTCATCCTCTGTACCCAAATAAGCAATGATTTTGGTGGGTCCTTTGTAGGTAACAAATTAGCAAAACAGTATTCTAAATATGGCTGAGGAGTTCAGACAAATTATTAATCGTTGACTTTGTGCCTTACTTTGACCCGCGTCTGTATCCTGAAGTAGAAGGTTTCATTCCATACTGGATCCTTACAGTCCTTAACAGTCTTGGTCCGAGGTCTTTCAAATGAAGCTGTTGGCAGGTACAAGCTCACATAGCAATCAGACTGGCTAACTGTTTTAAAAAGAGTCAATTTAAGATGCATTATTAGGCCACATTAAATCCTTAACTTTAATGTTTACCATTGTCATGATCACACAGTGTTTACAAGAGAATACATGGAAACCAAGTCACTTCTTCATTGTATCCCTTCTCTGTGCTCATCCATTTTAATTTTTATACCATAAAAATCTATTATATTGCATAAGCACTGTGAAAGAATTGGACTTCATTGTCCCTAGTTACTTGTATGCACTGTTGCATATTATATGTGGAAATACATATTTCACTTGTATGGGTGGTTGTATATCATAGGGTCATGCATATTTTTTCTGGCTTACATATCTTTCTTGTTGTCCATTGGGGGTTATAGAGTTATCCTGGAAGCCTAGCAAATAACCTGTGGCTCAAAAGTCAAGGCAGTTAAACTCCATTGTAGATGTGGGAAAGGTCATGTCTCCTGTTTGAAGGATTCCATGACTTCCTGTAGCCTTTTAGGTGGAGGCTCTGACTAGCAAAAAGAGGAGGAAAAAGAGTCACAGCAGCCTGTGGTTTGCTGCAGTTCATCCTTGTAATGCTAAATCATGGTTTGACATTACATGCTAATCAGCTGGACCAATAAGCATGTAGGACCGTACTGATGTAGCCTTTAGGATTCAGTATATGTGAGTTGTCTCTATTTTTTACCCACCCATACGCTACTCCAGTCACATGGCAAAGTTATATAACACTTATTTCATCTACAAACAGTGGAAGCTTTAGGAGTAGCAAAAAGGATCCCACAGTAATATTTTCAGTCAATTTGGTATGTCAGTGGCACAAAGCCATAGATACACAGCACCCAAAAAGCTTATTTGCTAGTGCTGTGGCAGATTGCATCAGATTCTTTGAGGAGCTTAGAAAACAGGCAAGAAGTGAAGAGTTATTTTGTAGTTAATTAGTAAATTATGCATAAATAATCACTTGCCACTTTTCAAAGTGCCTGAAGAAAATAATATAGTTATTATAGGACAGTGTGGCTCTGTTGTTGTTGTTGTTATGCCACCCATCTGACAAAGTCTAATGAATGGACAATCTACAACATTCCTTCCTGATAGCGTTTTCCCCCCTTGCCGCTTTTGACCTCACAAGTCAGAGCTAAGTCAGTAGGACATATATAGGATATAAAAACCATGTTTTGTTCCTGTTGTCCTATTTCTCTCAGAGGCAGGTGAAATTCATATTAAGAAGAAATGATGACTAAGCACAATATGTTTGTTTCCTTATGATGGAACATCTTTTGTTTTGTTTTGTTTTGTTTTGTTTTAGAAAGCTATCATAAATCACCCATTTAACAGTTCTCCACAGGCTTAAACTAATTAAGCATTTCAGGCCAAACCACATTATATTTTGAGGTTATAATGCATTGTTATTATTAAAGGAATCAACACATTATTATCATTAGCGGTTGCCCCACTTTTAGAGTTACAAGTTCCTTAGCACAAGAAGATAGAAAAAATGAATTCCCTTTATACAGGAAAGCAGTTTTTTTAAGAGATCAAAGAAGCCTCTTAAGCAGCCTGGCACCTTCATTATAAACCTTGTGGCGTAGGGCAAAAACATTCCTCTTTAACCAAGCCTTTGGTGAATTGCCCTTTTAATATATGATGGATATATGATGGATGCAAACATCAATTAATATATGATGGATGCAAACAATGAGCAAACATGAAAGGCAATATAGAAACACCTCCTCTCAGCTAATTGCACATAGCAGGGGTAACTAACAGGTGTCCCTTCTGATGTTGTTGTTGTTTAGTCATTTAGTCGTGTCCGACTCTTCAGGACCCCATGGACCAGAGCACGCCAGGCACTCCTGTCTTCCACTGCCTCCCGCAGTTTGGTCAAACTCATGCTGGTAGCTTCGAGAACACTGTCCAACCATCTCGTCCTCTGTCGTCCCCTTCTCCTTGTGCCCTCCATCTTTCCCAACATCAGGGTCTTTTCCAGGGAGTCTTCGCTTCTCATGAGGTGGCCAAAGTATTGGAGCCTCAGCTTCATGATCTGTCCTTCCAGTGAGCACTCAGGGCTGATTTCCTTAAGAATTGATCTTCTTGCAGTCCATGGGACTCTCAAGAGTCTCCTCCAGCACCATAATTCAAAAGCATCAATTCTTCAGCGATCAGCCTTCTTTATGGTCCAGCTCTCCCTTCCATGCATCACTACTGGGAAAACCATAACTTTAACTATAAGGACCTTTGCTAGCAAGGTGATGTCTCTGCTTTTTAAGATGCTGTCTAAGCTGCTGAACTACAACTCCTATAATCCATGATTATTGGCCATGCTGACTGATGCTGATGGGAATTGTAGACCAGCAACAACCGGTGGGGGGTGGGGGGGGGCGTGGGTGGAGGTTAGCCACCCCTGCCATACAGTCTCTTGGACTATATATAGTAGAGTTTACCAGTGGCACAGAAAGGAGAACCAGTGGCACAGAAAGGAGAAATGTTCCATGAACATTTAAGGAGGAAGAGAGTGGGATTTAATGCATATGCAAACTGCTCCTGTGCATACAAATGTATGCATAGTGGCATGTTAGTCCATTTGATGGTCATGTAGAAGTGTAGCACAAGGTATTTGACAAGATTTCTATATGGAAGTCAAGTCTTGCTCCAGAACTGCCAGCTCCTGCTCCTTCCCAAAGCCTAATTAGAGCTTTTCCAGCTTTGGGAAGGAGAAAGAAGAGCTCTAGGACTCTGCCATAGCCTCGTGTCTCCTTCCCAAAGCTTGACACCTCGTTTATGCAGCTTTGGGAAGCAGCATGAGGGTTGAGGGGATGGCATCCAATTTTGGCCTTGCTCTCCACCCCACCCCCACCCCAGCGACAAGGTAGTATGCGGGCCATGAGTTCCATGTCTAAATACTCCTATGATCCACTTAATATGAAAAGTTGGGCTGCCCTGAATCTATTTGGCTTCATCAGCATCTGGGGGGGAGGTATAGATTTAGAATCATCTAGCAAGGGACAAGGAACAAGAGGGAATTCCCAGTTGACATGATGTGTCAGCCCCAGCGACAAAGTGTCAAGCTAATGTAACAAGCAAGTTAAGCAGCCAAGCGAGTTCATCAGCAGGGCTAGGAGGCCAAATGCCTCCCATTTCGTGACCTAATGAATCTCAATTTCCCAAAATAACTCAGAAACCCCCAAGGGCACTTATGCAGGTAGAAAGCCAGCAGGGATGTGGAGTTATCTAGAAGGATATCTAGACTGTCACATCTATGACTATCTGCGAGCTGGACATAACTGTAATAATTTTTAGATTGATATATACCACCCTTAATCATATGATCTCAGGGTGGTTCACAGTATAAAATGCAGGATAAATAATTCAGAGAGATCGGGGATGCAGGTGGTGCTGTGGCCACATGTATAGGTGTTTCTGTGCTAATGCTAGAAGCCAAATGGACAGGGTAGAGTTCCTGGTCTTAGAGATTGCATAAGATAAGCCTTATGGGATGGAGAGAACCAGTGGAACACTGATATCTTCGCAAACAGGACATACTGAAGACATTGGCAGAGGAAGAGGAGTGCGGGGGGAGCACACCGCCCCCGGCAGCATGATCCCATGGTGCCATCGCAGCTGCCCCGCCCCCGGGACGTGCACCAGCCCCACCCCTGCCTGCTCTCCACCCCTGGTGCCAGAGCATGAAGCTCCGCCACTGACGGAAGATGGTGTTGCTCCGTACATGGTCTGGAGAAAGCAGAGGGGGAGAGGTTTTTCTCCCTCTCTCATACATTGAAAGATTCAAGACAAAAAAGTAAGAAATGCACACAGCAATGCACACAGCACATTGTTGACCTATGAAATTTGTCCCATAAAATGTAGCGGTGGCCCCAGTTTTGAAAGAGAATTAGAGAAATTCATGGAGGATAAAGCTATCCACTGTTACCAGGCACGATGGCTACATTCCCTCTCCTTGGTCGGAGGCAGAATGCCTCTGAAAACCAGCTGGTGGGAAACACAAGTGGGGAGAGCACAGTTGCATTCAGGGCCTTTTTATGGTCCCCAAGGCACCTGCTTAGCCACTGTGAGAAGAGGATGCCAGACTAGATGGGCCTTTGTATGTTTATAGAAAAACAAACAGAAGCCTATATTATGGATCGGCTCTGTAATAGAATTAGAGCAGGGTAGCTAGCATGGTTGCTTTTTTTCCAGCTGAAACTCACCGGAACCTCACGGTTCCAACACCTCATGGTTGGGCGCCATTGCCATTCTAAGAGAATGAGGGAGGTGTTCATGGTGAGTTCCAGCACCTCTTTTTCTAGAAAAATAGCACTGGTCTTCAACTCCCGTCAGCTGAAACTAGTTTGGCCAATGTTCAGGAACGATGGGAGCTAGCATCATGTTCATGTCTGAACTTCTTCATGGTAACCATTGCTCCTGTGCCAGAGTCATGTACAGTATATATTGTTGTTTCTGGCTCTCCTCCTTTATTGGGCGAGTGATGTCCCAGCACTCCCCATGAATGAGCGCAATTGGCAGAAGTTCAATCTGAGCTACAGTTTTGCTATAAACTCCTCCCACGCCCTTTCCCAACTTCCATAGTTCACGTAACCTTTATCGCAGTCTGTGTTGTGCCTTCTTTATATCTGATATGTAACTGAGATGCTCCTCAAATCACTGTCCTCCTGACAGCCTTCATATTCAAATTACAGGATAGCTATCATAGCTCATGCAAGATGTAATCAAGTTTTCTGCCTATGTAAGCTACTGCTCTTTTAAATTCAAAATTATACAATTCTAATTAATAGAAACTGCCTAAGTATGTTACAGTTTGTTCTTGATAATTAGGTTTGGTACTGTAATGTGTATGGGTTGCTCGTGCATAAGTTGCCGCCTCTCCAGGCTTTGTTGCCTTGCTAAACCTTTCAGTCTGGGCAGCCCTTCACTTCGTGGCTGCCTCAGTCGCTAGCAGAATCCGTCAGTGGGCGTTTCTTAAATCTTTTCCAACATAAAAGTTGTTTGACACCCAGTCTCCTCCTACTCTCTCTGCGCGGAAGTCTTCTGCGCAGGGTGGGCATGGGTAGCGGAGGACCCGTGCTCTCCCCGCTGGTGTCCGGTGAAGAGTCCTGGAGCCCTCTCGCCGATTCCCCCATCAGCCCCTCTTTATCCCTGGTGTTGCGCTGATTTGCTTCCCCATCTGCGGAGCTGCCTCTCTCCCTTCTGGGCCCTTCTCCAGTATCATTTGAGAGCCTTCCCTCCGCCTCTAGCTCCGATGTCAGTTCCCTGACAGGTACTTACATCAGAGGACACACATCCAGCACAAATGCCTACTTTTCTGTCGGTTATCATAGCAATCCTGACATGTTGTACTGAACACATATTACAGTAAATGAAAAAAGAAGCACCATAGTACACACAGTTCAGCAATAAAGCAATAATTAACTTTTTACAATGTGAGACAAAATTCCTTTGAATTTCAGCTGGGTTTGCAACTAACCATGTGCCATTTTGAGTAAGCCTCACTCCCATCCTGTTTTTCAAAGCTTACCTTTCAGCTGCAGTGAGAGTGTGGTGTATTAAAGCAAAGGATTGCTCCTCTAGCCTTCATTCGGCCTCAAACCAGACCTCCAAGTGTCCCTATTTTTCAGGGACAGTCCCGGATTTACAGAAACCATCCTGGTTTCTGATTTGATCCCAGAATGCCCTGCTTTTCCTTAGGACGTCCCTAATTTCATCTGAGAAATGTTGGAGGATATTGAGTTACCCAACCGCCAAACCATCTGACATCCCCTCCAACATTTCTCCAATGAAAATAAGGACGTCCCATTCCATAATGATAATTATACTATTTATACCCCATACATCTTATTGGGTTGCCCCAACCACTCTGGCCAGCTTCCAACATATATAAAACATAATAAAACATTAAACATATTTTTTTAAAAAATTCCCTATACAGGATTGCCTTCAGACAGCTTGGGAGTTGAATAACTCCATACCCGCCAACATTTCTCCAATGAAAATAGAGACAGCCTGAGGAAAAGTGGGACATTCCAGGATCAAATCAGAAACCGGGACGGCTTCTCTAAATCAGGGACATCAGACATGGAGGGTCTGATCTGAAGGCAGCCCTGCATAGGAAAGGTTTTTTTAATATGTTTAATGTTTTATTATGTTTTTATATATGTTAGAAGCTGCCCAGAGGTGCTGGGGCAACCCAATCAAATGGGTGGGGTATAAATAGAACAATAGTAGTAGTAATAGGAGTAGGAGTAGTAGTGATAATGGAAGAGGATGTCCCTATTTTCATCAGAGAGATGTTGGAGGGGTTTCAAAGCCTTAACAGCATGTTGAATGCAAAACATTCTGGGATTTAAAGTTTGTGCACTTTGGGGCACACAGAGGAACACAATTTATCCTTTGAAATAATTAATCAAATAAACAAAAGAAATGAATTATATAATCTTAGCATCTTTTCCTTGCTTATCTGCTTTCGCGCAATGGCAGCAGTTTTACTATGTTACCGCCATGTCAAAATTATCATGCGTGTTGGACGGAAGTGAAAAAAGACTTAGAAATTTGGTCAAATTTGAAACTTTCATTGTTGGGCCGCATTGCTGTGATAAAAATGAATGTATTGCCGAGAATGTTGTTTTTATTTCAGACATTGCAAATTGTGGACAAGATGGACTGTTTTAAGAAGTGGCAGAGAGATATTTCTAGATTTGTCTGGCAGGGCAAGAAGCCCAGAATAAAATTTAAGATATTAACAGATGCAAAGGAAAGGGGTGGATTTGCCCTGCCAGACCTTAAACTTTACTATGAATCAGCAGCTTTTTGCTGGTTGAAAGAATGGCTACTTCTTGAAAACACAGACATTTTGGATTTAGAAGGTTTTAACAATGTATTTGGATGGCATGCATACTTATGGTATGATAAGGTCAAAGCACACAAAGCATTCAAAAATCATATTGTCAGGAAAGCATTGTTTAATGTCTGGATAAGATATAAAGATTTATTGGAAAATAAAACCCCAAGGTGGCTGTCACCAATGGAAGCAAAAGCTCTGAAAAGGCTCAATATGGAGGCCAAATGGCCGACATATTGGGAAATTTTGGAACAAGAAGGAGATAAATTGAGATTGCAGAGTTTCGAAAAACTAAAAAACAAAGTGTGAGACTGGCTTCATTATTATCAGATAATGGAGGCATATAATTTGGATAAGAAAATTGGCTTCCAGGTGGAAAAGTCAAAATTAGAAACAGAACTGCTAGAACCCAAAACTAAGAATCTGTCAAGAATGTATAACTTGCTGTTGAAATGGAATACTCAGGATGAAACGGTGAAATCTGCGATGATTAAATGGGCACAAGATGTTGGACATAATATTATGTTTGCTGACTGGGAACAGTTATGGACCACAGGTATGAAGTTTACGGCATGTAATGCCTTAAGAGAGAATATTATGAAAATGATATACAGGTGGTACATGACCCCAGTCAAGCTTGCAAAAATCTATCATTTGCCCGATAATAAATGCTGGAAATGTAAAGAAACTGAAGGTACATTCTTTCATCTTTGGTGGACGTGCCCAAGAATTAAGGCTTTCTGGGAAATGATATATAATGAACTGAAAAAGGTATTTAAATATACCTTCTTGAAGAAACCAGAGGCCTTTCTTCTGGGCATTGTCGGCCAATTGGTGCCAAAGAAGGACAGAACTTTTTTTATGTATGCTACAACAGCAGCAAGAATACTCATTGCAAAGTATTGGAAGACACAAGATCTACCCACTCTGGAAGAATGGCAGATGAAGGTGATTGACTACATGGAATTGGCAGAAATGACTGGCAGAATCTGAGACCAGGGAGAAGAGTCGGTGAAAGAAGACTGGAAGAAATTTAAAGACTATTTACAGAAATATTGTAAAATTAATGAATCTTAGAAGGATGTTGGATAGAAACTAAGTGGTTTCCAGCTGTAATGCCTTAAGAGATACGAAAAAAGGTTTACAAATGGGTAAAAGCTTAATGGTAAGGATTTGCTGAACTAACAAACTGAACTGGAATACAAAAAAGGGAGGTACGAGGAGGTCCAGGGAAATAAGTGTAAGGAAGATATGCTATGGAAAATTAATGTGTTCTTAACTGTTTTTATTTTGTATGTTTCTTTTTATTTTTCATTTCTTTGTTATATTTTAAAAACTTTATTCTTTTTTCTGTATTTTGTATTTTCTTGTATTTTTACTTTTTGTTTTTGTGTAATTCTTGTATTCTTTGAAATTTTAATAAATATCATTTAAAAATAAATAAATTATCATGCAAAGGCACTTCTGCTGCACAGAACCCCTGTTAGAAGTCAACATTACCACAGATTTGTGGAAACAAGGGGGTACTCACATAAATCTGCCTTTCGTAGATTTTTTATTTGTACGATTCTCACACACAACAAATGGCAGGGTGACACCTCCATCTGCAGAACAATGACAAACAAAAAGTTAGTGAACTGTGCAGATATCTGTACAAGGGTTCATTTGGTGAAGTAGACATAAAAAACTTATGCTATAAATAATTTGTTAGTCCTTAAGACGCCACAGGAATCTTGGCTGGTTTCAAGGGCGCCAGCTCCAGGGGGCCGAGCCCTTTTCGGCCCCCTCAATATTTGGGGGGTAAAGGCCAGGACCCCCAATGTCACATAAGCACAGAGGTGAAACGTGGAGCCCAGCATGGTACGACTCCGACTCCGACTCCGACTCCGACTCCGACTCCGACTCCGACTCCTCCTGCTATGGAGGGGAGGAGGGTTCAAGCAGTCTCCCACTGGTGGCAATGCCAGGATAGGAGAAGCCGCAGGCTATTGAAACTATGCAGCCACTGAGTTTGACTCCGCCCCTAGCTCCTCCAGATGTCAAGACGTCATGCACTGGATGTCAAGATGTCACATGCGTGTCACATCACATGAACAACGTTACCCCCCCCTCACAAGTTGGCACCTCTGGTTGGTTTTGTTGCAATTGTCGGCTACCCCTCTGTAAAATAAACTATGCGCTGGACAGAAATAAAATGTACAGATTTCTTTCTGCGGGTTCACAGTTACGTAGGCAGTGGTTTGCAATCTTTTGAAGATCCAGTTCTTAAGGTTTTTTTAACCATAAATTTGGATGGCGCCAGAGCTGCTGTTGTGATCCACCTTAGGCCACTCCACCCATAATAGGTCTAATTGCTTCTTGGTGGAATATGTCACCATCAAGAAGTATGATGCTCTTATCTACATTGAGAGTTTCGTTTATCCAGCTCATTGGCCCTTATATAGCCCATTAATTCAAGACAGCTGTTAGGAATGCCTCTAAGTGCTCCTGGAGACATGGAAAGGAAAGAAAGACACACGTCACCTGCATACTGATGATATTTTGCTCCTGTTTTTAGATCTCCCCCAGCCATCTCACATGAAACAGGGCTGGGGAACCTACAGCTCTCCAGATGTTGTTAGACTCCAACTCCCCTCAGCTCCTCAGCCAGTGTGGCAGCTATGAAGAGCTGGCAGACTGCCAGGCTTGAGGGATCCTCTCCCTCTCCTAAATGGCACCAAGAGGCAGGAAGGAAACCAGAAAGTTCTTACATATTACAGTGGTACCTAGGGGTACAGACGCTTCAGGTTCAATTTACAGACTCCGAAAACCCAGAAATAGTACCTCAGGTTAAGAACTTTGCTTCAGGATGAGAACAGAAATTGTGTGGCGGTAGCACGGCGGCGGGAGGCCCCATTAGCTAAAGTGGCACCTCAGGTTAAGAACAGTTTCAGGTTACAAACAGACCTCCAGTTGGCTCTGGAACTCTTAGCAATCCGAATCCGAGCAGCCACAGACATCAAGGGAGTGGAAATAAAAGGCAGAACCTATAAATTAGGGCTCTTTGCAGATGACCTAATGGTCACAACAGCAGACCCCATAAGCACAGCAACCTCCCTAATCAGAGAACTCAACACATTTGCAATGGTGTCGAGCCTACTATGTGCTTCAACACCCCTCCTCACACCCAAAAAGAATTCACTAATGTCACCAAGATAAAACTTCGCCACACCAAGTTCAGATACCTAGGGGTACAAATAACCAGAAACCTCAATAAATTGTACCTCCACAACTACAAGCCCCTGTGGCGACAAATTAACAAAGACCTAAAGAGATGGAACAACATGAATTTCACTCTCTCAGACAAAATAGCCATGATCAAAATGATCACCCTCCCAAAACTAACCTACCTATTCCAAACCCTCCCAAGCTGGATTCCCCTAACCAAACTCCGCAGATCGCAGAGAAAACTACACTCTTTTATCTTCTCACATAAAAAACCAAGAATAAGCCCCAAATACCTGCACCTCCCCACCTCAGAAGGAAGATGGGGAATCCCCAACATAGAGGCATATTACATTGCCAACCGAATACACCATATAATCCCATATATACTAAAAGATGAGACAAAACAATGGATACACCTAGAGAGGCACACAATAGAAAATACCTGCACCACAGCATACCCACTCCTCCCAAACAAACTAAGGAAAATTCCCACAACACTTAACAGGTACACACAGACCATGCTCAAAGCATGGAAAACAGAAATAGGCAAACTATCCTCAACCCCATCCCCACTAATTCCCCTAGCGTACCACCCATTATTCCACCATGTAGCACAAAACCTCCAGATAAAAACCTGGAAAACCAAAGGCTTATATCGCCTAATAGACTTCTATAAAAATAACAAATCTTTGTCAACCCAAGAAATACAGGACAAACTAGAAGACACCCAAATGCCCTGGTTAGCACAACACCAATTACATGCCCTCTTAAACAACCCAGCAGTAAAATTAGCAGCAACTAGGCTCCTGACAACCTTTGAAAACCTTGTCCTAACAACAAAGGGACACGGTAAAGGGATAGTATCCGCAATATACAAAATACTACTCCAAAATCCCACGAACCCCCTAGACGCAATCAAAAAACAATGGGAAGATGACATAGGCTATGAGATTAACTCCACTCAATGGACCAGAATGCAGTCTAAACCCCCCTTTAAATCCATATCAACGAAAAGAAAAGAACTAACTCTGAAACTCACCTACAGGTGGTACCCAACACCAAGAAAACTAGCACTAATACGACCAGGAACCTCACCAAAATGCTGGAGAGGGTGCACCACCACAGGCACATATCTCCACATGTGGTAGGAGTGCCCCAAAATCCAACTATTCTGGACAAAAGCCATACAAGAAATATGTAAAATAACTAAGCAAGTATTAGAAATCACCCCAGAATTGGCCCTACTAAACATCTTCCAAGACAATAATGCCCATCTACACCACGAAGAACTCATAACCCACCTACTTTCAGCAGACAGAAACATCATAACCAGACACTGGAGAGACCTCTCAGGAGTAAGCATGGACCAATGGTACCAAATAGTATGGGAAACAGCCTTACTAGAAAAATTACCCAATAAACTGAAACTGACATGGGGACAAATAGAAGAAGACACCTTCACCCTGGTATGGCTCCCCTTTATCACATATACAGCCCAACAAGACAATGACAAAAATCCACCAATAGCATACAAATCAATATGGCTAACCTGATCCAAAACACCCACCCACCCCCACTCACACATGAAAACAAAGACCACCACAGCCAATCATAAACAAACAACCACACTCTAGGCCAACCCCAACCTCCATCACCAACAAAGAAACACAAGTGAATAGCAGAGAACCTGCACAAGCGATGCTGACGCAAAACCCCACATATATTACCCACATATATTAAGGAAAATAGAAACATTGCCACCTGACCCCACCCCCACTCACTTTCCCCCCTCCACCTCTTTCCCCCCTTTTCTTCCCAATGTCTCAGCAAATGAAACTGATCTGTAAAAAATGTTACTTGAAGAAAAAGAGAGAGAGAGATTGCACATACTTTTGTAAACCAAGAAAATCTTTAATAAAAATACATTAAAAAAAAGAAAGAACGGAGCTCCAGAACAAATTAAATTCTTAACCCAAGGTACCACTGTATTTATTCAGTCATCACGGTAAAAGACAAAGAATTCTGGTGTGATGGCCTGGGAATCCGATTCAGAGGCTGAACTGGAGGAATCCCAGCCTGCACTGGAGTCCCCGCCTCCAGGGCCGGCTGAGCTGGGGCAGGGCCTTGATTCTGAAGCGCCTACACCTGTGCCGGATCCTCAGGAGCAGGCACCAGGTGAATCCACTCTGGCTCCTACAGGTGCGCTTCTCCCAGCCCTGTCAGGGGAAAGTGAGTCTCCCCCTGGGTCCAGTAACCCACCGGCCTCTCCTGAGCTGCAGAGGCTCAGGGCAGAGAGGCGGAGGGAACTGGTTTCTCCCAGGAGGAGTGCTCGCCTTAAGGCCAGGAGAGGCAGGTCTCCTGGGGGCCGGGACCGCCCCTGGCCTCAGAGAAGATAAAGGCCAGTCAGCCCGGTCCCAGGTTGCGGGAGCAACATCGTTGAAGAGCTGTTTCGGCCAGCACCCACTCCTGTTCCCCAGGCAAGCTGGAGAGAGGCTTTTTTATTTTGAGTATTCCTTATTTATCAGTATTATGTTTATATCCATTCTACCATTTCTCCAAGGAGCTCAGGGTGGAATTCATGAGTCCCCATGTTATCCGCTCAACAAACCTGTGGGTTAGGCTGAGATACAGCGATTAGTTTCATAGCTGTGTTGTGCCTTTAACCCTGGTCTCCCAGCCAAGTCCATGTAATATCCTACATTATTCCAAATTCTGGTTAAGACATTCTGGTGAATAAGCTGGGGGCAGGGAATAGTGTTTTCTAATAGATCTTGGAATTTTATGGGAGCCCTGTGTTGAAGACTAACTAATTCAGGCTGAAATCCTGTATATACTTATCAGGGAGCAATCTCCATGGAATTCAATGGGGCTTACTTTGAAGAGTAATGTAGTTATTGTGCTATGAACCCACAGTAGAAATTGTGACAGCAGGGGTTCTTTCTCAGCCAAGGTAATACTAGGAATGTAAAAAGTTGTTGATTTCATCCTGATGTGTAGTAGAGAATTGTCTTTCTTCTATTTCATTGTTCTTGCATTCCACATAGCAAAAACACAATTTGATCCAGGGTTCCCCCCCCCCCACGTCAGGTCTTTATATAAACAATGCTACCATTGTGCAAGTTATGTTAATTTGCGATAGATATTTGCAGCTTTGAAATTAAGTGTCAACAACTGCCGCTTTGCAGGAAGTCAATCTGGTCCTGACAGTGAGGGAATATGCAAACAGCAGCCATTTCCACACCCATTACTGTTTTGACTGGAATTCTCACTTGGGCTGTTGTTGGTGTCTGTCTGTCTTTGTCAGGAGCCCAGGTTCCCAGCTTGATAAGCGTAGATCATTAAAAGGAGGATTTATTGCAAAAACAAACAGATAACTTCAGACGGCTCGAACAAAGCCTCTGACATCATTACTCAAGATGACCCTTCTAAAGACTCCTTCCAGGATCTACAGAAGATATTGAACTTACGTCTCTTACATCTCTTGTTTTGCTTTCTGTCTAACAACCCTCCCATATGCCGACCCTTAGGACTTAGGGTCTAAGAGGCTGACTTTGAGACTCTTTGCGCCTTTTTGTCTTTCTGGCGAGCTTCGGCTGTGTTCTCTTTTTTTAAAATAATTTTTATTAACAGGCCAATCACATCACATTATCCAAATCACATTAGTTCCAAATTATACAGCCAAATTTTAAATTTTATTGGGGGTACCCATACATCAAGCTCCGAACGAGTCCAAACATCACTTATATTGCTGCGTTAATTAAACAGTTCTATCCAGTTCAATCCAGATAGTCCTTTATTACTTTCTTCATCTTCTTGTTGTTATCATATATTCCTTTCTTTGCGATCTCTGATAATCTTCACAAGCAGATTAGAGACAGGCATCCTCTGTGTGGGTTTTGTACTCTCCAAAGATCATATCACTCAGGGACAGCCACCATTCCACGCTTCCATAAAAAAATTATCTTCGGTCTGTCCTTTAATTTTCTCAGGCTTGCCAAGCATATCAGGAGGGCTCTGTCAGGTTAAGATCACATTCCAGTCATTCTCATTCCAAAGGTCCTGATTCTCCTCTCCCTGTCTTTCTTTCTCAGGCAAGCCTGTCTTAGCGAGACGCCATTTTAAACTGCGTCATAAAATTTTCCTCCTTTCTCGTTGTTTACCAATCATCTCTTTAACTATAATCCACTCCACACAGTTCTTGAATTCCTGCTTGTGATTAATAAAACGCAACGATCTTCTTTCTGGGGTGGAGGGTTATTAATATCACATAATGCAAAGAAAAGTTTTTTCCTCCACCCCCCCTTCTATTTCATTCCAAACATACCAGTCTCTTAATGGTGGTTCATCAGTTGATTGACTTATCCATCCGTCACTCCGGTCACAGAGATCCATTAGTCAGCAGTCTTATCTCCCGAACGTTGCTTGATGTATGTGCTTTCGCTTCATTCCAATCATATGTTTCCAATTATAATTCCTAGCTAAAGCGAAGCAGCACGTGCTGATTGGAACCGGCGTCAGGAAGAGCCGACCTCATCGAGGGCTCGTGCCAAGTGACCGGCACCCCCTTCTCTCGAATCTGGGGGTGCGTTGTGGACACCGCTGGCAAGGCAGCCCCCCCATCTCCTTGGGGGGGTAGGAAGACTGCATACTTCCCATAGCAGCCTCTTAATTACCTCGTATGGGTCGGAGAGATGTTATTGTTGGCCATCTTCCAATGCGCCACCTGGTGGCCCCCCGAGCTTTGGCTGTGTTCTAGCCTGCACTTCATTACTGCCTTGTCAGCTTGCTCATCAAAGTCAAGAAGAGCCGAAGATGTTCCTGTCTCACATCTAACTCTCCCTGTTCCTGGCTGCTTTTTGCAGTTGGCTGCAAGCCTTCACTTAGAGCTGGCTCATTCCTGACAGTCTTTGACATATCTGGACTCTCCCTGAAGTTCTGCTTGCTTTTCGCCCCCACCAGTGCTTTGGAGGGCAATGAGGGGGCATCTTTGAGAGGTATTCTTCTCTTCCACATGAATTACTTGCAGCTGCCCTGCCAGGCTTCCTGCCTTTCCACTACTCCTCAGAGATGATGAGGCTCTTCCAACACCTTTAGGTTGGGGGTTCAAAGTTTTCCAGTTCACTGGCTTTTTGAGAGATCCTTCTTCACCACCCCTTGTAGTGGCAGAATTACTTGCTCAGGACTCATTTCTTACACTTTGTCCTTCTTTTAATTTTTAATAAATGTATACAGCATTTTATTTCCCCACAGACAGGTGATCATTTTTCTGGTTCCATTCCTTTTTCTTGCTGTGACTCCTTCATACTCCTATAGCATCAGGGATGGGGAGGTGGGAATCACTTATGTAAACAAATACCCACAGTGTTGTTTGACTAACTGTTAATGAAAGTTGTTGAACTTTCGGGGTGGGCATTTTTGAATAGTTTCGATTGTTGTGGGAAAGATGTTTGCTGTGGCAGAAGGCAGCTGCAGGTACTCTTTTTGTCGGGGGGGTGGAGAGAAGTTTTTCACTCCCTATGAGGGCAGCAGACTAATAATTTGATTTATTTGAATTTTATATAACTGTATTCTTTATCAGGTTACTTCCAGATGACACAGACTATTTGTTGAGAATTTGTTTGCAGAGAGATTAGATGACGTTGCATTAAGCAAGTGCTACTCCACACTTTCCAGGGTATTTTTTCATCACTTTCCTGGTTGCAAAATGCCCAGTCTTTTGGAGAAGCGGGTTTGTTGTGCAGGAAATTCAAATCCACATTAATTGTGCAACCTGAATATGCTGGTATGTGACTGATCCCTGAAAATAGTGACAATGGGGGGGGGGGGAACCCTCAAATCGATTTCCAATACAATAAAGCAATAACAAAAAAAAGTTGAAGTTACCAGATAGCTCAATTGGTTTGAGCTTCTTCTTCTTCTTCTTCTTCTTCTTCTTCTTCTTCAGCATTCACTCATAGCCAATAATAATAATAATAATAATAATAATAACAATAATAATATTTTATTATTTTATTTATATCCTGCCCTCCCCAGCCAAAGCCGGTCTCAGAGCAGCTAACAACAGTAAAAATAGCACAGTTTACATAAAATCACAGTCAATTAATTGAAATACATTCTAAAATCAATTCAGAATCAAATTAATGCCAACCATTGGGCTAGAGTTCTATGAGGATTACAGAAGGAGAGAGGGGGTCAGACTGTGCCTTGGGCCAAAGGCCTGGTGGAACAGCTGTGTCTTGCAGGCCCTGCGGAAAGATGTCAAGTCCCGCAGGGCCCTAGTCTCTTGTGACAGAGCGTTCCATCTGATCGGGGCCACGGCTGAAAAAGCCCTGGCTCTGGTTGAGGCCAGCCTAACCTCCCTGTGGCCTGGGACCTCAAAGATGTTTTTATTTGAAGACTGTAAGGTCCTCCGTGGGACATACCAGGAGAGGCGGTCCCATAGGTACGAGGGTCCTAGGCCGTATAGGGCTTTAAAGGTTAAAACCAGCACCTTAAACCTGATCCTGTACTTCACCGGGAGCCAGTGCAGCTGGTATAGCACCGGGTGAATGTGATCCCACAGCGAGGACCCCGTAAGGAGTCTCGCCGTGGCATTCTGCACCCACTGGAGTTTCTGGGTCAGTCTCAAGGGCAGCCCCACGTAGAGTGAGTTACCATAATCAAGCCTGGAGGTGACCGTCACATGGATCACAGTGACTAGGTCAAGGCAAGAGCAGTAAGGAGCCAACTGCTTAGCTTGGTGGAGATGAAAAAATGCCACCTGTGTTATAGCTGCAATCTGCAACTCCATAGAAAGGGAGGCGCTGAAGATTACACCCAAACTCTTAACGGACGGTGCTGGCACAAATTGCACCCCCGCAAGAGATGGGAGTTGCCCCCCCATCCCATATCGTCCTGACCCAGCCAAAGGACCTCTGTCTTCAAAGGATTTAACTTCAACCGGCTCCCACGTAACCATCCAGCCACAGCTTCCAAACATCTGATCAGTGTGTCTGGGGCCAAGTCAGGATGGCCATCCATCAACAGATAGAGCCGGGTTTCATTAGCATACTGATGGCAGCCCAAACCAAAACTCCGGACAAGCTGGGCGAGGGGGCGCATACAAATGTTGAAAAGCATCAGGGAGAATATCGCACCCTGCGGCACTCCACACACCAAGGAGTGGCGTGACGACAGTTCCCCCCCAAGCGCCACCCTCTGTCCCCGACCAGGGAGAAACAAGCGCAGTCATTGAAGGACTGTGCCCTGGACGTTGTCGAGGTGGTGGTCGAAAAGTTCGTGATCGACCATGTCGAAGGCTGCTAACAGGTCTAATAGAAATAAGTGGCCCCAACCCGCCTTGATCCAGCTGCCTGTGGAGATCATCTGTTAGGGCGACCAGAGCCGTCTTGGTCCCATGACCAGAGTGGAAGCCAGATTGGAATGGATCCAGAGCCAATGCTTCATGCAGAAGCCCACCAAGTTGTTCAGCAACCCAAGTAAGATTGTCTTCCATAAGTGATTGTGGAGGCCAATTCTGGATCCACATGTCCTTCTACAGGACATAGGTTTCTGAGCGGGAATTGATCATGGTGAGGGTTTGCCAAGTTTGCCTTCCTCTGAGTGCATTTATCCCTTTCGTCCTGAGTTTGAGTGTCTTCAGAACCCATGAAACCTTTGCTAAAGGCTGTTCTCTAATCAGAGGGCTCACAAGCCAGTGTTTCCCAGTTGTCGGTGTTTATACTACATTTTTAAAGATTTGCCTTGAGAGAGTAGTGGTTAAGAGCGGTAGACTCGTAATCTGGGGAACTGGGTTTGCGTCTCCACTCCTCCACATGCAGCTGCTGGGTGACCTTGGGCTAGTCACACTACTTTGAAGTGTCTCAGCCCCATTCACCTCACAGAGTGTTTATTGTGGGGGAGGAAGGTAAAGGAGAATGTTAGCCACTTTGAGACTCCTTCAGGTAGTGATAAAGCAGGATATCAAATCCAAACTCCTCTTCTTCTTCTTCTTGACCACCAACATTACACTTACCAATTTTAAGTTCGGAATAGGGTTCGAGAATAATGTTGATAACACCAGCGTTGCAGGTTCAATCCCTGTACGGGGCAGCTGTATATTCCTGCATCGGAGGGGGTTAGACTAGATGGTCGTCAAGGTCCCTTCCAACTCCACAATTCTATGAACATAATATCACGACAAATGTAAAACAAAACAAAAAAATAAAACTGAACAAACAAAACAAAACGCATCCACACTTGGACTGAGTAACTGTAGCAACTTTCTTGGAAGCTGCCCTAGTACTTGGAGTAATAAAAATTGTTTAACTGGCGCCAAGATGGTAAGGAAGGTTGGTGCCAGGTGTGGTTGCCTGAAGACAGCATTCAAAAAACAGGGTGTTTCCCAGTTACTATTTTTTTTGGCCACTAGTGTTTGGCTACCATCCTCACCCTCTCTGCATGCCCTTGAAAGAATGCTACATTATGTTATTCAAAAAATTCCACACACTTGATCCTACAAATTAACAAAAACTCCCCCTTCAAATGTACCACATACTAACGGAGTGACAATTTTGTGGGACTAATTTGATCAGCCCTAGTTCCGATAGAGAGGTAAGCACTTTGTTACTTAAAATTGGACCGGTAACCAACGAGTGGGGGGACAGGGACTGAATAATAATAAAAACGTTTGATTTCCCAGGTAGTGCTGTGTAGTTAAATGTCAAGTCAATTTGACTTATGTAAACCTTTGACTGAAAAGAAGTTAATTGTCCAAATGCAGCCTAATAAGTTGTTTGTGTATGTGTGTGCGCGCACACAACTACTTCACCAATCCGGTCACACAAGTAACAAACAAGCCTGGAAGCTACTGTAAACAACTAGTATTAAGACACCTTCAAAACAAGCCACGGTATGAAATCATCATATCCTTCTGCTTAATATGGAAATTTTAGTTTGCTTGGAATCCTATCCATAGTTTCCTGGTTTTGACATAATGGGAAGTTATGGTTTGCTGCAACTATCTCTACTCATGTGGAGCAATGAAGCAGCACGCCCAACTCCCCAGAGACTGTGATCTACTCCCAGTATAACAAAACTGGCAGTGATCAACCCATTATCATTGGAGGCAGGAGGAGCGTGTGTGGGGTGGAGTGGGTGGGTGCAAGGGGAGGACTGACCAGGGTTGTTGAGCTTTTTTTTAGGGGGGAATGGCATAAACAACAACAAACGCACACAGAGCTAAAGCCAATCATCCTATCACCTATCACCATCAGCTAACGCCAAAGGACTACCCACTTGACGCAGAGGAACACAGCAGGGGGGCTGGGATGGAGACATTCAGGCCCCCATTTTTTAAATCCCGCAATCGACCAGGATCCCGTGATCATGGTCGGCCAGTTGAACATGTCTGATATAAGAGATAAAAGCTTGTGAGCAGAGCAAGAATGTCTGACTAAGCAATTCTCACACAGCCATAAATCTTAGCAAGCAGTTTTAACAGGGATTGTAATGCTCTATAGAATAACTATAAAATAACTCGTTTTGGGTGTGGATGATGCTGTGTGCTCTTCTCCTGGCAGCAGACTTCACTGTTGGGATACTGCCAGGGAGACAAAGTCCATCATGGCCCCACAAGTCGCCTCTGGACGATCCATCGACCTCTGGTAGATACAGTATCAGCAATTAGCGACACGAGCTCCAGAAATAGCCTGCCATATTCCAGAGCCGATGCACGCTCTATCAGCAGATAATGCACAGCGAAAGTTGCACGCAGGAGAGTATTATTTACAAGTTTATTCAGCGTTGATCAGAACAAAGAAAAACATGACTGCCAGCTTCAGTCTCTGACACAGAGAAACGAAAGCAATAGAAAACATAAACTTCCTGTGAACAGGAAATATGCAGACTCTGTGACTCACAAAGCCTGCTCCCTTTTAAGGTGGAACGGAAATATCCTAACATTCACACCCTGATGAATGAAGCAAAAAATCCAGCCTAGCCCTCCTGATATGGTACAGCTGTTGGCTATTTGCAGTTTAGTAGCGCTGCAGAGAGCTTGCTGAGGAGACCATGCGTTAAAAAGGGACTCAAAAATAACTTAAACAAGGTTTTAATAACAAAACCAAAAACTCCTTATACACTAAATACATCAACAACAAACCAGACCCAACCACCAACCCACCCCCCAGGGTAATGAGGGAGCTAGGTGCTGCTCCTTATATACTATGCCCAAATGCTGACACAGCTTAATTAACACAACCTAGCAGCCCCTGCTATGTTTCACAGCTGCAAGACTGGGTCTCGTTATTTGCCTTGGCCCTGGCCCTTAAAGACATACACAACTTGTGAAGCAATAATGAACCTTCACATTTTAAAGTGACCATTCAACAACAGCAGCATGATATCAATGCAAAATAAATATACAAATCAGCCAACTCACTCCTTGTTTATATTTGCAAGCTGCTACGGGCTTCTTAAGAGTATTCTAAATTGCTGTTTTTAGTTTTTGTAAAGAAAATTGCCCAGTGCTATTTTTCTAGAAAAAGAGGTGCCAGAACTCACCATAAATGCCTCCCTTGTTCTCTTATAATGGCAATGGCATCCACCTGAGAGGTGCCAGAACTGAGTTCAGGTGAGTTCCAGCTGGAAAAAAAGCCCTGGCATTGCCCATATTCCCTTACCCATCCCTCCTCCTCAAAACGGAATGGAATAGATATGTACCAAAACTGAAATTTTGTAGAAAATTGCACCAAGACTCTGGCAATTTATCTTAATGCTTATGGTTAAAAGAAGATGGTGAAATCATATTATAAAGAAATCACAGTCAAGGATTTCCACAAAATCTATAATGCAGTCATGACAGAGTATAGGTAAAAAGTGTTGGCTATATTTTTCAGAACCCATAGACAAGATTATGGCCCCTTAAATTAATCCTGAATAGCAACCACCTCCTCCTGTCTCCTCTTCTAATCAGTAAACATTACCTACAAAACATACATTGAAAGTATCACAATTTAATCACCCTTATTCTGACAAGCTACATGAGCAGCAGAATTCTATACACGTCCCATCCAAAGTGAGCCACACTCAGTTCAAGTAAGTAAGTAAGTCAGTAAGTAAAGAATTCCAGTCAGAGTATTAAGGCATTGCTTATCAAAGAAAACAAAGCTTGAAGGATGCACTCTATGACTTTATTTCCTTCTAGAGTTAGACAGATTACTTATAAAGTTATATTATTACCATTGCAGGCATGCAGAAATAATAATACTTTATTATCTCATTCCAATTGTAATTACCAGCCCGGAATATTAAAGTCCTCAGTAAAGGGGAGTAAATTACAAAAGAAATAAACAGAAACAGAGCACAAGTATATTCCATTATATTAAAAAATCAGAAACTAGTCTCTCCTACACTTTCAGTCATAAACACATAAACTAGTCTCTCCTACACTTTCAGTCAGCCCTGAAATGGAAAACAATACATACATATTTTTGTCTAAATACAGTGGTACCTCAGGTTACATATGCTTCAGGTTATAGACTCCACTAACCCAGAAATAGTACCTCAGGTAAAGGACTTTGCTTCAGGATGAGAACAGAAATTGCACAGTGGCAGTGAGAAGCCCCATTGGCTAAAGTGGTACCTCAGGTTAAGAACTTAGCTCCGGAACAAATTAAGTTCTTAACCAGAGGTACCACTGTAACTAGATATCTAAATAACTAAATAAGTGGAACACAACATTAATCTTTAAAGTTTAGACATGTTTTCTTACCTCCTTTGCATTAGAAAAGGATGCCAACATCATTTCAGTTGCATGTGGTCTGGAGCACAAATCGACAATTGGATGTTAGCACCTGGCAGCATTACCTCTTATAAGAATATTTCAAACTAGCAAGTACTCAGTGTGTTTAATTATGACTGTCAGAGCCTCGCCCCTTTTCACATTTCAGTAATGTGAAGCTACAGGAATGAGCAAGTGATGACCACAAGTTTCATCAGTTCAACAACTTCAGTGTTGCTGGCTGTTTTTTGTTTAACAAACACCTGGAACTGCGGAAGAGAGCTAGATCAGGTCTGCAGCGTGGAGGGGGTGGGGGGCACACACCATGATCTAGTTGGAATCACCTTCCCTGCTGCACCTGATATGTCAAGTCAAGTCACCTTTATTGGCATCCCATAAGAACATTCAGAAAACATTCAGAATAGATAGGCCAGTGTGATCTCGTCACCACCCCAACGGCACAGTCACCCTCCAAAGGGCAGAAGAGGTGAGCAATACGCCTCATCTCTGGGTTTCCAGCAAGGGCAGGATCCTGTAGCATACTTTGGTGACAAAAAAATCAAATAGAAAAAGAAGAAGAAGAAGAGTTTGGATTTGATATCCCACTTTATCATTACCCGAAGGAGTCTCAAAGCGGCTAACATTCTCCTTTCCCTTCCTCCCCCACGACAAAAACTCTGTGAGGTGAATGGGGCTGAGAGACTTCAAAGAAGTGTGGCAGGCCCTGGAAAATGGGAAAGAATGCCCAACCAGCAAAAAGGAAGCCAAGATTATTTACTTTTTAATCCGGTACATTGCAGATGTTGTAGCTTTTCACCACAATTATTGGGGAATGATTATGGCATCTTGAGTTGACAGTGTAATTGTTGTTTAACATTTTGAAACACTATTAAATATGAAGTTCAAAAAGCAAGACAGAGATTCACGGTAATTCAAAGCACCTGTTGTTCTTTTTTGCAATTTCAGCTTTCAAAATGACATTAGCAAACAAAATATTGGAGTGTGCCTGCTAAAAAATTGGCTTCAGGTAACAGGCCACTTCACATCAGACAACCTTACACATACTTTGTGCCCAGTCCAAAGAAGAACCCTGCTTCAGAAAATGCACAGATTTTCATGTCTCCACATTGACTATCATGGGCACACTCAACAACAAACACTTCTACCTTTTTCTTTTTTTACAAATATAACTCCACCCTGGGTATTTGTTTGCTTTTTACAGAAGAAATTTGCAGTAATAGCATCCTCCTTTCTGAAGGACTGAAGAAGAGGAGGAGGAGGAGGAGGAGGAGGAGGAGGAGGAGTTTGGATTTGATATCCCGCTTTATCACTACCCGAAGGAGTCTCAAAGCGGCTAACATTCTCCTTTCCCTTCCTCCCCCACAACAAACACTCTGTGGGGTGAGTGAGGCTGAGAGACTTCAGAGAAGTGTGACTAGCCCAAGGTCACCCAGCAGCTGCATGTGGAGGAGCGGGGAATCAAACCCAGTTCACCAGATTATGAGTCCACTGCTCTTAACCACTACACCACACTTGTCAGTTTTCAGATCGATGGGTACAGGTGTGTGACCTTACGCTAAGCCCCTTTAAAGTTTATTTGACTCCTGCCCGTCTCTTTAAGGGTCAACCACCGGAAGGGGGAGCCCTATGGTGTACATCAAATGGTCATTTGATGTACACCATAGGGCTCCCCCTTCCGGTGGTTGACCCTTAAAGGTCACCGTTGGGGTTGTGCTATGACCCTAGCCTACACCCAGGCTTCAGATAGGGACCACACACCCCGGATCCCTTTAACGGGATACCCTTA
The DNA here is from genome assembly GCF_964106645.2 of Podarcis pityusensis. NCBI lineage: Eukaryota > Metazoa > Chordata > Lepidosauria > Squamata > Lacertidae > Podarcis > Podarcis pityusensis. The sequence continues at coordinate 44,766,581 of NC_138028.1, forward strand.
ACGTGGAGGGGCAGGCGGAGGCAACAACCTCCCCTCCCATAATAAGGCTTACCCAATGCCTAACCTTATAAAGTTGTGACAATTCCTCTTAGGTAGACGAAAACCAAATGGCTAGTGCCAATTACGCCAAGTGGAAAAATTCCTACCTGGCCCCGAGAACCAGGCGACCAACATAAGTCGTAGCAAGGCCATAGTCGAACCACGCAAGAAAAGAGGGTGGGTGGGCTGGGAGATCCCACAGCTGGAAGTAGAAGGAGGCTGCTTCCCTGGCCACACCAATATTCAAACGGGCGTAGCCACGCCCCAGGCAAGCCCTGATTGGCCGGACAGAATATGATGTGGCCAGAGATCCTGCTAATGAGGGCAGTTTACCTCCACCCACTCCAGGATCGCTGTGGGGACCCAGATCCTGCCCGCAAAGCAGCCCCTCCTAAAAGGGGGAGCTGTCCCATAAAACTGGGGAGGGGGGTGACAGAATCACAGCTAACCTATATGCACGCAACAAAGAACATAGTCATAGGGTCAAACAGATTGCAGTGCTACTCACACACCTGCAAACAATAACAACAACAAGGAGTTTGACGTTAAATGTAGCTACTGCTAGGGCCAGAAGAGGATAGGGTGGTGGTGAGTGAAACTAAGGCTGTGTACACATTACCGTGTACTATTCTGGCTCCAGGTGTTTGTATCTGTGTACACAGGGCATTGGACATAAAAGAGAGTGAGCTGGCAAAGAACAATGGGAAATGGACAGAGTTCAGATACATTGCTTCAGTGCATAGCTGTCAATGTTTCCCTTTTTAAACGGAAATTCCCTTATTCCGAATAGGATTCCTCACAAGAAAAGGGAAAAATTGACAGCTATGCTTCAGTGTTACTCCCCAAAGCAGGGTGATTGAAGAGAGAACGTCATTTCCTCATTGGAAGCTACAGCTATCAGTCTCAAAACCACACCCCTTTCTCTCCCTCCTCTATGCCTAGCATTGTTCATTTTACAGAGGTTGTTGCAAGGGGTCTATGTCGCTCCAAATACCTGTAGCTTCATAAGTGGATCATTTTGCATCTGTCTGCTTCAGAGACACACCACTACACTATGGGCAAGGTCCAAATCTACCCAATATTATTTGCCTGAAGTGAATTCACACCCCTATTCATTTTACTTCTGCCAAACCAGAATGAATATGGGTGTGAATTCACATGTATGGAGTCAATAGAAGTTTCACAATCACTTACCTGAGAGATGGTTGGCAGGAATCAGCAGCCGTGTTAAAAACAATTTCCCTTTCTTGCCTTCTCCCATTTACTGAGCATCACCCAGCTGATTTATTCTTAGTCACAGATCTCCAAAGATGTGCAATATTCAGAGCAGAGGGGAGAAGCATTTACACGCAACTCTGGAAAAGAAACTCAAGAAGGGCAGTCAACTGTGAGTAAGGTGGAAGGAGGAGACCAAACTTTTCATGCCACCATGTGACTCCTGTACTCAGGGAAAGGAACAACAGCAAAACAACCATAGGAAAACATCAGATATTGCATGAGTCCCACCAAGCCCTTGCAGCTGCAACTGGAGGAATCCTCCCACACTGAAGTCAAGGTAAATTACTTGGAGTAACAACTCGGAACTACTTAAGACAGGAAAGATCTCAGAACCTGAACATCATCCTATCTCACAATTATTGTGTAATATTATTGTGTAATATCATCTCCAGGGGCCGTTTGTCTCACCTGCACTCCATCACATCAAATTTCTTCATTTCAAACATCTTTATGCTGACTTTCATCAGATAAGATTTCAGGGTGGTATACAACCAGGGTGTCAGGTGGCAGAGGAAACAACTTCCACAGCAGGTTGCCAGGGACGGATAAGACAAGAAAAAGTCCTTACAACCTGCTTTTTATTCAATATATACAGAGAGAGGCTTAGAACGCAGCCTCTTGGAATAATGGTGTTGTCTCGAGTGAATCTCCACCCCACCCCCGTCTCTTCCACTTTCTCATTCGTCAAGCTCAACTTCTCTACTACGGGTGCTGAGAAGTGGCCTCTGTCTTTGAGCTCTTTGCTCTCCTACTTTCAAGGCTCACTGGGTTCTTTGAGGGGGGGGGCTGGAATGCTTTCTAAATACACTGTGTCCATCAGCTGTCACCTCCCTGGTGCTTCCTCTCCCATTATTTCCCAACTTTCCCCCTCTGCCTCTGAACTGTGAGCTCCCTCAAACCCCTGTTGTAATTCTAAACTGTCTCCCTCTTCTCTGGAAGGGTCATGTCAGAGGTGAGAGGTGGAAGGGCAGTTGTGTTATAGGGAACCTCCGAAGATCTTGTGAAGCAGTTCCTCCTCTGGTGAGAAGGAAAGTCCCGTCTCCAGTGGGGAGGAGGTGCAGGGACCAGGAGATGCTAGGGAGAGCCTCAACACGGAGCCTGAGCAAAACGGAGGGGGAGGGAAGTACCCCTTTGCCAGCGCCCACTATGTGCAGTAGGTTTCGGCGCAGAGAGGGGAGGAGAAGGATGGGGGTCACACGGCTGTTATGCTGGGGAAGGTACAAGGACCAGCCACGCCCAGATTCTGCTAGTGACTGAGCCAGACATGAACTTGCAACGCTCTTCACTGTAAATAGTTTGCACTAATAATAAAGCTGGAAAAGAGAGGTCGGAGTCTTGCTTGTTTGCTCTCAAGCAACCACACCACCACCTGACAGGTCAGGCTGGGGAGGCAGTCCCCACCATTCCGCCTCTGCCCAGTCGCTGAATAATCACCCAACTTGGTGCCCTCCAAAGATTTTGAACAATATATCCCATTAGTTTCAGCTATAATAGCCAATGGTGGGGCATGATAGGAGTTTTGATTTTAAGCTTCTAGAAAGTGCTATGCTGAGGAAGACTGAAATAAAACAGCAGTATCAACACCATAGTGAAACAGGTACACCACAACATATGCCAAGGCATTACAGTCGTACCTTGGTTTTCTAACAACTTAGTTCTTGAATGTTTTGGCTCCTGAATGCCGCAAACGCGTAAGTGACTGTTCTGGCTTGTGAACTATTTTTGGAAGCCAAACGTCTGATGGGGCTTCTGTGGTTTCCAATTGGCTGCAGGAGCTTCCTGCAGCTAATCAGAAGCCGCACTTTGGTTTCCACACTTTTTGGAAGTCAAATGGACTTCCAGAACAGATTCCATTCAACTTCCAAGCTACGACTGTATCTATCTTAAAATGTCTGTGTTCAAAATATTGTTTTGACTTGCTGATAAAAATTTTTTTTCCAAAAATGAACAAGAAAAAGGGCCCACCCTTGTAGTTACATCATTTAAAATCTAACAGGTTGCCATGCTCAAATACAGGGTCCAAAAGTAAACCAGTGTCAATAGGTAAAGCTTTTGTCATAATTGTATTTGTATGTATGGCCCAAACATCTTTAAAAACTGCCTCTTCGCTACAGATTCTCTTGGGTCTTAAGTTCAGTGGAGGGACCTTCTTAGTGGTTTCACTGCCCTCATCAGTTCAGGTGGTGGAGGCCCAGGAGAGGGCCTTCTCTGCAGCAGCCCCTAAATTATGGCATTCTCTCCTTACAGAGTTGTGTCAGGTACCTTCATTTTGCAGCTTTTATCATGTATTGAAGACACACCACTTTAGCCTAGACTTTGACGCTTGATCCTCATAGCTATCAGTATTTATTTAGGAACCACTTCAATTGTGATTGTAATTTGTTTTAAACTGTTTTTAATATTGTGTTTTAGATTGCTGGTTTACTCAGGCATTTAAATCCATTGAATTAAGCATGTACAGTATAAACTCTCTCCCCAAATCCCATGATTACTAGGTGTTAGGACTCCAGTTCCCAGCTTGATAACACAGTGAGCGTAGTTAATTAAAAAGGACGATTTATTGTCAAAACAAACAGATAGCTCTGGACGGCTTTACACAGTCTCCACCATCATCAATCAAGATGACCCTTCTGAAGACTGCTTCCAGTGAGACCAGAAGCAACTGAACTTTCGCTCCATACATCTTTTGTTTTGCTTCCTATCTTGCAGCCCTCCCATTCGTCGAGACCACAGACTGAGTGGGTCAGCTCCCTCCTCTTCTCCATTCTCAGAGAGGATGTCTCTTAGCTCTTCCCGCCTGTTTGTACTTCCTGCGAGCTTTGACTGAGTTCTGGCTTGCTCTCCACAATTCCCTTATCAGCCAGCATTCCAAGGGGCGGGGGAGTTGGCACTAACCCATGCTCATCCTGCATGGCAGTTAACCTTCTCTGTTCCTGGCTGCTTCCTTCAGTTGGCAGCAACTGGAAGCTGGCTGATTCCTGACACTAGGTGAAGTTGCCAAATTGTGATTAGATAGTATTGCACAAAACGGCGTGGGGGTGATTAATAAATTTAGAGTGCTGTATACTTCACTTGGGTGCATTGTAAATGTAGCAGTCTTGCAGTGCTGAGTATGGGGAGATTTGCACATTTTTAGCAGAATTCATGCATGGTAGTGGTTCAACCTGTGTCCTAGCTTTCTGCAAAGAATGCTAATGAGCATAATACAGTGGTACCTCGGGTTACATACGCTTCAGGTTACATACACTTCAGGTTAAAGACTCCGCTAACCCAAAAATATTACCTCAGGTTAAGAACTTTGCTTCAGGATGAGAACAGAAATCACACAGCAGCGGATCGGTGACAGCAGGAGGCCCCATTAGCTAAAGTGGTGCTTCAGGTTAAGAACAGTTTCAGGTTAAGAATGGACCTCCGGAAAGAATTAAGTTCTTAACCCGAGGAACCACTGTAAAAGAATAACCTAGGATGCAGCAGGGTCCAACGATGGGGGTCAGATTAAATATGGAGGAAACCAATTGTCTAATCCCCATACTCTTGCTTTCCATTTCACCAACAAGTTCTGAACTGTGAAGATAGGCAATTCTTTTTTTAGAGTGAACAAAAGCAGGTTACTTAAATGTTTATTTCCAGATTTGTTTTATTTAAATTTTTATTTTGTCCCATTATGAAAGTCTGGGCTGAAAAGCTATAGCAAAGATCTGCAGAACAGGTTTTTAACCCACCTTGGTTGATTTTGCCCTAATTCAGAAAGGCCCAAACAAAAAATTCTTCCAAAATTGGGGAAACATTGTTGGAGTTAATTGAGCATGAGAAGGGGTTAATTTCCTTCATGAGTGTAACTGGGGTCATGGATGAGCTAAACACAGATGCAATGTTAATAAAGCCAGTTACTACAGTAAAGGCCCAGTGCACCAACTATATCTTGTGATTAATGCATGCCAGCTCAGCGTGTCAATCTGTAGTTAGTCTATCTGTCTCTTAGTCCGTTAGCCAATCAGTATTAATTGTCCAGTGTTATGTCTTGAATTGCTGAACTTATTTAGAGCAACAGATATTCATTGTACTTGTATGTATCAATATATATATGTATCTGAAAAAGCCTACAAGCTGTATATATAAGCTGTGTCCAGAACTGTATTATTGAGTCTTATCTTCTGCAACAGTAAACTATCTGAAACTTTATCAGATTTTGTGTGGTGACTGGTACTGGGAGCAACCAGTACTATGTTGGTATCTCACCTAGGATCCTCAACAGGTATCAGCTGAAGGGAGTTCCCTTCAAAAATAAAATCTATTCATATTTTCCTTGCCTGGAGTGTAACATTGGCTACTGATTTTGATAAAGCCAGACCTGCAACTGCTCTTAATATTACAGTGATAACTATCTTGTGTGGAGAGCCAGTTGCTCCTGTTTTATCCCGCTTGTTCAAAGCATAGCAGTGATTCCATGTGGCTGACTGGTAATGAAGAGTTTCTATTTCAGGCTGAATTACTGTCGTAGAATAATATTATTAAATATGAGCAAAGATTCTGCACTGGGGAAGCAGGTGCTAACTAACTATTGCGAAAAACCAGCTAGCCATGGCTTACAGCAGAAACAAAACAATAGTCCAGTTGCATTTTTAAGGCTAAGAAACACATTATTGAATAAGCTTTCATGAATTATAAATAATGATCTGGTGAAGTGGAATCCAGTGCAAAATAACTTATGCCATAATAAAACTGTTTGCACCCTGGTATCTGACAAATGATCCAGACATGTTTAGTTGGATTAAGCTAGGGGCCCTTTGTCAAATTTAAACCAGATAAACAAGGAAATACCTGCAGAGGGAAAACTCTTATAGGTATGGAAATCAACTGACATCAAGCCAAGCCTGCAGCTAGTTGGGCAACCCAGCCCTGTCTGTGGAAAAAGAGGATATGGCCTAAGGGTCTACCCCTTATTCCAGACCCTCCAAGTGTCCCTATTTTCCATGGAAATCCCTGATTCAGAGAAGCCATCCTGGTTTCTGATTTGATCCCAGAATGTCCCGCTTTTCCCTCGGATGTCCCTGTTGTCACTGGAGAAATATTGGAGGGTATGGAGTATCCAGACCCAGAGCTGTCTGAAGGCAATCCTGTCTAGGGATATTTGTTTAAATGTTTAGTGTTTTGTTACGCTGGAAGCTGCCCAAAATGTTGGGGCAACCCAACAAGATGTGTGGGGTATAAATAGTACAATTATCATTATGGAATGGGACGTCCCTATTTTCATTGTAGAAATGTTGGAGGGTATGTTATTCTAAGCCTCAACTTCAAGGTGAGTAGAAAGGCTTTCATGCCCTCCAACATTCCTCAGATAAAACTAGGGACATTTCTTACTCTCCCCCCCCCCCAAAAAAAATCTGACTTCACTCAACCCACCCCCACCCCCCATTTTTTGGTTGTCACCCCACCCCTGCAGAGCATTTCGTATCAGAAGGGTGAGTGCGACCACCATTACACCAACAGGACTCAGTGCATACACCCTCCATGTCCTGAAAAAAACCCTTTCTCTTCTCTTCTCTTCTCTTCTCTTCTCTTCTCTTCTCTTCTCTTCTCTTCTCTTGTATATTTACCAAAAGCATAACATACACCAATAATAATTTTTTGGAAAGTGGTAAGATTAGATGCAGACACACAAGATTAGGGACACGGGCGGCGCTGTGGGTTAAACCACTGAGCCTAGGACTTGCTGATCAGAAGGTTGGCGGTTCGAATCCACACGATGGGGTGAGTTCCCATTGCTCGGTCCAAGCCAACCTAGCAGTAGATAAATAGGTACCACTGCAACGGGAAGGTAAACAGCGTTTCCGTGCACTGCTCTGGTTCGCCAGAAGTGGCTTAGTCATGCTGGCCACATGACCCAGAAGCTGTACGCCGGCTCCCTCACCCAAATAAAGCGAGATGAGCACCACAACCCCAGAGTCGGCCATGACTGGACCTGATGGTCAGGGGTCCCTTTACCTTTTTAAGATCAGATGCAGACACACAAAGTTGTTGTGGTTTTTTTTTAAAAAGACTCCTTGCACTCAACCCCACTCCCCCTTTCTTCCTGCCCAGAGTGGCCCTGCCCTCTCCCCACCCCTCAGAGCCAGTGCGTCATGTGGGGCTGGGCCTTGGTGATGGCAGCTTCTCCTCCTCCTCGCCCACTCTCCAGCAGCTGCTATGAGCTGCCCAAGGGAAGAAGCTGGCAGCAGCCTCCATGGAAAGACAACAGGGTGCTACCGGCTCATCCCTTCCCCTGATCTCAGCAGCGGCAGCACTGGTGGGGGAACTAGGGACATTCCAGGATAAATGAGCAATTCCTGTCTTTCCCCCAGAGTTGCTGCCTATTTCTCACCTTGCCCATGCTAGTGTGAAAAGGACTGGAAACTGGCCATCTTGTTTGCTTAACAAAAGGGTGAAAGACTTGAGAGAGCAGACCTGGCTATCTTTCTTCTTTCTGCCTTCAAATATCCTTAGCAATGTGTAGATGGCTCCCATTGAGGAGTTGAGTATCCTCAAATCAGAAACAGGGACAGCTTCTGTAAATCCAGGACTGCCGCTGGAAAACAGGGACACTTGGAGAGTCTGCAATTTAATATCCTAAAAGTAAGTGAGTGTTGTGAGAGAGAGAGGGAGTGGGCAGTTGTGTGTGTAAGGACAAGGGCCAATCTCTTTTTTAAAAAAAAAATAATAATATTTTTTATTAAATTTTCCATTTTAACAATCCAATCAAATCACATTAAGTATTCCAAATTATACAAATACATATCATATAGTCCAAATATTATGCCAAATTATAAATTTTTGTTGGGGCTTCCCATGCTTCAAGTTCAGTGGGGTTCCAATCATCTTATATTTCTACTGCCTTGAGTTTCCAATAGTTCCTTCTTTAAATCCTCCTGTTGTTATCCTTCCTTCTTTCGTGGCCTCTGAGCTGTTTCCTCAGGTGAGTTGAAATAAACAATAATGTGCTTCTGTGTGAAATTTGTATGACTCTCCTTTGTTTTTTTTGGTTTTTTGCAGCTGGTAAGTCTGTGGTTTGCAGAATGTCCTCACATGCTGGTGTTTATGCCGAATCATAATTCGACACAGAATGACACAGCTGACCCAATCGGTGAATTCCAATAAGGCTACATTTCTTGGGGGCTCGTCTGGGATTCCGCGTTCTCTGAGGACAAGGACGAAAGACCGAGGCGTCACTGCTTAGCGAACAGCTTGGTCGGTGTCGGTGGCTCCAAGCGTGCACCCTACCATTTCTAGGGGGAGCCCCCCACCCCGTACCTGAGTGGAGACGCAGCACAGACGAAGGAAAGACAGCAGCTGCACGGGAAAAGGGTGCCCAAGGGAAGGGAAAGGTAGGCTCCACAGCTTGTTTTTTGGGAGTCAGGGGCCTGATCAGCCCCGCCCAGTAGGAGCAGTAGGGTGCCTCTGGGTTCAACCAGTAGAGAGCAGTAGTGTGCCACTGGTTTGCCGGTAGAAGAGCAGTAAAAGTGCCACCGGCGTTGGGAAGTTTATGGGTAAAGGGGATTGGGGAGGTGAATGGGGTTTGTATGTGTATGGGGGTGTGTATGTATGTGTATTTATTTGTGTATGGGGACACTCCAGTGAATGTTTTGAGTGGATGAGACGTTGGAGCTCAGAGCCACTGGCAAAGCGAAGTGTGGTCCTTGAGGTGCATTTCCTAGCGACGCATGTCCGTCTAGGCCACTGACAGGACGCGGAGAAAGGTGGCTGAGTGAATAATTACATTAGGTGGTCGGAGTGTCCCAAAATCATGGGGGGAGCAAGCAGTAAATTGACCCCCCTTGCAGTGTTTTATTTTGGGGACAATTGGAAATGTCAAGCTACAGTTGAAAACCCTTGTAAGCTCCTTTCTGTATTCTGGCAGTGACCAGCATAGGTGCGTCCAGTTGGCTTGTATTGTATTGCCAACACGTGGAGTCCGGGAAAAAGAGATATGTGCTCTGCCAACACGCAAGAGGCACCAGGAATAGAACCCTGCATGAAGGGGTTCCCAATTCTGCCACATCTACTGTGCTGCATCTCAGGGGGTTGGGAAACAGACCTTAAAACACCTAGAATCTTGCAGAGTACAAGTATTTATATAAAAAAAGGGATTATTTGGTCTTTAACATTAAAAGTGACATGAGTTGCTCATGAGGTCAAATTTTATATTTTCATGTTAAAGGTGGGAAGGTTTCAATTACTAATACAATCATGTAATCATGTACTGGTTTCAGAATTTGAGTGTCATCAATTCACTGTGCTTTGAGCTACCTGGTATCTTAATGTTTTTGTTAATAAGTTTGTTTCTTATTGACTCTGTTGCATAAGGTACCCTGGGTGATTTAGAAACCACTTGTTAAATGTTGATCAAAAGTAAAAATGTACAAATGTATGGAAAAAAGTAGTGTTGTCAAAAGGGATGGGATTTTAAATCCCACGTTCATACAGATGAGGAGAGTATTCCTCTTCTGACCATCGGCGCGCACACCGCCTTAAGAAGCACCTTAAGCACCAACTCCCTGGTTGGAATGTCCCGAGTTAGTTATGGGGAGACAAGGCAGTAAATCCGCCCCCTCCGCAGTGTGTGTGAGTGTTAAACACTGATATTTTTGAAATGCATAAAATTTTTATTTAGAAGGGATGAACAATTGTGTCCCAAATGTTATGGGGAAGGTGTTGAAGTAGTAAGAGCTGGAGAAGGTAGAGGGAAGTAGAAAAGAAGGTGGGAGGTAGAGAGAGGAGAGAAGTGAGAATGTTGGAACAGGAGAAAAGTTGGATAATGGGTTGTAAAGACGGTTGAGTGTTTATGTTGAGTAGTATTAATGAAATTAATATATTTAAATGCTATTATTGAGAGAGAGTTTACTAAATATAGTAAAAGCTGAATTGCATAAAGGGTGTGTGTGACCAGCGACACACTGGTGTCAAAGTCTTGCATGTGCTGTTAAAATGCAATCAGATTCTTGGTTGAGGTTTTCATGAGTAAAACCAGCTTTTAAAGAATTCTGAATTAAGAATTAAAAATATAATATATTATAGAACAGCCCTCTTTTTGGCCGGCTGGACAGCTAACCATCCATAAATTAACAGCAAGTAATCTTTAAAGTAAAGTATAATCTTTTACATAAAGTAAACAGCAAGGGGAGCAACCTGCTGATTCTAACAGCAAGAATAGGGGCATGGAATGTTGTTCGTGCTTTTTTTTTAGTATGTCCCTCCCATGAAAGATACTCCTTGGATATCTATTAATTGAAAATTGAGATGGGCCTTTTTGATTTCTAAGTGTACATGCCAGGAGAGGTCTTAGGCAAAATAACTTTTATTTCCCTGTTCACATTAGGCTGTGGAAAGTGTCCAATGCTTTGAAATTTTCCTGTTCTGAGACACACATATACTCAGGGTAGGGTAGAATCAAAAGGTGTCAAATGCATTAGTAACAGCAGAATCAAGATGTTGATAGACAAAATACCCCAATGCTTATTGATACAGTTACCCAGTAGGTGATTCCTCCTAGGTTTCCCTTGGGTGAAAGGCAATATTGAACAAAGTTACCTTATGTATGGTTCCTTTGAAGGAAAAGTGATTTTTAATGTTTTCATGCAAATTGATGTATTAAAGTAAATGGAGAAAGTATGTACAATGAACTAATCATTGGTATGCTACTGAACCATGGTGAATAATTGGAAGAGGAAGAATTTTGTGTTCTGATTGTAACTGCACTTTTCCAGAACCGTTTCTATCTGAAGTATGTAAGGTGTAAATGAACTTTTATATGAATGTATCAAAAGACTTTCAAGTTTATATTTGCGACCACCCAGGGGGAGAAGATATGAATTATCTGGGCATTAATTTTGAAATTTCCGAGTAATATCTGCCAGTTTCTGACGCCTGGTGGGGATTATATGCAACTCCAAGACATATGTTCTCTTGGAAAATTGTGCCTTTTATTGTTTAATAATATACAATCTTGCAGGAAGTGCAGAGAAAGTGGAACTTGGGTTTTCAAACCAAAATGCTAAGTAAAACAGAATGTTGTGAACACTGGCCCAACTGAATGCAAAAGTGCATTATAATTTGTATGTCTGAATTACATAAATGTGCAGAATTTTATTATTACCAAATATGGTTACACTGACGCAAATTCAGGCACACTCTTGATAAGAATTTTGTGTGTATGAATCCATGTAGGAAGAGTGTTGGGGTGAATAGCAAGTGTGTGTATTGAGAAACTGGGACCTTAATTCATAAAGCAAATAACACCAAGCAAGAGGCCCCGCTGCCTGTATTCGTTCGTTTGTGGTTTGTGTCTTTCTTTGTGGTTTCAAATATGGAAGTTATCAGGTACTTCTTCTCAGGGCTGCGTGTATGCTGTTGTAGCCTTCTATGTGGTGTTCCCTAAAATGTTCCTAGTGCTCTAGATCAGATATTTAGTTTCACATTATGAAAAGGAACAAGCAGGAACCTTTCCCCTAAACGGTGTCTTGGTACCTGCTCTCTCAGCCCCCCTTCCCGATACCCCCCATCTGCTCTATATAGGATTGAGCTGAATAGATATGGGGGGGGGGGGACTTGGTGTTAAAGAGTTGAATTGCACTCTGTCTCCTTCTGTGTGTGATATACAGATGCAGAAATGAGTTTATATTTAGTCAGCATGAGTTGCTTATTCCTCCTGTTTAATAGGAATACCCTTTCTGACTGTCATCAGATGTTTTCTTATAAGAAAATTCAGCCATACAGCAGGAAGCACTTAACTTACTGTTGTACCATAATTTTAACTGAACCACTGTCCCAAGTCAGTTAAGTACGTGAATATGTATATCAAGATTAAATTATTGGCAGATAAATAATAATAGGGGGAAACAGTTTATTTAAAAGGTCAATCAACTTCCAAATGCAGCCCAACAGAACCCCCTTTCACAGTGAATATTCTGCAGAAAGAATTTAAAACAGAAGCATATTTTAAGAGGCAAAGGTAGAATAATCACGGTAATATGCTACCTTCCGAGAGGATCTCATTCTTTTGTGATTTAATCTCTGCTAGCAATTTGTGTGTATATGCCACAATCACCTTTAGCCCTGGAGGAGAGCCAGCATCTGGTACATGTTTTTTTATGTGTTTTTAAGCTTTCTGTTTGTGTGAATGATTTCAGATGCCAGATCATCACCTGTGTTATCTTGTTAACGTACTTCATCTTTGTGTCAGTGTCAAGAGAGAGAGAGAGAGAGAGAGAGAGAGAGAGAGAGAGAGAGAGAGAGGATGAGAAGGGGGAAAAAATAATGATGTTGGGACTGAAGAATTTAGAAAGGACCTAAGAAAAGGAGGTGAAGTGGACAAAAGGACAGTACAAAAGGGTGTTTCAGTATATAAGATCATATAGTGATAAAGTGGGCGTAGCGCCTTTGGTCCTGAGGGCAGCAGAGTACAGGGATAGGAATTGGCTGAAGAAACAGAAGGCATTAATGGGGTAATGGGGCCCTTTGGATGTCCAGCAGTCCTTTGTTGGGCTCAAATTGTCGTTTTCTTGTGTGTATTGAATATATGCTATATGGTGATTTGTGGACCTAGTAGGTATCCAAAGCCATTTGCACATGGCGAAATATGTTTTTTATCAAGGTAATTCTATCAAGGTAATTGTTAGACCCTGATGATGACCAACCCATAGCCTATTTGTCTGAAAAATTAACCACTACGAAACAAGGTTTGCCTCCCTGCATGCGAACAGCAGTGACTGCTGCCACTCTGATTACAAAAGTTCACCTTTGCACAGGAAACCACGTGCGTCACTCCTCACCCTGGGCCAGCATTGTTGGACATGAAAGGAACTTATTTTTCTATCTCCCTTTGCCAAGCACTGCTCATGCACCCGCAGTTGCAGCTTCGAGTTACTGAGGTTCTTAACCCGGTTACGCCACCACCTATGGGAGAGAATGGGCCTCCAACACCTGACTGCATATATTCCAGCAGGCCTGATTTGAAGGATGAAGCAAACCCCAGGCAGTATCAGATTGGACTGCTACGATTGATCTACACCAACCCCTTCGACTCACCATCTCCCGATGCCCTACAGACGCCGCCTTATGCTTCTCCTCACCGCATCGGCTCGGCACCCCCACCATCAGACGACCGCCCTGCTGGTGCCACTTACGCACGGCAAAAGAAGAATCCAGCGTGGACTAAAAGAGGACATTTTCTTTTCTTTCCCTTTGAATAGATCGCTTTGTATGTAGCTTTGTGGGAGGTACCCCAGGTGTTAGAAAAAGAAGGTATTAGGAAATAGATATATCCCTGTGCCCAAATGATGCAGGTAGGGCTGTGGGGGGACATGGTTTTAGCCAGAATGGTAGTCTTCTAATTTCTGGCCATCACCGCGCCCACACCACTTAAGGTAACCACTTAAGGCTAATGAGAGAATGGGGTGCCCGCAACACACAGAAATGGAAGCCCTATTCTGCAAAACCGAACCAATTGCACGGTCTGCACCCGAAACCTCTCGCACTCTGTGACCTACAGATGCTTTTTGTGACCTACTCCTCCTTTGGGAGGAGTACCCCTCCTCCCTGTGCCTTGGAATGAGTCCTCAGTTACGGCCCCGATTTTGGCTTCCGCTGGATTTTGGGCTGCGTTAAATTTGACAGAAGGAGCCTGTGGCTTTAACATCCCTGACCATGGTGTAGCTATTCGGCACCTGGCAACAGAAAGAGAGAAAGTAGCCCATGCTCCTGTCCCAACCAGGAAGGGATGGGGCATGTCTTGGTTGACTGAGTGGCTTCCAAACCTTGGGTGACTTAGAGGACTTGTAATGATGTTAATGGACTAATCTTGCTTCTTTTCTGCTCCTGTATACCCTGCTTAACGCAATGCCTGCAAAATATGATGCATAAAATGATGTTACGAATGATTCGGCCCCAGATTACAGCACTGACACGAGAATACCGGCCAGTACCTTGGGACGAGCCAAAAGGCTGTCCAAAAGAAGAGTAGGGAATGAAGGAATGGGTTTCCAAAACCCAAAACTGACTCTGCAGGCAGTTTTTAAACTGCACCAAAATCCCCATTTCTCCTTAGCTAAAATGCATAAACTTTAGCTGTTGAGCAAATGCAAAACAAGAACACAGCTCTCTCCCTTATCAGTTTGATGGCAAGACTGGCCTTGACTTTACACAGACATATCTTATGTCCTGACCACAAATGACGCAGAGACCCAGGTCTGGGACTAACGCCAGAGCATGTTATCAGAAGTAGTAACCTCTTGCTCCAAGATAGGAGTAGGAACAGGAATATCCTTTTATGGTCAGGAGTGCAGGAAGGAAATCCCTTTTATGGTTAAGAGTGCAGGAACATATGTGATGTCAACCTATGTATACAAGCTGACGTGGTTGGAAGGAGGGAGAGGGTGCCTGGAGGATATATATACTGCATGAAACGTCATTTCTTTGGACTTGCTGTGGACTTGATCACGCAAGTGCCTTCTGCTATCCGGAGAGCAGAATAAACTCTTTCTTTGAATCAACCTCAAGTGTCGTTTGACTTCCTTCCTCCTGTCCCGGAGCAACGCTGACCCAATCGGTGAATTCCAATAAGGCTACACTGCAAACAAATCAGAGCAAATACCCAATAAAGGTGAGGCGTAGTCTAACCCCTATGAAAGCTTTGTGCAATAAATCAGGATGAATGCTCAATAAACAGGCTATATGGAGGAGCCATTAGCCACAAAATAGATATTTCAGTTTGTGGGATGAGGTACATTTGCAGTGGAAATACTACCATACATGTGTTTCATACCCTTGGAAACCACAGAAAGCCTTACTCATTGCTGGGAACCACAGAATGACACAGTACCATTGTGCCCATGTCCTGCTTGCAGATTTCTCACAGGCATCTGGTTGGTCACTGAGAACAGGATGCTGGACTAGATGGTCCATTGGCCTAATACAGTCATACCTTAGGTCCCAAATGCCTTGCAGGTCTAACGTTTCGGCTCCCAAACACCGAACATTCGGTTTGCAAACGTTCTTTGAAATCCAAACGATCGATGTGGCTTACACAGCTTCTGATTAACTGCAGAAGTTTCCTGCAGCCAATCGGAAACCGCGCCTTGGTTTCTGAACATTTTAGAAGACGAACAGACTTCCAGAACAGATTCCATTCGACTTCCGAGGTACCACTGTATTCTGCAGTATATAGGAACTGGGACTTTGGTGTGGTGGCACCTGCTGTTTGGAATTCTCCCCTGTTTAATATTAGGAGCCACGACTATAAGCCTTTTGGTGCTTCTTAAAGTCATCCCTCTTCCAACAAACTTTTATAGTAGCAATCTGAGTCAGCCTCTGTATTTTAACTATTTTAAACTCTTTTTGTATATAGACTTTTTAAATGGTTGTAATATGTTTTTATATGTGGAATTGTTTTATATTGTTTTATATTGTTTTATATGTGGAATTGTTTTACATTGTTTTATGTAAGGAACTGTTTTTTAAATTGTTGTGGGGGGGGTTTTTTACACTTTTCTCGTTTCATGGTTGTAAATATTTTGTAGTTGGGTATATTTTTTGCTGTAACCCACACTGGGACCTTGCAGTGAATAGCTGATCTCATAAAATAAATACTTAAGCATTTTTTTAGTGAAGTTGAGTGCCTCTTGAGGTGACAGACAGATTATAAATGAAAACGTACACAATGTATTAATTATGTGTGTGTGGCTCCAAAGCTGTAAAAAAGCCAGGCACTTTTTGCTACACCCTTCATAATTAAAGAGTTCAAACCAGGCCATGCATCCAAGCAGGAAAAGCAAAACTCATGAACAGAAAAAATAATGAAGTGACTAGGTGGCAAAATTTTATTGTTGTTTGTTCATGCTTTTGATTTTTTGATTTTCACATGAAAGCAGTTACCTAACCATAAACTTTTCAGCTGACTATATACATCTACCATCATACAGGAAACCAGTTCTTAAAACAAAAGACATGTGAGTAAGAGATAAATGTAACCTATTAACACGCACACACACGCGCGCACACACACACACACACGATTAAATACGGTAGCTGTAACTTTGTGCCTGCAACAATGAATTAGCATTAGGTAGGAGGACAGATCTGACAGTGCAACCCGGCATGTTTCCTCAGAGTCAGCAAGAAGCTCCACTGAATTCAATGGGACTTACTCCCAGATAAGAGCATATAGGTTGCAGCCTGCGAGATAAACAACCCTCTAGGGTGTAACTCAATTGTTCAACCATTATTTCAATCTGGCATTTATATAAGTGTGTTATGGGCTGTATTTCACAGTTATTAAAAATAACACTTTAGTCTTAACAGTATCTAGATGAAAGATTAACCACCCTTTTCAAATTAGTTAGAGAAAATACTGTGAGAAAACTACCTTGGCTGGTTTAAAAAGAATAGTAAAGAATCAATATTTATGCCTACAGGAAAACATTTGAATAATAAGGGATCTGAAAATATGGAAGGAATTGCAATGGTCTGTATGCCATGATCCAAACTTTTGTGGGCTCAAGTGCACAGATGGAACTCCACCTCCCACCCTGCCAATTACATACTAGAACCATTGCAATGATAGTAAACATTGAGAAAGAGCTATCTGTCCTTGTCTTGGCTAGGTGAGGTCTCCCATGTTGAAAAAAACTAAGAAAGTCAGTTTTGAATTATTTGAGTTCCTTTACAACCAACTACCATTTTGATCAGCTATTAGATCTCTTCCCCACTTACAAGTTTTCTTCTTTCTAAGCTGGCAAGGAAGTTGGGATGGGCAAATCTCTCAATTTCAGTTTCTCATTGTTTCAGTCTTAAGTTCATTTATCCACCTTTCACATCAGTTTGCATTTTTTTTAAAGCACTCATGTTAATTCAACAGCATTTGAGTGCAGATTTCTACTGACACACAATTTTGTACATTTTTGCCTAACGTACACTTTTTGCAAAGCAATTTCCCCATATGTAATACACTTTTGTACATATTGCTTCACTATTATATGCACCTAATGCATAATTTATCCTAGCATATTAATTTTTGTACACATTACTTGACTGCAGAACTGCATTGCAAAATTCAGAGAAGTGCAAATTTTGAAGCCTTGCTGTGTTTTGGTTTGCATAAACTTTTGGAAAGTGCAAACTGGCACCTTTCAATGGTAACTGAACTGAATTTCTCCCCCCATCCCTACAAGAAAGGTGTATTCATGAGGCAACCTGAGATGACCAGGCCTGTTTTTTCTGGTCTACTACTTTGTGCAAAACATGAAGGATTGTGCTTGCATTATTCTGGACATTGTAGTTAGTTAGATTCAGTAGCTTGTTGAAATCCTCGTCTTGCAGCGAAACCTGTCTTGTGGAATATGGAGAAAAGGCACTAGAGATATCAACATTGCCCAGTGACATTTCAGCAGTGCTACGTTCCACACCTACAGAAGAAAAGAAGAAAAGGGAGTCAAGTCCTTAGCTAGCTCATCTCCAAAGCTTAGCCAGTGGAATCAGAAGGCATGCCAGGAAGGGCAGTAACCCTGTCTCTATCTAAATTTCATTTGGGGGGGGGGGGTCCTTTCTGACCCAAAGGGAGTGTGCTTCAAAGACTAGACTGTTGGCTTGGATGTGGGGCACTCAGGCTCAGATTTTTAGATGTGAAGCTATGTGGGTGGATTTAGGCCAAATCCAACTCTCAGTTTACAACGTAATCTACCTCAATTAGTCTATGGGGCTAGAAAGCCATTCTGAGCTTCAAGAGGAAGGGAAAATTACAAAAGTGTCAAATAAGTAAGATAATGAACGTTTCAAAAGGAAGCATTCAGGAGATTACTGTGCAATCCTGAGTCAGGAGCATAAGCAATTTGCACTTTAGATTCCATAGAACAGGGGTAGGCAAACTAAGGCCTGGGGACCAGATCCAACCCAATTGCCTTCTCAATCTGGCCCGCGGACAGTCCGGGAATCAGCATGTTTTTACATGAGTAGAATGTGTGCTTTTATTTAAAATGCACCTCTGGGTTATTTGTGGGGGCATCGGAATTCGTTCATTTCCCCCCCCCAAAAAAAAAATATAATCCGGCCCACCACATGGTTTGAGAGACGGTGGACCGGCCCACAGCTGAAAAAGGTTGCTGACCCCTGCCATAGAACAATTCCAAACAGGAAAATAGTTCTTCTGTATGATCAGGAAATGTTCAAATAGTTTGTTATGTTTAATTGTGTCATTGATTTTATTGATGAAATACAGCTAAGGCAGAAAGGTGGAATACAGCAATAATATAGCAATTTTCATATAATTTTAATAAAATGTGGGGATGTGGAAAACTTTTTTGGGTTGTAAATTGCTTTGAGTTATCTTGAGCAAGAGAAAGTAACTAACATATTTATTATTATTATTAGTTCTGATTGGAAAACAAATGTCCAAAATTTACACTTCTGGTGTATAAAATTCCTTCCCAGTCCCAGATTATGATTCCAGTACTCATGGAATTGCCCTACAAAAATAAATATTCCAAGCCTACCTAACCTCACCTCACTATAAAAATATGGTCTAAGATCTTAATTGAGAAAAATCCACCCTAATCATTGTGCAACAATTTAAATGAAGTATCAGATTGTAAGATAAAGCATGCTAGCTAGGAATTCATTGGACTCTATCAGACTTGCTTTTGAATATGACTAAGATTGAGCTGTAAGGTCACAAACCAAAATACATTTCAACTTCATTAAAACCAGTAGGACTTTCTCAAAGAAAATGTGGGATTGTGTAAAATCTGTTTTGGATGAATTACTTGAAATAAATGTTATTTCTGTTATATATTGGCTGCCATTAACTCACCGGGTGCAAGATATCTTTGGAAGGTGTCATTCACTAGTGGGAAATAAATCACTGTGGGGGCATCTGGGTTTTGTGCATCTTCAAACACGTAGCACTCCTTTAGATTTTTCTTTTCTTCATCATTCAGCAAAGTGTTGGGAAATGGGATTCCTTGCTCTGTGAAGTATGTAGAGGCCCGCTCCAAAGGCTATGGTTGCAAAATGAAGCATTTTTAGCAGGGGCCAAAGAAGAAACCAGCCATGGAGTTCTTGACAAGCAGTAATTTCATTTGAAATCATAATGTGATCATGATGGGATGCAAAACTAGATACAGAAAACTGTCCATGCTGTCAAAACAGGCATTTAATTTGTCATGAGAGGGAACCACTAGAGCCGAAGGGAAACTTTGAAATTGACTTTGAAATTCAGCAACATTGATTTTTTAAAAAAATAACTTTTTTCTAAATCTTAAACCGACTTAAGAAAAACACAATTTAACCTAAAGGCATGTTTATTAACTTTAAAGCCCTTAAATTCAATACCAATTTGCCTCTCCTATACTTTTATACCTTTTTAATTAAAAAAAATCAAACCAACAGCATCAATAAGAATCATGAAAAATGTGAACAGTAAACTTTTAAATTTTTGCAACCAAATTTAGGCTAGGAGCATATGATTTTTTTTCTGAAATAAATTGCACTTTTCTTGTCTACAGAAATAGCTGACTCCAACTCTGGAAAGTTGAGATCTTTTGGATAATGAATTAAAAGACCATTTTAATCCTAATGTTGTGGCAGACCTCCTTTGGTTTTGAACTATGATATTAACTGGATTGTTTAGAACTTTAATAAATAAATAATAATAATAATAATAATAATAATAGTTATAAATTTCCGGATATTGTTTTCAATACATACATTTGGATTATCTTTCAAAAAGATTTAATAATAGTAAAAATTAATATACCCATCTAACCTTAGCTTGTGATCCTCCAGTGTAATTAAAGTGCAGAATGACATCAACTTTCCTCTCTGGTCTCAGAAGTGGAGGGCAACTAGTATCAAAGAAAAATGCTGTATCCACCAGTTCCAGGTGATCTGCTGAATCTCTCAACTGATTAGGGGATTCATCAAGCACAGTATCTACAAAACAAGGCATTGACTTTAAAATGAAAAGAACCAACAAAATCCAGAAGTAATCGCCTTTCTGCTCCCCCCTCAGAAAAATAATTTTATCACAAAACTAGCACGAATAAGACAACAGATGTGGCAAAGAAGAACAAATCGCATTTGCTGGTCTTGCTCCACATAATAATTTTATTATTTGTACCCCATTGAACTGACTGGGTTGCCCCAGCCACTCTGGGCGGCTCTAAACAGATGTAAGAACACAATCAAACACCAGACATTAAAAACTTCCCTATACAGGGCATAGCTATCAACGTTTCCCTTTTTTAAAGGGAAATTCCCTTATTCCGAATAGGATTCCTCGCAAGAAAAGGGAAAAGTTGACAGCTATGATACAGGGCTGCCTTCAGATGTCTTTGACCTCTATATGTTCTTCTACACTGAGCCCGTGGTATACAAAAGTACACACACATACAGTCTGCATCCTGTATTTATGTACACATACATTTTGTACAGGTTGGAAGTGAGTGGTTGATTAGGCCCAGGAACAGTGTGCAAGGGAGCAAGGTTGGGAAGGTGCAATAATCACAGGACAAACATCCTGTGATGTAAACAGGCCACATCCTTATTGACCCCAGATGTTAGTAGGTTTTGGCTTAGGCATTGGATGTGTATTCCGAATCATCCAACCTGTCTGCTGATTGTTTGGCACAGTTAATCCTGGGTTAAGAATGACATACATCAAATCGGGGTGATCTCTCCATGGAAGGGGAGTGCTGTGGCTCATTGGCCCCATCTGGGCATCTGGATAGAAGCACCTCCCCCTGGACCCCTTTAATGGGGTATCCCAATTCTTTGGAGCCAGAGGGTAGACTCCCAAACCCTGCCTTCTGCCTTGACTAAGGATCCAACCCAATGCCTTATGCGCCAACAAGTTGTGACAACGGCTATGAGGCAGGCAAAAACCCCAGACATGCCCAATTTCTCTGGAGGAAAATTCCTGTCTAGGCCTCTTTTTAAGCCTAGGGATAATAGCAGATGGAAGACAGGGGTGTGAACACTTCCCTGTTGTATGCCTGCCAAGCCATGTCGCCTGGCTTGTTTGTGATTGGTCAAAACACTGGGGCAGCCCACACAGCCAGTGGAGGAAGAAGTGACAGTCTCCATTGGCCACTCAGGGACCAGAAGACCACCATGGATCAGCTGCAGCTAAGCTGGACCTCAATCACTGCTCCCCACCTTACAGTAAGCCATCCTTATTCCCAGAATCTGCACATGAGTCTTGCATTGTGGCCTTCCAAACACATTAAGGTAAAGGTACCCCTGACCATTAGGTCCAGTCGTGGCTGACTCTGGGGTTGCGGTGCTCATCTCACTTTATTGGCCAAGGGAGCCGGCGTACAACTTATGGGTCATGTGGCCAGCATGACTAAGCCACTTCTGGTGAACCAGAGCAGCACATGGAAATGCCGTTTACCTTCCCGCTGGAGTGGTACCTATTTATCTACTTGCACTTTGACGTGCTTTTGAACTGCTAGGTTGGCAGGAGCAGGGACCCAGCAACGGGAGCTCACCCTGTCACAGGGATTCAAACTGCCGACCTTCTGATCATCAAGTCCTAGGCTCTGTGGTTTAACCCACAGCGCCACCCGCGTCCCTCTTCCAAACACATAAGGTAAAGGTAAAGGGATCCCTGACCGTTAGGTCCAGTCGTGGCTGACTGTGGGGTTGGGGCGCTCATCTCGCTTTATTGGCTGAGGGAGCCGCCATACAGCTTCCGGGTCATGTGGCCAGCATGACAAAGCCGCTTCTGGAGAACCAGAGCAGTGCACGGAAACGCCATTTACCTTCCCGCAGAAGCAGTACCTATTTATCTACTTGCAATTTGACGTGCTTTCAAATTGCTAGGTTGGCAGAAGCAAGGACCGAGCAATGGGAGCTCCTTCCAGACACATAGCAGTCCCTTAATGGCTCACACACATTTCAGGCCTCGTTAAAGAAACAACTTAGCATTCAGCTACACCTGTAGAAAGCAACTTGCAACTATCACGTGAAACCTGCTAAAAATGACTTGAAGTTTACATTGTAGCTGTAGTAATAGTAATAAACATCTGGAGGCCAGTGGAGATCCAAAAGTCATACTGGACAATTTGGGATCACCCGCCTGCAGGATGCGAGGAAACAGTGTTTTCAACATAGCACAGCACGACACAGGTCACCTGCCGAGGGTCCACACAGTACTGACACAAAAGGACTCTACCCCCTTTGTGCTAGTGCTTCAGTTATGTAGAGTGGTGCCAGCAGCAGCTGCTGACATATGCAGTGATGTGCCAGAGGTGAGGAACCATTCCAGAGCTACAGATGAACACAAGAGTCTTTTCACCTAGTAGGAGTAAGTGCAGTTTCCACTATCCCTTCGCCTTCCATCCTGGCCCATTCATTCTCTCTCTCTCAAAGCACAACAGTTGGAGCAGTGACACAGTAATAATGACAGTAGTGAATTCTCTTCAATGAGGAAAAAATGTAATTGATTTAGCCTATGCTATGCAAATTGTTTATTTCCAAATGAAATTTATGCTACGGGTATACCTTTCCACTTAGAAAACTGCAGATCCTGTGCATACTCATTATGCAGTTGGAACCCTTTTAAAAAATTATGGTACTTTGACACCGCTGGACGGTCTGTCAAAATATCCCGTAGAGTATTGGAAAGGCTGCCTGCTGGAGTGAACATGCGAGTCGGCATCTCGTGAGGTCTCTCCGGTAAGTCAGGTACTTCATCTGAAGAACAACAAAGTTAATTAAGGTAAACAGGTGCATGAAAAGGGATGAGGAACAACCTATTTTAAAAATCAGGTTCATCATCTAAAGATAAAAAAAGATAAAATTAATTAAACTAAACAGATACATGGATAGGGATGGTGTGCAATATGTTTGTTTTAAAATAATTCAGGGGAGCTAATTAAAAGGTGGGTGAATTTTAGGATCAGACCTTTACTCTTGGGGTAAATATAGATACCATTATCTATAGTCACCTTGGCCTAGTAGATAAACAATTACTCACACACAGTGAAGAAAGAGAGTATGGCTGTACTTCCTCTGAACCACTAAATGTGCACATGGGAATAAAATTTTTCAATAGGTCTGTTGAAATATTACATCCACACGTATACCAAAAATCTAATACCCATAAGACCCAAATTGCATGCTTGATTTCTGGATTTTATTTGGGCCAACATAGCCATACTATCTGGGCTTGATGGGACACGTAGTCCAAGCCATCTGGAAGGCACCAGGCTGGCAAAGTTTGCATTATATCCATGAATGGCCAGTGACCACAAAGGTGGGACAGGTGTGCAAGGTGGGTGAAAATGAAAGGCACATTCAGGCTGCCAACCATGTATAGGAGTATGCTCAGACATGGGTATCTACCATTCTGGAACAAGGTAATCTTATGATGAACTGAATCTGGGTGTTAAAGTTGCACCTCCACAAAGCACTTGCATTGCAAAGTTCAGAATGAGGTATTTCCACGCAGCAAGAGGCCAGCCCCCAAACCAATCTGTATATGGTTACATCAAAAATCACATGGAGCGTGGACTATAATTTACCAATCTCAGTGATATTATCTTGGGTCCACCTGTTCCAGAAGTCCTCTGAATTGTCAGCTGCATGCCAGGCATCCAACAGATTCTTGGAAAATATGCTACTCCACATCCCTGTGAAAGAAAGAGACGAATGAAGTAGAACATTCTCCCCTCAAAACTTTATCCTGAACTGGAAGCTGGTCCAGCAAATTATCTACCTCAACCCTCTTATTCTGGGGCAAAACAGTGGCACAATTTAAACTAGTATACAAATGTAGTTGTTGTTCCAGATTTCAAATTACATTTGATTTGAATTTATATATATTCCTGTTGCGACTTGTTTCAGGTTTTTCCTGGCCAGGACCAGCTGGCTTGTTTACTGCTGCATTTAAAACAATTCATGTAGTCTTCCTAACCCAGCGTCTTCCAGATATTTTGAACTACCACCAGCCCCGAAAGCAGCGGTTCTACCTGTGGGTCCCCAAATGTTGTTGGACTACAACTCCCACCATCCCTGAGCTCTGGCCTTGCTAGCTAGGGGTGATGGGAGTTGTAGTTCAACAACATCTGGGGACCCAAGGTTGAGAAAGGCTGTCCCAAAGGCTACATTGATGTGATACTTAGCTATGTATATGGATCAGGATAGGACTACACAGAATGAGGAACACTAACATTTTGAAAGAAAGAAAGAAAGAAAGAAAGAAAGAAAGAAAGAAAGAAAGAAAGAAAGAAAGAAAGAAAGAAAGTTGGTAAACTGCAGGTAGTAACAACATTTAAAAAGCTCTGCTGCAGCAGACTGATGGGCCATCAATGGCTGCTAGACGTAATGTCTGTATAGAACCTCCATCTTCAGAGGCAATATGCCACTAAATGTCATTTGCTGGTAGCAGGCATTTTGTTGGTCACTCTTAGAAACAGGATGCTGGATTAGATGAGCGTGTGATATGATCCACCATTGCTCCTTTTATGCTATGGGGTGACCGGAACTGTATTTTGAAGGGTGGCTAGACTATAGATTTGTAAAAGGTCATTATGATACTGGCAGATTCATTTCTGTCCCCCTTCCATATAATCCCTAGCATGGAATTTGCCTTTTTTATCATTTAAGCATGATATATAGAATTTAAAGTTTGCTTCCACCCCTGGGAGTCATAATGCAATGAAAACAAAAGACACAGTGAGTGTGGAAATGTAACAGAAACCTGATATGCACCAGCGTTCCCCTTTTCCCCCCAAGTAGCGCAGGCTGTACCCGCATTTCCGAATGCATCATCGCCTGCCTTCTTGTCAAGGTATGTCCTCCCACCCACCCACCCATCCCAGATATAAAAAGTCACCTTGCATAAAGCAGATCCTTGATTCTGGGAGCTTCTTCATCAGGTGCCCCATGAAAAACTCACTTCCAAAATCTTCAGCACGAACAAACGCCCCATATTTCAGGAAGCCCGCCTCATATGGTGTGAACTCCACCCACTCTGCAAGGAAGCCAACATTCAACACATTCACTATACTATGGAAAGAGAATGGGAAGCTTTCTCAGTTGAAAGTAATCACACGAGGGGATTATGCTTATGTTCAGTTTTGATTAAGCTCATAATTAACCCAGCAATTTGTGTTCCTCAAAAAGGATTGGGTATTTAAATAACAACTTCCGCAACTCATTTCTGCTTTTTAACACCTACAGGAAATACAAAAGATACACAAGGAAGTGTTTTATTCAGCCCGACACATTCCAAGCCAATGTCTTCCTCGTGGGCCATACGCAATATTTAAAAAGTATAAAACAATGGTTGACTGCCTTCTGTTTCCCCGACCTTATGCATTCATCAGTAGCAGCATGTGAAAGGAACAGAGCAGTAAGGGTGCCCTCCTGATTGTGGCTCTGCACATTCCAGGATGAGGAGACTGTGAGATCAGAGGAGCTCCAGGTTGGGGTGGCCCATAGCTCCCCTGCCCTCACTGCTGCCTCCCCCTGCCTTGTCCCCAATCCCAGCAAGCAGCAGTGGCACCATGAGAAGGAAGAGGATGTCACTGCTGCATTCTACTGTAGATACACTAGGGAGTGTATATATGGGATCACTGTTTGTCCTACAGTGGACATAGAGGACAGCCGCTGAATTATGGTACATCAAGGGTTCAGTGCTATGGCAGAATGGATTTTACCAAAATGTGTGTGTTGACTGGCTTACCAATCCCAGGATGTTTGTATTATCAGCTACCATTTTACTGTGAATGGTCACTGTCAATAAAGTAATTATCACAGTCAATACTTCTCTGCATTTTTACACCCCACTCCCTAAAATATACACGCCACATGTACTTGCCACTCAGAACAATGCTGTATACATCTGATAAAGTGGACAATGGTCCATGAAAGCTTATGCCATAATAAGTGTCTCAGCGTTCAAGGGTGCCTCAGGACAGATGGACTAACATGGCTACCCTTCCAGAAACGGTGACAATGGAAAGTTCCTTTAAATCTACACAGTTGGTTAAGAAAATATGAAGATCCCTGTTGGATTGGGTCAAAGGACCACCTAATCCAGTATCTTGTTTCAACAGGTGGGCGTTCTAGGTCTTATAAATGACTTTTAGGGTAAAGTTAAGATGGTGTCACCCGTTCTCCTTCATCACAATCTGGAAGGGTGCTGGCACAGTTGTATCATGTAGTGGGAACTTTGGGTCCTCCAGATGTGACTGAACAACAGTTTCCATCAATTCTAGAAAACAAGGCCAATGGCCAGGTATGATGCACGCCCAGTGCTATTTTTCTAGAAAAAGAGGTGGCAGAACTCACTATGAACACCTCCCTTGTTCTCTTATAATGGCAATGGTGCCCATCAGAGAGGTGCCGGAACTGAGTTCTGGCGAGTTCCAGCTGGAAAAAGCCCTGGTTCCACCATATCTGGAGGGCCAAAGGTTCCCTATACCTGGTGTGGAGGAAAGGATCAGAATAATGCTGCTGCCCATGTGCTTGAGCTCAGCTTGAGTCCAGAAGATGAATTTTCCCTTTTTGTTGGTTCTGATATGTGCATACCTGACCATGTAATTTGCCATACAAACTTAAAATATGAAGAAGGTTGGGGAAAACATTACCTCTAAAATCTCTTGTGGTAACATTGTCCTTAACGTTCAAAGCCAGGTAGATTGGAAGAGGGTTCTGGCCTTTGCTCAATGCTCGTCGTTGATCTGAGAGTTTATGGTGGTTGTTCTGGGTTTTTGTAGGGAAAATAAATACACATTACATATTTAATTATCTGGGGAAAATAGGAACTTGCAAGGCTGACCCCAAACATTTTGTTGCCTCAGGAGAACAGCAAATGGTATCATCCAGCCCTCAAATCGAGGTGCACAGTACCCAAAGCTGTCTGGGTTGTTTTGAAACCTGAGGTAAAACATTCCACAAGCATCTCTCCCCCTCTCTGGCAGTAAAAATACAATAATAATAAATGAAATAGCTAACAGCTTTCTGCCTTTAAGGGGGGATTTCAATCATGATACAAGTTAAAGAAGGAAAGGCTACATGTTTCCTCCCTACGCAGGAGCGGCCCAAGCCATTTTGCTGCCTGAGGCAAAGGACAAAATGGTGCATTTCCCATTCTGCGCACAAAATCTAGACAGGTAATTGAATCACTAGTGATGGGCCAGAGTCCTCCACTGCACCCTAGGACAGCAAGCTAGCTAGCTTAGGGGCTGCAGGGCAGACCACACAGCAAGATTCCTATCTACTTTCCACCCCTCAGAATTTGCCGCCTGAGGCAGCTGCCTCCCTGTGAATCATGCAAGGGCTGGCCTTGTCCCTACAGGTTGAAATCACAACAAAAAATCCCTCCTAAGTATTGCATTTTTTAAAAAAGGATCCAGCATAAATTCAAAGCACAGAATGAAAAATAGCCATGAAAGGACAATATAGAACAGCCTGTCCCAAGTTGCTGCCCTTCATTTGCTCTGAGCTACTACCCCCATCATCCCTGACTTGCAGACATGCTGACTTGTGTTGATGGAAGTTGCCGTCCACAATGTCTGGATGGCAACAGATTGGGGAAGGCTGATACAGAGGGTACCAAAGTTTGCAGCGATTTCATCTCTGTACTAGACACATATGGTTGCTTAGACTGCACTTTCCAAAGGCAACATCCTCCATACCCCATCTTATTCCATCTACAGTATATCAGGGGAATATGGTATAGCCTTTATTTTTATTTTTATTTTTATTTTTATTTTTATTTTTTATTTTTATTTTATTTTATTTTATTTTATTTTATTAGCATGAGGGCAAAGCAAGAGAAGAAGAGCAGCTGGCTCATCCAAAGTGAAGAATTTTGTTGCTGAAGTCAATGTGGGAATAGACTCTGGCTGTCGGACCAACTGCAAATTGCATGGAGCTAAAATGATTAGTAATAAAGTGAACCATCAGAAATATCCTGACTTTGTCCAGCTCCTGAGAGCCAACCCTGGCATTCAGCTGCAATCAGTGGTCATCACCAGAAAACCTGAATAGCAGCAGAAGCAGGGAGTAGTTTTTCACCCAAGCGTTTGGCAGAGCTGTAGCTACGGGGGGGGGGGGACGGACTAGCCAGGTGTTTTGCCCTGGGTGAAGCCTCCAGAGGGGCGCCATTGAGGCTCCCAGTCTATGTGTGTGTGCGCATGCAAATGTGCATGGGGGGTGCCAGACTGGGTCTTTGACCCAGGTGAAATAAAGCCTCATTTCGCCCCTGCTTTTGGGAATGGTAAGTGAGATTTAGCAATTGTGTATTTTGATGACATTATGCACCAGTTTGGCAATGTATTGATTCTACTCTCCTCTGCCCTGAGATCTTCAGATGATACAAATAATTCTGAAGGAAGAAACAGATAACATTTCTGAAAACAAACACATATAGAATACCCCATCATTCAGCATGGCTTCGATCATGAGTCCCCAAAGGTCTATGAAGGATGTCTTATATCCTGCTATGGTCCTCTGGCATAGCTCCTTATGGTAAGCTTTTAGGCTTTCCAAGGAAAAGGCACTCATTTTAGATTTGGCTGCTTGAATTCGAGCTTTCTTGATGATCTCCCCAAGATCTTTCTTTGACCAATCAGCATCTTCATACAAATCTGACATCGTCCTGGAAAAGAAAGGAAAGGAGATATGATTTGTTTTTATTCCAGACTGTATAATACAGGTTAAGTATACAAGTAGTGTTGTGCAGAACCTTTTGCAAGACGTTTTTTTCAACCATTCACTAGTAAAGGGTGGGTGGAATTTCGAAAGAAATGAGCTCTCACTCCCCCCGCCGCCGCCGCCACTCCTTTCTCACTTTTGTAGGCAGGTGTTATCTTTGAAAGTTAAACATATTGTCTTTGAATGCTTGAACTGAGACAAACTTTGGAAAAACAATTCAGTCACCCTATCATCTAAAATATGCTATTTAATTTTAGTTTAGCTTAAATGTCCTTTTAAAAGAAAACACAGATCAGCAGCCCATCAACTATCAACAAATCACCACTCTTCCTGCTCAGACATGGGGGTGGGGGGAAAGAGACTATTCTGCCAACTTCTAGCATTTTGGTCTGCAATTCTATACTCATTCACCTGACAGTAAGTCCCCTTGAACTCAATGGGGCCTAATCCTGAGCAGACATATGTAGTGTTTTATTAGACTGTTGGGAAATTTGGCTCAACTCACTGTGTTCTTTGAAACCAATAAACTCGCTCAACTATTGAGGGAGGGAATTTGCGTATACTAAGAGGCATTGTTCTTGTTTCTCGTTTCTCCACTCCCAGATAATAAATTATTAGTCCTGCCTTGTGACCTGACCAAACAACTGACCAAACAACTGACAGAACAACTGAGGATAAATTATTCTGCATAGACTCACAATACCAAGGGCGTTCTGGAGTTTCACAAAATTTAAGCACTTCCTTGCTGGTGCGGAAAGCCAAAGGAGAAACTATGTACACCTACTTAATTGTGACAGTATGCTACAAAATCAAGTAATAATTGCCTCTGATTTCACTGGTAGTCAAATAATGATGCAATATTGGAAGAAGGGTTTCAGCACAAGTAGCTCACACAAATCACAGTTCTCATCCCTTACCATGTTGTCCCTGATGAGCCTGTTATATACGAAACACAGTCCAAAAGCTTCAGTCTCTGGAGACCCCAAAGGGTGCCATACATAGCGGTTAATGCTCTCATTCCACCTCCTGTAGTTGTCACAGCAATCACAGGCACCTGTTGAGCGCAAGAAAATAACCAGTTTTTTATTGGTTATTATTTTATTTATTAAATTTGTGTATTGCCCTTCATCTGCAGATCTCAGGCCAGTTTCCTATGGCCACTTCTCAAGAAATATAGGATTGCAGAGCTAACTTTTTAAAAAAACTTTTGTATAATGTTACTGTATTGCTTTGCTGACACATATTAACTGCCTTGGCAGCATAATTTATTCTGAAAGGCATGTTAAAACTCCATTTAATAAAATAAATAAGTCCAGGGCCTCATTAGCAGGTTAAGCAGAAGGTTCTAAGATGCAGCAAGGCTGGGTCACAACATTTTGTAGTAGTGAAGAAATACACAGGACTAACACCACAGAGCCAATTTCCCATCATAAAACCAGA
This sequence comes from Podarcis pityusensis, assembly GCF_964106645.2. NCBI lineage: Eukaryota > Metazoa > Chordata > Lepidosauria > Squamata > Lacertidae > Podarcis > Podarcis pityusensis. The sequence continues at coordinate 44,797,031 of NC_138028.1, forward strand.
GTCTAAAAATGCTTAAGTGCAGCACTAGATACCAAGACTGTAGGGAGAAAATGGCACTCTTGTGATCCACTTACTTCATGGTCATTCAGGCCTTGGTCTAAATGAAGAAGACTTTTCAGAGTAGCAGCAACCACTTTCTTCCGTTTCTGTAGGAAATTCTTTTCATCTGAGCACAGATCATATCCTAGACGCACATCAAGACTTTTCGGCCTTTTACAAAGCAGGCCCTGAGTCCTAAGGCCAAGAGAAATTTATGCAGGCGGTTTTAAAGCCTGCTACATCTGCTGGCTGCAATCTATCAAAGAAACATTTGCTAGCGTGTGCACATGTGTACACAATGTGTTTTTTCTAACCATTAGGGTAGAATGCAGCAGTAGCAGTCTTGCCCCTACCCCATGCTGAACCACAAGCTGATTTTTAAACAAACTGAATAGGTTGCTGTCAGGGGTGGCTGCTGTCCAACGGAGCTGACAAAATGGAAAGCAAACAGGAAGAGGAACCAGAGCCAATGACAGGCAGAACTAACTAACGCCATACCTTTAAAAGGTAAGGGTAGAGGGACCCCTGACCGTTAGGTCCAGTCGTGACCGGCTCTGGAGTTGCGGTGCTCATCTTGCTTTACTGGCCGGGGGAGCCAGAGTACAGCTTCCGGGTCATGTGGCCAGCATGACTAAGCTGCTTCTGGCGAACCAGAGCAGCGCACGGAAACACCGTTTACCTTCCCACTGGAGTGGTACCTATTTATCTACTTGCACTTTGATGTGCTTTCGAACTGCTAGGTGGGCAGGAGCAGGGACCGAGCAACGGGAGCTCACCCCGTCACGGGGATTCAAACCACAGACCTTCTGCTCGGCAAGTCCTAGGCTCTGTGGTTTAACCCACAGCGCCACCTGCGTCCCCATTCCATACCTTTACAACACATCAAATGTACATTTAAGTCACATGACTCCCTGCAAAGAATCATGGGAACCATAGTTTCCCCCCTCACAAAGTTACAACCCCCACAGTTCCCTTAAACTACAGTTCCCAAGATTCTTTGGGAGAAGTCATGGGCTTTAAGTGTGTGCTGGATGAGCCTTAAATTTATGCTGTTGCTCTACCCAGGTTACGTCTCCACCCTCTTCCCCGATGGGTTAGTTTTACAACAGCAACACGGAGGAATCTGACAGCAGTGCCACCTCCTGGACCAGGTGCGTGGTGCTGGCTGTATAAGGAGGATGTAAATAAAAAGGCAGGGAAGTGGAGGCTCAAGCTCAAGGTTTCTATGGAAAAAAGAAAGGGGAGGGAAGACTGAGCATATGATTCCGGGGAGCAATGTTTTCTGAGCAATGCCCATAATGTGGTTTTGTTAAAATCTGAACACACTTAAACGCAATGGACAGAATCCAGAAGATAAATAAGTGTGCTTAAATGTGTAGAAATCATAGTACATAACAGTTGGATTGTGTCTCATTTGGTCCACGTAATTGCTAAGCACCTTAAGAACTGTTTCTCAAGGCAGATCACCTGGACAACAAATGGTTTTAAAAAACTTGGTACCAAATTGCTTTGAAGATGCATGTATTTCTTACATTCACACATAATGGTTTTTGGTGTTAATTCACCTCAAGCCAGACATTCAAAACATCATAGGTTTGTGAGATTCCATATAAAAGCAAAGTAGTTAAGGAGTGAGGGGAAATACATGTGACTGGGGAGGCTCAGGTTTAGAAGAGGTTTTCTTACCAGTCTTTTGACTTCACACTCAAATCAAATGTTTTGTTCTGGAAAATAATAATAATAAAATATATACATGAGGAATGAACTGAATGTTTACATTTGAATTTTGAATGTCTGGGGGGAAGACCCTTCCCCCCCAAAAAAGAGATGCTTGGTGGGGGAGGCCAAAGTTTAGGTAAACATTTGTTTTTGAAAATGTACACTTTAATGAGATGCTAAGGGATTATTCTCATCTTTTGCTTAAAAGTAACTGCTGGGTGGCAAAAACCCCGAAAGATGCAAAAATGATCTCCCTTCATTAGTGGACAGAAGGTTCTGCAAATCCTGGGTGGAGATACATCCAGTTCAGCTTGAAGATATATTTTTAAGTACCAAGGGACATTTGAGTATTCATTTCTGTCTGTTCCAGAAAGTATTTAAATTTCTCTGTGGTTCTACTCCTCCCCAAAGTAACCCAAAATACATGTACTGTAGGTGGCAATTGCCATCTTCCTGTTAACCATGCAGAATTGGACCTGCATTCCCAAAACTGTATTTTTAAGTAGATCAGAATATCAAAATAGAACAATGCATTGATACAGTGGCCCAAACAATGGCCCAAATAATGAAAGAACCAATCGGCTCCTTATTATGAAGTTAAAAATTGGTGATGGTAATAGATAAAATATCAACTGGGTGATGAATTTGAACTTGGGATATGAGGAGTTTTATAACTACAGATCTTCATTTGTAAAGAGAGAAAGGGGAGAGGGGGGAGAGATAAAAAGTCTGTTTTCAAATCAAGCAAATTAAATAAATATGAACTGTCCTGGTTTGAGTGATAATGAAAGTATGGATTAGTTTACACCATAATTTATGGCAGGCAGGAAATTGTGAAACTTTCTTATCCATGTGCCCTGCATTTGGTGCTGAAATGTGCCAAAAGCATTAATATAATTCAGACTCTAGCTAAATATAAATCAGACAATGTGGACCACATTCATAGGAAAGCTTTACCTCAAGTGAATGACAAGAAAGAGTTAACATGGGATGGGGTTTTTTTGGTGGGAATGCACTTAATATTGTCCCATTATTTGAAAAAAGTTTTAATGTGTGGGGGGGGTTATCCCTAGGAGTCAATAGGAAGTCTCACCGGTGGTATTGTCACTTGCTCTTTGATAGGAAGAGTGTTCAGGGGAACAGTTGCTGACTCATTCGTCTCTGAGGAGGCCTGCATATAAAATGAAATTTATCAGTAGGAGAAAATCATCTAAAGCAGTTGATATTCTCTTTCAGGGGCTTCTGAGGCTAAAACCTGGAACCAGCTGCTTGGTGGCAAACTATGAGGGTAAAGTGTCTCCCTGGGCACTTGAAGCAGTGGGAGAGGAAGGGGGCAGGGGGGCGGTGTGCCCCGGGTGCCAGCCTGGGGGGTGACATCGCCACGGGTGGGCACCTCCCCCTTGGGACACTCGGGTGGGCAGATGCCGCCCCATTGGCATGACATTCACTCAGGCGGTCGCCGCCCCCTTGGGACGATCACACAGGTAGGCACCGCCCCATTGGGAAGCTCGCATGGGTGACATGCCACACACCCCCCCGCGTGTGACGTGCCACGCCCCCACTGGCGACGTACCACACCCCCGCCATCCCAGGTACCGAAACCCCTTCCTCCGCAACTGACTTGAAGAGTTCCCAGTTACTGCACTGAAATGTCCTGGCCCGCCCAAGACTGACCATGGCTGTCTTCACCAGGAAGGGCTTCTCTGTAAAGGTTTCCAGTACAGGCTGGCAAGGATGGTCTTGCCCAACACTGGCTTATGGTGCCTCTTGGTGTGTCCTCTGGCTTCATTGCCTCAGCTCTCACCCCTGGTGTCTCCTGCCTCCTACATGACGAATGTCTGTGGCTCAGCCTCCCCTCAGCCTTATTACGGAGCCAAAAAAAACCAACATACCGCAAGAAGCTGTCTCCTCGGCAGTTCAATATCCAATTCTGATTGGTTATATTTGATGTAGTGAAATTTAGCAGGAGCAGCATGGCAAAGCCAGGTGCGCAACGTGAGGTTTTGAGCTTCTTCATGGGATCCCCCCACGGAAAGAGTGAATTTTCTTTCTACAGGAAGGTGGTGGTGGGGAAGCAATAACGAGATCTATATATTAATAATCCCTCCAAAAAAACTGATTTAAAATGGCTTTCATAAATAGTCTATAGATGCTGGAAGCAGCCTAGGACCCACTGTACCCTTTTTGCTAATGGAAGGTCACCTCCTGTTTGCAGAAGTGATGGCGCTGCAATAGAGGAGAACCCTCACAAAAGGGGGAAAGGAGGCAGTACTCAGATTTCCTCCAACCCACTGCAGCAGATTTTGAAGGAATCAGAGGAAAGGAAAGGCCATTGAAAGCTATTTCCCACCAGGGCCAGCAGGGCCCCCTAGCATGTAGAGCCGTGTTTTCCAAACTTGGGTCTCCAGCTTTTTTTGGACTATAACTCCCATCATCCCTAGCTAACAGGACCAGTGGTCAGGGATGATGGGAACTGTAGTCCAAAAAAACAGCTGAAGACCCAAGTCTGGGAAACACTGATGTAGAGGGTTCTACTCATGTTAAATGAAATCCGCTTGCAGACTTTCTCTGCTCGATACAGGGAAGCATGGGATTTGTCTCTGGAGATTTTGTGTTCAGGCATAATGCCTAAATAGGACTACAGCTAAAATAGTCATGAATGTTCTATGACTTCACAGCAATTCAGTAAAGACTAGGCATGGAGGTGACAACAGCTAGCTTGCGGAGAGGCCAACAAAACACCAGCTAGTTCTTATTTTATTATATTACATATACACATCAAAAGCTACCATATACCAAGTCACACCATTGGTCCACCTAGCTCTTTATTGTTCATACCGGCTGGCAGCAGGTCTCTGGGGCTTCAGACAGGAGATTATCCCAACAATAACTTGGGATGCCAGGGACTGAACTGGGTGTACCACTGCCCTCCCACTGAACTAAGGCACTCCCCCAACCCCAATTAAAAATCGCCTACCTGTTTTCCTTCTTCCCCCATCTATTTGAACTTCCAAACAGGCAACTTCACGTGCCTGTAAAGGATAAAAATTAGAATCAAAGAGTGAATGTAGAACAAATACACATTTTTATGCCGCAGCCTGGTTTTGCTATGTAAGGTGCTATTATGATGCAAATGTAATAAACTTGGGCTTAATTTTAGCCACAGCCAGTCCCCACACTTAAACCTTCCAGGTCAAAGGTTATGTGTTCAGATAGATTTAACTCTGGCTTCTCTGAGTACTACAGTCATACCTCATGTTAAGTTTGCTTCATGTTACGATCTTTCAGGTAATGTCCCGCGGCAACCTGGAAGTACCGGAAAGGGTTACTTCCGGGTTTCGCCGCTCGCGCATGTGCAGACGCGCAAAATGACGTCATGCGCATGTGCAGAAGCGGTGAATCACAACCCATGCGTGCGCAGATGCGCTGCTGCGGGTTGCGCTCTTTTCATGTTGCGAACAGGCGTCCGGAATGGATCCCATTCGCAGCCAGAGGTACCACTGTATATGCAATGTAGCATTACATAAAATGTAATCTCTCTTATAAATTTAATGAATTATTTGCTCATCCACAATAAGCCAAGTAAATAGGATGCAACTGAAAAGACTGTTAGGAAAGGAACAAAATTCAGGGTAAGTCAGAATTTATTGGTGGATGTTCACACCTATGGAAAAAATATTACCACAGCACTTGGGACTTTATTACCATGGAAACAAATCCTGCCCCCTGCCTCCAATATTAGATGGCCCAACCCCCAAAGAAAGGAATTCTAGACTGCCTTGTAGTATACAGACTCCGTCTCCACTACCACAGAAATGGTTTTGGAATCTAGAATAGAAAGAAAGCAGATACAGTATCTGCCCATCATAGTGATGAGCATTTTGCCAATGAAGGAACAAACATAAACCTCTGGATTGCTTTAGTGACAAACTTGTCGCCACCTTCTGGTGAGCAATGGGCCATGCTTATGCCAACTTTGAACCTACAGAGGTGGTTTAAGATCAGCTCTACAGCTGTCCAGTGATCCCATCTTCTAAGTTAGGAGAAAGGCTGGGGGTTGTTTCCAAGGCAACTGGAGTGCCTCAGCCGCACAAGACCAAACCTGTGAGAGCAGGAAAGGCCAGAATGGTGGGGTTTGCTTGAATGCCTCTGGGGAAAGGCATCTTGTACTCCTTTGCTTAGTAGCCCTTGGGCAAGAAAACTCTCACCCACCCACTCTTTTCTAGGGAAAGACTGGGGCAGGGTTGGTATCTTAGAGACTGCTACTTGAAGGCACCTTGAACAGCTTCAAGCAGCAGTGTCTAAGCTCATCATTAGGGAGGTGATAGCAGGAAACCTGTTGGGAGAAATGAGGGGTTGCCGAGCACAATCTTTTGCTTGACTAGTAAAGTAGCCCAAAATGTAGGCTCCTTTGCAAGGATTTCTCTTCTGTCAATCAACTGTCAATATCCATTATTGCAGGAATGCAGGAAGCTGTTGATATCTAGCTCCCATAAGCCCCAGCCAGTATGGCTAATTGCCAGGGATGATGGGAGTTGTAGTCCAACAACACCCGCAGCTCAGCAGTTCCTCACCCCTGCACCAACAATGTAACACAGTTTTATAATTATGAATATTCTGCCAGCACATGTTGGAGTCTGTTAAATTCTCTAGGCAGTGCAGGGGGGAAAGTTAGGCACAGAGAAGCTTAAATCAATTATCATGTCCCAATCTCAGTGTTTTAGGAAGCTTCAATATGAAGGTGGCAGGGATAGAATGCTTTGATTTTTACCACTTGGTGGCACTCATCCGATGGTGGAATGGGAGGTGAAGTGTGGCAACTGTAACCAAGCTTCCCTGTTCCAGTCTGAGCTTCCTCACCTTGGGGGAATTGAGTGGGAGAGCTAAGTAGCACAAATTCCAGTTCCAGCTTGTCATGCACAGGAAAGTTGTGTTTAGGTATGCAGAATTTGAGTGCCAGCACTTTATAGACCTAAGCTCTACTAGCTGGTCAGATAAAGAAACAGAATTCATAAACTTACCACCAAAACTCCATTAGTAAATATCTTCTCTGGGACATCTGGGCTGAAAGGTAAAAGAAAAGAAAACTATACTCTTCCAGTAACTGTAAGGATGGCATTTTATTTGTATTTTGTTTTCTCATTAGAAAGCAGCTGTGTCTTTTGCGGCTTCCTAGTGGCTCCACAACTTGTTTGGCACAGCCAAATATTCACAAAACCAGGCCAAGAAGAGACATGCCATCCGCAGCATGGGCAGCATCCTGACTCAGCCTGGGAGTTCTTCAGGTACATTGGAAGCTTCCTGATACTGAGTATTGTCTGTACTGACTGGCAGCAGCTCCCCAGGTTTCATACAGGGGACATTCCCAGTCTTACTTGGAGATGCTGGAGATTGAACTTGAGACCTTCTGCTTGCCAAGCAGATGCTCTACCACTGAGCTGCCGCCCTTCCCCAAGAATGGTGTCCTTTCCAGTGCGGGAAGGGCTATGAGCTCAGGAGGGCACCCAAGACAGCGAACAACAGGAGAGGGGGAGATGCCAGGAATTGGGGAGCCTCTCTGAAATGCTCATTCCAAAGGACACATCAGTGTGAGGGGCCTAAAGGAAAGCTGGAAAAGCAATTAAACAAGCAGACTTCCAAGCAACGTGGAACTTCTGGCTAAACCAATTGCATCAAGTTCTGGAGTAACAAAAACTCAGAACAAGCATATTACATATGCTAAAAATGCTAATCATCTGCATACTCTCCCTTGCTTTTTCCTGTAAACCTAATTGTAGTCATTAACATTCATCAACAGGTTTACCATACCCATTGAGTCAATCACCCATCTCCTACTACCCTCCTGAGAAAAAACCCACCCCACCCTCTCACTATATATAAGGGTCTGGTGACTTCTGTTTCAGTGTATCTGAAGAAGTGTGCATGCACACGAAAGCTCATACCCAGAACAAACTTAGTTGGTCTCTAAGGTATTACTGGACAATTTTTTAATTTATATATATATATATATTGACTGCGTCAGACCAACACGGCTACCTACCTGAATCAGGACAAGCAGATTATGGGACGAATCTCCCTTCCTGGGAACAACCATATGGTGGGTGAGACTTGAGCGCACGGCTGGCATATGCTACAAATTGGAGCTGTGCGCTCTGAGGCAACCCCTGGGCCAGCTGTCTCTCACTGGCATCTCTCCACATCATACTTACATATATGACAGCTCCGGTGCCCACACAGAGCTTCCCCACCCACAAGAGCAGCTTTTCCATTCATTTAGATAAAAGCAGAAGCTGTATGTACATGAATGAGTTGTCTCTCCATGGAAGTGAACAGAGAAGACTGGTTGTACAGGAGCCCTATAAAATGCTACAGAGCGGTGGTTCCCAACCTTGGATCTCCAGCTACTTTCAAACTACAATTCCCATCATTTCTGACCATTGGTCTTGCTAGCTAAGGATGATGGGAGGTGTAGTTCCAAACAGCTGGAGACCCAAAGTTGGGAAACACTGCTATAGAACATGCGAGTCTCTGGATCAGGAATATCATGGCACATGCTGTGCAGGAACTCTTCTCCCTGGTCTCTAGTTTTCCGTATGCAGGGAGTTTTATATGGAGCATCCAGTCACAAGGTTTCTCCATCTGTCGACTGAGATGAAACAGTAAAGCAGTAGTTCTATCCTGCAATCTCCTTGATGAAATATTCTTGGCCTTCAATAGCTTCCCTATAAATAGCCAGCGCTGAAGCCCTTTAGCAAATGCTACTATATCCCCATCAATATGTTAGCCCCTGCTATGCCACATCGATCCTTCAGTGACCATTATTGCCCCAATAACAGAATATGAATACCCACCATCAGCAATACCTAGTTAGATATATAGTACTGTAAAGGTTTTGTACCAAGAGAGATACAAGGCAAGCTCTTTATCGATGCTGCATTTTATTTTATTTTTTGCATGGCAGTTTTGTTAATGGTATGTGCAACAACAGTTGTTCTTACCTGCTCTCCATTGTGAATTCAACTTCTAGTTCCTCCTTACCCTGAAAGTTTAAAAAGCAAAAACAGTGACGGCATGTTCACACATTCCCTTGAATAATAAGCCCACTTCACACATTACTTAAGTGAAGGGAGTCCATGCCCTGACTTGTGGACATTCATGCTATGGAAGACTAGGAGCATAATATTCCATAGGAGCTAGAATCCTGTCCAACCAGGGTTACAACTTCCTTCTGCAACTCAGAAGTCCACCCTCAACGAGTGGAAGTCAGGGGGCAGGACTGAGAAGCCAAGTCACCTCAGAGGCAGCTAGGGATGGAAGGACCTGACCATTTTGGTTTTCTCAGTTTCTCATCTTTCCAGTCATAAATCCAGTTCTCCACATTTCTGCAGAAACTTGTGATTATTATTTTTTAATCCTCTTGGAAATTTGTCAGCATTTTAGTGTGGATTTCTGCTAATTAACACATTTTTAAATGCAGTTTTGACTAATATATACATCTTTGCAAGCAGTTTCCCCTAAAAATGAGCATTTTGGTAAAGATTCTTCAGCTGTCCCTAGGCTACACTGTGGGAGCCATTGACCAGGGGTGGATGGGATCCTACTAACAAAAGGCCGTGCTGATGTGCCATGCCCGATTATGTCCCAAGACAGCTAGCTCTCCATACCACATGGAAGCACTGGTGATGCCCAAGCAGCTTTGGCTGCAGTCCAAACAGGAAAAAATATAGAACTCAAATCCCTTTAATTTCAGTCAAAAACAATTAGCCACATTTAATTCAATGGGACTTGAGTGTGACTAGCACTCTTTGGGTTTGGGTCCTGGTGTAGATTGCCCCATCTGAACTGGACTCAGATGTTTAAAGAAACACACATACTGTTCATACTTTACATGTTTGATATGGGAACCAGTGGTGTATTCAGCATCAAAATGTTCAGTTCTATTCAATTAGGTCAGAACAGAGATATGTAATCCTGTATAGTTGGGTGATTTGTTTATCAACAGCAACTGCTTCTGTGAAGGGTCACCAAGCTCATTTTCATACATTTAAGATCTCAGTATATTGTCACAGCTACATAATGCTAAAATAACTAACCATAGTTGTTGTGAAGGGTAGGTTTGCATAATTTTAAACTAACTGAATTATCAGGCTATACTTTTTCCATTCCATTGCCATTTAACTCTAACCTTTAGATTATTATTGTTTTTCCTTTACACCCATGTACTTATATGTGTTTGTGTGTACACACACACACACACTTCATGTATCTGATGAAGTGCACTCCAGTTCACAAATGCTTATGCTATGATAAAATTTGTCAGTTTTTAAGGTGCCACAAAACTCTTTTGTTGTTGTCGTCTGTGTATTCAAAGCAAGTGTAATTCTTTTATATGGCGCCATTGCTGAAGAGCTGAAAGGGAACTTCATTGAAAATTGAGAGAAATGTGGGTTTATTTTCCACACAATGTCACACAGCCTGCTTTTTGCTTGCAGTACTCACTTTTGGATTCAACTGAAAGCTCAGGCGGGTTGTTTCACCAAGTTGGATTTTAGAAACATCAAAGAAAACAGTGAGGAGATGGTCATCTGCAGTGTGCTTATCTTCATCAGTAACTTTAAGCTCCAGAATGTTCTAGAGAAATCCAGAGAAGAACTTTAGAACCTTTCATAGACTAGCCTCTCTGTCTAGGGGCCCCTCATCCAAGGAAGAGGAGTGGGACTCCAGGAGCACCAAAACCCCCAAAGAGCTCACAACTGAGCAGCCTGATGTCCCCCACCCCAGGCCTGAACTCAGGGCTGGCCCTACCAATAGTCAGAGTGAGGCAGTACTTCAGGTGGCAAATACTGGTGGACACGAAGCTATAGAAAGGTGTCAGTGGACTGAGTTGTATGCACACCACATGGCTTGCCCTGCAACTCCTAAGCCAGACTGCTGCCCTCAGCTGTAGTGAATAGAATTGTCCCACCACTAGTGCTGAAGGATTCAGTGCCAATCCACTGTCCTTCAGCTTCAAATGGGTCTTTGGCCTCAGACATCAGAATGTATTGTGCTGCCCCTTTCTAGACCTTCTTCCCCTCGAGTCAGACTCTCCCTCTTTACTTCTAACCCCTCAAAAGCAGATAGTCCAGCAAGACATCCACAGTCAGTGGAGGGGTACTTATCCAACAGCCGTAGGATTTCAATAGCAGGGTTTTTTCTCAGGAGGAGGGAGAAGCCAAAGGAGGACATACTGTGACCCAGAAGATGACCAGGAAAACAGAGGAGCTGCCTTAGAGGATATAAACCTTCCAATCTTTCCTGGGCCCTTGCTGGGATAACAACTTCAATTTATCTTAGCGCCTACTGTGAACTTAACCTTCATCCAGTTCAGATTTGCCCTGCTCCCAAGTATGAGGAACTGTTGACAGACCCAACCAAGGCCCTGACTGGTATAACCATCCTCACTACGCTGAAGATGTTTGTCACAGTAACACATGCCTCACCCCAGAGGTGAGGATGGGAAATCAGTGACCCTTCAGATATTGTTGGTCTCCAACTCCCATCAGCCACAGCCAGTATGGCCAATGGTCAAAGATTATGGGAGTTGTAGTCCAACAACATCTGAAGGGCTATAGGTAATTCATCCCCGTCCAAGGAGGTCAATCCAGGGGTAATTCCCGTTCTAAACTTTTAACCGTTTAATATTATGTATG